>NW_028274811.1:147573712-148952212 GCF_037043125.1 Eumetopias jubatus
ACACTGTCCAGGAAGAACTTGAGAGCTTGCCTATTTTCTGTTTGTCTCTATCATCAGGAGAATGGGTATTAATTGTACTGCATGACTGTAAGTGGAACCCTTAAGAGATTCAGACCTAGTAAGTATTTAAAGATGTTTCCAGAATCAGGACGCTCGTTCAGACCTGACTCTGGTACCTCCTATCCTACTGTCAATACCGCAGGAGAGACGCATGTATTCCTGGCCGTGCTGACTGCACCAGAAGCAGCTCACTGACCTGAATGTGTGTTTATTAAAACTGTCCCCGACCTCCTTGTTGGAGAAATTGTGCCGAAGGAAGCATGGTTTTACATCCTTTCTTACGAACTCATGAAAGGAGCAAAGGATGACATATGAGCCACAAATCAAAAACTGAGTAAAAATCCAGGAGTTTGGCCTGATAATTTGTGAAGAGGTAAGACTCTGCAGGGAACAGATGGTATTTTCTTTCCCATCAAGGTGGTCTCTTTTTCTTCCCAGTTTCCTTCTTAACACTCACATATTTATATGTACTGAATTTTTAAAAATATATCAACTTATATTTAAATAGTGCTTTGAATTTTGTATGCTTTTGTAACTGTAGACTCTTCTAGAAGTGTTGGCAAAAGCATCACCCACCTAAACCCCCGGGAAACAATTATAAGAGAAATTGCAGAAAACTTAAAATACAGTCTTACATGGTTATGCACACACTTTTTAAATATTCATTTAAAAATGAATTTTAAAAATTCATTTCATATGGATGATACGATTTTGAGCAATGCCTCTGTTACTCATGTTCCATCACAAGCATTGTCAATCTTTATTAATTTCTAGATACACAAAGAAACACAGAAAAGCATTTTATACTTACTGGACATGAAGCCCATACAGACCCCACAAGCTGCGGGAATTTTACCTGTAGGCTGAGCCCAAACCAAATGTGCATCAACCCTGACCAAGGTTCTGGAAATCCTTGGGTTCCTGAACCAAGGACACGTGACATGACGCTGGAGAGATTCTTGCGTCCTGGTGGCCACAGAGCTGGGCCGTTCCCCACCCCCACCCCCGCCCCGTCAGTGAGTTTGCAAGCTCCTTGGGAGCTTCCCGAGTGTAATCTGAAACTGGGCTGGGGACTTCAGACAGAAGCAGGTCAGTCCTGGTTGGCAAGTGGCAGTTTTAAAAAGCAAAGGACACTGACATATGAGGCTTGTCTTGGGCAGCAACAGGAATGAGGATCCCTACACCCACCCACCAAACCCTAAAAGTTTTGAAGAAGTCTTAACGGGATTCAGTCACGTACACTGTGCAGGTGTTTTCAACACCACATCAGGGTCTTAAGGCTGTGTCTTTGGAGCCACCTTTGGGAACAGGAAAGGCAGGCAGAACCCACATTCCAAGGATGGGGAGCGGGGAGGCCAAGGAGCCTCCGAGTGCCTGGGCCTGACTCACCGGTCGATCAGAGTTTGTGTCTTTTCAACGACCTTCCTCAAGCTGTCTCTGTGATGTTTCCCAGTTCAGCTAGTGGAGCTACTGGGCTTTGACTGGGTTTCTCTGCAGAACGCACTATGGCCCTGGATTAGTTAGCCAGCTGCCTTAGTCTGCCTGGCTGCTTTACCAAAATACCATCGGCTCGTGGCTTATAAACAACAGAAATTTATTTCTCACACTTCTGGAGGCTGGACGTCCAAGGTCAAAAGGTGCCAGCAGATTTGGCGTCTGGCGATGAGTGGATTCCCGGATCCAGGACGGCTACCTTTTTGCTGTGCCCTGACATGCCAGACAGGCAAGGGGGCTCTCTGGGGTCTGCTTTATAAGGGCATTAATCTTATTCGTGGTCTAATCACCTCCCAAAGGCCTCGCCTCCAGACTACAGCACACTGGGTACTGGGCTTCAACATAGGAATTTGGGGGGAGGGCACAGCGTGTCAGAGACGGGGCGGCTTAAACCATGGACATTCACAGCCTCACCATTCTGTTGGCTGGAGGTCTGAGACCAGGGTGTTGACAGGGTTGGTTTCTCCTGAGGCCTCTGTCCTCGGCTTGCAGAGAGATGCGTCCCCGACGCTCTCCTCTATGTGTGTGTCTGCGTCCTAGTCTCCTCGTACGGGGACACCAGTCAGATGGAGTTTGGGTCTGCTCTAGTGACCTCATTTTATCCCGATTGCCTCTTTAAAGGCTCTACCTCCACAGAGAGTCACATTTTGAGGGTATTCAACATATGAACTTAAAGGGAACACAATTCAGCCACAGGAGCCCCTGCAGTGAGAAAAGGAGCCTGCCCAATGCCCGTGCCTCCTTCCTGCCCGGCCGGCCTCTCTCCAGCTCTTCCCTACTGCCTGCAGGGTAAGCCCCAACCACACGGTTCCCTGCCCTTTCCCCTTTACCTCTCTCAGTTACTAGTTCTCTACTCCTGTGTTTCCACCTCAGAAATCACTGGGCTCTGGACTGTGTCTTCTCTCCCCATGAACGTTGTGGGGGCCCCAGCCCTCAGGTCTCCCACTTGTGCCTCCTCAGGCCTCAGGCCTCCCACTTGTGCCTCCTCAGGCCTCAGGCCTCCCACTTGTGCCTCCTCAGGCCTCAGGCCTCCCACTTGTGCCTCCTCAGGCCTCAGGCCTCCCACTTGTGCCTCCTCAGGCCTCAGGCCTCCCACTTGTGCCTCCTCAGCCCTCAGGCCTCCCACTTGTGCCTCCGCAGTCCCACACCCAGTGTGACTGCCCCTCTTCTGAAGTGGCCCCAAAGTTGTCTTCCCTGAAAAATCTAATCAAGCTCTGATTCTGAGCCAATCCTGAAAACATTATTGGTGGTCCGTTAAAATAAAAGCTCTTCCAGATGGAAACAAACAAACAAACGAAAACAACCAAAAACAAAACACCTCAGAGCCTAGTTCCAGTTCCCTTCGTCACCCACCCACCTATTCCATCCTGTCCTCCATGACAGTTAGGATCGGGCTCCTCTGCCAGGAAGAGAGACCCAATTCAAATGGCTTTAAAAAGACAGCTATTTCTCTCACATATAAATGCCCCCAAAGCAGGTGACCCTGGGCTCGTAGAGCAGCTCCGCCCTATAAAGTCCTCAGGTTCCTTCACATTTGATGCCCTGCAGCCCAAAGGTTTGATTCCAAGCCTCATGATCCAAGATGGCGACAATAACCCCAGCCTCGATGTCTGCCTTCTGCACAGTGGGGTGGTTGGGAAGCCATTGTTTTGGAGAGAAGGGGTTGTCTTCCTGACGGTAACATCGGAACCACTTCTCAGGATATGAGTGGGCACACACAGAGCTAGGCAACAGGATGAGAAAATAAATAACAGGGACCCCTGGGTGGCTCAGTCCTTAAGCGTCTGCCTCCGGCTCGGGTCGTGATCCCGGGGTCCTGGGATCGAGCCCCACATCAGGCTCCCTGCTCCGAGGGAGGCCTGCTTCTCCCTCCCTCGCTCCCCCTGCTTGTGTTCCCTCTCTCGCTGTACCTCTCTCTGTCAAATAAATAAATACAATAATTAAAAATAAATACATAAATAAATAACGGGCTCTCTGCTCATAAGAGATCTCAGCTTGTTGACACAGAATTTGATGATTTGCAGAACAGCAGGACAAGCCCTGAAGACTCATCAGAGAAGTCACTCACATTGAAGCAATGTGGAGTACTAGCTCTATGATCTCAGGCACCTTACTTAAGTTCTTTGTGCCTGAGTTTTGACATCTGTAAAATGATGATAATGACAGTACTCACATTATGGCCATGCCGTGGCCATGATTCCAAGCTCTTGTCAAAAGAGTACAAGTGGAAACGTGTGTGGCAGCCTCTGGCAGCGTGCTTTAGGTTTCTGTCTGCTTTTCCCTGGATCCCAGACCCCTTCTCCGCCTATGCATGTCATCCGTCCGGCCCCACTCCCCGACCTGGGGCAGCCGAATGCTGGTGCCCAAAGATAACCAGGTCCCACCTTCAGAACCTGTAAATATGACCTTACGTATTAAACAAAGCTTGGCAGGTGCGATTAAGTGAAGGATCCGGAGATACAGAGATTCGTTTGGATTCTGCAGACGGACCCAACACAATCACAAGGCTCCTTGTCGAAGGGAGACAAGTAGGTCAGAAAAGAAAGAAGGAGACTTGGTGACTGAACGGGAGGTTGGGGTGAGGGGAAGAAGGGGTCATGAGACAGAATGCAGCCACCAAAGCTGAGGAGTCTGGGAAATGATTTTCCCCTCGAGCCTCCAGAAGAAACCAGCCCTACTGACACAGCGACGTCAGCCCACTGAAGCTGATCTTCGACTTCCGGCCTCCTCACTGTAAGGTGTGATGTTTTAAGCCACTAAGTTCTGTTAATTGATTCCAGCAGCCATGTACATACCGATATGCACACTTTGTCAAGGCACGGTGCATTCAGGAAATAAATACGCCTGTGAGGAAATGTATCACAACACAAGAGTCTTGGCAAAAGCTGTCCTTATTCATCCCTCTGCCATGAGCTCCGGAGCACCGATGGTGGTGACCAGGTGCTTTGGATCAGAAGTGACCGAGACGCGGTTTCCATCTTTGACAGACACACGTCACATCCTGCCAGAAAACATGAACAAAGTGCACAAGCAAGCACCACAATGAGGAAGCAAAAGTAGCCTCACGAAGAAAAACCGTGCAGAGCGGGAACGCAGGCATGTCTGTGCAGAATAGTAAGGGAGTCACTCCAAGAAGTGACCTAAGACTCGGCCTGTGAGGTAGGAGATCAGAGCCTTTGCTTGCATGAAATGAAAATCTCCTCTGGCTAACAAAGCTGACAGAAGGTGAGGTCTGGAGGTGGGTGAGGCAGCCAGGAGGCGGCCAGCAGCTGGGCTCAGTCGTCAGACGTGAAAGGGAAATCAACAGCATCACATCAGGGCACTGCCATTGGGATGATTCACCTCAGTGGGGAACATGGTTTGTCCCTGGTGCCACCCGCTGAACAGACACTTGGGAGAGTCCCCAAGTCTGCCTTGGGCCCCACACCACCTGTTGCCAGGGTAGCGGCCTCACCATGATCGCTCATCACCCAAATGGCAAATAGCTGAGCATTCCCAAAACCAGAATTAGGATATTATTCTCTGAAAAATGGCAATGCATGTTGGACATAGAAAAATGGCAGTCTCCCACTTGCGATGGGAAGGATTTTTTCATAGTCATGGTGGATATTATTCCAGGAACCAAGACAAAGGAACAGATGGACAATGACAGGTGACAGGAAGGGGTGGTGAGACCAGGCGGCCTGGAGCATGATGGGAGGTAAGGCTGAAATTGTGTATTGGAGCCAAAGTGTGGAAAAGATGTCAATGCCAGAAAAGAAGATTCCATTTCCTCTTGTAGACATGGGAGGCCATTTAAGGTATTTGATAATCTTTGCTCTTGAGTTATTTTGGTAGATTTTTGCAGTATCATGTCAAGGCAGGGAGGATGGGTGAGTGTGATCTCTGAAGACTGTGACTATATCTCAGAAAGAGGTAATGAAGTCCTAATGCGGAAATGAAGGCACTCAAAAAATTTCCTCACTAAGGAGGAAAGTGAAGGTTTTCTCTTCCCAAGTGATGTATAATCTGTTGCCCGATTTCAGGGCTGGACAATCCAGCCAGCTGGGCTCTGCACCAGCAGCTTTCCCTGGGCATGCCGAGCTGGTAGGTGGATAGAGATGCAGTCCCTTATTACACGAGACCTCATACATACTATATCAAAGTTTCTTCAACAAGCCTTAAAGGAAACCAGGAAATAGTGGAGCCAGACAAAATCACCAAACATCCTTCACGAGAAGGATTGTACACTCTAAGGGTGATGGATCAGGAGGTACCAAGAGGAGGCGAGATACTTGTTAGAGGCAGAGCAGTGGCAGAAAAAGGAAATCATGAGACATATTTAACAGAACAGTTTTGCTAACCCAGTTACCATTTTCATTCACACCATCATGGTGTATCTCACTGTTCTCCAAAGCATGCTTCCTTCCGGAGGTCTCTGTAACACACACTGTAGAAATGGTGGACACCAGGCTCTCCCTCTCCCTCCTGCCTGGCCGGCCTCCAACCACAGAGGCCAGGGAGCCTCACATCCCACCCTAGTCACGAGCAGAATCTCTTACTGCCCAACCAGGCTGCTTCCTGCCACGCATGTTCTTGTGAGAAATGATGCTTAGCATCAGCGACAGCCATCTGGGAACTCCGACAGGGAAGAGAATCCAGGAGACGCTGACCACCAGTGACAGTTCTGCCAAGATGGAAAGAATTAATGCCATAGGGAACACATGCCTTCAGCTTCTAGTGAGATAAACAATGTATCCTGAGGATCAAGGCACTGTTATGTTCCACTGTATCCTAAGTGTTACAGTCCCAGTGGAAGAGTATTCAAAATGTTTTGTTTTAGCGCTTAACTCTGATCTGGCCCTCCAGCCTCTAGAGGCTGTAAAGGATTATCCCTGAAACAGTAAAGGATTATCATTGACTGTGTCCTCTGCACCATTACTTCCAAGAGAAAGGGAGATCATTTATAGGATTAATACATGAGTATTATACTTTAATTTCTGACATCTCAATCAAAATCTTCTTCTCCTTCTTGATTTCGCAGTTACTCCAATAAAGTCTCATTTTTAAAAAGCCAACACACGTTTATCAATGGCTGGTTATTTATCAACCCATTATTCTCCCATTTCTGAAAAGCATGATAAGCAATATGCTCAGTAGTAGTTACATCGTCCTGCAGATTTTTTTTAAATTCTTGAAATGAATTAATGAATTTACTCAGAGTTGACATGACCAAGATGATCTACTTTAAACAATCAGAAATAAGTAGTTATAATAAAGCTTTGGGAAGAACGGGGGTTTTAATTTTTATTTTTTAATTATTCACAAACCTCTCTGTCTCTAAGGCATTTCGGGCTATTCGTTAAAGGGAAGTCTAATGATAAAAGGTGAAAAATTTTAAAACATGACGTTGAGATAAATGAATCCTGTTTCGTACAATGTGGTTTTGTAGCTCAAGTGTGAGTTTACTGTGAATTCCATTGATCCAATATCCTATAAGTCAATATATAAGCTATTAGCTTCTAGGACTTTGAAATTTTCTTTTAGGTCTTGGCATAAGTAAATTATAATTCAAGAACTCCGTCTGCCAGTTTTGTTTTGTTTTTTTAGAAAAAACAAAACAAACTTGATTCTACAGGCCAAAAAAGATAAATAGTAGAGTTTGAGATTAAATTTGCTAACTGGTCTCTCAAAATTGCAATATTTCTGTTCCCAGAATATCGTGTTCAGAAAAAGTAAAACACTATTTTACTCTTTCTCTCTTGCTCTAGATGTTATATTAAAACCCCCCCGAACTCATTAAAGCGGGCAGCTGGGGCTGGACATCAGTCCATGTTCCTACACCTGAGTGGGGTCGGCCATCAGATATTGCCCAGAAAAAGCCCTGGTGTTGCCAGGAAGCACAGTCAGGCTCCAAGAGCTCCTCTGAGTCATGTGACTGAAGGGTAGCTCGTTGCGCTATTAAGCAAACAGCAGTGGTTGTGAACGTGGACTTGAGGAGAGTTAGAAGAACCTCAGACAAAATGAGTGACGTTGCCCAGTTATGACTCAGGCTTAGAATATGCTTTTTCAAAAAGGTAAAAGAAAAAATGAATTCTGTCTTCTCAAACATACAAAAAGCAAGTTTTTTACATCTCATTTAAAAAAAAGGAAAAAAATTCATGTTCGTTTAGTGTTTACAATATTTCAGTGCACATCCTGAGAGCGTATATATGTATATATATATTGACTTTGCACTAGTATTAGCTGTGAGGATTAAACTGTATATATGTATGTAGTATACACACATAGTATCATTTTTTTTAAGATTTTATTTATTTATTTGACAGAGAGAGACACAGCGAGAGAGGGAACACAATCAGGGGGAGAGGGAGAAGCAGGCTTCTCATGGAGCAGGGAGCCCGATGCGGGGCTCGATCCCAGGGCCCTCGGATCATGACCTGAGCCGAAGGCAGACGCTTAAGGACTGAGCCACCCAGGCGCCCCATACACACATAGTATCTTAAAAACTTAAAAGATTATATTATCGGACGCCTGGGTGGCTCAGTCGTTAAGCGTCTGCCTTCGGCTCAGGTCATGGTCCCAGGGTCCTGGGATGGAGTCCCTCATCGGGCTCCCTGCTCGGCTGGAAGCCTGCTTCTCCCTCTCCCACTCCCGCTGCTTGTGTTCCCTCTCTCGCTGTGTCTCTCTCTCTGTCAAATAAATAAATAAAGTCTTAAAAAAAAAAAGATATTATCGCTTTCATCATCAACTGTAAACAGGGCATATTACTAAAGTTAATACACTTATTCACAAAACGTCTATAAAACAGACCATCATCTGGACATAGGCGTCTGAATGTCACGCCATGCTCTTCTGGTCTGGCTTTCCTACTTCTGACTGACCGCCAGCCCTCATGCAAGCCCCATTCCCTCAAAGGAGGCCTCCTTGCTGTTTGCGGAATGTGGCAAGTTCCTTCTCTGTGGAATGCCTTGCTCCTGCTTTTCCACATCTGCTCCCCTCTGCTTGACAAGTTCTCTCTATCGTCATCATCTGCTTTTTCTCCCTGACCCTGTGCAGCTTCTCCCACGTACCCTTCCTTTGGGCCCTCACACTACTAGGCTTCTCTGTGCTTCTGACAATCAAGGTCATCAATCCATACACCATCTCTGTATCCTCACCCCCTGGATGGTTGCAGGACATGGGACCCATGTTCCTAGCTGACTTGTGGAGTGGACAAATGATTTCACAACTATTGATTAAGGGGCATGTTGCTCTTCAAATATAATGGGGTTTCCATCACACTAGCCCAGGCCCTTGGAAGAAAAAAAGACAGGGCTATCAGATCAGAACATTATTCTCCCATCTTTTCCTTAGAACAGAACACAATCAAGACCCTGGCAACAAAACTAATTGTGAACTTGTTATCACAGGGTCTAAACGAAACCTCATCATTTTATCAGAAATAATCCCCGATAAATTTGTTCCAAAGTGAAATCACAACACTAAATCAGGGCTTCAGTAAGGACAGATTTGTATGCAACATTGCCAAGAAGTTAGTTTTGAGCTGGAACAGGCATGTCACCATTTTCCTATTATTCGTAAGACACTGGAGCTCTTGATAACATCTCTCAGAAGTTTGAGTGCAGAGTCACTCAGATTTCAGACAGCATTCAGACTTGTTCTATTGAGATTCTATGGGAAAATCAGAACCAGATGATTCTGTAAAGGTAGGAGAGTTCCAAACAGCCTTCTTCTTCTAATAGTATGTACACTAGGATTTATTATGAACCTGGTGTTTTGAAAGCCAAATGATAGATAATTGGATTCTCTGGATAAAGTATTTCTTCCTTGCTGACTACACATCTCAGAACAACCCTCATCTGTGAATTGATGATATGTGAAAAACCTAAGAGAAACAGATGATTTTTATTATTTTATTAGTGCACATTAGCAGCTGGTGCCAGACATTGTTCCAGAAATTTCCATCTCTGGAGGAATGGGGCTCACCATGCAGTGAGTAGTTTTTCTTTAAGTAGTTTCCATCTGACAGTCTCAGAGTGGTCAGCATCTGCTTTAATAATTGAGCCTGACACAAATTGTTTCAAAGCAGATACAAGTTCTTTAAAATTGGATCCAAAAGAAGAGTTATCAAACTATTGACCTCTGTGAGAAGAAACAGAACGAAAACAAATCTATTTGGTACAGAATAAAGGAAAATAGTTTCTCACTGGGCTTAATGACTGTGCTTGCTTTTCCAAGACTTCCTAAAATAATGACTTGTGAGATTTTTTTTTCCCTTCCTTTCTCGGTGAGACAGGCCTCCTGGCCGACGCATCCTAACACACCCAGGTTATCTGGCAGGGGACATTGTCATTTCCTCTCCAAGATCAGGAATCACCCTTCTCCTCAAGGCGCACACGGAATACTTCTGTTGGGGTTTCCCATGAAACAGAAAAGGGGATACATTTTTCAGAATAACTGTTGAGGGAAAAAAAAAACCAGGCCTCTCTGTTTTGTCTTTTTTATTATTATTACTGTCATTGAGGACAAATGGGAATATTGTGTGGCATGGAAGGAAAAGGTTAACAAATTAAAAAAAAAAAAAAAACAGGTACATAAAATCACATGAATTTAACTCATTCTTTGTGGTGCCGGGTAGCTGTGCTCCATTTTAGTGTTCCAGAAGTGGAGAGAAAGAGAGAATCTTGCCACCAGTGTCCAGTAGAGATCAGGATAAGTCATGGCCACATGTGCGTATGTTCCAGGTGGGATACACAATTTCCCTTATTGCTACTGTCTTCATCCCTGTCGTATGAGCATGAGGGATAATAAAGGTTATCACTCCAGCATTAAAGAGACGCAGTACTGGGGCTCCTGCCTTCCTTATTCCCCATGTTTGTTGCAAGGTATTTCTTTCCTTCCTTCCTTCCTTCCTTCCTTCCTTCTTTCCTTTCTTTCTTCCTTCCTTCCTCCCTCCCTCCCCCTCTTTCTTTTTCTTTCTTTCTTTCTTTCTTTCTTTCTTTCTTTCTTTCTTTCTTTCTTTTTCTTTCTTTCTTTCTTTTCTTTTTCTTTCTTTCTTTCTTTCTTTCTTTCTTTCTTTCTTTCTTTCTTTTCTTTCTTTTCTTTCTTTCTTTCTTTCCTTCTTTCTTAAAAAAGATTTATTTATTTGTTTTCGAGAGAGAAAGCAGGAGAGGGGGAGTGGGAGAGAGAATCTTAAGCAGACTCCCCTGCTGAGCTTAGAGCCCAACATGGGGCTTGATCTTACAACCCTGAGATCAGGACCTGAGCTGAAACCAAGAGGCAGATGCTTCATCACTTGTGCCACCCAGGCATCCCTCTTGCAGCCTAGTTCTGTGTGACTGTGTAATTGTATGTGAGGGGTAGGGAGAGAGTCATGGGGTGAGTATTACTGTTAAAGTCAGGAAAACATAATGAAACACAAAATCTCCTCCCAACCCATACAAAAACGCCCTCCATAAAGATCGTAGAATAAAAAGTTTTATTATTGAATTAGCATTAAACCAGAATGTGGTGTACATCACAGGCAATCTGCTAAGAGATTGCAAAGAAAGAATCTTACCCGTTTACGTCACCAAGCAGATACAACCAATTACATACTTGTTCTCAAGATAAACAGTAACTAGTCCTCAAATGGACAGTACTGTTTGTCACACATACTTCATCCTAAATACACTTGGTAATGGGGGTGACCATCTATGTTAGTTAATTGGTTTTATCCAGAGGAAAAATAAACTTCTCATTTCTTTAGGACACGAGGCAGTTTTGTAACTTGGGGTCAGGCGTCCATCAGTTATGTTCCTATCCTAGCTCTGAAACTGGGAGGTAGGCACCTAACTTCCTAGATGATTGCATCCAAGAGGTGGCTCCCAAGTCCTTGAGAATGACAGCCCAGGGTTGGAAAGCTGCTTAAGAAACTTATTCAGCTTTTAAAAAGATTTACATACATTTCAAAGAGACAGAGAGACAGAGAAAGGACTAGCAGTTCCATGTTTTCATTATTCTTAAGTAAATGATCTAAGAAAAGAGAGGAAATGTCTCTTTCCATATGTCCAGCGAGGAGAATTAAACTTCTTAATTTTCATTTGTATCACCCTTACCTTGAGGACAGGGTAGGGACAACACTTCAACAAAGATATTTCAAGGATGTTTAAAAGTTAAATTGGAATTAAATTTTTTTATACATGTAACCTATTTAACATACAAGGTTTGCTCTTGTAGAAGTTTCAAAAATAAATAGCCTATAATTTACTTGTTTCCAGAATTTAAAAATAATGACAATGGAGAGTACCAGCATAAAGTAGTACCTAAATGGTCTCATGCCATTTTTGTTGGGGCCAGTCTTGGAACCAGCCATTTATACATGACCGATAAAATATTATACTATAAAAAGCATTTAAAAGAACACTTAAACCATTCTTCTGTTAAGCAGATACAAAAGCTGGCTATAATTCAAGCTCAAAACCATGAAGCAGAATTCAGTTAGGGTTAGGGTCAAGGTTAGATAAACTTCCAAGTTTAGGTGATCCATGAAAGTGTCTGAATAAAAGAGAACTCAGTAAGTTCCGTGCCTGCTCTTCAGTTTCTATTGTGAATACTTTTTCCCTCCTGGCCTTTTGAAATGAACCACTGGAAAGTTTGATTAATTATTCAGAGAGCCAGAAATGCCCTTTGCCTGTTATCTTTATGAAAGGCAAATTACAGATTCAGAAAAAGTAAATGGTGACTTGAAATAAAGTATAGAACAATGGTTACTGTTAATGGAAATTCCTTAAAAGTCAGGACATCCAGGAAGAATAGGGATGGGGAGGACTTTTTCTTTTAAAATTACACTTTCTCACTGCTAAGCCCCTGATGGCACTTCCCCCCCCCCTTCATTTAAAGGAATAATTTCTTAATCAATAGTACTTGCATGAAAGCAGCTTTGAGCTTTCAGAAGAGAGCAGAACTGTTTCAAAGCAGGGCCTGCTGCTCAGAAATACAATATTGCCTCATTAAAATGAGAATCTCCAGCTGGGCAGGGGCGGTAGCCAAGGTCAAAAAGAAGAGTGAGCATTCATTAAAATTTTCTCACTAAATACCCATTTTTAAATCATTCTCTTAAAAATCTTATCTAAATTGGAAAACTATGATTGTCTACTCTTGAGAAGCTAAAGGTCCACTTTATCTTGTCTGGGTCTGAAGTGAACACCAAAACTTTTTTCTCTACCAAAGGTGGGGTGGGTGGGGGCTTTCAGAAATCAGCAGGAGGTCTTCTGAGGTTGCCCAGGGTCTGGGTGGAAACCTATGGAGTTCAATTGATACATCATAACAAAGTTTTTTGTTTTTTGTTTTTTTCAATTTCAAATCTCAGTATAGGTAATTAGGAACATTTCCTGGAATAGAATTCATGTATTGTAACTTTGGTACTATTTATATTTACATTAACGTGTTTAGCAGTATGTAGCAAAAGATATTTTTTCCAGGCTTAAAGTGCATTTTAAAATATGATTCTTATGTATTCACTTCTATGCATATCAGCACAGATTAATTGGCCTTAACAAAACAAAATGTTTCCATGCTTATGTGCCAGAATGAGTAATGAGCAGAATAGATTCTATGCACTCTATACTACCATCTGTTAATTCCACTGAGTGGTGCACAAATACCACTCTCCCCCAAAATGCTTTGAAAATATTCATGATTATTTGTCAAAAACATAGAAAATCTTAAAAATGTGTCTATTCACTCAAAGCAATAGCAAAAGTTAGTGTTGAATTGGATTTTGTTTCCCAACAACTGAAGACAAGTTCTCTCATTTTCTGCCTTGTATCTTTGTAAAAAAAAAAAAAAAAAAAAAAAAAAAAATCAATGTTTTTAACGTCTTTACCACCAGAGGGTAGAACAGCTGCACATAGTAGCAGCTCAGTTAATGTACCGGAACAGCCGAGGAAGTGAAGATTTTGTGGAGTATCTTTGCTGGGTGTGTGCAGAGAATGTGAGCATCTCAAAGGTTAGCTGTGGAGTTATCAGTCTTCTCAGCTGAAATATAAAATAAAGATCAAATAAATTTTGAATAAATGCAAGTCTCCAATGCTGAGAGGCCCAATATGTAGTATTTGACTTTTCTAGTCTTCCTTCTGGTTATTGTATTACTCATTAGTCTTTCTTCCTACTGGAGAGTAGTAAAGGAAAAAAAAGAAAATTCTAATGATTTTTTTCTACCTTTAGGGCTTTGATAAAGTGTTTTTTTCAGTCACTGTAACCATAGAATAGAACACGATGGAGGTGGTTTTATTTACCCATTCTCAGGTTACTTTCCCTATTTATAATTTTGCTTTCTATTTATTTGCCATAATAGGTAGTAAATGTATAAGGATGAGATTGATAAGTTTTGTGGGGTGCAGTCAAAAATCTCTTTACTCTTACCTCTCAGTCTTCATGTTCCTTTCCCTGAAGACGACCCATGATATTGGTTTCACATACCTTTCAAAGATGTCCTCGAATGATTTGTGGAAGGAGGTGGGTGTGGTTGTAACAACTCTTGAGTCACTGAGTGAGGCAGCATCATCTTGAGGAAAAGCTGGCCATTGAGTTAGTGGTGCTGGAAGAAAGGCTAGGGATTCATTTCCCAAATGAGAACATTGAAACCTGCAGAGCTGAAAAAACAGTCCTGTCCAAGGTTGCAGAAAAGTGTGAGCATTTACGAGCCAGGATTCGAATATAGGTCATGGGATTCCAAGTGTGAGGCTCTCTCTTACCACTGCATCAAACTGAATTAAGTTGTTTTAAAGTTACCCAAATCTTAAACTTAATCACTATCAATGCCTCTATCATTTGCCATGACACTGAGTTATTAAGGTCGCTTAGGTAAAGGGAATGGAATTGAGTCTTTAACTTAAATGTGGCAATTTACTGGATAAGAAGATTCTGTGACAGCACATACATACCCATCTGCCCTAAATGAATTTATTGTTGGCTCAAACATCTCTATGAAGTCCCCAGAGAGGATGACAAGCCCATCCTGCAACATTGGATAAATGAGACACTAGTTAGTTTATGAGGCGGGCCAGTTCTATGTCTATGGGTCCACTTAAACATGGTAGTAAGGATGGTCGTGATGATAAGAAATATCCCCCCAAAATGCAAACATGGGTAAGAAAGAATTTTTAAAAAAAGACTTATTTTTTTTTTTTTAGAATGAAAACAAGCTGAGCTGTCACAAAGCTGAATGAGACCATAACTGGCAAAAATTAAAGAAATTTGAAGAAAATGATCTGGCCTTAAGGAAATTAAAAAAAAATAAAAAAAGAAGAAATCTTTGCTCAGAAGATAATCCACATGAAAACAAAATGCTGACATTTTACCCTGGATGTAACCTCTGGAACACACCAGCACCACAAGACAATTTTCCTGGGAAGAATGACTTTTCCTATGCCTCGTGTTCCACAGAAAGACCTGGAAAGCTGTGTTTGCCCAGGCCTCCTTCCTGTTACCACCGTGCTCCGTGTAAGTTTGGCATCCTCAATACACTGATCCTTTGGGGCTGTTTCCCTCTGTCTACCCTGAGAGTGGTGCGGATAAGTACTAATTTTGCCAAAATACTGTCCTCCCAAACCAAAATCTTTCCTAAGTGTGTCTGGTTCACATCAGTCTAAAATACATCCTTAACAGGCATGCCAGCCATCCCTAAGATCCATGGAGCAGGCATGAACACTGAAAGAAAAAAAGCCAAAGAGAGGAGATGCCTTTTAGTCACTGCTACATGGCTGGAGTCTTGTCTGATGGTGAGAAGAAATAGCCAAATCTCAAAGAGTTCCCATTCTAGGGCGTTTGTGAGGACGAAGGGAGATAATTCACAAAAACTGTTTCACAGAGGGACTAGAATTTTAAGTAACGTTTGTGTGGATGTGCATTTTCTTTTTGGCATCGGTTTCATACTCTGAATAAAAAGCAGAGAGTGTTCAAATCATGCCTCAGACAGGAAGACGATCTTTTCCAAGAGCTTTGGCAGCGGGCAAACCAGCATCCGGCCGTCACAGATGCCCTGGAATTGGCAGTGCACTTGAAGAGAATGGTGTGCAATAGCCAGCGGCATCAAAAATGATAGAATATGTAGTATAGAGTATATATCAGAGTATGTAGTCTATGCAGCATTCAGAAGTCTCTGTAACTGTGAGTACCATCTGACGGCCAGGAAGCACACAGTACGGCTCAGAGTATCTCTAGAACGCTCTGCCTTAAGGTCTTGACAAGACTCACTCTCTGACTCTAATCTTTGCTCAAATGGCGTCTGCTCAGACAAGTCTTTCCTGACAATCCTATTTAAAATAAACTCCAAACTCATCATCCCCAGACTCTCTCTCTGACTCTCTCTCATCCATTTTTATATTATACCCATAAGTTGTTTACTTGTTAACACATGTTTTTCTCTCTGACGAAAATGTAAATTTGCAGGAAGATGAGGACTTTGTGTTCTTAATCTCTCCTCTCCTTCTGATGCATATGTGCCGCAGGCAGCATCTTCATGAGTGTGCCTGTTGCTTGAGTAAATGAATGAATGGAAAAAGTCATGGTTACTAGTGCAGTCCCTGAAATTAAACTAGATTTATATCCAATCTCTGCCACTTACTGCTATATAACCCAGGGCAGTGGGATAAGATTATTGCCAATCTCAAAGAGTTGCTCTGGAGAGGAGTTAATCCATGAAAAGTCTTTAACACAGTGCCTGGTACATGATAAATGTTCAGCAAATGATAGTTACTATATCATAGGCAAGAACTGGGTCAAACATCCACTTCTAAATCACTCTCTCATCGGCATAGTGGAAGTGCTAAAACTGACCCATACTAATCACAATTCACTCTGTAGTGAGAATCTGTGTCTTTTGAAGCACCTGGGGTGATTGTTGTTAAGATCAAAGACAGCATCCAACACCTGGTCAGGCGGCACTGGTTGGTGGTCAATACCAGAAACATACTCCACCCATGTTCTGTGTTATTTGCAATTTTCTGCATCTGTGTTATTTGCAATTTTCTGCATATGTAATTATGTAAATTATTAATAAGCAGTTTATTATATCATTTGATGTGTAGGTTAAAGCCTTTCTGGCTAACCTTTTGTTATATTAATGAAGGAGCATACATCATTGCAGGAAGCAGGATCAGGTAATAGAAAGTTGTTTTTTTTTTCTGTTTCTAGCAGATACTATGAAGTGTCCTTCCTTGCTAAAATATCTACACCCTAGATAAAATACATTTTTAATGATTTGCTGGGTGTATTAGCCAGGTATTTGCACAGTTGCAGTATTTAACAAATCATTCCAATTTCAGTGGCTGAAAAGAATTCTCTATTCTCATGTTCATGGACCCATGAACTTGTTTCCACTTGGCCAGGGCAGACTGGACTCCTGGTTCTGCGTTCTAAGATCCAGGCTGAGGTAAGGGTCAACTTTACTGCATATATCTCTCATCTTCCTTGGACCAGCTTCTGCTCACAGCAACTGATCTGTGATATGACTCTCATTTTGGGGTCCAGGCTGAAGGGGCAATGGTTGCCTAGGGAGTATACTCTTCTCATGGAGGATCACCAGAGCTCAAGAGGGTAAGCGTGACCACACAAGTGTCATCCAACCCCCATTGTATCAGAGCTTTCCTACTGACTACTTTCCTATTGACCAAAGCAAGTCAATGGCCAAACCCAAAGGCAAGGAGTGTGGAAGGGCACCCTGGCTATTGTGAGGCCGTTCTCCAGAGCAAAGAATTGGGACCCAAAATTCAATCTCCCACACTAAATTTGCCATAAGTAAAAGCAAGTTCCCTGTCACGACCACTCCCACTTTCTTTCAGGAAAGGAAAGAGGAAAAGTGAGCCTAAACTTTTGAAGAGTGTGTATATGGGGGGGTGTGTGTGTGAACAAATGCTAAATTCAGTGTTTCCCTGAGGGCCAATCCAGGATCAGTGATGCTCTTGGGAGATAAAGTTCTGGGCTCAGACAAACTACAGAGATTAAAAAAAACAACCACACTATTACAGTGGGAAACATGTATTTTAATCATTTATAGATTAAGTAGTCCAAAGATGAGACAAACTACAGATTTCGAAAATATAATTAATATTTGACTTAATAGGTACATACAGAACTGTCCCCTGACTAATAGTGAATATTCATAAAAACACTTGAAATCTAAAAAAAAGATTGACAATAAACTAGATCACAGAAAATTTCAGAGAACTGGTATTATATACATTATATTCTCTAAAATTTTTGTAAATCAAATCAGAGGTTAATAACATAAGATATACAAAAAATATCTCATATAGGTAGACACTAAAACATATGCTTCTAAATATTTACTGGTCCAGGAAGAAAGAGTAATGTAAACTTTAATAACTCAACAATAATAAAAATATCACAAATCAGAACTGAGGAAAAACATTAAAATAAGCACTTAGAGGCAAATGTGTAGTTTAAAATACTCATGTTAGAAAAGTCTGACAATTAATAAGTTAAGCATTAAGTCTTTAAGCTAGATAAAAAAAAAAACAGAAGAATAAGGCCAAAGGAAAGGGAAGAAAATGGAAAATACAAGCAAAAAGCAATGAAACAGGAGACAAAGTCACCATAGAGAGGACCAATGAAGCCCAAAGAAGTTTCTTTAAAGAAACTGAAGAAATGAACAAACTGTTGTAGACTAATTAGGAAACAAAACAAAACAAAAGAAAAAGCCCAAATAAATAATTTTAAATATGAAACATTTAATACAAAAGGAACAACATTTATATATAAAAGAGGAATTAAAAAGATCACATATGAGTGCTATGAACACTCATACGACAGTAAATGAGAAACTGTAGATTAAATGGAAAAGTTTCTAGGAAGATATTACTGTTCTGGGGGTCCCAAGACCCCCCTCAGGGTTGAGGGTTTGCTAGAAGTCACAGGACTCAGCATACAGCCATATCCTGGCTAGGATTTGTTTCAGCAGAATCAGCAGAAGGAAGAGGCCTGTGGGGTTAAGTAAGGAGGCAGCCAGATGCAAGCTTCCAAGTCCTCTCCCAGGACACGGTTCATTCCTCTAGGAACAAGCTGTGACAACACGAGTGGAGTGTTGCCCACCAGACCAGCTCAGGAGAGACCCTGCGCCCAAGGTTTGCAATGGTGGTGGTCACCTTAGCACTCTGCTTGGCGTGTACCAAAATTTCAGACTCCCCAAAGGAGGGCAGGGGTGCAACTGAAACCACAGCTTCTACAAACAGCTTAGGCACAATGAACCACTCTAAACAGTTTGTGGAATCATGGAAACCCTCCCTACATCCGAGTTTCAGGTAACAGCCAAGGATCAATCTTGTAAGCAAGACTTTCTTTGTTAGGATAGCAATCTCAGGCCTGCTATGGTAACTTTTCCACACAATTACATACCAAAACTAACTCAAAAAGAAAAAGAAAGCCCGAATGGCTATGTAACCATTAAAAACAAAAGCAAAACAAAACAAAACCAGATCAGTCGTTCCAAGTATTTCCGTAAATAAAATCATTCCAGGCAGAGATAGTTTTACAGTGAGTCCTACCAAAATTTCAAAGAATAGATCATTCAAATATCATGCAAACTCTTCTAAAAATGTAAATAACAGGTTGCACTCCCCGAATCAGCTCATATACTAGGCAATAAATGTGATACTATGCAAGAACAGTATGAGAAAAAAAAATACAGGTCAATCTCATTCTTGAATAAAAATGTTAACATTCCATACAAAACTTATCAAAAGAAGACCTAGAATCTATTACCAAAAAAAAAAAAAAAAAATGGACTAAACTGATTTTTTTCCTTGGAATGCAAATTTATAGCTAGAAATATCTATAAATGTCATTTCCACATGAACTGATTTAAAGGAGAAAAAACAAGATTATTTCAACAGATTGAAAAATAGCAATTTATACCTATTCATGAATGGCTAAGATATATAATTCTGGAAGTCCAGGAATCGATTAGAATCTACTGACCTGATAAAATCTATCAAGCATTTATTGCAAACATCATTCTTGATGGTATAACATTAGAAACATTTCAAATCAGAAATAAGATATGCATACCTACCATTACCATTTACATCCATTGTTACTAGAGCTATACACATACTGTAACATGACAAACAAATTAGAGAAATGTAATGTATATGAATATTGGTAAGCCAGAAATATAACTCACATTTACATACAATATTTTTCTATACGTTAAACCTAAAGAATCTATAGATGAAGTTTTAGAATTGATGAGCAAGTCTGCTACATATACAAGATTAATTCAGAAAAATCAATCATACTTATATATACTAGTAATTATGGTTTAGAAAACGTGACTTTTCAAAAGACACAATTTTAAAAGATTTATTTATTTATTTGAGAGTGAGAGAGAGCAAGCCCATGAGCAGAAGGAGGGGCAGAGGTAGTTCAAGTTCAAGGCAGAGCAGGGCAGACTCCTGCTGAGCATGGAGTCTGCATGAGGGCTCCATCTCACACCCTGAGACCAGGACCTGAACTGAAATCAAGAGCTGGACGCTTAACCAACTGATCCACCCAGGCGCCCCACAAAAGACACAATTAACAAAAAATGGGAGAGATTTTAAATCTAAAAATAAATTAACAAAAGATGTACAAAACCCATATAAAAAAAGAGAAAACTTTAGTGGGAGACACTAAAACCCTATATAAATGGAGAGCTATAACCTGTTCAAGGACAGAAAGCTATAAAATGATAAAGATTCCATTCCCCCAAAATTGATTCATTGATTCAATACAATAACAACCAAAATCCCAAAAGTGTTTCTTGAGACACTCGACAAGAGAATTCAACATATAATTATATTGAATTCAAAGACCCAAGAATAGCCAAGATACTCAAAAAAAAACAAAAATAAGATTTTCCTAACATAATATTGAAAAGATGCTTAAATTTGGACATATTACCACCTTGGAATACATATAGCAGTACAAATGAAGTAAATAACTATTACAGCCAACAGCATGGAAGAATCTTGAGGAAAGGAACATGAACTTGCAGGGCAGCCTGTGTGAGGTGTCCTTGCTTGGAAAGCATTCACACCTCCTACAGGGAGACAGAGCCCAAGTAGGGTGAGAAGAGCGTCCTTGACAAGAAGCTTGGTTCAGTGTATCAAAGCCCTAGGTAGGTAGAGAGATGTCCACACAGGGAAGGCTCAGCCTCATGAGAAGTGTCGAGGGTTGAGTAGACAGGAGTATGTTCAAGTGCACAATCAGCTGGCATGGGATGCTGGGACCCAAGGGGGAAGTGGACATAGATGGGTTTGGGATGTCAAAACCTGAACATCACGAGGAGGGATATTTTATATGCCTGGCTCTGTTCAGTGTGATCATCTTGGAACAGTGATAGCCCAACAGTAGATCCTGGTTTAGAATATCATTCTCTGCTAAAAGAAACTGGGGTTTCCTGGAGAAATGGCTAGTACCTAGGCAGGGGTAGGAAACCAGTACAAGATGAGTTTGGAACATCCTGGGCCCCAAAGCAAAGAAGGGCCACAAGAATCTTGGTGACACATGCATAGTTTCAGAGAACTTCACCACAAAACATACCCTCATTACCAAGGAAAACAAGTAATTTTACAGTGGAGAAGCCTGATCACTTGCCCTCCACCTTAATCAAGTGTTCAAAGTGAACGTTATTGGTACTGGAACAAATTGAAATTGCTTGCTACCTGATAGAATGCAACGAGATACAGAAATTGTTCCATGACATTCCCATCAAAGACACATAACTTGAACTTAATCTCAAAGAATATCCAACTGAACTTGAGCAAAGGTCTACAGAATAACTGGTCTGTAATCTTCAAAACCATCCTCATGAAAGTCAAGGAAAGATCATGGAAATATTCTAGACCAAAGGAGACTAAAGAGCCATGACAACCAAGGGCAATGTAAGATTCTGAACTGATCCCTTTCACTATAAAGGGCATTACTGGAACGATTTATAAAGATTGAATGGAGATTGAGGATGAGAAGGTAGTAAGGCATCAACAGTAATTTCATGATTTTGATGGTTGCATTGCAGTTAGGCAGGAGAATGTTCTTGTTTGTGGGAAATACACACTAATGGGGCATCAGGTTGGTAAAATTCTCAAACGATTCAGAAGAAACCTCTTTCTGTTGTACCTGCAACTTTTCCATACATCTTAAAAGCCTTCAAAATTAAGAAAGAAAGAAAAGAGGGAAGATAATGATAAACATAGTACTCAGGTTACTGGTTTCCTGTGGGGGATCAAAGAGGAGGATGAGACCAGAAAGAGCCTCAAAATGGCCACAGTGATAGATCTAAAGGTCCTCCCTGTTCTGAAGTTGGGTAGGGACCTCATGGGTGCTCATTTTATTATGTGCCATAATTTACATATATGTAGCACTTAATATTTTGCATTTATAAAACACTATATATTATAATGATTTTAAAATCTTATGTTTTAAAGACCATAGATTTAGGAGCACAGCAGACCTAACTTTGAAGCCTGACTATTTCATTTACTATCCACATGAACTTGATCAAGATACTTAAGCTTTTTGAGCTTAAGATTCCTTATCTGGAGAATGAGAATAATAAGTGATCACAGAACTGCTGTAAAGATTCAGTAGATGACGTGATGTGATGAGCACTGGGTGTTATATGCAACTAATGAATCGTTGAACACTACATCAAAAACTAATGATGTATTGTATGTTGGCTAACTGAACATAACAAGAAAAAAGTTTCAGTAGATAATATACACTGTCAACATCCTTTAGCCAAAGCCCACCAGAAATACACGTGATGTAAACAGGTTGAATTTATTACTCCATGTAATGAGGCAGAATGCACATCACAGGGAGTTATGGGAATCTCCCAGTAAGAAAGAACTTACTAGAGGATTGGCGCTTTGGTTGGGGCATTTGGTGGGACATTTAAGGAAGTGGAGTTTGCCCGAGATTGGAAGATGTCACAAAGCTGGGTTGATTCTATAATTGAGTACCTCAACAAATCCTACCTATAGGGAGGATACACTAGTGTGAAGAAAAGCTGTAAATGGCAGAGCCCTTGGCACGCTTTCAGCGAGTGAGAGCAGTGTTTGGTGGTTCACGTCACCCAGTGACCTTGTTGATTCTCTCTGTGGTCGTCCATGTCCACAGGGAGAACACCACAGTCTAGACTTGCACATCAGACTAGCTTGTAACAACACTAAGGTCTAACTATGAACTCCAGATCAGTTCCCGACATCAGGGGCTGTTTTGGTGAGTTTTCCACATAAACATTTGGCACAGTGTTTTAGCTCCCTTCATCAGGAGCCCTGATGAACTGTGTAGACCAGGCAAACATCTGCAGCTACACCCCTTTCCAGAATCTGAGCTGGGCCTTTTCTTCTCTGGCTTTGCCACTGATCATACTAATGAGATCACACTGTTGCAGCACTGAAGATAGATTGGTCAGACATAAACTCATCTACTTTAACATCGTCTTGCTCTGACAAATTCTTTTAAAATATTTCTTATCCTGAGAAAACCCATCAAATCCTCTAGCCATGAAAATCTACGGGATGTCAAAGACAGTATCTGGATAATGCTAGCATTAAATAAAGATGGCTGAAAATCTGGAATTGATTTAACATCAACATATACTCACAACAGGACTTTTATAAGCATTTGTGTGAATGTTCGTATTCGAGTGGGACTTTACCATATCAGTTGAAGTATTTTAAACTCATTTATATTATTTGCTTTTATGGTTCTGAGGTACAAGCTACTTTGATGTGTATGTCCACATGCTTCAGAGCCTACGGTTTTAACCATCATGCCTTGCTGCCCCTCCCAGGAGTTGTGGCTCCTAAGTTTTCTGACTCCAGACCTCAGGACTTTTCCTGTACATCACAAAGATGTAGAAATGGGGCCAATAAATCATATCAAGCAATGCATATTCTTCTAGATATGAAAAAAAAAAAAACCTGGGGTGCCTGGGTGGCTCAGTGGTTTAGCATCTGCCTTCGGCTCAGGTCATGATCCCAGGGTCCTGGGATGGAGCCCTGCATCAGGCTCCCCGCTCGGCGGGAAGCCTGCTTCTCCCTCTCCCGCTCCCCCTGCTTGAGTTCCCTCTCACGCTGTGTCTCTCTCTGTCAAATAAATAAATAAAATCTTAAAAAAAAAAAGAAAGCAATCCAAAGAAAAAGTTTAAAACAAAACAAAAAAAAACCTCTTGTATCTACAGTTACATACCCCTTTCTCATCATGCTTATTGCTCCTCTTTTTCTTCATGTCGTCATCAATCATTTCAAAGAACACAGATTTGGGTTATATTGATTAACCGCAATTTTTTTCCTACTCTCTTTGCCTAATTTTCCTCGTTATTTGCTTCCTTCTACTTGCTGTATTTCGTTATTCTTTTATCAAGCTCTGTTTCTTGATTCTCAGTGCCTTGAACTTGACTTCCTGCACTCAAGCCTATGGAAGTGACCTACAGTCCCGAGGGACCCCCATTCTTCCACCACATCCCTTTTAAAACCACTCTAGTCAGGCTCTGTGCCCGCCACTCCACGGAAACTGCTCCTCAGCCCCCAAGACCTGCAGATTGTTAACGCCCACGGATATCTCCCTGTGTGCCTCTTATTTTTTTTTTTAAGATTTTATTTATTTATTCATAAGAGACAGAGAGAGAGACAGGCAGAGGGAGAAGCAAGCTCCCCTCTGAGCAGGGAGCCCGATGCGGGACTCGATCCCAGGACCCCAGGATCATGACCTGAGCCGAAGGCAGACGCTTAACGACTGAGCCACCCAGGCGCCTCTTACTTTATCTGTCAACAGTGATGGACCCATCGCCACCTACATTCCCCTCGAAACACTCCATTGATCTCCAGTGCGTCACATTCTTCAATCTAACTGGTCATCCTGGGCTCACTTGCAACTCCCTCCTGCCCCAAATCTCTTAACCAAAAATCTGTTGGATCTGGTCCCCAGAGCATGTCATTTAACACCCCTTTCAATATACAACAAGAGTATAATTATGTAATAATTGGTAATAATCATGTAATCATTATTTTCTTGATTCATTAGTTTCAAATAACAAAAAAGAAAAAGTTTCAATTTGAAGTTTTTATTTAAATTCAGAAAAATATTTTTTTAGAAAAATATTTCACGTTTGAATGAAAATTTGTACTTTCCAAACAAAAATTTACAATTTGCAGTTCATACTGTCATAAAACTTAAAAATGTTGCATTGTCACATAGAAGGACAGAATCAAAGTACTTGCTATCTGCTTTCTTCATCCACAGTTGCTGTGCTCCTGACACATTCACCATTCAGCCAGAGAGGTTCCTCCCTCTCAAGGCCCATGAACCTTAGACCAAGGCCATCCACAAAATATTCAAATATGATGCTGTTGAGATGGCCACAGGAAGTTATAAAAATGTAAGTGCTCAATTATCATTTAATATTATTTCCTTGGACATTTTCAGCTTAAAATGGCTGTTAACTTGGCCTTCAGTTCCTTCCCATGCATCCAGTATACATAAATCTCTTATTCTGAAAGTCCTGGTAGAAGGGACTAGAGGTAACTCACAGGGTTAGGGGAGGGCCAAAGATAGGGGGTGGATTAAGTAACACCTGGAACAGCTCTAAGCAGAAAGAGAAATCCCATTTTCACATCTCTGCAGGAACCTCCCTTAGAGTCCTCAGAGTTCAGTGTAATGCAGATTACATCTGGCCAAGGACCTCCCTGTGCTACTTTTCATACATGTTGCTACACACTTGCCACAAACTCAAGGATGTTAACAAAGACATTTCTGCTAAGTAATACTTTATGTCCTGGGTGGCTCAGTTGTTAAGCGGCTGCCTTCAGCTCAGGTCATGGTTCCAGGATCCTGGATCGAGCCCCGCATCGGGCTCCCTGCTCGGCAGGAAGCCTGCTTCTCCCTCTCCCACTCCCCCTGCTTGTGTTCCCTCTCTCACTGTGTCTCTGTCAAATAAATAAATAAAAATAAAAAAAATAATACTTTATGTCCATCATCTTAAAACATACAAAGCCGTTTTCAAAAGTATAAACTCATCCCAAATGAGAATTGTCAAAACACAGATAAAACTTGATGCAGTATTTCCTTGCATTAAATTACAAGTATTAAATTGCAAAGAGGAGTCGCTGCTGTATTCCTGCAACATTGATTTTGGCCTGGCCTGGAGCTAAGAGCTGCGGGTATCCTGTGTGGGTATGGGGGTGGGGGACGTGAGGCAGGAAAACTGGAGAACAGGTGTCAGGTGGTAATGAGTACAACACAGATTAACTCCTGAAGCTCAGTGGCTTAGCAGGACAAAAGTTTCTTATTCACACTATCTGACCACCACAGGTCAGCCGTGGGCTCTGCTCTACTGAGTCATTCAGGGACACAGATAAAATGGAGGCCATACCCTCTGGGTTGGGATATCTCCATGGTCTCTCCACAGCTGCTGCAGTGGGGAACACCAATTGGAGGGTTACATGTGGCCCTTAAGTTTTCATGTCCAATTGGCCGGACTAGTGTCCCTCCTACCGCAAGAGGCCTGAGAACCTGAGAGGAGTGCATGGATGTCCCATGAGCCATCAGTATCTCCATTGCTGGTGTTCACAGGGAGTCCTCTCTGACACAGTGAAATCTGACCGGAAATTTAACAAGGAAAGAAGCCATACAGGTATTGGGAGACGATATTTATGATTCTGACAAAATATGTCCTGCCTGCTATTTGTGTCTAGCAAACAGCTACACCAATTTTTCTTTACTGGTCCTCCCACCAAAGGACTGGATTTTTTGTTTGTTTTGTTTTGTGTGGGTTTTTGTTTATTTGTTTAAGTAGGCTCCACACCCAGCATGGAATCCAATGTGGAGCTTGAATTCCAGATTTTTAAATTAGATATCCTGATAGGAATAACTAATTATCTCAAAAATCTGTCCCTTTCTCCCTCTGTTCTCCAACCTCCCTCACTCCCTGGTTCAAGTAGTAATTAACATCTTTCCTTGATTAACAGCCCTACAGATCATGTAACATCACTGCTCTTACTTTACGCCCTTCAGTAACATATTGACATCAGAATTAGAATTTAGAATTCACCCTTAGAATTAGAATAAAATCATTCAAAAGGCTGATGAGAGGACATTCCTGATCAACACTAACCCACATCCCCAGCCTCCTCACTCACTGCTTTTCCACATGGACTCTATTGCTCTTGTGTTTTAAGTAATCAATATGAGAATATGAGAATCAATATGAGAAAATCCATTTATTACCAAGCATATGTGCATTGTTTCATACCTGCCCTAAAATGGTGTGAAATTTGACAATGTCAGTTTCATCAACCAAAGTCAATGTTAAAAGTGAATATTAAAAAAAAAATCACAACGAAATTTCCAAATATACTTTACATTTCCAGCCTCATAAAACATGAACTTTATAAGCACTTTAAAATATTATCAGAGGGGCACCTGGGTGGCTCAGTCGATTAAGCATCCGTGTTGGCTCAGGTCATGATCTCAGGGTCCTGTAATCGAGTCCCACATCGGGCTCCCTGCTCCTCTGCCTGCTGCTTCCCTTGCTTGTGCTCTCTCTCGCTGTCACATAAATAAAATCTTTAAATAAATAAAAAAATAAAAATAAATAAATAAAATATTATCAGAAACGTAGCTTTGATAATAATTGTTTGAAAAAGTTCTATAAAGGGCGCCTGGGTGGCTCGGTCAATTAAGTGTCTGCCTTTGGCTTGGGTCATGATCCCAGGGTCCTAGGATCTAGTCCTGAATCAGGCTCCCCACTCAGCAGGGCGTCTGCTTCTTACTCTGCCTCTGCCCTCCCCCATGCTCCTGCTCTCTTTCTCATGTGCTCTCTCTCAAATAAATGAAGTCTTTAAGGAAAAAAAAAGAAAAAGTTATATTAAAATACAATCTGCTATTCTGTACACGTGCATTTAAATGCAGTACTCCAAAAATTCAATATATTATTAAGGGGACTCCTCCTAAGAATTGTAAATTATTTTTAAGTTACTAAAATAATTTTGGTAAAGTTCACAAGAGTTAAGTACCTACCCAGTCAATGCTGGTAACTATGTTATATCAGGAAGCCTTTACACATATACAGATTCCCTGTGTATTGGTTAAGAACTCTGCCAAGTCCTCCAGGATGTACACACAGCCCTGGGCGGGTGCTGAAGAGTAGTGAATGCTGCCTCTTAGCTCAGGGGCATGCAAGCAATGTGACAGTTTGGGGGGTGGGGGTGGGGCGCAGGAATGGACTTGGCAGACAGAGATCATGTCATATCAGATCAGGGTTTCTTTTTTGTCACTCAGTGTTGACCAACCCCGTCTCCAGACAAATACATACAAGACAAAGTCTTAGCTTCTGTAAAATGGGGTTTCAGAGTTTTGAGCCAAAAAGTCCTCTTTTCTTCCTTTAATTTTTGGTTTTCTGACCTCATGTCCTGAAGATTAGGCCTGATTCCCTTTGCTTTAAGTAGTCAGCATTTTCAATGCTCCTAGTTTTCCAGCTCGGACTACCCATCATTTAGATCCTTGGCTATTTATCATCTCTAGAGAAGAAAACAAAGGAATATTTGAGGATGCAAGGATTTTTACAAATCTTCTACCAAATCCTCCTTAATTCACTAAACTCTCTCTCTTGCTCTGACTCCAAGATCACCACTAGAGTTCTTTCCACACCTTCTTTGGGAAATGGACCATTTCTTACCTGCTCTCTCCACTCCTCCTCCCCCATAGCCTTAGGCCTGCAGAGAAGGTTCTAAAATGCAAATCCTGTCAAGTCCTGCCCATACTTAAAGTCTTTTCAAAAACGTCCCACTTACTGGCCCTTGGGTGAAACCTCATTTCTTCAAGAGGAGTCAAAGGACTTTCCAGCCTGGATAGTGTTCACCTGTCAGCTCCTCTCTGGCTCCCATTCCCTTCTCTCATCTTTCAAGCACACGGGGGACTTACTCATCTTCAAAGTATCAAGCTTTTTTACACCTTTAATGCTTTTTCACTCTTGCCCCTAGGCTTGGAATATTTCCTGGCTTTAGTTCTCAGCTTGATACATGGCTTGGAAAAGCCCTCAGTGATGACACTTGCACACAGCGCACACTCTCTCACAGGGAAACGGGAGGTGGTCCTTCTCAGGGTTCTGCTGCACAAACTGAAACCAGACTGCACAGATACACTGGCTTGGCCCCTGAAGAGCCCGGAGACCTCTGGCACAACAGTCTCTGTGCCTCAGTTTCTTCATCTGTAAATGGGAGTAATACTAGTCACTAGTGTAAAGATTTAATGAGTTAAATTATGTTTAATACGGCATATGTGCTATGTAAATGTTGCTATTACTTTTAATAGACACACTGGGGACTATGTGCCTGGCCCTTTTTTTTTTTTTTTAGAGACAGAGAGAGTGTGAGCGGTGGGAGGTGGGGCAGAGGGAAAGGAAGACAATCTCAAGCAGACTCTGTGCTGTTCATGGAACCCAACATGGGGCTCAATCTCACGACCCTGAGATCATAAACTGGGCCAAAATCAAGAGTCAGACACTTCACTGACTGAGACACCCAGGTGCCCCAATGCATGGCCCTCTTCTTGGTGGTTTTACATGTCTTAACTCATTTAACTGACAAGACAGGGTGAAGAGCCCCTACCCTGTGCTCCAGCAGCCCTCTAAAATAAACCGTCCCGAGTATGTTTGTGACCTTCCTCCCTGAGGGGAGGGCACATATCATGGGTATCCTTATGTCCTACAACATCTTAACGGGGCCTGCCATTTTGTATGCAATGAAGAAATGGATTTTGTTTTAACCTGACACCTCTTAGCAAAGTACTCTGAAAAGCTTTTTGCTAGGATTCACCTTCTCCTCAAACCCTCTGACGTTTACCGCTCCTCAGCTAAAACTTCACAAGGTCACCAGTGCCTTCAAGTTGTCAAATCCAGTGTCTCGACAGCATTCAACCCAGCTGACCACTGTCCTCCTCTCTGAAACATTTTTCTCCTGGCCTCTATGTTGTAGGAGTTTTTGATGGGCTAAGTATGGAAGTACCATGGGTGATTTAGCAGCTCACAGGTCATTTTGTGGTATAGGAGCTTCTGCTAGCTGGAAAAGTCTGAAACAGTACAATACAGAAGTCTAGAGACAAATAGCTCAATGTAGAACATGAAACTGCTCTAGGTCCTATATGCCCTGGGGCAGTAACTTCTGCAGGGGCTTTACTGGCTAACAGTGTAGGGGGACCACCAGAACACCACAGTAGGATAGGTACATCCACTTTCAAGCCCAAATTTACTACCATTCTCTCTCTCCTTCAGGGTATTTTCCCACTAGCTCCTTCGGTAATAAGCTTATACATTCATAAGCAATCTTAGGCCCTACTCCAGTGATCTCTCGTGGGCCAGATATCTTGTTAATAATTACAGGACTTGTAAAATTAAGCATGGATTCAAGGTCACATGATTAGCAAGTAAGAGCATGAGGCAAATTCCCTGCACAAATTACACCATTGTTCCTCAACCCCAAAATCCTTATCAAAATAATGCAAGGGGTTTGGGTCCCTCAGTAAAGGTACTGAATCAGACTAAGAAGGTAGGATTTAGACATGTATAACCTACAGAGGCTCCCATGAAGATTCTGATGAGTCGCCCTGATTAAGGCCTCAGATGAAGGTGACTGTGAACACATATCCAGATTTTACCCTGAGCTAGGTGAGGTGTTCCAAAGACCGGCGAAGCAATTCCTCACTAGCAAAGACATAAACACAAGGCCACAAGTGCCTATTACCTAAAGAAAGTTTTAAAAAATTGTCATAGCATGTCAGGAGACTTCGCTTGCTATAAGCTACACAGCAATGAAAAACAAATTTAAAGCTTTTTTAAGATTACACAAAAACAGACTTGCAAAGACATCAAGTCCCTCAACCTTTAAGACTACAGCAATAGCCACACAAAAATGCAAATAAAAATTGTTTCAATAAAAAAATACTAGATTTTTTCTCTGAATGCTTCTGGCCCCTCAAGGATTATACAATGCTCCTATGTGTTAAATAGGAAGATGTCCCTTCACGTACAAAAGCAGACAGGTAAGACATACTCTAGCACAAAAATTCTAGAGAAGAGTAAACGTGTACCTGCTCTGCTGGAGATTCGCTAAATGGGCCTTCTGACTAGAGTTACAGCATTAACTCTGAACGTACTTAAAATATAGAGGGAATATTTACCGTTAAACAGGGTTAATAGAGAAAGTAATCCCTAATTCAGAAACAGTGCTATTCAGTCAGCATCTGAGTCAGACTACGTGTTTGAATCCCAGAATGTGCCATTTATGAGACGTTTAACTATGATCAAGCTACCAAACTGGCCTGGTTTTAGATTCCTCATCTGTAAAATGGGCATAATAACACCTATCCGATAAATGCAGCTGGAGAGTAACTGGAACACAACACTCACAAAATGGACTTTTTTGTTTGTTGCTCTTTTTGAGAAAAAAAACAACAAACAATTCAATTAAAATGAATTGTTGGGTCTTGCATTCTAAAGCTGAACAAAATAATCATACCACACAGGGGAACTTGCCTATACCCTTCAGGAGTGAGGCTATTATCGCTGAAAAACATTTCAAATATGCTCTAACAATTCTGCTTTTGCACAGATTATCAAGAGTAAAATAAAACTCATTCACAGAATTTCATACTCATCACAGGGTCTCTATCTAGGGCAACCGTCAGGAAAGAGTTGTAAGAAAGACTTAAACTGAAACTCGAAACGTAATTTAGGCTTTTGAGCTGAGTTAAAACTAAGTTGATGCTCCTCTAGACAATTACACCTGACTAAAAGCAAATTAAGTCTTAAAGAAGGTAAGTTGTAAAATAATCATGGTAAACAACACATTAAAACAAAAAATCACTAAATACACCTAATTCAATTCTGTTCCTAGGCTTCAGAACAGTACCTGGCGAACAGCCCCAGACACTTATTTGCTAAATGAATGGACACTTCAATTCTCAAACGATAATACAGAAAGGGCAATATACAGTGATTATCCACTACCGTGAAAATTTAGTAGTGGAAACTTAACTGCCAATGACATATCACTTCAGGGCGCCCCCGCGCAGGAGCAACCCCTCAGACCCACCACCACCTTCCACAGGTCTGTGACCCGGTTCTCAGAGGCGGATCCCCGGCACCCGCAGAGCACCGGCAGGCGGAGAAGGGGGAGCAGCACCCCGCGTCACCCCTTCCCGACGCCCCCGCGGGTCCCGTCGCCCCCCAATCTAGGGAAGTGTTCTGGACGGAGACGCCCACGGAGGGGCCCGCAGCGACCTGCGGGGCCAGCGCCATTCGTGTCAACGCCGCCGCGCGGACGGACCCGGTCCCGGGGGGGGGCGACGGGAGGCCCCAACCTCCCGCGCAGCCGGCTCCCCACCCGCGCCACCAGGGGAGGGACGCGGAGCGGCGCGGAGGCGGGCGCCCTTGCCCACCCTGGGCCGCAGCTGAGCGGACGACCCGCCCGAAAACAGCCGACGCCCTATCCCCGGCTGTGCGCGTGCAGCCCGACACCCTCCCGGAGAGCGTGGGGACCGAGGGCCCTGCTCTCGCGCCTGCGCACAGTCTCGCGGGATTCCCGCTCGGCGCCCGGGACCAGTAAGAACCCGGGCCCGTTAGCCCGGAGGGGAGCTGGAGCCAATCACAGCGCGCTCCGCGTGTGGGCGGTGCCTTGGCGGCCGCCCGCCCCACAACGTTCCGGGGAAGGCGGTTGTCGGACTTCGGGACTCGGGGTCTGGCGGCGGCCTCTCCTGCGGCGGGGCCTCCGGTGGCCCCGGGGCGCGAGCTCAGGTGCCCTTGGGTGCCGGGCCGTGGGGGTGGGAGGTGCCTCCCTCTCCCTGGAACTCTCGCCTCTCCCTCCCCGGCCCCGGGCCGGGCGCCTCGGGCGGGACGGGCCGCCGGGTCTTCCCCAAGCGCGGGCCTTCTTTCTCTTCTCTTTTTTCCTGTTCGCTGAGGCCGACCTTCTTCTTCGGGGCGGCCCCTAATTCCTAGAGTACCTCAGAGCGCCACCCCTGCCTTGACCTACCCGAACTTTGACCATGCTACCCAGAGAACCCTTGAATGTCTGTGGCTACCTTTTCCCTTACGTTTGATCTTGAGCAACAACCGCTTTGTTGAACAAATAGGAAATGCACAGGCGGTGAAGACCTACGGCCAGAGTTTGAACTCCGGCTGCTACGTGTGTGGGGCGGCCAGAGCTCTTCCCCTGTGCTCTCGTCACGCGGAACATGAGGGCGGTAGTACCCTTGGGGGGAGGGCGTGGAGTTGTCAATGCGTGGGCGCGCGAGACCGGTGCCTGGCACTTTGTGAGCGTTCAGAAGTTGGTGTCATTAGGACCAGTCATCGTTGTAGGCTTCAGGATGTGGAGCTCGAAGTCCCCGGTGGCCTGGTGCTTAGAGTTTAGCGCGGACTCTGCTAATTTTTTAGGTACAGACCCTTATTTCATAAACACTGATCTTTTTTGTTGAGTGAGGCATGTTCTCAATTTAGAATCTTTTCCAGTATTTAACCAGACTGTATTTCTTTTTTCTTTTTTCCAGGTACTGTTCAAGGGAATATTAGAACAGCATGATTTTGACAACGTTGTAGAGGAATCTTTTCGTTTATCTGGTCCTGCCATATGCCCACCTCTGGCTGTTCTGAAAAAAATCAACCCACGAATCGTGTTCGCAGAAAACAGCTCTTCCCGTGGTTCTTTGCTCTACACCCAACATCTTTCAGGCTCAAATTTTTCATACCTGCTGTTAAAAGTTCTATGGCAGAAAATGGAATTGAGCTCATCTAGGTGGTGTGCTACTGTTTTTGCAAGTACGCTACTGGGATAGTGAACCAGAGAATGAACACATAGATGAATAGATGTTTTACTTTAAAAAAATCATTTCATCAGAGGAACTGCCTGATATTCTGCAGCGGAAGTTTTGCTATAAATTTTGAAAAGGGAAGAAAAAGGCATTCTAGAGAATAACATCTTTAGTGTTTATAATCTCATTTTGAATCCTAAAAACTTGAATACTGGTGTGGTGACCGCTTTGTAAGCCCTGACTGTGTTCTCGTGGATCCCTAAAGTGACTTGTCAGTAAGCCTGATGGCAGAATGCCGAAATTGGCTTAAAAGAATTCATGGAGAAAGTATGATTAAACTCCCAAAGTCCCGCTAGTGCAGCACTGGGAATGCAAAGTGAAAAATGGGAAGACTTTATCACCAGTGGTATTGTGTCATTTAATAGACTTTTCTGGGCTGAAAAAGTGGGGATATACAGTGAACTTTTTAAAATAAGATGAGCAACACGTCTCAGTTGATGGTTTCTAACCTGAGGCCGACATTTAAAAGCCAAAGTGCAATGTGCTGGTGCTTCTTGATCAGACACGACCTCTGATAAACGTGTAACGGTGCTATAAAACACATCCCTTATTTTTTCTAATGAAGAGCAAGGTAAAGCTTCAGAGATGTTCACATACTTGGGCACAATCATCATTTTCTTAAGTCTTAGAGTAGCATGTTGCTGTACTTTGTGTACATCAGTAGAAAACGGATTCCCTCAAAGCCCATTCTGGATGCAATAGCAAAAAGTTGTTTCTCCTACTTGTCAAACAGAAACTTTCACCCAGCCAGGTTTCTGAGTGAATCAGTACAATTAGAAAAACTTAACTTGCTACTTGCTTAAATTACTTGCTGCCAAGACCCATACTTTGTTTAGAAAACTAGAAAATATGCCATTCCCTCATTTTGATTGTTTTCTGCCCTGAATACTGTTGAAATTCCTGAATTCATATTTGCTGATTAAATGTCATCTATTTGACTTTATGGTAAACATATTATTTTCTTCATTAGTTTCAAGGTAGGCTGGATATAACTTCTAAGACCAGAGAAACATTTGGAATTTTGATGTTTTATTAGAGTCTAGGAAGACTTCATGTGAGCAATGTTTTGCCTCTTCTCCATAATGATCTACAGAGGTCATGAAAAGACAGAGTACTTGAATGATTAAGACAAAGGTTAAGAAAGATAAACCCTTTCATGGAAGAGGAAGCTGACAGTTTCGGGAAGTACAGGCTCTTTACTGACCTGGCTGAACAGTTGTAATATTCTTTTAGGGATGAAGGTGGGTGGTGATAGTAATACTGTGATAGTTAGTAATCACAGTAACAGATGTCAGAATCTCTGATGAAAGAGACAATGTTGCTTTGTTGTCTTTGAGAGAGTTTATTTTTTGGTATCAGTTCAAGTCCACCTAAATATGTCAGGTGGCTGGATCTCAGTTAAAGGGAGTATATAGTGAGAAATAAACATAGGCTATAATAATTTTGAGATTTTATATAAATATAAATTTATTGGGGCACCTGAGTGGCTCATTGGGTTAGGCGTCTGCCTTAGGCTCAGGTCATGATCCCAGGGTCCTAGGATTAAGCCCCGCTTCTCCCTCTTCCCCACTTGTGTGTTCTCTCTTGCTTTCTCTCTCAAACGAAATCTTAAAAAAATAAATACAAATTTATTAAAATGTATAAATTAGCATTCATAACTATTGGAATGTGCAGAAAATTATTTTAACTAATCAAAATAATTTTAACTAAATCAAAATAATGATTTCTTAATGTGAAATTGGGGAGGGTAAAAATACAAAGAGGTAAAAAGGAACTTAATTCAGGTGAGCTGTTCATATTGGGATGGACTCAAGGGAAACCTGATTTTTTAAGTCAAAAAAGGGGAGTTATTTTCATTTAGTCAAATACAGATGGTTTATTGCCTAATGGTCAGTTTGAGGGACGGGAGGAGAAGGCAAGGAAGGCACGAGTGAGAGTTTGTGGGTATGAAAACCTCTGGAGTTAGGAAAATGGAGTTCTAGTCCCTCTGCTTTCAAATAGTTATGTTGAGAAAGAACAAGAAAAGGGGGGGAACCCCTGTTATTATTTATGCACTTAACTCCTATTTATGTCAGACCCTGTATCAAGAACTTTGATCACATGCCAACCATGTGCCTTATGACAAGTTAATTTCCCTCTCAAGCCTTAGTTTCCTTGGAGATGGTAGTACGGTTTTTACATCAGAATTAAATGATTTAATATATATAAAATACTTAGGAAAAAAGTGTCTGGCACAAAGAAAGTAAGTACCGTGTAAATATTAGTTATAATTTTTATTTTTATGTCTGATTTTCTATTATGTCATAATTGTACTTCACCTTTTGGGTTTGATTTTTCATCAATAAAATCTGGGCCAAGGGAAGTTACGTTAGTTAATCTCTAAGATCATTTACAAAATTTTATGGTTCTTTATTTAAAGAGCAAAGCAGAGAGAATAAATGACGCTGGGTGGGAAACAGACAGAATAGATTCCGGTATGTTTAAGTATCCGGTTAACTGTGCCCCTTACTTGGGGGCTAGGTCCCAAAGGATTTTAACTTCCTTTTGAAATCTTGTAATTAGTTGATTCCTAGTTGTTCACAGATCTGTATTATTTAAAAGATTTTCTTGACCTTGAGTCAAAGAAGTTTGTAGGTACAGCTAAATTAGAAGGTTCATGAGCCTCTAGAAATCATACAGTATGGACAGTGTGTGGTTTTCTGGGTAGAAGCTCTATATAGCATTAAGTTCTTAAAAGCATCTGTGACTGTCCCCCAAGGTCTAAAAAGATTTGAACTTTTTTCCTCCTCCATCCTATCCTCCTACATTTCTTTCTAGCATTGACAACAAGATGAAATTATCTCTATACTGTGAACATTCAGAGAAATCTAGCCTCTTTGTCACCCATTTTCTAAATCTGTTCCTTTGAAGTTCGTGATCACCCAGCCAGCCTGCTATCCATGGCTTCTGAGTCAGTGTGGGTATGTACCTCTGATAACCTCTCCCCCTCCCGTGAAAGTAAACACCTGCGGCATTGCTGGAAGTTGTGACCACTGAAAGGGTTTCCCTTTGTCACAGTACTTAATGGCTCTGAAAAGCAGGGTTGTGAAAGGGTTCCCCAGAGTCGGGATGTCATGCTGCAGCTGTCCACGTTCAGGTGATGCCAGCATACTGTGCAGCGTATCTATAAGCTAGACTTGAGATTTTTCTTCCTTCGTCAGCAAGTCACGGGGAAGTCCCCATGTGGCCATGTGTGGCTTGGAGGAGGAGGCCGTGCAGCAGGAGGAGTCATGTGAGTCTTAGTCCCTTGTCTTACTTTTAGCTTCAGGTCCTGTTGAGCCAGATCTCATATCTAAAACTTCAACTTGTTGGTAGAGTGCTGCTGTTCACACTCAGCTGTATTCCATGGTGGCTCAGGCATCTCCCAGTTCTTGGAAGGGCAGAGCAGGTCAAACAGGTACTCTATGGCACATAGTCAGATATTGTGTCCCTGCTAGAGTACAAGCCAGAGCTATCAGAGGAGAACGCATCTGCAGAGGATGAAAGAGCTCTGCTGCAAAATCCTAAAGTTTTGCAATGTGATTTTGTAGAGACTCGCCAAAGGCTCTGCATAGCATTTTCATCTGTGATAAACACTTCAAGCACTTTTGGATCTACTGGGACATAAGGCCGCAGTGGCAGATCAAGTTGTATAGTAGCCCAGACCTATTGCAGAACAGTAGTTTGATCTGGTCCTCATTCAAAACTGATAGCCTTTTAGGATTCTTTTTAAGTAAATCAGAGTCACACACTACAGATCCAAACGGCATTCACTTTGGAAGAGATAGCTCAACATACCTACAGAACATTGAACCTCTAGATATTTTACCAAAGTAGTAGGGCTTTATGTTTTGAAGTGTCCATGTCTCATCTCTGGCATGTAGGTGTGTAGACAAGGTATCTAGCACATTTGCTACTTTTTGCTCACTGGATCAGATCAGCATGACATCTTCAATGTAGAGGGCCAGCATAAACATATCGTGGGATATAAAGGCCCTCAAAATCCCTGTGAACTAGATTATTACATAGGGCTGGAGATTTAATACAGTTTTATTGATCTTTCCAGCTGAATGCAAACTGCTTTTAATACCCTTTATTCCAAGGTATGTCATAAAAGCCACTGATGTAACAGGACTCTGGGAAATGTAGGTCACAAGCTTAGCCAATTTGAAACAGTACAACCCAGCAAAAGGTAGATAAGCGTAGAGTTGGTTACAGTTTAATGTGATGTGCACGCTCATATTGAGGTTTATGCAAAACATTATGGTAGTAAGAAGAATTTAGACTCCAGGGAAATCAGGATAGCTAATGAGTGATTTATGATCTGAATTTTGGAAGAAGGAGAGGTGATGGGTGTGAGAGGAGAACATGTCAGGCCACATCCAGCAGGTAGGACTCATTTGGCCACCGAGAGTGGTTTGCCATGGCTGGAGCTCGTGATTCAGTGCATGCAGGCTAGTTCCAGGAGATGGGGCGAGATGCGACTTCTTCCTTCCTGGTATAAAAACAATATTTAACCTAGAAATTGTGTACCTGTTCTATAAAGAAAAATTAAGGTTATAAATAAATTAGGCTGGTAACTATTAACTTGCATTCATGAAAATAGGAGACACATTGAGAATTAAATGGAACTTAAGTATTGCCTCCATGTTGTCCATTGATCATATTTAGTGGAAGCACTTTACTGGAGACACTGGGACAGCTCAATGAACAGTTATTTTTTTCCCCAAACCATAATATAACATTATTTAATGGTCAAATACTATCATTAATTATTTGGATAAATTTATTAACTAATTTCCTTTGTTTCTTCTGAATACACACATTCTGTTTCTGTCTTGGAGGGAAGAATATCAAAACTGGATATGGATGTTTTTGGTGGATGGTGATCACATATTAACCTGTGAAACCAATGCTTTTACTCCTGTCTATATGAACCACACAGTATGTCTTTAACTTGAGTCGTAACAGAACTTAATGATACAGGACTATGACCGTTGACTTTATGTGTTAACATGACTAGGCCATGGTAACCAGTTTTTGGTCAAACACCGGTCTAGATATCATTGTGAAAGTCTTTTTTAGATGACATTAACATTTTAATCAATAGAGTTTAAATAAAACATTAACATTCGCAAGTGGTGGGCTGCATTCAATCAGTTGAAGGTCTTAAGAGAAAAAGATTGAAGTCCCCAAGGAAAAGGGCATTCTGCCTTTGAGGTTAAGACGGCAACATCAGCACTTCTGTGAGTCTGCAGAATGTTTGTCTGCTGTGCAGATTTCATGTTTGTCAGCCTGTACAATTGTGTGAATGAATTCTTTAAAAATAAATCTCAACATGTACACATTCTATTGGTTCTGTTTGGAGAACATTGATGAATTCAAGGATAAACCAAACAGCGGTTTAAAATATCATGTTTAAAATGTATCTGTGCACAAAGGAGTTCCTGCTTAATTTAAAAAAAAAACACTTGTCAACTTGAATAAATATTTCATAATTTATATTCAAGGCCAGATTATTGATATTCTTCAGAACAATATTGGCATGAATAATTATGTTTAAACCTGATTTTCAAATTCAGTTTTTACTAGCAATTTTCAATCTATTTACTAAAGAATCAATTGGCCCTAAAGTGGAATGATTTTCTCCTATTTTACTTAGTTGGTGAGGTACTAGTAAGTATTAGTGTAGCAAACAGCTAAGTTCAAAAGAAAAAGAACATGTTTTCAAACTGGATAAGCAGCCTATAAATAACAAATAAATTAATATGGGGTACACATATTGGAAAAATAGGTACTATGGTTATCAGAGCAAAAATGGAATTCTACGAAATCCTAGTTGTTACAGGTTAAATCGCGTCCTATAAAAATCTGTATGTTGAAGTCCTAACCCAGAGCACCTGAAAATATAACCTTCCTTGGAGATTATTCCCTCATAAATGTGGGAACTTGGAGACAGACATGCATTCAGGGAAAAAACTCCATGCTAAGATAAAGGCAGAGATCAGGGGCACCTGGGTGGCTCAGTTAAGTGACTGATTCTTGATTTCAATTTAGGTTGTGATCTCTGGGTCCTGAGATCGAGCCCCGAGTCTGGCTCCACACTGAGCGAGGAGACTGCTCAAGATTCTCTCCCTCTGCCGCTCCCCTGCTCACGTTCTCTCTCCCTCTCTCTCAAAAAAAAAAAAAAAAAAAAAAAGATGAAGGCAGACATCAGAATGATGCTTCCATAAGCCAAGGAATGCCACACATTGTCAACAAACCACCAGAAGCCGGGAGAAAATCAGGGAACAGACTCTTTCTCACAGACCTTGGAAGAACCAACCCTGGCCACAACTTGATCTTGGAATCCTAGCTTCCAGAGCTACGAGACAATAAATTTTGGTTATTTAACCCACTCAGTTTGTGGTACTTTGTTACAGCAGCTTTAGAAAAGTAACTTAATAGTACTAATTAATTTTAAAAAATTATAATAAAAAAACATAATAAATATTGTAAAATTCCTGATTATTCAACTAATCTCAACTATTATTTATTAACTACCATTTTATTATTTTCAAGTTAATATTTCATTATTAGAAATAATTATGCTAATAGCTAACTCTTATGGGACATTCATTATTTTCCAAGCAGTTTTAAATGCTGTAAGTGTATTACCTCACAGATAATTCCATTAGCCCCATTTTACAAAAGAAACACAAAAGCACAGGAAAGTTGAGTTGTTTCAGTTAACGTATGTCGTCATGGTAGGTCCAAGGCATGAACTCAAAGAGTTTGGTTCTGAAGTTTTCAGTTTTAACCACAATGCCATATTATCTATTGGTGACATAAGTAATAGAGATTTTCCTGCCCCCCAAAAAGAGTTTTCCATGCTCAATGACTGGTTGCATTTGGGATACTGAATTCGCAGCAAATATCTACATGATACTGGGATGTCTGCCTGAAATATTTAGGTCCCAAGGGGCTAAATATCCTCATACATTTTCACATAACACACATCATTTGGGGCTATTTACTATATTTGAGATTTATTTTAAGAGAAGATAATCTATACCAATCCTTTATTTTGGTCTTTATTTCTGTTAATATTTAAAGATTTCATTTTTATTATTATTTATTTGTCGGAGAGAGAGGGAGGGGGTTGGGCACGAGCAGGGGGAGCAGCAGAGGAGGAGGGAGAAGCAGGCTTCCCGCAGAGCAGGGAGCCCAATGTGGGACTTGATCCCAGGACCCTGGGACCACGACCTGAGCTGAAGGCAGATGCTTAACTGACTGAGCCACCCAGGTGTCCCAACTTCTGTTAATATTTAAGTCAGCTTACTTAAGAAGAAAAACATAATGATCATTTATGCATTTGTAATAAAAAATATACAATAATCTTATTTGCATAGATAGTATTGACTTCATATTTTGTAAATGCCCTGTGGCTTAATGGCATGGATTCCAGTGATTGCAAAAAAGACACACACACACACAACCCACACACTCGGGGGCTCATTGTCTATCCAGGACTATACACTGTTATTTCTGTCAAAGTCAGAGTATAAAATGTCTTTCATTTATTTTATGATCTCTGGAGAGCTTGTTGTAAATACTTCAACTAAGACGCTGGTGGAGTAAACTGTTGGCATCATTAAAGGGGTTTCCACGGAGAACTAACTTTGGGTCTCTCCTTCTATTCTGCAGTTGAGTAACATGACTGAGATGCCCCCTACAGTCCATGGCTCTCCTCCTGTTGAGCAGGGAGCTCTGTGCTTCACAGACCCTGCATTTCCGGGGACAGGCTCCCACTATTTCCCGAAGTCTGGGTACCTTATCTACCGTCTGTGCTGTGCAGTGCAGCTCCCAGTGGCTCAATGGTAAGGCATTTCCAGTTACCCACCTTGGTTTTCTCTGATGCCCGTTTCTTAGTGCTTAGAGGCAATTTTTCAAATTTCTAAAGAAAAAAAAACTTAAAATGTTACGTATTTAATACTCAGATGTTACATATGGAAGGGCACCACATGACTCTTGTATAAAGAATACAAACTATTTCCAACATCACAGAAGACGTGGAAAATTATAACGGGTTAAACTTTAAATGTTAATTAATCATAGATTTAAGGACTGGTTTTTCTATACAGGTTTCATCTTTTAATCTCATATACTACATACATATTACATATACTCTTATATACCCATGTATACTACCTATAGTGCTTTGAAGTATGAAATTTAATGCCATGTCAAGGATTTCTATCATCTGTTTATGTCCCTCTTTTTTGTTCTTTATTAGATCTCAGGGAAGTAAAATAAGCAACACTTTTAATGAAATTTGCAGCTACTGTCATATCAGTTAAAATGCTTTTGGCGCAAAATTGCTTAAACAGGAAGAACATAATTATTATTTCACATATCTGGAAGTTGACAATGTCCCTTCATTTACTGCCTCCAGAGGAAACACCCCACATCCTTCCCATTTTCCACTCTGCCATCCTTAGCTTGGTCCTTGGACTAATTACCTGGATGGATGCAACACGGTTATGTAAAATCGGGTATCACATCTGTAAAACCCAGAGGAACTCTTACCTCTGCGGGTCTCTTTTTTCATGAAGAAACCTTCCCCGGCAGCCCCGCTGGGCAGACCATACTATACATCTCCTTGGCCGGAAGCATCACAAGCCGATCCTTAAACAAGTCACTGTCAAAGGAAGGGGATCCTCGTCATTCACTTAAACCTGACTTCCCCCAGAGCCATGTGATGGAGGGGTAGATATCTGAAAAATCAGGGATTGATCTGCCCCACAGGAAAAACGGGATAGGCATTTTGGATAGGCCACGGACAATCATGGCTTCCAGGCTCTGCTATATAAGGACTTGCTATCTACATGGGGAAACATAGGGAGGTTCAGAAAGTTGGGGAGATGGGAATCAAATCCTCCTGTGTCCTGAGCCTCTTTGATTTCCAGCTGCCTCTTCTTGCCTGGCACACAAGCCTCCTCTGCTCCCGCAAGCCTCTTCTTCCCATAATTATATGCATCTCCTAAAATTCTGCAATCTCTCCCACATTCTTGGTATTCTCTTGCCTTAGAGACCTTTAGGCCTTCCAGGTTCCTGCTAGCCAACAGAAACACTTGCCTTCCTCTGTGCGCTGGGTGTTTTCTCCTCCCAGGGCAGACGAAGAAATGGCCTTGGCCCTGGTGGATCTTTCCTCTGATCCTACTCAAGCACTGTGTTGCTTTGGTCAGCTCTCATTCCTGCAGCTGGAATTTCCTCTCTAACAGCTACTTCCTACTAACTCATTAAAAACACGCTCAGGGGCACCTGAGTGGCTCAGTCGTTAAGCGTCTGCCTTCGGCTCAGGTCATGATCCCAGGGTCCTGAGATTGAGCCCTGCGTCGGGCTCTCTGCTCAGCCGAAAGCCTGTTTCTCCCTCTCCCACTCCCCCTGCTTGTGTTCCCTCTCTCACTGTCTCTCTCTGTCAAGTAAATAAATAAAATCTTTAAAAAAAATATTAAAAAAAATAAAAACACACTCAGATCCCTTTATCCTTAAGCAATGAAGCCAACAAAGAGAAACAAGCTGACAGCAACTCACCTGTCTTCTTGCTTTGGTGAAGCCAGTAAATAAAAACTCATTCTCTTCATGAATTTTCACCCAGTTCCGACCAAGTTCAGACCAATTTCAACCAAGATACGAGAGTCTGACAGATGAAGATCAAATACGTTTTGCTTGTGTTGCTGTTTGGAGACAGATGGTTCGTGAAATTGTGTGAGAAATGGTATGACCTTCAGATTTTCTGTGTATTCCCTCCTGGTGAGAGAATAAATATTTTCTCTTTTCTGTAAAAACGTCGGAAGAATTGAATGAGTACTCTCCTCCATCACTCATCTGCTGTTCACAACCAAGTTTCTTGAGTCCAATTAATCTTAGTTTATCACTTTTAACAACTTCTGAATGTCCCAGTTGCTGCCCATCTGCTTTTTTGGCTTGTGACCTCCATCCCTTGACTGAAGCAATCCTCCCTATACCAATGATGTTGAATTGCTAAACTCAAGGAATGATTTTTCAGCCCTAATTGTTATTGGAAGGCTTTGACATCATTGACTACTCTTTGTGCCTTGAAGTTTTTTTTTTCTTTTTAGAGAGGTTTTATTTATTTGAGAGAGAGAGAAAGCATGAGCAGGGGGGAGGAGACAGAGGGAGAGGGAGAAGCAGACTCCCCATGGAGCAGGGAGCCCAATACGGGGCTGGATCCCAAGACCTTGGGATCATGATCTGAGCTGAAGGCAGATGCTTAACCGACTGAGCCACCCAGGCACTCCTAGAAATACTATTTTTCTTTAATGAATGAATGAACAACAGTTTACAAACTCCTTGAGGTTCAGGGTGACATCTTATTCATTTGAGTGCCCAGCATCTTACTCATAGCCTAAAACATAGTCCAGACTCAATCAATAACTTGTGGATGAATAAGAGACAAACAAACCATCTTGAGATTTAGCAGAAATATTAAAAATGTTAAACAAGAAGGGGAAAAATTCTCCATTACTTATGACCAAGAAGAAAACAATAGGTTGATCTATTTTAAACAAATCGGGGGGCAGGGGGGCAAGAATGGACAGATCTTACTTTTTCCATCTCTTGTACCTGTATTTTCAGCTGCTTTGTTAATCATCTATTTGGGCAGTGGAATCATCTAGATATATCACTAAGGGAAATAGGAACACAAGTGATGTGTTTAGTGATAAATCCGAGTCTCAAAGTCAGATCTGTTCTTTTTGCCAAAATCGCTCTTAAAATTAAGTGTATGATGGGCATGAAGGAGGGCACATGATGTAATGAGCACTGGATATTATATGCAACTGATGAATTACTGAACTCCACCTCTGAAACTAATGATGTAGTATATGTTGGTTAATTGAATTTAAATAAAATAAGATAAAAAGAAAAAAATCAAAGGTATGTGCTAAGGGACATGCCTAAACTAATCCAATGCCTTACAATCTTAATCGGTTAATAACCCTCTTTACATGATTCTATAAGGCATGATTACTAAAAAGAAGTAAATGCTTAATGTATAATACCCAAAGTAGAGAAGCTCCCAAGTAAGCAGAAGCAAGAATGGCTCTTCCAAATAAGAATTTAGGATTGAGCTCCTGAGCTCCCAGTGAGCTACCTGCCTGTCAGTGGATTGAAAAGTCAGTGGGAACTTAGAAAATCTTTTTCACAAGCTTCACTCTCTCAACATGGATCTCAGTTTGGCCTATGCTAAATGATTCCTAATTTTTCTTCCATTTGTGGAAAAATCATTATTATTCTGCCCACAGTAGTCACAATGAACTCCACTGTTTCCTTCCTTCTTAGGGTCATGACCTCATATTAAATGATCTTATATGAAATTCACTTACTTATTACTTATCTACAACCCTTCTTATTTTAACAAAGTCATTTTATGAGCTATTATTTGTAATAAAAAAGACTCTTAGGCATACTTAATCGTCCTGGTTTGAAATGTTTTGAAGATGTGAGCTAAGCATGAAATAGACTCTCTATGGTTTAAAAATAACAATCATTAACTTTCTAGTAATTAAAGGTAATTTAGTTGGAGGAAGAAAATCCCATCTATGCTTAACTCAAGAACTTGTTTCTGATTATTGTGAAGAGAGGGGCTTGGTGGAGCCTGGTGCCCCTCCCAGGGAGCCCACATACCTCTCAGCCATCCTGCCAGCCACTGTGGCCAGGCTGGGATGGCTTTGAGGGGGGCTCTGTCCCGGGGCCAGTGAGAATCCCTTTGGCAGAGTCCACACAACTCAGTGCCCGAAGGTATGAGTTGTCTGTCCTAGGCTCCTCCAGACCAGTGACATTTACTAACCCTGGAAATTTATAAGTGGAAAGGGAAGATGGAGAACAAGCGAAGCAAAGGTAAATGCAGTTAGGGAATGAAGGATATTTGTGAAGGGAAGTGTCAGAATTCAACACAGAGATGAGGAAGGGCTGGGTATGAGCAGGCTGGGCATGTATTTTATCATTGGAGAAATACTTAAAAAGGGGTGTCTTTGTGAACAGTGGGCTCTCTTCAGAATCCGCAAGCACACTTGAAGCCCTAAGTTTAAGCCGGCCCGGCGAACGACGTGGACACAGCGCGTGTTGGAGAGTATCATCATGTGCGAACCTCGCCTTCCTACCTTTCAGGCCTGATTTGGCTTCACCAGAAGTCACTGGGCAGATTTTCTACATTGGGTAGGACAGATGCATTTCAGAAATCTTGTTGCCACTCACATTTGGTGTCAGAGTGTCAGAGGTTATTTTAATGACGTAGCCTCCCTGCCTTACTTACAATGTGCCAGGTCGAGGGAGACCCCATTTACACCGCATTTGCCGTCGTCCACACAATTCTCCAGGTGGGTAGGGTTGTCCTCATTTGACAGATGAGCAAGCTGAGGCCCGGGGGGATGAGACACGTACCTGTGCCCGACGGCGTGCTAGGCTTTCAACGGATTGAACTGCCAAGCTCCTCAAATTCTCCGCTCTCCACTTGCTCCTGGCACCCCCTTGTTTGGTCAAAATGTTTAGCAGACACCAACATCATAGGCTTCCCTAGTCTCTCTCCCCGGGTTAGTGTTACAAGGCTGACCCATGCCAAATTTTGCCGTTGAAAAGGGACATGTGGAAATTGGAAAAGTTCGGTCTTAATCTTTGCTTGCTAAAGGCTTGCCCAAAAGATGAATGAAACCAGGCTGATTAAACCCAAAACAGAAGATCTGGGGCAATTTAATAAAGTTTTTTATGTGTTCATACGTGTGATAAACGACACGCAGGGATCCATCTTTTTGGTGCTTTAAAAACACTGTCATAGTCTGTCTCTTTCGCTCATTCATCACTCGCTAAGTGACTGAAAGTTGAGGAACCATGAAATCCCTTCCAGACTTTAGATGAAAGCTCTGTACTTGTGAGGTTAAGTCATTCAAAGCATTTGAGGTTAAACTTGCAGATTCAAGTTAGAATGGTTTAAGGAGCCCTTTCTGTTTATCAGCTGCCTTACTTCGGTCAGCAAAATATCTTGAGGGTAAAGGGGCAAGCTTGGGCATGTTCAGTCACAGGAAACTGTAGCTTAAACATGAAATCCACACAAATACCACAAAATAAGATAAGCCTCATTACACAACACTGCAGTGTCTTTCATGGAAATGTACTATCATATCAGCTCAGTGAGATGGTTGAATGTTGATTGTCTGAAGATTAATTCTGAAAAGAGTACGTCTTGAAAACATTTCATTCTTCTGGCATAATAATAGCGTCCTGTTTTCCTCTCAGAGTTGTCCCAGCTTGGATTGCCAATTATATTGTCACCCTATTTATAAAATGCTCAGGTCTGGGTGTTTTAGTAAATTTTCTCCAAATCATTACAATATATATTTTTTTCAAGTAAACACTATAAAACAATCAGTAAACACTGCACTTTGGGAAATTATCTCTGGGTGCTCCTACCTTCTCTTTCCCTTGGCCGACATCAACTCCTTAGTTTCTAAAACTAGTTTTCTTTCAAGAGGTAGGAAATCAAGGCCCAGGCAATGAAATGGATTATTCTCTAGCTGAATGCTGGAGATGGCATTTGATAGAAACCAAGTAATGTTGCTGTCCGATATATTCAGTTAAACTTTAGTTTTTCAAAAACTTCAGGCCTTTTATCCTTATCGATATGTGTAAAATACTTAGAGAATCTTTGAATTCAACTTAATGTTTTCAAAATTATTTTTCTTAATCTTTCACTTTTAAATGTTTCCTGCACTTATGAGAGCTGCCGTTTCTGATCCTGCAGGTTAAGTTATAAACAGCGACAACCACAGTCACTTTTGATTTTGAAAATAAAATCAGGAAACACAGGTCATGCTAACTAGAGTGTTTTTGTGAAATATTCACAGAAGCGTGTTGTGAAGAAACTTCCACATGTAACCAGGCAGCCAATCATGCTGGACTCTCTCCCACTCTTTTTGTGGTTATTCATTTTCTCAGTGCCAAGTGTTTCTGTCAATTTTGGATCTTTTCAGAGTAATCTCAGAGACCTAGTTTTACAGGACCATTTTGGAAACAAAGTTGTAAAAACAAAATCCTTAAATTAGGTGTAATTCCTTTTCTGTACATGAAGTTTTATAGAAACTGTGGAATTCATAAGTATATATCTTACCCAGCGCCTGGGACAAATGTTGCATCTCCATACGTTTACCCAGTCACACACAGCACATGAAGTCATTATGCAGACTGACACAGTCTTGTGCCTATTCCCAGCCTTGCTTAGTTAGCACATCTATTCATGTGAAGCCATAAGAATTACGTACAAAGTCCTTTCAGCTCTCGATCACTTCCATTCATTGCAAATTAGGGGATGCCTGCTTTATTTCTTTGATTAAGTCAGAAGTGACACAAATTAGATTTGTGGCTAATTGCGTTTTAGCAAGAAACAGACTTTAAATATTTAAGTAAAGGAGGGAAAACAATTTGTATCCTCTCATCCTTTGTGGTGAGATTTAAGACCCCTCATGTCCGTCTCCAACAGGACTGCCTCTGTAATTGCAGGCCAGCACAGATATTTGCCATCTGAATCCTCCGTGATGCTGTGGCAGGCTTCAACATGGTTCCTTTTCTTTGGTGTCTTTGAAAATGGATAAGAGGTTGGGGCGCCTGGGTGGCTCAGTCGTTGGGTGTCTGCCTTCAGCCCAGGTCATGATCCCAGGGTCCTGGGATCGAGCCCTGCATCGGACTTCCTGCTCCGTGGGAAGACTGCTTCTTCCTCTCCCACTCCTCCAGCTTGTGTTCCCGCTCTCACTGTGTCTCTTTCTGTCAAATAAATAAATAAAAATCTTAAAAAAAAAAAAAGAAAATGGACAAGAGGCTGCTGGCTTAGTTTCAGGAAGCTCTGCATTCCAAGAAACGGAGCTTTTCCATTCCAGCAGGAGGACACACTGAGGCCAGTCCATGTCCCGCAAGGCCACACTATGGGGCAGCACAGGTGTTCCCAAACATCATTTGGCTCCGTGACTAAAGTGGCCCATATATACTAAAAGTAGGTTAGTAGGTTGACATGTGAGCATTTCTATCAAAAACATGCATTTCTTTTACATCATAAAAGGACTTTCTGGAGGTAGGCAAGATGAGGGAATTCTGGAGCTATTGGACGAGGTCTTTATGATGTGGGACAAACCTCCATGAGAAATCCGAGCAGGAGGTGATTTCCTATGGTGGACAACAAACATGTGACCGACACACAAAGTGCACATCACACTGAGGGCACGTGGCTGCTACTTGAAATGGCGGATCCAGAGCCAGGTCACATGTTCTCCAACAACATTCATAGTTAACAAGGTCTCGAGTTACTGTCACTTCCTGCCACTTGCTTTCTGCATGCATTTCTGAGAGCCCTTGGAGCGTGAGATTCAGTTCCATGTGGATGTTTTTCTCCCCCTGCCATTTGTTCTACTATTGCTCAGCCAGTCCCTGTAAGTACCTGTTCACCACACCACTATCATTCAGGGATTATCCGAGAAATTGCCACTGTAGAGAAATCTAAACTCTGTTCTTGAATATTGTTAGCACAATTGATGATCTCTGTGCTTATCATGCTTCTTTTTTTTTTTTTTTTTGGCATATTTTAGATACAGGAGCTCTAGGTCAGATGGTGTGGTTTCTGACAATGGTGAATTCCAGTTCTGCGTTCAGTCTTTAGGAGAGTGTTTGTAACTGTCTTACTCTAACATTGCCAGCTCTTTTTTGCTGTGCAATGTATTTTAATTGCTCTATTAATTTTATGTCAATTGGTACAATTCAGTTTAACCTACCAGAGCACACAACCAATTCAGTTGCCCCAGCAGACATTTAATTATCCCTGAAAATGTGTTCTATGAGATATAGTTGTTATCTGTACCTTACCAGTCATTCTGAACACTAAAGGTTGTTTTGCTATAATTATCCTAATTGCACTGTAAAATTCAGTCACTTGCTTATTAGAATGTCTTAGAAATAGAAAAAAAATGTAAAAATCAAATCCACTTGTTAGAATTTTAAAAAATAAATCTAAGGGACAACTGTGTTTGTAAAGGCATAGATAGGTTCAGTGTATATGCCATCTAACAAAATGTTATGCAAATAGCATTTGAGAAAAGGAAAAAAAAGAGAGAGAGAGAGGGCAGTTCCTAACATCTGGAAGCTGACCAGGTGTTCACAGCTAAGCCATGTTATTCTTCTATTGTACATAAACAACTTCATATAAAACTGGTTGACTGAGGCTATAGGAAAATGAGACGAAACAAAGCCATTTCATAATTTTGTCTAAGCACAGTCAAAAACAAAGTCACTGTATGGACTGAAGGTTTGTGTCTCCCCCAAGTTCATATGCCGAAATCCTAGCCCCCAGTGTGATGGTACAAGGAGGTGGGTCTTTGGGAGGCAATTAGGTTGTGAGAGTGGAGTCCTCATGAATGGGATTCATGCCCTGGAAAAGACCCCTAGAACCTCTCTCGATCTCTTTCCACCATGTGAGGACACAAGGAGACGTTGGCAGCTTTACCAGATCCATCCTAGCACCATGATCTTGGCCTTCCCAGCCTCCAGAACTGAGAGAAATAAATTTCTATTGTTTATAAGCCCTCTAGTCTGTGCTGAGACAGTCACTAGGTCACACACAGAATATCACAGAATACTCCCCCTCTCACTAAATGAGTGACTGTTACTTCTTTTTCTAATGATAGAATCACCCCAGCTTCCCCATGGCACCCAGTCTACAGTAGCCTTAGACCCTATCCTGAATTACCTAACTAAAATCCAAATACTATAATAGTGTCAGTTTCTTTAAGATTTTTAAAATTTATTTGCCAGAGTGAAAGAGAGAGACAGAGACAGAGCACAAGCAGGGGGAACAGCAGGCAGAGGGAGAAGTATGCTCCCTGCTGAGCAAGGAGCCCTATGTGGGGCTCGATCCCAGGACTCTGGGATCATGACCTGAGCTGAAGGCAGACTCTTTCTTTTTCTTTTTTTTTTTTTAAAGATTTTATTTACTTATTTGACAGAGAAAGAGAGAGAGAGCACAAGCAGTGGAGTGGTGGGTAGAAGGAGAGAGAAAAGCAAGCTCCCCACTGAGCAGAGAGCCCAACGTGGGGCTTGATCCCAGGACCCTGGGATCATGACCTGAGCTGAAGGCAGACACTTCACTAATTGAGCCACGCAGGTGCCCTTATTCTACATCTTCTTTATCCATTATGAGTCATGGATAAAGTTACCCTGACTAGTAATCCTGTCATCCATCAGTAGACACTTAGGTTATTTTCATATCTTTGTTATTGTAAATAATGTTGTAATGAGCATAGGGTTGCACATATCTGTATGAATTAGTATTTTCATTTTCTTTGGATACCCACTAGTGGATTTGCTGGATAATATGGTATTTCTAGTTCTATTTTTATTTTATTTATTTATTTATTTATTTATTTATTTATTTATTTATTTATTTATTTTTATGTGCTGTGATGAGCACTGGGTGTTATACTTAACTAATGAATCGTTGAACACTGCATCAAGGACTAATTATGTACTATACAGTAGCTAACTGAAGTCAGACTTTTAACCAACTGAGCCACCCAGGCCCCTATAATAGCGTCATTTTAACCCTTTCTCCCCAAGAAACTCAGCACTCACCATGGTAGGCACTCACCCTTGCTGCAACAAGTAACAAACCCAACTTACCCAACTATAGGTATGCTCCTGGTGCTCTTTGGCTTTATTTCAGTGTTAAAAATAAAATTTAATTGGAAGTGTGTATAATTCTCAAATTTACCTTGAGTTTGCTCAAAGCTTTGCACAATTTTGTCAGCTCTTTCTCCCTACTTGGGGAGAAGCTTCTAGATGCTTTCAAGAGCTTTCCTTTGTCTTTTGGTTTTCAGATATGTCTTGGTATAGATTTCTTTGAATTTTTCCTGCTTGGAGTATCTCAACTTCTTGAATCTGTGATGGTATGTCTTTTGCCATATTTGGGAAGTTTTCAGCCATTATTGCTTCAAATACTCTTTTTGTCTTACCCTCTTTCCCCTCTCCTTCCAGGGTTCTGAGAATAAACATGGCGGATCTTTGGTTATCGTCCCACCAGTCCCTGAGGCTCTGCTTCTGTTTATTTATTTTTTCAGTCTATTTTCTCTCTGTTGTTCAGATTAGATGAATTCTATCGATCTGGCCTCAAGTTCATCCTCTGTCATCTCCATTTTACTATTGATCCCATCCAGTCATTTTTTTTTTTTAATTTCCATTATTGCATTTTTCAGTTCTATAATTTCTATTTGGTCCTTTTTTTATGACTTTTATTTTATTGATGAGATTTTGTATCTTTTCATTTGTTCCCAGAGAGTGTGTAACAGACTGTGGAAGTATTGTTATGATGGCTGCTTTAAGATGCTTGTTGAATGAATCCAACATGTGACTTATCTTAATGTTATTGTCAGCTGATTGATTTTTTTTTTCAATCCTTGTTGTGATTTTTTTTTTTTAAAGATTTTATTTATTTATTTATTTGAGAGAGAGAGAGAGAAACAGCATGAGAGGGGAGAACGTCAGAGGGAGAAGCAGGCTCCCCGCCGAGCCGGGAGCCCGATGTGGGACTCGATCCCGGGACTCCAGGATCATGACCTGAGCCGAAGGCAGTCGCCCAACCAACTGAGCCACCCAGGCGCCCTTGTTGTGATTTTTTTGGTTCTGGTAGGATAAGTGAATTTTGATTGTATCTTAGACATTTTGCCTATTATGTTAGGAGATTCTGGTACTTTATAGATTTAAAAAAAAATGTTTTTAAGTAGGTTCCACACTCAGCATGGAGCCCAACACAGGGCTTGAACTCATGACCCTGAGATCAAGACCTGAGCTGAGATCAAGAGTCAGACACTTAACCGACTGAGCCTCCCAGGTGCCCCTATTTAGATTTTAATTTCAGTATGTAGTCACTCTGTTCAAGTTTACCACGCAGGTCCTGCACTGCTTTGAGGGCTGTGGTTCCAATGATAGTTGGATTTTTATTGCAATAATGGTGTCACTTTGATCTGTTTGGTGCATGTGATGCCACCTGAGCCCCTCACCCACACCCCTAAGCCACTGCTGGTGCTGCCTGATAGAGCAAAAAGTGTGTCCCCAGACTAGATATAGGGTATGTCTCTGCTGGGGAGAGGAGTCTCAGAACTGCAGGACCAAGAGATTTCTCTAGATAGGCACTTGCTATGGAAAGATTCCCCACCACCGCCTCTGGGGGATGGAGGGTGTTTCCCAAGCTGGGTAGGTATGGTTGTGAGACACCCTCACTAGTGTACTGTGGCTGTCCTAGTGTCTCTGGGTGGGGGAGTGGGGTCCCGGTTGAGTAGAGTCAGAGTCTTCCCGCGTCAATCTGCTTACTGTGGCCAGGTCCTTCTTCCTGGTTCTGCATGCCCACCTCAGTATTTCTCAACAGAGGACAAACATCTCACTTTCAGGAAAAGAGAGCTTCCCCTGGTTGCTTACTGTTGGAGAGGGTCCTTATCACCCCCAGGTGCTCAGCTCACCTGGTGTTGTCAGGGAGACTCCTATTCACTTGGGGGAGGAGCCAACCTTCTGTTGTTAGGTCAGAGGTCAGCAAGCATCAGGCCTGAGTCACCTTCTTCTGTTGGATGCAGGGTTGTAAGGCATTCCAGCACCCGAATCAGTTCATGCTTGTGCTCCCTTTCAGAGTTCTCCGTTGGATGTGTTTTGCATTCTCCCAGGGTCTATAGTTGTGTTCGGTGAGGAGCAGGGAGAAATGGGTCTATCCCAGCTTGTCCAGATGAAAAGCCCTGATTTGCCCAACTGAATTTTGACAAAGTTGTCACAGCAATTCAAGAGACAAAAGATACTTTTGTCGACAAATGCTGCTGAAGTGACTTTATATTCATAGGCAAAAACAACAACAAAACAAACCAAAAAACCCTTGATCTTAACTTCACATCTTAAACTATAAGACTTTTGGTTTAAAAAAATAACATAAGAGAAAAATTTCATGATCTAAGGCTAGGCAAAAAGTTCTCAGGCTTGACGTTAAAAGCCATTCGTAAAAGGAAAAATCAACAAATTTGTACATCATCAAAATTAAAAACATTTACTCTCAAAAGAGTAAAGGGAGAATGTTAAGAGGATGGAAAAAAAGACCAAACTACACCCTGGTGGAAAACTGTTATGAACTACGCATCCAATGAAGGAGTAGTATCTAGAATATATAAGGAAATTTAAATGTGCAACAGTGAAAAGGAAGAGCACAAAAGCAAAAAAACAGTTCAATTCACAAATGTCCAGAAGACACGAAGGGATATCTTACCATAGAGGGTAGTCCCATGGCAAAGAAGCACATGAAGAGATGTCCATACAACATCTTTTGCTATTAGTGAAGTGCAGATTGAAACCACCATGAGATAACACTGCACACCTATTAGAATGGCTAAAATGAAAAAGAGTGACAATATCAAATGTTCACAAGGATGCAAAGGAACTGGATCACACATGCATTGCTGGTAGGAATGTAAGATGGTGGAACCACTCTGGAAAACAGCTTGGCAGATTCATACAAAACTAAACATGCAACCGTCATACAAGCTGGCAATTGCAAGTTGGGCATTTATCCCATGACTACTACTCTGAGATACAAATGCACAGACTGATGATACGCTCAACAACATGGGTCTGCAGGAAATTATTCTGAGTGAAAAACAGCCTGTCCCAAAAGGTCATATAGTGCATGATTCCCTTTCTATAACATCTTGAAATGACTAAATTATAGAAATGAAAACAGATTTGTGCTGCCAAGAATTGAGGCAGGGAGAGGGAGGGAGGTAGGCATGACTATAAAAGTCAACAGGAGGGGCCCATTTGGTGATGCAACCATTCTAGATCTGCACTGGATTGATGTCAATATTCTGGTTGTGATATTGTACCCTAGCTGAGCAGGATGTTACCACTGGGTAAGGGTACGTGGAATCTCCCTGTATCATTTCTCAGAACTGCACATGCTAAAATCATCTCAAAATAAGATTTTGATTAAAAGATAAAGGCCACATTATCACCTCCATTACTGGTAAGAGACACATTGGTTATGATCTGCAGCTTGACTACCAGCCAGAACTAGGGACAGGGCAGTGCCCTTCACTGACCTTGTGAAGCCTCTTCATCTGACTGGTGGCTGCCATAGGAAGGTTTGGTCATTGAATCGGGTATTGGACCTGGAAGGTAAAATTCATTTAGCTCCAACATTCTAGAATTCTTCCGTTTTTTCTCTTATCTTGTAGTGTGAAGAACATTGTATCAAATGCTTCACATGTATTTCTACTTTTAAAATGCATTGTATGTTTTGCACCTCTCATTCATTATTAAAAGCAAGGATTAGAACGGCGTGTTATAAATGATAGTTTCATATTGTTATAGACAAGTAAATTCATTCCTATCAAATCAACCTATGTGAAATTCTGTTGAGTATCAGGCATTATTTTACAGGATTTAGAGTTTATAAATGAATTTTAAAAGGCTTATGGTTTCATGACTCAGTCCTCTGCTTCAGGAAAGTTTCAAGTTCTTTCTTAAACCTTTTTAGTTCCTTCTTGCTATAATTCATCACACGTGATACTCTCCCAGCCTCTCTGCAACACAGTTCAGAATTAAATTCCCAGCAATTTCCAGATCTTTCTGTCCCTTTTAGATTCCATTTCCTCACTCGTGTTTTTCCTTTCCTTGAAAATCAGCCTCTCCTCCTTTGTCCTTTTTTCTCCTTCCTTCTCTCCCCATCCTCTTTTTCCCACTTTGCAAAATTTGACACATTTCTCAGATTTCTAGTAAGTTTATTATTTCTTATAACTTGGAATAACTATATAAGACAATAGGGGGAGTATAGATTTTTATAGCGCATATGAATGATGTTGCCACAACATTACAACCTCTCCAGGTGAAACTAGCATAATTCTCTCTTCATAGTCTTATAGGCCCATTGCTCCAACAGGGAAAGTAATAAATCTAAATGATGTTCTTGATTGCTGCATTTTCAATGTGGGCACCTGATTTATCAGACAGGTATAATAATAGGCATTTAGACAGATAGCTCCCAAGTGACTTAAAATATGCTGACGAGTTTTTATGCATATGCTGTTCAAATTAAAGTCAGCAAAAACGTCCACGCTACATTTTTTTCACTTCTGGTCATTTCTTTTTATAATGGAGTCGAGAGGCTCCCCAGATGTGATGAGTTCCAATCTAGAATGGGAGGGACACTAAGGGCGGGGAGTTTGGGGAAACGGAGAAACGCCCGTGTTTGCACGAGGCAGTGACTCAGCTTCCATGTCCCCTCCAGCCGGGTGGCCAGGATCAGCCGTGGGTGTCCGGGCGGCCTGTGGGTGTCCCGTAACGGCCTGCTTTCCCTTGCAGTGTGGCACGGTGGACCAGGGCCTATACATGCACCTGACGGAGAGGAACCTGCAGGATGCTCAGAGGTTCATTCTGATGCATGAGGTGGTGCAGCCCGTGACCTCGGTGCCCGCTTTCATGGAGGACAACAGCCGCTTCTCCCACGTGGCCGCGGACGTGGTGCAGGGCAGGGACATGCTGGTCCACATCATCTACCTGGCCACAGGTAGAGGCTCTCTCCTCTCTGAGGAGTTTCCTACCGTCTTCTGATTCCGTGCTTTGCTTTTGAAACATGCAATTTCAGTGTCAAGCTTTTGGTCTTTTAGCCTCACGTAGGCACATCTATGTGGCTCCGTTATCTTTGTCATTCTCTGCGGTTCCTATGGGAAATTTAATTTCTCTCTCTCTCTTTCATACTTTGTTCACTATAATTGGAAAGACAGTACTTAGTACCTCACTATTGCTTCTTCACTTTTTCATAAGATAAGTCATTTCCTGACAAGACCATTTGAATTTGGGTGATTGAAGACAATTGAGCATTTTGTCAGATGACATTTTTAAGTGAAGTATAATCCTGTGTCTATCATGGTAATTACCTATTGGCTAAAAGATAATATAGTAAGATACTTTTGTTGTAGGATGGTATGTGGAAGCTTTCTTGGAACCATTCTCTTGGGACAAGGGACAGAGCATCTTATGAAAGATCTAGGGGCAAATCCTCATTAGGTATGACAAGCAGACTGTTCAGTTTCCAAAGTACTGTAATTCCGTGGTGCAGTAGGAAATGCAGGTATGTTCCGTCTCTGTTAGTTGCACATGCAGCTCGGGGCACTGGAGGCCAGCTTCAGGAAACTCCTTTCAGTTCAGCAAGTTTGTCCAGCGATTCCCTGCATTTGGTCCTCCCACACTGGATCCCCTTGACCTGGAATTATACACACTCCCTCCCCATTTATAACAATTCTCTGTTCAGCGAATAATTTCTTCACTCTTCAGGTTCAGTATAATTCACATATCTCATTTTGTAATTATTCTTTTATTCGTTTATTTTATTCACTGACTCACTAAAATTTATTGAATTTTTACAATTTTGTGGTTCAGCTGAGCACTGATGAGTAAGATGGTGAACTTACTGGCGGCATCCTTCTCTCTGGGAGCTTCCATTTTAATGGGGGCAGCAGATAACAAACCAACCACTATCACTTTCCATGGCACCGGCCCTTTGAAGGTGATGTTTGCTTCCATTGTGTTTATAAGGACAGGGTTTTGGAAGCTTCTGGTGACTTCTAATGAAACTGGGTTTGCACTTTAATTCTGGAAGAGTTGGCTTGTTCAATCACTATTTAAAACATGCCTACAAGGATGGTAATATACATATGAAGATTTTTATTCTACATAATATGTTTGAACAGAATCATAACATGGTCAAACAGAAAAACTTACCTAAATCACAGACTCTTAAATGAAATGACCATCGCCATTGATTGCTTTTCGAACAGTACAACCATCTAGAAACTTGAATGCTGAGTCTTCTTGGAGTGATCTCATGCCTAAACCAGTCTTCCTCCTGGACACTGTAGTGAGGGGATCAGCTCAGGCCTCAGCAACAGTGAGATCCCAGACTGCAATGGACTCTGGACTCTGCCACAGGCTTGTTTGTTTGCTTTTAACTCACAGCTATTTACAAATTGAAATTATGTAGTGTACATAATTAAGATGTTGCTAATTCAAATCAGAGGTTAGGATTTTCCCTGAAGATGCTCAGACATATACAGAAATCTTTTGCTCTTTCTATTTCTCACTAGCGGGGTTGTTAAATTCAAAGAGAAGAACCGTTTACAGTGAGACAAGGCACCTTCTAGCAGGACAAAACTATGGATACATGGGGTCCTAAGGTTAGATCCCTGTTCCAAAGCACATTCAGTGACACAGGACAGTTACATAAGAATTTCTACTGGAAGCTGGACTCCCAGACCAAATCTGTTTGTTTAGTCTAGTCTGACAATTCTTCATTACCTCTATAAATTAACTTCATCACCCCATAAATTACAAGTTTTATGTCTTAGCTAACTTCTGGATCTTTTTGTTTGAACAATGGCAGCATCTTTCATGTATTTTGTTAGAAATGTCATTTTTTGCAGGAATCTGAAATCTTTGGTTTGGACTCTAGAAAAGGAATCCAGGTTTAGAGATAAATTTATTTTCTCACACTTTGGTTTCACTTGTAAAGACACACATTAGAGAAAACTTGACAGTGGCCATTTTAAAAGCTGGTTTGTAGCAACAATGTCCACAATAGCCAAACTGTGAAAGAGCCTAGATGTTCATCAACAGATGAATGGATAAAGATGTGGTTCATACACACAATGGAATATTACTCAGCCATCAGAAAGGATGAATACTTAAAATTTACATCGATGTGGATGAAACTAGAGGGTGTTATGCTGGTGAAATACGTCAAACAGAGAAAGACAATTATCATATGGCTTCACTCATATGTGGAATGTAAGAAACAGCACAGAGGATCATAGGGGAAGGGAGGGAAAACCGAATGGGAAGTCATCAGAGAGGGAGACAAACCATGAGAGACTCTTAACTCTAGGGAACAAACTGAGGGTTGCTGGAAGGGAGGTCACTGGGGGGGGGATGGGGTAACTGGGTGATGAGAATTAAAGAGGGCACATGGTGTGATGAGCACTGGGTGTTATATGCAGCTGATAAATTGTTGAACACTACATCTGAGACTAAAAAAAATAAAATCTTGTTTGTTTTATTTGTCAGGGTTACATACCAATGGAAATGAACTAGACCCCACCTTAGTGCTATTCCCAGGGCCTCATGCATTTCGTGGGGCATTTCTCCGCTGCCCAGCACTGAGCTGAGTCAAACAGTCTTCCCCAGACACATCTGGGTCCATTTTCTTGCTGCACTCATGGCTCTCTGCTGTTGGAAGTCCAGCCAGGGTTAGGCACACTATCCAGGCCCTATCTTATAGATATTTTTGCAAATTCTTTGAAAGTCTTCTCAGAGCACGAGGCAAAATGGTAAATGGTATTGTTCGGATGTTGACAAATGGAGTTCTGGAAATGACTGAGTCCTATCCAGACAGCCCCTCAGTCTCTCTCTGCACGCATAAGATCACAGGTGTGGTGACCATCTGCGTGTCCGCAGAATTGTTTTCTTACTGGATTTGCAGAACACCACCCCCTTCTGCTCTCATCCTGGCTCTGTGATCATTCTTTTGCTGGCCCCACCTCATCTGCCTGCCTGTCCCTCACCTGTGGCCGTTTCTTAGGGCTCCACCTCTGGCCACAGACAGGTTTTCATGAGTCATGGGGAGGGTGCAAGGTCAATGAAGAAGAATCAAGTCTGGAATCCAGGAAACCCACCTCCACTTTGTTGGCCAACCAGATAACAGTGAGTGAGAGAAACTCCAAGGTGCCTTTTGTCCCAGGCACCATTTGTTGTCATTTTGTTCTCATTGACATCTATTAGGATATAAGTGTGATTATGTGATTGCACTGGGACCGATGGCTTCAAGAACAGGGACAGACTTTTTTTTTTTAAGATTTATTTATTTATTTATTTGAGAGAGAGAATGAGATAGAGAGAGAGAACATGAGACGGGGGAGGGTCAGAAGGAGAAGCAGACTCCCCGCCGAGCAGGGAGCCCGATGCGAGACTCGATCCCGGGACTCCAGGATCATGACCTGAGCTGAAGGCAGTCGCTTAACCAACTGAGCCACCCGGGTGCCCAAGGGACAGACTTTTTTTATTTGAGCTCATTACACTCAGTCAAAAAGGGATATGAATTATGGTAGACTTTGCCTTGTGCAAAGAGTTGTAATAGATAATAATGCAGTATTATTTTACTTGAACACATGAAGTTCTGCATCTTAAAATATAACAAAATAAAGGCCCTCGGTTCCCTTTTGGCTGCTGAGGACACTTTGCTCTAATATTATTTACTTTGCAGTACAGTTTAGCCTGAGATGTAGTTGCCTTGAATTCCAGACAGGGAGTTTATTAATTAATAAAGTGAAAAAGGTCACAGTCGTGCAGTGACTCCGAATACATATCTCTGCATTGTGTAGCATACTTTGTACATTCAATAAATATTTAAAACAAAATTGTGTTGTACTTGGAAGCTCTTGGATATCCCTTAAGCTTAAAGGTTTTATGTTGACTATCAGGAGATGGGCTCCATGATGTTATTTTAAAATAATATGGTGCAGAGGGCTAATTATACCATATGGGAAACAAAACAAATAAAAAAAGGCCACGAAGTGGGTAGCAGGGGTGGCGTCCATTCACAGCTTCAATAAAATGACTTGGTGGGACTGTAAGTTGATCCGTGGCCACCAAGCCCTGACTCTGAGAAGGTCCTTCCTGGAAATACGAACAGTCTTTCCTTACCATTTCCCATTTCACCGCTCTCTGCTGTCAGAACTTTGTGGTGCTTAGATTAAATGGGATTGAGGACTTCCCAGATGCTGCTGAATTGGGCAAATCTATGGAAAGAACTTGGGGAAATGAAGGTACTGACTCTTAAGAGAAGATCAAATTGGATCCTTTTCATTGTAATGAAATGACCATGACTTTGGCTGGTACATTACTAAATTTGGCATTTGAAGGTGTCAAACAAAGAAATATACCCACATTAATTTTTTTTTACAGATTTAAAATTAAGGGAGCCACTTCTATTTTCCAAAGTCATGCAAATAGCTGACACAACTTGGGATAGAAACAAACTAAGAGCTGTATAATTGGTGACCCAAGGCACGTGCAGACAGATTGAAAGTAGTCATATCATAGTAAATACAAAAGTGATAATTTTTGAAACCCAAGGTAACAAAAGCACAATATACTTACAATGACCTGCATAGTTTGCAAAGTGTGAATTCATCTGATCTTAGTGATATCCTTCAGTTCCACAGGGCTGAATTTTACTGGCACAGACATTAAGATACATGTAACACACAGCACAGGTAACTGTGCGGTGGAGCTGAGAGTAGCTTTCATGTCGGCTGACCCTCCTGCCTCCCCATGAATTTAGACTAAAATATACTGAGCCGTGGTGGGGTAACATATTAACTATATGTTACCTCACTATTTTATTAAGTTCTTTGCTCATACCTCAGTCCTTTTGATGAATACTAAAACTAACCTAAATGCAAATTAAAATAATAATAATTGTAATAACACATAAATAAATCAGTAAAAATGCAGCTGCATTTCCTTAAATTAAGACATGCAATCTTAAGTGATAAATGTTTCAAAGCCATAGATCATTTTTGTCCTATGCTTTCACTTACATTGAATAATTTTTTAAAATATCACTTGGAATCTAGAAAGAATTACTTCTTTTTTTAAAGATCTACTCTCAGGGCACTTGTGTGGCTCAGATGGTTGAGCATCTGCCTTTAGCTCAGGTTGTGATCTCTGGGTCCTGGGATCGAGCCCATGTAGGGCTCCCGGCTCAGTGGGGAGTCTGCTTCTCCCTCTCCCCCTGCTCATGCTCTCTCTTTCTCAAATGAATAAATTAAAAATAAATAAGTAAGATAAAAAATAAGATAAAATAAAAATAAGGATCTACTCTCTTAGGAACTTTCAAATATGCAATGCAGTGTTATTAACTATAATTTGAGGATTATTTCTTTTTTAAGATTATTTATTTATTTGTCAGAGAGAGAGAGCTCACAAGCAGGGGGAGCGGCAGGCAGAAGGAGAGGGAGAAGCAGGCTCTCCCCTGAGCAAGGAGCCTGATGCCAGACTTGATCCCAGGACCCTGGGATCATGATTGAGGATTACTTCTTTTTTTTTTTTTTTTTTTAAGATTTTATTTATTTATTTGACAGAGAGAGAGACAGCGAGAGAGGGAATTCAAGCAGGGGGAGTGTGAGAGGGGAAGCAGGCTTCCCGCCGAGCAGGGAGCCCGATGCGGGGTTCGATCCCAGGACCCTGGGATCATGACCTGAGCCGAAGGCAGATGCTTAACGACTGAGCCACCCAGGCACCCTGAGGATTACTTCTTAAAATAAATGAATAATAGAGGAAAAACCATATTTAGAATGAAAGTGTGATCGAGTCAGTAATGCGCACAGTAAGGAGCTCTCCTCCATGCTAAGAACTCTTGGAATTTTGTGCCAGGTTTCCTCCAGATCTCTTCCCCATGCGTCTTTTCCCTTTGCATCCCCCGCTGTAATAAATCTTCGTTATAAGTACAAGTACATGCTGAGTCATGTGAGTTCTTTTGGCAAATCACGGAACCTGAGGATGTTCTTGGAGACCCCAGACAAAGACACCAGAATGGAATTTTTTTGTTCTTAAAGTAAAAATACTAACTTACACATATCTGATCAATAATTTTGCAAATTCCCACATTATTATTTTTTAAGTGATTGCTCACATATATTACTTATCACATCAAGGAAAGCGTTAACATATCCCTGAGACAGAGTCAGAGGCACTGTAGGAAACAGGCTAATTATGAGGTTCTCAGTTACTAAGAATAATATTTTAAAAATGATGATCATACTTTGTATTTTCAAACAACTCAAGGATGCAGTTGATAAGTGTGACGAAAAGGACAATTAAAGGTTGGCTGACATTTTGAGTGATTTGTAATGTTAAGAGCTACACATGCCTTGTCTCTTTTTATCAATTTCCAAGTTATGCACTATTAAAATCTCTAGGCTACAGGATGCTGAGAAAGCATTAAGTGACCTGCAAATATCAGTCAGCTGGTCAGTAACAGAGCCAAGCCTCCACCCCGGGGCGGTGGGACGGCACAGCTCCAGCACCTAGCCACTGTGATTCATTGTTCCACATTCTGGGCTGGCCATGGAGGCCCGTGGAGATGCGGTAATGCAGACAGCGTCGTGTGATGGATGCCTGTTATCAGTAGCTAGAAGCGCCCACCTTTCATTGTCCAGTGTCCAAGGGCGGTATCTCCTACCTATCTGTTACCGTGGAGAGTAAATGGGGGGAGGCTATCTGAACTTTAGTTTGGGGGGGGGTGATTGTGGGAATGGGCAGAGGTTCTTTGGCCACATTTAATTTCAGGACGTCCAACTCAGGAGTGTATAAAATGCCAAGCTCCTATCACCTTTTTTACAGTTCTCTCTCTCCTCTCTTCCAACCTCAGAAATGGCTGATGAGGGGTAATTTAGCGGGAGAAAGAACTGCTGCTTATGCTTATCTCCTGAATCATGTTAAATCATTTCTGTTATTTTCCGTACAAAGTATCTGTGATATCTAAGAAAGAAGATTAACTTCTTTTTTTTTTTTTTTTTTTTTTTTTTTTGCCAAACTCCTTAGATTTTCTTTTCCCCAAGTATCTTCTATTTGATCTTGGAAAAAGTGACCTCAACATTATTTTTAGGATCTAGAGGACACCATCAAGGTGCTTCTGAAGATGTAAAAATTGCCCACGAATGGTGTAACATTTGGTACATAAATTTGCCTGACCATTGTATGATTCTCATTAGACAACATTTCTTTTCACATTTGATTTCTTTTCAGATGTTGTAAGTACTTTTTTCCCCCAACTTTACTGAATAATTATTATAATTGTATATATGCAAGGTGTACATATTATACTCCGGGGCTCTGATGCACATTTTCCCAGAAGGGCAATTAGGATGAGAACAGGTCTAGGAATAATACACGTGGGAATCCGAGTCTCTGTGTTTTGCTAGTGAGCCACGCCAGCTCCTCATCACTGCTTTCTTCCCTAGAAATCAGTCACCTCTCCCAAAGCATTTCCACGGCCAACACTGTGGACAACCCAGGGTCTGGACATCATTGTAGGGCACATGCCCCCTCTGTTCCATTTGGTCTCTGTGTCTACGCATTTGACCAAATGGTGGCTAACATACCAACGCGCACATTCGTGGGGCAAGTCAGCTGCTCCCTAGTTAAAACTAGTAAGTGAAGGAAAAATAAAACTAATTATTTAGGTATCCCCCCCGCAAAAAAATCTTGCTACTGTTTTAGCTGGAATTTATAGGCACAGAATTGTTCCATCCTCTAATCAACTCAGCTAGTGTGGAGTGAAGACTTGCCCATGAAACGGCCCATGTAAGCCTGTGATACGGTTTTGGAATACAGGTGAGTTTCGGTGGGGTGAGGTCCAGAGCTGATGACCAAGAAAGAATTCTTGAGATATCTTTGGTGCAAACTGGTGGTTTATTAAAGCATGGGGACAGGCCCCGTGGCAGAAAGAGCTGCTGTACCAGGGTTGTGAGGGGTGGCTGATGATATACTATGGGGGTTGGGGGAGGTGAGGAAAAGGGAGGTTTCAAAAGGATTTTCATATGTTAAAGAAGACGCACAGGATACTGAGGGCTTGCCATTGTCAATTTAAGTTTGTTTTTCCCTCTAGCAAGGCATTAACGTGAAGATATTTGGGAGCTTCCTGGAAGGAACATTACTCTCTGCCCACTTCAAGTATTTATCAATGGGCTGCAGGTTATAAGGACATTTAATTGTATCTACATTCCCTTCTGGAAGCTAGGTTATTGATAGAAATGTTTTGTTCTTGTAGATTGCTAAGACATTTGTAAACTGAGGGAGACTCAAGTCTTGCAGGATTGTGATCTCTATTAGTCACTATTTGTTTTTCCTTAGCTTTAGGGCAGCCAGGGTTGCATGAGGAATGTCACATATATCCATGGGGGGTGGTGTGTGGCATGTCAGCTTCGGCTTTGTCCTCAGCTTGCCTTCTGTTCCCTCATCACATGGGCCTCACTGTGACAGTCATTACTGTCTACACCCCGGTCTCAGTCCCTGAACAGCAAGTGTTGACAGAGACAGTGCATCGAAAAATAATGGTCTCAGTGTTTGGAATCAGAGAGAACCTATTCTTATAGATTCTTCCTCAGATGTTTAAAGGAATGAAGAAAGAACAGGGTCAGCAACTTCCAAAAGGAGATATAGCAATGACATTATTACTACTCCTCCTCCTCTATATCTAGTTTGAGCATATCTGTAAAAGGCTACCACCTTAACACATCAAGTACTCACTTCTTAGTCTTCATATTTTAAAAATTTCAATGGCTACACTTAGTCTGTGCCCTGCCTCTTATTAGATCTTTATCTTGGTCAAGTTACACAAGCTCCCTGACCCAGTTTTCTCATCTGTAAAATGGAGGTTAACAATAATAGTATCTACATCTACTACGTAGAGGCAGTGTGAGAATTTTATGAGTTAAAATAAGCACTAGCAAACAAGTGGGATGACATCAAACTAAAAAGCTGCATGGCAAAGGAAACCATCCACGAATTGAAAAGTCATCCCTACTGAAGGGAGAAAATATTTGCAAATCATATATCTGATAAGGGATTGACATCCAAAATATATAAAGAATTCAATCAACTCAATAGCAAAAAAACAAAACAAACAAAAACCATAAAAACAGGTAGAAGTTCTGAATAGACATTTTTCCAAAGAAGACATACAGATGGCCAACAGGTACATGAAAAGACGCTCGGCATCATTACTCAGAGAAATGCAAATCAAGACCACAATGAGATATCACCTCGACATGTGTTAAAATGGCTATTATCAAAAAGACAGGAAATAACAAAGGTTGGTGAGGATGTGGAGAAAAGGGAGAAATAAATGTTTATAACTGTGTCTCATATAGAGTAAGCACTACACACACACACACACACACACACACACACACACACACACACACACAAACTGCTACTAAATTATTACTCAGTAGTAGCTGATTTCAAAAGCTTGAATTTAAGCATCAGTGTGGTATTGAACCATTGTCCGGTTGCCAAACAACATACTTGAGATACTTGACAGTTATCATCAATAGCAATGGCTGATTTAAAGGACAAGGTGGCAATCTATCTTCATTTCTTCTGGAGTAAGAATTATTGTCCACTTTGGTGAGTCTCATGTGCTAAAATACTTTAAACAAAGAACAACAGCTACATTAAATATGGGCTTTCTTCTTGAAGATGGTACACATCAGAAATCAGTGGAAAAAAGAAAAAAAAATCCTATCATTTTTAAAAGTAGCTTTGTTGAAATATAATTTATATAAAATAACATTCATCCATTTAAAGTGTACCATTTGATGTATTTTTAGTATATTTACATCAACATCATCAACATGGTCATCAACATGATCAATTTTAGAACATTTAATGACCTCAGAAAAAAACCCTACAGCTTTTAAGCAAATGCCTGCATTTTTTCCCCAGTCTCTCCTCCCTAGCCCTAGGCCATTGCTAATCTACCTTTTGTCTTTATGGATTTGCCCATTGTAGACATTTTTCATAAAGGAAATCAAACAAGTCCTTTATCAGATATATCATTTGCAAATATTTTCTCCCACTTGTGGATTGCCTTTTCACTTTCTCAATGGAGCCCTTTGAAAAGCAAATATTTTGGTATTGAGGACAGCCAATATACAGGCTCCCCCTGCTATTGATAGTAGTACACTCCTAGGAAACTTTTGTAAGCTGAAATGACCCAAAGCTAAGAAGCAATCACCATTTTGTAAAAGCAAAAATCTTTTTTTTTTTTTTTTAAGCAAAAATAGGTACTGATGTGGATCTTTTCTAAAAGACAAACAGCACAAATTGAACTTTTGGGTGGGGGAAACTTGTATGTATTTTTGTTTTGGTTGCCTGTGCTTAGGGGTGATATCTAAAAAACCATTGCCTAATCCAAAGTCATGAAAATTGATACCTATTTTTCCCTCGTACATTTAGGTGGATGATCCCTTTTGAGTTAATTACTGAATATTATGTACAGTAGTGATCCAACTGCATTCTTTTGCATGTGGATGTCCAGTAGTCCCAGTACCATTTGTGGGAAAGGTTATGCTTTCCTTCTTGACTTGTCTTGGCACCTTTATTGAAAATCAATTGACTGGGGCATCTCTGGGTGGTGCAGCCGGTTGATCATCCAACTCTTGGTTTTGGATCAGGTCGTAATCTCAGGGTCATGAGATCAAGCCTGCCATCAGGCTCCATGCTCAACAGGGAGTCTGCTTGAGATTTTCTCTCTCTCTCCCTCTGTCCCTACTCCCCACCACCCTCCCCCAAGTGAGCTCTTGCTCACTCTAAAATAAATAAATCTTAAAAAAAAAAAAAGAAAACCAACTGACTGTAAATGCGAGAGTTTATTTCTAGACTCTCAATTCCATCCACTGATCTATGTGTCTGTTCTTATACAACATTGTCTTGATAAACTATAGCTTTATAGTAAGTTTTTAAACTGGAAAGTATGAGTCTTCCAACTTTGTTTTCCTCTTCAAGATTGTTTGGTTATTCAGTCAAGGTCCTTTGCATTTCTGTATGTTGGTTTATAATATTTTCATCCATTTTTTTGGAAACATCACTATTAACCAAAACATATTTTATACAATTTATATCTTGTCATTTTTAAGTGGAGTTTTCTTTACTAATGGGCAATCCTGAGGTCATTTTAGATAACCCCACAAGGGTCATAAACATTAATAATAGATTATTATAAAGCTTAGGATGGATAGAACTTATGTCCCTGAGAGTAGCTGGGTAATGAGAGGCATTGTTTTTATGTGATTCTTTCAGATTTACCTTTAGATTTAGTAAGTACCTACTCAGAGAAGCTGAGAGCATGAACTTTGCTAATGAGACATTTATGCACAATCAATGCAGCCTTTACTTAGCCAACTACCTGAAGGCAAGAATACCTGAAATTATAATTATGAAGGAACTGATCCTTGGAGACCAAATAAAAGTCAACATGAAGAAAAAAGTATTTTTCGATTTCCTATGTTGGCCAACCCTAATTAGTGCTAAATAATTGTTGAATAGTTGAGATGGAGAGAAAGCAGCTAGCTGTTAATCCATCTATCATCCATCATTCTCATCCTCATTGACATTATTTTAACTAGTCCAAACTATTAAAGATAATATTTAAGTGCATTCAGTGTACCCTTTAGAATTCTGAAACCTGAAAAACCTTAAAATATGTTAACATTTGGGGACAGTTTTGAGATTAAAACAATATTCAGATTATACTTCTAATTGCCTGATTTTAGTCCAAATCCTGAACCATAGAAGAATATAATAAAACCAATGAAATATGCAGCCCTTTTAGAATTAAAATTGAGTCAAGAGAGAGGAAATGAAAATTTGGGTAAGAAAGAAGATTTCTTTCTTGAACTAGTAAATATGTGTAAATGTTCCTATACCATGAGGATAAAATATTGAGCATTGCCTACAATTAGTAAGACGCCCTTAAAATAATACTGGCTTGAGTCTAGTAGACGTTGGTTTAAATTGTCACAAATTAGTTTAAAAGCTTTTATAGACAACATTTTTCATGTAATTTTGCCAATGTGAAAACTTTTACTAGTTAATTATATGAATGTCTAAATATCTTTTGGAATTTTGGAGAAAAACTCTGACCCTGAGTATTCGAAATATTCTCTTAAGTTTAATTACTGGGATTTAGAACTTCATTTTAAGACTTACGGATGTAAACGCTTAATTTTTAAAATATGACCTTGACTATAGAAAAAGAACACTGGCTCAAAGTGAGAAATAGCATCAACCATAGCAGCCTTGACTTATCCTTGGTAAGTTGGGTATTTAAAGGCAATCTTCACAATGAGCTGCTACACTTTGAGTTAAACTATAATTTTTTTTTCTTTCAGGGAGCCTGGGTGTCTCAGTGGGTTAAGTGTCTGCCTTCAGCTCAGGTCATGATCCCCGGGTCCTGGGATAGGGCTCCCACATAGGGCTCTCTGCTTGGTGGGGAGTCTGCTTCTTTCTCTCTCCCTCTTCCTCTGTGTTTTCCCGCCCCCCTTTCTCAAATAAATAAATAAAAATCTTAATTTTTTCTTTCAGTTAGAAATTGTATTGATTACACAATGTTGGCATTTTAAAAAATATTTGTAGGCAGCATTAATTATTTCTGAATGGACCAGATAAGAGCCAGTTGTCTTGGTCTTTATTGAATTGCTGACCTGTGATCATTCTCCAGGCAGCTTATTTTTAGGAATCTCTAACTTTCAAAGGGGGGTCCTTAACCTGCACCTGTTGCTTGCTCTGATGCCTTCCTGGCCTTGGGCACAGAGCATGCTGGGAGCAGGAGGGCTCAGGCTCTGTGCCAGCTCATCGCGCCCTGGCTGGGCTCTGGCCTCTTGCCTAGTTTTAGTGACAGAGCCTTTGACATCTTCTCTCCCGAGCACTGTTCCAGTCTTTTCTCTAATGTCTGAGTTTTGTCCTGCCTCCTCTGACACATTCCCCTCCCTGGAATCACGGTACTGCTCACGTGCCCTGTGGTTGGTCCTGCTCTATCGCCAGTCACCGACCTGTTGCCTCCCCGCTGCCCCACCCCCAGTCCTCTGTCTCCTGCTGTGTGATTGGGACCCTCACCGTGGCCTTCATGGTTGGACGATGTATCACTGGTGTTGGGTTTAGGCCATCTCTCAAATATTCAGATACGAGTTATGGAAAAACAGTGAATTTTGTTAAGACTCTTAATTTGCCTTCTGTGTGAGTAAGAACTGGCTGGGATGCCACAATGATCACCAACTAAACCCACAAAAGATTCGGGGAGCCACACTGGAAAGTCAGCGTGGAAGCCAGCATGCTGAAGGGCTCGGGAAGCTTCCCATCAGTGTGGGGCCCATCATCTCAGAAGTGTTACAGTGGGAGCCTGTTTTCCTGCACAGGAACATTTGAAAACACGTGTACGCCTGCCCAGTGAGTCCAGCTGGGGCTGTCCTGTCCCCCGGATATTTGGTTCCTTATTTCAGATCCCACTTTCATGCCTTTGGACGTCCACAGTTTTCCCCGTAACTTCTGTTGAGTAATCTCTGGTCTTGGGCTCACAGAGTCCTATCTATGTTTAGGTGGAATGTGTTTCTCTCGTGGTCAAACAAACGTAAACTCAGTCCTTTTATTCATTTCTGTATTTAAAAAGTATATTATGGGAAGCATCACATGAGTTCAGAAGCTGTTGTGGGGTGTCCAGTGGTGATACCTTCCTGCCATCTCATGGGCTTCCTCTCTCTTCCACACTTTCTTTTCTTACTCCTCTTGCTCCTTATACCAAGAAGGCACTGAACTACTCCTCCAGCTCATGCAGAATTTCTTCCTTCCTCTGACCCCTTGATCCAACCAACATTTAAACTCTGCTTAGTTCAAGGTGTCCTGCAAGAAAGCCAGCGCCCTTCTAAAGAGCCCTGCTGTGAGTCAGTTTTTCTGCTCCATCATATACCTCTGTCCCTTCATTTGTCGTCAACACACACTCCTATTGGAATATATTTCTTTCTAAAAGTAGCTTCCTATTTTATGGTTTTGTATGTGTGTGAGTGTGTGCACGTGTGTAGGACATGGTCCAAGTGATGCAGGTCTCAGCTACATTAAAATGTAACTTGGCAAGGATCAAGACTTTCATCTTATATGTATCTTTCCATTTTTTAAAAGATTTTATTTATTTATTTGCCAGAGAGAGAGAAAGCATGAGTGCACAAGCAGGGGGAGTGGCAGGCAGAGGGAGAAGCAGATTCCCTGCTGAGCAAGGAGTCTAATTCAGGACTCGATCCTAGGACCCTGGGATCATGACCTGAGCCGAAGGCAGATGCTTAACCAACTAAGCTACCCAGGCATTCCTCTTTCCGTTTTTTAAAAATATTTATTTATTTGAGAGAGCAATTGGGGGGAGGAGTAGAGGGAGAGGAAGAAACACTCAAGGAGACTCCCCACTGAGTGTGGAGCCCAATATGGGGCTCAATCCCACAACTCACAAGATGATGACTTGAGCCAAAACCAAGAGTCGGATGTTTAACCAACTGAGCCACCCAGGCACCCCTGTATCTTTCCATTTTTAAGAAAGTTATCTGTATTAAATATTGTGTACATAATAAATATTGAATAAATATAAGTGTTGGCTGAAAGCAGTAATAATAAAATGAAAACACCACCTTACCCACCAGTTAGCTTCAGCACTAGGCCCTCACCCAGACCTTTCCCATCTGCTTTGAACCCTCTTCCAACCCACCGTTCTTTGCCCCTGGGAACCAGTCTCCTGTGATGTTTGTTATTCCCAACCTTTCTTTTATCATTTTGCCACATAAATCTGTGGCTATAGCAACTCTCAGTTCCATTTGTTTTGACCTAGACGTAAGTGGAAGGCCATGACATTGTTCTATGACTTGCTTTTGTTCATTCACATTATTTCTGAGAGGTTTATCATGTTTGTGCAGGTAACTAAGATTTCATCTTCACCTACAAACTACACAATATTCCTTTGCATTCCTGAATTTCATGTTAGTGCACTGACTGGCACTTAGGTTGTTTATTTAATTTAATTAATTAATTAATTTATTTATTTATTTATTGTGGTTAAAAACACTGCTGCTATGACCATCTCTGTCCATATCTCCTGGGGCAGAGGTTTTTCCAGGTTTGGGCTTCCCAATCATGGCAATCATAGAATTTGGCATTATCTGTACGAGCCAGTGGGAAACAAATAAAGGCACGTATGATGGTCTCAAGAATAGAAACCTTGTCCAAGAGTGGAAGAGATCAACATCCTGGTGTACTTGATGCCTCCTCCCGGCCCAGGGGTTGAAGACCTGCACTCTGGGGGTGGAGCCGCTGGTACATCAGATATATGACTCTTCAGCTCTGCAGTATTCGAAATTATTGTCCAAAGTCTTTTTGCAAACCTCACAACTTTCATTACACTTGACCCACTTAGTTATATCATGAAAACACACATAGGATGGGATGTTTCTGTGGCTTTGAAGAGCCAGGAGGGGACAGACAGGCTGATGCCCTAGCTTCAACCCAATGCACCGCCCTTCTAGGAAACACTGAGCCCTACCTGTCCACAGGACAAGGCCCCGGCTTCCATATTTTGCTCAGGGCTCCTTCCTTCCCATTTCCTTATTTCCTTTCTCTGCCTGGCAAATGGCTCTTCATTCTTCAAGGTCCAGTTTAAAAATGTAAGCTTTCCCTTCTCCATCCTCTCCCTAAAGCCTGGCTATGCATTTCCAGGTCCCAGAAACACTGTCTCCACTCCACTTTTCTAATGATGTCTGGTGTGCCATGTGACCCTTCCCTCCTTCCTGCCAGGCCAGGGGTAAGGGTGGGTGTGGGAGGAGGAGGGCAGGGCACTGAACCAGCTAGAACCCTTTGGAGAGCCAGACTGTGTTCATACTTAGACTAGAAGAGCACGGTAACTGAATTTCCAGACTTGTAAATGGGTGCTCGTCATTCACCGTAGCTCACGTGTCCAGATGAAGAGAAGGTCCTCCCAGTAACTCACTCCTTCCAACCAGAGGAAACTGGTAGACACTGTGCCCAGATCCAAATGTTTGAGAAACTTCTAAGTTTGATATAGTAGTAGCAAAAGCAGCTAAACCAAAACATGACCTAAATTAAGTGCTCAACAAATACTCGCTAAATGAATAAATGAACAGCTAATTAGTATTTGTGTCTGAGGGCAAATGGTTGTCATTTCTGTGACAAGAGGTAATGGAAGGACAGTATCTCCTGAGCAGCCTACCTGCAGACCTGGGCAGCCTGTGGCCCCCTGTTGTCATAACACAGCCATGCCCTTTGTATGTGCGGAAACTAGAAGGACTCTAGTCCTGAGCAGAGGCCATGCCAGAGCTGCTTGGCTGCGTTGCAGAGACTCCAGCTGCTGGGGCCGGGGGGGGGGGGGTGAGGGGCACGGGAGGGAAAGGGGGAGGAGACAGATGGGAAATGACAGAAGAATGTTGACAGGTGAGCAAGCCTGACCAGTCCTGTGTGAAGTTGCCATCACGTGCACATTACACAATGTGGCTTCTGCAGGGAGAATCCTGCTAACAGATGCTAAGCTGTCAGATGCCACCCAGCATACTCCACATGTTACATGTCTTGGATGTCATCCAGTTCCCTGAACATGGCCAACCTCTTACATATGTGTTAATTATGTGGTTAATAAACAAGCATGGATAGAGGACACATATTTACCAAGTTAAGTTCAGGATATACTAGAAACATAGAACATGGTTCCTAACTTCAAGGCATTTGAAGTTATGATATTGGGGGTGATTATAGCAGGCCATAGGAAGTCATTTCAGAATGGTGCAAATTTGTGTTAAATATAAGTTTTTAGATGATGATTAGGCATTAGGAGTTCAGACCAGGAGGAACTGGTTATGAGATGGTGGAACTGGAAAGAGTATGGGGTGCTGGGGAAAACATAAGCTTTAGTTCCAGAAAGAGTTGAGGTCAATTCTCTCCTCCACCTATTATAAACTGTGTGACCTTAGTAAGTTCCTAGATCTTTGCAAGTCTCCATTTCAGTATCTGTCAAATAGTAATCACAATAACTATTCTGCAACATTTTAAATGAGAATAAAGAAGAGATGCACATAGAGTGCCTGTTACCTACAAGTTTAAGTTCAAACACCTTCCATCATCTACCCACTGGCTTTGTCTGGACTCATATGTGTGTGCGGCATTGCTCCTGCATTGCTCTGGCTCTGCTCATTCTGCACTTTGGGTTCTCCCAGATGTAGACACTGACATGGACCTTTTGCGGGGAATAACACCTATGGAAAGAAAAAGGTAGGAAGCAGGATCTGGCAAGGGGAGCCATCAGACCATGGCACAGACCTGTCAGAAGTCTCCTCTAGCACAGTGGATCTTCAAACAAGTTTTTCTGTTGGAGAAATTGAGCAGAAATTGCAAGGACCTTGACCCACTGCTTTGCCCAACCACTGAATGTGGGAATCCCTGAGAAAAATATGCCCTTACCTACCGCCATCTTCCTCAGGCTGAGGATTTCCCTGAGAACAATTGGGCCTCATTCGAAAGGTAAGGCAGTCCCTGAAAGAGTTAATAGCTGGAGGCTGTCAGCTGACCATAATCCTTGAGGCTTGGCCACAAGTAGGAGTCCTGCCTGATACACCTCCATGTCTGCCCCTAGAATTGTAGAACCTGTAGAATCTCCCAAACATACTGTATAGGACTTTCAATCTTCTAAAGTATATGGCTTACTACTTGGGACCAAATTAGATGATGAAGAAAATTGGATTAATTATCTAATCACTAATTGTATATCACCCATAATTCTCTTAATATTCTCCCATGCTATAGACATCAGTAGTTCTCAACTATGGCTCCACATTACTCACCTTGACAGCTTTTAGAAAATATTCATACCTGGACCAATTAAATCAGGTCTCTGCAGATGCCTGCAAGATCCAGGCATTTATAATATTTTATAGCCCCATAAGTGAGTCTACTTGTAGCCTGGTGGAAGGTCCATGATATCTACTTATGCTCTATTAGGAGCTACTTTTGAATGTGGGGAATTAAGAGCTTCTGGATTAGAAGGAGGGCCTTTGGCCATGGCATTCCCCTCCTCCTCCTCACCAGCATCATGACAATGGCTCAAACACAGTTAGTGCTCCCTGTGGTCCAGACACTGTGCTAAGTGCTTTCCATGTAGTAGCTAACAAAGCTTAGGGAAGTTAACTGATAGTCCCCATATCTCAAGGCTTGTCTATAACTGACTATTACCTTTAGCATCTTTGATGATGTGCACTGGAATCAACAGCCCCTAATTGTTGGTCAAACCATCATCCTACGCCACTTGTGTTAGATTCACCTAGAATTCTTTTTAATGACGTTGATCTCCAAGCCCCATGGCAAACCTCCTTTGTCCCCCTCTCAGGAGTTTGACCTGGAATTTCTACTTCAGCAGTACTACTGAGTAGCCTTCATAGTCACTGAAATTTGAGAACCCGTCTGCTGTGCCTATAGATCTCCTGTCATGTCTGCCTTTTCAAATTCCTGCCCCTGTCCCCACCTCACTTCTGCTTCTCACCTTTTAAGTAACTTTCAGTTGAATGGACAGTAAGAAGGGTGCATAGAAATATAGGGGTAACCTGTGTACTCTGGACACTTCAAGTTGTCAAAATAAGTGATAGAATTTTTCATGTGACCATTCTCCTGCTGTTCTTTAGTAAGAACTGGGAAGACTGAAAGATAAAAGTTTAATCCTTAGCTCAATGATTGGCTGCTGAGGCACATCCTCAGTTGAAATCTTCATGTATTCATTCAACTAGCCTTCACTGATAGCCTACCGTGTTCTGGGAAAATAAAAGTATCACAGACAAGAATAAGAATCAGCACTTGACCTCAAGGAATGCTCACATCATACAAGAAAAGACAGACACTTTCCCAACAGTTTGACTAAATGCACTATCTTAATTGAAGTAAGAATAGCCTCCAATGAGCACAGAGATTTGGGAACGCGGACCTGGGACAGGAGGGCCGGAAACACTTCTCCCTCCCAGAGGAAAAGTATGAGAGCTGGCTCTTGGAAGATAAGGAGATGGTTGCCTGGTGGAGAAGGTCTGGCATGATCTTCCTGGGAGAAGGCACAGACTCTGCAAAACACATAGCTATAGCAAGGCATGGAATGTTCTGGAAAGGGTGAGAAATTTAAGTTAGCTGCAGTTGTGGGTGGAGAGACAGGAGATGAAGCTAAAAGGTACAATGGGTCAGACTAAAATTTTTATCCTAATAAGTGAATTCAGGATTCCAGGCGCATGGGCAGACATGGGCCAATGGGGAGGAAAGACATCTCAGTTTGGAACATGCTGAGTTCCAGTTGTATGTGGTTAGTCTGACAGCCAGGTGAAAATTTTTCTTTGAAGCTCAAGAGACAGGTTTGGGTCAGTGATAGACCTCAGCTCAGCTTTGAAGCCACAGGAATGGGTAAGATCATGCCTGAAGGAAGCATTTGGAAACTCTACCAGATAACTTGGAGTGATTAGTAGAATGTAGCAATTGAGAAAAATGACATTTTGATTTTCTTATTCTATCGAGTAGACGGGTCCTTTTTTTTTTCTTTTAAATTAATGTACCATAAAAGTACTTAGCATAGATTTTTCTCAACCATCCCAACTCACACTAATGGGACCAGAGGCTGTGTAAATTTCACCACTGGAGTGTGAGGCTGATTTAGACTGTTTTCCTGCCTGGTGACTGTCAGGGAAGGGCTGCCGACTCTGCCAAGTGGGTGGCTATTGTGTAATTTAGATACAATAAATCCAAGGCAAGTAATCTCCTTTCAGAACCTTGAATTGCCTCCTTAGCAGAATCATTTTCGGTCTAGTTGGAGTTACATTTATGCTCAGAACTGAATGAGAACTTAGAAAGGACACCCAGAGGACTCAATTAACTGTGCTCTTGTTTTAAATATAATTTGGTTTCCATTCACAGAAAGTGTAGTGGAAAATTTCTTTTAAGCTATCAGCTTCTGATTTTGCATAAAGGAGTGTTTGGTTTGGTTTGGTTTTGTGTAAGGCAGTAGAAGGTGTTGGGACGGAAAGCATCTCCCCTCCAGCTTCAGGTGAGGCGAGGACTGATGGAGGCAGCAGCTTGCTCATTTTAGACAGAACTTGAGTAGAGCTTATAATCTTGGAAGTAGCAAGAAAATAATAATAGTGGGTTTTTACATGCGCTGTGTGCCAGGCACCGGCCAAGCCCTCTGCATAGAGAAGCTCACTGTGTGGCCGCCAACCTAGTAGCTGCACTCAGGGCGAAGGAGACACACAGGTGTAACCAGCCTGCTCTTGGCCACGTGGCCTGTAAGAGTTGGAGCGAGGAGTCTAACCTGGGCCATTGGGCCCCAGAGTCCACACTCTGAACCCTGTGCTCTGCTTGAACCTACTTTGTACCAGACACCATTCCAGATGCCAGCGGGATCACAGTGAAGAAGCCAGGCTACATCCCCCAAGACCTGCCGCCCTGGAACTTCTATACCAAGGGCGAGGATGGGGAAATATGGTTTAAAATAATACTTTGGGATCAAAGAATGTTGCATGCAATTTATGACTAAGATGCTTCAATAGGCTAACATATTCTTTTTTGGGGAAAAAAGCCATTAGTTGAATCTGATAAACTGAGTTGATTAAAATTTCCTGTTCAGGTATATGCTAGCCAAGACCTATTTTCTTCTTTTAATTCCCCTTTACTATATAAATTTAATGCTGAGTTCCCAGTGCCAAGGCCAATATAATTCCCTGGTTCAATTACAACTTAAGAGCAAGAACTTTCATAATACGTTAGCAGTCTGCTACTTTGGGATAATGACTAGCTGAATTGATGAACTTTACAGAATGCTCTGTTACTATGGCAACATGCCACCCAGTGAGTGGAGGAGGGCATTTCATCATTACCTCATTGATAATGCCTGGAACAGTAATGGATGCAAATACAAAAGGTTTCCTTTTACTCTGCAATAACTCTGGGTCAATGAGACAAACACTGAAAATATCTCTCTGATACAGCAATGAGGAATCAAATATAAACACAGATGGGCGCCTGGGTGGCTCAGCTGGTTAAGCAGCTGCCTTCGGCTCGGGTCATGATCTCAGGGTCCTGGGATCGAGTTCCGCATCGGGCTCCCTGCTCAGCGAAGAGCCTGCTTCTCCCTCTCCCTCTGCCTGCCTCTCTGCCTACTTGTGCTCTCTCTCTCTATCTCTGTCAGATAAATAAATGAAATCTTAAAAAAAAAACAAATATAAACACACATAATGCCTTTCCAGACCATATTCAATTTGAAATAAAGTAATTTAGCATTCTGTGTTAGTAGTCTTGGTGTCTGCAGTGAATCTCTATGCCTTGCCAAAAATGACCACTCTTTGTGGGGCTGTAATTTCTTCACAATATTCAGTGCACAGAAAGCATAAATGTTCCCTTAAACTACAACAAAAGTAAGAGGAGAAAAAAAAAACAATTGTTGATCTCTCATACATTGGTAGTGGGGATCTAAAATGATACAGCCGCTATGGATAATAATTTGGCAGTTTCTAGCAAAACTAAACATATGTTGACAATATCAGCCAGCTATTTAAAACTCCTTGGCCCGTATCCCGAAGAAATGAAGGCTTATGTCTTCGTCCACCATGCACATGATTGTTCACAGCAGCTTCATCTGTAACAGCCCAAAGCTAAAAACAACAAAAAAAATGTCCCTCCGTAGGTGAATGATTGAGCAAGCCATCGTACCTCCATACCAGGGAATATTACACAGCAGGATAAAGGGATGAATTACTGATACAGACAGCAGTGTGGATGGATGTCCAGGGCATTACGTGGAGTGAAAAAGCCAATCTCAAAAGGTCCTATACCATGTGATTCTATTTATATAACATTCTCAAAGTGACAACATTATAAAGATGCAAACTAAACTAGCAGTAACCATCAGTTGGGGATGGTGATAGAGTGGAAAGTGACACAAAGGAGATCTTTGTGGTGATAAAATGAATCTGTATCTTGACTGTGGTCATGGTGACACAAAACTACACAAATGATGATAATCACATGGAACTATACACACTTGTACCGAAGTCAATATCCTGGTCTTTGTAGTGTACTATAATTAGGTGACATGTGACCATTGGAGGGAAGCTTGGTGAAGGGTACTTGAGACCTCCCTACATTCTCTTTGCAACTTTCTGTAAATCTATAATTATTTGAAAGTAAAAAAATTTCCAAAATTAAACAAAAACAAGCAGGATCATTTCTTTTTCTTTTTGCATTTCAGAACAAGTGAGACAGAAGCTATATTTCAAAAGAAAAGTAGCGACTAGCTTGACCTCTGGTTAAAACAAAACTCTACAAAGCAAACAAAAATCAGAAGGAAACTTCTCTAATGTTCTGATTGCTTTGGGCAACCAATAAGCTTCTGAAACAATCAAACAATATTGCATTCTCTCTCACAGGACATTTGTCACTTGCCTGTGGGCACATTCTCAACGGGTGGTGCCCGTGCCCGGTGGTCAGGTGAGGAGCTGGGAGCCAGCTTCAGGCCCAGCACTGCACTCACTGGCTGGATAACCATGAGCCATTAGTTAACCTTTGGGGACCTGGATTATTTTACCTGCAATAGAAAGTCTAGAATGGGGATTTTCAAACATTTTGAGAGATGGAATCTTCTGTTCAAAGGACATTTTATGACAGGTTTCAATATGTGAAATGCAATCAAATGAAGCTTGTGTTGTTGTGAATCCTTCAACTCTTTGGTTGTGAGTACCTGGTTCCCCAGGATGGCATGGGGACACCTCTGTACATCCCCAAGGTCTAGCTCTCTGTTGACCAAAGCCAAGGCTACTGGCCACAAGGCTATCGGCACTGGAAATAATGGCTAGTCTGAACTGAGATGCTCTGTTCAATACAAAGTACATCAGATTTCAAGCATAGCATGAAAGAAATGAATGAAAACGGTGTCATTCATCAATCTTTTATGTATAATGGTTATATGTGTTAAGCCCTAATATTTTATATAGACTGGATCAAATAAAATTTGTAATTCAAATTAATTTCACCTGTTTTTCTTTTTACTTTTCTAAATGTGGCTACTGGACAAAACTCAAAACTACTTATGGGGATTGTGATACATCTCTGCTAGACGGTGCTGGTCTAGAGAAACTCAGTTCCTACATCCAGCCATCAGTGCTCAAGGGTTGCGTGGGGATTTTAATCATTGTTGCTGCTTCCCCAGGTCCCACGTGCACATCACCTTGTTCCCATGAAATGCTTTAGGAATCTGTCCTGGCAGCTTTATTTACTACCACACTCTGCTCCAAGAATATCATTTCATTGAAACCCAATATTTTTTTTATTTCCTGCTGAGAACACATATTTTTTCCCTAGTCACTGTCCCCATGGTGTGCTTTGTAACTCATGCACACATTTTCCTGTGGGGTGGAGGTTGGGGGAGCAAGTTTCAATGTTTCACACATCACTGTTGTGGCTAGAATTCTTTGGAGGACTGTCTTCATGTCTTTTCCAAGTTACATTCCATTTTTTTATAAGTCTCGTGCAAATATTTCTTCTCCAGCAGTCACTTTTAAAATTGAATTTATTACTGTTTCATGTGATGATGGGCAAGCTGTACCTCTGTAAGCCATTTTTATTCATGACCTTTGCCTTTTTCTTTGATCATTTTCCTGATGTCTCAGATCACTGAGGTTGAAATGACTGTCTCTGTTATTATGGCAACCCAATCTACCTCCACATTTTCTTTTTCTTTTTTTTTTTTAAGATTTTATTTATTTATTTGACAGAGATAGAGAGAGAACACAAGTAGGCAGAGCGGTAGGTAGAGTGAGAGGGAGAAGCAGGCTCCTCACTGAGGAAGGAGCCTGATGCAGGGCTCCATCCCAGGACCCTGGGATCCTGACCTGAGCCCAGGGCAGCCGCTTACCTGACTGAGACACCCAGGTGCCCCTACCTCCACATTTTCTACCCACTATCTGACTTGCTCCTGATCTTCTGGGACTTCATTAGTTACCAGCAAAAATCAATGTTATGAATTGTTTAGACCCACAATCTGATGATTGTTGCCCAGGGGAGTTCTCTTACCACAACTAAACACGCCATGAAGCCCTTTAGTAGGTCCAGGGAGGGTGCCTTTGTTTCTTTGGACAATCATCTCTTCCTCTGATATCTAGAAATATCATTTTATTTGTGATTTTTTTGTTTACTTCTGTGCAGTTTTCCATATTTCTTGATTTAAAAAAATAGGTATTATACTTTATAAAAAGCATTAGATTATTAATTTATTGAATGATGATAAACATAGAAGTACACATCATTTTACAAAAAAAAGTTTTGAAGATAATTTGGTCGTTTCTTACAAAACTAATCATGCTCTTACCATACAATCCAGCAATTGAGGTTCTTGGCATTTACCCAGAGTTGAAAATTTATGTCCACACACACACACAAAAACCTGCTCACAGATGTTTATAAAAGTTTATTCATAGTAGCCAAAACTTGGAAGCAAATAAGATGTCCTTCAGTAGGTGAATGGATAAATGAACTGTGGTCCCTCCAGACTGGAATATGATTCAGTGTTAGAAAGAAATGAGTTATCAAGCCATGAAAAGACATGAAGGAAACTCAAATGCATAATACTCAGTAAAATAAGCCAATCTGAAAAGGCTACATATTGTATGATTCCAGCTATATGACATTTTGGAAAAGGCAAAATGATGGAGAGAGGAAAAAGTTCAGAAGTTGTCAGGGGTTTGGGGAGTGGAGATAAATAGAGGGAACACAGGATTTTCAGGGCAGTGAAACTACTCTGTATGATACTTTACTGGTGGACACTTGTCATTATACATTTGTCCGAACCCATAGAATGTAAAATGCCAGGAGTGAATCTTAAGGCACACCATGGACTTTGAGTGATTTTGATGTGTTACATTTGAGTGATGTGTTACTGTTACAACAAATGCACCTCTCTGGTGGAGATGCCAATAGGGGAGGCTATGCATGTGTGTAGAGGGGGAGAGGCAGACACATGGGGGGAAATCTCTCTACTTTCTTTTCAATTTTGCCATGACCTGAAGACTGCTCTAAAAAAATAGTCTTTAAAGTGAAAAATAACATTTAAAAAAACCAAACAAAAGGGTAGGCTAGGATTCCTAGATACATATGAGAAGCCCTACCCATCTCATTAAGACATGTTTTAATAATTTAGTACATTCTACATTTAATAATCATAAATTTTTTAATTCAGGTTTTTGCCTCTTAACCACTTGGGTGGAAACAGTAAACTGCAAGACTGGGTGTAATGTGGTTTTAAATTCTTTTTTAAAAATTTAAACTTTCTATTATAAAATATGAGATACAGAAAACCACATTAAACAGACATGTAACTTGGTGAATTATTATGAGTTAAATATCCTTACTTCTTTACTTTTCATCATAGGTTTGTTAGGTAACTATGTACCTCTAAACACTGTAGGTTTTTTTTTAATATATATATTTCCATGGGTATTTTTTTTAAATAGTTTTAGTGGGTTGTAACAGCCATTGCATATATTTCACTTGGGCAATCTGTACGTTTTGATATAGTTACACACTATGAAACCAACAATACAATCACGACAGGGAGCATAATTATTGCTCTATGAGTTTCCTTGTTTGAAATCCTCAATTACAATTATTTCCTCCCTCCGCTTCTCCCATTACCCATCCCTTCACCTCTGTGCTGAGGCAATTACTGATCAGGTTTCTGACACTTTAGATTAGTTTGCATTTAATGTAAATGGAATCACACAATATGTACTCTCTTTTTTGGGGGGCTTCTTTCACTCAAGCATTATTTTGATATCCATCTATATTTTTTTGCATTACTAATGGTTCATTCTTTTTACTGCTGAATAATATTTGATTGTAAGAATGTATTGCAATCTACTTATCCATTCACCTGCTGATAGACGTTTGGATCCTTTCAATTTTTGCCCTATAACAAATAAACCTGTTGTAAACATTTATGTAGAAGTTTTTCTATGGACATATGTTTCCGTTTATCTTGGGTAAGTACCTAGATGTGTACCAACTTTGTCATATGATACAAATAACTTTAAATGTTCAAAAACTGCCATACTGTTTTCCAAAGTGACTGTACCATTTTTTTTTTTTTTAATTCCTACTAGGAGTGCATGAGAGTTCCAATTCCTCCTCATCCTTGCCAGCCCATGATATGATCAGTGGTTTGCTGAGAACTGTGTTGGTTTCCCTTTATTTGGTGATTTTCCACATTTCTGTTGCTGATTTCTTATTTAATTTGCTGCACTCAGAGAACACACTCTTTGTGTCTGAAATTTTTTTGTTTATTGATACTATTTTTTTTTTTGCCTAAGTTATGGTCTAACCTGGTAAAGATTTTATATGCATGTAAAAAGAATGTGATTCTGCAGTTATAAGACTGAGGGTTTTAGAACTCGATTAGATAAATAAGGTTGACACCATATTTCAGGTCTATCAATATCCTCATTGATATTTTGTCACATAATTCTATAACTGTTCTATTCATTTTTGAGAGAGCAGTGTGAAAACATCCAAGTACAACTGTGAATGTGTCTGTCTCTTTGTAGTTATATAAGTTTTTGCTCATGAATTTTGAAGTTCTATGACGAGCTGCATACATGTTTAGTGTTATTATGTCCTATTAATGAAATGATGCTTTCAATCCATGACAATGTTCTTGCCTTGAAATGCACTTTGTTATTAATTAAGCCACTTCAGTGATCTTTTGATTAGTGTTAGCTTGGTAAATCTTTTTCCATCACTTTATTTTAACATAACTGTGACTTTATATTTAAAGTGAGAGGGTTTGTTATTATTGTTGTTGTTGTTTATTTTCTTATAAGCAGCTTATATTTGGGTCCTGCTTTTTAAATCTAACCTAGCAATTTATGCCTTTTTAATGGGTATATTTAAACCATTTATTTTAATGGTTTAACATGATCACTGACCTAATTGTTTTTAACCCACCATATTACATTTTGTTTTCTATTTTTTATATCTGTTTTTTGCTCCCTGTTTACTCATGGTCTATCTTGTTTTGGATTACTTGAGTATTTTTTAACATGATATTCTTAAGTGTGGACTATGTGGTCAGATGGGCCTGTACAATTTCTATCTCTGTTCTTTACTAGCCTTACTAACTCACTAATTTATGCGAGTTTGGTTAAGCTCCTGCATTCCCTGAGCCTCCATTTTGTCTTACATCCTACCTCACATGTGAGTATTGCATAAAATGGTCGAAGGGGCTGTATTAGCTCAATGGCCAATGGCGGCTTCTTGACGCCTTGGCTTGGTCATGTATGAAACTGGGATGAATACTTACCTCACAGAACTGTGTAAGGATGGAGTAGTTTATGTAAGCATAACACTTAAATCACCACCTAACCACTGGCATTGATCCATGATTCTTAGCTCTCACTAATAAATACCAGTTCCCTTTTTGTTAAGAAAATGAGCATCTGCCTTCATTCTCTGCCACACAGAGGGAATGAAAGTTGCAATCACTTTGCTGTGCACACACCTATTTAATCTCTACAGATTGTTTCGGGACACCTGAAGTTTATCTGTTCTCCACAACACCCATGGAGAATGTGCTCACCGAGCCTCGCCCTCTGCTGGGCATCAGGAAGAAGACAGTGGGTAGAAATGCAAATATCTTGTACTCTTAGGGAACTTACACTCTGGTTTGGGAGACCATATGATTTGGTTCAGGAAAAGTTAGTCAAATAATCACACGAAGTATAAAATTGCACCTCTAAGTTCCTCAGAAGAGGTGTTCGTGAAAGCAACCAGTTTTATGGGGGTGGGAATTATCAGAGACAATACCCCAGTAACTGAGAGAAAGAGAAAAGTATTTGCTGAGGAAGACATGGGGTGGGGTAGGGAAGGTTGGGGATTATTGCAGAGAAAGTGTACAGCACTTGGGAGGGGGAAAGAACTTGGGTCCTCTGAGGTCTTTGAAGATGGTGAGTGTGGGTGAAGCATGGAGAATGGGGGAAATGTGGGAGATGAGAGCAGAGGGGGCAAGGGCCTGGGGTCTAAACCAGGATCATGTTAGAGAAGTTGAGTCTTATCCTGACAGCAATGGGAAGCCATTCAAGTGTTCTAGTCGAAGGGGGCCCAGTGGCCTGATTCCAGTGGAGAAGAGCTATGTGTTCTTATTTTCCATGAGTGGTTGATCCTTAAGAGTGAACTACTTATATCTAAGACAAGCAGAACTCAGGTCTACTGGCAACTAGTTGGTTTTCCCTCCCCTTAGCATCTTTATTATGCTTTGACAGAAGGAGTAGACCATTTTCATTTTGTTCTGTATCTCAATTTGAACAGGAGGTTTTTTTTTTTACCACTTTGATCATTTTTAAATGGGTCTGCGTTTTCCAAATATTTTACACATGACCCTGCTGCCCTAGAACAGGATGACTGAACTTGTACACAACTCCGTCCAACACAGTTCAGGTGTGTGGTTTCAGGTATGTGTCAGAGGAAGGGAGGGAAGCTAGCCAGTCTCAAAAAGAAGACACAGAATCAAGTGGCCAAGAATACCGCTAGAGTATCATGAGCTGCTTCATGAATGAAAAAGCAGAATGCCCTCAGTGTTCTTATTTCCCTTCATCAGGAAGAAAAGCAGGACCCCAGAACTTGAATATTCATGCCCATAAGATAGGATGCCATTTTCTCCTAAAGAAATTATTGAAGTCTTCCAATGTAGGGCTCAATGCCTCTCTTCATTTGTAAGAAAGGGAAAGCTTGAGGTCAAAGTAGTAGGAGGCCTTTTCTAGTTTTTAAATCATTTTAGATGGATGATGTGTATTAATTAGTTTATAGTTGTATTTTAGTGGATAATTATTACAATTTATAAAATTTATAAAATGATTTATAAAATGAGCTACTACATTTGCTAATTTGGCTATTAACTATTGAATTATACACACTAATAACTCCTCCACAACATAGTATTTTATAGTTTTCAAATACTTACACACATATTTATTCTTCTGTTTTCTCACTATAATGTATAAAATGAGATAAACAGATCAGATTTTAAGGTCAATCTCTTATAGATACAGAATCCGAATGAGAGAACATAAGCATTTGTCCAAGGAATCATTAGTTGGGTCAAAGCAAAATCACACCAGATAGTGTTAAACAGGCAAGTAGACTTTATTTAAGGCTGTTGCATTAAGAGAAAGACGCAAGCACTGAATGTGGACTCAACAATGCTGAACGAAGACGGTGTAGTTTTTTAGCTGCTGAGGTGAGCTAGTGGAAAACAACTTTACAGATTTGTTAATCAATGGAATGTGTCCAACACATTGAGTTATTCCTGAGTTTGCAATGTTGTTCTCTGTTGATTAGGCCATCTGCATTTGCTGGTAGGTGCCCATTGAAGATAGGCTCCCACCCCACCCCCCCACAGAGACTGGGAGATAAGGACCCTATCTTCCTTGGTGATTACATTTCACAGGGATGTCTCCCAGGTCCTTGAGAAAGACAATTCTGTGCTGTAAAAGTGGCAAAGACTTTAAAAAGATTTACATCTCAAAGGGGTAGAGAAATAATTTCCATTTTTCAAAAACTTAAGTTTTCTAAGTCAATGCTCCAAGAAAAGGGAGGTCAGGGTCATAGAGTCAGGAAGAAGCCAGTCTAAAGTATGGCCAAGGGTGGGGGGTTGGGGTAACTGGGTGATGAGCATTAAGGAAGGCATGTTATGTGATGAGCACTGGCTGTTATACCCAACTGATGAATTATTGAACTCTACATCTGAAACTGGTGATGCACTATATGTTAATTAATTGAATTCAAATAAAATAAAATTTAAAAAAAGGATGGCTAAGCTGAGGGGAATTTTAAGGCCTGTGGGCCAGTTGTAAAGCACTAACTAGAATTCTGAGTCCTTCCTGTCCCTTCCTGTCCCTTTGTGTCCTGAGCTTCATTCAGCTCAGGGGAACTCTGAGCTCCCCAAGGCTGAGGCTTGTTTATTCCCAGGTTCCAAGCAGCCTCCAGCCTGGTGGCCAGTGCAAGAGAGGCTCAGAAAATACTTGTGGAATAAACAGATGAACCCCTCACCACTCCCCTCACCATTATTTTACTGTATAACTGGAAAGAGCATCCAAATTTTTATGAGATGGTGAAACTCTCCGCTTATTGAAAAGTGTGGTGATTTAAGACAGTATCACATTGAAAACCCTTGGACCTTAGGTACGTTTTTTGTTTTCATTTTATTAACTAGCTGGGGACACAAGAAAAGTAGGCAATGGGAAGAACCTTAACCTGTACAAAACTGGAGGAGCCATGAAATTGAAATCTTCCTTTTATAAATCTGGTATGGAAAAAATGGTGCCATTAAATAAATTACTTTTCCTGCATTCGTGTAAGCTGGTGTCTGGACACCATTAATCCAGTTAGCCTCTGGTAGTGTCATTTAGACCACAAAATTAACACCTCATTAAGAAAATTAGTATGGAAATTAGGTAACTGCAGAGTAATTATTGCTTGAAAGGGCGAGGTTTTAAAAGGTGGAGTGAAGAGGTTGGCACTTCTATTAATTAAATATTCTCTAAAGATAGCGTCTGCCTGATGGGAGAAATCCATGATGTTTCCATGTTTGGAGAGAAATTACAGGATCCCTACAAAGTCTTTCATCACCCCGGCCACACATCATTAGTCATTCAGTGTGAAGCACGTAAAGATCCAGAAGGATATTTTGGTATGCGCCCATGTTACAAAGTACACCTTCTCCCTTCAAAATGAATTTCATGTTTTCCAAATCTCAATGTTGAGCTTTTGTTTGTATTGGCTTTGGTTTAGCCTCTATAGACTGTGGCCTTTCTTTAGTTAATTCATTCATCACATATTTATTGAACTTAATATATTCCAAGTACTGAGCCAGATCCTGGGTGTGTGGTGATGGAGGAGGCAGCTTTGACCCGACTTTTGTGGGGCTGAAAGTTTTATGTGAAATGATAGCATAAATAAATTTCCTTAATATCTATTGTGTATTTGAGCTAAAGGACTTGGCACTAACTGAGAGTTCACCTTACCTTAAAATACATTTATCATTAAAGTCAGATTCTGGAGTAGACTCAAAATGAATCTACTGGCCTAATATTTGTGTCCAAAAAGTTTTTAAAGCCATAGCTGAGGAGTAACCAGTGTTCCCAACTTGAGTTTTCAATAATAAGAGGATTATTAATAAAATAATGGCCCATTCACACAATGGATTATTGTGATGCCACTGAGTGATGATTATGAAGAAATACTCATAACGTTAATTGAGGAAAATAAGCTAGAATTGTATGTATGCCATCATTACAACTATTTAAAAATAAAAAGGGTAAAAGTCAAAATTAAATCAAACTACTAATTATGATTACGTTAGCACATATTAAAGGGACACTGAGTGAGAAGGGCCTGTGTCAACAGGATCATAAGGTAACTACCCAAGGTCCTGGGAGTTAGGGTGTGTGGCTCAGGAGTCATTTGAAATACAACAGGAAATAGAATGTTGCAATGCATTAACTCACCTAGGAAATTATGAAACATACATTATATTAATACTTGTCTTATAGTAATCAAGGACAGATCTAGACTTTATGAGGACTGAACTTAAAATTTATAAGCTTGTGCAATTGACTTTCTTAAAAAAGTAGATTTTATTTTTTAGAGCAGCAAAGCTGAAGACAGAGAGTCCCCATATGGCTTCTTTCCACACAAATGCACAGCCTCCCTCCCTAGCAACATCCCTCACAAAAGGGGTACATATGTTATAATCCATGAATCTACACTGACGTGTCACTCAAAGTTCATAGTTCATATTAGGGGTTTCTCTTGGAATGCTGTACATTCTATGGGTTTGGACAAACATATAATGGCCTGTAACATTTATACTATTATACAGAATGGTTTCCCTGCCCTGAAACTCCTCTGTGCTCTGCCCATTCATCTAGCCCTCTCCCAACGCCTGGCAACCACTGGTCTTTTTACTGTCTCTATAGTTTTGCCTTTCCTTCTTTTTAAATTAATTTTTTATTCAAGTATAATTAACATAGAGTGTTATATTAGTTTCAGGTGTACAGCATAATGATTCAACCATTGTATCCATTTCTCAGGGCTCATGGAGAAAAGTGTGCTCTTGATCCCCTTTAACTATTTCCCCCATGCCCCCACCCCCCTGCCCTCTGGCAACCATCTGTTTTGTTCTCTGTATTTAAGAGTCTGTTTTTTTGTCTTTTTTCCCTTTGTTTGTTCATTTATTTAATTTCTTAAATTCCACATATGAGTGAAATCATATGGTATTTCTCTTTCTCTGACTGACTTATTTCGCTTAGCATAATACCCTCTTGGTCCATCTGTGTTGTTACAAATGGCAATATGGTTTTGCCATTCTTGAAAAGTTGGAATCATAAGCAAGTAGTCTTCCTGGAGTGGTTTCTTTTGCTGAGTAACATGCACTTAAGTTTCCTTTATGTCTTTTCATGGCTTGATGGCTCATTTCTTTCTTTCTTTTTTTTAATATTTTATTTATTTATTTGACAGAGAGAGACACAGCGAGAGAGGGAACACAAGCAGGGGGGAGTGGGAGAGGGAGAAGCAGGCTTCCCGCGGAGCAGGGAGCCTGATGTGGGGCACGATCCCAGGACCCTGGGATCATGACCTAAGCTGAAGGCAGACGCTTAACGACTGAGCCACCCAGGCGCCCCTTGATGGCTCATTTCTTTTTGTGCCGAATAATATTCCATTGTATGGATATACCACAGTTTATTTATCCATTCACCTACTAAAGGATATCTTGTTTGCTTCCTAGCTGAGGAAATTATGAATGAAGCCACTTAAATATCTGTGTGCAGGTTTTTGTGTGGACATATGTTTTCAGTTCATTTGGGGAAATACTAAAGAATGTGACTGCTGGATCACATAATAAGAGGATGTTTAGGCTTGTTAGAAATTGCCTAACTGCAAAAGATACTGCGAAGTGCCTGTACCATTTTGTATTCCCACCAGCAATGAATGAGAGTTCCTGTTGTAATACAACTTCGCCAGAATTTGGTGGTGCTAGCGCTCTGGATTTTAACCATTCTAATGAATGTGTCGTGGTACCTCATTGTTATAATATGCAATTTTCTAATGACATAGGATGTGGAGCATCTTGTAATATGCTTCTTTGCCATCTATTCATCTTCTTTGGTGAGGTGTCTTCAGTTCAGATGTTTTTCCCATTTTTCAAATTGGATTGTTTGTTTTCTCATTGTTGAAATTTAAGAGTTCTTCATATATTTTACACAAAAGTCTTTTATCAGATATCTTTTGCAAATATTTTTCTCTTTTCCTCATCTTTATTGATGTATAATTGACAAATAAAAATATGTATATTTAACATATACAACTTGGTATTTTTATATATGTATACATTATGAAATAATTGCCACAACCAGCAAGGGATATTATTCATATAGTCTTATCTCTATAAAACAGGATTCAATCCTGTGATTTCTACACTTCAGAGATATATTAAATCAGTAACTATCAACCAGGGAGTTGAGGTCTATGATGAACAATTAATTTAATAAGTTGGAAAACATTAAAAAGATGATGTAACATGACATAAAAGCATAAAATAGAAGTGAATAAATAGACTAGAATAGAAAACATGACAATAAATTGCATGTATGAAGGTAACAGCTGTCCTTGAAACTTGTGTATGTACTGGTGATGCGATTTTTATTAAGTATAATAACCAAAAAAAAAAAAAAAACCAGATTGAAAACCATTTGTCATCTACTCTAGAACAAACATAAAAGGTCTTTATGTCTGAACATTGGAATACATACAGAGATGTGCCAGTTGTTGGAGTGTTGTGCATTTGTCACTTTCTTTTGGCCATTAGAGTTCAATAGCACCTTGTTGATGTATTTATATTTGAAGGCACATCAGGCTTTGTATAAAAATTGAGATGTATTATTTGACCCCTTGTGCATTCAAGTGTCACTAACAACTCTTCAAACTCTCCTGTGTCTTCTGATTCTGTCCATTAAACCCTTGTTCACAGAGGGTTTCCCTCAAAGAAACTCAAGGTGAGCAAAGAGTAATCAATCACATCTCCATTTTTATCTCTTGTGGGGGAGGAGAGGAGACTTCGGACATTTTATCACCTCTATTTTGTAGAGTAGAGAACATAGAATACCCAAAGTGCAGGCTGAATGAATGAAGTGACCACAGATTATTTTCTTTCCTTCTTGGGCATTGGACACTGTTTTTTGGTCCTCACTCCCAGAAATTACTTCAATATCCCTGAGCTGTGAAAGGCTCATGTTGGGCCATTGATACTTCCTGTGTCCTCTCTGCCCTGGTTTTGGTCCCTGAGGACAGAACTGACCAGAGCTGAGCCTGCCTTCCTTGGAGAGCTTCCTCCTGGGGGCAGACTTGGCTTCCCCAGAGAGCTTTTCTGTATAGTCTACAGAAAATGTCACAAGATGACCATGATTGTTGAGACCCATGGGGAGATCCAGATGAAGAGCTCAGGGTTAGGGGGATGTTGGGGGATGAGTGAGTGCAGTGGATAGTCTGCATCATATCAGAAACAGAAGCTATCAATTAATTATAATTACTAGATTTCAGGATCAGTTATTTCAAGTGCTCTCTATTCTGCCTGCTGCCTTTATCTTACTCTTTTTTCCCCCAAAGACATCATTGTAAACTTACATCAAACTCAATCATTTTTAATACACATCTTTCAGGAAAACTGGAGTGTTATAATGACCTATTAGTATTTTAACTAAAAATTATTTGGTTTACATTGCTGGTATTACATATCAATTAGTGAAATTTATTATTAAAAGCAAATTAGAGAAAAAAATAGAAAAAAAAGCAAATTAGAACATGAAAAACTATTTGCATTTTATTTTTAAAATTATTTTTAAATTCAAATATAATTGACATACAGTGTTATATTAGTTTCAGGTGTACAGTATAACAATTAGACAATTCTTTAGTGCATTTTCTTTAAAAGATTTATTTATTTTAGAGAGAGAGTGTGGGGGGGGCGGGGGGAGGGAGAGAGAGAGAAGCGGACTCCACACTGAACAAGGAGCCTGACATGGGGCTGGATCTCATGACCCTGAGATCATGACCTGAGCGAAAATCAAGAGATGCAGATGCCCAACTGACTGAGCCACCCAGTGCATTTTATACTCAGTATATAATAGATCAATAATGAATAATTTTTAATATGTTAAAAGCAAGTCATTATTTAAACACTATTGATTAACATGCTCTACACATAATAGCATGTAATATGAATTACTGTGTTTCTTTAGCAAGATATATGTAATGAATATAAACAGGTATTTTAGAGTTAACATAACTTACTTATAATTATAGTTAAGCCATTTATCATACATATTTATTAGAGTCATGCATTAATATTCTAATTGCTTCACTGCATTTCATTGTGGCAAGCCCATCACATCCTATACAACTAGAGCCAATGTTCTTCTTCTTAAGATCCACTCCCCCAACATTTTTTCCCACATCATTATGCCCTTTTATTTACCTACCAGTCCAGAGATGTCCTTCACATTCAGCTGAACTATTAGTTTCCGCTTCCCTGGAACCTCTTCCCATATTCTGTCTCCTCTAAACTCCCCTCAACTCCTGTAGCAGCTTCAGCTTGGGCTTCTCGCTTAATACCTTAGTACCCCCTGCTATGCCGTGCTGTTCCGTAACATTCATTAAGGTGTTCTTCCCTGTCACCAGGCAGCAAGTTCCCTTGTATTCTTGTTCATGTCTTCAACATGCGCCACTGGGCCTCGGACATACGAGTGGTCAAAAAAATCTTTATTGATTGATTCAGATATGTAGGTGAATTGCTTTGCACCACTTAATGGAAAACATCATGACATCTCACATTCTTTACTAGATAACAAACATTTTTGCACATTTAGAATTTTCTATATAAAATGTGTACAAACACCCTTGAAGCTACACAGTATGTAGTAATTTGTAATTATACTGAGGCATAAATCAGAGTAGCCGCATGGATCCCCTCTCAAAGAAAACTTTGTTCTCATTTAACTTATAGTCATTTAAGCTTCAAAATAGCCCTGTGAGTTGGGTATTATGATTCCAATTTTACAGAAGAGGAACTTGAAGAAAATAAATTCTCCGGCTGGATGTGCAAACTTAATCATTTGTGAGCAACTTGGGAAATGTTCTCAGCCATATTGTTGATCTTGAGTCTTGAGACTTTTTTTAAATGTGTTTTTGTGAGAGAGAGAGAGAGAGCGAGCATGAGCAGGGGTGAGGGTCACAGTGAGGAGCAAACTCCCCACTGAGCAGGGAGCCCAATGCAGGAGTCAATCCTAGGACCCTGAGATCATGATCTGAGCTGAAGGCAGCCACTTAACTGACTAAGCCACCCAGGCGCCCTGTCTTGAGACTTTGTATCTTAGTTCTAGTAAAGTCAGTAATGTCGCTCTTAACTAACGTGAAGTGTGGCTTTTGCACAGTATTTGGGAGGCACTTTGAAGTTTGCAAGCATTGCTCCTCAGATGTGTCTGCAGCTTCCAGCTACAGTGCTGTAGTTCTTGTTCCAATTGCAATTACCGCAGAGGTAACAGTACAATTCCAAGGTAATGATAATCATGTGTACTCAATAGGTTCACAGTGGGAAAATGGATAATCGCAATCACAATGAAATGAAATAGAAGAGTTTTTAAAAAACTTTTCCCCTTGGAAGTCTTTGACATTTAAGCTTGCTTTAAAATAAAAATTTTTATTGTGTTTAAACTGGTTGATTTAATTGATGCCTAAGCTCCTTCCTATGAGGACTGGCTACTTTGCTTTCTCCCTTGGGTCTAGAAATTGGTCTTTTGTCCAGACACAGTACAGGAAATGAAATAGGTCCATGAAGTAGGGTGTGGACATTTTACTTTTATAAAGGTATGTGGCCATAGATCATAAGAGCCAGAAAGAAGTTCATGCCTTTAATATTTAAACCAATTTTTGGAGGGGTGTCTGGGTGGCTCATTCAGGTAAGCATCTGACTCCTGATTTTAGATCTTGATCTCAGAGTCTTGAGTTTGAGCCCAACCCCCACGCTGAGCTCTGCACTGGGCTTGGAGCCTCCTTAAAAATAAATGAATAAAATAAACCTACTTTTGGAATTTTTCCTAAGAAATTGACTCAACTGAATTAAATGACCATTTGCATGAAAGTACTTATTACTTTATCTAAGATAGGAAATAAATGAAGATAGGTACAGTATCCAAGAGGATGGAAATGTTTAGAAAATTATGTAACCAATTGTAATGACTGGAAACAAGACAAATATGGAGTTTATGCATAAACATTAAAAATGTGTTTTTAATTGATGTCTTTTCTTGGTTTGCAAGAATGTAGATATGGCCATGCATTTGTATGTGTGTTTATGCACACACACACACACACACACACAATAATATACAGGTGTATTTGCTATAAAACCATATGTGATTCTTGAAAATCTTTATTCTTAAAAAAAAAAAACACACTAAAATTAGCGTGACTCATCAGAACAACAAGCTGCTCAAAACCTTTGCAACCCTGACAGTACACTACCAAGAAAACAGTCATGAGTCCCTGGAGAGATGAGGTGACAGCTAAAGATTTACCTGGGACATATGGGAAGTGCCCAGTAACAGCACAAGGGGCAGGCTGACCTGCAGACCCTGAGACATGCAGCCGGAAGCACAGCTCTGGGCAGACAGGGTGCCATCGAGGTAGGCGCTGGTGGAAGGGCAACCTGCTGCGATCTGAAGATTATCCCAGATGACCTGGGGTCTGACGATGAATTTTTAGATACAGCAAGGGGGGGTGTGATCCATGAAAGAAATAATTCATGAGCTATACTTTGTTAAAATTAAACATTTCTGCTCTGTGAGAAACACTGTCAATGAAAAGACAAGGCACATGATTTGTCAGGAAGCCTGGCAAAATGCAGAGAGAAAATATTTGCAAAACACATGTCTAATAACAGACTTTTGCCCAAGAACTCAAACCACTAAGGAGACACACAGCTTGATAAAATGTGTTGGTGTTTAATCGCCACAACTGCATGAAATCTGATAGTGATCCACATCTTCCTGTGAGACAGCCAGGTTATAGGAGGTTCTGACGTCTGCACATTAGCAAGATCACCTGAGGTATTTTCTAGGTGGGGCAATATTCATATCTGTGTGGAATCATGTTTTTTTAACTTTAGTTTATTGTTTTCCTTGTATAGGTTTAGATAGTGTGTATTTTCTATGTCATATTTCTTCTTAGAATGACCAAATGTGGATTCGATACATGTCAGTTTTGTCATGTGGCCAAAAAGCCGTATTTTCAAAAACTCTGTGGGCTTGTAAATGAATGGTAAAATCAGCATCTTCAGCATTATTTTATAAAGACTATGTTTCCTCATCCAGGGTACTGTTGACATTTGGGTCAGACAATACCTAGCTCTAGAAGCTGTACTGTGCATTGTAAAATGTTTAGCAATGACACTGGGCTCTACCCAATAATTACCAGCAGTGTAGAACAAACCTTTTTGCAAAGAAACCAAAGAAAATCAGTTGGTACTTAGGTAATCTAATAGTTAAAGGGATCATAAAATTCCCAAGGGTCCAGTGAAAATTTGTGCCTTTTTTTTAAACTGATATCACCATTTTCCTCATGCATTCATGGTGAGAAAGCATAACGAGACATTTTTATTTTTAAGATTTTTATTTATTTATTTGAGGGGGGAAGTACATGAGTGGGGGAGGGGCAGAGGGAGAGGGAGAAGCAGACTCCCCACTGAGCGTGGAACCCGACATGGGGCTTAATGCCAGGACCCTGATATCACGACCTGAGACAAAGTCAGACACTTAACCAACTGAGCCACCCAGATGTCCTAGATATTTTTAAATGTAAAGGTAAAGCCCAAATAAAAATTAATATCACTGTTCGGTTAAAAAATACACAGGAAAGTAGAAATGTACCCTTCTTGTAGCAAGATCCACCTCTAAATACACCTTTAATTCCAAAACATAATCTTGATACTTGTTTTAAATGTTAAATCTTAGGATCCCAACCAACAATCTTCTCTAAATTATGATAATTTCAAAACCAGGACAATATATAAAATGACAATAGTCCGAGTTCTCCAACTTAAAATAACAAGCCAAGAAATTCATTAACTATTTTCATCACAGAGGGAGACACAAAGTGGAGTAAAGAAGAGCTATGGGCCTGATTTCACAATCCCTGTTGTAACAGGCTGTCTATGAATTTCCATAGGTTACTCTAAGAAAGCCCTCTTCCCAAAATAACAATTTTTGTTGGACATGGAAGTAATTGGCCACTTTTTCCTAATGTATAATTTAGAACAAAGGTTAAAGCGATCAAAATGTTGCCCACAGCATAAAATATTCTGCACAAGCGGAAAACATATTATATTCTTTTATAGAATTGGCTTTTGTATTTGGATAGAAAAAACACCTGATTTTTAAGCTTTGAGCAGAATTTTAAGAATATGAACAACTATTGACATTATCAAGAGAAAGAAATATTATTTCAGGCAGCTTTTCATCTGAAACTGCTTGAACTTTTTCCATGGAACATTGTGCTGTTTTTCAGGTCTGCAGACAGCCTTGCAGAAGAATCCTGGCAAAAATACAGGGAATTATGGGGCGTCTGGGTGGCTCAGTCGTTAAGCATCTGCCTTCGGCTCAGGTCCGGATCCCAGGGTCCTGGGATCGAGCCCCACATCGGGCTCCCTGCTTCTCCCTCTCCCCCCGCCCCCCCGCCACTTGTGTTCCCTTTCTCGCTGTGTCTCTCTCTGTCAAATACATAAATAAAATCTTTAAAAAAAATACAGGGAATTCTGTTTTATGTATCTATCAGAGAGGGCAAAGCTAAAAATATGCCAACATTAGTGGTAGAGAAGGTGTCAGCAGGCACTGCCATGTTGTTGACTGATACAAATTTAATAATAACTCCTTGCATTAACCAGGGTTCTTGAGAGAAATGGAATCAGTCGTGCTGTTAAGGAGGTCAAGAAGTCCCACAACCTGCCATCAGCAAGCTGGAGACTCAGGAAAGCCAGTGTTGTACTTCAGTCTGAGTCCAAAGGCCTGAGAAGCCTGGACGGTGTGGATGGATAGACGATGGATGTGGATTCCAGGTCTGAAGGCCTGAGCATCAGGAATGCCAAGGGCAGAAGAAGATCGGTGTCCCAGCTCCAGCAATCTTCTTGCTCTATTTAGTCCTACGTAGATGGAATGATGCTTACCCATCACACTGGGTGGGGGTGGGCAGGAGGCACATGTATTTTCTGAGTCCACCAACAAAAATGCTAATTTCATCTGGAAACACCCTCACAGACGCTCTCAAAAATAACGTTTAGCCAGACATCTGGGCATCCACTATCCTATCAAGTTGACTCCTAAAATGAACCATCACAAAATCCTAATGTTTAGCTCCGAATTCCACTTGTCCTACAGTAACATATGCAAAGGGATGGTCATTGCAACCTGGTTTTTAATGCAAAAACTTGACAATAACCTAAATTCCCTTCAATAGGAAATCGTCTAAATGAACTTAGGCTCATTCTTGTAACAGCATATTCTGCAGCTTTAAAAACAAAGTGAAAAAGGTTCTATACTGAGTGAAATGAAAATGTGTCGCATGAGTAGAACAGGCAGAAGGGAAGCAGTATGGACCATTCTTGAACTGTACCCATGTTAGTTTCTTAATTTTGGTGAATGAGTTCTGGTTATGTTAGATGTCAACATTAGGGGCAGGTGGGGTATGGCATAGATAGGACTCCCATACTCTCTCGTCAACTCTTCTGTAAATCTAAAATTATCTTAGAATAAAAATTCAAGTATACATACTTGAGTACCTACAGAGTACACCTCTACTCTACCGTGAATAATATACTGTGTAATTGGTTATTAATATGGAGCAGGATTGCCAAAATAAATGATAAATACAGGAAGAAAATATGAAGATTGGCTAGCAAGTGTCCCACGTTAAGTCACACGAGGCTGGTGTAAAGACAGATGTTAATATCTCCTGATCCCTCAGCTCACATAGTAGCCATTGTAGGAGACACAGAGGGAGGGCTGGAAGACAGGGGGAGAATGACAATTGCAAATCTCAAGTGGCAGGGCCTTTAATGTTTTAACAGATTCAGGTAAGCAGTTAGTGGTCTGAATTATCCCGTCATTTCTGGACTCAGTTCTTGTAGATAACACTGAGGTCTCCAGGGAACTTCAGGGAGAGAGTAGAAACCATACTTTCACCTCACTGGACAGGGAGGTTACAGAATCTATGGAAATTGATCTTTTGGGGGAAAAAGTCCTTTTGTAAGTTCATCTGCCCTGCAGCACTTCACTTTGCATCGCTTCAGTAGATGACGAAGTTCCGTTCTCCTCCTTCTGCCTCAGCTTCTTATAGAAAGAGCCAAGCATAGTAGGCATTCCCAGCTTCCCCAGCCTTCATGGATATAAAATACTAGAGTATCAATGAGAAAGGAGGAAGGAGAGATGCATAAATGCGATGTCTGAACCAGGGATAGGACCAACCAACCACGTCAGAAAACAATGTCCATGTTTAAAGTTTCTCTATTTCTGGTTGGAAATATTGGAGAAATGGAGCAAAAACAAGGTTTGTCTTATTTTCATAAACAAAATGGTGTCAGCATTATGTTGAAGTGGTGGAGTAGTGGTGTGATCTGTAGCCCAGAAAGAAGAACTTATCCCATCCATGGCGTTGTCTCTCGTGAACGATGCAAAATTTCAAGTGTGATGATAGTTGAGGACAAGAATCTTAGGTTGAGAAGATGGGGTACAGTAGGTATCAGAGGGCAGAGTGAAAGCATCCATTACTTTTTGTTTTTATTTTTTTTTTGAAGATTTTGTTTATTTATTTGAGAGGGAGAGCGTGCCAGCAGGGGGAGGGGGAGAGGGAGAAGCAGGCTACCCCTGCTGACCAGAGAGCCCGACGTGGGGCCCAATCCCAGGACCCCAGGATCATGACCTGAGCCAAAGCAGATGTTTAACCGACTGAGCCGCCCAGGCGCCCCAGCATCCCTTACTTTTACCATGTCCTCATTTGTCAAAGTGAGGGAAGGGGCAAAAGGCCAACCACCCTCTGCTCATGATTTCCGGGGGCCGACATGTGTCAGGCCACCAAGGTGAAGGGGTGGTCACAGAGCCAGTCAGATCCAGCAAGATGAGATCATCGTGTGTTACTCCCTGATACACCCATGAGAGAGATACATACCGACTTGCTAAGCTGTCTCGTATTATCTCCATAAATTAGATGTTTTCTACTGATACCTGCTAGATGCTTTACATGCTGCTGAGTATTATTATTTAAAGACCATGGCAAGTAAATGGTATGTCCTTGTGCAATCACTTGATGGAGGAAAGGACCATAGCGTATAGCACTGGGACTTACTTATTACTGTGTTTCTGTCTCTGTTTTAGTTGAAATTCCTTTCTCTAACAAGGAGTACTATACGAGCTGGCATTACAAGATGAAAAATTGACTCGGCAAACTAGCCGTACTAATCCTTAAGATACACCAGTGAAGTACTCTGGATTGGATTTAGGAAAGAAATTACCCATTTGCTGATGTCCATTTAACGGTGCTGCTTCATTGGTGGCCTCGACCTACGTCTGCCTCTAGGCAGTGTTTAGAAGTATGTAAGCCTAAGTATACATAATAAACACTTGCATTTAAAACTGTGTGCGTGGAAATTTTCTTGCGTATTATATTCCTATTTGTTATGTATATATGTACATATATATATATATATAACCAATATGATAGTACATGTACATGATAATATATAACAATATATAATCACATATCACATGTACAACTATATTTTATAAACCTAACTTTCTCCATGCTTACCTCGTATATAATAAACAAAATTCTTTGTGATTTGGCATGTTGTTAAAAATGTTAGGCGAATTAAATACTCCACACTCATTTGGAATTAGTTGGGAAGAGTTGCATCTTCTTACATTAGGATCTTGGTCATATTTAAAGACTTAAAAAAAAAAGTACTGTTTTATTTTTGTTGGAAATGGTTCTTGTTTTTTTCATATGTTTTAATGAATGAATTACATAACTAAAATGATAACAGCTAGCAGAATGGAAGAAGCTAGTTAATTAACTTTGTGGGAAATTTGGAATGATCTAGATACACTTTGTGATTTTTAAGCTTAAATTATAAGATAGCTGCACTTTATCATATTATCATATACCACGTAATTACAATATTTTGTCACTGCTGCCTTCCAGAAAAGAAAGTGAATACATGATATATATATACTTAGAAATATCTCAGAAACATTTTTCATATGAAATTCTTTTAGTAATTGCAAATTTAATTTATTGTTTACACTGGGAGTTTTAACTGTTCAGGTGTAGGCTTGCATATTTCTGAAGGAATATATAAAAGTAAAAATGGAAATTAATGTCTGTTGTTTTATTATATCAATAAAGATCTGAAGGTGACAAGTAAGAAAACTGCATGTACGATTCATAGGTGGAAAAATCATATCTGCTTGCATTAAATGGACTGCGGGAGGGTTTGGACTCTATATTTAACAGACATTTCATGCTTAAAATTCTTAAAATCATCCATATGTTTCTTAAGATAAGGATAAACAGGGGCACCTGGGTGGTGCAGTCAGTTAAGTGACCCTCTCACGGTTTCAGCTTATGTCATGATCTCTGGGTCATGAGAGGGAGCCTCCTGTCAGGCTCCACACTCAGTGTGGAGCCTGCTTGAGATTCTCTCTCTCTCTCTCTCCCCCTCCGCTCCTCCCACCACCCTCATGCTCTCTCTCTCTCTCACATAAATCTTAAAATATATATATAAGGATAAGCCGATTTCATTAAAGCCTTTCAACTGAAGGAAGATTTTAAGTCCTGAAATAGTCTAAATATTAATACTAAAAAAGAAATACAATATAAGGCAAATTTCCCTAGCTGTCACTAATGATTTATTTTATATCAATATATACTATATATATCTAATAAGACCATTTATATTAAGATATCTATTTATCTACATGCGATTTGAATTTCTTAATTCTGTTCTTTGAATTGTCATTGTTCATTGTTGGTTGGAAAGGAAATCGTTTGAATTTAAACAGCTCCTTTGTTTTAAATAAAATGTTATTTAGTCTTGAGTATCACAACACTATATGAATGTGCTCAAGAGAATTGCTGATTTGCACTGATGTTAAAAATTTTAAGACTATGATTAATGTTGTTTGGATAATTTTTTTGTTCAAATGTGATTCTGTCTTGCATCATATAAAAAGTATAGTGTAATTGAGGCAGAATTAGTGCAATTTCTGGTGTTTGGGGAGGTGATCTCTAAATATATATATATATATATATTAAAGATTTGATTTATTTATTTGACAGAGAGAGAGAGGCAGAAGAGAGGGAACACAAGCAGGGGGAGTGTGGGAGGGAGAAGCGGGCTTCCCACCGAGCAGGGAGCCCGATGTGGGGCTCAATCCCAGGACCCCGGGATCATGACCTGAGCCGAAGGCAGACACAGAACGACTGAGCCATCCAGGTGCCCCTCTAAATATATCTTAATTAAAACAATGTGATTTGCATCTTGAACATTTTTCATGATTCCACTTTCTTAACAGTTTGTAGTGTAACTCTTGAATTATTTATGCTGCATTTTATTTTTTTAAAGATTTTATTTATTTGAGAGAGAGAGAGTGAGAGAGAGAGAGCATGGGAGGGGGTAGGGTCAGAGGGAGAAGCAGACTCCCCACTGAGCAGGGAAACTGATGCAGGACTCGATCCCGGGACTCCAGGATCATGACCTGAACCAAAGGCAGTCGCTTAACCGACTGAGCCACCCAGGTGCCCCTTATGCGGCATTTTAAAACATCTTTCTCAGTTTTCCCGCTTGACTCTAAAACCAGCTGCTTCAAATAATCACTCAGCAAGAGAACTGATATTGTCTGTTTGTTGCCTTGTTTCTCACACAGCCCCGCCATCAGATATGCAGGAATGTGTGAACTTGGGGCTGAGTGCAGAGAGGAGACAGACTGTGAGTCAGTCTTGACCCAGTGATTCCGTTGCTCCTGCCCCTCCCTGCAGAAAGAAGCCTGGACCCCAGACCTTGTGATCTTCCTGCTGTCCCAGGGGTGGAATGGGCTTCCAGATGAGCCAGGTATGTGGGCGACAGAACCACCAGGAAAGGTACCTACCTACTACTCTGCTCCCAGCGTCGCCACCCTCACATTACAGCATGGACTGGTTGATCTGCAGTTTGAGGTTTGGATCTAGCTGAGTGCACCTGCAGCATCCCTTTCCATTGAACTGAATGGCCCTCTTTCTTTTCTGACATCCCTGTCTTCTAACCTGGAGTAGACGGCATCCCTGGGCCTCAGTGGTGCCTTCTGCTTGCTGTACTGAGCTCGTCCTCATGTCACTTCGTTCCAAGGCCTCTCTGCCTGGGCTCCCTGGGCACTCCGACAGTGAGTCTGCTGGAAAGTGGAGTGTGCTCTTTAGAATTCAACCTATCATTCTAGTAGGACCCAATGGGCCCCAGGTTTATGGTATTGTCAGCTGAATAAAGTAACATGAAATAAGCAGCTACGCCACATCTGGGATCATTTTCAGGGTTTTTGGTTATATTTTGTAACTGCCTACCATACTCACTGAAAATATGCTCAGCGAAACTGGTATAACCAAAACTGGGAGATTGTTTTCCATGTGTTTCTCAGTTCATCATGGTGACATTTCAGCTCAGTCCTACATTTAACTGTTGGTTCCTTTGCATAGATTTAGGGGTCAGCTCCAACCTCACAAAATTGTGGATTTCATCTTTAATGCTCTCCTACACATTTAAAGTACATTCTGGCTTACAGTTATTATTAATCCATGTAGGTAAATTTCACATCATTCTTAAGATTCCTATTCTGTTATACTGGCATGTTTTTTGTTTTCATTAATGAAAAAGTACATGGCTTACAATGATCCTTTAATTAAGTCGTATTAACCCTTTTTCAGGTGGTACCACTTCAAAGGGCATTTTTACTGAGGGAGACTCTCCCAAAAATATCCCAACGAGATATTTGATATTTGATTAATATTCCAAAGCACAACTACATCAGATTCACTGAGACCTTTACCAGGTGAGTATTACAACCCATCGATAAGCCATCAGCCCTTTCTTTCTTAACCATGTTCCTCAGTCACCAGTGAAGATGTCATTCCTTTTTTAGTAAACAGTAGAAAGGAAGGATGATGTTGACAAAGCAGGGTGTGCTATTCGTGAAGTGATCACAGGACACGTCCTGCACCAGGCACACCACTGTTTGACCCCACCCCTGCCTCCACCCCTACCCCCATCCGCCCACTCCTCTTGGTAAGGGGAAAGCCTTCACAAGTTGAGTTGTCTCCTTGCTCTTTCAGAACTTTGTACACGTTAAGATTAGCTGAAAGTTTTGAAACCCTCTAAAACATCAGATGAGCAGGCAAGTGCTCTTCCACTCTGCCGGGCTCCCTCGGGAGCACAGCCATCTCCCTGCCGTCAACTAACCCTTGCCATGAACTTTCTCAGGCTAAGCATTTGGACATGCAGTGAGGACCAAGCTCCTTTACTCCAGTTATGTGTGTTTGTTGGGTGTCCATGTGCAACTCTGTATAAAGCAAGTCTTCAGGGAAAACCGGGATGCCGCGTTTGGCTGGGGAACTTACGTATTTAAGACGCTATTTGGTTTATGGAAGTAACATTCATAATTCATTTTATTAATGGAAGAAAAATGGAAATCTAATTAATAAATGAGATGGATAAGAATGAAGCAGAATTTATAACATAAAGAAATATGAAATGAAATGTGATGTAGTGTTGATAATTTAGTTCACATGGGACTCTGAAAGGAATTTCTTCAGCAGAGACCGAGATGATAAAAAATGGATAATTTATGGAGAAACAATAATTGCTTTAAAATGTAAAATGAGAATATGTCATTGCATAGCAAAATTAAGATTTTAATTTTTAATGCATTCTGAAATGCATCTGTGACTTTCAATGCCTTAAGAGGCTAGCAGCCCAAGAGATCCAGTGAAATTAAAAAAAAAAACAAAAAAAAACCCAAAAAACTTGCTAGTTATTTGGTCAAAGTCAACAGTGTGCAGAAGACTGCAGAACTGAAATCCCAAGAATGTATTCAATGTGTAGATATTTGTCCATCAGAACGAACAAACAAAAAAAACCCTAAAACAAGCAGAGCTGGAGTCCCCCCAAGTAACTCACTTCCTGTTCCCCCTGCTGTTTGTGATTATGAATAACATGAGGCCACTCTCTCAGGAGCACAAGCTATTTGTGGTAGGGGGCAGGGGGTCTCAGAAGAACTGCTTCCTCACAATTACAGGGAATCCGGAATTAAGGGCTGGCAGGGGCTTTGCCTCACAGCAGTCTCTAGTAGGTTGGATTCCTCAGTGGAAAGGACGGAGCTAATCTAGCCGTTTCTATTTCCCTTCTGACCTCCCTGTCAGAGATCCTGCAATTTTAGAGGGTGGCATTTTTAACAGCTCTTTCTGTGGCTTGTTTCCCGAGGACTACGGTAGAAGGATGGCTTGAAGGAAAAAGGAACTTAAACGAGAAAGATTAAAAAAAAAAAAAAAAAAAAGGAAGGCAAGTTTTTGGTAACTTTGTAATGCAGCTCAATTGATGTAATAAAACTGTTTGAAAACCCCACGCTACCTGCACCTTTCAGAGTGACTCTGCGGTTTTTGTTTTGTTTCATTTTTTCTTTGTTTTTTTTTTTTTTTTTTTTTGCTTTTCTGGTTTTTTTTAAACTATAAAACTGTGTCCAGTGTTTCAGAGGTGTCCTGCTGTGGGCAGTAAGAAGGTACCTGTGCACTGTGGTTTGCTTCTGTGAGGGAAAATGATAGTTCAGTTGCCCTATTTTTATTAATAGTCAGAGTTTTGATGAGGATTTTAAAGAAAGGTTTTTCTTTGCCCTCCCTACCCCTTCTTTTATTGGAGCTGAAACTAGTGTCATGGAGTCTGGGCATCCTGCACCTTGTAAATGGTGGCGAACCAGTTGTTTTCCGCTTCCTGCTGTACAGTCAGAGAAGCTACACGGTGCTATGTGGAATTAAATGCTGAGAGTTCTTTTTTTAAATATTTATTTATTTATTTATTTGAGAGAGAGAATGAGATAGAGCACAAGAGGGGGTAGGGTGAGAGGGAGAAGCAGACCAAACGTATTTCTGTTTTTATCAAACCCCATGCACATGCTCTACCTCTCTATCATGTGGCCATCATCACATTTATCCAGCTATTTACTATCTCATGTTTGATTGTGGTAATGTCTTCTTCGCGTGTACATATAAGCCTCAGCAGACACACCCTACTGCCAATGCCTCTCATACTTAACGCTGAGCAGGAACCCCTGGGTTCTTGAACATCATGTCTTGGTCTCTGTTCATTGGTTCACCCTGGTTCCAGCTTCCCCTCATTCCTGATTTTGGTCATGTCACCACACAGTTAAACTGCAATCTTGTTATTTGGAGTTTGGCATTTGCATCTGTTTTCCCAATTCAATCCAAAAGTTTCACATCAAAGACTGGCTTATGTTTGCTCCATAAGCTTTTCCAGCCCATGTCCTCACCTGTCTGAGGGCTCAGACACCACACAGAAATACAGTCAGCTTCTGAAATCTCAGCACTCCTGGCCACCAGAAGATGACCCGCCAACCCCTGGGGACAAGCCTTCACTGTTTAATTCTGACGGTGCTATCTTGTCCTTGGAGCTTTGTGGAACCTTCTTGATCACTTAAAAATGAAGTTCAAGCTCATCCTCACCATACCATAAAAATAGGTTATTCCAGCTTCTTTATCATTTCCTTCATTTCCCTTGTCTCCTAAATAACATATTTTACTTGACTCTTACTATTTGTACTTTCCATTTTTCTCCAAACACCACAATATGCTCAAGATGCCTCACCTTGTTGATAACCTTCAACTTCACATTACCTTCTACCTTTTATCAGGAGTTTTTCTGATGTGAAGGAAAAGTTGTTGTCACCTCCCTGGACTGGTGTCAGAAAACCAAACTCCCCAAAACACTTTTTTGTAGTTACTAGCTACCATTTTCCTTTATTCTACTCCCGAATGCATTTCCTTTGGTATATATAAGATGTAGTGATAGCACTGAGTTAATATGATGTTTTCCGTCCTGCAAATCCTGGGCTTTTGTCCGTTTCCTCATGTTCATCTTGGGTTGTGAACATCTGTGGTCGGGGAGAGACCTTTGCAAGTCTGTCTACGGCGTGTCCTGCGGGCAATGAGTGCCTTAAAGGAGACCCACTTATTATCCTCTTATTTCTAAAGAAAGGATCTGGGAAGGAAAAGGGAGCAAAGGAATTCTACCATTTCCTAGAAGTCTCCCCCTAGTAGACTTAGTGCACAAACTATTACACTTACAGGACCCTTTAGATCATGAAGTAGGATTTTTACATATTCACACAGCCCCATGCCACCCTAGAGGCAGTGAACTGGAGAATTCCTTTCTCTTTTTCTTCTTGCATTTCACGATCTTTCACATGGAAATTTTAGTTTGAAATGCATTTTACATTTGTAGTACCAACAAGTACAGAGAATAAGACTAATTATAAAGATAAACAGGGATTTGGATATATGACTACGCACTGGGAATGTAGGAGAGTACATTGAAGTACATTCCAAAATTGAAAAGTGAGATGATTATCGGAAGGTGGGAATATAGTTCTTTATTGGATAATTGTTAGACTTTTTTCAAAAGTTGTCTGAGAGAGTTTCAAGAAGTTTATAAATAAGTTTAAAAAAATAAGTCTAAATAATATATAAAATGGGACTTATTCCAAAAACTTATAGTTTTCTATTAAATTATAGAAATACATAATATGGATTATAAAATGTGTGTGTGTGTACCGTATAGAGAGAGAGTGTTTTCTCTGTTGGCTTAACATTTTTTTTTAAAGATTTATTTATTTATTTATTTGAGAGAGAGAATGAGAGATAGAGAGCACGAGAGGGAAGAGGGTCGGAGGGAGAAGCAGACTCCCTGCTGAGCAGGGAGCCCCATGCGGGACTCCATCCTGGGACTCCAGGATCATGACCTGAGCCGAAGGCAGTCGCTTAACCAACTGAGCCACCCAGGCGCCCTTTAACATTTGTTTTTTAAAGATTTTATTTATGTATTTGACAGAGAGAGACACGGCGAGAGAGGGAACACAAGCAGGGGGAGTGGGAGAGGGAGAAGCAGGCTTCCTGACGAGCAGGGAGCCCGATGCGGGGGCTCGATCCCAGGACCCTGGGATTATGACCTGAGCCGAAGGCGGACGCTTAACGACTGAGCCACCCAGGCGCCCCTGTTGGCTTAACATTTTAAATCCATGTTAGTTTTTAACATTTACACCTAGAAGACCCATGTTCAATACGCACACTTTTTCTATATGGGCGCATTTTTGGGTGTCTATTTGAAGGTTTTTTTTTTTTTTTTTCGTTTTTTCTCCTCTGATTGGCTGCACAGGAAACTCCATCCTGCATTGTGAGTTTAGCGTTTCCTTCGTTGTGTCCCACGCATCCCATTGTCTGTGCCCTCACAGCATGGCCAGCACCACATCTGCCCCCGTTACCATGCCACCACTCCGCACTCACAGAGCCCCTCCACGTGGAGCATGCCCATGTGTTCAACATCGGTGCGGGGACGGACCGTGGAAAGGTCTGTGGCTTCATGTTGCCCTGAACAGTTTCCTTTTCCTCTTGGTTTCCCCATCACAGATACTGCAACGAACATTTGCTGTGTCCCCCGCACATGTTCTGGACAGGCTGGGGTCCTTGGGAACGGTGCACAGCCCAGTGTGGGGGCGGCATTCAAGCTCGCAGCAGGACCTGCGAGAATGGACCTGACTGCGTGGGCTGAATGTGGTGAGTACTGACCTCGTCGTTCCCAGCCCGTGACCTAGAGCTGGGTGTCCTGAGCCAGCACACACTGGGTGCTCTCTATATACTGGGTGCTCTGTACACATTTGATATACTACAAGCATTAGGTGTTCTGCAAATACTACATGCTCTGTAAACATGACATGTCTAGGTACTGGGTGCTCTACACTTGATCTTAGCCAAAAGGCCGAGAAGTGATTAGGCTCTGGGTGCTCTGCACACACTTGATACTCCACAAACACCAGTTGTTCTGTGTACACTAGATACTCTGCAAATACACGTGTAAACTTTAGATGTTCTGCATACACTAGATGCAGCGAATCACCCACATTTCTTTGGTTAATAAGAATGTCCAGAGAAAATACTGGAAAGTCAGAGTAACCTATAGGCTTTCTGAAGTAAGTATTAGCATATGGATGACCTGAGAAATATTTCAGTTCTGATTTCTGCGCTAGGACAGAAACTTTAGACTTCTTAATTCTGGTCACTGTATTTGGTTTGGGAAAATGGAGGGAACTCTTCCCACTGAGCCCACACTAAGCTACAGAATGCAGAACGAACTTGACACATTATAAGGAGAAGAAAACTGTGAAGTCAGAGTAAGTTGGTGCCAATTCAAAGGGAATAAATCACAACTTATGGCTTTTTTCCCCCCTCTGCCTTAGCAAGTCCTGTTTCTTTTAACTCTTTAAACCCTTGAATTTTATTTGTGCAAGCACCTTTCCAAAGGCCCGTTGTTGCCCTTCCTGTGCCACCTGTAAGAATGACTGAGTGCAGAAGGGCGCTGGGCTTCCACCTGGTTCAGCTTCCCCGGCGCTGGCGCTGCTGAGTGCATGCGGTGGGTGGGCGTGGGCTGGCAGAGACGTTCCATGCGAGAAGGTCTGGCTTGGCATCCTTCCTCACTCATCTTTCCAGTTGTTCTTTGCATCACTTTCATCACTTGGTTCATGAGGCTGAGCAATGTTTTTGTGCTGCGGTAAAGCTTGTTTAAGATGCAAAAACCTACATACCCCAAATAGCCTTGGGAGATTCAGACAGGAAGAGGATCATCAGGTGCTTTGATAGATAGCACCCCCCCCCCCCCCCCCCCCCCCCCCCCGCCAAGGACATTTCCATTACTGGGATTTGGGATTTGCAGTTACATTTCTTTTCTTTCAAACTGGCAAAGATTCTGTAGTAGTGTTAGTGATTCTGTTCATGATTATAGAGATGGTTATTTCCAAGTTGGCCTGAACTACTTTTGGGTCAAAAAAAATTTTCGTATCTAGATATGGTGGTATTTTTATTGACTTTCCAGATGTTCAAATTTACAGCTATTTTTATAAATGTGAAGGTAATGCATGGTAGTTACCAGGAGCCTCTGCTGTCCTAGGAAAATCAGTCAAAGGTGGTGACTATTCTTTGCTGAAGCATGTCGCTTCCTGGGCTGGGGCTGTGTGTCCGGGGTGGGGTCTGCAACCCCATGTGGATGTTTGTCTTTTCCTCTGGAAACCACAGGCAAGGCACCCAAGTGAGTTGTTCTTGATCTTGCTTTTTAGTTTCTAGGGTTTCACAAGTCCAAGAAATCTGAACATGCATTGCATCATTCTTTTGTTATTGCTTATTGGTTTCTTAATTACATCCATAAGATATTTTACTATAACAAAAATTATATTAAGGAAAGTGTAACACATCTCATATATATACATACGTCTTCTTTTGATTATCAGTATAAATGATTAGTTCTTCAAAATGGTAATGCATTTGTTATTTAATTCATGTTTATGTTTATTGACTGGTAGCTTATAAAGTGAATGTAGCACCAGTGTTAGAATCCAGGAGAACTTGACATAGATCTGTAATAACTCTGGTTGGGGTTTTTAGTTATTCTTTTTCTCCCAACTAGTTTCTACTGGAGTTTACTTCCTAGTGGATGTAATTAGCATAATCAAGTCAATCTATTTCTTGATGGTAAAAGTACAAAAATGTTTTCTTTTTCACATAGCTTTTCTATGTATTCCAGCTCTGTCTTGCCTAAGGCAGGTGTGCTGGCTCAGGTGAATTGAGGAGTATACACAAGTTCAAGCAGAAGCTAAGTTTCTTTGAATTGCTTAGAAAATATATCATCTCAATTAAATGCCTAAGACTTGTCCATTCAAAGGGCAAGTCCCACAGATTTGTAACACGATTGATCTGTACATTTTAGTCGCAGTCTGGAGATCTTCAACCAAGAGTGTGATTGGAAGGGGTCTTTTCTAGAAACTATTTGTAAGTATAGGTAATTTATTAATTTGACACCATAAATTTGATTCTCTGCCAGTATCTGAGTGGATGAAAAGTCAGGTGATTTTTCAGTCTCTCTTTTCTGAGAGGACGCGACAGTCCCTTCCTCCCAGAGTCACTGTGAGTATCAAAGACGGTGACATCTGTGAGGTTCTGGCAGAAGGTCTCACATTCAGAGCACTTCAGAGCAAGTTTTCCTTCTATCTCATCACTTCAGTTGTTAAAAAAAAATCCATTCACTTAAGTCCTCAAGTTTTCATAATGTTACGATCAGGTCTACTCAACTAACAATGATAGAAGCATTAAAGAATTATCAATAAGAAGGGAGTAGAGATAAAGGTAAACTCATAAAGAATGTGAGTTTTTGTATTACTGTAAATTATAGTAAATTATTGTAATACTATAATAGTGTAATAATATAATAATTAATAATTATTATAAGTTAACTATTATAAAATAATTGAAAATTACAACACATAAAAGGAAGAAGAATTCTGGATACTTATGCTGAGTAAACAGAATTGCTCCTCAGTATAGTGTAAGTAAAATTCTCCCTCAAATGTTTAACAGATATGTTAAAGAACAGAAGTAAGTGTTGGGCTGAATATATCCAGGGCATTCCAAACATAGAATTGGTGTTGGTATTTCAAAAACTGTATCCCTCACTGGAACTGCTCACAAAATACAAAATAGTTGGACAAGGCTATGATCAAAGATAGCAACGCTGAACATAGAATAAACATAAACCCTCCTGATCCTGGAGAGCTGACCCCAGGAGACCCTTAAAGGTCAAAAAGAAAGACCTTAAAACCAATACATGCTGGCAAAAGGATTCAGTGGGAAGCCTGCTTCTCCCTTTCCCACTCCCCCTGCTTGTGTTCCCTCTCCTACTCCCCCTACTTGTGGTCCCTCTCTCCCTATGTCTCTGTCAAATAAATAAATAAAATAAGTAGAATAAGAATAAGTAGTAGAATAAAAACTTGTTGACATTCGTAAGAGGTTTTTATTTTGGTCATAAGCTGCAAACAGCCTCATCTTGCTCTTTTTGGAAATTCGGATTCCCAAATTAACTTCAGGTCTCCCCAGCAGCCATTTATTTTTCTTTATATATCTGGAAAAATAAAGCACAAAGGTATCTTCCTTAAGTTGAAGATACTTTAAATATTGAAACCCAACTTCTGGCATGGATAGTATTTTAATAGCTATGACTCATTAATGGTATAGGGAGAAATACATTTCATTATTTTAAGATTTTTTTTCAAGGTTATTTTAGCAGATTAAAACAAAACAAAACAAAAAAGGCTTTTCCCAGAACATTCCAGCATATAGAGTATTTAATTTGAAATGCATGGAGTGTTCGTGGAGTGGCAGTTATACTGTGGGGAACTATCACAGGGCACCTGCAGGAGACCGTTCATGGAGACACGTGCAGGACTCTGTTGACATCCCAAAGGAGAAATGAGGAAGCCATGGGAAGCGGGATGGGGAAGGACGGGCGCCTTAGGGCTCATTTTAAAATCAAAGTTTTCTGGACTTTTTGCAAGTTGTTTGTAATCCCTTTTAATTGATTGTTTCAGTTATACAAGATAGCAACTTACCATTATGTTTGTAGGTCTCCAATATATTCTAGCATTATATAAGCAATAATAAATGGAATACGATATTGAATACTGTGTGAAAAACACATTTCAAGTCATGTAGTATATTAGAAACACCAAATACCTAGCTAATGGTTACTTAACTCTCCATTTATCACTTCCCTTTTTTAAAATTTATCAATCTGTTATTTAGATCTTAACATTTTATGCACTTATGTTAATGTATGATTATTAACTCAAAATCCCCATGATATTTGAATGTTTTTCTCTGAAGGCATTGACCAAATTTAGGCTTAGAGAGTTGCCTAGACTTGGTGTGTGACTTGGTGCCTGTTGCTTGACCTCTTTGTGATTTTAATTTTTCGTCTGGAAACTGCACTTACCTTCTGGGTTTTTGTTAGTATTATATAAATGTATCCAGGTGAAGAACTTAGCATCATGGTTTACAAAGCTTAATAAATGCTCTATATTAGCTATTTTATTTTTGGTATTCAATAAACCACATTTCATTTTAGGTGCTATACTTATGTGCACGCAGGAGCACAGAAATTTTAAATACTTTGTGAGACCTCCAGTTGAGTTCACAGGTGTTCAGAATGATTTGGTAGTTAACTAGCTGAATTCCTAGCACCAGACAAAACTAAGATCTCCTACTCCTCTGCTATCTTGGAAAGTCCTCAATCAAGAATCAGAAATTTTAAATACTTTGGAATGGCCAGATAGCTGAATAATTTCTCTCGTTCTCTCTGTAATTCAAATAAATTTTAGCTGAGGTAGTAGCTGATGTTGGTTCAGAAGTTTTCCACACTCCCTCCCTGCTCCCAACATAAAATCTACTCTTGTGTCTCATGCAGAACAGGATTCACTATGTGCTGTAATTGATTTAATTAATTTCATTCAAATATTCAGTTGTGAATTCAGTAACACACAGGGATCCCCAATTCATTCTGTGATCCCATCTAATACTTGAAAATTAACTGGGTGCAATTTTCCTAATGTTAACATAAACACCAACTTGCTTGCAGAAATCTGTTTTACTCCAGTTGAATATGATCCACACAAATTTGATAAAGTGAATCGCCCAAACCAAAAGCTGAGGGGCAGAGCTGAGCCCCTCTGCCTGGGAGCCACCCTTCCTCAGATGGCTTGATGTGTGAGATCAAAAGTTCACTATGCTTTGGGGCGCCTGGGTGCCTCAGTCAGTTAAGCGGCTGCCTTCGTCTCAGGTCATGATCCTGGGGTCCTGGGATCGAGCCCCCCGTCCGGCTCCCTGCTCAGCGGAGAGCCTGCTTCTCCCTCTCCCTCTGCCTGCCACTCTGCCTACTTGTGCTCTTTCTCTATCTCTCTGTCAAATAAATAAATAAAATCTTAAAAAAAAAAAGTTCACTATGCTTTAAGCCAGTTTGAGCCACAATTAGGACCTAACTGCTGTGCCTGTTACCTCCCCCACACCACTTGCCTTGTGGGAAGCCCCTCCGAAGCCCTTCAAATCCCAGATCCTCAAGGCTGGGAAGGGCTGTCCAGCTTTCTCTTTCTATTCCTATTAGGAATGTGTAGCTACACATGCTGAGTAGCAGGGATGTTTTTAATGATTGTTTATACTCTTATATGATATCTGGTGGAGATAATCTCAGGATTTTTATGAGATAAGACTACCCCCTAAAGCAACAACTGATATTGGCCTTCTTTGAAAAGGTCACAAAACAAACACTGTAATTGCACCGTTGTTATTAAATGTATTCACTTATATTTCCAAATATCCCTCTGCAAAGGACGATCCCTGATTATCCCAGATGAAACATGATAATCCATCCTCATAAGAATGGAAATGAGAAATTTACTTTCAGTTTTTTGAAACATCTTGGTGAAGAGCTTGTAAATATGAAGGATTGTCATAGTGAAAATGTCAAATTTTGTTAAAACAAGTTGGAATGTCTTGAGAAAGAAGTGATACCAGTGCATGTGATCATGCGGTGTAGCAGATGGCCACAAAACTATACATTTTCTAAAATTTAACTTCTCAGAAGTTCTGCAATCAAATGTAAAAAGATTCAGGACACGGACAGGGAGAAAAGAAAAATGATGGATTATAGGAATTAATCTAGCAAAAGTCTGCCTCCAGGACATATAAATAATCATCAGCAATCTCTAGAAATTACAACTGGAAACTGAGGACTGGAAAATTTCACACACACACAAAAAATGTTTATAGTATCGGGAGACTCTAGTATAAGTTTCATTTGCTTTACAAAAGGAGGCTCTATTCTACTATTTTTTTAATATCTGCCTAGAGTAATTCGAATAGAGTGATTGCAAAGTTAATTGCAAAGACTTTCTAATATAGCAGAGGTTTACCATTGTAAAGGTGAAGTGCATATGTGCCCATTTAATGAATTCCATGATAAAACATTCCCTCACTGACAAGCACCAAAATCCCCTATTTAATGAATTCCATGGTAAAACATTCCCTCACTGACAAGCACCAAAATCTCCCAAATTTACATAAGGAAATATACAAGTTTTATCTTCTGCCATGAGCTTCAGCTAAATGACCCTAAGTCTGCAGTTTTGCTTAGTAGAGTGATGAGAGATTAAGCAGCATGCATAACAAACAGTCCCTGTTTTTAAAGATGCCAGGTTTGTAACCATTATAACATGAATAATTAAATTCACTTTCCTAAAATTAAAGCCTTGATTGAAATTAAATGAATCAGAGAATGTTCTTTCCCAAACTCCACTCCCCGTCCACTTCAGTACTTTACTGTAACACTTCTGCGAGTCTGAGCTAATCATGGATTCCCCAGGGAACATTGCCTGTGCCATTTTGCTGATTTCACATCCTCTCCAATTTGGGCTCTTCTTTTTGGACAATTTCTGGATCTCTGTGCCTTGTTCACATCCGAATGAATCAGGAACTTGCCGCTATGATTAGAAGAGCAAATTCTCCTGGAGTAGTGTTGCTGCTAGTTCATATGTTTTTTAAAAGTATTAATTGATTTATTCTGCTTTTGTTATTGTCCTTCTCTCCTTGCATTAATTGATTAATCTTCCATTGCATCTCCTTGTATTAATTCAGTTTCCCATTCCGCACTCTTTAAGCAGGAAATCTTAAAATATCCACTTGGGGTCTTTCTTCTTTTCAAATTTAAGAATGTTATGCAATGAATTTCACTCTGCTTTAGCTACCTTACACACATTTTGATGTCTTGTGATTTCATCTTTGTCTCAGGAATATTGATAAGCATTCTGTTTAATGTCCAAATATTTGGACATTTGTCCAGATAGTTTTCTTTCTTTCTTTTTTTTTTTTTGGTCCAGGTATATTTCTGTTATTGATTTCTATTTTTATTGTTTAATTTAAAACAATCAACATTTTAATTAATATGATTAATTATTTTAATTAATTGGATGAAATACACAACTTTGTACAGTTTCTATCCTCTTAAAATTATTCAGACCTGCTTTACAGCCAGAATATGGCTGATGGCATTTGAAGAAAATTGTATATCCTGCTATTGTTGGTTGGAATTTTCTATACATGTCATTGAGATTGAGTTGGTTGATAATACTGTTCACATCCTTTATGTTCTTTGAGATTTTCTTCTTGTTCTATCAATTACTGAGGAGTGTTGAACTCTCCAGCTATAATTGTGGGCGTGTCTAGTTCTCCTTTCATTTCAATCTGTGTTTGCTTCTCCTACTTCAGTGCTCTGTTATGAAGTATGGACACAATTATCACTCTTACTGTATCCTCTTCTTCAATCGACTCCTCTAGCCTAGATGTGTCTTTTCATCTTCACTAATGAAATTCTTGTTCTAAAAGATATATTGACACTAATATAGCCTCTCATGCTCTGATACTCTGTTCCTTTTTCTTTAATCTTATTTTGGTTGATTTCTATAGCAATGTTTTTAAATTCACTGATCTTTTCTTCTATAACATCTAATCCGTTATTAATTAGATCATTTGTTTTCCATTTGAGTTACTCTATTTTTAAAATCTGAAGGTTCCTTTTGAATCTTTTGTGAGTTTTCCAGTTCTTTCCTCTTTGTTTTCATGTCTTTCTCTATTGTCTTAAATACACAGAGGACACTGATGATGGCTCTTCTAATAATATCCATCTTTTCCTTCACTTCTATGGGGTTTTCCTATTAATTGACTTTTTTCCTGGTTATTCATCTCATTTCCTTCTTCTTTGCATACAAGGACAATTCTATTGGATGCCTGTCACTGTGAATTTTAACTTTTTGGGTGCTAGATTTTTGTGCATCTGTTCCATTAAATATTGGATTTTATTCTGAAGATGATGGAAAGTCAGTTTATAGTTCCCTAGGGAACAGTGGTTTATTAGCATAAGTAAGATACCTTTTATAATTGATAATAAAGTGCAGATATAATACTAATAAATAGCAATATACAATAGTTTGTATTTCCCCCATATGCCAGCTACTCTATTTGGATTTTGTTTATTTTGATAGTTAATCTTTATTATGACCTAAATATTTATGTCTCCCCACCCCCTGAATTCATATGTTGAAATCCTAACCCTTCAGGTGATGGCATTTGGAGGTGGGACCTTTGGAGGTGATTAGGTCATGATAGTGGAGCCCTCCTGAATGAGATTAGCTCTCTGCTCTCTACCACAGGAGGGCAAGAGAAGACAGCCACCCACAAGCCACAGAGCAGGCTCTCACCAGACTCCAAATCTGCTGGTGCCTTGATCTTGGACTTCCCAGCCTCCAGAAAAGTAAGAAATAAATGTTTGTGTTTAAGCCACCCAGTCTATGACAGTTTTGTTCCAGCAGCCCAAACAGACCAAAACGAATCTCACACACACATGTAGACCCATTTTGGCAGAGGAGGAAACAGAGGCTGAGCAAGCAAGAACTTTCTACCATCACACCGCATCTTTATCTGTTTGGGCTGCTACAACAGAATACCACAGACTAGGTGGCTCATAAAGAACAGAAAGTTCTAAGTTGGAGGCTGAAAGTCTGAGGTCAGGATGCCAGCAGAGCCAGGTTACAGAGCCTTCTTCCGGGTCGTGTGCTCAGAAGGTAGAGAACAGAGAGTGGGAGCAGGCTCTCTTGGGGACCTTCCAAGGGCACTAATCCCATCACAGGGCTCCACCTTCATGACTGCATGTAATCATAATCACCTCCCAAAGTCCCCACCTCCTAATACCATCACACTGGTGGGTAGGGTTTCAACATGTGACTTTGGGGGTGGGAGACACAAACATTCAGTCCATAGCACACAGTTGGTGAGGGAAGTTGGGGGATGGTTCTCCATGGCCTTTCTGATCCCTCACCACAGGATACAGGAAGTATGTGTATTTCAGGCTTTCAAAAACTAGAGACAAGAAGTACACAGAAGTAAGGTCTGTGGGGTTCCTGCCCTGTGATGCTTGGTGAGCCTGGCACTGAAGCACTGTTTCATCTGTTCTAGAAGATGGCCTGGCAACACCCATCTTTCATGCAGAGTCAACACACAGGAGACCTTGGATGTAGAGAGGAATATCACCAATACCCAAGAGACATGAGGATTAGTACTTTGGTTGATGTAAGCCAGAGGTGGCAAACTTGCTCTTCAGATTCCAAAAGAGATGTTTCCCCTTTATTTATTTATTTATTTATTTATTTTAATTTTATTTATTTATTTAACTGACAGAGAGAGAGAGAGAGAGAGAGACAGCTAGAGAAAGAACACAAGCAGGAGGAGTGGGAGAAGGAGAAACAGGCTTCCCGCCGAGCAGGGAGCCCGATGCGGGGCTCGATCCCGAGACCCTGGGATCATGACCTGAGCTGAAGGCAGCTGCTTAACCAACTGAGCCACCCAGGTGCCCCTCCCCTTTTTTTAAAGCAGCAATTCAAGTCCAAGTCCTAAGTGGGCTTTCATTTTCTCCGAGCATTTCCTTCTTTTCATAGGGCACTGAGCTGAGAGGTACTTTATCACAATTATTGCTCCTGCTTTAATAATGCATCAAACAAAACAGGCTTCGGTGAAATGAGACAGAGTAGCTTTCATGAGCCTGTCTTGTGCTTTTCTGGCAACAACCCAGCTCATTCTCTCACTGCCTGGTGATGGGCACTGCAGTAAAGGGTGAGTGCTAGCCCAGCAAGGATGCTCAGCCACGGCCACACAGTGGAACTGTGGGAGGGATTTTGTACTCCCAGCAGGCTGTGCGTGTAAGATATTTCCTGTGACTCCTAGTCTAGGTTGGGCATTGTATAATGTAAGCAACATCCAAACTTAGGGAATTTTTTACTATAAATTATGAATAAATTATCTAGCTTTGATAACAAAGTAATCTTAAATAATAGATCTGCAGTTTATAGAATTCTGAGTCCACTCTGGTCGCTGATCACTTACAAATCGCTATGCCTTTTCTTTTTTTCTGAACTGCCTCCACATTCAGTATTTTAAATCAATTTTGAATTGTATCATCATGAGTGTTGTCTCACATGCAAATTAATTTGAACCAAGTAATGAGCTTGGTTTCAGTAACCCACATTAGCATTCTTCTGTTACTGTCTGTGAGAGACATAGAAGCAAGACACTGTTGGTCTTAAAAAATTCTGGCATAGAAGGAGACAGTGGAAGTAAAACTGTGCGTCAAAGGCTTTTTTTTTTTTTTAAGAACAACTTTGTGAGGGCAGACAGGTAGTAGCAAATTCAAGAGATCATTTAGCAAATGTTACTTGAAGCTCTTCAATGAATTAGTTCTGGCTGGTAGAATTAACTTAATTTCCCAAGAACTGACACGGATTTCTTTTTTGATTTATGATATGGTTATGCCAAGACCTAAAAGAAACTTTTAAAAGCCCAATAGCAAAAATCTTAATGTCTTGATCTGTAAGACTGGATTGATGGGATTCAAATTCACAGTCTCGCTGCATACCCACGTCTTCCTTTGCAAGGTTCATCCATCCCAGTGCCTTGTTTAACATTTTTTAGTGTTTTAATCCTGTTAGAGGCCGCCTGCTAAGGGTGTGGCCTGAAACAATTCAAAAGAACATAGCAACATAGTGATTTGTGGAAATTAAAAACCTGCTCTTTTCAAAACTTAGTTGTGATTAGTATATCCAATTGCTTAACATCAGAGCATTATTGTCATGCCAGCTCCAAGTAACTTTATTTCAGGAATAAAGACAAAAAACAAAAACGAGAAGGGTATATCAGTTTCTGAAGCAGATAGCTTGTCATAATTAGGAGACAGAAAACTTATCAACTGGTAAGTACCTTGCCATTGAAATGCACATCAAGAAGTTTGTGTTTGTTTTATTAAAATGGAGATAGTATGTACTGTTTGGAAACTAGGGAGAGAGACTGAATATTTTGATTGAGATGTTGAAAATAATTATTTGTTATTATGATTATTAAACAGTTCTATAAATGTGCCTCTTTTTTTCCAAGAGGTAATGGTGCAGAAGGACCCGGTCAATAATATCCCTTCCCTGCCTGGGTACAGTGTACTCATCAGACAGGGATAGGACCAGGTACCGTGGGGCAAGGCATGCATGTTTTACACCCTTCAGTTGGGACTGTATCAGCCCCCTTCAGTTGGGACTGTATCAGGAGCTATTCATCTGCAGGAAATAGAAAGCCCAGCCAGCAGTGGTTTAAACCATAGGAATGTACTTTGTTTATTTAACGAGAAGGCAAGTGGTTCAAAGTGCGTTCAGCAGCACCAAGATGGCAGGACCTTAGTCAGAGTCTCTGGGGTTCTTCTGTGTTTCTCTTAGGGTTGCAAAGTGGCTGCCAGAATTCCAGCTCTCATATTCTCAGGTAACGACATCCCAAGTCAGAAAGCAGGGCCGCCGATGTGGTGAGAGAGCTTCTCTATTTTACAAAGAAGGAAGCATCTTTCCCACAAGCCCCCAGCAGCCTGCCCCTCACCTTCCATGTGCCTGGGCCACAAGGCAAGGGCACAGCGGGTGCCTGGCTCTCCAGCCCCTGGGGCTGGAAGCAGGTACCGGAGAAAGGGATTGCGCTGGCTGGTGTTAGCCATTCCCACAGTGGATGCGGTCATGCCATGGGGACTTCTAAGAGGAGATAGTTTCTTGAGAGGAGCAAGGCACGCCACATGCTTGGATGCAAATGGTAACTGGGTTTCCTGAACTGTTAAATTAAACATGCATAACTGGTTTCCTCTGTCTGCAGCTGCTTGGCCTCTGACGACTCTCTCCTCCTGCCTTTTGCTTGAGATCCATTATCCTCAGAGTGTAAAATCCTTATTATTTTATTTGTTCCTTGTTTGCTGGTCCCTCCTTGCTGTCTCCAATATTTTTTGTTTCCATTCCTTGCTTTGCCGGGACTTTTTGATTTATCCCATCACTGGAGGTCTGTATGAGAAGGCAGTGGATATTTATGCACCTGCATATTTCAGAAGCTCTGGCCAGGACCGCAGTGTCCCATGACTTTAGGAGAGCCATTCATTACTGAGTGCCGAGCTCAGCCCACCCGACTGGAGTCGGCACGACTGGATTTCGGCCGCAGAGGAATGGCTTCATTGAGATGATACAATTTTAAATTTCTCTTTCGAAAAGAGATTTATTTTCAGCATCATCTCCCGTCGCCACTACCTTGTCTTAAGTCTTTATTACATCTCCCTTGAACATTGCAGTGGCCTGCTGACTGATGTTCCTGTTACCGATCCTTCCTCCCTGCAAAGATATTTCAAGAGAGCCGAACCCCTGCTCATCATAGACGTTAGCGGCTTCCCATTGCAAACAGAACAACGTTGAAGCTTATTTGTGGGACACACGGGTCTTTTTTGGGCATCAGCATAATGACTGCCCCAGCCCCATAGCCTCCTGGCTTCCCCCAAGCTGCTCTGCTCTCCATTCCTTTCCTGTCACCTCCAACTTCCTGCTTCTTAACTCACCCACCCGCGCTGCTGGAGGAATATCTTGTCCACTTGTCAGTGGAAATTCTTCCCGGCCCAGTGGATGCAGGACACTCCCCCCTGGCTAGCACACCCTTGGATGCTCTGGGAAGCCGCACCCCAAATGCTTTTGCTTTTGGCAGCTATGAAGCTTCAGTTACGTGCAGGTTGGGATGGATCACAATGAACTGTGTTTCCTTGCCAAGGATGGGAGCCCAGGCAGGCAGGACAGCCAGCCAGTGTCCTTGTGTGGAGAGATTCAGCCACAGGCCCCAGTTGCCCGTACAGCCTTTGTGGTGGTGCCCTGATGCGACCCCACTCATCTTCCTTTGTTCCTGGCTGAGCACTCGGTCGGCCCTGGGGCTCCCATGTGTTTTAGGGGCACTGTTACTCCACCGCCACCGTCTGGACTGCTCAAATTCTTCCTAGACATTCCTTTTTGCTTTGTTTTGTTCCTTGGCCAGAGTGGCATTTTGTTGATTGCAATGGGAATCCCTGAGTAGCACCTCATCTGAAGACTCCAGTCTGTGCCAACCTCTAGTGACAGATGCTCCCCTCCGGCTCTCCCCTCCATGTGGCCTGTTGCTCTTGATTATTTTCACTGGCCTCTCTCAGCTTGGCTGTGACCCTTCTCACTCCTGGGTCCCAGCACCCAGCACCGTCGGCCCACGGCGGGGTAACAGGACTCTCATACCCTGCTCCTCCCTCTGTCACGCTGGTCCTCCCCTCGCTTTGACCCAGGACGCCGGGCTGGGCTGGGCATTCCTCCCACATCTCCCGGGGCTGCCCGTCACCCTCACCACACTTACCCTCACACACTCCAGCTCTGCTCAGAGCAGTTGTCCTCTCCTCTCAGGTGGGACAGGTGGCTTACAGTCCCCTCAGGACATCATTTCCCCAGGATATGAGTGTGTGCGCCCCAGGCCAGGCACTGGACATACAGACACAGACAGCAGGCCTGCACGCAGCAAGATGGTGGGTCAGTGGCGCCCATGGGACATGCAGTGCAGGAGGGGACATGTGGTTGCGGACTTACAGAACACGGCCCCGTGCTGGGGCACCAGTGAGGACGGGTCCACGAGTAGAGAAGCAGGGGTGGGGGTGGATGGGGGTGTGGGGGGGCGGGCTCTGTGTCACTGGCTCGGCGACATTGCACATAGTTTTTAACCTCACCATGGCTCTGTTGCATCGTCCGTCAAAGGGGTTGATGACAGAACCTACTTTCTGGGGAAGCCGCAACGGTGAATTAATGCACGGGCCTTTCTTAGAACCATGGCTGGCATGCAGAAGATGCTAACTAAAGAGAGGAAATAGGGACTGAGACATTATGAAGGATGAATTTGCACTTTGTTTTCAGGCCAGGAAGAAGGAAAAGAACATTCTAGAAAGAAACAAAGGGTGATGATAAAGATGGGGTACACAAAGGGAATGGCGTTTTGGGGGAATGATAATTAGTTCACTGTGATTGAAGGTTCATGGATGTGGCTAAAATTGCTTGCAGTCCCCCTTATTCCACAGTAACAGAAAGCCCAAAATAAAGTCTAGAACTCCCAGGCTCCCTTTCTGATAAAGCTCCTACCGAGTTCTGAACACGGGGCATAAGTGGAAATGTTGTGAACTGGTTTCTGGAAACTTTCTTAAAAGACAGCTGGCCTGGGTCCTTTACTCCTTCTTTGTCCCTCCCTCCATCCTTCTGCCTGGAATGCAGATGTTAAGGCTGGAGCTGTAGCCATCATCTTGGACCATGAGGTCTCGCAGAACAATGATCTAGAAGGAGCCGGGGTCTCCAAGCATTTCACGGAGCAGAGGCCTGGATTACTGTCTGTGGGTTTTCTTACAAGACAAAAATAAGCTTCCTCATTTGAGCCACTGTTAACGTGGGTTTTTGTTCTTGCAGAAGAATCTAATCATGGAGGTGATGGGACAGGGTAGTAGGCCATGAAGCAGATTGGAGGCGAACGGTGTGGGAAACGTATCTGTGGGCCAACAAAGGAGTTTGGGTCTCAGTGGACCAAAAGCTGAAGTTTTCCAGCAGAAGAAGCACAGCGTGATTTTGAAGGAAGGGGGCTTTGTCACATGGAGGGAGAGGGCCTGGAGGAAAGAGGCCTTGTAGGGACAGGTGAGACTCAGAGCCCCACCCGCATTCCAGAGTGATCCCCTGAGGTGCTCACAGGGCCTTCTGGAAGTGAAGAGAAAAGGAGGGAAGTACAAAAGCACTGTCCCTGTTGAGGTCCTGCTGAGAAACTTACTGGCTGTGGGAGAATGCAGCGGAAGGTCCCAGGGGAGGGCAGGCATGGGGAACCTCCTGTGATGTCTCTCCCTATAGCCCCGTCTGCCCCTGCAAAGGTGCAGCCCATCAAAAGCAGTGACTATTTCTGCCCTCCACCCTGGCTCCCCATGATGGTACAGCTGCCCCTACTCTTTCAGGGACCTTTTTAGATCCTTGCTTTTAGTGACTGAGTCCTATGCCCTGACCTGTGTGGGCTTCCTCTGAGGATGCAGGGACCTGGAGGCTGAGCTGGCAGAGAACGGGGATCTGGAAGGAGGAGATACTGCTGGACCAACAGGTGTGTGATGCGAAAAGACAGGAATGAAATCAACCAGCTGCAGAGTGCCCACAGGGAGCTGTCCCAGAGGCTAAGCAGCAGCTGAGTGCCCCAGGGAGGGGTGGGTTCAGGAATCTGGATCTGAAGCCCTGGGGGGGCAGGACCACCAAGAGCTGAGCAGCACAGTGCCTGGGTGCCAGTTAGCATGGGCTGTTTCACCTACAGGGGGTGAATGTGCTCATCAGGAAATCACAGCACATGGGTCAAGTGGGTGAATTGGAAGATGTTTCCAGGATAAGAGGGAACGTGCAGCTCAGTGGCCCTGTGAGGACACAGCACTGTCTTCAGGACCACTCGGAGTCCCACACTTAGGGTAGCATGGCGATTTCCAGAGCCCTCCCAATGTGGGCAGTAAAGTGTCTGGGGTCCTGCCAGGTCTGGCCAGGCTGACTCAGGAACTGGCCAGACCCAGCCCATCAGTTAGTCTCATAGCTCTGTGGGTCTTGACAAAGGTGGGGTCTGATGAGGAGAAGCAGAGGAGAACTTGATTTGTCTGCTTTGGGAGATATTCAGAGAACATTTAATAATGTGCCTATGTTCTTGGCACGGTGTTCAGCAAAAATAAAACTACAGCATGGACAACATGTTATGGATTCTGAGACAAAGATGCATGCACGTGGATGTATGAAGCTGTTTCTAAGGACTTCACAAGGTCTCCTCTGAGTGTAGCTTGGGCTCATCCGGGGACTCTCACTGATTTTCCACACCAGTCCCCTGCAGTAACCACTGGGGTCTGAGGGTTACAAGAGGATTTTAATAGATCATATTTTTTACAAAACTTAGCACAGATAGCTGTGAAGGTGTTAAGAAGCATTGCATAGCAACAGAAAAGCCACATCAGTAGGGAAAAAATAGAATTTTCTCTGTTCTCTTACCTCTTCATAGCTTCCTTAAAGTGAGACCTGACTCGTGGACTTTTTCTCATCAATTTTTTTTTTTATTTGTGTCTCATATATCATCCTTTGTTCCCTTCATGAGTTCATAAGAAAGCATATAAAACCATGCTTCCTTAGGCACAATTTCCTCCAACAAGGTGGTTGGGGACAGTTTTAATAAAACATTCATGCAGGTCAGTGAGCTGCTCCTGGCGCAGTCAGCACATCCAGGAATGGATGCTAAAGACCTTAAGTAAGGTCTTATACTTTGTGTTGTAACCTGGAAAATTCTCTGAAGACTTATCAGGTTCCGTTCTAAAATCATGCAGGAAAATAAATGCCCATTTTCCTCTAGCCAGTGTTAACCAACAGAAAATAAGCAGTGTGTCCCAATCCTCAAGAAGTCCTTCCTGAAATAACACGTTAATTAAAGCTCAAAGCCTCTTACCTGGACCAGATTTCAATGTTAGCTGAAACGGTCTGAGCAGATAGTCCCTAGATCTGATTCCATTTTCATCCTTCCCTGCCCTGTCTCTGTCAGCAAAGCCTCCCCGGACACTGATGTGATGGGGAAGAATTGCTCTAAGCTAGCAATTTATTGAGTCACTAACCTATTTCAGGAACATGCAGGCCAATTCCCACGGACTTATTTTCCCAATGGTTCTACAAAGTAGATATTGTTAGACCCATGTTTAAGAATAGGAACTGGAGGTTGAGAAAGTTAACTTGCCGAAGAGATGCAGCCAGTACCAGCTGAGCCGGGATCCCTCGAAGGTTCTCTTGGCTCCTTCTCTTGGGTCCCCACAACATGACCCCATCTATAAGTTCCATGAGCTCTGGAGGAAAATGACGAGGTGTTGGGTTGGCAAGTCGGTGGGTGTTTCATGAGGACATATTGTGTCCTTGTAATATTTGAATCACTTATGGCTAAATATTTTATTAACTGCCCCCCCATGGTTGGTTTCATGAAAGCAGGGATTGTGTGTACCTTTTCTACCATCATATTCCTAACATATAGCAGAGTACTTGGTATATAATAGATGCTCAGTAAATGTTGATATCTCATTTGAGTGTAATCTTTATCAAAGGAAACACCTAGTCAGGTGGCTCTTCTGTCCTGCACTGGCTTTATCCTTCCGTCCCGCATCTACCACGTGCAGATAGTCCCGCTGGGTTCTTTGCCCCGAAGCCCTTCCCTCCCATCTCTGCCTAAACCATGTTCCTCTCACTGTGAGGCATTTCCCTCTCCGCCCCCCATCCACGCTCTCTGTCTCCCAGCTGCTCTCAGACTATTCACGTTGTCTCTGCTCTTTAGTCGTCTGTTCTGAATCCCACCCAAACTCTCCTTTCCTGAGAGCCACCGGCTTCTCCACGATGAAGGAGTAGGTGCAGACATGCAGTCAGCAGTTGTAAATTGGCTCTCCAGAAAAAAATAAAAAAGAAAGAAAGAGGCAGAGGCAGATAGGGGTGATGTTCAATGTTTGCCTATTTCCGTGTGTAAATACTCCATCTGTACTCAGTCACAAGCTGCCAAAGTGATGTCGCTGAACCCAGAGGGGCACGCAAAGGGATGGAGGCACATGGCCAGCTCCCAGCGCCCAGTGGGACTCCTCCATCACACCACAGCGTGCAATGCACGGACCACATTGCCCTCATTATGATCCAGAACTTTCCGAATTTGCTTCCTTGTAGGAGCTGGCCAGGGATGCGGCCACACCATAAAGGGTGTGTCAGCTTGATCTCATTGGGAAAGGAGGGTTACATTGCCACAAATGAAGGAAGAAATTAAAATCTATTTGCTACAGATTTTTTTCCCCATAACCTCTCAGAGGGGGCCCCTCCTGTGAGCTGTGCGTCTCTTCACTCTGCACCCCCACTCCTTTCTGTTCCAGGATTCGGGGTGGTATTTTTCAAGCTCCTCAGAGGCAACTCCCACAGCTTCCCTGAGAAGGCACCTGCTCCCCCTCACGCTCTCTCACAAGCCCTCCCTCCAGAGGTCAGACCTTCATCAGAGGGGCTACCTTGTCTGGAATAACAGCCTGAGGGCAGTCCCAGGAAAACACACACCAGGCTCCACCGAGCTCTCCCAGCCCACAGAAGGGCAGACATACCTCTGTTCGGTGCCCAGAGGTCATTGTTGGGTAAGACGTATCCAAGGGTATCCTTGGGCAGACTCGGACCCAGCGAGAAAGCTGACCACGGCAGGGGAGAGGAGAGGGGTCCCCAGATGGGCTGGGTAACCAGGTGGACAGGGCAAGGATTCATCAGGAGAAGGGCACAAGGTCTTCTCTGATTCCTTCTCCAATTTCTGGTTTCACCCGTGGACCTCCCGGGAAAACACCACCGCCAGCCGTCTCTGAAAACCAGTGTCTTCATCTGTCTGTTACCAAACAGAGCTAATGTCAGGGTGTCAGATCGAGGTGATGTTAATTCAGGATTTAGATTTAAGCTTGCTTGCTGCAATTCTATTAATTATTTTAAAAATTATGTCTCCATCAATAAGCTTTGTCAATATTACTAGAAAATAGGGAACTACCCTCTAGAGGAGAGTAAATCATGCAAAAATGTAATGAAAATTTTTATTGTATTCCCCAAAGCAACCTGTAACAATGATTCAATTGCTAATTGTGGATTCCTTTGTCTAAGGGTTACTGTCATTTGTGAGTAAATGCATTGTATCCTTTTTCAAAGGATTTGTCTGCAAAAGACTCCGCATTTCAGACTGGGTTGTTTGGACAGTTGGGAATGCAGTTATGCTGGCAGAAGTCCTGAGTGCTTCAATTACATAATTATAACAATTTCAGTAGTCATTTGACTCTGTTTTCATAGGAAAATAATTTATTTGCTTCAATTTTACATGTTTCACTTCAATATGTTTATTAGGCAATTAAATTTGTTCTTTAAAAGTTGGGCTTCCTTAGAATTCCTCACCTTCCCTAAAATGTAGTCTATAAAGGAGATTATGTATCCCTTGTGGCATCTTCAGGTTACAAATGCTAATGGTTATTGTTATTTAATTTCTTAATTATGTGTCCTTATGTGCCCCTTTTCTTAAGTGCTCTGTGGTCTACTCCTCTTAATTAGCAGGTTAATGAGCTACGGTGCCCTTGGAGCTCACCCTTGTAAGAGGCAATTCTCTCACCTTGGAAGGGTTAACCTCAGTCCACTCTCCCACTAGGGTAGGAGGTGGAGCCCTCTCTGGAGAAGGCGCGGTAAATCCTCTGCTAGATTCACATAAGACATTAAATTAGCAATATTTTCCCTCAGAGCTGGTCCCTTAGCTTGTACTCCGGCTAAGTATCCCTGTCTTCAGAGTCACGGCCGAGGCAATGGTCTGAATTAGGCTTGGAGTTGGTCCTGATCATCACTTCACCTCTAATTTCTGCAGCCTGACCCTGAGGTCTCAGTGGACTTCCTCGTGGATATTAACATCTTAATCCTTCCTTGGCACTGAGCCACGGGCTTAAAACAGATACAATCATCTCAGGGAATGAGCTCCTTGGTTAATGTGTTATCCCTCTGACTCCACAAATCTTAGACTATAAAATATGATAAATTCTGAGACTTCAGGTGTTCGGTGAATTGGGAGATTTTTTTTTTTTTACAAAGAAAAAAATTAGAAAGCGTCATGGTGGCAGCCAACCAGCACCACATGCAAATGCAACTCAACTAAAATAAGGCTCTCTCTCATCTCTCTCATTCATTCTGGGGATCTCTCTTTCTCCCCACTCCCCTTCACTCCCAGTCTTCAGTTCCAACCCAACACATATTTGGGGAGCCACTGGGTTACGCGAAGAACAACACAGTAATAGAGCCTGGGTTCCTCGCGTTTAGTAGTGCGGACAGTGAGCTCCAAACAGCTCTACCTGGAAAATCTGCTCCATCCTTTCCCACTCAGGAGCAGTTCTGTTCTCTTCCCTTCCTCTCCTTGGGTTTTTTCTTTCCTTCCCCACCTCTGTCAGCCTCTTTCTCCAGGTTGCTTCTCCATGGATCCAACTGGGCAAGAAGCTATCTCTCTCATATTCAGTGGGAGGAGAAAGAAACCTCATTTCCATCTTCATCTATTAGCAAAATGTCTGCCCCCCTTGCCTTGAAGCATTTATCTTCTGCTTTAGGGACATTGTTTCAAATGTGCCTTATAAAGTGTGAATGTGGCTGTGGCATCTTGGCCAAGAAATGGTTCCATTTTAGCACAAGTCTTGAGATATTTCTTACATGCTAGCTGAACTGTGATATTAACCACCCATTTACATTAACAGTAGAGGAAGCAGCCTCTAATCCAGATTATGATGTGGCTTGTTAAGAGATTTTTGAATCAGATAATCTGCATTTTTGCAGTTTCTTATGAAAATGCTATGGTGAAAAATGATCCCCCCTTATATTCGCACAATCTAAAATAAAGTAAAAAAAGATGTATCTCCACAAGAAACTTCATGCTTTTTTCTTGAAATTTGCAAGCTGTGTAAAGTCATCTAAAATCGTTTTCTGTCTGGTAGAAGAGTTAGCCTCAGCTTCAGGAATGAGTCCTTCAGTTGTTCCGCCTTACTTTTCTATCGTGTAAAAAATCAACATAAATTCGATGGCTCAAAATAACACCAATTTACTAGCTCTCTGTTCTATAGATCAGAAGTCCAGCATGGAGGATAATGAAAATAAATAATTGGAAATCATAGTGTGTCATCTCCCATTGTAAATTGATCCTAAACTTCAACAGACATTTTAGATAACATAAGAGTTGCCTGTGGTTGGAGGCCCTCGTTCTTGTGGTTATTTTTCATGCCAAACTGGCTTCACACCTCGGGACTCTGAATCATTTACTTACCAAACAAACAAGCCAAATACCAACTACCTCTAGTATGTTAGAATCCAAAGAGGGAGATAAAAATGGACTTGAAATATATCAAGGAGTAAATATTTTTGATATCAGACACTTTGGTTTATCCTGCTTTCAACATGGTATACCTTCTCTGGGGGCTAGCCTGCTGTTGTGTTTGAAGCTCCCTCTTTGCCTTTAGTCAAAAACAGTGGCAATCAGGGCATGACCCTGGGACCAGTCACTCAGCCTCCCCTGGAACTTGTGTGAACTGCAAATTCTCCAGCCCCATCTGCTGATTCAGGAATCTTGGCATGGGAACCAGCAGCCCATGGTTTGACCAGCCTGACAGGTAGATCTGATGCTCACTCAATTTTGGGGACAACTAATCTAGAACCACAGTTCACTGAGTGCAGGGACTCTTGGTCCTTCTAGAACTAACACCTTGCATGAAGTTTAGCTTTCTTTATTATGAGTAATGTCAATAATTAATCCTAGCCATGTGTGTGAAATATGGGACCTCCCTAAAGTCAGTGTGCAGACTCTGAATGTAGTGTTCATGGTGTATGCAGACGTTCTCCCGGTAGGCGGATTTGATGTCAGGTTTGATCTGAGGTCAGTTAATCCTGACTACTAGAGTGATGGAATGCATGACGTCTCTCTTCCCCCAAACTGCCTGTAAATGGGTAGCAATAGGCTGATTGCTCTTGTGTTACTTGCTCTTTGTTTTGTTTTTATGATTGTGTGTACTTCTCTCCTAGGCTTTGGCCCTGTTAACTAAAACTGCATTTCCCTGTCCTGTAGATAAGAAAACCTCTAATTTTATGAGCCAAGGACGGCTTCAGGGCTGCCACTTTCTAGACACTTGTGCTTTCTGGGAACTCAAATTACTGAAATCCCCTGGGCCTCCCAGCTCAGACGCCCATCAGCTTCATTTCCACTTGGCTTTAATTAACCTCTTATCTTTCCTTTCCTGGGCATTCCTCTTGGGTGAAGCTGCTCAAGGATTCCCCGTAAGAGCTTTAAAATCCTCTTTCCTCCCCTTCCATGGAGTTAAGACTGAACCCAGGATATGGGAACGTGCCTGTGGAAATAACCTACTGGAGATTACCTTATTAGGTTACTCCAGGTTTGACAGCCATGCACATCTAAACGGGTCTCTAACTCTTCTGCAGAGAATAGATGGACAACCCCTAATAGAGCATGGCATGATGCAGCATCTTTGCCAGGATCAATCCTGCGATTGCAGTCATGTTTTCTGTTTATAAGACTACAAAAAACTTGAACAAGACAGAATGAAATAATTTTAAAACTCCATAACCTCCATACAGCTAAATGGACTTGATTTCATCATCAGAGATGAATCACCTGGGAAACATGTTAGAGAGGGAAGGGGCAAATATACAAAAGTCTGACCTAAATTAAGAGCAGTATCCACTTTATTCCAGAATGCCTGATCTGTCATGATTAATCTACTCAAGTTTCATATTTTATTAAATATTAATTTGATGCTTTTTATAAGGATTAGCATAGGTGGTAACAAAAATCCTTGAAAAAATTACTTTTTACAAATAATAAAAATAAATAGAAAACTAACAAGCAAATAAACAAATAAGGCAAGTCCTGAATAGGTGAAGCATCTTTGCCAGTATGTCCTCTGCTGAGCTTCCAGCTAAGAGATCTTTATGATCATTGGAGGTAGTAGTAATGGGAGGCTTTAATCCAGTTATTTCCTTCCTATTGTTGTGGGCACTTACGGTTACAAAGATCGTCTTACATGAAGAAGGATGGAGACTGAACAGGGCAAATGGTAGTGGAAATACTTATCCTAAGAAATCATGGGCGACTGGGGCATCTTGACCTCATGGTTGGAATTCATGGAACCCAAACACAGTTATGTAAGCAGTCTTTCTAAAACATAAGGACAAACCTAGAGCAGGGGCTTGCCATGATTGGAACTATGGTTGCGAAGCTCAGACCCCACCTACTCCTTCCTCATTCTACTGAAAACTCCTGATTCTAGTTAGAATAAAATTCAGTTCCTCACTGTGGACGAGGGCCTGCATAATTGGTCACCTCTGGCCAATCGCAGTGTCTCCATCCTTTGCTCGTTCTATTGACCCCCTTCTTATGCTCCTCAAACACACTGTTGCATCTGCCTGGAACATGCTTCTTCCAGGTTCTCTCTGTCTGACCTCATATTAAGGTATAATTTAGAGATCACCTCCACAGAGAGGTCTTTCTGACCGCCGTTGCCTTGCCCCTAGGTCACTCACTATCCCTTTACCCACTGAATGTAATAACCTGGAGGGCACATTCTTGGCAGTCCTATTCACTGCTCTCTCTAGTACCGAGCGCATAGTAGGTGTTCTTCTAATGCTTTCTCAGAACTGGAAGGTCAGAGGGGATGCAACATACCTCCAGAGATAGAAAGTCTCTTCTCATTGGTTTTATGTTGTTCAGGATATCCTTAATCTCTACCTGCTTTACACCATCAAAAAGTCCATCAGTTGGCTCCATATACCTTCACTGGAAATCACTTCTGAATTAATCCTCATCAGGACTGGGTGGAGGATACATCTTTACAGAATGTCCTTGGAGATATGAGGACAAAAAAACGTGATTCAGGATGTGACATCTTAGTTTTAGGGTTATAATCAAATACTAATTTATTTATTTATTTTTTGCTCAAATTGTTCCAGCTTTGGTCATTGGAAGCTCCTCTGTCCCTTTGGCATACCCTCATCCTTATGGGTGGGTATTCATTTATTTACATGTATTTGAGCCCTTTCATATTTTCTGGTCTTGCAAGATGCTCCAGGCTCATATTGTATATTTCTTGCCCCAGTTCTAGAATCATCCATTTCTCCAAGAAGTCATGGTTCCTTTAACTGGAGAATGGTGTTAGAAAAAAAGACCTGGTTTTGCTCCTCACTACTGGGATGTTATTGCTTTTGGGCTCTCTCAGCTGGCAGGGCACAGAAATATATGTTTATACTAACTGGCATATATACACATGGCAATAAAAAGCTAAACCTGTATTCATACTGAAAGCTGCATCTCCAATCCTTACAATATGGGTTATTCTACCCTTCTCCCTTTTCTTATCTGTAAACTCTCTCTCCCAATGGTGAAAATCCTGGCTCTCACTATCTACCATCTATTTATTTGTTAATTTCAGCTGCTGCATACACGGGCTTCGGAAGTGTTAACGCACACCCCTTGGGGAAAGCCGAGTCTTTCAACTAGAGTACAGTGCTTATGTATTTTTCCTTTTGCCTTTAGTCTTACAGACTCCACTTATTTTCAGTTCCTTAGGTCAGTACCCTTTCTCAAATCCTTATTACTAAACCCAAGGACACACAGATTTTCATCTTATGTTTTCTTCTAGAAATTTTTCAGTTTTATGTTTTACATTTAGATATATGTTTCATTTTGAGGTAATTTTTAAAAGATTTTATTTATTTATTTGTCAGAGAGAGAACACAAGCAGGGGGAGCAGCAGGCAGAGGGAGAAGCAGGCTCCCTGCTGAGCAAGGAGCTGGACGCAGGGCTCCATCCCTGGACCCTGGGATCATGACCTGAGCCAAAGGCAGATGCCCAACCGACTGAGCCACCCAAGTGTCCCTGAGATAATTTTTATAAAAGGTCTGAGCTTAGTTCTGGGTTTCTTTTGTTTGCCGATGGGAATCCAGTTGTTCTGGCACTAGCTGTTGAAAAGTTCTCCATGAACTGGTGTTTGTGCTGATGTCAAAATCAATAGACTGTATTTGTTATCTGGACTCACAATTCTGTTGCATTGATTTATGTGCCTATTCTTTCATAATACCACACTGACATAATTACTGTAATTCATAGTGAGCCTTCAAATCAGGTAGTGTGAGTGTTTCAACTTAGTTCTCTTTCAGTATTGTGTTGGCCAGTCTAGGTCTTTGGGTTTTTAAATATAAACTTTAGAATCAGTTTGTTGATATCTACAAAATAGGATACTAGGGTTACCTTGGATCTATAGGTCAAGTTGGAAAGAATTGACATCTTAGCAATATTTAGTGTTCCAATCCTTAAACATGGAATATTTCTCCATTTGTTTAGATCTTTTTTGATTTCTTCATATTTTGTCGTTTCTCCCTACAGATCCTATACATATTTCCCTACAAATTTGCCTAAGCGTTTCACTTTTTCATGCTATTTTTAATAATCATTGTCTTAGTTTCAAATTACAATTGTTTATTACTGGCATTTAGGAGTGGAACTGACTCCTTTTTAGATTTACTTATTTGAGAGAGAAAGAGAAAGAGAGCGTGCACACATGCAAGTGGGGGGAGAGGCAGAGGGTGAGAATCTTCCAGCAGACTCTCCATTGAGTGTGGAGCCAATCATGGGGCTCGATCCCACAACCCTGAGATCATGACCTGAGCCAAAACCAAGAGTTGGACGCTTAACTGACACCCAAACGCCCCAGAACTTTTTTATATTAAACTTTTATTCTGCAACCTTGCTATCTTATAGTTCCAGAAGGTTTTGTTGTTGTTGTTGTGCTTTGCAGTTTATTTAGGTTTTACACATAAACTAGTATGTCATCTGTGTATAAAGATGCTTTTATTTCTTCTCTGTCAATTTTTATACATGTGATTTCTTTTACTTGTATTATTGATCTAGCCAGGATGTCCAGTATTATACTGAATAGGAATGGTCAGATGGGACATCATTTCTTGGTTCCTTACGCTAGATGGAAAGTATCTAGTCTCTCACCATTAAGTACGATGTTAGTTTTAGATATTTTATATATGTTGTTTATCAAGTTGAAGTTCCCAACTATTCCTAGTTTTCAAAGAGTTTTTATTATGATTGGATGTTGTGTTTTGTCAAATGATTTTTCTGCATCAATTTATATGGTCAGATGATTTTTATTCCTTATCCTGTTGATATGGTGGATTACACTGATTGGTTTTTGAATGTTGAGCCAGTCTTTCAGACCTGGAATAAATCTCACTTGGTCATGGTGTATAATTTACTTTAGAAATTGTTGGTTTCAAATTGGCAATATTGTGTTGAGGACTTTTGCCTCTATGTTCATAAAAGATATTGGAATCTAATTTCCTTTCTGTCATGTCTTTATCTGTTTTTGGGATTGGGATTATCTATAAGAAATTGTGGAGAATTGGTGTCACTTTTTTCCTTACATGTTTGGGAGAATCCACCAGTTAGACCATCTGAGCCTGGTGGTCTGTATTTTAGAATGTTATTAATTATTGATTCAATTTCATTCATAAATATGGGCTACTCAGGTTATCTATTTTTTGTTGTTTGTGTTTTGGCAATTTATGCCTTTCAAGAATTTAGTTCATTTAGTCTAAAATATCAAATTTGTTTGTATACGGTGATTCATAGTACTCTTTTATTATTCTTTTAATCCATGAGATCAGTGTTAATGACCTCTCATTTCCGAAATTCATCATTTTTTGTCTTTCTTTTACTATTTGGCTGGAGGTTTATGAGTTTAATAGACCTTTTCAAAAAAATAACTTCTTGGTATCTTTGGTTTCTTTGGTTTATTCACAAAATGATTAAACAGCCAATCCTGGGGGATTTTGGATATTCTCGATAAATATGTAGCCACCCATAGTTAGAGATTGGCAAGGTCTATCAATCTTCTTCCACATGACCTTGATATTGGGAGTGAAAACAGGTGACGTACTGAGTTGTGCTACATGTAGGAATATGTACAAGATGTTTATTTTTAGTAAACATGTCCAGAATAGTTATGTATCCTGTTATGTAAGCTCAGTAAACCCCCAGGTCTCTATATGTTTAGGTATGCCTCCACCCCTTGTACAAAGTCTTCTCTTGAGGTAGACAAGATATTCTAGAGGCAGATCCAGTTATATATATAATCAGCTTCAAGCAACTGGTATTCTCTAAGTTAGTAGGTGAGCATAGGACGGTTTCAGAGTCAGGCTTTGGGTGACTTTCTAAAGGATATGGGGTGAAGTGTTCAGAGGACCCTTATAGCCTGTTCTTGCAAGGATAGTGATTGTGTCTCTGAAATATCAAGCCAAGGACTGTATCTCTAACACCACTAATTTCACCAAAGAAAATCCATTCCAGCCTTTCAGCACTAACAAAATATACCTGGTGTTGCCTAGAGAGACAAGCAGCTGAAGTGCTTATGGTTATATTAATGGAGTTTGGTCTTTGGATCAAATATTAGTTAACAACATGGATGGTGCATTTATGATAACAGCAACTGGCCAACCCTTGGATAAGGAACAGAACTAACATGCCCATTATCATTTGTTAAATATGATTTATTTCTATTAATTCAGTGTTTAAAAACACTACAAATGAATATTTAAAATATTCAACCATGAACCCACAGTCATTTTCATTCTTTTTGTTCTCCTTCCAAATTAGATTAATATAAATATGCATGATTTAGATATTGCTTAATCATAGGCCACATACAGTTTAAGATTCTGATTTCTCCAGATATTCTTGTCTCCTTCACCTGTAGTTTCTCTTTCCCCATTTGTTATACTTTCTCTTTATTTCTACTCTGTAGAATTGTCCACTTTGTGATAGAATTAGTCATACACTAAGAAAACAGAAACTTAGCAAGTCATCCTTCCCAGGCTGATATCCACAGATGTGGTCATGAATAATCATTGCTGACATATAACATGTGTGTGTGTGTCCCATCTATGTGTGAGTGTGTCATGTATGTGTGTGCCTATGTGAGTATGTGTGTATGTGGGCATTGGTATTGAGTATCACTTATGGGACACTTGTAAGAATTTTGTTTGCTGGCTGCATAGACAAAAAATAAAAACAATGTATTTACTCTCATGTAAAAAAATTATAAAAGTTGAAAATCTAGAACTCTTTTGCTATCTTCTAGGCAAAAAGAAACCCAAGCTCCTTCCATCTTTCTGTTTGACATTCTAAGTCAGAGGCTGACATTCTGAAGTTTACCTCGTGGGCCAATATGGCTGCTGGAACTCTAGCCATCTCACTGTGTTCCAAGCAAAGAGGAAGGGAGGAAGTACACAAAGGCTTTAAACAGATTTATGTGCCCATTTTTAGTACATTCATATCTCACCAAAATAAATCACTGGCTAGAAAATTAGTATCAAGGAAAACTAAATACTTTGCAATCTTTGAGCTGAGTACACCACTACCCTAAACAAATTCAGGGCCCTGTGACCATGAAAGAAGCGTAGGAAGACACTGGATAGGCAGCTCGCTGTTTCTCCTGCAGCGGCCTTTCCAGATCCCGCAAATCAACCAGGGGCAAGGCTGGCCTTATCTCTAGGTGTCTTGTCCAGCCTGAGGTCATGTGTGGTTTTAAGGTGAGGAGGGAAGTCTGCTGCTTATCTCTGTGACCACTTGAGGGATGGGGGGATATGGGTATCCTTCTTTATTCTGTCCTTGTATAATTACTAACCTTGGCACTGGCTAGTCTGACCTGTGTCCTGGAAAGCTGAGATTTCCTGTAGATTTCTGTTGCGCCCCCCCCCACTGCTCTCTTCTGGGGCAGAACCAGTCCTTTGGATAGTCATCCTTATGGATGAAGCAGGATGTGTTTTGAGCCTGGAAAATTGCCAGAGCTAAAAGCCTCTTGAGCAGGAGTCAGGTAAATAAACCAGACAAATAAGGCTGTGATGAAGGAATGCTTCTCGCTCTGAAAGGGAAAATACTATGTGAGGCGGACTCAGCTGATGCTTGATGGTGATGAAGTTCTCAGAGCAGGGGACCCAGAGATAGGCAGATCTGAATTGCAAAACGCCACCTGTCAAACCCTGATTAGAATTAGTGGCTGCCATTTGTAAACAGAGAAACCAGTACCAGTGACTGTAAGACCTGCCTTCCAGGGATAACAAAGGTTCGGGGCACTGCAGTGGGCATCCTCCAGAGAAGGGGGTGTAAGTGTGTGGGGTGTACTGTTTCCCGTAGAGGTTTGTGCCCCAGTGGAAAATTACTGGGAATTAGGTCAAACAGTCTGGAAACCCCTCAATAAGGGGCGGGGGTAGAAGAATATTTAGAGCTGAGTACTAATAGTCAGTGCTTCCGTTGACTTTCATTTGTAACAGAAATCTGTACATCTCTGCTAGAGTAACCAAACACTTTTTGAACAATATTGTAACAACATTCTTTTCTGAAAAAAAATAAGTGAAGCCTTTTTTGCTCTTTATGAAAAAAAAATAAAAATAAATAAATATTAGGGAGTATGTTAGCACATTCATGGAGCCTAAGAGAGAGGCAACAAATTATGCATTTTTTTAAAAAAAACCCGAGGTCTTCACGTATTCCACATTATATCTTTTTTAGATTTTTTTCAAGTTAAAAACTCTACTTTTATTTTAGTGGGGGAAGTGTTCAATCTCAGAGGCCATCCATATATTTTTAGAGGGCAATAATGATAATAGGAACTCCTCTCTATTTTTCAAAGTGAATATTCACAGGGCTTGAACATAATAAAACTGCTTCTCAAGTGTTCCCCTTTGGGGCTGTCTGGAAATGGTGACCTTGGGATGCAGGCCTGTACTCTGTGTTCATAGAACACGGACACAATTCCATGCCTGTCCCTCTCACTCATCTCAGCCGCTGAGCAGAACGCCACCGCATGCCGGGACACGTGTGCCCGGGGACATCGTGTGCGGCTTGCTCAGTGTTTGCATGTCGCACACCCACTATGCGGGCAGCCATCTCTCCTGCCACCGTGAGCTGGGGCCCCATGGGTGCGTCCCTAGAGCCAGCATCGGGCTGGGAACTTTGACGTCCACCTGGGTTTCCACACAGGACCGGCAGGTCAAGTGGGTTTGATTTTTCACCCTTCTCCTGCAAACAGCAGTGGAATGATCCTGGAGAATCATAAATCAGGACCGTCGAGGGCTGAGGCTTTCTACTTTCTGAAAGTGACATTGAGAGAGAGCAGGGAAAATTTCCTGGGATATTGCTCTTGGATGAAGCAACCTCATCTTGGGTCTAAGGTCTTCCCTTTCTCAGTATCAAGAGGGAGACAGCGTCCCCCTCTGCTCTGCTTTTTTGGGTTTGGGAGCCTCCACCCACTGGTTTTTGGTCTTGGGTCTCTGTCTCTCTCTCTCTCTTTCTCTCACTTACCTTCCCTTTCAATCCGTTGGGTCCAAAGTAGTTCATAAAGCTCCTGATAAATAATTCATGCTAATGTACTAATGGTATATACATTTGAAAGGAGAGGCCTCCTGGACCAGTCTGGGCTTTGATAACCTAACAATGTAATGATTTGATGTTGCTAGGAAAAACCATTTAATCACATATCTCTCCTATACCTCATGACCCACCTGTCATAGACAGTTTACTAAGAAATAAGGAGGAAGATTTACTGGTAGATAATTCCATCAGGAAAAATAATCATTTGCTCTGCGTCTGCCTCCTCCTTCTTAGGGAGGCTGGCTGCCAGAACTTCTTCCCTAATCAGAATGTTATGGATCATGGACAACAAAGCCTTTGTGTGTGAAGCATGCCAGTAATTTACCCTTTCAGCATGTTAGTGGCCCTGGCATCCCCCATTGTCCCATCTTCATGTGGCCCCGTAGTGTCTGCTGCATAGCAGATGGCTGATGAATATCATCCACGGGCTGATTAATTTAAATTAAAGACAAAGCAAAACAAAACCACACAGTGACAGAAAGAAAACCAACAGCCCAAATATATCACACCTAATGTTTCAAACTTCATAAAATTTTCCAGAAGACTAACTTGAGCTGACTATACAAAAGCGTGTCCTGTTTCACAGGACACTGAGAGAGGCTGATCTCACTCTTGTACCCTCTCCTTGCCCCCCTAAGAAACAAAACCAGCGAGAACCGAACCTAATAGAAAAACGCATTTTTTTTTTCTGTACAGAATGTAAACGCCTACTTTGAAATTGCTGCTGCTCCCTTGACAACATAAAGCAGCGACAACAATCCTTTTTCGGGTAAAGCATGCGTTCATGGAATCTAATTACTCAGCGCCGACCATGTGCCAGGCACGGGGCACTGGAATAGAGACCAGTGAACCAGACTTTCACTCCTTACATGCCTCCAAAGACACAACGATGAAAACCTTCACATGGAACATGTAACGTGTTGGGCTAGTCCGAAGAGAAAGATAAAGCAGAGCGTGGGGATAGAGAGCATCCCGGCGCTGCTGGGAACGGCTGTGTGGCTGACTAGGGAAAGAGCATTCCAGCCATGCGGATGGCAGCCAGGCCGGGACTCCAGGCTGGGAGTCTGGAGAGTGCTGTGGCGAGCGGAGGTCAGTGGGATGGGCAGGAGGGAGAGCAGGGGGAGGTGAGATCCCAAAGATTCAGGGATCCTCATAGGACGGGGCTTCAGGGACTTTGAGGACTTTGTCTTTACCCTGAATGAGATAGAAACCAATATACGAGGTTGGTCAGAAGAGAAACACTCCCTTAAACTTACTGGCTTCGGTTTTTGTTGAGAAGCGACTCTAGGACAGTAGCCCAAAGCTCAGACAACAGCAATTCCTAAAAGGCTCTTGCAATAAGCAGGTGAGAGGTGCTGACGCCTTGGACCAGAGCAGTTGTGGTGGAGAGGTAAGAGGTCAGTTCGGGATATATTTGGAAGGTGGCCGGGACAGGATTGGGTAATAGATTGGATACAGGGTATGAGAAAATAATGGTGTACAGAACGACTGCAGGGTTTTCAGATGAACAAACTGGAAGATAGAGTTGTCATTTTTGGAGGCGGGAGGCACACCAGCATCTAACCGAAGCATCCAGAATAACCAGACACTTGCAAAATGCTGCTTTTTGATCTTGTGTGGTTTGGGCTAACAAAGGGCAGGTCCCAAAGCCCCTATTCTGGAAGCTGGAATAGAACCAACCCAGAAGTAAGCAAGGCACGAGGGGCGTGAGAGGTGGCCATTTCGTATTAACTTTGCATTCCATCTAAATGAACGGATCTGTTTTTGTTTGTTTCTCCCACCGCACTCCTGGGCCTTTTGTGATTGCCTGGTAGTCTCCCCCGCCCTACCCGGCACCTCCGATCCTCTGGGGCAGGTGTGAAGCCCACAGAGGGCAGAAAACGCACCTTACCAACAAGTCCTGAAGCTGCTGGGAACCCTGCACCTAGCTGGCCTCCTCTGCAGACCCGCCCAGCCCCTTCCCCTCTCCCCCTCCCCGCCTCTGCCACCTGTACCCAGGACCCAGGGGCAGGGGGGCGGTTCTTCCTGAGGCAAGAGCCGTGCTTGCGGGGTAGGAAGGATGCCAAGCACTGATGGTTCTCTAAGAATGTGGCCTGGCCCGCGGGTGTCATTTAATTAAGGAGAATTACCTGCATAAATGAATCATAATAAGAGACCGAAATCATAAAAGCTTGACACTTTAATTTATTCCTGGAAGAACTCCAGAAAAACAGGTATGTCTTGGAAATATTATTTTTCATTTTATTTTTGTATCTTCAGAAACCGTACCATGTTACATTCACACAGTCTATGTGCATCTGTGATGGAAACCCGTTTCTTTGATGCAGATGCACCCTGTAAAACGGGAACTGTGCGTCTCCCTATCATTTTGGCCACAATTCATTTCCTGTTAGTAGTGAATTTATGAATTCCAGCTTTCTGCCTCTAAACCTCACCTTCAGATCCCCTTGTATCACTCAGAATGCAGCAGGATAAAAGAAGAAAATGGAGTTTTGATTACAGAAATCCCCCTGCTTCTTGATGATGACCAAACTGAGATCAAAAAACACGTGACTGGGGCTTCAAGTTTCCAGCATGCCAGTTGTCATTCCAGAAAACCTGGATGCCCTCCCACCTCGCCCCTGGGAATCTTTTTGTTTCCGCTTGGAGGGGCTTCAAGTCACTTTAGTGGAGTGTATCCCGCAGAGTTGGGATCTGAATGCAAATCTCTGTAACATAAGATTCTGTTAGTACTGTAACAGATAACCCCCAAATTTCAGAAGTGTAACACAATAAAAGTATAGTTTAGCTCCTGTAATAGTCAAAAGGTGAGTTTTGTTTTGCTTTGTTTTGTTATTTTTAAAATTTCAATTCCAGTTAGTTAACATACAGTGTGGCACTAGTTTCAGGAGCAGAATCCAGTGATTCGTCACCCCCATCCAACACCCAGTGCTCATCACACCGGGGGCCCTCCTGAATGCCCATCGCCCAGTTACCCTATCCTCCTGCCCACCTCCCCCCAGCAACCCTCAGTCCGTTCTCTATAGTTAAGAGTCTCTATGGTTTGCCTCCCCTTCTGTTTTTGTCTTACTATATTTTTCCTTCCTTTCCCCTATGTTCCTCTGTTTTGTTTCTTAAGTTCCACATATGAATGAAATCATATGGTATTTGTCTTTCTCTGACTTAACATAATACCCTCTAGTTCCATCCATGTTGTTGCAAATGGCAAGATTTCATTCTTTTTGAAGGCTGAGTAATATCCCATCATATATATATATATATCTCACCTCTCCTTTATCCATTCATCAGTTGATGGATATTTGGGCTCTTTCCATAAGTTGGCTATTGTTGATAATGCTGCTATAAACATTGGGGTGTATATGCCCCTTCAAATCAGCATCTTTGTATCCTTTGGATAAATACTTAGTAGTGTAATTGCTGGATCGTAGGGTAGCTCTATTTTTAACTTCCTGTGGAACCTCCATACTGTTTTCCAGAGGGGCTGTGCCAGCTTGCATTCCCACCAACAGTGTAGGAGGGTTCCCCTTTCTCTGCATCCTTGCCAACATCTGTCGTTTCCTGACTTGTTAATTTTAGCCATGCTGAGAGGTGTGAGGTGATGCCTCATTGTGGTTTTGATTTGTATTTCCGTGATGGTGAGTGATATTGAACATCTTTTCATGTGTCTGTTGGCCATCTGGATGTCTTCTTTGGAAAGTGTCTATTCATTCCTCTGCCCATTTCTAAACTAGATTATGTGTTTTTTAGGTGCTGAGTTTGATAAGTTCTTTATAGATTTTGGATACTAACCCGTTATCTGATATGTCATTTGCAAATATCTTCTCCCATTCTGTCAGTTGCCTTTTGGTTTTGTGTTTGAAGAAAGTGCTGGTAAATGGAACCACATCCAGGCTTTCTAAATTCATTCTCAGCTGGTGGAAATTTTCCTTCTTTATTGACTTTCTCCTTGAGTAAGTCCCATCTGGCAGTAACGCAGGCCCACAGCAACTGCATGGCTCTATTTGAGGATATATGGCATTTTCTTCCTGTGTTCTTCATAGCTTTTCTCCCCTCTGTCTTTATAGCCCTTTTATCATGGCTACAGACTGATCATGAATGATCAGACTGTGTCCTCCGTTCACTGGTCCAGCAAGGTGCATGTAGGGGCTGGAGTTGGGCTGTGTAAAGTGCTGGAAAGAGAACAAGGCACCTGTGCCTTTCATTGTTGGGGTTATAGGTCCTGTATGATGCCCTGTAGCCAAAGGGTCTCAGTGTATCACCTGTTTATATTCTAGCCCTAGTACAATGCATTGTGTAAACACAAGATGTCAAATGCCATCAGGCCACTTACAATGGTGCCTTTACTTATTACTTCTCCAGCTTTGTTGAGTATTTTTAGGTAATGAAAAACAAATAAATTATAAGAATTTGCATGAGGTGTAGAAATTCCTTCCTACAGGGGTACCTGGGTGGCTCAGTTGGCTGAGAGTTGGACTCTTGGTTTTGGCTCAGGTTGTGATCTCAGAGTCCTGGGATTGAGCCCCATGTCGGCCTTCATGCTCAGCAGGGAGTCTGTTTGAGGAGTCTCTCCCTCTGCCCCGCCCCCCACGTGCTCTCATGCTCTCTCTCTCAAATAAATAAATAAATAAATATTTACCTAAAAAAAATTCCTTCTTATATTATCTAAAACTCCAGGTAGAGGTAGTATAAACTTTTGTCTGTTGAGGATGCATTCTTTTTGTACCCCATGGAACAGGTTAAATTTGGAAGTTCACTTTTAACCCCACATCACCACTTTTAAACATGTCATTTAAATAAAAGTAACTCAAAATATACTATACATTCATGGTTTTCAAAAGCAGTCTGTATAGAGTATGTTTCCACGTTAGCTCTGGGCTAACGTGGAAACCATCATGCACAAAACCATCAAATCTTATTTAAATGTGTGAGTCTTTGTCCCTGTATCAACCGGTCCAGGATGTGCTTATGCTTTCTGAGGTCTCGTTTCTCCTTTCTGTAGGTTTCCATCTCTGCCTTTTTTGTTGGGCTTTGAGCAGCAATGGGTTCCCTCTCTTACCTTCCATTTCCTTCCAGCTACCATGACCTTGCACCTCACAGAATAAGGAGGGTTAGTGGCAGAGCAGAATTAAAACCCAAGTTTAATGAACAACATTCCTGGATTTTATGGCAAATTTTAATGACTTCTGATGGACAAGTTAGAGGTCTGTTTTGCCTTTTTTTTTCCTTTTATGAGTTCCAGTTATATACAGTTTTACCATAAGACCTAACACTTTATAGATGACTAATTTATTTAATGGTAAAATCCTTGAAGTTCAGTAACTCAGATTCTGTTTACAGAGACTCTAAATTCTTATAGGAAAGTGATATGTCTGGACTAACAAAAGAAACCCAATGACCAATTTATACCATATGAAGCAAAAATATTATTCTCTTAAATGGCAAACAAAGGAAACAGCTTGTTATATAATTATCATTTGTTGATTGGTAGAAGACCTTTGACACTATGGGCTGGTTCTTTGTTTTAAAATTTCAGTGTAAATAAATTAATAATTCCCAGCAAAGTACTACCTACCCTTTAGGGTTTTTGTAGGGATTAAACGGGATAATAGATATTTATCAGTTGCATCTGCTGGGCCATTACAGACTTTTGGACCTCCCCTGTCTCGGGGGCGTTAGACTATTTATTGGAGTCTAGGGCAATTTGAGAGAGTGGCCCTGCATGGGATCTCACTGCCTCAAAGGAAGCACGACTTTATTGTCCCTTGCCTCATGCCCCTCATGTGGACCTCTTGCTCCTCAGTCCAGGATCTCCTTGGTGATGCTGAGGAGGAGATACCTGTTGGGCAAGTGCTTGCCAAAATCACTTGTTAATTTTTAAAACGAGGATTGATAAAAAAAAAGTCATAAGAGTTAAGAATAGCTAGAGCAAGTGTGAGGAATCATGCAACTAACAAGGTTTTTGCAGAATTGAAAATGGGATAAACACTTAGTAAGTGAAGGAATGATTCTCCCAATTGAATTCTGCTAAATGTATTTGTGGCGTGTGAAAACTTGCATGTGTTGAGCACCTACTCAAAGTCCCAAACCCTTTTCATTTCAAATGCTCTTCACAACAGGCTTGTGAGTTAAGAGTCGCCTTCCTTGTGCAGGTGATGATATTGAGAACCAGGGATGTATGTGGCTTGCTCAGGTCAATGCTGCAAACAGGTGGTTGAAGTGTAGGTGGGCCTGGCTCCAGAGCCCCCTGTGCCCTGCTACACCCCAACAGCAGTGTCACAGATCAAGCCACAGACATCTGAATAACTCTACAACAGAGTGAAGAGGGATTTCTGGCAGATTTGGGGTTGCCCTGCGTTCTAGAACTATACAAATAGTACAGTATGTATGTAAGTGAAATCCCTAGCAGCTATACAGTGACTCTACATTACAACATCACTGATGCTTTTAAACAAAATTCTTAAGAAATCAGCTTCAAAGAGAAAAAGAATAACCATTGATACAGATTAGAGTTCTGGATATAGAGGGAACTGTCTTCAGTAGATCCTGATATGGAAGCAGATATTTCTTCTAGACAGAGGATCTAACAACTGATTTTCTGAATGTAGAAATCCCCAGATGGACCTAGAAACTCATGAGTTAGCGTAAGAAGTTTCTTGGACAAATCAGAATCTAAAACCATATCTCTAGGAGGGATACAGAGTAGGAAGGTCCCTTGAAGCCTATGTCTCCAGCCAGTGCCCACCAGAACGTGGGCTGGAGTGGTTTCTATGTCCAGTTGCAATACATACACCGTGACCTTTGGGCATTCAATCCACTGCCTTTATTGAAACATGAAGTCAAGAGACGTTAAGACTCTTGCAGGTTTGATCACTTCTATAGTATTTCCTTTTGTACAATATCTCTGTTTGGCCAGCAGGCATGACTTATTTGATTATACTAGGGCATTGGCTAAAGAACTTACTTAAATATTTAAAAAGGAAATGTTGATTCCTGTTTTTAAAGCACATTAACAATTAGCAGAACTACTAAGATAATATCTCTTAGGTAATGCCAAATTAATAATTGATGGAGATGTACCTTCAGAAAAGTACAGAACAAAGTGAGCAGAGAATCTGGGTGGATTGAACTATTTCCCAGCAAATTCAGATATTGTAAGGATGAGTGAGTTCAGGCCAATGGAAAGTACTTGTGCTTTAATCTCAGAACATGACTTTTCTCAAAGAATTCTACCACGGTTTTAAGTTAATGAATTCACAGAAAACCTTCATTGGAGGAGGAATGACATTTCTCATGTGAAGGATGTAACGGTGCTCCATAAATCACTCTACCTTTATGGCCGATGTGGATGAATTTCATATTATAAAGAATTAAACCCATACAACTGCAATATTTTGACTTACTGGCTGAAGCTGCAGAAAACATTAGCTATAGGAGAATTAAATATTTTCATATAATTATTTTAAATGAGCTGTTTCATTAGAAAAATAGGGACAAATGATACGATACCATGATTGGATACAATACCGTAATTTGAAGAGGATCCAGATCCTCTTTTGTCCCACAGATGTCCATTTTCTGGTCTAGGAGCCTCTCTAGGATCTACATTGCATTTCATTGACATGTCCTCTTAGTCTCCTGCAATCTGAGATAGATTCTCAATCCCTGGACATGTTGAAAGAGTAATTTGGTTTTATTTCTTTTAGGAGATGAAGGGTTAAGAACTCAGGTCTGTCACATCAGAAAATCTGGGATTCTGGTCACAGTTCTCTCACTGTAGGCTATTCTATAAAGCCATTTTATCTGTATGAAACCAAGTGTATATCACTTATTAATATGGAGTTGGACAATATTAAGGGTTTTCCCACTTTTTACCACCACAGAAAATTTTTTTTAAATTATTCTCATCTTCCATCTTATTTTATTTGTCTTATGAAAAGATTTGGTCTATTATCCAAACTGAATTACTTTGATCATTTCTAGCAATCAAAATGTAATAATTCTTATGAAGTAAGTATTTTCTTTCTCAGACATGCAAATAATAAATGGGCATTGGATAGATATGCTATGTGTTCAGGAAAATAGAAATTGATAACCAAATGGAAAATGCCAGTTTCATGACTTTCTATAATATGAACTCAAAGCTTAGTAAATAATCCAACTTGGTTATCTGTTGCTGGAGAGTTTTGAGTGAAAAAAAGAAGTGAATCTCTTTTTCTGACTGTTACCTATGGCTTATGCAATCAACATATGTTAAGCTACATGCAATTAAAAATATATCAAGATTATAGACTTTGGTAGTATCACACTTTTCTTCTGCTCTGAGTGGATTTCTGTGCCTAATGTGTTTGTAAGAACATGGTTTTGAAAATTAGGAACAAAATTCTACTTTTACAGTATCCTGTGTAAGATGCATCAAAGGTTATATTACATTTTATCTTAAAAGTTACATTTTTAATGTGTAAGATATACTTTAAGATAACATCAAATTTCCTTGTTTTTAAAAAACTGTATAACTGTAACAGAGAAACCATGATGACTCATACTGATTTAGTTAGCCTTGACTATATCCAATCAAACTCAAAATACCTACTAAATATTAAATTAAATTTGTTAAATTAAATTAAATTAAATTTGTTAGAGTCCAGGAAGCCTCTGGTTGGATTCCATGAATAGTAGGCTTGAAGCTCTTATGGTACATGTGAATTCATTTAAAATCTAGGTTGACTTTTTTTCCTTAGGTAGAATTTTTAGTCTTAGAAAGCAGCATATTAAAACTTAAAAGTAATAATTTTTAATATACAATTTCTGGAAATGAGGATAACTTCAATATAACTTAAGTTAAATGGCTCTTAAGTTTATAGCATATTATTGTGTAACCCGGAGCTATTGTAAATTATAACGTATCTATTTGTATAATTTATTATAGTTATTAGTAGCCATTTTAAATCTTACATAATAGACTTTTAAGACATTGTGAATTCCTACACAGTCACCCGATCACACACATATTTTTCAAGCGGGGATCTGAGGTCCAGAGAGATGCGGGGAGGTGCTAAACATGGCAAAATTGGCATCATACCACAACTGTTCTGTCCCAGACAGCATTGGCTCTTCTGCACCACATCTAACACTACCTTCTTTACGGGAATGGGCCAGTGGGTATTTTTCTCCTTATTACCTTAAACAAACACAACAGACAGAATGTATTCGTGAGGTGAACACTTATAGAGAGAACTGAATGTTGCACCCATGGAAATGATAGGAAAGTGTTTTCTGGGAGCCAGACTGGTCTCTGGAGAAAAAAGGGACAACACAGCACAGAAGTTGATGGCAGGAAAAAAAAATAAATGAAGAAGGAAAGATAAGTCCCTAGGTTTTCTATCTCTCTGGGCATATATGGCAAGAATAGCACAACCTCTACATGGTGATTTAGTGGAACGAGCCCAAGCTAAAAATCAAGCAGTTCTAAAAGAGAAATGGGAAGGAGATCCCTACATACTGTCGTCTTACCAGCTGGGATCCAGAATAAGGAAGAAAATGGTTAGCAAGAGAATGACAAACTTGCATTAGGGTTGGTTTCATAATTCCTGTAAACTCTTAAATAATCTTGTAAATCATGGGAAAAAGTTCTGAAGAGAGAAGCATAATATTTCCTTATACAATGAAGAGAATATTGCCTTCTTTTGTGTCTCATGAAAGGAATAGCATATACTTTAATGCCTGTTATTCCCTAAATCGGTGGTTCCAGCTTGTGAACTACAGACCCCCACAGACCACAGCAGCACTACCATCACGTGGGAACTTGCTAGAATTCTCCTCCCTCCCACAGCCGCCTTCCACCTGCTGAATCAGAAATGCAAGGGACAGTCCCAGCAACCCAAGTTTTAACAAGCCCTCCAGGCGACTAGTGCCCTCTAAAGTTTGAGAACTACCACCCTAAATCATGCCCATCTGTCCATTTAAGCTTTCCCAAAGGCTGTACAAGATGAAAATCGTATAACGCAGCTGGATTTCATGCATTTAGAATCCACAAGGCAATGGTTTTATGCTTTCCTAATGTGTGTGGAACTATAAAGAGAAAATCATGCTGATGCTTCCCTCATCGTGGGAATAGTGACATTTTGGCAATGATTCTCTGAGAAAATGTTCGGGGCATAAAGAAAATGAGTGTATGACACCAGAGGGCTCATACAATTGGAAATGGTCCCATTGTCGAGAATCAAGAAGATTTTTCTAGGGCTTTTCTCTGAGTGTCATCCTTTCCACTGAGAAGCAGTACATGAGGGAGATCATTTCAATCCAATACTGGCCAAGGTGACTTGAATTTGGAGATGATAGTAGCCCTGTTGGTAACAGGCCTGGAATTTATGTGAAAAAAAGAAATAGCTCATGCAATAATGTCTGTCTTGCCAACTATAGTGTGAGTCGCCTATTTCTTTTTTAGGATTTGTCATAATTTTCCACTTAATCTCCTGTCTGTTAGGAGTCTGAGGGGCTTGGTAATTGCCGTTTCCTTTATTCTTGGGAAGCCCATTGCTTTGCCCTAGCTTCCCTGTGAAGGAGCTGTGGAGAGCAGAGCCAGTTCCGGTTCATCTTGATGGGACCTCCTGTAGACGCTCACAGGATGGAGTGAATCAGCCTTGAAGGAGAAATCTCAAGTGAAAAATGAGTTATAACTTGTCTCCTGATTCTTAAGGGAATATGAAGGTACAAATTCCAATTGACTTGCACAAAAATCTGCCCAAATACTTTGCTTTCTTTGGTATAGATTCTCAAAAATTTAGGAGAAAAGATGGGCTAACTCACTGATGTACTTGACAGAACTAAGACAGAACCAGTACAAAGGCACCCAAACTGTCCTTCTCCTTTCAGATATTAGTTATCCAAATTTCCCAGGGGTAATTAGTGGATTATGAGCCTGGCTAACCAAGGTTATGGAATAAATTTAAAGGAAAAAAACAACAGAACTCAAAATATTGTCAGCACCTATTAATCCTGGCAGTGAGAAGGGCGAGGGTAGAGAGTGAGTTACTACCAGAACAAATTTCAAAACAACAACCACTGGCTATCAGGTAGGAAGGCCACCAAGAAGCCAGAGCACTTTGGGAAGAGAACTGCCTGGAGGCATAGAGTTGAGTCTGTAGGACAAGGAAGTGAAACCAGCAGTCTCTCTCTTCTCTCTGTTCCCTGCATACCAACATTCTTTTGGAAAGCAGTTCTATGAATATAGACTTCCATTTCATTGGACTCAGATCTGTGACTCCCACCCCCAGCCTCACCCCAAAGGCTCATACAACCAAATTACTGACAGTGTTGTCTTCTGCACAAGTAACTTGACCTAAAGAAAAGCCATTTCTTTGAATTCAAATGGGGTGAATGACTGGGAGGAATCCTGGCAACACAGTGTTTATCAGTGTAAGCTCTCCAGAGAAACCAAACCAAGAGGATATGATAAAATAGATGAGAGATGGATAGATAGGTGAGATAGATAGATAGACAGATAAATAGATAGATAGATATGTAATTGATTCTAAGGAATTGGCTCACATGATTATGGGGGCTGGCTAGTCCATAATTTGTAGGGCAGGGCGACAGGCTGGAAAGTAGGGCCAGAACTGATGTTGCAGTCTTGAGTCTGAAATCTACAGGGCAGACCAGCACGCTGGAAACGTAGGTAGAATTTCTATGTTATAGCCTCAAGTCAGAATCCTTCTGCTATAGGAAACCTCACGTTTTGCTCTGAAGGCCTTCAGCTGGTTAGTGAGGACCACCATCTAGCCAAGTTGACATATGAAGCTAACCATCACACACAGTCAAATCTTCCTGTACTTTCCCCATCCTTCTGGAAGCCATGCTGCAAGATACAAATATGTCCCCCTGTATGGCTTCGGTAGAGAGGAGCTCTGGTAGACACAGAGCAAGGCAGGGTTTACATGAATATTTATTGTACACAGAGAACCAGGCCTTGATATCTTCCATTTGAAGAACAAGTGATTAATTAATTAATTCAAGAATTTCTTACACTTCAGGAGTTGCTTAAAAATGATGCTATTTTTATTTCATATAGTTGTGTGCCTCCAGTTTGACACATTTTGTTTTTACTGAAGTGACTGGTTAACATCATGTTTTTTCTTTTGACAGAAAAAAAAAATTGTTCTCAGCAAATCCCTCTGTCTTTCAATTTCTTACACTTTTAATCCCTTCTTTGGAATTATTTTAATTTTCTTTGTAAACTTTGTATTGTAAGTGGGACTAGTTTATTCGTGTTGGAAACACAGGTTTCTTGAAAACATTTATGTTTTCCCATTGTTTGTAATCGTCTATTTTCCCTTATAATAATTGTTTTTACCATAAACTCATGGTCTCTCAACATTTTAATGGAACCCTCTTTTCTGCTGAGCACCCCTCCTGCCCCTAGCTTCTTGCCTTCAGTCTCCAGAGAGGTAAGACATGGACTCTAATCTGGTTGACTACTTTCGAGGCTGAGTGATCTTCTTCATATTGCAAATTTCCTGTATTTTCCTTTTTATCAAATCCATCATTTCCTGATTTTCCTTTCTTTGTCTTTCAGGGATTACTCCCTTCTTTTGTTGGAGTCTGTCCTCGCACAGCTTTATCAGAAAAGAAATGCTGAGTTATTACATATTTTAAAATGTTTCTATTCTTGCCTTGTGTGATAGCTTGCCTCAATTTAGCATTTTCAGATTAAAAACCTTGCCCCTCGGAACTTTGAGGGTATTGACAACTCTCGTTGTCTTTTGACAATTAGTGTTCCTATAAGGAAATATGGTGAACATATTTTAAATGTAGTTTCAATAAGCTTTGAATTTTCAAGGAAGGTGTCGATCTTGAAATCCAGCTAAGATGAATTTATTGTGCTTGAACTTTTATCATTTTGGAAAATTCCAAAATCAAAGGCAAAGTTGTTACAGTATGTATGTAGCAAAAACAATATACCTGTCCAAACGCTGCACTTGCAGGTAATGAATTCACACTATTTTATTTTATTTTATTTTATTTTTTAAGATTTTGTTTATTTATTTGAGAGAGAGAATGAGAGAGAGAGAGAGTACATGAGAGGGGGGAAGGTCAGAGGGAGAAGCAGACTCCCCGCTGAGCAGGGAGTCCGATGCGGGACTTGATCCTGGGACTCCAGGATCATGACCTGAGCCGAAGGCAGTCGCTTAACCAACTGAGCCACCCAGGCGCCCCAAATTCACACTATTTTATACAGATGCCAGCCTTGGACAACTTCACAGTCTTCCAGTGTAGTTCCACCTGAGAATTTGCAAATCGAGTTCCATAAATGATTATGAATTACTTAGTATCTCTCCTTCCAAATACAGTGAAGACATTATACTAATTTTTAACAATTGTCTATGGATAGTTTACCTTTTTTTTATCCATTTATTTTCAGTGCAATTATGGGAATATTACAAAATATTTGTTATGATAAGAAATTGTTAAGTCTGAGAGGGTGGTAAGTCATTTGTTTGATGTGGATGTACAGTATGCTCTTTCCTCTTTCTGCATCTTCCCATGGTCTTGGCATTTGTCCAGTTCTTGTGTCTGCCCCAGTCTCCCTTCCAGAACTCTTCATTATTTTGGATTTTTGAGATATTCCTTTACTACCACTTTATTTTTTTATTTAAATTCATTAGCCAACATATAGTACATCATAGTTTTAGTTGTAGAGTTCAATGATTCATCACTTGTGTATAACACCCAGTACTCATCACATCATGTGCCTTCCTTAATGCCCATCACCCAGTTACTATGACTTTAATGGAAGCTTAAGAAGAAGGACAAGCAGGTGTGCTCAGTCTCACATTTTGGACAAGAAGCAATATGATGCTGTTGTTTATTTCTCCAGTAACTGCCTCCCCAAAATACTGCCTATATGGCATATATTTATTTTATTGTTTCCAGCCATTTAAGTTACTTGAATTTTGATAATTTTTAGACTCCTACCAATAATTAAATGGGGGCGTTAGTAGAGAACCACAAAAGTCAGATTGTGAGTCAGTCGTTTGAAGGTACAAATGTTTTTAATTTTGAAATGTTCACTTCTGTAAAGCGTTAAATCCCTAAGCATAATAATGGGATTAACTTGCTGTTAGTGTAATGAGTACAAGGGAAAGCAACCCCATTTCCCTAGTTGTGGGGATTCTCTTAGTTATTCTCCTGATTCCCTTGGAAAGCCCTGTCATGGAAATGGATTTCTAGGAAGTTTGGTTGATCTTCCAAGGCACAGAAATCTGTGTAGAGATTTCCCCAAGAACCCGAGGACACCAAGTCAAGAGTCAGTGTTCACATGAGATGTATTGGCAGGAAAGATATTTATTTGACACTAAGTTTTTCCCTACTGAAAATGCAAAGCATGAAGGTGGTTGTATATAGCAAGAATACTTTGAATATCATAATGAATATCACAAAAACCTGAGAATGGCACTCTCTTAGGCACATGCAGACTCCCAGAATTTAGTTTCTGTTTGTGTGACCTGTCCAGTCAAAAGAAAATTGTTTTGGTCATTATAGGATTGATTAAAATTGTGGCTCTGGACACAAGTATGTAGATCGACTAAATATCAGACAAAACCCAAGATCTATGCAGAGGGATTGGGGGCCGGCCCAGCACAAGTTAGTGTGAGACCATGGGAGCAAGTTATAAAACTCTGGGAGGGGGGTGGTCCTGGGCTTCAGTGAGCTTTTGCGGGATGGGGCATGCACTGGTTTTGATGTGGTGGTGGTGGCAGTAGATTTACTTCTCTTTCCTGAAAACTCACTATTTACACTACCCCAGGACACATGGTTGCTTCAGAGAGTATTGCAATGTAGAAAGCACCTTTCTGCACTTACCAGTTCTAGACGGTGCGGAGAAACAACGTAATAATAAACACAGAGTTTCCACAAGTGCATGTTCACTTGCCTTCTTAGAGAGAATCCCTCGCAGCTTGATTCTTGGTGTTTAATTTTGAGTCTTAGTTACTCTTCTGGGTAGGAATAGTTATGAAAATCCCATGATACCACAGCAAGCAAAGAAAATCAGAAATAGAGTAGCCTTAATGGGATCCCACAGGTGACGTTAAAAAGGAAAGATTCTAAGTTGCTTGTAGAAACCCAGGATAGCTCGGATCTTACTACAAGCATTGTATCAACATTCCACGATTCATTTGTTTTTCATGGGCATGAAAATTAGAAATGGTACTGTCACCATCGTAACACGTGGTGGATAATTTTAGGGGAGAATTTGCAAGAGATAGTAGTGTGGTATCACATCAAATATGGAGGGGATTCTTAAATTGGTTTTATGTAATCTGTTGTTACAAAGATTTCTTGACTCCTGTTGGGGTTATCTGAACTCTCTTATGCTCCCTTGAATTCAGAGTCTACCATGCAACATAAAAACATACCCTGGGCTTTCCTTCTTACTCTCGCAGTCACAGAATTACATCAACAACAACGATACACACACACGTGCACGCACACCAAACTGATGCGTTTAGACTGCTGTTGCCTCCTCCTCGGAGCTCCCTATCTTCTTCCTCTTTGTACCTGGTGCCTGGACCTCGAAGTCAAATCTAATGTGACTGTATGCTCTCACCTACTATGAGCAAGATGTAGGCCAAAGAATTGAGTGTTTGCCCAAAATATTTCAAAATGCAAAAGAAATTGAACTCGCTTTCCTCACTGACCTCTTTCTCAAACTCAATTTCTTTCCTCTTTATATGTGTGATTTTCTCCATTGTTGTCCCATTTTGCTGACAATTCTTCCGTGTTTGACATGAGAGGGTTTAGAGCTGGGTTGACAAGGCCGCATCTGTTAAAGCGCTATTCCCAGGAACCACCCGATGCATAAGAGCCCTTGCACCGGAAATCCTGCCCTGCTACTTCTGACATATTTGCGTCCCAACATTTTGTTCAGACATTGAGTGTTATTTCAGCCATTTCATGGGCTCAAGTGGCTTTTGCATGTTGACCTGGGAACAAGCCTTCGTTTATGATATTTCTCTTATTGAGAAAGACCTCCAGCATATCAAACAATTACTTATAAATACGTTTTAGAGTCTAGCTTGCTTGAATACTGAAGAAAATCTGCATAATTTACTGCTGCAACACATCCCTTCTTTAAGAGCCATAGATTCAGCGAGAATCCTACACATCACACTGAGGCACTTCCCCCTCTTGCCCAAGGGCAAGAGGCAGTCCAAACCAGAAAGCAGGCTTTAGGGTGTCTTGGGCATTTCAAACCTGTTCAAAGAATATCACATTTTCTTTCTTTCACACGTTGTCCCTGGCCAGGACGGCCTTATCAATGTGTATAGCTGCATAAATCTACTCATCCATTAAATCAGGCATTCATCCACTATTTGAGCACTTGTGGAGTTACCGTTAAAGACAGTTATTCTGAGAATTCCCAAATCTTTATTTTATTCTTAAATGCTCTACGTATAACAACACCTGTGTATGTGCAGCCTGCTCAGAGCTCCCTTTTCTGATGTGTCAGCTATCTGAGCCAGCGTGGTCGAAGCTGAAGGTGCCTTCCCAGGCGGACTGCTGTGGCTCCTGTCTTATTGGGAGGCTTTATGGGACATGACCAGGCCAGGAACTTCAGAGCCCGCCAGCCACATCCCAACTGCCAGTGAAGCTTGTCATTTCAGTAGTCTTTTCCCTGCTCTCCTCTCCGCTCCCTCTCCCCCTCCCCTGCTTCCCTCTTCCTTCTTCTCCTTCTTCTCCTCTCTAGTCTTTATCCAGTGTCCAGACATCTCTGTTAGTTAGGGCCTGCTGCTGTCGTCCCCTTTACCCCACTCACCTCCTGCCCTCCCCTGGCCTCACCTTTCCAAACCCTCTACCCTGCACCTTGTGCTTCAGCCACACTGGATTATGCCATAAATCCCCAATATCCTTTAGAATTTCCTCCCTCTGTGTGTTTGTGAATGCTTCCCTTTCTCTCCTTCTATCTCTCTTTCTCTCTCCCCTAATAATCACTTCCCAAGCTTCCCTGCCTAGCAAACTAGTCATTTTTTGTCCTGCTGGAAATATCCCTTCCTCTTGACAAGGCAGATTACTTTTTCTCTTCTCTATGTACCTTTTGCACTTTGGACATACTGCAGTAGTAAATCTTCCCGAGGGCTTTGGAAGGTCCGTATTTGGATTCAAATCCAATTCCTATCCTTACTGCTGTGAGACAAGTTCTAGAGTTCATTCACTGGGTAAATGAGGATGGTGGTACCATTTACAATGGTGTCATGAGAATTATAATCCAAGTTTGGGAATGAATAGCTTGGGATTACTTAGCCTGAAAATGACACATTTTGACAAGTTTCTCCTGATTCAGGTCTTCAAAGAAAAACTGGATTACTAGAATTCACTCTGGGCCCACTTTAAATGTTCACATGAATGCAAAATTTGTATTCTAACATTTATGTCAGTTTATCGTTTATTTTTTTATTTACATATAATGTATTTATTTGTTTCAAGAGTACAGGTCTGTGATTCGTCAGTCTTATGCAATTAAAAAGTAATTCTGTTTAAGTGTTTTTAAAGTCAGGCAAGTTGTTATGGGAATGAAATTTATGTTTATCTGCACTGAATATGTGACCATTCACATTAATATAGTTTAAAGCCATAATTTCACCCTTATGAATGGTATATCATTTGGGTTTAAGGATATAATATTTACCATGATGGACATCCAACAAATGAGGAAAGAAATTTAAATTATGAGAGCCTGATAGTCACAACTTGATTCAGTATTTCCCTTTCCAATCAAGCAGTATGGAATTTTTTTGTCATCATCAGACTTGCCTCTGGATTTCATTTTTCTTATAAATCAGTATTCTATCTAAGGTGGACATTGGCAAGGTACCAGCTCTGTCTATTCTGTAACACGGTTACTAAATACATTTGTTTTCTACTCTGAAGGCTGATTTCAGTCCTACAGCAATCGTTCACAGTTCGGAATATGTAGACCCAGGGGTGCTTGGGTGGCTCAGTCAGTTGGGCATCTGACTCTTGATTTCAGCTCAGGTCATGATCTTCGGTCCGCGAACCCTGTGTCAGGTTCCATGTTCAGCAGGGAGTCAGCTTGAAGATTCTCTCTCTCCCTTTTCCCTCTGTCCACCCTGCCTTGCTCTCTCTCTCTCTCTCTCAAAAAAAAAAAAAAGAATATGTAGACCTAAATATAAGAAACACCCCTGCCATGATCATATTCTCCATCTAGGGCCACACCAACCACCTGAATAACTTCTTGCGTCCCAGGGCTTTTCAGTATTAATACTCCCAGAATACTCTTCAAGTACCATGGACGAATTCCCTGATTTGGTTAGAGAATGACATGAATGAACTATTAGGGCATAATAGAAGGGTCTTGTCCCTTTCTTGTACTTGTTACAATGTCAGGTGTGGATAGCGTGGCTCCTTCCTCAGGTAGTGTCTGGGAATGCTAGCGTGGCTTCCAATGGACATATGTTAATACTTCTCACTCTGCGGCCTGAAAGGTCTCACTCTTCCAAAACATTTCCACTGTATAATTATCATGAAACTACTGTCCTGTTCTCCCTCTTCTCACCTTAATTGTCCTCATTCTTTCTAGTTTCTTCTTTGTGGTGGAACCACTGCCCTCTATCGGTGAGGAAAGAAGAAAAGCAAATAATCGTTTTCCACAAAATGTTCTCATTTCTTCATTCACTGAACAAGTGTCTGTGTTGAACACCTACCTCATGCCATTTCTGAGATCTCTGCTGGGGGAGAAAGAACATGATCATGGGTAAACGCGGTCCCAGCCCTCACTGTGCAGGCCCTGGGGCCAGGCAGAGAGGCGTCCCTGGGGCAGTCCACAATAAATGTTAAATGACAACTCTACAAAGTGAGGTGAAGAACTGGTATGTGATGGCTTCAGGAATTACCTTAGGAAGGTTGATATGGTCAGAGGTCTGGGAAGCCTTTCCGAGGAAGCCACCATTAGGATGAAATATCCATAATAAATAGGGTTTAAGCAGGCAAAATGGGAAAGGAAAAGCATCTTCAATTAGAAGGAACAGTATGTGCAAAGGCCCTGCCACTGGAACACAAAGCCACTGAGACCCCAGGACGGAGCGAGCTGGAGAAGGACATCAGGGCAATGTCCTGGGGTCTCTTTAGGGTTTTTTGTCTTCATTCCAAGAACAATGGGAGACGATGGAAGTGTTTTGGACAAGGTGTTTAGAGAATATAGTGGAGAGACTAAGAGCAAGCACTATGTGGAGCACACACCTGGGCCTGTATCTGTTCAGGTATAAGCTTCGGTGAGTCGTTCCCCCACCGTCGGCCTCAGGTTTCCCATTTAGTTGTGTAATGACACGAGGAGTACCCAGTTCACTCAGCTGCTTGTTAGTGAAATGATTTGTGTATAGTTCTAAAATAATGCTGATCGCATAATAAACACTTGATAAACACTAAGCAAATGATCATTTCCAAAAGAAGGAGCATCGCTAAATACAGTGGTCGTGTGGCATGGGCAGAAGGCTGTTTTCTGTGTAGACCCTAAAATAGCTAAGAATCATTGCAAATCAAGTAGCTGGTGTAGAAATAGTTGATGGAAGATCCAATGCACTACACATAGTCTTCCCTTTAGATCAGAATTAAAATAGGTTTGTCATATTGTGGTCAGTAACCAACCTTCTCCCCTTGGCTCACTGTAGCTGGCTGGTTTTAAATCATCAGGCCAAAATAAAAACAAACACCAAGCAAAGCCCCTTGTCCTGGGTGAGCCACAGTAACCCGAAGCAAGCATGTCAAGGTCAGCCTTGGAAGGTCACCAGTGCCTGAGAAAAGCCCCGTCACAGCCTGCGGACCATGAGCTCTGTAATTGGCAAAGACATGCTGGTATTTTTTTCCAGTTTTATCACTTGAAAAACAATGTAATATTTTGGGTAAATAGATACTTTTATTCACTGGGGTCTATACACTAATATATTGTTTTCCTTATCTATACATTTTTATTAGCCTCATTTTGGTGACTCAGAGGCACTCTGATTTGAATAAAATTACTAAAGTATTTTTAAACTAGTAACACATGAGTCACTCTAATTCCCACTTCTATCTTGAGTAATAAACAAAGGAGAACTCAATAATTCACGATTAATGACATATATAACGAGTAGAAGTTTTAGCTTTTTAAAATACCGACCTATCACTGAAAATGCCCCCAGTTTTAAAGAGCTCTATTTATCTCTATTCCACACTTTCCCTGTGAATCCTGAGTTCTTTTAACACTTTTAAGCCTCTCTCCCCTGGAGTGAGTTATAAAAAGTGTGTGTGCAGTCTGCCATTGTTTTTTTTTTTTAATGGCAAATATTTTTGCCATTAAATATATTTTTGCCATTAAATATGCCATTTTTAATGGCAAATATTTAAAAAAAGCCTTTTTGTTCTGAGGTTTGTTTGCAAAACAATCCTTAGAATAACCTCCTTGTATGTTACGTAGAGTGTCCTGTCTTTGCCTTAAGTCTTTCCTTTAAGTCTCTATGGGATTCTGTTAAAATTAACAAGTCTGCACGGGTATCCATAGATTTATTCTGGAGGCATCTGTCTTGGGCTTTCTTAGTTGCCCTTTTCACGCAACACCACATACTGTAATTCTGGCAAAGTCACAAACGGCTTCAGGGGAGGGCAAGGAGTCTGCTTGACCAGAGAAAGAACCAAAAATTTGAGTCTGACAAATTTATCATTTCAATCCCATCCAATAGCAATTCTAAGTGAGATAGCATCTACTTTTATTTTTCAAAATCTCCTTCAGCCAGATCTTTACGGGGAGTCACTGCAGTCCTGGCTCTGCGCAGGAGCCCCGGGCTGAGCACGTGGCAGAAGCTCACTGGCTGTCGGAGGACTGAGGGGGCCCGACGGGCGCGGCAGGGTGCTGGAGCGCCCTGAGCGAGGAGCCCCGCCCGAGCGGAGAGCTGGAAGCAGTGTGAGAGCGGTGCTGCCCGCCCGGGGAGCCGTGGTAGTGCTCCCCCAGGCAGAGCTGGGCGCAGGGGAGTTTTCACAAGGAGGGGGGCTGGCATTCCTCTCAATCACTCATTCTTTCATCACTGACCGTCCCATCGATCCATTCTTCAAGCACATGAAGGACGCGGTACTGTGTCCTCCATACTGTGCTGGGCTTGGGGAAACCGAGCTGTTGTGAAAGGACTCCAACCCCTACGCTGCAAATTCACTGGATCAGGGGTTTTGCAGTTGTTCCACTAATTCCCCTGAGTGTACCCGGCCCACACCTGCGCTGTGATTCGGATGCTGAGCAGCAGGGAGGGAAAAAGGAGCTACTCCAAGCAGCAGGCGGTGGGAGTGGGTCGGTTGGCTGTTCTTGGCCCTGGTTCCCCAGTCTGATGCCGTTCGCTTTCAAACGTTACTGAAAAAAATTGATCAAAACTTCCCCGCACCCCACAGCTTCATTTCTTATTTTCCCCAGTGTGGTTATGAAATTCATACACACACACACTCCTCAACATTTCGGTGGGATTTTGTGTGGGAGGAGGCAGATCCATGTTTTCCATCTAGTAGCTTTGAATTAGAAGAAAACTATTGATTTTGCTCTGTGTTTTGAAGCCATACATCTTAATTCACTTCTTGTCTGCAACAGCTTACATTAAAGTCTTGCTTATTCCAGATGATCAAAATATCATCTGCACATGCAGATAGTTTCACTGCATTCCTTCCAAAATAATACTTCATAACTCATTTCATATCTAATAATATTGGCTAATATTTCCAGAATAACATAATGGCGATATTGTTTTGAGAAATTTAAAATCAGAGTAAGGAGATCTCATTATATTTTTATTTTACTTGAAAACAACAACAAAAAATAAAAAACCAGAAATGGATATCAAATCTTTTCAAGTGTGTTTTGTAGATGATCTTAGATTTTCTCATTTTGCCTGATATTAAGATGCTATACTATCATATACTTGTAATAAGTACTAGTCAGATGTTGCATATTATTGTTTACTGTATTTTATAAATTCATTTGCTCATATTTTATTTAACATTTTTGTATCTATTAATAAATGAAGCTGTTGGTGTTTTTATAATTTTTGTGCTATTTTTCAAAATTTTTATTGCATTTACTTTAGTTAAGAGAATTAACTTATCTCCTCACAGATGAAAACCCAGTGATGCCGGCAGGCTGGGTCTGAGGATCCAGAGGGAGGGGTCCCGAGGGACCAGTCAAGGGTCCGTGGCTTCGCACAGGATAGAAATCAAACACAATCCAGAGAATGTGAAAGCAGTGTATTGAATAGTGTGAGTGATAGAGAACAGAAGATGGAGTGTCTGGAAGACTCAGGAAAGGAAAGAAGAATGAGTCTCATCATTGTTTGGGGCTTGGGTTTTTTACTGGAAAGGGGTTCAGGGTACGTTTCCCTTCAGAAATCCAGGATAGGGTCCAATCAAAGGCAAATGTCAGATGAAGAATAGGTGTTATGCCATAAATCACCGAAAGTCAGGGTTATTGATGCCGGTGTCAGCCGAGATTTGTTCGAAGCTAATGTCCAGGAAATGTTTGGAATCTGGGTCTTCTTGAATGTTGTCAGGTGTTTGGGGCCTAAGACAAAACTCAGAGGATGAGTAACTTTCTTGCTTTCCCCTTACAGTGGGAACATAGCTTCTATGGCTTATTCAGAAACGAGGCCTAGCAGAAAACCAGCAGAGGGCGCCTGGGTGGATCAGTCGTTGAGCGTCTGCCTTCGGCTCAGGTCATGATCCCAGGGTCCTGGGATTGAGCCCTACATCGGGCTCCCTGCTCGGCGGGAAGCCGGCTTCTCCATCTCCCCTCCCCCTGCTTATGTTCCCTCTCTTGCTGTGTCTTTCTCTGTCAAATAAATAAAATCTTAAAAAAAGAAAGAAAGAAAGAAAGAAAGAAAGAAAATCAGTAGGGAGCTGTTTCTAAAATGGAGTCCCTTTAGCTTCCCTGTCTCACTCGGAAGGATGGATAGAAAATCCACTCGCAAGAGTCTCCGTGAATTCATTCATGGAGCTAATACCACGAACAGGCTTATCAAACTACTCAGTGGCAATCACATACTTTTTGTGAAAGAGAATAATTATTTGGGAAACAGAACCAGCAACATAAAAGGTGTTGTTAAGAATCACAGATAATTAGTCCCAGGCCTTGAAACCTGATCAAGAAACCCGGTATTTGCCTGGCTGGATTTCAGAATCGCTATAGGCTAGTGGTTCCCTTCTACCTTCTAATTCCCCTGTAAGAGTGGTCCTACCTTAACAGGGCAAGACTGTCAGCCTATACCCGTCCCACGCACCCATTATCTCCCTGGTTTCACTGGTCCAGGGAGAGGAATTTTGCCCCAAGAGCTATATTCAACAACTTATATGTTAATATATGTTAATCTGTTGAGGGCCCAGGAGCCTCATCTGCACCTTGACTGCATTTAGATGCTGAGATTTTGGACTCTAGTTGATGCCTGCATTTTGTATGTGGGAGAGACAGGAATCGTTGGGGACCTCAGGCCGAAGGTGGCCAAGCAGAGGATAAAGTGGTCCTATCAAATCCCACCCTCTGGGGTTCAGACATTGTAAACCCTTCCCCTTCAATGTGGGCGGGACCTGGTGTTTGCTTCTAGACCACAGAATATGTCAAAGGTGAAGGCGGGGAAGAACCCATCTAGAAAGTTACACACCTCCACGTTGATTCTTAAATTTTAACATATTCCCTGAAACAATTTTGGAGTTCCCCTAGTCCTTATGCTTTGAAGGATGTTCTGTTTCTTTAAGCTGTGTGTGTGTGTGTGTGTGTGTGTGTGTGTGTGTGTGTGCATGCAACGATGAAATTCTTTGAGTTTAGGGAATACACTTACTTATGTAGGGATATATAGAGATTTGTCTTTCTTTAAGGTTAGAAACTGCAGAAGTTGAGGTAAGGTGCTTGTTGTAAATACTGTTCTAGTTTTCCTTAACCTGACCTGGAAATTCAAAAAGCTTATAAAAATACCAAGACAACTAGTGTCCCCAAAGTGAATGTCCCTTGCTTAGATATCAGCAAAACAGCAATCTATGACGTACATTCATAGATGTAATTGGCTTTATGAAACGATTCACAAATGGGGCCACCTTCCATCTACTGAGTTGAGGAGAGCTCTGAGGAATTGTACAAGATGGCAGGTTTTTAGAGGAAGGAGACCACACCATGAAAGTTATCAGCAAGGGGCACCTGGTGGCTCAGTCGGGTAAGCGTCTGCCCTCGGCTCAGGTCATGATCCCAGGGTCCCAGGATCAAGTTCCGCATTAAGCTCCCTGCTCAACAGAGAGTCTGCTTCTCCCTCTCCCTCTGCTCCTCCCCTGCTTGTGCTCACTCTCTGTCTCTCGTTCACTCTCTTTCGCTCAAATAAATAAAAATAAAATCTTAAAAAGAAAAAGAAAGTTATCAGCAAAAGAAAAGAAAAGATTGGTTTTGTCAAGTCACCTGACCTTGTAGGGGTGGGGCAGAAGGTCTTACTAGCTGAACTGTCTCATCTTCCCCTTGGTGATGGAGAGGGCCCAGGGGATAGATTACCTCCTTGGTGCTTATAGAAAACTCCTGCCAAATAGATTGGCAGGTTAAGACACATTTCTGGGGGAGGCTGAAACTACAATTAGGTTAAAGGGTTAGCTGGTTTGGCGTCATTTGGGGCCTGTGGGTTTGGTTTTTTGTTTTGTTTTGTTTTTTTAACGAATGTGAATTCTACCTCGGCGAGTTGTCAGTTTGATGCAGTCCCCGGTGGCCGTTTCTCAGAACATCTGCTGCCTGATGTCAGTTTTGTGGTCAGTAAATGAGGGAATCCAGATGTGCTCCGTGGAGTAGAGATCCCTCATGTAAAATTCCCCCAGTGTTTTTTGTCCCTTTATTCCCAAAGGTCAGGTTCAAATGGACTGCGGTTCCCTGGGAGCTCTGTCTCCCCACGTCTGGCTTGTCGGCTGGTGGACATGCCGGCTTACGGCCTCTCACCTGACCAGGTGGAGACGTGCCTCACCCCCCACGGCCCACGTTCCGGCTCTGTGCGGGTGAACAGCATCATTCCTGCCTGCTGGAGAGCAGGTGCGTAGGGGTCTGGGAAGTAAATCTCTGGTTTGATTCCTACTCCAGCTGCATCAGTCCAGGCACACACAACTCTTCTTAAGGCCAGTCTCATCCAGTGAAGGAGGTTTACAAGGTTTGTTTGTTTGTTTGTTTGTTTGTTTTTTTCTCAGAATCTCAGTTGCAGACAGATGTAAAAATGCACTAGTCTAAAACTGTCATTTTGTAATAAAGGAAAGGCAGATATTCTCACTGTGATTTGTACGACTGAAATACAGAAAAGGCAAATGATTTAACCAGTCACTCATGCGCACGCTTCCAAGAAGCGGTCTAGGAATACAAAGGAATGAGGCCAATGTAGGGGGTTTAGCTTTTAGAAATACCAGTTCACACAGGAATACTGTCAAAAATTCTACAAGTGTCACTCTGTAAACACTGCATTCCTATCCCTATAATCAGGAGTGGGTAGCTTAGCAATGCTTTGTAAAACAGTGCTGGGAAAGGATTATGCTTTGGGATAGTTATGACATTTAACCAAATATGCTTAATACTAATACTATTTTGATTTGGGGGGCTGAATATATTGTGTTGCATCATAATAAAAATATTTAAGGGGTGGCTCATAGGCATTTGCCTATCCATGGGGACATTTTCCTATATTCAGTTATTCAAGAGTCAGTCTTCAGCAGAAACATGATCCTTCAGACGTTCTTTGCAAAATCAGTAGGGCAGCAGCCCAGGGAAAGCAAAGGTCCATTCAGGACACGACTGTGCACAGGCATCCCTAAAAAAGCCTTGGCTAAAAGTCCAGATCAGGTCCTCATGGTTGCCTGAGGATGCTGAGTTTCTCATAGAAAGAACCCAATGCACACTATAAAGATGTGGCGTCTATGTAATGAGGTAACTAAAGATGTAACTTGTCTGTAATAAAATTCCCAGAAAGTGTAGAAAAGAGATATTCTACATTCTGGAGGGGGGAGACAAGGAGGTACAGATCCTTATAAAGCAAAAGTCCAGCCCACTTTCTATCATAGCTCTATTCTCACCCCTTTGTGACCCTCCTGTCACAAAGCAGGGACAGGTTTTAAAGCCCCTTGGTTCACTGGGCTTTCAGAGCACATCAGGGGAGAAATAGTAACTATCAGAGTGAGCAAGGTTTGGGGGCCTGCAGCTCATTCAGTTTTAGAGCATCCCTTTAAGAAAAAGAATAACAAAATTAGGTAATTAGGTGTGGGAACCAGTCCTCTAAGCCTCAAGAATTTTAGCTGCCTCAAGTGACCATTTTCCTGGAATTAGGTTGCTAATATATGAACACCTTGAAGTGAAGAGGTAAGATCCCCATATATGTGTGTTTTGGGAGGAGAATATCACACTAGATTTCTTTAGTACTCACACACACACACACACACACACACACACACACACACACAACTTATTATCCAAAGGGAGTTTTCACAATATTTGTTTATTACTTGAAGTACCCACAATTTTAACTTAGTTGCTGAAATATATTAGGATTATTAAAACATTCATAAAGCAACTAACTCACTCATCTATGGGGTCTTCTGGATTCAACTGAGAGGCATGGAAACTGCTGGAAGTTCCACGCATTGGGATTCTGCAGCCCTGTGCTGAAGGCAGGCGTCAGAGACCCGTCTCTTCTGACAGAACATTTCTCACCCTCTGTACAATTAACCAGAGCTTTTAAAGAAAGGAACTTCCTGGTTTTATCCAAACTAGTATTCTTTTCCCTTGTGGGGCAATCTAAGGTGAAGTCAGGAATGATTATAAGAATAGCATGGTGTATATGGCGCCTGGGTGGCTCAGTCATTAAGCGTCTGCCTTCAGCTCAGGTCAGGATCCCAGGGTCCTGGGATCGAGCCTCGCATCAGGCTCCCTGCTCGGCAGGAAGCCTGCTTCTCCCTCCCCCACTCCCCCTGCTTGTGTTCCCCCTCTCGCTGTGTCTCTCTGTCAAATAAATGAATAAAATCTTAAAAAAAAAAAAAAAGAATAGCACGGTGTGGAAAACAAGCAAAGCTGTAGTGACAGTTAAACCTCCATGCAAAGCCACATCCCATGACATTTCAGGCTTATTAGGGTTTGAGGAGCCATCTGGAAAGATGGCTCCCTGCCCCTTGCCGATCTTCAGTCACACAGTTTGAATATATCACCCAGAGATGAAGGACCAGCCTTTTTATTAAAAACTACTTTTTCTCCAGCCACATATGGTCATTCCATTTGCTAAGAGAATGTGTCATCATAAAGATACCTCAAAATATGAACATTTGAATTGCCAATCCTCAAAGCAAAAAAGTATAGATTTTGTATGAAGCTTCAAACATTTTAGTGAGAATTCAATGGCTTTAACCAACAAGTAATTCCCAAAGGTGTTCAAGAGTAATTTTGGGGAAAGAAAAGAACTAAGGTGTCCATTTTATTATTATTATTTTTTAAGTAGGTTCCACGCCCACTGTGGAGCCCAACACGGGGCTCAAACTCACAACCATGAGCCCAAGACCTGAGCTGAGATCAAGAGTCAGACACTTAACCGACTGAACCATCAGGTGTTCCCATTTTAATTTTTTAAAGGTGTCCATTTTAAAGTAAGATCACTTTATGCTCGAAAAAGGTTCATGGAAAAAAATTTAAGCTTTAAGACAAGTGCTTTTAGCTGCAAAAAAATAAAGGTGGGCAGTGTGAAAGAGCTTGTTCATTCATTTCACCTCAGACGATTAGCACTGAGTAGTCAATTTCTGTCAGTTGTTCATTGTTAGGCTGACTTGTGGCTTCCATTCACTTGACATTTATACTGCTTAAAATGTGACATGTATACATATTAATAGAATGTATAATACCATCATAGATGACTGAAAGCCTACATTAATTCTCGCTCCCCGAGACTCCCAGCAAGTGAACACAGTGGGGTTACTTGGCCGGGGCTCCTGCTTCCTGATGTGGGACTCCTCTCGGATAACACCCCCCCCAATTTTTACAGTGATAAAATACACACAACACAAAATTTATATATTATATATAATTTTCAAATTTATATATAAATTTTTATGTATTTATAAATGTATAGAAATAGAGTCTCAAATTTCAGGGTTCCATAATTGAAGCTGTAGCAGAGCTTCAAGTCTGAGTTTCCTAGAGTAGAAGTTAAAAAGAGAGGGGGGGAGAGATGAGTTAAATTATCCTCATTATTGAAAAAAAAAATCTTAATTCCATGAAGGGGTGGGAATCATAGTTTTACCTAGTCCTGAATTATTAATAGTCTCTCCCATTATGTTTCATCGTGGGTCGTGGTAGCCATCAGTACTGTGGACCAGTATTCCAAATTCCCATCCTTCTGAAAATAGTTTCTCTCCTGTTTGAGATGAGGAGCTGCCTGTGACTTGCTTTGGTCAATTAAATGTGAGCAAAAGTGACCATGTGTGTGTGCAAGTGCTCAATCGTCAGGGCTTGTCCCAGGCGGAGGCTCTGTTAGCTGTAGTGAACGGGGACAGCACAGTACAGAGCCCTCATGAAACCCACATTGGTCCACCCCAAACAAGAGGTAAACCACTGTTATTTGCAGGCGCCCAAACCTGGGCATCATGGGATACTGCAGCCCAACCAGGTCTTTCTTGACTGTGGGCTTAGGGATCCCATATACAGTCCAGAACAATCCTTCCTGAGCTAACATTTGTCTGAGATAACTCAGTCAGCAAGGACACTGGTCCAAAATGACTCTTGCTGCGCTAAGATTTTTACCACAAATGCCCTAATAAATTTCATATGCTGTTTTTAAATGACACCCTTTGATAATAACTTTGGGCATAACTTTGCCATGTTACCTAGGGAAAGAGACTTTTTAAGATGATAAGGTAATTTAATTCAAGTCCATATGACTTTGGTGTTTGTCTTGATTGATTGGCATAAAGCCAATATTTAAAGCAATTAGATAGGCCGCTTATCCTATTTTCATAAAAATTACTTAATTTAGCCAGGTTTTAGACATGTATTTCATAATGCATTGATCAAGATTGTCATAGACCAGAAATCCTCATTTTTTGCTTTAGCAGTCTGAGGACAGTACCCGATGCAATTTATTTTTGTGGTGTACTCATATGTGTTTCTTAAATTGATGATACTCAGAGATGGATAGAACCAGGAAAATGTCCTATTATCCCTAAATTAGCACTCGTTTTTGTGGCGCTTGTCCAGTAAACACTTTTTGAATGGAATACTTTATCAAACAAAATAAAGGACTAAAGGGCGTGTCTGCAGAGCAAACTATGAATAAGGTTTTAAATACACGCAGGGAAGTCAGGAAACCAACCAATGACAGTGCTTACCTCTGATCCTGAAATCATGTGATGCAGTGAGTACAAGGGAGGGCACACCAGTCACAGAAGCCATGAACCTTTTTAGTCAGTCTGGTGAAGTCATGATTTATTCCTGAGGTTTAGAATTCCTCCCCAGGCTTGACCTTGCTCACATTAGTAAATTACCCCAGGTTAAGAGAAGGGACGGATCTGAGTTCTGAATTGTTTCATTGCTGTTCACATTACTTCTATATTTAACTCCATTCAATTTGTATCGAAATCACTGTGTCAGGCTTTGAAACATTGCTTCTATTTCTTTCGGAGTTATAAGCAAACCTATTATGTGACATTTATTAACAAAACAAACACGTTCTTCAAGTAAAGCACAGAGAAGTGAGACAACAGGATTACTGCTTAGTGATTTTTTTTGTTTCATGTTACTTTTAATCTTCTTTGTTTTCTCACTGGTTGTGTGTCCATCAACTATTTCCTATGTATATTTATAGAATAGTTAAAAAAAAAAAAAGTGATCTTGTTCAAAGTACTGCCAAAGAAACCTGGCTTATTTTCCATAATTTTCAGTACAATAAATGATCTATTCATAGCCAGAGTACTTGTGTGGGTTGATGTTATTGCATTTTTATACATGGTATTTTTCAGTTGACGAAATCACTATAGGAAATTTTCCCAGATTTGCCATGCCACGAGTTTACTGAGTGTCTACACTGCTACACTTTGCAGATCTTACTATCTACATATTACATAAGACCTCATAAACCTCTGGTAAATACTGAGGGAAAATGAAGAGTTGGGTCCTGAAAATGTGTGTGACACATTGGAGATTCTTGGAAGAAAAGCACTACATTAATCCATTTTTTAAACTCTGATATATGTATCCTTCAGTGGTTGGAGTATGTTATTTCAAGCATTTTTATGAAATTAAATAAGTAAAAATGCAAGCCTATTTGAAAGAGAGGCTATATTATATAACTAGCATACTTTTCTAATGGGCTTGAAAACTCCAAGCATGGTAAACTTGCCAAATCATAGTGTCTATTTAAATATATTATTTTCCTGGAAAATGAAGCAAATAGATAAAGCTTTAGAAATGGAAACAAATATTGTATTGTGCCCTGTACTATGAGCTGGTGGAGAAAATGTTTTCCAAGCCGCTTGCAATAATATGTGGGTGAGCTTATCAAAATTTACAGCACACATACTCCGTGCATGAAGTATATCACTCTTTCAGGGATATGATTAAAATCAGTCTCCCGGATCATTGGGAAGGTGAGGACATGAATCTCGCAGTAGCATATAAGCAGGTGATCTTTTGTTTCCTGAATTCTCATTCCTCTTTCAGTTAAAATTTGGCATAAGAGCCAGAGAAGTTGTCTCTCTTTTACATATTTACCTACTTCTGGCACAAAACAAAGCTGTGTGCTTAAATTATCACAAATAACATTCAGCCATGGATAAATCAATAGTTTAATGTGCAAACTTACAGAGCTATTAAACTCTGACTTTTCACTTCTAACATAACTTTTTTGACCAAATCAGCAGACATATAGAGATGTATCTGGAGCATAACATAAACTCCGGGCGTGGCGACACTTAGGCATCATCACAGTTTGGATATGACCATCTGAGGGCCTAGTCTGCGGGCCCCGAACAGTTTCAGCAGATGGAAGGAGCGGCACGCGTGCTAGTGAAGGCACACGTATAAGGAAAGATACATTTGAAGACATTTTCAAGAACTTGACTCTTCTCGTTTGGAAAAAAAAGGGGTCTCTAAATTTATTATCACACCTACATATGTATGCTTTTTTATGAATAGTCTAAAACTACAGTAACTCAGGAATGAAGAGTGAAACAGTGAGAAGAGAATTCAGAAGCAGAGCCACATAAAATATCTTTTTAAAATTACATAAAAGACAACATTTCAAATTGGTAGTGAAATTATGAATGTTGTTGGGAAAAACCTACCAATCTGATAAACAATGGTATATCCCTGCTACACATCGAGAACCAAAATAAATTTTTATGAATTAATAATATAAATAAAAATAATAAATGCATTGGAAGAGAATATAGAAGTTCACTTTGTAGTCAAAGTTAGAATTGTTTTATTAAAACATAAACCCTAAAATATCCAAATAAATTAAAAGTGGATATGCATATACATACATATATATATATGTATATATATTTAGTAGAAGGAATTTAGTAGAAGGAATATAAATGGACTGCCAAATTTGGTTTAGGAAAGTTATGCTTACACAAACCTTAGAAGCCCTACCAAAATTATTGAAGGATAAGACCTCCTATAAAATCTTTCATGTGACAAAATATACCATAAAACAATCAAAAGAAAAGTAGTGAACTACAATATATAAAAAGTTCTCATGAATTAATAAGAAAAGATAACAGCAGAAAAATATACAAAGTTTACATAATGGTTAATATGCAAAGTTAGGAAAATATAAATTCAACAAATGGCATGTGATTTTCCTTTCAGATTGGCAGAAATTGCTAATATCCAGTGTGTTGTTGAGGGTGTGGTGCACATGGCAATCTTGTGTTCCATTTGTGGAATTCCAAGTTGGTGTAGATATTTTAACAAGGTAATCTGTCAGTATCTATAAAATATAAATTCACATCCCTCCCAGGGAAATGTTCACATGTGTGCAAAAAGGGCACATGCATATATAGTCAAGAAAGCTTCCCCTGTAACAGCAGAATAATTGCAAACAACCTAACTGTTCATCGATGAGGGAATATTAAGATGAATAGTGGCAGCGGTTAGAAAGAAAAAATAATAAATCCATATGTTTTGATATTAAAATAATCCCAAGATATCTTCAGTAATAAATGCATGGCAAAAAAAAGATGTACATTGTGAATCCATTAATGTTATAAGCAAGCCAACTATATATTTATACATATGTATGCGTGCATGCACAGGATCTGCATAAACACAGATCTGGAAACACTCATCATGCTTAAAACCAAAGCTTGCTCAGAAGAAAAAAATTTGGGGGCATCAGGGAAAGGGGAAATTTTGCATTTATGTGTATGCTTTCCATATTATCATAACTTGAAAATAAATAAGAAAAAATAGAGAAAAGCTGCACAGCAAAAAAAAAAAAATCAACAAAATGAAAAGGCAAACTCCTGAATGGGAGAAAATATTGGCAAATCATAAATCTGATAAGGAGTTAATTTCTAACATATATAAAGAACTCACACACCTCAACAGCAAAAACAAACAAAAAACAATCAACAATTCTATTAAGATATGGGCAGAATATCTAAACAGTTTCCTTTTTTTTTAAGATTTTATTTATTTATTTGAGAGGGAGCATGAATGTGTGTGTGCAGGGGTGAGGGGCAGAGGGAGAGGGACAAGCAGACTCCTCGCTGAGCAGGGGCCCTGAAGCAGGGCTCAATCCCAGGACCCCGGGATCACAACTTGAGCCAAAGGCAGCTGCTTAACTGACTGAGCCACCCAGGTGCTCCTAAACAGACATTTTTCTAAAGAAGACATACAGATGGCCAACCGGTATATGAAAAGGTGCTCAACATCACTCATTGTCAGGGAACTGCAAGTCAAAACAAATTGCAATGAGATCTCACCTCACACCTGTTAGAATGGCCATTATCAAAAAGACAAGAAGTAACAAGTGTTGGCGAGGGTGTGGAGAAAAGGGAACCCTGTGCACTACTGGTGGGAATGTAAATTGGCACAGCCGCTGTGGAAAACAGTATGGAGTTTCCTCAAAAAATTAAAAAATAGAACCACCATATGATGCAGTAATTCCACTCCTGGCTATTTATCTAAAGAAAATGAAAACATTAACTTAAAAAGATATATGCACCAGATGTTCATTGCAGCATTATTTACAATAGTCAAGATATGAAAACACTTAAGTGTTCATAGATGGACAAAGAAAATGTGATAAATGTCCCTCTCTCTCTATCTCTATCTCTCTCTCTCTGGAATATTATTCAGCCATAAAAAACATAATGAGATCTTGCTATTTGTGACAATTGGTAGGACCTCAAGGGCACCATGCTAAGTGAAAAGAAAACAAGTTCATAGATACCGAGAACAGGTTGGTGGATGCCACAGGTTGGGGGTCAGGGGTGGGTGAAATGGATAAAGGAAGATCAAAAGGTATAAACTTCCAGTTATGAAACAAGTAAGTCACGGGGATGTCATGTACAGCATGGTGACTACAGTTAATAATAGTGTATTGCATATTGGAATTCACTAAGAGAGATCTTGCAAGTTCTTATAAGAAAAAATTTTGTAACTATGTATGATGCCCGATGTAAACTATCATTTTGCAACATATGCAAATACTGAATCATTATGTTGTATGCCTGAAACTAATAATACTGTCATAAGTCAATTGCACCTCGATTAAAAAAAAAGAAAAATAGATAAGCCTCAGTTATATTAGAATTATATATCTTCCCATCTCCAGTAAATGAGTATCATTCTCCATTTCCCCTGATTCCTACCAATTCTATACCCTAAGGTCTTCCCTCAGCATCCTCCCAGTGATTATCAGAGAGATCTATGAAAATTAACTAAAAATAACTCCTTCTGAAGCCTTCTTTCATCCACCTTCATGAGATTCCATTAATCTTTCATTCTCTAAATAAACAGAGAATGTCACCACATAACTGAACCATTATGATCTGTTTCCATTATATTTCCCAGAAACTCAGAAACTTTCTCTTATTGCCAAAGGTATATTTGGTGGCAATTAACCAAGAACTCATTGTTCCATTCAAAGCCAATATCTACTAATTACTGTATTTTCTATGTTTCAAAGTGGTTCTGAATAACTTGCATATATTATCTCATTTATTTTCACAACAATAGTATAAATTAGATATTGTTTTCCCCTTTCTACAGTGGGGAACTTGAGCTTTAAGAGGATAAGTATTAGGGCGCCTGGGTGGCTCAATCGTTAAGCGTCTGCCTTCGGCTCAGGTCCATGATCCCAGGGTCCTGGGATCGAGCCCCGCATCGGGCTCCCTGCTCAGCGGGAAGCCTGCTTTCCCTCTCCCACTCCCCCTCCCCCTGCTTGTGTTCCCTCTCTCACCGTGTCTCTCTCTGTCAAATAAATAAATAAATAAATAATCTTAAAAAAAAAAGCAGATAAGTATCTTGCCTGAGTTTATACTCCTGGTACATGGCCTACAATACAGGGTTGTCCTTGGCCCTACCTACCTACCTGCTTTGTTTTGAAATCAGTAACTCCAAAAAGTGGAATTGTCATAATAGCAAAGGAAAAAAAGGTAGAATTTCAGAGCTAATAATTGAACATTTGAATTCAGTTTTAGTAGAAAAAACAGCCATCAGACTTTTGGGGATCCAATGTCACTACCAAGGTCATTCCTTGTGTAGCTAGATAAAAATTTCATTTTTAGTCCGAATGGTAAAACCATCCATTTTGGCCTGAAAAAATGAAATCTTTCAAGTCAATTAAGCCTCCTTATTCTCATTCCAACTCAATAGACACATTTCTTATTCTCATATACGCCTGCCCACATAAGAGATTTTTGAAAAATCTAATGAACTTTAAGTATTTGAACCCTGTATTTTTATCAATGAGTAGGATTTTGTTTTCCGTGCAGTCTAATGAGAGGGAGAACATGCTGAGAGATGATGAAGACAAGACAACTGCCAGTCTGCACAAGGGTTATGATGCTGTAAAGGCATGAAAAGGCATTCTGCTGTCCACTGAGGATGTGTTTGTTTGGTGGGCTTGAGTTACTCCCTCAGCCTGATGTCCTTGGGTGCCAGTGAAAGCTTATAAAGCAGAGGGTCGACCCAAATGGCTTTCCTCTAAATGACACATTTGAACACTAGATGCTCCTGGGATTACTATGTAGAGTATGTACAACAGGACTAACATTGTTAGAACTTGGGTTAGAATATGTCCCACACTATTGAGTCTTTCAGGGTTGGGAGGCAGGTGGAGCCTGTCCCTCCCCCATACACAGACAGGGGAACTGAGGCTCATAGAGTTGAAAGTACTTACGTAAGGCACCATATTCTGTCCCAGATTCAGGAACAGAATTTGGAACAGAAGCCTCTGTGCTAGGGCAGAGCTCTTTTAACCATTCCATGTGACTCTCCAAATAGTTACTCTTTTAGGGTCATTCTTGTCTCTTTATGTTCTCATGTGCTTCTCACGTTGGGGCAAAGATTATTGGGATCATTATTAAATCAAGGGTGGGCCTGTGGATATGCCTGTTTTGTAATCCCAACTGATGATAGTTGGGTTTCATGGATGACAAAGACTGAATCTTCCTCTTCTTTAACTTTCCAAGGCTCTTAGTGGCATAAGGACTGCCTTGCGCATACTAGGCCCTTTCTACTTACTGAATGATAATTAATGTCATCTTCAGAATTAGTATATGGTGATATTGCCTTATTCATTCCCTACGTAAAGGCTCGGGGAAAGTGTGACTGCTACGAGCCTTGATTTCTTCCTGTTTAAAATGGGGCTGGCACAACCACCTTGTAGTGCCTCCAAGAGAGCTACAGATGATATGTGTGAAGCACCAGGATCCTTCCCAGCACATGGGAGGTAATTAATAAACAGAGGCAGCCTTTACCACAGTACGCTGGTGATTATTTTGTAATCATCATTGTATCCCCCACCAATATATCTTCTGTTCTCTATGGAACTTCACACACACAGAGAAATATAATCGATATTTAATAATGGAGCTTAATAAATGCATGTTAGTTGATTAATTAATTGTCAAGGAATGGAGGCAGAAAAGAAAAATCACCAGCGGAGCTTCTGGTAGATGCTTTACTCTCTAATCTATCTACTAAACTGTTGTCCATCCCAGATTGACAGTCCTAGCTCCTTAGCACATGATTGATTAGGGACTTCCTTGCCCAAGGGCTGTCCAAAAGCAATCAGAGAATCTTGCACCGCAGAGATTACTTCAACTCTCAGACCCCAAAGACATGAGAAAACCCTGAGTAGATACGTTTCAATTATGCAAAACCATAGGAGACCACATTAAAACTATACCCACACTCAACCTAGTGGAGGGTCTACAGACTCAGGATTCGTGTTTCATAAGACACCCAGGGAGTGGGGGAGAGTTCATGCATACTAGGGGTACAGAATGGCACTTTTTGAGAAGTCACCTGCACTGGTACCATAGTTTTGGGGGGCAGGTCCAGAGGTGAGTATTCTAGGGTAGCTGGTGGTTGAAGTTGGCTCTCTTCCATTTTTGTTTCATGCAGTTTCCATTTAAAAGCAACTGAACGCAGATGGAGAACTACCCAAGTTCCTGTTAAGGAGGGATAAAAGATGTCTACTGTGTGATTTAATAAAATAAGAAAATAATCTTTTCTGGCTGTCACTTTTTAAAATATTCCCCGATCTGCTTTCTCTCCATGACCCTTAAATAGTTATTTTTATTGAAATACATATGGCATTATTGGATGTTTTGTTTGATAAGGTTTTCATTTTACCTTTCAGGTCTCAGAAAGGTGGGCGATGTATTATAGAAATTATTGCTTTGATAGTTTCTTCATCTAGCCATAAGAAAAAAAATTAACGTTTTTATTATAAGTAGACAAATATAAACATCCACGTCTATTTAGAGAGCAGTCATGTCCCAATATGGTAATTGGGAGGCTATTTGATCTTTTAATTTCATACCCAGAGAACATACACAGAGTCTGAAACTCAGTGAATCCCTTCCTTATATTTCAAGCAGTTTACACATGAAAACTTCCTTGGAAAAACGTAATACTTCAAGATTCTCCCTCCTGGCTGGGGACTCTCAGTCATGTTCTTCTCTATGGGACAAAGGAGGCATAACATTTAATTAGCATGAACATCGATGAGAGTGCTGGCACGTGGCAGAGTCAACAGTCAGCCTAGAGGACACAGAAAGCAGAGAAGGGTGGGGCAGAGCCCCAAATCTCTGATCAAAAAGGCTGGAATCAAGGCTTGGCTAATGAGCAAGGATGAGCCTTGGAGGATCACAGAGGCTCATAAGCCAAGGCTCTAAGCATTGGAAGCTGGTGTGTGTGTGAATCCTGGATATGGACCCAGCCCACAGGTGCCTTCGCCAACGAGGCATGAGAGGGAAACCGGCTGCTTCACCAAAGCTCATGGGTCAGGTGGCTCTTGTGTGTGTATGGGGGCGGCGGGGGGCGCTGGTTCTCTCCTGTTCTTAAAGGGGTTGCTCCTGCTGGGCAGGAAAACACTCCTGCTGATGTGTCTGTGAGTGTTGGCTTGCCCTTCCTCCCCAAGGCAGACCCACTTGCTTTCTTCTTCCCATATGGCTGCCTCCAGGCAGACTGTTCTGTTGGAACACAGGTTCCATCACCAAAACCACACTGAAAGACCACTACCATAACAAAGGCATATGATGTGAATAGGGAAACCCACGAAGACTCACAAAGAGAGTCTGTGGGCAGAGAGGTGCCAAAGAAGAAAGTCCGCTGGACCAGGCAGGCAGAACTGCCCCAAGGCACAGGACTTTGTGGGTTCTTTATGGAAAACGGCAGTTCCACTAGCTTACCCCAAAGTGATCAGGCCTAGGGAAAGTACCTAATACCTTTTCAAGGTGTGGAGAGAAACCAGAGTGACAATTTAGTCACTTATGATGGGGTTAAGTGTGGTTAGAAAGGAGGACTCTGAATGTTTTATAAAGGGATATTGCTGTCAATGCATAAAAGAATGAGAGATAGTTATCTGTCCAGATAACCAGTAGCAACGCCCTAGAATCAAAGCACCTTTTCCCTGGACAAAACTGGGTAAACCCACAAATTGTTCAGTACTGTTTTCTTATGCCCTAGAATCTATTATTTTTTCCCATTCTCATTTTTTTGACAACAAAATAATTATTCCGATGTATTGTGCCATGAAGAATGTTACAGTTGTTTTGTTTTGTTTTGTTGTTTTAATCATCTTGTCTTTCTCATTACAGTTGCTCCAGCCTGGTCGGCAGCCCAGTGAAATCACCTCCTGGGCAAAAGCCCTCGACCACCATTGACTGCCCTCACTGTGTGTAGATTTCTACTTGTTTCAGCTGTATACCTCACCTAGAAGTCTGCAAACTCCAGATGCATCTTTGAAAGCCCCAGCTACTTGAATTGCTTCATGAAACTGTATTTTTGCATTTACAATGGTGTCACAGTGCATGAACAGGTAAACCAACATTGTGCCATTGTAGCCAACAATGATTCTTCACTTCATCAAAAGGTTATACTGTGACTCACCTTTCTTAGGATCATTAATATTGTCTCTTTTTGCTTTCTGCCCACTTGTGATGCTATCATCTGTTTTGCATTTAAACGGGGCGGGGACTAATTCTGAAATACTGGAGTGAACAGAATGCAGTCTACCATCACCCAGAGGTCAACCAGATCCTTACTGGAGTGGGGCTATGGGGCCCACACACACGTGAACCCAGCCATCACCAATCAATTTAGTTGGCCCTTAGGGTACCTCTGTAAGAAACTCTGAAAGGAGGAATGACTCAGAGACATCATGACAGAGACGCGCATACATTTCAGAATTGATTCTTCTTGAAAGACTTGCTACCCTATGCTTCACTCTAAACATGAATTGGCCTTAAAATCAGCCCAAGGAGCATTTCTGGGATATATATGTATTTCCCACACCCTTGATCTCGAAAAAAAACTAAGCACTTGGAGTTCAAAATCACCTTGCTCTAAAAAACAATAATAGTGTTCTGCATCATCCTCACTACAAATAAAGGCTAAATTGGAGGTGTCATTCCATCTGAGAGCCAAAGGAGACCATTCACTGAATTCAAAATTAGGCCAATTTTTCCACTCAGGCTTCATTAGCACTGGCCTGAGTGGCCTCACTGGGGGCCTGCACCATAAGATTTGTAGCGTGGAAGAGCTGAATGGACCTCACCACTCCCTGGACAGACCCAGTCCCCAGGCAGATAAGGACAGAGCCAAGCCCCGTATGCCTAGGGTGTCCCAAACCAGACCCACACACCTCGAGCTGGATCACGAGTCCACTCACTGGGCTCCATTCCCAGGAAGCGAACACCAGGAAGTGGGAAGAGCTTGTATCTAACCATCTACATCCATGGAGACACAATTCAATCAATATTCTTTCAAACACCTGAGCTTTAACGTGTTACCACATAGTGAGATTCCAACTATATCACAAAAATAAGGGGAGGTGTTGTCATATGGCAAAGCGAAGGCTGAAACGATGAGGAAATGATGTGAAATACTTTGCTTAGATAAATTATGGATTGAGAGTGGTCAAAAGTGGGCATGGCATTTCCTAGTTAAAATCGAAAATGAGTCATCTGGGGCACAGAACAGAGTGACAGTATTGTCTATAGAGAGCATATGAACAGACTGCCAAGTATATCTGAAGGAAAGCACCAACCTCAGGCTCATTGGGGGAGAATCTGGTTGAGCATGGAATGAAAGAAACACATTCCTGAAAACAGCTCAGCTGGACCTGTCTTTGAGGGAGCAGGCTGGCCCCATGTGGGAGCTGGTGTCCCTCAAGGGTGTCAGCTTGCTTTGCTGGCAGCAGCTGGCTGTACCTCAACCATCTCCTTTCCACACTGACAAATGCTGGGACCTCTGCTTCTCTACGGAAAAATGCCACCCTTATCCATGCTTCCTGTCATCGTTGGCCCCAGGTGATGCTCTGGAATTTCTATATGGGAGGGGTTTAGAGGCAACAGTCTGGACACAAAGAGGTGGTTTGGGGTTCTTATCCTGAAATGGTTTTGGTGCCCTTCCCCACGCCCACATTGTAGGTTTATTTGCCTTGGCATGTCTTGATTGGGAGGCAGCTTCTTCATCCAGCTAAATACCACAAGAAATATGTTTTCTGATCAAAGTTAAATGTACTGGTTTGTTTCAGCAAAGAAAACAGCAGCCCTTGGAGGACGTTGGAGCTTCTCAGTAAGAGGGCTTGTGAAAGGCGTTGGGTTTGCTTAGGTCACTCGGGAGACATAATTAAGGAGCTGTAATCCCGCTCTGGATGAGTGAAGTCAGAAGGCAGAAGAGATCCTCTGACTGGGTCTCTCAATGCATCTTACCTAGGAGGTGGGAAGAAGCAGTGGTCACTCAGGTTAGCTGGGAGAGGGTAATGTTGGGTCATTTTCTGTGGTTTGGGCAGTGTTCTTGTTTTGCACGCATGCGCGCGCAGGGGGGGAGTGGGGCTTGTGCTCAGACACGACCCCAGGAGTCTGGTTTCCTTTCCGCTCCATCATGATCACGCATCTTTCCTGGTGTCAGCATTTTGTGAATTTGTATATGTTCAACAGGACAGCCTCTTGGCTTCACTGATGAAAACACAGTAGCTCTAAGATGCTTTTTGGTTGCTCAAGTTTATACTGTTTATGGGAAGACCAAAGTCTCCCCAAACCACCCATGAGAACTGTATTTTTTGGCTTCCAAACAACTTATATACCATATCACACAGCATTCTCCTTCATCTCCCTCAAATAACAATAACGCCAATAACACCAATAATAGAAGAGGGGATACCAGCTGTAGAGGTGACATGGAGAACCATCGCCCCCTGTCTGCAACGTTCATATCTACATTAGAAATGAGGCTCCACTCAGCTCAGACTTGCAGATTGATAGCTTCATTCTCCGGGAGGGAAAATGTTTGCCAGCACAAGTAAATAAAATGGTGACAGTCTCGAGAAGCAGCACAGTGCACAGCAGGCTGGAGGAAGTTTACAAATCATTAGATTTGTTTACCCTATAAAAATCTGCATTTAATTCACAGTAATTGATCTGAAAAAGAACATTAGTTAGGATTTATTTATGATGTTCAGTTTAAAATCATTTCCCCAAAGAGAAAAATTATATTTGAAATGAGCAAGTACCACGGACCAGTCATACCTATAATTTTGTACCTCAAAACCCAAGCACATGCTTCCATGTCTCTTACTCTGTTTTTCTCTGCCTCCCCAGCCCCAGCTCTCCCCGGACATTATGGATTTGGGGCAGTTGTCTCGACTCGCCTTTTGTGCCACCAGTAGGTGCCCCTGAAGTATCCACTTGTCTCTGAGTGAAACATCGGAAGAGTCTGAGCCCAACGCCTTGTCTCTGGGCGTTCCTGCTGCTGCACCTGTCGGAACCTGGGACTATGCATGATGACTCCGCCCCTCAATGCATTGCCCTCCAATCTCAATACAAGCTTGAGTGTTAGTGATTGATCCCTGGTCTAACCTTTGTTGCTCTTTAACATTTCTCTTTCCCAGGGTGGCCAAGGGTTCCTGCTTAATCAAGATTGTCAGGTGTGTGAGTCCTACTCTCCTTTCTCACCTCTCCAGTGCAAGCGCCCCATGCTCCCAGCACACAAGACGTCAACCACCTCTTAACAAGGCAAAGCTCTTGGTGCCTCTTTGCTCTGCACATACTGTTTCAGCAGTACGGAGACTCTTAGCTGTTGCTCCTCACGATGCCCTAACTCCCAAGGACCCAGGTTGAATTTCACCTGCTCTGTGAAATCTTCCCCAAGGCTCCTAGATTCCTCATCTTTTGTCTCATGGCACCACTAACAGTTCTATGAGACCACAGACCACATTTACAGCGATTATTTACTCATACACCTGTCTATGCCAAACTGGATACAAACTCTACATGGCCTGTAAAACTCTACATGACACATAGTGTTCAATATTTTAAGTAAAATATGTTCTCCCCATGACCATATACTGCAAAGATTTTTGCATATTTTCCTCCTACCTCTTCTCGTCAAATTTGTTAAGCATCTCCCTATCTGCCACTCCAAAATTTCAACAGTTCTTATTTATTCCGTTTCTTTTTGTTTCCATGGTATTTTATAATTTCTTCTCAGATTTCAAAGAACACTTCATATTTTTTTCTCTCTGCAAACTAAAATATTTTAGAAGAGAATCAGAAAATAAGAGACCTACCAATCCAAAGTTGAGCCCAAAAAGCCAGTATTAAAAGATATTCAGAGCTTGAAAGGGGAAAAAAAGGTTTCTATATATTCTAGTGTGTTAGCTCACAGAATTTATTTCTTATCAAAAGTAATTTTGGATGAGACAGAAGCCCCATGAGAGCTGAACAGGTGAAAAAATGTTCCACTGAACTTCTGTCTTCAGTGCCCCTATCCTTTCTTTCTTTAATCCTCACTTTTACAAAAAAGGGGAGTATAACAGATCCCAAGTTTTTGTGAATGGTCAGAGATTGGTGACAAAGACTAGAAAATTGAAAAATAAAAATCTCCTTTCTGTAACCTACACCATTTCCAAACATCTAGAAGAGGGTTTCTTGACTTTGGCACTTATTGACATTTGGGTCGGATCAGTCTCTGGTGTGGGGCTGTCCTGTACGTTACAGGATATTTGGCGGCATCACTGGCCACTACCCTGTAGATGCCAGTAACACCCAGGTTGTGACAACCAAGTGTCCCCTGGGGCTCAAGTGTCCCCTGGTTGAGAATTGCTGTTCTAGAACACAAACTCTTGGCACAAACTCTGTGCTAAGATTCCTTGGGCTCTCTAGAAACACTCAGGGGTGCCAAGGCATATCTTAAATTATCTAGCAAATCACAGTGACATTTTTCTGACACCATGGGACCTGCTACTCTGAGGCAGTTCACAATTTTAACATTAAGCTGTTATATTACTTTTTTAAAGATTTTATTTATTTATTTGAGAGAGAGAATGAGAGAGAGAGAGCACATGGGGGGAGGGAGGGTCAGAGGGAGAAGCAGACTCCCCGCCGAGCAGGGAGCCCGATGCGGGACTCGATCCCGGGACTCCAGGATCATGACCTGAGCCGAAGGCAGTCGCTTAACCAACTGAGCCACCCAGGCGCCCAAGCTGTTATATTACTTTTGGTGACATCCCCATATTTGTGAAACTGGATTTGGGGAATAGGTATAGTAAAAAGCAAGCACTGAGTAAAAATCAATGTGGAGCAGGAAATTAGAATGGCAGTATCCAATATAATCCCAAGGATTGAGAATTTGTTCAGTGCCCAGTAGGTGCTAACTCATCAAGATGCAAAAGCTTACAAAGTTGCTTAGATTTAATGACACAATTAACTTAACCATAGGCATTTCTTTTGGCCTAGGAGTCCCAATGAACAAGTAGCCAAGGCACTGCATGTACCATGAACCTCTGTCCCAGAGCAAGCAGATATGGCTATTCCTAATATAGAGTAAGTAATCATTGTCTGTATGGATTTTCTTCCAAATTATGGTTGATTTAAAAGAATGAACACAATTGTTTCCATGGGAAACATTTGAGGGAGTTTGGATGGAAGCAGATACCGTGATTCTCTTTACAAATGCATATGAAGATGAGTTGACCAAACTTGGAATTATGATCAAGCCTGAGGACATTTTGATGGTGTCTGCAGAACTACTGTAATTGACAATTTCTTTAATCTTCACTAGATAATGCACATGATATTATAGAGACCTTGGCCCATAACCTCCCCTACACCCAAAACACACATTTAATATTTGGCTTGGGATTCAATACGGTATTTGTATGGTATATAGAAGCAACCTTCCTTTTAAAAGGGAAATTATTGAGACACGAATTAGCAAAGGAGAAATATGGTTGGCTTCAGGGAAAAGGCAGTGAAAAGAAGTTAGCAAGAAGGATGAGAAAAGAGAAAAGACCTTACAACTGAGAGGGGCAAAGTAATATTATAAATGCAAGTTAAGTTAAAAAAAAAGAGGACATTTAATTGCAGTTAGAAAAGACAATGATGGCTCAACACAAAAAGTGGTGGATAGGAAGAGAGAAGGATATAAGAGAGGCATGTTAAGAAAAGGTCCACAAGCATCAGAGAAGAAAGAATTAGAAAGAAGCTGAATATAGTTGGAGAATAAATTTCTATATCCTTGCTGAGCTGCATTTCATGCAACGCAGCCCTATCAGTAAGGAAACTGATATGAAATAACACAAAAAATGCATGAAATCCAACTAACCAGCTGTGATAGAACATGTTTGCAAAAATGGCAAAGATACATCTCCATTCCCAAGTGCCCTTTTGTAATGTTATCTTGCCACTCCTCATGTACAGATAAAGGGAAATTCCCCTCCCCTTGAATCTGGTTAATCTGTGGTTAATTTGAATAGTATGAGTGATGTAAATAATATTCTGGGACTTCTGAACACAGAAATTAAATAGACCTAGAAGCTTCTGCTTTTGTACTCTAGGGAAACCTGGACTGTGTAAGAATTTAACTAACACAAGATGGCTATACTGTGAGAAGACCAACATAGTCACATGGAGACACCAGATGTGATAGAACAGAAGTCCAGACCCACAACCCTAGCTGAGCCCCCAGCCAAGAGCCAGGAATAAGCCATAGAAATGAGGACACTTTGGAAGCAGAACTTCTAATCCTAGTTGGGACACCCAGTTGATGCCATGTGGAGCAGAGTTGAATTGTCCCTAATTCTTGAGACCTGGCCAAATTGCAAAATTTTGAGCATATTCATGTTTTTAGCCACTAAGTTTCACAATGTGTAATTTTGAGGTTTTCTAGCCTCAACAGTCTACATATACAGAAGTGTATACTCAGAGTGATTGGGCCACTTCACTGGTCTCTTGCCTCTTTTACTTGATTTACTTAAGTGAGCCCCAAAGGACTTTCTCTATATCCGTCAGGGTCCACACAAGAAAAGAGAAGACACCCCAGAGATTTCAAACAAGGACAATTCAATATAGGGACTTATAAATGACATAGGAGAGTGAGAAGCCAAATGAAAAGTAATCAAGGGTGTTAGTAAACACTTGAGAGCTGCAGCCATTCCTGGGACTGATCAAGTAATGGGAACAAGGAGCATTTCCAGAGCCCAGCAGCTAGAACCATCTTATGGAGACTACCTCATGGAATTTGGGACCATGGAGGGTGAGGTTGACCAGCAGGCATTGGGGCCACAGGAAGAAGCTTCTTTACATCCCTCCCCTTCTTTCTCTAAGTCCCCCTCGTTTCCACTAGACTGAAGCATGACTGCAGTTATGGATCACTGAGTTGAAGGGCAGATCCGAGAGGCACACATCATGTTGCCATTCATGCAGAATTCCCCATCCCTGAGACAGGAGAAGTTCTGATACAGGTTCATTATCACACATTAGACCTTCTCCGTCCCTGAAGCTCCATCCACATACAGATTCACCACTGTTGGACTGAACTGCAGGGCACACTCCCCAGGCACATCTGAAATGCGTCTTCAATATGCTGACCTCAGCAAGCCGAAGAGACTTGTTGGAGTTGGGAGCGGAAGTGCTCTCACAAGTGGGAACCCCACACTGTACCACCACAGTTGAGGAAAACTGAAGGATAGTCATTTATTCTTAATTTTCTCTATTTGACCTCACTAGCTCATTCCTCTGAAATCTTCCCAGAAACTTCGCTCGTCCTTTTGGATTGTCCTCTTTAAAATGCTCTTCGTCATTCAACTAAACTCCAAGAGGTAGATGTTTTCTGGATTTTGATTCCTAGGGTGTGCACGCTAAGCCCAAGCCAGGAGAAGAGATGGCGTAGCAACCTTACATGTGTAACCTCACAACACCTGGTGAGGAATTAACCTTTTTATTTCTCCAAACTGGGTGGGCGGCGACAGGCAGACAATGAGAAATAATAGACTTAAAATCTTAGCCAAGGACCCAGAATGAATTAGGAACATGCTGGGAGCGACCTCGTAAACACGTTACTCCCTAATTGCAGTCATTAAATGTGCCTCATGGCCGGGTTATTGACATCTTTATGTGCCATCCTTCATGTGTCGTAATCACTCCACACAAAAATATGGGTCAGTCAATAAGAAGAGTCTCTTCAAACAATTAAATGTGTTAGTCTGCTGTCTTTCTGGATATCAGAATCTTTAAGAACACGTGAGCAATTTCATTATCAGACCACAGTGGTCAAAGGAAACAGAAGAGTCACGAATCAGAAAAATGAAAACACAAATGTCAATGAAAACAGTTGCCTTATTAAGACATACTTGATTCATTTAAAGCAACTGCTTCATTATCTTAGGTTTATATTCTGGTGAGGAACTGATTTTAAGAGCAAACCTTCTTTGGATCAAAAAATATTGCAGAAAAGCTTTGTAGAAAAATTTTTCTTTTTCATTTTTAAATAAAGCCTCTGCCACATATATTTCAAAATTAAAATTTGTCTTGGTCTTTGCGAGCACCAATTCTATGGACTATTCTATGGAGACCAGGACAGTCAACAGGAAGAAAGGGAGTGGGGAACTCAGATCAGTGCATCACACAGGTCATGAGTAGAAGGAAATGCCTCTGGCCAGTGAGTATTAGGCCCACGGGTATTACCGAAGAACCTCTGATTGTGGCAGGTCCCATTTTCCACCGGATGAAAGGCATGCAGCATTTCCTCACCCCTACGCTGCCACTTTCGTTCCCACTTCAGATTCCTTTATTTCTGAACATGTAGGGACTATTGACCTAGTGACAGGCTAAACATCATGATCAAGCACAGCTGCAAAGGCCTGTTTGGACCACAAACCAGATGATCACAGACTCTTCCCTTGATTTCCCTCCTTCCTTAGTGTATCCTTAGATAGTGTGACTGAGGATGGAACGACGGAAGGGAAGTTTGACACACCCTACCTCTGTTGGCCTTGAGAAGAAATGGGCACCTGCTCACTGGGAAGAAATCCTGCAGAGCACTCTGCTGGCCACGGCGGCCCCTTCTCCCATCTCCCGAAAGATCTCTGTACTCTCAAGTATGAATGACATGATTGCAAAGCAGAGGATCCAGGTAGAAGGAAGCTGGGCAGTGGTGGTCCCGATGCAGTCTGGGCATGGGTGGTTTTCTTTGACTCTGTACGATGAGTATTTCATTCCACATCATTAATGATGGTCATGATAAGATTTCCACAGTTCGATGGCACACTCAAGCAATTTAGCCTTGGTCAGTCTTCTTTGCTCATACATCAGATGGCTTCTCTTCATTCTCAAAACAAGCATTTTGGTTTTTTGTTTGTTTTTTTCCTTAAAACTTGGAATCATGTAAATTTCAAAATAGCAAGTTCAAACATAGGGAAGGGCGGACACCTGGGTTCCTCTTCAGTTAAGTGTCTTACTCTTGATTTTGGCCCAGAGCATGATCTCAGGGTCATGGGATCAAGCCCTGCCACAGGATCCACACTCACCTCAGAGTCTGTTTGAGATTCTCTCTCTCCCTCTGCATCTGCCCCTCCCCCACTTACATTCTCTCTAAATAAAAAAATAAAATCTTAAAAAAAAACAAATCTTTCTATTCTGAATGTACATTTTCCATAAACGCAAGATATTTGTAAAGTCTTTTAAGCCAGTCATGGAAATCGTGGTCTAACCAGTTGCTTCAGAGGTAACTGAAGGCTTTGCCTCCATTTGTCTAGCTAGGGATCCCCTCTGGGGTCACAGAATCGAGTTATCTGACACCAATCATAGAAATAGGAGCCACCATTTACTTGGACTTAGTCTGCATCAGACACTGGATTCAAATCTTTGCGTAGAGTTTCAACTTGTTATACAAAACAACTTTCCAGAGAGTCGTCATCATACACCTCTCACAAGTACAGATCTGAGCCCTAAAGGATAGGTGGCCTGAATAAACAGCCAATGGTGGCCACACTTTGACTTGGGGTCACCTGAAGCTGGCCTCTCAGCTCTGTTCTTTGTGCTGCTGGGCAGTCCCAGGATGGAACTCCAGGGAGAGTGCAGACGTGCGGCCGGATGGGGCATGGAAGCCATCCATTGCTCACCACTCCCTTTGCCCAGGAACAAAATGGAATAAACAAACAACAGACACAAAGGCGGAAACAGAAAAAAAAGGAAAGACCAAAGAGCCAGTTGTTGATCTCCCAAAGCGACAGTCATCGCCTACTGGAACACTTTTAATTAAAAAAAAAAAAAAAAAACTTCAAAGGGTCAAATAAATATCAAGTCAAAATGGATAGCTTATTGTGTTCTTCTCAACGTTAGAATATAAATATTGCTACATTATAAGACAAATCATCTTTTGTGTCTCTGTCATCTCTGATGTTAAGCTTTCTTATACCTAAATGAAACTGTTTGATTGGATCTTATTTTCAATAATGTCAATAATGAATGTCCTGCGGTCTCAAAGATACGTTTTCTTTTCTGTTACTAATCGCTGGAATAGAAAAAACAGTATAAATTATGATGTTATTGATCATTGCAAAAGTCCCTATGCTTTAAAATTGGGAATGGATATACCTTTCAAGAGTGAGTTCCAAAAATAGCTTGTGGCAAGTCCAGTTTCAAGCGACTTATAGGAAATCCCAAAGCAAATACACTTGCCAAATATTAAAGAAGCCTGAGAAGTGTTCAAGTTTGACAATAATCATTGCCAAAAAGCGGATGAAATGGTAATCCTTGCTAAAAATGACTGGACCTTGGTTTTTCCGGTGTTTATAAATATTCTAAAGTAAATTAACACCACTGAAAAATCATCCACGGTGATCAACAGCCAGAGCCTGACTCCCTAAGGTAGCATTTCTGAGCTCCCCTTTGCTTTCCCAGCATTTGGGTATCAGCTGCCGTAGGATTAACAGTATCACTGAAAGAACTAGTTTCAAGGTCTGGACTGTTTTTCCCGATATGTTGGTTTATTTTTTCTTAATGTGGCATTTATAGTCTCCCTTTGTTCTCTTTCAAAATGGAAACAAAAATTCTTGGCAAGTCTCAAGCATTCTCTCTTGCCCACATTTTGTTTAAAATATCTCTGTCTTCTTTAATTATGGAAGCTGGTTAATTCTTGTATCTCTTGTTCCTACAAGGAAGTTTAAGGACTCAGTTATCCAGGAGGAGAGGAGGGCATCTGTCACCTAAACCTTCAGAATGCTTGACACTCATGGATGAAGTGATGGTAGGCGATACCCTGGCTGATGGCTTCACAATTTTCCCAAGAATGTATCCCTCTCTCATTATAGGTGTATTGTAATTGATAGCCTACTTCTGTGAAGACAGTTCGGTTATGTGAATATAAACTTCAGATGAAGGGAAGGCAGGCTGCTCCAGAACACCTATTCCAGGTGAATGTGGGGCTCATCACCAAATATCGGGTAAGGGCTTTGTAATGCTGACGGGGGCTGAGGGGGCAGCTCCCCTCTGGGCTTCCAACATACTTTGAAATCAGAAAGCCAAGATCAAAGTCAAAGAGGGGACCACGTAAACCAAGAGGGAGACCAGGTCAGACATCCATACTGCACAGCCCCATGTGACCATGAAGATGCACGTAGCTTGATTAGCTTCACTTGCTCTAGAACTGGAATCAATCATCACTAGAGGGGACATCCCCACTACTGTCCCACCTAGATGCAGGTAGACACATGAGTGGATGCCATCCCAGGTCCCATTGTGCAGCAGACAGTAAGAGAGGGTAACGGTCCTAAAATGTAATGAAATATTCAACCAAAATAAAGATAAGATTTACTATCTGGACCCAATGTAGAACAAAAAGGATGCTTATGAGTAAGTACTGAGACACTGTTACACTGTTGATTGAGAATTTTCTTCTCTCTGATGCCTAAAATGAGTGGTGAACTGAGAATCAGATTTCAGAAGGGAAAAGGTGGTAGTAGTTATTTGAACAAAACCTGTTCTGTGTTTGTACCTCACAGAACAAAGTCTCCATAATCACATGTTTGCAAAGATTAATGGAACCACCATCCATCTGGTGTCTAATGCCAGAAAATCCAGAATTGCTCTTTACAGCTCCATCTTCTTCATCTCACAAATCCCATTAATCATCGAGTCCTATTGATTTTACTTCCTGTGTATTTTTTAGATGCGTTAAACCCTCTCAAACCACCATCGGCTGATTCAAACCACTATCACCTGGATTCATGTCATTGTCCGCTAACTGTTCTCCTCGCTCCATCCTTGTTCCACTGCATATATTCTATGCAGTAACTGAAATCACATCAAAAAGCAAACAAAACATCTAACCAATCTCCTTCTTTACTATTATTTACACTCTCAGTGGCAGATATCTTTGGGTCTAAACCTTCCCTGCTAACCTGATTATCGATATGTCAACCTCATCCCTCACTGTTCACCTCTAGCTCATGAATCTCCATTTGCCTTTCTTATTCTGTTTCTTAAAGCCCCCAGCACCTAGTTCCTTCACAACCGCCCTTTGCCTGTGTCTTTCCACACTTCCCCTGCCTAACACCGGCTCATTCTTCCTGTCTCAACCAAATGGCAACCGCTTGATTTCCCCACAATTTAATGCTCCCATGATTTTATGGAGCCCATGAGACCTCATAGTTTTGCTGTAAAATCTGGAATTAAGTGTCTGTCTGCCTTCCCTTCTAGAATGTAAGCTCTAGCCTGGGTTCTTATGATCATTGTCTGGGAACGTCAGTCTTTCTGAGTGATGACAGATAACTTGGCTAGACATAACCTTAGCTTCCTTTTCATCTGGTGTTTTATTATTTCCAGTGTCATTGGTTCTCAGGTGTTAGCATGTATCACAAGTACCAGGAAGGCCTGTTAAGACATGGGTTTGGGGGGCCCCAATTCCAGAGTTTCCTGGTCAATAGGTCTAGGGGAGAGGCTCCTGAGTTAGCATTTCTAACCAGTTCTCCACACACCCCATTTGAGAATCATTGCTATAGTTGTCCACTTCCCCACAGCCTGACCTAATCTGATTGAGTCAGTAGTAATAAATGCTCTGGGGACCAAGCACAGAACTACATTCCAGGAGATAGGAACTGTATTCCCAATTTTGTCATCTGTTTTTCTCTGTGTCCTCAGCAAATCACTAAGCATTTAAGAAAACAACTTCATCTTAGAGCAAAATGCTTACCTAAGTGCTTTGGGAAATAAAATATTATAATCCATTTTGGATCTTCAAAATTGTATTGAGGTGCTCAGCAATTACTGCCTTATGATGTAATATTGATTACACCCCAGCTCGCTTATTGACCCAACAGCATATTAATTATTGATGGAAATGGGCAGCCTGAAATTCTAATTCAATTGAACATAGTTGTCATCACGCTCATGGTAAAGTTGCACTCATCATCAGGAGTGTTTCCTGCTGGACAGTTTAAGCATCCTGCCCAGTGAGCGGGTTGCTTCATACCTAAACAAGCCAAAGAATGATGAATATGGTGTTTATTAGGAACTGAATTATGTCTCTCATACTTCACTGGATTTGTCCTATTGACTCTAAGTTCCAGCTCCCGGAGTGGGAGAGACAACTAAATGTTTTATCTATTAGCGACTTTTCTCAATTACAGCAAGAAAAATCCTTTCAGTGAACATAGATCTTTCTTTTGTAGCGTTGCTATGGGCACATATTATTTCTGTCTGAAAGAAAATATTATCATTTAACACACTGAACTGTAGTTTCCAACTGGGAGACTGGACCACCTGGTTCCATTTGTCCCCAACAGTGTTACAGAAAGAAGTGTCGTGATACCATTGCTATAAGAGACCAAGAAAGCCTGGAGATTTTTGAAAGCACAAAAACATTTATATGTAAAGTAATATACTCACGTTGAAAAACTCTCCTATGTGCCATCACATACAGAATAAATATATATATATATATATGTATGTGTGTGTGTAAAAACAAAAACAAAAACACATACATCTACTACTACATTCTCTTCCTGGAAAATTTGAGATGGCTGGCTGGTGGATTTAAGCTAATGAGGAAAGGCAAACCACTGGCAGAAGTGATTAGTAAAAAAAAAAAAGAAATTCTCATCCTTATCAGATAGCCACTGCTTCTGCTGATGGGTTCCTGATTTGGGTGATGGACCAGGACTCCATATGGACCGTGAGAGCAGAAGTAATACCTTATAATGAGTTGCTTCTTATAGATTCCAAACCAGAATCTCATCAAAGGACTTGTGTTTACTCCACTGGGTCTAGGTCCCTGATGGCCTCCTGAACTCAGTCCATCTGAGAATTTCACGCTGCTTAGATCACTTAGGATCTAAAGTGTGTACAGCTGATGCTTTGTCTCATCATTCTGAACATTTTCCATGGGTTCCATGGCTTCCATTGGTGAACTGGAGATCCGGGGGAAGCTTGAAAGAGAAAGCCCAAGTGAGTTTCCTATAATGGCCTTGTGAAATCAAGGTTCACAGAAGTCTACACAAAGTCACTGAAGAGATTAATTTGACCCAATGTTATACAAATAACGAATATGCCTTCATCCAAGGAACACAGCAGGAGGCCATTATTTTCAGAACTCCATGTTCCTTTTGGACACCAGAAGCAGCACCACCCATGACATTCCCATGCCTAGATCCCAACTTGTTAGAGTCAAGGTTGGCCTCTTGCTTTACAGATCCCAAGGTGTTTAGTGTGTGTGTGTGTGTGTGTGTGTGTGTGTGTGTGTGTGTGTGTGTGAGGCATGTGATGTGTGATGTATGGTATAGGGAAGTTGCTTCCTATCAGGGTCATATCAGGGGCATATTATATCAAGACAAATATCTGGGGACAGAGTCAATGCGCAGGTATATCCTAAATAATAAGCTTTAAGGCCAGAGACAAAAAGTGAGAAGTCTACATGCAGATGTCCAGAAATTTAAGTTCTTCTGTTTTAAGCTCCTGACAGTGTATCAGCACTGGGAAACTCTTTCCCTATTGGTTTCTCAGTTCTTCTCTGTTCTTAATTCTTATTAAGATTCTATTGTCTTAATCAACCTTTCCTCAAATTTTTACCCCCAGGATTAAAACAGAAGAAATTACGATAATTAAATGGACACTAAATATACATAAACAAGCACACATATTCCCACACACATCCAAACACAAACCCATGCATACATAAAGTACACGGTATGTTGAGCTTACAGTCCTGAAGGACTCAAGCTTCCTTTCCTCCTTAATGCTCACACGCTTCTGATTTTGGAGTCACTGGACAAGTTCATATCACCATATGGCCCTTGGCCCTGCACTTTCATGTCATAGCTTCGAGTAAACGTTTTCCTGGGTCTTTTTATACACAGCAATGCCTAATTACTATACACAGACCCAACAAGAATCATGGGCATACATGTCAACACAGCCAGACTAAATGTAACCCCTACTCTACACTCAAACCCCCCAAAGCTGATTCCATAAATGTCTACGACAAACAGGCATGCAGTGAAGTGTGGTAGCAAGAAAACGAGGGGAAAGCAACTGGTCTTTTAACCAACTGCGGTACGCTTATGGATCTTACTTAAACACGTCACTGCATGAACACATTGCAAGGGGCTCGGGGATGGCCGTGCATGTGAGGGAGCCTGAAGCTAAGGCTTCGCGACAGATCTGACTCTGTCGGGCCCCTGTGGAGGCTGCAGCTAGAATAAGAAAGTCATTGTCCCCTCATCTCTGTGCCTCTGGGGTGATGGGGACTCTTGTTGCTGCGTATCCACAAGCTCCTGCTCCCCAGTGCTTTCCCCTGATCATCCTTTGCTTACTGTAGTGCTGACAACCCTACGTAAACTTTCAGCTCAGACACCTGCCACTGACAAAGTGGGATTCTTAGTCAGTCTTGGGAAGGGAAGATGATTAAGGTTCGGCTAATAGTCCATGGGCTGGCCCTTGCCTGGGGAGGTGAGGGTTATGCCACCTGCTGTGCACTCTGCAGGATTGTGGACAGAGTTGAATTCTCATCACTGCCTCGGAGCTCAGTAAAACGTAAAAGAGGACTTTTTAACTCAATTAATTTTTAGCCACACTTTTAAGATATTTCAAACTTCCCCACTCCCTTTCTCTACCAATTTATTTCTAAATGTATTGAAATGCCCAAGGCCCTGTCCTCCCCCTTCTTTCCTCAGTGTCCTCGTGTCTTTACCTTTCCCCCGTCCCCCTGTATCACACCCCTCACCCTAACAGCTGCTCTCGGTCACTACCTCAACTCCCTGACTTCCATGGCTTTTCAGTCCCACCCCCGCCCTACCAACAGGAAACCCCGACTCTGACTGGCCAATCTCTTCAAATTCTCCCCTTGGAGCCTGAGGTCCGTGGGTACCATTGGAGAGCGTGACATGCACCTGAAGATTAGGACCCCCAAACATCACGGGCTCCAGCCTCATTGCCACCTGACGATCCTCCTGTGTCCTGGGCCTGCCTCTCGAATTTCTCATTAAAAACGGCTCCGAGGTTTTATCTTGTGATTCCTCGCTATTGTACTCTACCCCACATCGGCTCCAGAAAGCTCCCTCGCCTACAATTTCATGAAGGGAATGGATTAGTGAGAGCTTCCCAGATCCTGGCTTTCCTCTCCCCTCCCCATCCCGCATCAATCCCACACTTACCGGCACCTGCTCTGCTCATTCCTTTCCTCTTGCTCAGGGGAGGAGCCTCTCCTCCAGCCAAGGACTGAATTCCAGCTTGTGCTCTGGGGCCCCTTCCGTCCCCCTCTTCAGGAACTGTCCCCACTCTGTGCGGATCTCCAACCTCTCCTCTCGACTTACTGGTCAACTTCAACCTATTCGTAGGTCCTCGTGAATCCCCTTCTCAGAAGCTTTCCCTTCAGTCCTGCTTCTCAATCTTGCCTGTTGCCCAAGGCCTTTGCCTCAGTTTTCAGGTGGGTTGTGATCTACAACTGCCTCAGCCTCCTCATCACTCCTACGGGGTCTCCATGTGATCTGTTCCTTCTCAGATCCCAAGCGACCTCTGGCTTCTAGATTCCATGACCTGTTTACATATGAACATACAGCAGAATGTGACCGTAAGGACGTACCTCTCCTCAGATACATTAGTCCTCTGACACCTCTTTTTCTTGGGCTTCCTTTTGTTCTTCCGAGCTCTCCTCCCAATTCCTCTTCCTTTAATATTGGGATCCCTAGGGGTTCCATCCTAGGTCCCTTTCTCTCCTCACCCATACTTTTAATGCCTGCTCTCATACACCCTCCTTTAGAAACTAGCACCCTCTTGGCTCCAGATTGAAGTACCTTCCAGATTACTTCACAGTTTCTACATGAGTGTCCCACGGTGGGTTGACATTAGATATGTCTAAAACTAAACTCACACCCCCATCCTGCCTCTTTTAGCCCCTTACCCCCTGTACGACATCTGTATAATGACCACCTTCCATCTTCACCACCAACATGTGGTCACCCCCATCTCTGCATTGCCCCCTTCTTGGTATATGGCACCATCAGTTTACCTAGTCCAGGGACCAACCCATCACCCCTGACCCCCAGACTTCTTTCACATCCCAAATCAGATTAGTCTCTAACTGCTGCTAACTTTACCTCCTGCCTGCTGCTCTTCCTCCCTATTTCACCATCACAGCCTTGCCTTCATCCCTCCCCATGTCTTCCACTGGCTAGTGGCTCTCATAGTGCTTGCACTCTCTCCTTTTTTGACCTGACAAATCCGACTCTCTTGATTTTTTGATGATGTGAGTAAGATCGTGCTTTTATGAATATTAACATAGCACAACTCCCATCTCTCCTCATTCTGCTTGTTCAACCCTCATTCCCAGTTACATCAGAGCTGGCAGCTCCCACACACCCCAGACTTGCTCTTTTCTGCAGCCTTGACACACACACTGGGCTTCTGCTTGGGAAGCGTTTTCCTTGTCTACTCTTCATCTTTTTTTTTTTTTAAAGATTTTATTTATTTGTCTGAGAGAGAAAGAATGAGACAGAGAGAGCATGAGACGGGGGAGGGTCGGAAGGAGAAGCAGACTCCCCGCCGAGCGGGGAGTCCGATGTGGGACTCGATCCCAGGACTCCAGGATCATGACCTGAGCCGAAGGCAGTCGCTTAACCAACTGAGCCACCCAGGCGCCCTCTACTCTTCATCTTAATCCCCTATGTTTGACGCTTTTCCAAAGCATCTCAAGTGTTAACCCCTAAAGGAAGTCTCTCTTAGCCCTGTGCGTCAGAGCTTCGTGTATTGCAATTGTGAGTTTACTTGGTCAGGCAGGGATGCCACCACCCGCAGCAGATCCCAGGATGCAGCTCAGCTCCCAGCACAACAGGGGCACTCAGCATGTAGACTCTATGTACACAGCACAGCAAGACCTCAGTCAAAGCCATACCGACATTCGCAATTTGTTTTGTATTTTAACCCACCCCACTCTCCCTCTGTTTGCCCTCACAAAGACGTTTCTTAGGACCTGACTTCTTCTAGTTGACAGTTTCCTTTCATTATCCCCAAGTATAATTTACTGGCTTACTTTTCTTCCTTCTAGTTTATTTTTATAGCATTTCTATTCATTTTGGGGGTAACAACTAGTCTTAAAAACTTATTCTTTTTGAGAAAACAAGCATGAAAACTAGTGGAGGGTATTATAAAGAGAATCCTTTGTGTCCTACCTACACATCGTCAGAACTGGCTGACAGCAGTTTTGTTTTAGATATATATATACATATTTTCTAAAGATACATAAGGGCTCGTGTTTAATAGTTTTCATGTTTTTCCCTTTTTCACTATCTACTTATAGAAATTTCTCATCATGTTCTCTAGGGTTATTGCAAATTCTGCCAACATCATTAAAACTATGTTCAAGCCATCTATTTTATATATAATTACATATTTCAGAGATTTTTAGCATTCACAGAACTGAATTTCTTCATGATTTTCTGAATCATTTTGTTAATCCAGATAAGGAATTTAAAGCCACTGACTCATCACATTGCTTTTTCACTCAGAGTTGGCTTAACGAGCTGCTCACCAATAGTTGACAAAGATGTTATATTTCTTAACTATCAAGGTAGGGAACAAAGGACTAAAGCCATTCTTCATAACAGAAAGAAGAAAAAGTGGAAAATAAGGGTTGAGATGGCACCATCGGGAGTCCAAGTATATTTACCATGCTTATTTAAATTAATCCAACTGGAAATATTGTTTAAAGAAGAATTTTTCATACTACCTTATATATCTAGAACTGAAACACATGCATTTTGTTTTAATATATGACCATTTGAACACAGTTTTTTTCCCCCACACAATTCCATTTCTTGTCTCATCTTCCTCTTGTGGGGAACTGGCTCATTCATTAGTTTATGTTAATTTGGGGTGATATGTTCACAAAATACACACATATACACACAGACATATGCCTTAGAGTGAAAAATTCTTTTTTATAGTTCATGGTATTCCGTTGCATGTTAAATTGACTTCCCTAAATCCTTTGTTGATGAACATGTATGTTGTTTCAAACATTTTGGCATTACAGATAGTGCTGTGGAGGGTAATAATGCACATATGCCATTTCACATGTATGTAAGAATCTCTGCAGAATATTCTCAAACGGAAATGATTTGATCAAAGGCTATATGCATTTGTAACTTTGGTATCTATTTCCAGATTACTATCCATCAGAGTAGAACTATATGTCTATGTCTCTGCCTATCTATCTATCCATCTATTTATCCATATCACCATCAGCAACATAAGACGGATCGGCCTTTCTAAAGGATTTTTGATGTTTTGTGGCAAGAGGAATGGTTGAAAATTCCTCCCTTCCCGGGTGGGGACTCTGTCAGTTTCTGTGGCCTCAGCTGGGAGAGGTCAGTGAGGGAAGGAAGTACACACAATCCTCTGTCCAGAAGTAAGACTTAACAAAGTTCAAAACATTGTTAATTGCATAACAGTGTTCCTGACTCCATTGAACTTGACTCTATGCTGAGTTTGTTCTGTACATTACCTGTTGCGTGTACTAAAATTATCCTGAATATGTTTCCACAGGTATCATTGTTAATTCAACTTTTAATTTTAAAATAATTTTAGGTTCACAGGAAAGTTGCAGTTTCACAAAAGTTTCACAGATAGCACAAAGTTCCCATAAACCCCCGTCAAGTTCTCCTAATAGCAACACCTTACATTAGTATGTGTATTTGTTAAAATTACTGAACCAATATTGATACATTGTTAATAACTAAAGCCCATGCATGTTACAGACTTCTTTAATTTTTACATTTTGTTTTTTTTTTCTGTCTTCCAGACTCTCCATCCCGGGTACCACATTTCTGTCCACCTTGATACTTCTTGAGGTAACTTGTCAACCTCCTGGTTCCTCACTCTGAAATCTCATTTCCCATTGATGACCCACTTCTCAGATGGAGGATTCTGTGGGCTGCAGTTTGTGTCCCACCAAATTCATATGTTGACAAGGCCAAGGTGACAGTGTAGGGATGTGGGAACTTTGGGAGGTGACTAGTCATGAGGGCATGGGCTTAGCACCCTTATAAAAGCGGTCTTGGAGAGCTAGCCCCTTTGGTCATGTGAGGGCACAACCTGAAGTCTGTGACTCAGTAAAGGGCCTCCCCTGATGGTGCTGGTATCTTGATCTCCACTTTCCGGCCTCCAGAACTGTGAAAAATAATTTATGTTGCTTATAAGCTACCCAGCTTATGGTAGTTTGTTATAGCAGAGTGACAGACTAAGACAGAGGGTTATTTTTCCCTCACACCCACCATACCTGAGGGCCAGGATAAGGCATTAGGCTCTCCCTTGCTTCCCCATGCTGCTTCCCCAGACCGTCACTCATCTCCAGCTTTCACAAGCCCTGCTCCCAGTGAGAGTAACACCATTAATCAACCTTACCTCCTCCTCATTGCTGCCTGCACCGTCATCCTGGTCACTTCCTTCAGTCATTGAACATTTTAGCTTCTGGATCACTGACTTCTCTATTCCTACATCTACATTGTACCTTCTACTTACATCTCTGTATGATCCTTGGATCCCAACACCCACACACACATCCCCCATGATCCACATGGATGTGTCTTTCATACCTTGACCTTGAAGCTTTGTGCCTCCTCGTCTCCCATGACCTTTCCCACAATGCGCTTTGGCCACTCTGTCTCAGGGTCCTACATCAGAAAATGATCAGTTCTGACATTTCATTCCCCAAGTTGCTAACCACCAACATGTTTGGTCAAGAATATTGCACTGCGAAATTTCTGAGCCTTAATGTAATTTTTAGCTCACTTAACCTTTTCATTTTCTCACCATCCCTTTAGGCTTCCCTTCCTTCATTACACAACTTAGGGTCATCATTAAAATCCTTCCTCTTCTGTCAACTCCCTTCCTTCTCTTTTCCTGCCCGGTACTTGAATGGCGACCGTCCAGCCTGAATGGACATTTCCGTCTGATATCTGAAGGCTTCACCAGAGCAGTTGAACATTGAAACTGTCCTCAACATATCCTTCTCATGTCTTCATCTCAGATTTCATGTGGGCATGATTACCTTGTGCATCTCTTCCCCTTGGGATTCCACTCTCATAGGTGGCCATCTCATAAATTTTCCTTTCTCATATCCCTGGTGGAAAACCTTGCCTCATAATTCACAGAATGAATAGAGGTCACCAGATGGGAGACCTCTTATTGTTCCCTCCCAAATCATAAATCTGTCCACATTGCAGCCCAATTCTTCTCTCCTCCCATTATAACTGATGAACTGTTCCTTCTTTTATCAGAACCCACCCCATCCAGATGTGCTACAGGTCTCATCTCTTTTTTTTTTTTTCCCCCTTAGAGAGGGAGAGAGACATAGGGCAGGGGAGGGGCGGTGGAGAGGGAGAGAGAGAATCTTAAGCAGGCTCCATGCCCAGCATGGAGCCCGATGCACGGCTGGATCTCACAACCCTGAGATCACGACCTGAACCAAAATTAAGAGTTGGGCACTTGGCCGACCAAGCCACCCAGGCACCCCAGGTCTCCTCTCTTGACATTGTATTGCTCCTTCTGTCATTCTCTCTTTCCTGTATCATCAATCCCCACACTTTTTCCAGATTATTCCTGGCAGCTTATAAACGTGTTCTAGTATCGTTCTCTATAAACAAAATGAAACAAAGCCCCACATCTCCCTTGGTCATCCATCCCTTTGCAGACCCATCTGCTCTATGCCCTCATGGCCAGGTTTCTCTAAATAGTTGTCTACAAGTGTTCCCTGCACTTGTGCATCTTGTGAGTGGGTAGCCTCAGATTGCCTCAGAATGTAGAGACAAGATTATTTCAATAAATCGTCGCCAACTGCCCACTTGTCCACATTTCCTTGGCCATATTAACAATAGCTGTAGAACATTCTTACTCTCTTGGCTTTTAAAATCATCCAGTATGAAGCAACTACTCCACCTGTTGGTATTCATGGTTATAATCCCAGAGTAGCAACTTTCATACAGAAGTCATAAAGCCACAATTTCGTTTCTAATCTCCAGAAGGATTGAAATAATTCCACATAAAGCCAGGGTAAAATTTCCCAGCTTCCCTCTTAAACTGACCCTCTGGAATCGCACCAGGGATGGGAATCCTTCTTTATCAAGCACTGTACAAAACAACTCTGGGGTATTTGGAAGAGTTTTGCACCTCACAGCAATCAAGACCACCCCAGATCACAGAGGCACAGAGAGAGTGATCCCATGTGGTACTGAGCTCCATGAAGATAGCTGTGTTCTGAGGACGGCCAGGGGCCCTTAGAAGTTTAATGCCGGTGACATTTTTAGATCATGAGGGTGTTTCCTTGAAATGAAGACTGCCTCTCCCCATCATTCTCCTGAAGGGGCATTCTTTAACCCACGCCTTGGGATAAACTAAATGTCTTCATCTTCATGAGCCACATACTTTGTATGAATAAGGATGGGTTTGATATCCCAGAGGTTATAATTTATGGCTTCTGCTTATGAAAAATATCTTTAAAGAAGGAAGATGCTAAGCAGAATTGCAGGTTTCCCACATGCCCTATCATTAGAGAAGACACTCTGCACAAATTTTATTTTCTTTCATTTAAAAATAACTTGTAACTTAAATAAGGAAATTTCAGAGGATTTTGTATTTGCTTCTGCGTTCAACAAAATGAAAGGAGTCATTTTAATGTACGTCCCATTTAAGCACTATCCCCTCATGCCTCGGCTCCTCCATCTCAAGCGCCGGACGCTCTGCTCACTGTGGAAATCAGGCCCAGGTTGACTCAGGCTGTAGGATTCACGCATGTACTCTGATATAGAAATGTGCCTTAACGGGCTTGGACGTGTCTGTTAGTTTCAGATCAACTTGGACCAGGGCAGGGACTGACTGGAAACCCAACAAAATGGGTTAGAAGACAAGGCAAGCACCTTCCTCAGCAGGTATCCGACCATCTGGAAGCATCTCTGGGTGTGGTCGGTTACCCCGAGGGGTTAGTGTAGAGTAAGGAGGCTCTGAGACCCGGATCCCACAAGGTTCAGAGGACTTCTCACAGATGCACATGCTGGTGGCTGGTGTCTGCCCCAGAAGGCAGGGCAGGTCCTTCCCAGAAATGCCTCCTCCGAGCAGCCCAGGTGGAGAGAGTGGATCCATCATATTCCCTTCGTAAGAGGCCCCTTCAGAGAAGATCTGGGAAAGGTCAAGAGCTCAGCCAGGCTCAGCCACACTCCAGGCTCTCAGGTTCTATCTCTGCTGTGTGGTTTCAGTCAAAGTGCACATGCTTCAGCCAATTCATTCTCAATATGGCAACCTTCCCCACTGCCATTTTGGTGAAGCACTTTGGTCAAATCAATTTTTGCAGGTAACAACCTCACCAGATAAAGTCAACTCATTGTTTTTCTCTCCCTCTCTTTTTTTTAAAGATTTTATTTATTTATTTGCCAGAGAGAGAAAGTACAAGCACGAGCAGGGGGAGCGGGAGAAGCTCCCTGCGGAGCAGGGACCCCGATGTGCGGCTTGATCCCGGGACCCTGGGTTCACGACCTGAGCCACCCAGGGGTCCTTCATTGTTTTTCTATAACGTTCAATGTCAAATTCCACAGCAGCTCAGTATTCCCTCACAGTAGGTGTCCATGGGCAGCGTCCGTGCTCTTGGGACAAGCACCATGGCCATCACCCTAAACGCACAGCTCCTAACCTGGTGCTCAGGGGCTTTTTAGGCAGGCAGGACCGAAACGGGTTTGGTGGGAAGTGTGTCCTCTCTCTTCTCCTATGATTGTTTTCTTAACTACCTCAAAAATTTAGGCTGTGAGCACAACACACGCCCAGGGATTTCTAATTCGGTGCGCATACGAGTGTGTATGCGTGCCCATGTGGAAAAGCCAGCCTATATGAAATACTCTAGCAATCTAAATCTACAATTTAAATATATCAGGCAATATTCAGATTTCATGCTCCGTGCAAAAGCAAGATAAGCTCATCAGCATAAAGTAAACATCTTTGTCTTTGAGGAGGGTCTCATCATTTTAGGAGCAGAAGCTCAACGGATTAAAGAATGACATTACTGTTGCCTGTGTTTCTGAGCCCAAGTGGAATTTTGATTAGACTATGCAAATCTTAATATTGATCTTCCATGTGGTGAAAATCAGAATTGTCCTTTTTCATACATTTTCAGTGTGAAGTGACGACTGTCTAAAGCATGTAAATAAACAGATAAGAGCAGCGATATTTAGACTGGGAACACAGTGGTTTCTAGTTTTCCAGAAAATTTAAATTTAATTTTGTAATTTCTATATAAAATACTTAAAAAAACGAAACAATCTACAGCTTAAAAGCATCAACAAATGTCTGATCCCATATTGTACACAAAGGCAGGATAAGCTCATCAGCCTAAACGAAACCTCTTTATCTTCCAGGAGTTTTTCAACACTTCAGGAACGAGAGGTCAACAAGTTTAAACAGTACTGCTACTTGTCTCATGTTTCCGGGCCTATGTGCATGTTTTATGATCATATGTTTATGGGACTATCAATCATTTACATAGTGAAAATCACACTTGTCCTGTCACATGTTTTTAGCACTGATGATTACTGCCTAAAGCAGTTAAAGATAAGAAACCAGAATTTTACACAGTAGCAATTCTTTGTTTTGTGCCGCTGATTCTCTTAGCTCCGCTATAAAGTATGGACTGTAACACTTTTCTCTGAAGGCTGTTGTGATTCATTAAAAGCATAGTGCACACCAAAGCCCCCGACCCGGGGCTGGGCTGGACACTGATCAGCTCTGTGTTCCTTCCTCCTATATTTTGTCCTTTGCCTTTCTTTCTTCTCTATTTCCTTCCTTTTCTGTAAAATAGTAGATACTGAAATAGCACACAGTGCACATTCCGTGTTGTTCCCCAAAGAACACTACCGCACACCAGCAGGCTCTGCTTTCCTCTCTCTAGTACCCTACCTCAGTTCCTCTGTCCTGCGGGGGCCACATCGACTCTGCTCCCGTTAGCTTCCCATTTCCCCGGTCAATGCACTGCTTCCATTTGGATCTTACACTTATATTTTAGGTATTTTTCTAGGCTGAGGCCTCATGAAAGCCAAACACCAAAATAAGCTGAACCAGAACCATGATTTTTAAAATATAAGGAAGTATTTCAAGCCTTTCCATCACACTAAAAATATCACTATGCTTGTAATCACTTACAATGATAGAATCATGGTTTTGATGAGAGCGGTAATTAGGATAAATAGAAAGTAACTTTAAGAAAAAAATAATGCAGGGATGGAGGAGGTTCAGGGAGAGAGAGGCGGAGGAGACCTAGAAGCGGAAGGATTTCCAGTCTCCTTACTTTGTGTACCAGCTGCAGCGCCCTCTCCCGGGTCATTCTCCTCCCTGCATCTGGACAAGCTCTCCTCAGCCTTAAGGTACATTAAGGTAGGACTCAGAGAGGTGTTCCTGACCACAGCAGACTTACCTGGGCCCCCCCCCCCATATTTTTCCACAGCACCACCTGCCTCCGGCTGTCACTATGTGGCCCCAGGGATGTGAAAACCCACTTACTGTCTCCCTCAGTAACCGTGACCACCCACCCAGAGGAAACCTTGTTACATTTTCCTTTGCAATTGCATAGCATTGCTCTGGGTCTGACCAATCACCAGCCCTCATTTGATGTATGACTGATGAATCAGTGAGGATAAAGTATAGAAAAAAAGATAGAAAGAAGGAAATAAGGAAAAAGTGTGATAATAAAACGACCTTCCAGAATAGGAAACGTGGCGTAGTAATGCCTTACGGTTAAGAACATTCCAGGGGGAATCTTCCTCTCCCTTCTTCTTGGGTGGCAATAACTGCTCCTTCACAAAGAAACCACAGGGTGGGGCAGAAGAGCCCACCTGTCCCAAGGATGGGCGGTGGCCAGCTTCACAGGCTGGTCAAGGTGAGAACACTCTTGCGGCTCCTTCCAGGACAAAGATTTTCTGGTCTAACCGAAATCCACCTTCATTGGTTTTACCCAGTTCTCTTACAGGGAGTCACGTGTGTTTAGTTTAAATGATGAAGTTTATAAAAGTCCTGTGTGCAGTAAGTTGCCACTTAATGGTTTGTTGTAATAGAATCTGTTGCAGATGATTGGTCTGGAATTTGTTGTCCCCTGAACCCCAACTGGCTGAGACATTTCCCCCCATTCGGGTAGCAGTTATTCCTGCTGTCTCATCCTCAGTGCTGGGAGTGTGGTGGCCAGGGACTGAGGGGGAAGGGCCCATTTCTAACCTGCTCCACCTCTGGTACTGTCTGCTGAGCTGGCTGCCCTGGGACCCAATCCCTGTCTCCCATCTCCAACTTCCCCAGCCTGGCTCTCCCTTTCACATGTCCACCCATAGTTAAAATTCATCTGTTAATTGCTAATTCCAGGAAAGTGGGAAAATGGACATATACTCTCCCTTTTAAGGATGGGAAAACCGAGACAGCGCACCTTTGAGTGGCTTTCCTAAGATCACACAACTACTTAGTGATAGAACTGGATAGAACATTTTTATCTCTGGACTCCTAGGTGTAGTCTATCTCCAGAAAAACCAAAGGGTCTCTCTACCAGGTCAGTGAACTCAAACCCTGCCCTAATTCTTCAAAGTCGGTGAAGCACAGTTCACTGCCTGGTATCATCCAGAACTGGCCTCGTAAATAACAAAATACTGAACTTCTGGTATAGAATGACCAACGTCTATCAAGAGATTATAGAGGAATATTAAACAGCATCAAGTATCTTCACAGTGGGTGTCTGATACACCCATTCCCCATTCTAGCTGCTTCCCAACTTCTTGTCCCTATCTTTAAAGTCCATTGAATGTAATGTTTAAAGTCTACTGAATCCAAATATCAGTATTTTATTTACTCAGTAATGAATTTGATATAAGATTTTGACCACGGCCCGCTTTAAGGACCCAGCTGGGTTGATCCAGGTGCATCTGATGGTATGGACAGCGCCAAGATCATATTCACTGCAAAGATCAAGGAATTGGGGAGTAAAACTTAAAATTTACCTGATATCCAAAGCAAGACTTCTCTGCTCTGGCCTTAATGCTAGATAACATGGCAACACGGCCTTGGCTGGCCTCAGTCTCCAGCTGGGAACCTCTTACTCTGCTGTGCCTACCAGCCCCTTGGGGAATAATCACAGTTCTTCTCTCCGTCCCTTCCTTACCTTCTGTACTTGGCTTCTACACACACTTTACATTAGAAATAGTCTCACCTATTGGTTGCCAGTGGGAAATAGCTCTAGATTTATTCATTTATTGATAGAGCAGGTCAACTGGAAATTTAATCTAATATATATTTAAATGAAAATAATAACAGACCTTGATTTCTATAGATCACCGGAATTATACCCCAGCCAAGCTCATGTGTTTGGAGATCTCTACTACTACACATTTTAAAAAAGTGAGTATTAGGTAAAATTGAATCAGCATACTCACAATATTTCTGCTCATGTGCTTCTTCATTCTAATCTACTACACACCCCTTGCAATCATGTAATGGGATTATATTATACAAAAAGCTATCTGACAAATACTGGGTATGTATTTCTGGAGAGCAAATAGACTCCCTTTCTCAGCGAAGGGCATTTTGTAATTTAAATTCATTATCAGGGAATGTAAGATCACATTAAATATATAGAAAATAATCTTCTAGTTTAAGAAGCAGCTGAATCTCCATGCTCAAAATATGTAAAATCCCTACTCTGTAACAGGTTTTCTTCTTACCATAGAACACAGATGAACATTAATATTTCTACTAAATCTCATCCTTGTATTTATTAGATCACAATATTGGTTCCAATTTTGCCCAAATAAGTTTAACGTTAAAACTACTAAATGAGACCCTATGGTTTCCTCTTTCCCTTACATGGGACTAGTCAGTCCTCCCTCTTCTCATGGGTACCAACACCCTGGAAACCACGTTAGCTTTGGACTTAAAATAGTTGATTTTCTAGCCTGCCATAATTCCATTTATGACCCAGTCCTTGGAGTCTCTCATTCTACACTGGAAAGAGATCTGTGAAATCCACCTACTCCTACGTTCTGAAAAAGCTGAAACTAAAGGTAGCAAATAAATTGCCCACATGCAGAAATACAATAGCTTTGAGAGTTTAGCATAAATTCTTTCCTCAAGTTTCTTCTTTATGGTCGTTTCCTCTGTGAAGCAAAACACCAGTGCAGACCTTTCCACCTGAGGGCTGCCTACCTTGGGGAAGAGCTCTGTGAGCCCAGAGCACGGTGACCAGAGGCACCATGGGTGCTTCCAAGCAGCAGGGGCTTGGGGATGACCTTCTGCACAATGCCCCAGACTCAGCTCATTCTGTGGTCTTCCCACCCGGAGCTGGTCCCATGCCTCCTGTCCTTGCCGGCTCGTCACTGGTCCTAGTGACGCTTCTGATGGGAAGCTCACAGGAGCATCTTCCTGAGCCCAGGGCTGACAACTGCAGAACCACAACCATTTTTGGAAAACCAAGTCACCTTGAAGGAACTCACCCGAAACGTGGCCTTCAAAGGTTTGGAAAGGTCCTCCAAGACCCTGGTACATTCAGGGATAATTCAGGGATAATTTAGTAATAATTATCAGCATGCAAATTATTTGTATGACAACAGCAAGAAAAAACAGGGTTTACTAATCCTGGATAGTTGGATAACTCCAACACTCTTTCTGTATTTATTAATCTAATAAGATTAATATTAATCTTAATATTAAGATATTAAGATTAATATCTTAATCAGTTGAAGGAAAGTTTGGAATCTTCAAACATACTACTGACGGAATTGAAAAATCAGGAAGTGTAAAAAGAGCCCTGATCTTGGAGTCATAAAGCGCGTTCTCTGCTGGGTTCTGGCACCGAAGCTTGGTGACACCAAGGACACTGAGGAAGGTCCTTGGCCTTGCCAGGCCTTGATGAGCTATGGTGGGGTTGCACCTTTGATCAGCAAGATCTGCTCCTGAGCAAACACTCTGAGCTTGAGGAGCCTCCAGGGAGACTTGGCTCTATAAGCTCCGTGCGCCGGGGCTCCCCACGGGATGGATCAGAATGACTCGTCCCCTGAAGCCAATCTACTCAGTCTTGGTACACTTCCACCCCAGAGCATTAAGCTGCTGTTTTCAGAAACACACATCCAGGAAGCCTGGCTGAGGTGAGCAAGGACACCATTAACCTGCCTGGCTCCCCCAGAACCCCTCATGTACCCTCCCTGCTGAAACTGCGTCCTCACCCCCCACGTCATCTGCAAAACGCTGTGACCTCATGTGAAGCCTTAGAACACCCTTTGCTCTAAACAAATACATTTTGTGCCAACATGAATCAGTGCACTTACGTGATGGCTGTAGTTTGAATCCATCATTACAAACTATCCCGGTTATCAACCTCCTCTGCTCCCACAACTACTCGCAGAAACTCGTTTCAGTACCTCGGGGCTACTTCGCCACATGAAGGTTTTTTTACTTCAGTGACAACAGCCTGAAAAATCGTGTCATCTCTGAAAACCACCATTAGCAATGTCAAGATGTATTTGCTTTTGAGATTGCCATGCCCAGCAGGGTTGGGGACACAGTTTCATAACAGCCAAGTGATGAAGATATTTATTCCAATTTACTGTTTATATATTTAATATATCTGATTTGCTGTGTTTTTGAACTGCTGACTTCCCAGCACATCATCGTTTAAGGAAGCACTTAATATCAATTTATTCCCAAATTGGTGACAGTAAGCTTTATTTTCCCTTTTTTTTTTTTTTTATTAAGACTTTACTTTTTAAAAGCAGTTTTGGCTTCATAGCAAAATTGAGGGGAAAGTACAGAGATTTCCCATATAGTCCTGCCTCCGCACAAGCATAGCCTACCCTCCACCCCCTTATCATCATCCCCCACCAGAGTAGCACATTCATTAGAGTGGTTCATTTGCTGCAGCTGATGAACCTACACTGACACATTCTGATCACCCCCAACCCACAGTCTATATTACGGTTCACTCTTGGGGTTGTACACTCTGTGGGCTTGGACAAATGTGTAATGACATGTATCCCTAATTATTGTAAGATACAGAGTGTGCTTACTTCCCTAAAACCCTGTTCATCCCTCCCAGTGCCAAACTTCTGGGAACCACTGATCTTTTTACTGTCTCTGTAGTCTTGCCTCTTCCAGAATGTTTATCCATCCACATACTGAAGGGCATCATGGCTGCTCCCAAAGATTACATTTTAATAACTTAGTTTACTGCTACCAGCCAAGATTCTCCAGTGCAGAATCATAAATTTCCCTTTGTAGGTAATCCATGGGTAGACACGTGGAGTGTGTAAAAAGACCCTGTTCTTCATCAAACTTTGTCTACTTGCTAGTTCTAGCATCCACCGATGAATGGATAACTCCAACACTCTTTCTGTATTTATTAGCTGGCATCGCACTACAAATGAGAGCTTTCCCTCCCCCTATTGATATGCTGGTTTATGTCAGGGTCAACTCATGTATTTTTATTTTATCCAGTGGGTCATTGTCTATTACAACAAATATTTATTTTGATGCTCAGATTTTGACAGATTGGACCAAGGCAGCTCTTCTAGCTCCTGACTCCCTTTGATATGTTCCTACGACTCCTTAGGGAACTGTTTACTTTCTGGTGCATTCAAATACCCCAGATTCTTAGGCACGTGGTGGCTCAGTCGTTAAGTGTCTGCCTTCGGCTCAGGTCATCATGGTCCCAGAGTCCTGGGATTGAGTCCCGCATCAGGCTCCCCGCTCGGCGAGGAGTCTGCTTCTCCTTCTCCCACTCCCCCTGCTTGTGTTCCTTCTCTCACTGTGTCTCTCTCTGTCAAATAAATAATAAATAAAATCTTTAAAAAATAAAAAAATAAAAAAGAAATAAAATGTCCTAGATTCATCTTATGCTTTTCCTGGCTCAACTCTGGAATTAGCACCTTCCCAAGGAGTCCTGGATCCTCTCAGCAGAAAAGATTATTTAGAAACCAAAATCTCTATGGTAGGCTATATGTGTATTGCATTCTTCCCAACTTCATAGAATAAACCAGGAGCTCACTCTAGTAACTCTTTGAAGTCATCCAGGACGGTAAGGAGAGAGGAAATTGAAACTTGGCATTTCAGGACACCTGGGTGGCGATATGGTATTCATGTTTTGCCTCCCTAAAGATGTCTATGCAAAGTGAAAGGATTTGCCTTTTGTTTTTGAAATTGCTTGATTTTAATGCCAATGACTGATATTTCTGCATCATTTGTTCTAAACTTAGGTGTGAGGAGGACTGAATAAATTGGCCAAAGCATCACGTGTGTGCCATCGAGAAATAATACTGTATGTTATGTCACAAAATATCTTCCGCAGGCTTTGCTTAAAGTTACACATAACTCATTTCCCATAATTACATTTTATTGTTCTATTGCTATGACAACTTACAAGAAAATTATTTCTATAGAAACTATACTTTTTATTCTTTGCTTAACCTTTCTATTAGATTGAAAATGTGCTTCGTGGCTTGCTGAGTTCACTGTCAAAAAATAGTAAAAGATTAAACAGAATTACAGTAATTATTTCCAAGTAAAGTTCTCAGGTCTTACTATATTTGAAAATGTAGCTAACATAGTTCATAATTTCTCCTCTTCAGTTGCAATGTCATTTTCAGTTCTGAGGTTCTTTGTCAGTGATCATCACCAGCCAATGAAATTTCTAATAAAAATCCCTTATTTTATCGTGGGCATTTGTTCACTTACATCCTTATAATATTGGCTGGGAGACATTTCACGACAAACTCTGCTATTAATTTTCGTTGTACCTACCACCTGTTAAGTGTCTTGTTTATATACTCTACCTCCGTGACTAAGTTATGTTTTACTCTTTCCAATGTCTGGGGAAAACAGCCGGAGCTCCGGTGTCTCAGGGCTGAGTTTAGAACTGGACCTCCAGAATCCCATGCAGGTCCTCCGTGTCCACAGCCCACATCAGCTTCATTATATAGCACTGTTTAATATTCATGCTAGGGAAACATTACCCCCTTCATTAAGCTAGATAATGTGCTCAGAACACAGATAGTGTGCCTGTACATGAATTCCAATTTCGTGTTGATCTCTTTCTTTATGGTGATAGGTGTGTTTCAAAATATGTCATGGATCAGCCAGATTTTTAGTTGTCAGGGTATCTCCTCTCTGCCACTGTATCTATCAAATAATTAATAAATTTTTCAGCCAAAACATATATTTCCCCAGGGAGTTCATTCACTGAAAGGCGTATTCTTAATGCACTAATCCATTCACCACTGGGGAGGAGCATCCACGCACTGAGCTCACTAAACGCAGACGCAGGTCTCCACTAATTGGCACGGACACGTGTTGATGATCAGCTGAAAAATACAAGCACAGTTGTGTCATCCCCCTTGAGACACTGAGTGTGACAGTCTAGAAACAAGAGTGGGAGAGAAACAATAGCAGGATCTCTTGTGCCTCGGGGGTGGAACTAGGGTAAATTGGACTTTTCTCTTTACAACATTCTGAAACGATGAAAGCATGTCAAATTGACGACTCGGGGAACGCAATTACCAGAGTTCTAACTGTCAGAGGACACTCGAATGTAGCCTTGGAAAACAGTCTGCGAGCAACTCCCATCTTACTGAGAGCTGAAGCTGTGAGCAAACACACAACCACACAAGTGTTAGTAACAAAACAAGCACGCCAGCTCTCTGTAAACTGGGTATTAACACAGTCCTGTACATATCAACTGTCCTTTTAAAGAAATATGGGGGGAGCTATTAATTGGATGACTGATATTAATGAATTTTTCTAATTATGAAATATCTCTGCCTCACAAACACGTCATTCCCATTTATTTTATTACACTATCAAAGGAGATCAGCCAGTTGACGATCTATATTGCAAGTGATATTGAAAACCTTTTTAATTCCTTCCATGTCTATTAAGAAGTCAGACTTTCATGCATTTGAATGAGTATATGTGTAGTTATAGACGTATATGTATATGTGATTTATATATTTATATATTTAAATCCGTATGAAATGCATTTCTTAGAGATTGTCCTATTCATTACAGAAAGTACTACATTTTATTCTCTTGAACTATGTTGTTATTCTAATGTTCTTATAAATCTTTTTTTAAAGGTTTTATTTATTTATTTGACAGAGAGGGAAAGTGCACAAGTAGGGAAGCAGGGGCAGAGGGAGAGGGAGAAGCAGGCTCCCCACTGAGCAAGGAGCCCAACATAGGGCTGGATCCCAGGACTCTGGGATCCTGACCTGAGCCTAAGGCAGATGCGTAACTGATTGAGCCACCCAGGGGCCCCTGTTGTTCTTATAATTCTTAATCGTATTCTTCCCTGTCTTTTCAATAGCCATTTGGCTCAGGGAAATCTACGCAATCTCTCCAATCCTCAGCATCCTCCTTTGTAAAATGGAAATGGTAATGGTAACACCTTCCCCATAAGGTGGTTAGATTCAATGAGCATAAAATGCTCACACAGCACCCTGCCCAGGGCAAACTGACTGTAATTGCCAAGCCAGCCATGTATCCTCCTGGTCTCTGGCCCTGACAGGTGTCTCTACATAGCATCTTTCCTTGACCAGGGCAAAGTTGTTGGGGTGCTGGCGGTGATTGATGCATAGAGGGCTCTCACCCTCCCCTCTCTCTTCTGTGAAACAGGCTCTCGGACAATCGGGACATGGTCACTCCTATCTTCAAACACCACATCCAGGGTCTTCAGGTTTGAGTCTGGGTGGTTTGTTCCTTTGGGTACTGGGCATGGCCAAGCAGATCACCGAAGTTCAGACCCCTGTCCCTCCTGAAGCACAACCCCTGGGAGGGACAGAGCTATTCCTTAGCAGCTTTGCAAGGGAATTAGCTCACGAGAATGATTTCTGTTCTTTGGGATTTTGAGAATTTTGACTTTTAGCATTCCTCTAGCAGCTTACTGGAGTTATACAGTGTGTTCTAAGTCTCTTCTTCTAGATGTCTTCTTCAAAGAAATTTAGCGTACACACTTCAGTAATATTTACTATGGCTTTGAAAGCAAGTAACCCTCTTGAACATAGATCAAACTTGCAGGAGCCAAAAGGAGCCAGCCACAGAAGTTTGAATGGGGTTAAAACCACTTCTCAGCTACAAATCTTTTTGAATTTTATTCCCTCACCTAGCACAGAGCAGCTCTTGGGATAGATCCACAAATTTTATTTTATTTTTGAGTCACAGAAGTGCTCTCTAAACTTTGGCTCCTCCTCCACACTGTACGGTCCCTCTTGATGGAACTCTCCAATAGCAGTGAGCATGTGGGTTCGGGGCCTTCGGCTCTGCAGAACACTCCGCTGCTCTGCTCTTATTTGCAGTCCTGTACCTCGTGGGAGGGAATAACCTGGCTGCAGGTAGACCTGGTCCCCAGGCTGTGTCTTTTCAGTTCCAGGGGACTCTTGTAAATTTTTTCATTCCTTTAAGCTCCCATGTCTACATTTGCATAATAATACAGATACTTGATAATAATACAACTATTTATATTACAGCTAGCTCCAACAGGTATTGCAATCCACGCCTTACAAATGAGGCACCGGAGTTGGAGGTGGCAGAGCTGGCATTGAAACCAGGTTCTCCTCCTAGGTCGGAAGCTTTGTAGGTCACTGTCATGGGGCTTTCCTAGATAGACTTGAACTGGGAATCAGCCTTCAGTTTCTCATGGGAAATTATGTGTGCACAATGCAAGTGGGTAGTCCCTGGAGCATTGATCCTATTTTATAAAATGATGGTGAAAAACTTGATTCCTCATGAGAGACTACCTACACAAGGGGACAATGGTCATACCATATATGAATATAGATGTCTGACTTCAGACCTCGGCAGCAACCGGCCCAGAATGACCAGGACGTAATAACTGAGAGCTTTCCTCATTGTTGCTTCCCCCTTGCAAGTCAGGACCAACCAGAGGAAGTCAAATATATGCCCCAAACCAATCACCTAGGAGCCCTTCTTCTAGTTTGCCCATCTCCAGCTTCCCCACGCCAACAGCCTACAATCAGGACACCCCTGAAGCCCTCCTTATTTTCACCACAAAGCTTCTACTCTCCCCGTCTGTCTTGGAGTCTCTTCCAAAGGCATGTAATGGTGGCCAACTCCCTTGCTGTCACAAGCCTGTGCTTGTTCTTATTCGGGTGGTCTTCATTTGCTTCCATGCCCTTGAAGAACAAGGTGTGAGCTTGGAAGGATGGCCCTTCCTCCGTGGCGCTGTCCTTGATGACACCACAAAGCAGATGCTTGGTGGAGGCAATTTCTTCCCACCATGTTTCCACACAAGCAGAGCAGGTTTGTCCTCAAAGAGTAATCGCAGTTACTACATGACACCCCAGCTCAAGGAGCTGATGCTTTCCTAATGATACAAACGAATAAATGCTTCCCATTTTTGCTAGCTCAGCTTTCTCCGGGGTCTGTGCCCCAGAAATGAATTTTCAAATCCTTTGGATGCTTCATTCCACTTGCCTTCCCCTGCAGTCAGATCATTGCCTGCTCTGACTCCTCTAGATTTTGCTGTCATCCACACAGCTGAGCAGTGGCTTATCTTGTAGTATTTTACAGTTGATCTGCATAGTTTGTGAGTTGATTTCTGAGTCTTATCGCTAGAACCACACCAAAAATCTCTCCAGAAGCTTAAAGAGAGTGAGGGGAAATTACCATCTTCACTTAGGAAAAGATAAGAAGCAAATGATCATCGATCGACCTTGTCACCTTGCCAGGTCACCCTGGAAAGGAGAAGACAGGATGGGACCAGCAAGAGTGGTTGGTTTGTATTATTATTATTACTATTATTTTAATTGTTGTCCAGGAATTCTTGGATGAATGGTGATATCTATAGATATAGATAAAATAAACTGTTGTTGTGAATTACAAATGACGCTTGCCTTTTTATGAATGAGAGAGATGACTAAAGACTATCTGGAGTGGTTACTTCAGACAAACACTGGATTACAAATAACAGAGAATTATAATGTATAGCTGCTTACTAATAGGAGTTAACAGTATTTTAATTAAGCTAACTTCTAAAAATTTTTTTTTTCAATATAGGAATGTGAAGGCAATAATACGTTCCCCATCCCCACGCATCCACCACAAATACTGAACGTATGTCGACGTTTTGTCCACGAGCCCTGGAACCTCTCCCAGTTTCCCCTCACTTTGACCTTTCTCAGAGGCAACAGGTACCACGAAGCTGGTGTGCAGCTGCAGTGTCACTGGGAAAGGGGAAGAGGAGATGCACCCCGCAGACCCAGGTGACAGTGGTGGGTCCTGAGCAATGTCCACATCCTGCTGCGTCGGAAGAGCAGGGCTCACGGCGCTGGCGGAGGAGGGGTCGGAGGTGGGGCCTCTGCCCACTGGCATCCCCTCCTTTGTCTCTTGTTCTCCAAGCACCCTTTGGAGAGGTGCCGTGGGAGGCTCTCCCTTTTGGAGCAGCACCACCTACACACCTGCGTCCCCTAGGTGTGGGGCCTCGGGTCACCAGAGGGGCTAAGCAACCCCAGTTCCTTGTTTGCTGGGGAGCCCCGGCGTCTCTGAGAACACAGCTCCTGGGAAGGGGCAGCGGGCTTTCTGTCGATTTGCATTTGGGCAAGTCGATTAAATAGGGAGCAATATCGAGATATTGTTCCAGGACCGAGGTCCAGTCTGGGATACTTTGTCCCTTAAAATAGACGTGAGTATGGGCCCAGCTCCACAATGTTCGGTTTAATCTGTATCCTGGTCTCCACCTTCAGGCAATTCAAAACAACGGAGAACCTGCACTTTACCCAGAGGAGGAATCCCAGAGGAGGCCGCGTGCAATCCCACATTCGTCCGACAGGGGGCGAGTTCTGGGAGAACCAGGTAGGGCGCAGGTCCCCTTTTCTCCTCCCCTCTAGTTCCTGCCCCAAGTCTCTGTCGACAGCCATTGCCAGCTTGTGGGTGGGTGGCTGGGCTTTTCCAACATTAAATACTGTGGTCCCGAGGGCATCTGGGAGGGCGCAGGTCCCCTTCTCCTCCCCTCTGGTTCCCTGCCCCAAGCCTCCCTCGACAGCCATTGCCGGCTTGTGGGTGGGTGGCTGGGCTTTTCCAACATTAAATACTGTGGTCCTGAGGGCATCTGGGAGTACCCGAGGGCCTTAGGGAGAAAGCTCCCGTCTGAGCAAAACTTTCCTCCTTTCCTGATTTATTTCCAAGGCTTTCACGTTCTTCTGTCAAGTCCTTTGAGGTTCATCCACCGCAGGTGTTGGTGTGAGTCACAGGACACAACAGAAACACTTCAACAAAATGCTGTGTTTGCGGCAGGATTTCCTGTTCCACCCTTGGGAAAAGCAGGGATAGAGAAGAACTCTTGCCTCCTCCACTGTTGTTGCCTCGGCGGACCCCACAGAGAGCATCTCTCACTTGTCCCAGCTCGGCTCCAGGGACCATTCTCGGCACCACTGAGAGTTTCTGGTGTGACTGATCTACCCCCGCTCTGGCTAACTCGAGCACAGGGGAAATTTGCTGACATGATTCAGGGTGGCTGAACAATCAATTTTCAGAAGGTCTGGACCCAGCAAACACAGGGGTCCTGGGACTTGAGACATGATGGACAGTACCTTCAGGGTGCAGAGTTTCAAATATTTTATCCTTGATTCTCTCTCCCAGTCAAGATTCAAGTCCCAGAGGAGAGAGATTCTGATTGGCCTGGTTTGGGTCACATGCTATCCTCTGAACCTGGGAGGAGGGGGCAGTCTGAGGAATAGTGTTAGTAGGCCTGATCTCGGAGAAGTAGGGTTACTGCTTCTTCCTATTTGCCTGAGACTTCCTAGTTTTATCACTGAAAGTCCTGCATCCTGGGAACTCCCACAGACCTGTGAAAAGTGGGGAACCATCATTCACCCTAAAAATGGCTTGTTTCTCCTTTGAAGACTGAGGCGTTATTACCAGAGAAAGGCAGATTGAAAATTGAACTGAGCAAAACAGTAAATACCCATGACATCGCCCTCTTATGATTTAAGTGATGGTATATGATTTTCTGAATGTCCACCGTATGGACTTGGTTTGCCCTCTTTGTCTGGGAAGCCCTAGACTTCTGTACGTGAAGGGGGACGATTAGCCCCAGGAATGCCACCACACTGCCCTTTCACACATACCTGCATGGTAAAGGAATGCATCCCCACTGTCATAACAGAAACACAGTGATTCTTTTCACTGTGATCTCTCCTTGGGTCCTCCACTCTGGTTTTCTCTGATTCCAAAACCAATGTCCTTCCAGAGCATTGGGCTTTGAGGACAGTATGTATGTGTCCTGTGTTGACCACATTATATTGCTAGCAAATTCAAGCTATACAAACTTTAACTGAGTATTTATTCAATAACAAGCCCAGAAAATCCTCTGCAGTTGCAAAGATGACCAAGACCTAGAGGGGCCTATAGTCGAGGGGCCCCGGTCACGGGAGCAACTTCTCTTGCGATTAGTGAACTTGGCTGAGTTCCAAGGCCACAGCTGCCACCCCGACCTCCTACAAACCTCCCCCCCGCAGTGAGTCTCCAGGAGTCCAGAGGAAGGAGTTTCCTCTTCTGTGGAGTTACTGGCCCATTCTCATTCACGTTAGCACAGTCTGCGAATGTGGAGTATTCCATGCATATATGCATAATTAAATGGGATTTCTGCACCATGATTAAAATTAACCGTGTATCAACTTCATATTTTATCAGAACCCTTTCTCATTTCTATCTCCTATTTCATTAGAAAACTCATGCTTAATTATGTGCAGCTGAAGTAGTCACAATGTAGGCTTCTGGAAACTCAAATTCTCCAAAACCAGATCTGATTTCTGTCCAATGAATGTTAATGTGTTAATGACATCACAGAAAAATGAACAAGCCTCCCTCGAAGTTAACTTATACTCATTCTACTTTGAGGAGGTGCTTTGGAAATAGATGAAGTAGAACTTTTTATTTTAGGCTTAAGAGTAGTTACTTACTTTTTCTCTTAAGTCTGGACTGTTTTTTTATTGGTTTGGTTTGGTTGAGTTTGTTGTGCTGTTGTTGTTGTTTGTTTTTTTGGTTTGGCCTAATCTTGATGCTTCAAAATTGTTGCAAATAGATCTTTATATTTTATGGTAACATTATATTCTGAACCCTACATTTCAGGAGACGTTCCAATTTACAATATTCTTTCATTTCCCCACAAAATTAATCAGATATGACAATGATCAGCATCCGAAACATGCCTCATGGACATCCTCTTGCACCTGGACATGGCGCAATGTTGAGATGTTATATATTGCCCCCATTTTTGTTTCAGGACATGTGATAATGCTTTACATAGGTCCCTCCTAGGAAACCAAGGCAGGAGCTCCAGATTTCTTGGTACCTGAATATACAAATAGAATTTGTTGAATAGCTGGAATGTGGATGATGTATGCTGTGTTTTCTTTGCATTGCAATGAACAAAAATCGTAATTTGAGAAAAGTGTGCAAGGAGAGCAATTAGCCATCACATTTCCTGTGAGTCGAGGTGTTCAGCACATGACTGGATACAAAGCAGATACCACAAAAGTATGGGACCTCATGACTTTATCTTCAAGGACCGCCATTACAGAGATGAATGGATCACCCACCAGCTCTGGGCCAGGCACTGGCATATCTCTGGGGATGTGAAGGCAAATAAAATGTGGCTGCTCTTCTGGAGATACATTTACACATTTGGATGTTTTGGCAAAGCTAGATTTGAGAGTAGAGAGAGCCCCTAAAAAGCACAATCTTGCTAGCCTGCCAGAATGGTATGCTGCAAAATAATGTTTGAATTGTAAATAAACTTCTTCTGAGGGCTGAGGAGTATATCATAATGATGTAGATTTATAATGATAAAAGCTAGTAAGAGACTGTTATGCAAACTGAAATTTTCAGCTCTTAGAGTCATCCAAGAGCTGTTTCTGGAGGCCGGAAGATGAAGGGTGGGAGTCTTAAATCATTGCTTCTGTCTCTGCTACTCTGAAATCTCCTGTAGGTCTCCAAAGAGAGATCTTCCGTGTACTTTACTGCTTCTGGTCTCACGTCTATATTTCTTGATAGTAATTGTTCTTTTCGTGTGTGTGATGAAAATGCTCAAGATCCAGTTTCAGTAACCTTTAAGTATAGAATACCGCATTATTGACTAGAGTCCCCATGCTGTACGTTAGATCCTCAGAACTTATTCTCCGTGTAACTGAAAATGTGTACCCTTTGACCTCTACATCACCTGATTTTCCCCTTCCACCAGCCCCTGGCATCCACCATTCTATTCTCTGCTTCTACAAAATTGGCTTTTTTTTTCCTTAAAATCCCACATATAAGTGATACCATGCAGTAATTGTCTTTGCCTTATGTGAGCTTGATGCCATCTAAATTCATCCATGTTGTTATGAACGGCAAGATTTTTTTTTATGACTTACTAACAGTCCGGTGTGTGTGTGTGTAATCACATTTTCTTTCTCCATCCAACCATTCATCCGTTGAAGGGCATTAAGGTTGTTTCCATGCCTGGCTACTGTGAATAATGCTGCCATGAACATGGGACTGAAGATATTTCTTTGAGATCTTGATTTTAATTCTTTTTGGTATATATCCAGAAGTGGAATTGCTGGATCATATGCTGGCCCTACTGGTAATTTTTTGAGGAACTATCATACTGTTTTTCAGAAGGGCTGTACCAATGTACATTTCTACCAACAGTAAATAAGGGTTCCCTTTCCTCCACATCTTGCCAACACATTTTATCTCATCTTTTTGATAATAGCTTGATGTTAATTGTCCTTGAGTCTTGCACAGGAGCTTCATGGAATTATATCTCTTTCTTTTTTTTTTTTTGATGTAGTGTTCAACGATTCATGAGTTGCATATAACAACCAGTGCTATATCTCTTTCTTATGAAAGAGGAGCTATATATGAAGATTTATTTTTAGGAAATCTTCAGTTGCCACTGGCAAATCTGAGGTGTCTGCATTTTGAATTATGTTAAAAGCAAAAATACTGCCTACCCTCTGAGGCTTTTATTTAATTCCAAGTATCAGTATGTTTAATTAGAGATTTTAAAGATAAATCAAATAGTGTAAGGCTTAAGAGACTCTGGCACTGTTAAGGATTGTTTTAAAATTACTGCATGAATTCTTTTTTTATTGTTTTTCACAAGGGGGTTAGGACTGGTAGACCACAAATGAATCAGTCCTTCTACCATATGCTCTCCTCATTTGTTATTAACATCTGCCCTGGGGTCTTGTAGATTAATCAAAAACTTCCTTAAGGTATATTACAAGTAAAGGGGGATGAGCCAGCTTCCCCACCTCATTTTATGCAAATATATTAAATTACAAGCTAGGACATGAGATCAACTAGTGTCTCTTTCTTTGAACATAGTAAAATGTAATAAGTAGAGATGTTTTATAACCGTAGGTATTAAACCTCTCTCCTCTTTTTCATTTTTCCTTTTAATAGAACCAAGGCTGTAAAACCTAAATAAAATCTTAAAGATTGTATTGTCCAACAGCTTCAAATATAAAAAAAAAAATCAGGTCCGGGGGAGTTAAAGTCACTTTCTTCCAATGACAGAACCAGTGTGTGTGTGTGCGTGTGCGTGTGTGTGTGTATGTGTGCGTGTGTGTGTGTGTGTGTATGTGTGCATGCGTGTGTGTGTGTGTGTGTACACATATAGACAGATATACGTATATATACCCCATATATACGTTTGTGTGTAAACCAAGAGTATCATTTCTTCCTAAATAATCCTATATTTATCTGGTGTGACACACGAAATCTGGAAAGTAATATATACTTTTTTAGGAACTACTAGGAGAAAAGTTATTTTAATATTTCTATGAGAAATAATATTTTCATGTCTTTAATGAAATGCACACTTTAAAAAAGTGAATAGTACTTGACTTAACTAAACAGTATCAAATCTGTGGTGCCATTATCTCCTAAAAACCAAGCCAACTTTTGTACAAATTCCTAGTCAGTTTATAGAGAGCTGATCAATATGCGGTTCCAGTATGGGAGCCGAGGGAGGTGTCAAGTTGCATTTGCCAAATAGGGTAATAATACAGCCCTAATTCCACTGCCAAACACTGTCTGCCCTTAGCACATGGACTGTTACATTCTGACTTGTGCCCTGTGTCATTTGATGACCTGTGGCACTCTGTCAGGGACGTTGGAGAAGCCATTTAAATTCTCACTTCTTCAAATGATGACAAAGTCACAATAGCAATTTATCAACAGATGCCTTAGAATATGCAGAACTTAGTGTGTTTCGTTTGGTCCCAATTCTGAATATGACTTTAGTTTTTATTCCAGTAACAAAGTTTAAAATGTCTTCAGAGAGCACCTGTGTTTACGTTCTTTCTCAACCCAGTCATTGAAATATGGCAATTCATGTATTTCCACGAAATTCGTGCATGACACGGAAAGGCATAAGGACTTTGTGGGGTTAGGGAGTTTTGTTAAAGTTCTGGTTGGAAAAGGGGGGGCGTTGGTGCCTCTATTTGAAACTGCAAGTAAGAAAGAGTGCTGCCTTTCATCTGCCTGAATATCTTTGTATTCGATCCTACCATTCAAAGAACAGAAGGTCCTATGTAATACACTATAATTATAAAACAGTTATGTTGATTTGAGGGATTGATATCCCCTTTCTTCAAGTTTCCTTTTTAGGTGGACAAGTCTTTTTAAAGCCCAGAAACTTACATATAAATGTTACTCAATACCTATTGGTTGATTGGTTTAAAAATCACTGGGCTGAATGCATAGCCAAGTTATCAAGAAAATGCCAAGTGTATTTTATTTTGATTTTTATTTATGGAGTTATCAGGCCATGATGTAGAGAACCCAATGCTATTCCACTGAAAATTACCTCTGGGGACTTAGCATATCATACATGATAATTTACAACAGAGAGTCTTATTCCAGGTAATGGATGCACAAACTTCCTCAGCAAGCATTTATTGGACGCCTGCTGCAGACCAGGCATGTGTGAGTTGTAGGAGCTAGAGAGAGTTAGGCAGAAATTGTCTGAGATGAAGGGGATGAGCCCCATTAAGAGTCCAGCTCAAGTAAATGGAACTTCTTTGGAGTAAAGAAGTCAACAGTACAGCACCTAAGTGTAACCACCTCGTAGTGACTGGCCGCCCTCATGGGTAGCAGCTTTCAGGGGAGCAATAAAGTTGTTCCTCCCTCATTTTCTCTAGGTACAAGATCAAAGTTGATATACCGAGTGCACTAGAAACTTAATGTTATATAAAATAAAAATTCTACTGGCTGAGTTTCTTTCCTAGTAGATAGATATCCAGTCTGATAATCTCTACTTTTGATTAGATTGTTTTATCCATTCATATCTAATGGTCTTAAATTGATATCGTTGGATTTGATCTACCATTTTTATTTTACAATTTAGTTATTCAGTTCTTCTGATCTATTTCCACATATGTATATATAATCCATTGAAAAATATAAGATATATTTTAGAAGATATATTATGCCTATGCCTCCACATTATTTTCAATGTTTTATGTAGGAGTTCCCCGGGAAAATGTCTCCTTCAACAATTAATGAATTAATTTTTTTATTTTTTAAAGATTTTATTTATTTATTTGACAGAGAGAGACACAGCAAGAGAAGGAACACAAGCAGCGGGAGTGGGAGAGGGAGAAGCAGGCTTCCCACGGAGCCTGATGTGGGGCTCAATTCCAGGACCCTGAGATCATGACCTGAGCTGAAGGCAGATGCTTAACAACTGAGCCACCCAGGCCCCCTCAACAATTAATGTTTTAAAATACACAAGTGTTAATTCTATTCTTTGTGATTACCTTTTTAAGTCCTTGAATTCTCCAAGTGGACATACTCAGATGAAAAATATATCAAAGCCATCCCGATGTGAAACTGAAATTTAACTTTTATTTATGATAGAACCCATTAATTCCTGATTTATCTGTCATTTTATATTACGTGAGATCATACTTACATTTTCATCTCCTTTTTCTAAAATCAAAGAGTTCTTTAATCCAGCATTTCTTACTGTTTTCTCAGAGCAGTAATGTCTTCAGTGCATATACCTAAAAAAAAAAAAAAGTGCCTAGTAGCCACAGCAGGTATGTGGGAGGCAGGGACAGAGCAGCGTTTGGGATGGTGGGGAGAAGGGCAGTGTCTTTGCAGGCAACATGAGGAGCCTACCTGAGATTCAGGCTGGCCTCTGGTGAAAGGGACTCCAGATATGAAGATTGATTTTTTGATATTTAGGATTCAAACAATTCTGAAATAATTTTTTCTCAGCAGATCCTAGAAGTCATGTGACATTCCAAAATGGCTGTTAAGAGTCATCACCCCCTTGGGCCATTTTCAGACCCAAGGGTGAAAAGTGTCCCCCGCTGGACCCCCTGGCTGAAACAGGTGCCCCTAAACTGCAGGCCATTCTCAACACCGCCAGGTCACCCCATCCCTTCCCTGAGACCCTTGCAACAGTTTCTGACTGAGTTGATGGTCTCGGGCTTCTACTCATCAAGTGAAGTTCTTCATATGTTTTGCTTATTGACATCTTTTATTCCATATAACTCTAAGAAGGTGGGGAGTATTTATCAGAACTTCCACTGCAGTGCATCTGTGTGGAGCACGGTTTTAATAAGTCAGTAGGTGTAGTACAATCCCAAAGGGAACGGCCAAGTGTGGTCCCTGTGCTGCCTTCTTAGGCAGGTAGGTTCTCAGTGCTAACCACCGGGCACCGAGAAAGAGCTGTGTTTTTCAATACCGTAGAGCAGAGTGAAAGTGGAGTAGCTGTGACCCTGTGAAGGCAAAGGCCGATGGACAGTCTGATATGAGGTTGTCGAAGAGTGTTGATTGTCCCTTAAGTCCCCTTCATGAAAAATTCGATGTTTGATGACACAGCATTGGTTAGCAGAAGGCTCCTGAGACGGGCTCCCTGAGGGTCTGCCCCAGCTGCAGATGGTCACCTCATGGAGGGCAAACCCCTGCCCAGAGCCTGCAGTTAGAGACACAGGGAGCCTAGTCCTGACACCCTGACCCAGGATACTCTGAGGGGCACGGCCCTCTCCAGAGCTCCGTGCCAGGATAGAAGAGGCTTTGTCAGTTTGGCATCGAAAGTTTGACTTCTTCCTCTGCCCAACTTGCTTCCTCCCTTCCCTCTCCCGGGTGTTGATCTCCAGGAAGCATCTCACTATCCAAACTCCAACTCAGCATCTGCTTCCTGAGAATGCAATCTGTGAGAAAACAAATATGTTTCTTGGGGATTTCCAGTGGAATATACAGCACAGTGTCCCATGATTTTCGCCTTCCTGGCACAAGTCCCTTGCAACTACTGTTAAAAGTCAAATGCATTCTTCTCTGCAGCAGTAGACGAGGCGGCTCTCTCCCTCTTTGAGGCAGAAGCACAAAGTAAGGTGCCGGCGGGGCAGAGGACAGGGAACCTCTGGCATCTGTCTTCCCATTTCTGACTCTCCTGTTGGAGCAGCTGCCTGACAGCCTCCTTCTTCGGCTCCGTGGAGTTTTCATTAAACAAGAAAAATCTCAGGGCACCTGGGTGGCTCAGTCAGTTGAGCATCAACTCTTGACGCTCTTGATCACAGCTAGGCTCTAGGTCTCAGGGTCATGGGTTCAAGCCCCATGTTGGGCTCCATACTAGGCATGGGAGCCTACTTAAAAAAATTTTTTTGTTGGGGGGGCGCCTGGGTGGCTCAGTCAGGTCATGATCTCAGGGTCCTGGGATCGAGCCCCGCATCAGGCTCCCTGCTCAGTGGAAAGCCTGCTTCTCTCTCTCTCTCTGCTGCTCCCCCTGCTTGTGTGCTCTCTCTCTCTGTGTCAAATAAATAAATAAAATCTTAAAAAAAAATTTTTTTTCAGTAAGACATGCAACTGTATTTACCAGGATACATTTGGAGTCTTGTGATGCTTTTACTGATACTTGTTTTAAAATGCTGGTTTTGGGGCGCCTGGGTGGCTCAGTTGGTGAAGCATCTAACTCTTGTTCTCAGCTCAGGCCATGATTTCCAGGTTATGAGACTGAGCCCCGTATGGGGCTCTGAGGTCAGTGAGGAGTCTGCTTCTCTCCCTCTCCCTCTGCCCCTCCCCACGCATGTGCTCTCTCTCTCATTCTCTAAAATAATAAATAAATCTTTTAAAAATAAATAAAATAAAATAAAATGCTAGTTTCTGTAAGATTGCCAAAAGTTTCTGCCAAAACAAAGCATGAGTTTTCCTGTCAATGATTAGTTCCCTTGGGGCAAAATCTCCCTCGGGTGATGGCTGGTGGGCAGGTGCCTTATTTGCTGTACCCTTTTGTGTCAGCTTACATGGGTACCATAGAGACAGTGAAAAACAGCCACGAGTAAGAAGGTCAGCCTTGTCTTGTGAAGATGGACCGACGCTCCCCTCGCCTTGTGAGACACACACCTCTTCATCACTGTGTGCCCAGCTGATCCCCTTGCCCACACTGGAGCTCATCAGACACTCAGGGAGGCCCTCTCTGTGGGAATGCCGTTTCTGATGACCCGGGGAGCCCTGGTGAGGGACACTCCAAGGATTGGCATCCTGCCAGGACCTCAGTGTCCAAAGACAGAGAAAGCATCTTTTTATTTATTTATTTATTTATTTATTTATTTATTTATTTGACAGAGAGAGACACAGCGAGAGAGGGAACACAAGTAGGGGGAGCGGGAGAGGGAGAAGCATGCTTCCCGCCGAGCAGGGAGCCCGATGTGGGACTCGATCCCAGGACCCTGGGATCACGACCTGAGCCAAAGGCAGATGCTTAACGACTGAGCCACCCAGGCGTCCCGACAGAGAAAGAATCTTAACATGTGGCCCAGAGTGAAAGCAGGCGAGACACAAACTTGCTGCTTTGGGAACCTGGACAAGGAAAGGGCAACTCTAGCTAGAGAATTGCGATAACAAGTAGCTCTTGGGACCAATCTAGGTTTTTTTTTTTTTTAAGATTTTATTTATTTATTTGAGAGAGAGAGAATGAGAGATAGAGAGCACGAGAGGGAAGAGGGTCAGAGGGAGAAGCAGACTTCCCGCTGAGCAGGGTGCCCGATGCGGGACTCGATCTCGGGACTCCAGGATCATGACCTGAGCCGAAGGCAGTCGCCCAACCAACTGAGCCACCCAGGCGCCCTAGGTTTTTGTTTTGTACTGTTTTATTTTTATTCTCAAATCATTGACAAGACATCCCTGGACACCTGCAGTATTTGGCATTTTGGCATTGGGCTTTGAAGTAGAGTTTAGATTAATTTCTGGAGGCATTACCTGCAGGGGGATATGGGAAGAGGGTAAGAATAAATCTCTTGTTTTAGGGCACAGTGGGAGTTCCCAGGTTGAAGGGAATCTTTGGAAAGATTTTGCTCTCAGCTCGGAATTTAAACCCAAACCTGTGATTTCGGGGACTCCATAATTAATTTTCAGTGGTTATTGAAATGGACAGGTGTCAGTGGCAAGCCGGGTGGAAATGAAATATAGACAGGAGATGTGAGGGGCTCATTTTCCTGATCTAAATCCACTGCCCAAGACATCCATCTTCTGAAAAACAACAAGGATTACATTTTAAGAGGTTTTTAGGCTGCAAGAAAAATGAAAAATAAACCACATTTTAGTGGTATAGGGAGTTCAAAGGGCAAAGACAGTTCCATATCAGTATAATTATAAATTTTTAAAAATATTTTTAAAATTCTTATTTATTTGACAGAAAGAGACACAGCGAGAGCAGGAACACAAGCAGGGGGAGTGGGAGAGGGAGAAGCAGGCTTCCTGCCGAGCTGGGAGCCTGATGCGGGGCTTGATCCCGGGATCCTGGGATCATGACCTGAGCTGAAGGCAGATGCTTAACGACTGAGCCACCCAGGTGCCCCATGGTATAATTATAAATTTATTCTGACACTGTTTTTTAAATTAGTATTGCATAGTGAAAATCATAATTTTTTGTATTCTTTTTAGCATTGTAGAGCATAAATATTGACATTTTTAACATTTTCACAAAGTATAAAATGCCCAGAAAATATTTAATGCTTTAAGGGAAAAGATATTTAATGATGCTCTTTTGCATAGTTAAACTCTTCCCTTTGCATTTATAAATATTCATTTCCTCTCAATCTTCTTCAGGTTTGCCATCCTGGGGCTAACGTTTGTAAAATTGGTTTTCAGTAATTAGGGGCCAGATAATGCGCTAGCGGGTATGTGTGGGGAGGACAGGCAACCCAAGGTGGGAATGGTGCCTCTCCTCTGAGCAAATCCTACCTATCTGAAGTCAGGATGCCTTAGGAAAGCATGGTGTGTTGCACCCAGATTGGGTGCTGATGAGGAGGTGGCACTGAGGTCCCTATGCACCCATCAGATGTGCATGTTTTTCAAAGCATCAGTGATGTTTGTAAAAGGACTCCGCTCCTCTCTCCATCTGCTGGGGCTGCCACGACAAAGCACCCCAGACTGGGCTTCTTAGCCACGGAGTTTTATTTGTTCACAGTTCCGGAGGCTGGAAATCCAAGATCAAGGTGTTGGCAGGTGTGGTTTCTCCTCAAGCCTCTCTCCTTGGCGAGCAGACGCCCCTCCCACTGGGTCCTCACTTGGCCTTCCCTCTGCGCGTGCATGCCCGGTGTCTCCTGTCTGGATTTCCTCTTCTTATGAGGACACCCACCAGACTGGATGGGACCCACCCTAGGAGCCTCCTTTTAACCAAATCACCTCCTCAAGGCCCTGTCTCCAAATACAGCACAGGGGCAAGGGCTTCCACATATGACATTTGGACAACAGAGTTCAGCCTATAACACACCCCATATTTTTTTTTTTCTGAGTTACCTGGTGTCATTTCATTCCAGGGGCAGACACCAAGCAGATCTTATTGTCCCAACTTTCAGGTGAGGAAACCGATCAGAGAAGCTGCCAGCAGGTCTGAGGGAACTCTGGACCTCTGACTTCACATGTCAAAACCCAGTCAGCAGGGCGCCTGGGTGGCTCAGTTGGTTAAGCGACTGCCTTCGGCTCAGGTCATGATCCTGGAGTCCCGGGATCGAGTCCCACATCGGGCTCCCTGCTCAGCAGGGAGTCTGCTTCTCCCTCTGACCCTCTTCCCTCTCGTGCTCTCTGTCATTCTCTCTCTCTCAAATAAATAAATAAAATCTTAAAAAAAAAAAAAAACCCAGTCAGCAGCCTTGTGGAAGCTTCCATCTGCAGTGAGGGCTGGGCTACAGGGTTTGTGCACACCAGGAGCTCCAACCCTCACCTCCCCACCCACCAACCTCCTGGCAGAAGGGACTGTGGCTCTGAAAGATTTGGTTTTAAGGAAAATGCCGCATTTATTCATGAATTCACGCCCTTGTTTTTCATTGAGAAATTTTCCTTTTGCTTCCTGCCCTTTCCCTTTCTAAATTAGTTGGAAGAATCAAGTAAAAGGGATGTAACAGGAAGATGGTGAGGGAAAGAGAGCCACTAGAAATGACCATATTTCTCTCTCCTCGGTGGGATAAATTGCACTCACTAACACCAGCTATATTTTATATTGCCAATAGATAGAACAAATGAGCTTTGCTTTTTGCTATTGTTTGGTACTCCTATTTGTTTAGTTATGGCAAGGAAGATTTTTTTTTTTATTAAATAGAGCTAATTTTTGAAATTCTTTATCTCCCACATTTTTTTCTGCCTTATCTGTGCTTGCCCTGCCATTAGTCATCGTCTATGTATGTTTTATTTTTCCTATAAGATGCTATTTATCACTCGACCCTAGCAAACTTCTTTTTGAGCTTGAAGGGAAAAAAAATTGAATGTGTGTGTGAGAGAGAAAGAGAGACAGGGCCAGGGGAGAGGGGGAAGGCAGAGAGGATGGAGAAGGAAGGTGGGAGGGAGGGAGAGGGAGCGAAGGGAGGGAGGTCAAGGGTTGGAAGAGCTCCTGGTAGCATGGGGTCTCCTTCTGAATTCTCAAGGACTCACTTGCTTTCTTTATTTCCTTTTCACTAGGTTGTGAGCCACCCCATGCAGTTGACCAAAGTCCAGATGCCTCCATAATCTGCTTCTTCCCTGACTCTTTGCAGTGCATATACTTCACATGTACAGATACTTGTGATAATCACTGGCCACTATAACCTTTCATGGGAAAATGAAGAAGCTGAAGACCCATGGAAGAGACAAGAGGGGATTAGTGTAGTGCTTTCTGCTGACAGTGAGCTGCCTCCACGCTTATTTCTGTGACGTGCCAAGAGCCCAGAATGTGCAGCACATGAGGGGTTGGAGACAGAAGGAGGACCCTTGACGTGAGTCACACCTGTGCAAAGGCCTTAAAATGAAGCTTCTGCTCTGATCTGTCCCTGATATGCATGGAGGGAGATTCTATACATGTGTCTGCCTGGGTGTGGGTGCTGAGTCAGAGGGGCAAATATGGGGCCTGAAGTCTTGGGGGAGAATTTGGGGGTTTGCCAAGAACTGCTCCCGAGTTATCCTGTTTGTTCATGGGACTTCGTCATCTCCCTGTAACTGGTGTGGAGAGAGGAATTCTGAAGGATCGGGCTCCTTGCCCAGGCTAGTGTGGCTCAGGTAGAGCATGGTGATCTCAGGAAGGAGGTTCCGAGAAGGACGGCCGCCCAGGAACATGCTGGTGGCCAGGGCTGCCCAGCAGATGCAGGCTGCACCGGAGCGGCCTGGCGTGCTTGAGAACTTCTGGTTGGAAAAAGGCTTGCATTTTTAGATACCAGTTAGATTCTCTAACTACAATTCTCTTAGGACATTTGAGTTTTTTGTTTGTTTGTTTGTTTGCAAAACCATTGTAGCTGACTTGTGTTGAAATACAGGTTTCAAGAGCTTCCAATTTCAGCCCCTTCATAGAATACGTAGCCTTGTTGCAAAAATCAAATGGACCCAAGCACAATGCTTAAAGGGCAGCATCTGTCTGGGTAGCTCCATAAGTAGAAACTCTCTATGTTAGAGGGTCATATTGGTGGCTTCAAGGGACACAGGAGCAGTCAACAATTTAGAAACTGGTCTCTCGTCAGTGTTTCTATGAACTTGGCCACTTTCCATTTCATGCAGTGTATTTCTTCCACCTGTATAATTCTTTGTTAAGCAGATGCAGAATCAAAATATGCTAAACAAGATGGCAGTTAGTTATGCAGCAGGACACATTTCTGTGCATATTTACCCAGACTCCAGCCATGTCTCATGCAGGTTTCAGTAATAAAAGCCACATTCCACAGCTGAGCATCTGCTATGCAGAGTTTGGCAAGGCGTACCTTACACCAGGGCAGGAAGAGCATTTGCGAGCATGCCTTTGGCTGGGTTTGGTAAGCCCAATTATTTCAAGAAATCCTTTGATAATAGTATAGCGATCAAGCTTTGGACCTGAGTTGGGGAAATACTTGAGAACATATCGTGAATATTGAATATTAAGAAGCTTTTGCTAGTGGAGACGTCTGTACTAAGATAAAGAAGCAACAGCACTTTTGTTTTACTAAATGGAAAGCTATTGTAGACACACACCGCAGACACACACCAGAAACATCCCACACACATACGGCATATACACCGTACACACACGTACATAAAACACACACACACACACACACACACACCACACACAACCATACACATCAAACATACACACATATGCACACACCACACACTACACAAACACACAACTCATACACACACACACACACACACACACACTCTCTCTTTGGAAAGGTACAGGGAGTGAAAGAAATGAGAAAAGACCTGGTTTTAAACTTTGATCCAAAAGTGAAAGCAGCCAAGCTCCCCCTAAGCTGACCGTTGAGTGTTGAACTAGTCCACAGCCCACAATACTTTGTTTCAGAAAGAGTTTTATTCACCAGTAATTACCACAGATTACACAGAAGAAAAAGAAATGACTGCAATTTTGATCAAAAACAGATCTTATCTTTCTAAACAAAACATACATTTTTGTGGTACAGAACACGATAAAATCTAGGCAGGCTCTTTCCCTCTACTGACTTTAAAAGATAAATGGCTTTTGTGATGGTAAATTTTTCCTTATGAGATCATGACGGTGTCTCAGTGCGCGTAAATGCCGCTTCTGTTTTCTGTAAGTCTTGTAGAAAATATCACAGGACACTCTCCTTTCCTCAGGAACTCAGACATTTCCATGCCTTGCCCCAGGTGGGGACAAAAGCAAGCTTTGGAGAAGTGATTGCAGAGGCATTTATCCTGACAGGGCGAGCTGAGGAGACGACTGAGCGGTTTGTTCAAATGCTCCAAGGTTTTCAAAGATGACAGCGCCTCTGCAAACGTGGGCCACAGACAGCTCCCCTGGTCGTCCAGAAGCTGAGCGGCGGACGTTAGAAATGATCACTCAGGAAAGAGAAGATGCCCTTCTTCACACTTCAGCCGGTATAAGCATCACCAAAGGACCATGCGGGAGGCAGAGGGGAAGCAGTCAGATGCATTCCAGGATCCAAAACCAGCGGCTGGGTGGGTGGTGACATGGGCGTCACAAATGGGTGTGTGTCTTTCAGCTCTGAGGAAGAGAAGATTGCTGTACAGCTCATTCAAGGTCAGGGCCTCCATCTCCTCCCGAGCAGAAGCAGCACCAGAGCATGAGGAGAAATGATCATTATCACCCATCATTCAGAGAGAGGGTAGGGGGACTTGCGCTGTCCCCAGACTTACTGTGTGGCACCCACGGCAGCGGTGCAGGGATAGCAGGGGAGGGCGGGCTGTCCTGCCACCGACGTTTGTTAGAATTCCTCACCAGTCCCTCAGTCAATCAGAAATGTTCACATACCGTATTTACAGAACTCTCCGATGTACATTAGAAGTCTATCCTATCCCCAGAGGAGTCTCCCAAGCTTGTGTGTGTGGGGGGGTGTCTATGGAGAGGGAGATCCCAGGTAAAACCAGAAAAACCCCCAGGAGGATTTCAGCATGGACACTCCAAGCTGTATCTGGTTTGAGGGAAGAGAACCTCTCAGATTTTTGTTTTCCTTTTGCTCCCGGAAGGGCTTGCTGAGAAGCTGACAGGGTCAGCACATAAGGAGAACATGCGAGGGCCGCAGACAGAACCCGAGTTCTGTAAATACGGTATGTGAACATTCCTGATTGACTGAGGGACTGGTGAGGAATTCTAACAAACGTCGGTGGCAGGACACCCCGCCCCCACCTGCTATTCCCTGCACGACCCTTGCCTCTTCCCCTCCCTCTTGGACGTGTCCCCCACTCCCCGCAAAACCCTTTAAATCTCTTGAATGGATGGATGGATGAAATGGGCAGGTAGGCTAGGAAGACAGAGGATAGGTAGGTAGAAAGATAGATAGATAATAGATGGTGGATAGATGATGGATAGATGACGGATAGATAGATAAACAGATAGATGATACATAGATAGATGACAGACAGACAGATAGATACTCAGATATGGAGACGTACTGGATCCTGCTTACCTCCTGTTCCACTGACCTAAACTCTTGCTTGGCTCTCCACTGTAAAACCACAAAGTCCTTTATCCCCTAGAGGAAGGTCTATTAAATGTAAAATGACCATCAGATCTGAGAATCTACATTTTTCGTGAGTTTTCACTAGCTAAGGACATTTCTTTATGCTCTTTTCCTGAAGAATAAAAACATTTCCATTTCTAGAACATTAATTAACCCGCAAAACTAACTCCCTGGCCTTTATTATCTTACGTTATTAGATGCAGGTAAGACAGAGGTTTAGTGACTGAGATGCCTGCTACCTTGTCTCTCTGTTGGCCTCATTACACGGGGTGCAGCTCTCCAGGAAGATTTAGAAGGTAATTATACTGCCTCTATTTAAAACGTGTGCTGCCTTTAGACAGTATCTAACCTTTGTCACAAATAAGCCATTAGTTGCCCCAAATGTTTTCTAGGATCTATACTGATAGAATCCACTATTTAGCCCTTTGTTTTTTGTTTCATGCATGCTCTTAAATATTCACATAAAACATGTAGGTATGGATGTGTGTTTATGTGTGTACATGAGAAGGAAATGGAGATTGAAAGAAGAGGAGAGACAGACTGACAGAGACAGGGAGACCGAGGGGGCTCATGGCCAGATAGTCCTGGGTGCTCTGGGTGGGACTGAGAGCCTCTCTCTTTCCAAATTTATTTCTCTGCTTCGTTTCCACCCTGTGGTTTACATAGCAGGGGGTGTTCCACTGTTAGTGGACGGAGGATGGAAGAAGTAAGGGCTTTTTTATTTTATTTTATTATTTTATTTTATTTTATTTTATCTTGATTTTATTTTACAGAAATCACAGAAGTGAAATGAAAAGCATGAAGACAACAGACAGAGAACTGATACCATTGATGCTCCACATCTCAGAAGGTGAGCAAAGTTCAAACGACTTAGCAGCTCCTTAAAGGGGCAATGCCAGCACCCAGGAGAAGTGTCCTCCCAGCAGATGTCAGGACATGAGCCATGGACGTCCAGCGTGTCACAGTTCTCCATGGGGATGCCTGCTGTCTCTGTCCCACCCTGTCCCCCGGCTGACCCAGCCCTTCTGGGGACACACACAGACAATTGCTACTATTTTCCATGGGGAGTTTTCCCTTAGCAGTGGGGTAGACGGTGTTCCCAATAACATCCCTACGGCAGATAAAATTATGAGTTTCACAGGGTTTTTCTTAAAACAGGCTTTAACATAGGCAAAAATGCAAATCCTTAGAGTTCAGTCTGAGGGTATATAAAATAGTCCGCACACATATTTGGCTCTGCCCAGCGGTAGGATTTGAACCACGGTAACATAAGCACACTGCAAATGTGTCACAGTCTCTGTATTTATTTCCAAGAGCAAAGTCTGAGCATTGGATTCAAAGTTAAACAGCAAGAATAGGCCAGGCTGGTTTGTCTGTCTTTAGCCCTGACAGCTGTGCAGTGGTATTGCATTGGGGTTTTAATCTGCATTTCCCTCATGATTAAGGATGTGGAGCATCTTTTACTTTGTCATCCACGTGACTTCCTTTGGAGCATGGCCTGTTCAAGTGCTGCTCCCCTTGTCTGATTGGGTTATTTGTCTTCTTCTTGTTGAGTTTTCTGAGTTCTTTATATATTCTGGGTAGAAGTCCTTTGTCAGACATGTGATTTCTAAATATTTCTCCCTTGTTCGAGACTTGTATTTTCTTTCTCTTAAACACCTTAAATTATTTTAAACTTTTAAAATGGAAGTGTCACACATACACTGAAAATGACCTAGTTCATAATTGTGCAGCTCCGTGAATTTCCTCCAGGTGGTCACACCCACGTCCCTGGGGTGGGGAGAGAGCTTCGAGAGCCCATAGACTGTCCCCCATGGGCCCCTTGTGGTCAGTGCCGTAAGTGACCACAGATTTCAGCTGCTTGCTGAAATCACTAATTTTGCTTCTTTTTGAATTTTATATGCATGTTTTGCATCAGTCTTGTGATTGCAATCTGGCCAGTGGTTTGTGTGCCACAAAGGTGGAAATCTGTTCCACCCGTGGTTCACAGTAATTCCCTCTGCTCTTCCCCTCATTCTCCTCTTCCTTCTGTGCCCAAGTTGGAGAGGACCCAACAGAGGCCTTGGGACCTTGGAGGAGAGCCTGGGCCCCAACGTCACCATGAGGAGGATCACCCACCCAAACCGACCCATTGGACTGCTTTTCCCATGAGAAGTGAATTCTGTTGTGTTAAACCCACGCTGGAAGTTGTTTGTTACCTCTCTGAACCTCTACTGGTAACGCAAACTTGATGTGTTGCAAGAATATCATATTATCAGGGGTTTTACATTTGTAAAATTTTTAGTACTCCTTCCTGACTTTTTTTAATTAATGAAAACATTATAGTTTTCTGTATTTTTTGTTTAATTTTCATTAGTCTTTATTTTCAAATGAGAAGATTCCCAAAACTGTCAATCGAGGCCTGAACAATTCAAAGATAAAATGTGACTATTGACGTAGATTACTACTAAGAGTTATCTCAAGGTATGGGAGGACTAGCAGCTCTCCCACCACTGAACAGGTCATATTTTAGGCTCCACCCTCGCCTTCTGGCCACTGCTTCACCTGGTGGCCTGGCAGCTCCTCATCTGAGTTGCATTTTCTATCTCTTGTCTCTGGCCCTGGGTTTCTCCACCTCGACAGGAGCTAGCCTGCAATAGGATGAGACAGAATGTGGAACAGAGAAGAGCCACCCCGCCAAGGCCATGTTAGAGCCCCAGACCCACACCGACCCAGCAGCTGACCACAGATGTGTGAGTGGGCCCCAGAAAGATCAAAAGAATCCTTCAAAAAAGCCCAGCCAAAAATTATTAATCCACAGAATCATAAGTTAATAAACTGTTCTTTTAAGCCACTACATTTTGGGTTGGCTTGTTATACAGGAAAAAATATCTGAAACACTAGTGCATTCTTTTCAATTCCCATCAAGAAAGAGGATCAAAATTTATTGTCATTTTAGATGGACAGCTCCAGCCATACATAATCACTCACCACCCCAGGCTAGGTTAACAATATCATTTTTTCAACCATCTTCTCTACAAACATGTAGACCATGACCTTGGTTGTAATGACCTTGCATGTAAAGCCATGCTGAGCATTGGATTCAAAGTTAAACAGCAAGAATAGGCCAGGCTGGTTTGTCTGTCTTTAGCCCTGACAGCTGTGCAGTGTATTAATGACAGCATCCTGTCCAGACAGGGGAACAGGATGTCCTGTATGCCCTATCAAGTCACATGCCAAACAGTGGGAGAAAAACCCTAGAAGACACAGGGACCTGACACATGGTGGTGCTTTTGGGGCCGTAGGTGTCTGACAGCTTAGGAAATCCTTCCTAATTTAAAGAGCCAGTTACTGCAACTTACATCCACTCAAACCAGGAATTGACACTCTACCTTTGGGCAGCCTTTTAACTTCTTTAAAAAAATTATTTTATTTGATAGAACACAAGTGGGGGAAAGCAGAGGGAGAGGGAGAGAGAATGTCAAGCAGACTCCACACTGAGCATAGAGCCTGAGGTGGGGTTCAATCTCACCACCCTGAGATCATGACCCTGAGCTAAAATCAAGAGTCGGATACTCAACCAGCTGAGCCACCCAGGAGCCCCTAGGCAGTCTTTTAGAGGCTCTCCTTTTATAGAGTTTGTAGCCAGTTATAGCTTCAAAGACTCAGTAGCACAGTGACTTGATGGTGGTGGTCAACAATCTGAATCCTCCAAGTCGTGACCTGTAGCAGGTCCCCCGGTGCCCAGCCAGGATCACTGTCTCATGGCCCACCTTTGGCTTCAACCAGAACCCGAGTAGACAGTTTAAAGCAAATGCACACTCAGCTTGTGCTTACAGCCACTCCTATCAAGTGTGAACCTCTCATGTCTCCATTCCCACTCTGGGTCTTCCTCTGATAACAGGTTGTCGGGGTGGCCCACGCAGGAATGCGGTTCAGAAGGCCAAGGGGACTGAAAATTCCCAGAGACAAACTTCAGCCAATGCTCCGTGGAGCCCAGAGAAAATCGTTTTGACCTGCCATCCTTCAGACAGGCAGTTATGAAGGAGTCTCTGCTTCTCAGGAGATTCTAGTAGAAGTGAATTCCTAAGCAGCTATAGGAAAGAAAATTAACATGTTTTCAGAAAGTCAGGGTTTTTTGTTTTTTATTTTTATTTTTTGCATTTTACTTGCAATGCGTGCTTTTTATAGGAGTCACGTAATACAGAGGGAAATGGATCACTCATAATCCTGGATGAATCATACATTTGGTGACTCTTCTCAGGTATCAAGTCTTCGTTGAGCACCAGCTATGCACGAGGAATTCATCTTGGCACAGGGGATGTGACAACACACAAAACAAATAAAAGCCCTATTTTCAGCTAGCAAAGTAGTATAGGAAATATTTCAGAAATTGAGCTTTTGGCTCAAGCCCTTAACGCAGAAAATATCTTTTCACTGATGACAGTTAAATTAGTTAGGGCCGGGAGTGGCCCATCTCATACTCTGCAGCTTTCCAGTTGCAATGCAAAATACAAAATCAGTTCCAGAGGACTATGTTTCTGTGATGCATGTAGCACGCAACCTTCAAGCATCTTCTTGAAACACTTCAAGGGCAAATAAGTGGGGAAAATAGCATATTTACCATTGTTGTGACTTTGTGTTTTACATAATCTTGTGCTTTTTCATTTGAATTTACCAAAAAGGGGGAAAAAAATTCTGAACACTGTGAAGTGTGATGGCTTTTTCATTTTAAAAACTACTTGTATTCTGTCTTTGGGGTAAATACCTAATAGTGCAATTGCTTGATGGAACTGGAGGGTATTAGGCTATGCAAAATAAGTCCATCAGAGAAAGACAATTATCATATGGTTTCACTCATATGTGGAATATAAAAAACAGTGCAGAGGATCATAGGGGAAGGGAGGGAAAACTGAATGGGAAGCCATCAGAGAGGGAGACAAACCATGAAAGACTCTTAACTATAGGAAACAAACTGAGGGTTGCTGGAGGGGAGGTGGGTGGGGGATGGGGTAACTGGGTGATGGGCATTCAGGAAGGCACGTGACATAATGAGCACTGGGTGGTATAAGCAACTGATGAATTATTGAACACTACATCTGAAACTAATGATGTACTATGTGTTGGCTAATTGAATTCAATTAAAAAAAAAAAACTACTTATAATCTGAGAAAATATAACCATACACGGTAGTAGAGAGAATACATTCCTCACTTCCCTGTGTTTAACAACCAACAACAATGACAACAAGGGTCATATTTGCTTTATTCTCCTTTCACTCCACCTCAAGGTTGGATTTCTAGAAATGGAATTTTTTGATAACATTTAGCATGCAGGGCAATGGGGATTGATTGCCAAATCGCTCCCAAATTTGCTTTCACCTACTGATCCTTCCACAAGAAATATGTAAGTTTTCTTGTTTCTCTGCATGTCCTTACTAAAAGTTATAATACCAGATCTTTTAACTTTGCTAATATGATGGATCTGAAACAGCTCATTGATTTGTTGCATTTTTTTTCTGATTCCTAGTGAGAATGAGCAGTTTTTCGTGTTAATGGAACATTAATGCTTAACTTTTATAAGAAAAAGTGCTTGTATTGTGGGCTTTTTTTCCCATTGTTCAAAGTCTTTATATGTTCTTGATACTAACCTTCTACATTATTATTTATGTTGTTATATCTTCTCCCAGTCTGTCACTTTCTCTTTAGTTCTGTCTATGGTATTTTTTTTTTCAGAGATACTGGATTTAATTTCAAGAGTCATGTTATCAAAATTTACCTTTAGGATACCCATCCTCAATTCTATGTCACAATTTAAGATATACTTCCCTTGAGGTCATAAAGATAATTTTTAAAATTTTCTCATAAAAGTTGTACTTATTTTCACATTTATGACTTCAGTGAATCAAGAACTAATTTTAAGAATAGTATGAGGTATGCATCCAATTTATTTTTTCTTTATTTGTCCTATGTCCTATGTCTATAGGGTCTTCACCTAGTGCTATCTTTGAAGTATTTCTTCATTTACCCACAGGTTCAAGATGCAATCTCTCTCATTACCAGATTTTCATCATAGATAGAATGTTTCTAAACTTTTTTCTCTAACAATATAGCTTTATAATATCACTTGAGAACTAGAAGAATAACCAAGATGTCCATATTACCCTATAAAATTATATTGGATATATTTTCACAACTAATGAATTTTATTTTTTAATTTTTTTAATTTTTTTAAATTTTATTTTATTATGTTAATCACCATACATTACATCATTAGTTTTTGATGTAGTGTTCCATGATTCATTGTTTGTGTATAACACACAGTGCTCCATTCAATGCGTGCCCTCTTTAATACCCATCACCAGGCTCACGCATCCCCTCACCCTCCTCCCCTCTAGAACCCTCAGTTTTTTTCTCAGACTCCATAGTCTCTCATGGTTTGTCTCCCCCTCTGATTCCCCCCTTCATTTTTCCTTTCCTACTTTTTTTTTTCTAACATATAATGTATTATTTGTTTCAGAGGTACAGGTCTGTGATTCAACAGTCTTACACAATTCACAGCGCTCACCATACCACATACCCTCCCCAATGTCTATCACCCAGCCACCCCATCCCTCCCACCCCCCCCACCATCCAGCTAATGAATTTTAGAAAGAGTATGTTATGTGGAAAATTCTTTTAGGATTTCATTGGTTTTCATTTTTTTAAAGATTTTTTATTTATTTTTTGACAGAGAGAGAGAGAGAGACAGCGAGAGAGGGAACACAAGCAGGTGGAGTGGGAGAGGGAGAAACAGGCCGCCTGCCGAGCAGGGAGCCTGAAGCGGGGCTCGATCCCAGGACCCTGGGACCATGACCTGAGCCAAAGACAGATGCTTGATGACTGAGCCACCCAGGCGCCCCTCATTGGTTGTCATTTAATTTGTATATTCATATGGAGATAATTAATGACATTAAAATACTAAGTCTTCTCATCCATGAAAATGGCACATGTCTCCATTAATTTATTCAAGACTTCTAATACTTTATAAAACTTTATAATTTTTATCCATAAATGTCTTATACATGTTTATATTCTGCTTCCTATTGAAGAATTTGGTAACTATTCTGAATGGGTTTGTTAAATTATTTTCAATTTTGTAATTTCAAATGATTAGGAAAGGTATTTGTTTTTCTGTATTAATCATACAGCCAAAATTCACTGCTTAAACTCTTATTTACCCTAATAGTCTGTTTATATTTTCATTTTCTCTATGTTTAGCCAAATATATTTTCGGTAATTAACCAATATTCTTATATCTCCTTCTTTTTCTAATCTTATGGTATAGGCTAGGAACTCCAGGCACATTGTTGAAGAATGGAGATTGTTCTGATTTTAAATTTAATGGGAATCACTTTAATGGTTTAATGTTATGAATATTATTTATTTCAGTTTTTGGTGGTCATGTCATTACAATTTAAGAAGTTCTTTAGTATTCCTAGTTTGTTAAAAAGTTGAGCAATCTTTTTTTTTATTTTATTATGTTATGTTAATCCCCATACATTACATCATTAGTTTTTGATGTAGTGTCCCATGATTCATTGTTTGCATATAACACCCAGTGCTCCATTAGCCTGGTGATGGATATTTTTCTTTTTTTTAAAGATTTATTTATTTATTTATTTATTTATTTATTTAAGAGAGAGAGAGAGAGCGCGAGCAGGAGGGAGAAGCAGAGGGAGAGGGAGAAGGAGGCTCCCCGCAGAGCAGGGAGGCCGACGCAGGGCTCGATCCTAGGACCCTGAGATCAGGACCTGAGCCGAAGGCAGACGTTTAATGACTGAGCCACCCAGGCACCCCAAAAAGTTGAGCAATCTTGAATGGTTGCTGAATCTTATTTTTCTACATATTCTCAGATGACCCTATAAGTTTCTCATTTAATTAGTTAATGTGAGAAAATAACATTAAACTTTTTAAATATTTTTTTAAGATTTATTTATGTGAGAGAGAGAGTGAGAGAGAGAAAGCGTGAAGGGGGGGAGGATCAGAGGCAGAAGCAGACTCCCCACTGAGGCAGGAGCTGGATGCAAGACTGGATTCTGGGTCTCTGGGACCATGACCTGAGCCGAAGGCAGATGCTCAACCAACTGAGCTACCCGGGTGTCCAAAATTAAACTTTTTAAATGTTAAGACATTCTACAATTTCTGGAAAAAGACTTAGCTAATCATAATATTTAATTTTATGTGCCTTTCTAGATTCCATTTACTAATATTTGATTGAGAATTTTTGCTTCTGGGTTTATACATGAAAGTGACCCATTTTTTTTAATTTTATATTTGCTATCAAGATTATAACAATACCTCATAAGATGAGTTTGCTAACTTTCCTTGTTTTTCCTGTATATTTTTTATATAAGGATTATACATTTTCTGAATTATATGAACTTCTGTGAAACATTTCTTTCTACTCCCAGTTGGCAAAGACTTTCATTATGATGGGAATGGAATTTTACCAGATGCTAATTCTTCATCTAGTGAGATATCCATATTTCTCCTTTAATCTGTTAGTTACTAATTATATTTTTTGTTTTTTAATCATTAAGCCAAACTTGAATTCCTGCCATAAACTTAAATTGGCTTTATACTTTTTCTTTTTAATTTGCTGACCTTGGTTTGCTAATGCTTTCTTTAGGATTTTTTGCATTTATGTACAGAAAGAAGCTCGCCTGTAATTTTCTTTCCATCAGTCTTATTTGGTTTAGTATCAATATTTTAAAACCCTTCTCTTTGTATTTTCTGCATGATATAATAGAGGCTTTCCATTGCTTCTTTGTAATATACTGCTGATATTGGCCCTGGGACTTTTATTTTGTGGAGCACCTTGAAGATTTCAAGAGCACACACTTTGCTGACCCTGGTCAAGAAGAACTGCTCTCCCAGTGAGGTGTCCATACTTCTGCAGTTGATGCAATTTCTCGGGCATGCAGAGGTACTACAGGGAGTCGACTTCCAGCGCCTCCATCCCCATGTGGTGTGTGCTAAACTTGATGTGCCTGAGTACCCTGTGGTTGGCTGTTTCTTCTCTCTCCTCCCCTCTCATTACCATGCTCCCCCCACCTTACAGAGGAAGGCAAATCTCTCATCCCCTCTTCCTCTGGTGCATGGCTTTGAGGTGCGCAAACCTCCGGGCACCAACCTCAGATGTGATCTAGAATTTCCACATCTAAGGAAGAATCCCAGAAGAGCAAAGAAGAGAAACTTTAGTAAGAAAGATTGTTAAGAAGGACTGAAGAGTCAAACCTTATATGACCAGGCAAAACGTCACACGGAGGCTCTGTGTCTCTACTATCTTCCTATCTATCTATCATCTATCATCTATCAATCATCTATCAATCATTTATCTTCAAAAGAGAATTCAGAGGTGATAAAGTTATTGTGTGGTTACCCATTACTATGTTTATTGGAAAGAAAGCATGAACTGAGGTTATTTTCTGAAAGGATATAAGTCTGATTTGGCAAACATGAGGAGGACTTCTTGTCCATCTGTCTGCAGCATGCATTTTCCTTTAAGAATGAGGGAAACTTGCACTTCCAACAGTTTGGTGAAAAGAGATTTAATCTTCATACACAGCACATAATAAAATAAATATATATTCTTTGCAAATATTTAAAAGTCTTTAACAAATTTTATATAAAAATGTTTTGACTGGACAGTTGCTTTTCAAAATTAGTTTAGAGATAATGCAAATGAAAATATTGAAAAACTCTGGCCTAAGACATAATCTTATTTCTTTATAAATGACAGACACCATATAGTACATCATTCTTCTCTGTACATTAAAAACCAGACATGTGCATTTAACTTTGTTCACCTAGTGTTTGGCCTTGTAAAATCCCAAACGATGTAACTTTAATGCTAATTATAAATCATATTTTTGCTAATTCAGAGAGAATAACTGTATTAAAGTTCTCTAGAAAAGAAACAAATACACACACACACACACACACACACACACACACACACACACACGGGGCGGGACTCCGGGGGTGGGGAGACAGAGACAGAGAGAAAAACCACTTCACTCAGTCTACCAACTTAAATGTTAATCTCATCCAAAACACACTCTCACAGAAACACCTGCAATAACATTTGACCAAATATCAGGGCACCTCATGGCCCAGCCAAGTTAACACATAAAATGAAACATCACATTGACTACAGTTAACTCTTGAACAACACGGAGTTGAACTGCACAGGTCCACTTATATCCAACTTTTTTTTCTTCCAGCAAATACAATAGAGTCCTGTATATGTATTTTCTCTCCCTTACAATTTTCTTAATAACATTTTCTTCTTTCTTATTTATTTTATTCTAAGAATACAGCATATAATGCATATACCAAATATGTTAATCGACTGTTTATGTTACCGTTAAGGCTCCAGGCAACAGTAGGCTATTAGTGAAGTTTTGGAGGAGTCAAAAGTTATACACAGATTTTTACTGTGCAGGGTGTCTGCACACCTAACTCCTTGTTGTTCAAGGGCCAAGTGTGTATTATGCGCTGATACATCTTTATCACTAAGCACCAGGAAAAGCACTGGATAAACATTAGGACACTGCTGTCTGACTTCAGTTCTGTTATTTATAAGCCAGTGACTTTATGTAATTAACGAAGTTTCTGAGCCTTGATTTCTTCTTCTGTAAAGGAGTAAAACATTTGTATTTTTTTTAAGGTTTTATTTATTTATTTGAGACAGAGTGAGTGAGAGAGAGAGAGAGAGAACACAAGCTGGGGAGAGAAGCAGAGGGAGAGGGAAAAGCGGACTCCTCGCTGAGCAGGGAGCCTGACGTAGGGCTCAATCCCAGGACAGAGATCATGACCTGAGCTGAGGGCAGACATTTAACTGACAGAGCCACTCAGTTGCCCCCCAAATTTGGCTTTTTTATCCCACTGGGATGTTATATAGAAGTCGGTTGTAAATCCAAAATTGCTTTGTAAGTTCTATTATAAAAATAATGATAGGTTGATCCTTCAGGACATATGCTAATGAATGCACAGTCTGTGCATTATAACCACGCAGAGGGGCACCTGGGCAGCTCAGTCGTTAAGTGTCTGCCTTTGGCTCAGGTCATGGTCCCAGGGTCCTGGTATTGAGCCCCACATCGGGTTCTCTGCTCGGTGGGGAGTCTGCTTCTCCCTCTCCCACTCGCTCTGTTTGTGTTCCCTTTCTCACTGTCTCTCTTTCTGTCAAATAAATAAATAAAAATCTTTGAATAAAAAATAAAATAAAATAAAAAATAAAACGATGCAGAAAAAATAGTTCTGTTCTATTTTCACACCATAAAACAGTCCCTGTTGCAAGCTGGTCAAGCTGATCTCCATTTTTACATATTGTTGGTGATTAGTTTGTCTTCTCTCATTTTCTCTCTTTTTCAAGATGAGGAGTATTTATTTCCTTGGGAACTAATTTTTCACTCAATGAGTAAACTTCTCAATGTAGAGTTGTTCTTGGGTACAGTTTGGTTAGCAAATGGTTGCAGAATCTCAAATCTTCAAAATGTTCCACCAACACAGGTGCTTGATGAATCTAGCACCTATTTTTCACCTAATTTCTCCAATAAGTTTAGTTTCCTTTGGGACTGGGCATGGGGGCCAAGAGTTGAGCAACTGTTAGTGGTGCTGTTGCAGGATTTGTGTCCCCTTAGTGCCCGGGTTCTTGGTCACACCACTTGGAAGAATGCAGAGGTAGACCAGACAGAGAGTGGTGGGCAGCAAAGCAAAGTTTATTGAGCAAGAGTATAAAGCCGCCAGAGGGGGACTCTCCTGGAGGTTGCTCCTGGAGTTTCAAGGTTAAAGGGGTTTTATGAGCTTTTTTGAGGAACATTCTCAAGCAATCAGGGTGTGCTGAGTTATGCCAATCAGGGCTTTGGTCACGTATCTGTCTACTTATTAGGTTCACGTCCACGTGCTGATGGTCTTTTGTGGCTGACATCTGGGGGCTTAGGTCTCAACTGCCCCTCGCCCGTGATATTGACAAATGCTTTTGTGGTTTGTTGTCTTAGTTTAGGACGTTTTGCAGAAGTCATTTCTGCAAAGGCCGCAAAGCAGGATGTCAGTGCGGTCCAGTCTATGCTGCAAAGCAGGATGTCAGTGCTGTTTTATTTTCCCTGTCCTGACTCTGTATTTTCTTGTTGGGGACCCTGGCTCTGACGACCTGACTGTCCAACTAAGTCCTACCAGTGCTGACTATAAAGAGGCAGCAAAGGATGTGTGTTCCTGTAACGACTGAGACAGGTGTCACCCTCTGCATGGCACTCATCAGCGTTATTTTTTTTTCCCTCTTCCATAATTAAAATAGAGTGGGTAACATTTTCTATATAATATTTGTTTTCTTGTTTGTGCCTTATGTTATTTATAACTTTAAATCAACAAAATCTTTGCTCTTGTGAGTTCATTCATTCTGTGTGGCTTTAATGAGCTCTGTGTTAATGTCACAGTCAAAACATCACACACTGCTTTGAACAGTGGGGATAAAGGTGGAAAATAATTAGTATTTATGTTCAGTCCCGAGGTCTATCAGTGTCAATAGGAAAAGAGGGGAGCAGAGAGAATAATCAGGAAAGGACCTTGCCCAGCAGGATACGGATTTAGTTAATTTACCCCAAGCTAATCTGACAAGAGTGGAAAATGGGCTCAAGAATAAAAGAATATGGTTATTTTAATCATTAAGCTTATTTTCTCAGAAGTTTTGTTTTAACCCTTTATGCAACCGACCTAGTTTATTTCAATGGAGATAACATATAAGCTCAAAGCCCCCCAAAAGCTATGTAGTCATTTACTCATATGCAATGAATTCATTTATTCCCTTAATCAAATATTACACATTGATCTTAAAAAGATGAAATTACAATAAAGCAGAAAAGAATGACTTGTGAGTTAACAATGTTGATGTGAGAACATCAGTTTCCTTCCTCTTGCTTTGCCGAGAAGCCCCAGATGTGACTTTCAGGAAGTGCATTTTTTAATGAGCCATTTTTTTTTACTCCTTAAAGTAATAATATTTTCAATCAGAGCCATAGACTAGTAGTTAGATGGAAAATCCTGAGTATGTTTCAAATATCCCTAAGCCATCAGGAAAAATATACATGGTGCTCTACTGATTCCAAAGAAGAAAAAAAATAGTGTAAGCAGTCTATGAGCCTTATATAGAGATTTGCAGTTGTATTTGTAGATTTTTCTGAGCCACCTACCCTGTGAAATAGGTCAAAACTCAAGTCAGTGTCAAAGTGAAGAGAGAAAAGGGTTTATTGGGATGTCTCAGTGGTGAAGGCCCTATGAAATCCAAAAATTCCTCCAGGTTTTTCATCCCAATTGCTGAGCCTTCAGGAAAAGAAGCCCTCACCACAGTCGCTGCTTGTGTACAGACCTTTTTATTAGGAATAGCTGGCACGACACGCATGCTCAGTGATGCAGAAATGCGCAGGACACTAGTCCATGCTGCACTGAGCAGCCAATGGCATAATGCATCTGAACCAAACGGAAGGAGACTCCAGTGACATGTTGACTCCTCTTTAAGTGGCACCCTGTCATGTTCTCCTGGGCCACCTCTGCATGCATTTGTGTGGATCGCTCACCCTGAGCACAGCCTAGCCTATGTGAGGCTAGCATAGAAGTGTGATTGCCTTTTAGTGTTTACTGATCTAACAGGGGCTAACAGGGACCATTGGTGAGTCCTTAGCTGTTAAATTATACATTGTTGACACAACATAAATGTTTGGCATTGTGGATGTAAATAGTTGATAGTTTGTATATATAGTCCTTGGAAACAAATTTCTGCTTGCCCATAGAATTAGAATTTAACCATAGACCAAGTTTGTTACCATGATTCTGACATTCATCATAACGTGCCTTATGGGAAGGACCCACTCTGAGAAGTTCCCTCTCCCTGGATCACAGGGATGCATTTACTCTTAACGTAGTTAAGATGCCGGACTTTATTTATAATGGTTTTAGTGGGTTATCTTTCAAGGACGTTAGCAGGTAAGATTACAGAGTCTCAAATCAAAGAGACTGTCTTAACTTTCAGACATTAATTCTTTGACCACTGATAAACCACTTGGGTTTTCCAAGCGTTACTTTCCTCAACTGTAAAGTGGTGACAATACTACATACCTGTAAGACTTTTTCATGGCTCAAAAGGAAACATGGGATTAAGAATTTAAGCCTGACAACAGATCCATCATTGATATTCAAACAGTAACGATCGTTAATCTTAGTTAATTATTCCTTTATTTATGAATTACCCCGTTAATTTTAAAGTTTTATATATAAAAATGTTCTTTGCTTCCCACTAATTTTCATCTCCTTGGGGGCAATGTCACCCACATCGGCATGGTCAGCCTTTTATTGAGACGGAACAATCTTGACTGATCCGTGTCTGGAAAGAGAGCTGGGCCACCAGTGAGCACAGAGATTTCTACCTGAAGAATTTCTTAAAAGTTTAGGGATAAGGTGCACACCCCTGGCTTCCACCGAAGGGGGAGATGTAAGTAACAAGCACTTCGCACGGCCGACCTATTGTGCCTGAGAAGGATGGTGCGTTGTAATTAGTCAACGTTCCAAAAATGTCTAAAGACTAAAGGGAGCATGGAGGAAGTTATGGAGGCATGCCGTGTGGATTTAGGTTGAATAAGTCAGGAGAATAAATATTGCTGAGAGGGTTTTTGTAATAACATATGTGTGAGAGAATAATGATCTAACTAATAAGAGTGGTGTCAATGGAATGGAGAAGAAGGGAGAATTATCAAAATTGCATAACTTGGCTGGAGAGGAGCCAAAAGATGACTCGGTGGTTGGAACCTAGATCTGGACACCTGAGAAAAGTGTATGTCATTTACATACTAAAGAATGTCAGAAGGGATACCTGGTTCAAGAGAGAAGTTGATACATTTTAGCTGCTGTCTATTGATAGATTTACTTATTTGAATTTAGCTGCTTTACATGTTAAAAGTATTTGCATATGTTTGTCTCCTATGTAGACTTATTTTCACTCACACATATTAAAATGAATACATTTAAATTATGTTTTAACCAATGAGGGCTGAAAATATTAGCAATAGTATTAGTTATTTGCCAAAAATAACTTATCCTATAAAAATAGCTACTCAATTGCCATTTGAAATGTGACATTTTAGCATATATGTCATAATAGAGGGGCTCTCCGAAATGTTGTTGGAGTTGTATTTGTAGAATCATTGTATGGTGACCAACATAACATAATAAAATAAAATAAAATGTAAAAAAAAAGAATCATCCTAATGACTCATGCTAGCTAGATTTGTGACTATCATCATGATATCGGAGCTCTTAATGAGCAAGATATCTCTTAAAAAATATTTTGTCTTTAGGGAGAATTTCTCTGGGTGCAAATCGGCAGGATTGTTTTAAACTGTCTATTTCTAAACACAGGAAGTTCTAGTCCACATATGATAATAATCTCAGAGACGCAAAGAAATCTCTATCCCACCACTGTGCATTCAAAGAAAATTATGGTCTGGGAGAATCAGCTACAGAGATAGAAAAATTCCAAGGCAAAAGATGATCATCATGGACTCAGTAGACACATAAAAAGTTCAAATCCAGAAAGGACCTATTTCCGTGGAGTTTTGCAATGTGTGCTCTGGATTTATTCTGTTATCATTACAAACCTGAATAACAGGTAAGTTGCCATGCTGCTGTTGATCTCATTACACTGGGTTTCTGTGCTATAATCATATTTTTTCCTCACTGTGGATCTATTCAACTGTATTTATTCATGTGAAAATTTGGATTCAGTTTAATGGAAGTATTTCTCCAGGGAGAGGAGCTCCTTAGGGGAAGTTGTAGCAAAATGTAAATGTGGTTACTATTAGAGCTCAGAGCTGAAAAACCCTGACACATAATGCATAGATTAAAATAGAAAAATAACATACACACATCTTAGTTCAGCAAACACATAGGCCAGGGATTCATTCATTAATTATACAGACTCAGAATCCATTATGGTGTCACAAATCCGCATGCATTCTTTAGGTTCCCAATTACCAAATGAACTGAAGGATGTTGGCATGAGAATTGATTGTATTTTCAAGATAGCTTTTGTGTTACACACTTCGGCAGGGACAGACCAGAGCCTGTGCTGTAGGTTTTGCTCATAGAATTATTCCAACGCATTCATTCTAGCAGGGATATTCACAGATCAGATACAAAGGACTTAATCATAACTCAAGGGAACAGGGAAACTAGGGTTCCTCCTGCTTCTTAGCCCCCAACTTGCTCTGGGAACCCAGACTTGCCCAGCTTCTAAACTTTGTGAAGGAATTATAATGTGTGGGATTTTAGAATGAGTTGGAAAAGATAAAAATCTATCCCTAGGTGAGATCACCATATCTTAGTCAAAATTTATATTATTTTTGTTTCTATTCAGATAAAAGCCTCATATGAAATTTACAAATATTTTTACTCTGTTTCTGTATCAAGTCAATGGAAAAAAGCAAGTATTATTTTTTTCTCATTGAAGCTTCCACATATAAATATTCACAATTGAAAGTGATATAGATATTGAATGATAGCATCAGATAACAATTACTGTTGCTACTAGAAAAAGTACCCTGACAGGGTCTGTCATTTTGCAGTCGTGAGCTAAGGATGATATTTACATTTTAAAGCGTTGTTAAAATACATATATACATGCAACAGAGATCTATGTGGCCCACAAAACTGATAATATTTACTCCTACCCTTTATAGAAAAAGTTCCCTGATTCCTGATTTAAAGGATTAGCGTTTCCTGCTTTGTCACTTAATCTGACCCCTGCCCCTTCCCACAGAGTGTGTGCTAGTTAACTTTTCATCTTTGTGATGATTCTTAAGCAAAACCAACAATCCTAACATTTGTCAGCTAAAGAAAAGAATGAATCTTGATTGAAATATTTCTTTCAGAAAGGGATGACATATTCATATTGTTATACACTCATAATTGAACTGGAATATTTCAATAGGAGTAAACCCCCAAATTTTGGTGGGTTAACATGTTAGAAGTGTATTTTCCTTCTCACATAGCTATCCAAGAAATCATTTATACTTGAACTTCATTACAAGTTTGTTACTTACTGTAGTGAGGGCTCACGCACACCGTGGGGGACTTGGGGGTGTCCCAGGGTGAGGATGTTAGAAAGCCCTCTGATAGAATCTGGGCTATGGCTGGTGATGTGGGAAAGAGTTTAATGAGGTGGCGCTTTCTATTGCTCTCTATTGGATGCAGTCTGAAAGTCAGTGCAATCCTGAGTGCTTTCTTAAATCTTACCTACAGGGAGGGCAGATTAAAGTGAAAGTAAAGCTGTAAGGAAAAATAGTCACTTATTTTAGCTGGGGGAGGGATGTGTTGGTAATAGTGGCTTGGATGATAGTCATGTTTTTCCTGCATTTAGACATGATTACGGAGTACTCTTTGTGCGTGCGTGTGCGTGCGTGTGTGTGTGTGTGTGTGTGTGTGTGTGTGTGTGTAATCATTCATATTCAACAGGAGACCACCAAGACCTGGCTGATAACGCCAGGCCCCATTCCAATGTCAGGGGCTGCTTTGCTCTTTCTGAGGATACACAAACTTTGCCCTTTCTGAGGATGCGCGGATGTGTGGTGGGGACTGGTCCACCCGCACCGCTTCGCTGCCCAACTTCAGTATTGGATGGGCTTGGCTTCTCAGACTGATTAGTGGGTGTCTCCTCTGAAGCTGCTCTTCCCTTTTTTAGGGCGTCACTTCTCCAGATTCTCTCATAATTGTGTCAAATCTGATTTCAGTGATAATTCCCTTACCCCATAAGTCAGTGCTTCTGCTCCCCTAATTGAACACTATGACACAGAATTCAAGTGACAAAGATTAACTGAAAGCTATTTGAGAAGAAAGTCGATTCCTGGAGACCTGCAGCTCCAAATCCATGTAAGAAGAGGCTGCCCTCCCCAATGGCAAACATAATGGAGGTTCATACTTTTTAAAAAGCAAAACTGTGGGACTGCAGACTGGGGAATTGCAGACATGTTTGGAGGCAAAAGAGCTTCCAGAAACAGGAGAATACTTTTAGAATATCTGAACTGAATGATGGGTCCACTAGTCTCCTTTGTCCACCCAGCTCTCAAAAGTCACAGAAATGCATCCTCTGGGAAGAGATGGGAGGAACTGGCTCCCTGAAGTCTGACCAAGTCTATACAACCGGGGTCACTGCTTGAAGCATACAATGATCATAAATGATTAAATTCAGTAGGTCTGCTTGATGAGCCGACCCCACTATCATTGAGATTTGACTTCCTTTATACCTGATGTTATTTTTTTCTCTGAAACCTACTTTGCAACGAAAATAACCAATCCAGCTATCCTTTGATTCATGGCATATCTTTTTCCTTTTCCATTGATTTATCTGGGTCATCTTATTTAAATTTGTTGCAGGCAGCATATAGTTGAGACTTTCTCGCTCTATCTGACTATCTTTCCCTTTTAACTTGGATGTTTGGACTATGTACATTTAATGTGAATGTTGATATAGTTAAATTTATGTCTGCCACTTGCTATTTGCTTACTATTTTCCCCAACTATTATTTGTTCTTTTTTTTCCTTTACTACCTTTTTGTTGTTGTTATTTAAATGGACATGTAGGCTCTTTTCTGGTTACTGAGACTCAAGGAACCATGAGCAGCAAAGTCACCCACGACACCCTGTACAAGGCAGTGTGGGAAGTCCTGCACGGCAACACCAGCACAAGCGCTGGAAGTTTTTGGAGACGGTGGAACTGCAGATCAGCCTGAAGAGCTATGACCCTCAGAAGGACAAATGCTTCTCGGGCACTGTCAGGCTTAAGTCCACTCCCTACCCCAAGTTCTCCGTATGTGTTTTGGGGGATCAGCAGCACTGTGATGAGGCCAAGGCAGCGGATATTCCCCACGTGGACACCGAGGCACTAAAGAAACTCAACAAGAATAAGAAATTAGTCAAGAAGCTGGCCAAGATGTATGATGCCTTTTTGGTTTCAGAATCTCTGATCAAGCAGATCCCATGAATCCTGGGCCCCAGGCATGAATAAGGCTGGCAAGTTCCCTTGCTTGCTGACATGCAATGAGAACATGGTGGCCAAAGTGGATGAAGCGAAGTCCACCTTCAGATTACAGATGAAGAAGGTGCTGTGTCTGGCAGTGACTGTTGGCCACGTGAAGATGACCGATGATGAGCTTGTGTACAACATCCACTTAGCTGTCAATTTCCTGGTGTCTTTGCTCAAGAAGAATTGGCAGAACGTCCGGGCTTTATACATGGAGAGCACCATGGGCAAACCCCAGAGCCTGTACTAAGGCACAGTTCAATAAATCCTAGTGCTACCAAAAATAAATAAATAGGCACGTAGAAGATATCACAGACCCTCTTCAGGTGATATTTTACCCCTTTGTACAGAATAAAAAACTCACACTAGCATGCAGTTGATCGCTGAACAACACGGAAGATGGGGCACCAGCCCTCCACACAGTCACAAATCTGTGTATAATTTTGACTCTCCCAAAACTTAACTACTAATAACCTACTGTTACCTGGAGCCTTACTGATAACACGAACAGTCAGTTAACACATCTTTTGTATGTTATATGTATTATGTACTGTAGTGTTATAGTAAAGTAACCTAGGGGAAAGAAAATGTTATTAAGAAAATGATAAGGAAGACAAAATACATTTACAGTATCGCATTCCTAGAAAAAAATCCACATGTAAGTGGATACACATAGTTCACACCCATGTTATTCAAAAGTCAACTGCCCTTCTATTTCTCTCCCTCCCAGCCTTTATCCCTTTGTTGTTATACACTTTAATTTTACCTCCATTATTAATTCTATACTATGTTTTTGTTATTTTTTGTTTAAACAGTCCATTATCTTTTAAAGAGATATAAATAATGTTTTCCAACAGTTTTTTGTATTTACGCATGTGCTTTCCATTTCTAATGCTCTTTATTCCTCTGGTAGACCTATCCCACTGGACTGTCATTTTCTTTTTGCCAGATGGACTTCCTATAACATTTGTTACACTGACCTGCGTCATGGTCCCCAGTTACTCTATCTGTCACACTTGGAGGAACTAGGAAGGGTTCTCTATACCCACTCACCACCTCATCTGTTCTGTCAACTGAACAGCTAAGCCAGAGTCAGAGGCCGGTCGTCACACCAGGGTTATTTGTGCCCACCTCCTTTATCATGAGTGGGACTTTGGGGACTAATTTTCTGTAATGCTTTGTGTCTTTTACATGTTGACAAATCAGAGGAAAATGTTTTCCTGAAATATTTAAACTTTAAAAACATGGATTTCTGTATAAATAATATGTGGGACTTTTCCTTTCAATTATTCCTCAGGCTTTTATGTAGTGGCTTGAAATAGCTCAAAGAAAGGATGTGAGATGTAGAGATTTCATAAACTGTACCAGTACAGGAAGTTGGAGTCTTGCCCCATGTCAATCCTATTTTGTGAAAACTTTTTGCCTAGAAAGCCCTTCTCAATTCCATCTGTCTGATACGACTTGTTCTTTCCCTGTCACTTGCTCTTGTGTTGGGCTGTGGGTTGTTTCCTGAATTCATTAGGTTCTTGCTCTTCACTGCACATCGTAATGTTCTCTTTCTCTGTAACACTCTATCTGATCACTGCAAAAAATGGTGTGTATGCTGCCTCTAGTCTACATTATATTCAGTCTAGCTTTTATTGTAAACTGCTTGAATGACTCCACAACTGTGTATTAAGAGCAGGTCCTATAACTCATGCTGTAAATGGCTGAGTTTCCTGGTCTGGGGAGGCCGTGGAGGGATAAGGAGTCAACAGTGGAAGTTTCGGCAAGCGGGGGTCTGGCAAAGGTGTGTTTTGCCCCTGGGGTTTGTGGGGAAAATCCAAAGCAGGTGTGCATGGAAAATGGATCCCTGAGTGGGGAGGCAAGCTCAGCAAGCCACAGAAAGAAGCATGAGGGGTCAAGGGAAGAGATCAAATCTGGATGCAAAACAAGGAACTGGAGGGTCAATGAGAATGGAAGGGCTGGGTGATTAAGGATTCGAAGCAGATGATGGAGGTTAAGATTCGGCAGGCTTCACCTGCTGTATAACAACAAAACTGTGTGCGCGTGTGTGTGTTACTGCATTCATTTCTCGTGGCTGCCTTAACAAATGGCATCACAAACCTGGTGACTTCAAATAACAGAATTTATTCTGTCACAGTTCTACAAGCAGAAATCGTCAGCCAACATGTTGGCGGGGTTGGGGCCTTGAAGATGCTCCGAAGGGGAGAATCTGTCCATGCCACCAGGCAGTCCTTGGTGCTCCTTGGCTTGTAGCCACATCATTCTAGCCTCTACCCCCATCTTCCCTGCATGTCTGTGTTCCTCCTTCTTCCTATAAGGACACCTATCATGGGTTTGGGGGCCTATCCTAGATCTAGATTTTCTTATCTAGAGATCCTTTACCTGATTACAACTGAAAACACTCTTTTCCAAAAGAAGTCACCTCTGCCAATTTGGTGGTTAGGATTTAGACATTTTCGGGGACCACCACTCAACCTAATACAGTTACTGTATTCAGCGCACTGTTCCGAGCACTTTACGTGTATTAACTCATTTAATTCTTATACCAGGATTCCTTGACATATGTGCCAACATTAGGACTATTTTACAAACCAAGAATCTGAGGTGCAGACAGGTTAGAAAATTTCCCAAAGCCCCACAGGTGTGTATTGGAGCTGCACTTGAACCCAGACGGACAAACTCCAATTTACACACTTAACCACTCTGCTATTGAAAATATAGATATCTCTAAGTCTCTGGTTTTTCACCGGTAAAGTGGAGATAGTATCGGAATTGTTGTGAAATAACACAGGCATGTGGCAAGTGCTACCGTTTTAGTGGCTGGCGGTAGTATGGGAGCAGAGCGTCTCAGATCAGGAATCAGCTGGGGAAGTCCTGACAAATTCCGAAAATGCTTGACTTTGACTGCTGTCGCCCCGTGTGGTGCCCAGGAGAGCTGGCTATGCTGAAAGAGACAGACATAAGGGGCCACTGGGATGGAAGCTCCTTAAAGGCAATGAGGACTTTTTTGCACTCTTTTTCTTTTCACATAGTAGGATGGTGGCCACATGGTGTGCAGTCAATAGATGTATGGAGTGAATGAATGAGTGAATGGCCGTACGCTTCTCGAGAGCAGGCACTACTGTTAATCTTCTCTTCTCTATCCCATCTTCCTCACGAGTCCCTGCCTCTCCAAGGTCAAGTAAAATACTAGTTGCAAAGGAATCAATTTACGCCAATCTTTGACTTATGTATTGCATGTTCTTCAGTGGATCATGTCTGTTGAGTAGTCCAGACAACATTTCCTTCTCTCTCACATTCTTCATCTGCCACCCATCTTCTCTCTAGTCCTGCCCCTGCAAGGTCCAGATCAGCAGGGGTCATAAGCAAGAATTTATTTGTGCAGATCCTTGCCTTTTCCAGGGCAGGAGCACTGCAGCCCTATCACCTCCTATCCTTAGATGAAAATGCTGAAATTAGAATGAGAAACATGGGGCAGAAATGATGGGAGCCAACTCTTCTGGTGAGATGTGGGGATGTGGTAGAAGAACACAGGCCCTGGGTTGTCAAAAGGCAATTTGATCAGCACAATTTACTGAGGACCTAACCTTTGCCAGGAACTACTCTAGACTGTGGAAACCAGGCAGATAATAACAACTGCATAAGAAAGTAGGATATGTAGACAAATACATAGATAGATAGATGATAGGTAGATAGATGATGGTTGGATAGATACCTAGATAGATTTAATTCTCATTGTGCACTTAATGTCCGTGGAATCTTGCACAAACTATAACAACAATCTAAGCCTCAGCTTTTTGGTAAAGTAAATTACTTAAATGTTTATCTAGTAGGATTTCTGTGAGCACAAACTAGGTAACCACATGTGTATACACTTATACACACACATGTGTCTGTAGGTATTCACAAATATATATTTATATATTCTCTATATAAAATATGTGAGTGTGTGTACACACAGATATATCTATATATCCAGATCTATCTAGGGAGAGATAAAGTGAGTTTGGCACATGATAGCTCCTGGACTATAATGCAGGGATACCTGCTGTTTACCTCTTTTGTCACCTGAGCCCCAGCTTTCTTTATAGACCCCTGTCAACCTCCAGCATCACTTTTGGACCAGGATGTGACCATCTGCCTTCCTAAGTGGCCCTAAATGACATCTGAGCTTTTTGATAATCTTCACTGCTCCTGATCTGCCACACTTCCAGGAAAGCACCCAGTACAGGTGGGCTGACCCAGGAATGATTTTTGCGTCAGCACCTCCAGCCCTCCAGGACCACGCTGGGAGCTATCTTCGGATGGCTGTTATTCTCGGCTGCAGCCATGGCCCCATTAAAGACAGAGCTCCAGAGATGAAAAGTCCCAGATCCCATTATCAGTCCCTACTTCAAACATGAACTCTGGGTCTCGAAGGCTCTTCATGTGGCTTCCGAAGCTTAATGATGCCATTAGCATCTCCTACCTGAAGGCAGCACTAATTAAGGCACTGAGACACACAGCCATATTTCAGTTAATTGAATTCATTTGCTAGTTTGCAAAGAAACACAATTAATAAAATAAGTTGTGCGTGTCGCATTTTTTTGCAGATCGACTTTGAAGTGATAACTATTTGTCTGATCTGCTTTGAATAAAATGAGGAAAACAGTTCATGCTGAACTATTTGTAGGCAGAGGTAGTGAACATATGTTTCTAATTTGAGCTAAGAGGAAAGCAAAAATATACAAATTTAGCAAATCTTAGTTCTTGACAACCACTCAGGATATTTCAGCTAAGAAGTGAGCATATGGTTCAGGGAATAAAGAAACTAGCTAGCGTGGTGTGGAAATGATGTTTCTGGGCTCAGAGTTTCATGACTGCCATGAGCTCATTCTTTCTGAGATGGGGGTCAGGTCTCGAACATTTTCTGTGGATTTTCCCATCAGTAAATGGATGCTGCTTATGAATGCAGGTTGGTCGTGTGGGGATAGAATGCGCGCCTCATTATCGTACAGCACGCTTCAGGTGGGATGGGTTTCACAAGGAGAGGATTAGGTCTCTTCAGAGCTGCCGCATCTGGAAGTGATCAGGGGGTTAGATTTGCTTCAGGTAAGTGTGAAGTGTGACGGCAGCGGGGTGTGGATTGCCTCCGCCCTTATGGCCCAAAGTAGAAAAGGGATTTGGCCACCATGATGCTTGGCTTTGAGGGGGAGCAGAATATGCTACCCCAGGACGTGCCACTTTAGCATGTGGATTTTTCCGAGCTGAAGACAATCAGGGTTCAGCAGATTCAGGAAGAGCTTTTTACCTCCCCCTTAACTGCCTGAAAGAATTTAGATAACGGGCCTGTACCAGGAAGAGAGCTATTACCAAAAATAATGTTCTATATCCAAAAGACTTATCTGCACAGCATGGAAACGTTTGTTTACCAAATGTCTGCTCTTCTCAGCTTCCAGTGAATTGTCTTCCTACCTTTTGAGACTCCTTGTCCTTAGCTCGGGATGGAATATAAGTTTCAATTGCCTGAGTGCTGGGAAGTCTCATATTTTAATGGGGATTCCATACATATGAAATTTGTTTTCTTCCTGTTAATTTGTCTTATGTCAATTTAATTATTAGACCAGCCAAAGAACCTAGAAGGGAAAAGGGAAGAGTTTTCCACCCCTACAGCTTTTCAATCACAATTGTTTTATTATAGTCAGACTATGGACAAATTATGTCATTTCTTGGTGAATCTGTTTGTTTTTTAATTCCTAAGCCTGTATACACAATACTTATTGTTTTGCAAGGATAGAGTTTGTCCTTGCATTGTAATTTATAGAAAAGATATTATTTTCAAGTTTTCTCTGATGATAAAAGATTTCAAGTTTTCTCAGACATGTTTCCAAATCCAAAGAAGAGCACCACGTTTGATGTCCAAGACTGTGTGTGATGGACGACGAGGTCAGTGGACCGGGACCCCCACCCCAAGCACTGCAGTTCTGAACTCAACATGTAAAATCGGGAGAAAGCCCCTTAGTGTCTGGAAGCCTCCATCTCCCCATCTTTGAATGAGCTGGTTAGAAGGAAAGAGCCTCAGGATTTACCCCAGCTCACAAGTCCTGGAGGTTGATGATGGTGAGGGTAGAATGTCTGTACCTTCCAGACACAATCTTATGGGTTCTTCAGCAGGCCATGGAAACTTGATTCGAGGGGGAGGCCACATTCCCAGGGAGAGTACCAGAACACAACCCTTGGGCTTCCTCAACTTTAAGGGTGGGGTTTCCACTGCTTGCCATGTTAGCTGCCCAAGTTAACAAGTATAGGCACAATATGGATCCCCCAGCTCCTTGCCTTCTCCCAACCCAGGGGAAGCATGGTCATTTCTCTGTACCAGTTGTACTGGCAAAGCTGCAGAGTCAGTAACTGGACATCCTTCAATCCAACATGAGGAAGAATTTTCTCTGTCAGAGTTGCCCAGCACGGGCTGCCCCAGGAAGCTTCTCACTGCGGGTTCCAGCACAGTCCAGTAAAGGGAAACAACCTTTCAGACTCAAGGGGTACAGTACCGTGGCACTCACCATGTGTTCCCTGGGCCAGTGGCATTGGTGCTGAGATACTCAGGGGATCAGTATCACCCCATCCGTTAGTGGATTATTCTGGGTATTAGTTCTCATGTTTCTATTAACTATGATTTATTTTTTAACCACAGATTTGCTTTCCACTGTAATAAAAAATAATGTCAATCGAATCTCTGAAAACAAATTACTCCTGAGATTTTAAAAGGACTAGAAATTTTAACAGCCTCAGGAGAGAGCACCTACAAAGGTGGGGACAAGCCTACAGGCTGCACACTGAGAATTATTTGATTATTGAAAGAATATGAGTTGGAATTTTGAGGGGAATTTTCAGTTAATGAAGTCATTCTGATGTTAAGACTGGTGGGCAAACCAGAAGGCAATTCAGCTACAGAGAACTCGATTTTATTTTTTTTTAATCTGAGACCATGAGGGGAGGGTGAGTCCTTTCTCATTGCCTTGTGGGAGACGGAAAGACAGAACCAGAGAGAGCTTACCACTTGGGGGAAACCACTTGCATGGTCACCAGTGATGTCTGGACCTTGCCCAGCCATGAAGGGGATCCACCATATCCAGCATCAAAGCCAGCGCACATCCTGCCTCTGCCAGGCACTCCCATGCGTGCACAATCAACCTGAACTCCCAGTCAGCAGAGGCACTATGCAGTGACCATCACTCACTTTGAGGATTATTACCAATGGAAAATCAAATATCTTTTTTTTTAAGATTTTATTTATTTATTTTGGGGGGGGGGACACAAGCAGGGGGAGTGGCAGGCCGAGGGAGAGGAAAAGCAGGCTCCCCACTGAGCAGGGAGGCTGACGCTGGGCCAGAACTCAGGACCCTGGGATAATGACCGGAGCCAAAGGCAGTTGCTTAACCGACTGAGCCACCCAGGCGGCCTGAAAGTCAAATATCTTTTAGACTGCTACCTCTCTACAAACTGGAATTAGTTTTTCCTGAGTAAATCAGGGCCTTGTTTTTCCTGCTTTACTCGGGAAAGACTAATTCCACTGTAAGTGCACCATGGGATATGTCAGACCTTGCTGTTACTAAAACGTTGCCTTAAAGTTCAGGAAAAAAATTGGGTGTGAAATTTGGCCTTTGTGGCATTCCATAAGCATATGTTCTGACATAAAGCACACCAAAAAGTTTGGCCTTTTGGCATTTAGCAGTGCGGCATCTGTATTACTTTTAATCCCACTGGTGGAATTGGCAATAATTCCGGTTTTGCAATGGGCCACCGGCTGGGTACCCCAGGGTGTTCCTTCCGGGAAAATTCCACATGAACTCCATGAGTCTCTTGCCTGAACTCAGTCCCCTTACCATATTCTGCCCCATCTGCTATGGGTTTCCACAAGCTACCCTATGTGGTCCAGCTGAATTATTGATCACAATCAGCTGAGAAAAGCCCCCACAACTCCTATTGGCTAAAATGACCTTCCACCCCATCAGCCCAGCCCCAAAGTCCATCCCAGTTAAAGGGTTGGGGATAAGTTTGGGAAAACCCCGAAGCAGTCCTCAAGGTTAACTTCTTGGAAATCTCAGAAAGAAAGAAAAACTTTACAGGAAATTGGCATGAGAAGGGAATTAGAGGCTTAATTATGTTTTTCACCTCATCCCCGTTAAAACTGACTTCTGTGTTGTGTCACTCCACTTTAGCACAAGCGTTAGTAGATCTTGCAAAGGTTGGAATAAATGTGTTCGGAAGCTCTCCGAGCCAGTGGACTTCTGTCTCCCAGTTTCTCTGAATGAGCTACTGCTGGAAGAAAACCAGGTGTTCGGAAAAGACAAGACTTGTTGGATAAACTCCTAAGCCTTTGGGTTTTTCTCATTACCTGGGGAAACCAATCGTTGTGCCTCAGGGCTATCACAGGAGCCAGACCCTGTGGCAACGGTAAAGCTAGTTAAGCCTCCCTGAGCTGGAAATTAAGTTTGTGTTTGTAGGAATTGCTGGAGATTCTAAAGGCAAAACTAACACGCCCCTCCCATTTTGTACTTCATATGCATCCCGGTTTTGCTATGAATATTATCTAAAGTGTAAACAGGACCAGGAATAGCTACTTTCGCACACCTTTGTTTCAAAGGTAGGTAAGACGCTGAAAAATCTTCTCTGATTAAAATGAGTGTGGGATTGAAGTACAACATTTGAGATAAATAAATCAATGTGATCAATCCATAGGAGAACAAAAACTAAAATGGTTTCCGCTTGGGAATGTGTCCCCAGTTTAACTATTTTGTAAGATTTTCAATGACACATAATACACTATTTGATTCTAGGGGTATTGGCTTCTCTGTTACATTATTAAATTGCATTTATGTCAAGATGTTTCACTTGTCATTTTTGGGTGAGGCTCTTAATAGTCTCTGATAATTGAGAAGCAGAAATGAACTTTTGCTTAATATATCTGAGACCTGTGGTTATGTAATGGATTGTGGTTCATCCTAGGCAGCCTTGAGAGTGAGGAATAATAATTATATGCCAATAGCAGAGGTTAATCGATTCATCCAATCAAAGCACAAGTCTGGCTGCTCTGTTGTAGGCTTGTGGCTCAGTGCTGGGGTGAAAAATGTCTGCCTCAGGACAGGCTCTCCTCTCTTAGCTCTTCCTCTAGCAGCAAAGAAGGACTTTGAAAGAAAGTCAATCAGGCATTGTAAGTGTGGTGATAGCTCAATGTGTATAAAATACACGTGGAGCAGAGCAGCTGACTCCCCCCACTCCGGGCCAAGAGAGGTACAGAAAATGGAGGTACTTGGAAAACACAACTATATTTCATCAATGAGAAATGGGCAGAAATTTTAAACTTTATCTGGTAGTAAATGAGATACCTCAGATGGCTTTTAACCAAGAGGCAACCACATAAATACTGAAGTTTTTATAATCAAATATTCCTCTTTGGCGTGTTCTGATTTCACATTAGGAAGAATTCAAAAAAAAAAATATTCTCTATGTTTTTCTACAATCGTGTCATATTTCTCCCATTTTTGTTCAGATCTTTAATCCATCCAGAGACATTTTTAACTTAATCTGAGTAGTGATATAATTTTATTTTCTGTATAGGGTGAACCAAATTTTCCATTATGTGTTTGTGATATGGTCCATTTTTCTGTTCCTTTATGGCAGGATCTCTCAAACTCAGTATAACTGATGTTCTGGCTGGATAATTCTTTGTTGTGGGGACTGCCTTGTGTGTCGTATTTAGCAGCATCCCTAGTCTCTACCCTCTATATGCCAGTAGCTCACCCCCAACCCCGGTTGTGATGCCAAAAAATGTCTTCAAATTGCCAAGTGTCCCCTGAAGGACAAAATTGACTTTAGTTGAGAACTACTGCTTTAAAACTATCGCTCTGTCCCCATTGCTATGGCTACAGAATAGTCCTTTCTACAAGGTTGGACAAGTCTTATTTCTTTATTTTCATATATATTTTCGAAAGATGTCCAATATCTCCCTAATATCACTCATCTTTTAACGGATTGTATTAAAGTTTTTATTAATTTGGGGCTATGGTTATATTTAAAATGTTATGTTTCTTCTTTTATTCACTCTTTTGTGGAACTTAATTGACTTTTATAATTTATACATAAACAGTTCTATCCCTAATTAATCTAGGTAGGTTATAGATCAATATTAATGCAAATAGTGTCTGAGTTTCTGTTACATTTTCTACTACTTTTTGTGGAATGTTATAAATTTGTGTGTTGATCTTTGCAGTCATTTTGTGCTCACTTTTAGACCAAATACTGCTGTTTTCCTCAGTAAATATGAATAAATCCACACTCCACAAATTAGTTTAAATTTTGTTGGACATATTTGTACTTCAGACTTACACACACAAAAAAAACCCCAGAATAAACCTCATCAATTTGATTTCTGTAAAAATGATGGCTTGGATTTTCTATCACCGTGGAAAATAACTGTAGAATTAAGGACTTGAGGAATTTTAGAGGTGTTTGTGTTTTTGTTTTTTACTTCCCCCTAATTTAAAAGAAACTTGCACTAAACTTTCCATTTCAAAACATTATTACAAGTACAATGTTGCAGAAGTCACATACAAAATTTATTCTAAAGCTAGAGTAATTAAGACAGGGCATTATGTAAGATATTTAAGACACATTAGTGAAGCACAGCAGAGATGAGACATAGATCCACATGCATATAGTCAACTGATTTTTGAGAAGATGCACAGGCAAATCAATTGAGGAAAAAAATAGCCTTTTCAATAAATGGTGCTGCGACAATTGGATGTTCATATGCCGAAGAAGAAGAAGAAGAATAGGAGGAAGAGGAAGAAGGAGGAGGAGGAGAATCTTGACAAAGATCTTACACCTTTCACAAAAATTAAATCAAAGTGGAACATAGATCCAGATGTAAAATACAATTTCTAGAAGAAAACATAGGAGAAAAATCTCTGTGACTTGGGATTCCTTGAGCAGTTCTTTTTTTTTTCTTACAATTTTATTGAGATACATTCACAAAGCATAAAATTCTTTGTAAAGTGGAGAATTCAGTGTTTTTTTTTAGTATATTCACAGAGATGTGCAGTCATCATAATCTAATTCCAGATCTCATTGACCAGGACAAAAAGAAACCCCCTATCCATTTTCAGTCAGTTCTCATTCCTTCCCTCCCCTGATTCTTGGCAACCACCAATGTACTTCTTCTATATGTTGGCCTAGTCTGGAAATTTCATATAAATGGAATCATATTATATATGTTCTTTAGTTACTGGCTTCTTTAAGTTTGCATAATGTTTTCAAAATACAAGGCCAAAGCAAAATTAATGAAACAAGAACAACAACAAAACAGTAAGCCAGACTTCATTAAAATTAAAAACTTCTACCCTGCAAAGACACTGATAAGAAGATGAAAAGATAGGCCGTAGACTGGGATAAAAGATTTGCAAAACACACACTCTGATAATGACTGATATCCAAAATATACAAAGAACGCTTAAGACTCAAAAATAAGAAAACACACAACCCAATTAAAAAATGGGCAAATGATCTGAACAGACATCTCACCAGTGAAGATATATAAATGGCAAGCAAGCATATGAAAGGGTGCTCAATATTTCTCAACTGTGAAATGAAAATTAAAATAATAAGATGCCACTACATACTTATTAGAATGGCTAAATCCCAAACAAATGACAGTGAAAATTGCTGGCAATGATGTTGCTTGTGGTAAAACAAAATGCTATTGTCACTTGAGGAGAGTTTGGTTGTTTCTGACAAAGTTAAACAGAGTCTTACCATACAGTCCAGCAATTGGTTTGACTTGAAAAATATGTACGTGCAAAATCTGTACATGAATGTTTATAGCAGTGTTATAATCACCAAAAACTGCCAGCAATCAAGATCTTTTAATAGATAAATGGAGAAACAAACAGAGGGATATCCATAAAATAGAATAGTATCTAGGGATAAATATATATGAGCTATTAAACCATATAAAAACATGGATATTCCTGAAATGCATATTGGTAAGTGAAAGGAGCCATTCTGAAAGGCTATCTGTGTACTAATGACATTCTGGAAATGCAAACAAATAAAGATGGCAGCAGGTTGGTGGTTGTAAAAAGCCTGGAGTCAAGGATTGAATATGTGAAGCACTGGGGATTTTTAGGGCAATAAGCTATGTTTTATGATATGGTAACAGTGGACAAGTGACACAGTTTGTTTGTCAAAACCCATAGAATTTTACCACCCAAAGAAGCTTAATGTCTGCAAATTTTAAGAAATCATTTAGAAGGCCAAAGAATGCCAAGATGGAATGCACAATGTGGGGGAAGAATCTAAATGTATGATCCACATAAAATAGCCTCCCTGTAGAGAGTGGGAGGGAAGAGTGCCAACCCAAATAACTTGGAAAATTAGTGAACTCTTCAAGACGAAAGGCAAAAGGAACTACACATAAATACTGCACTCTATTTGGTAAAGTTGTTTCTCACAAAGGTGCAAATGAACAATTGTAAAACCACCATAGGGGGCACCTGGCTGACTCAGATGGTAGAGCACGCAACTCTTGATCTTGGAGATATGAGTTCGAGCCCCATGTTGGGTGTAGAGATTACTGAAAAATAAAATCTTTAAAAACAAACAAATAAAAATTTATAAATAAAAAAATAAAATCACTGTGCTTATAGATTGGTTTTGAAGAATTAAGTGAATGGATGGCAGGTGCAGGGAGCCAGGTTTCTCACTGTTGATGTGGGAGTTTGCAGGTGAGGAAGGGGAGGAGGTTAGAATAATCCTCGTGGCAACTGATTGGAGTTGGACGTCAGTAGGAAGTCATGAGGAACTCAACATAGATATAGATGGATACACATAAAAATGTTGATAGATGTGTACATACACGTGTATCAGTATACACACATACAATTCCTTGCTCCTGCAGTTAAGGGAGTCTAGAAGCAACAACATCCCAGAGCAATAAGCACAGCTGGTGTCCAGATTTTGCTTTTTAATACCCTTCTCCAATAAAAGGAACCAGACACCTTTTTTTTTTAAGATTTTTTAAAAAGTTTATTTATTTGAGAGAGAGAGAACACAAGCAGAGGGGAGAGGCAGAGGCAGAGGGAGAAGTAGGCTCCCCGGGGAGCAAGGAGCCCGATGCGGGACTTGATCCCAGGACTCCGGGATCATGACCTGAGCCGAAGGCAGATGCTTACCTGACTGAGCCAGGTATCCCAAAGGAACCAGACTCCTTAGAGAGATGGCTGATTTGGGGGAGAAGGGCAGAAAATACACAAGATGAATCTGGAGCATCTTGCAGTGTGAGAAAGTAAGACAGTGCTCAAAAACCCCCACAATAATGTGGTTATATCAAAAGGACAGGAACCAACTGAAAGAGCTTCCAATGACCAAAACTGGAACAATTTGATCAACAAAATAAATAAGTAGTATTTGATTTAACCAGAACTATAAAATAAATATCCATGAGTCCATACTGAAATAAATATATGATTTAATCAATAAATAGATGGGGGAGAATATAAAACTCTCCAATGTAGAGTCACTCCAAATAATTTGTGTAGATACTTCTCCCTCAAGGAGTGCAGCATCACTGCCCACTTCATAAGTGTGGGCTGCAAGTAATGAATTCCAAAGTGTACGAAATGGAAAGGGGGGGAGATAGAGTAGCTTTACAGTGGAGACTCTGACAAAACTACCTCAGCCAGTTGATCAAGGTTAACACCAACCACGATAATTCATGTTGCCAGTAGGTGCCGTGGTGATGTGATGAGAATGGCACTTTACACTGGGGTCTTCCCTCAAAACGCCCGCAGGCCCAGTCTGATGAGGAAAACATCAGACAAGTCTTAATTGAGGAATATTCTACCAAACGTCTGCCTGGTACTCCTCAAATTCAAGGTCATCCAAACAAGGAAATTCTGAAAAACTATCACAACCAAGAGAAGCCTAAGAATACAAGACCACTAAATGTCATGTGGTCTCTGGGATGGAATCCTGGAACAGAAGATGACAAGAAGCAAAAACTAAGGAAATCTGAATACAGGGCAGACTTTAGTTAATATTTTATCCATATTAGTTTATAATTTTGACAAATTGTCAATGTAAGAGGTTAAAAATAGGGAAACTGTGAGGTGTATCAACAGAAACTATTCTAATATAAAAAGTTAAAAAAGTACAGTATTGCAAGTGTCCAGTAGATGTGAATGAAAAATAAATTTTGAGTAACTCTGTTAGGCAACCTCATGATGCCTTATTTCCTAAACCCCCATCTTCTTTCCAGCTCTCTCCAGTGATTCTATATCCACCCTCCATACTGAGGCTGTGATCACATCTCAGCCACTATCTCTGGTAGTGAAAGAAAAGATACCTTTGCCCAGCCACTATCATACCCCAAACACATTCCCTGAAAATACTCTTGTTAGTTTAAATCAGCAATAAAGATAAAGACCCTCCTTCTCCCAGGAACTTTTTCTGATTGTTCTAGTCCCAACCATACCCTCATTTTCCAACGTCCAGATCTACTCCCTTCAGTACAAATCTGCTGTTCCCATATGGTTGTTGAGCATTTCAAATGTGACCGGTTTAAATTGTGATGAGGTGTAAGTGTGAAATACACAACGGATTGTGAGGACTTAGCTAGAAGAGAAATTAAAATACCTCATTTATAATTTGTTTAAATTATCACATGTTGAGATGACAATATTCTGGATATATAGGGCTTACTAAGCTATATTGTTAAAATTAATTTAACCATTTTTGTTTTATTTGGTCTAGAAAATTTAAAATTGTATATGTGGCTTGCATCATATTTGTACTATACAGTGTTGTTCTAAAGTATACATGCATCCCAATCATTATGGCTTATGTAACAGTGTACAAGGTTTCACGTGCTTTCTAGTTATGCCATGTATGTCTTCCCTGTTGGAGTTGATAGACCGCTTGCAGGAGAGGGGGGCAGGCTCTAGGATGCTTCTTGGACATCTACACTCTATACTCCCAGCACACAGCTTGGGATTGTCCCTACCTTCCAATGACCTGTTGTCTTCACTGGAGATCCCATTACCACGAGGATTCTGATCTAAAGGCTTTGCGATGAGCATTGGGTTTTATATGTAGGTGATGAATCACTAAATTCTACTCCTAAAACTAATATTATACTATATGTTAACTAACTGGAATTTAAATGAAAACGTGAAACATTAAAAAAGAATAAAGACTTCCTATAGCCTGAGAATCTGAAAAACTTTCATCAAAATCTAAGAGCTACAATAATGTCAGAAGCCAAACAAAGCACCCACACATTTTCAGCTATTTAGATCTCTCAGGTAGCAATTGATAGGTTCCAATGTTGGTTTAGACAGTTACATGTCAAAATAAATACCCAAGAGTTTCTAATAATGTCTTCTCATCTGAGAGTTGTTTCATTACATTCGAAGGTAGGGGTATATTTCCCGTTTGGAACCCCTATTCAGCAAGGATGCAATTTTATATTTGGTCATTTATAGATCTTGGGCATAATTTATGAAGGGAAGTAAGAAAAAGAAATGATAGGAAAATATAAACTATTCCCTTGGGACAGAAAAACAAAACTAAACAATACAGCTATAGGATAATATGCCATATGTCTTCCCACAGTGTTCGGTCTTTGGACTATTTCTGCTACATTCACACAGTTAGTAAATGATGAATCTTTTTGCTTATTAATATGGTTCCCAGTTGCCCCACATGGAAATTAAATCTTAAGGATTTCAATGAGAAGCACAATTTGAATAAAAAAGGAAAGCCCTGTATCTTTCTCAGGAAAGCTGTCACGCCATTCTCTGCATGAGCAAAAACACTTATATTTAGTGCAGATTTAAGTTTGGAGGTCATTAAATGTAACCTTTAAAACTCTGAGGCTTTTTATTTTTATTACTTTTCAGAAACTTGTTTTTTTAAATCAAGTTGAAAAAAGACAATTTAAACATCTAGCTTGTCTTAGAAATCATAGACTTCCAAAAGATAACAGAGTTTTAAGTTCTTATGTTTTTTTATCATACATATTTGAGATACTAAGGGAATAATAAAAGTTATCCAATTAATAGCAATTTTTTAAAAAGTACTTACTGGATACCAGGGATATGTTAGTGAACAAGACCTCCTGTCTTCCTGGGAGACAGACAATGAAACACATAATCACCATAGTGTTCAATCATGCTATAATGGAGGAAGCACAGGTAATTGAGGAACACAAGCAGAGCTAACTCACCCTGTCTGGGGCCAGAAGAGGGATTCCATATAAAGGAATATTTAAGCTGAGACCTGAACCATGGGGGAAGGATGAGGGTGGGAAGACTGTTCCAGGTGGAGGACGGGGCAAAGGCAAAAGCCAACAGGTGAGAGACAACATGGCTCTTTTGGGACAAATGAAGTTGGCCACCAAGTCTGGACCCTGGAGAAAGAGTGGTGACAAGGAGAGAGGAGGGGCTGATTCCAGAGGATTTGAGAGCCAGTTTGTTTCTTTGTTACCCACAAGGCCGTGGGAGGCCATGAAAGAGTTTAAGTACCATAATTGTGTTTATAAATGTCCCTCTAGCTACAGAGATTAGAGAGATAGCGTGGGAGAAGGAGACATGCCAGACAACGAGATCCATAGTCCAGGGATAAACATACAGACTCTACCTGGAATTAGAAGGGGAAAATGGAGAGATGCAACAGATATTTCAGAAGCAGAGCTAAACATATTTGGTGACTATCTGAGTGTTGGTAATGAGGGAGAAGAAGATCAGCATACCTCCTATTGCTGTGCAAGTTGTGCACTGAGCAATGCCGGGATGCCATTGCCATCACATCTACATGAAAGTTTCTTGATGCACTATGGTGGAACTTGAGATCTCAATGATAAAAGAGCAGATCTGCTTCTACCCTGGATGAATGGGTGATTGTTCATGTAAGGTAGAAAGAGAATCAGGATCCATGATGGAGTGGCACAGAGTTGGTAGAGGTGATGAGGGGATATGACAAGTTGAGTGCCAAACAGCTTGAGTTTTAATGGAGATGTGCAAAAGAAAAGTGAGCAGGATATTGGACAGTAAGAAACCTTGGCTATCATGGAGTAATTGAAGCTAGGGAGCTGCCCAAGATTAGACAAAGAAACCATATAGGGACAGAAGAATAAAGGCCAGTATCAAAACCTTTGGAATGACAACATCTTTGGACGGGAAGATGGGAAGAAGCCTAGTGAAAAGACAGGGAAGGGAGTGTAAAACCATGAAAAGGTGGTGGCAAAGGATCCACAGAAGAGAGTGAGGGGGCAGAGTTGCTGAGGTTGCTAAAGGGAAAGTACCATGGGGTTTAAGGATATGTGGGCCTTCGGTGGCCTTGACTAGAACAATTCCACTGGGAGGAGGGACAGGAGCCAGAGTGCAGTGAACTGAGGATGGAGGAGAAAGTGCATAATGGAAGCAGAAGGTGTAGACAGTTCACACTGCTTAGTTGTGAATATTAGGACAAGCTAGCCAAGGAGGAGCTAGGGTCATGGAAGGTACTGAAGATACAAAAGAGAATGGTGGTTTATTATTGCTGGTGTTGTTTAGGGGGATGAGCCACACAGCCCAGGCAACTGGCTTCCTGTAGGAGGTGGTGCAGCCCTTTCATTGTAACAGGGGGCTATGTTCTCCCATAGATTTGCAATATTTTTTCACTTGAGTTCGTTCAGAACTCAAAAAGAATGTAAGCTGATAAAGCCAATGTTCAGAGAAGTTTTTTAGAACCATCTTGGAAATTCACATGTTCCCTAACACAACGGCTGTTTCATCAATTTTTGGAGAAGTTCCTTTTCCCTTTTCAATTTACCTGTTCTATGGTTTATAAAACTTTCATGCTAATAGCACAGGAAATTCAAATAATGACAGACATGTAGAAGAAAAAGAACATCAATCTTCACCTGATTATGCGAAATCTGTGAAGCTGAAGTTAGACACAATGGCTGGATTCTTGAAAGAAAAGCCCTCTGCTAAAGATCTGCAACCTGGTTGCCTGTAGGACAGTTGTAAATGTCATGGGTGCAAAGGGAATTCTGACGCACGCTGGTGCTGGTTTGCTTCAAACCTGATGGCTGGCACTACTACCACTCTCCCAGCTGTGTAGATAGAGTTCCACTCTACTTCTCAGGAAGGTTACCAGTGCCTTGGGACATTGCCCCATCTCTGGGGTGTGTTTGAGCAAAAGCTCAGATTTTATTCCTGATGGTCCATGAATTGGCTTCACATTGGCTTCTGTCGAGTAGGAACTCTTCAGATGCCATGAAAGACAGCTCATGCAACCCTATGCTCCGGAGCTGGCACTATCAGCTAAGCTGGGGAGGGGAGCAGGGAACCTGCTTTTGTTGAAAGTATTCCCCTGTGTGTTGTTCTTTCTTAACTCAGTCCCTGGTCCCAGGTCCCCAGTGTCCATCATCTGATCGTATCTTCCATCTCACGCCTCCCAGTCTCCAGCTTGGGAAGTAGTTTTCTGCTCTCATCTGGTGTTTTCTCCCATTATTTGGGTCTATTCCAGGAGTCTTTCCACATCCCTCAGAATGTAAGATATTAAAAATCAATATCAGAAAAGATTCCTATTGTCTTCATTTTCTGTTGTCATGTCCCTCATATAGACAGTAAGTTTATAATGAGGGCAAGGAAGAAAGGGAATATTGAGAAAGAATAAAGCACAATAAAGCAAAGTGTCCCATTCCAATAGCAAGCTCTTGGAATGTTCAGACTAGCAGGGAGGGTGTGAGCTTGGAAACCATGTTCCCTTCTGTCCTAGAGCGAGTACAGTCATGAAAATTCTCTAAAGTATGTTTCCATGAAAGGAAGGAGTATAGTCTGCTCCCTGCACAGGATGTGTCTCTGGGGCACACTCTGGGGCTGGGAAAATGGCCAGCAGGACAGTCTTGACAGCCCTGATCGTGACCTTCCTGAGGGGCCCCGATGCCTGAGGCTCCCCAGAGAGAAAAGGGTGATCTTCACCAGGCCACGGACTTTGGCCTCTGACTTTCATCTTAGAAAGGACTTTTGGGGGACCTATTGCCTCCAGGGTCTGTCATTAGCATGTGGAGTGCAGGGAATGCTAAGGAAACACCAACCCTGCTTCCACAGAGCTTCGAGGCCATGGGGAAGGGTCAGCGGTAAATGAATAAGCAGACAATTTTAAACAAAATGAAATGTGACTTGTTATGACTTGTTCTTGAAGTGAACCTTTGTTGTTCTACTATAATTAAGATATTCTAAACTACTGATACAATATGGGACCTAAAATGCAAGGGCTAGGACAATTTCTTGTTTGCTCGACAGTCTAGGGCTATTCCGGCTGCTCAGCCATTTTGTGTGGTTTCTGAGGGTTTGTGAACTCACCACACCAGTCATCTGGTAGGAGGGTACCTAACTGGGAGGCAAAGGAAATGGAGTCCTGCTCTGCACTCAAGAGGTAAGAGTGAATGTGAGCAGTATATTCAGTAGCATTTAGGGGGCTTGTGGATATTTACCTTTGGAAACTATTCTTCCGTTAGAGTAGCTGGACTCCATCATTTCTCCTCCCTCTCTGTGCTTCCCAATCTCAAGGACCAGTTTTTCTACTCTGGTCTTGAAGGGGCTTTTAACTTTTGACTCCTGAATGATACTTTGGCTCTAAAGAAAACAAAATAAGGGCTAAAGGGGCTATAGTGGATATACCCTATTAGGTGGCACCCTTCATTTTCCCACTAAATTCTAAGTATTAAAACTTTTATTTATTTAGCCAAAAAAGTACATCATAGCCGACAACAATTAATTAAAGTTCTGCTCCCCTGTTCTCTATTTTCTAGTCTTACACTATAATCCCCAAATGCCATGGGCTCTGAATGCAAAAGTCTCATCATAATACTCTACATAAAATCCATTCATTAGGGGCACTTGGGTGGCTCAGTTGGTTAAGTGTCTGACTCTTGATTTTGGCTCAGATTATGCTCTCAGGATCCAGCCCTGCATTGGGCTCTGTACTCAGCATGGAGTCTGCTTGAGATTCTCTCTCTCCCTCTGCCCTGGCCCTGCTCATGCTCTCTAAAAAACAAACCAACAAATAAACACATCAACAACAACAACAACAGCAACAAAAACAAACATTCATTAAAAGAGTCCCAAAGTTCTCTGTACTACTCCAGGAACCCATCAAACAAGTGCAATTTTTAGTATAAAGATTATTTGGCAGGAAAAAAATCTTAAAAGCATTAAACTACTATTAATAACCACTTATAACTCTTCCTGCTAAAATAATTTCCTGTATCTCATGTCAAATCAGTCAATACTCTGTGTAAAATCCTTATAACGTTAATGTTCTGAGACAGATAAAAACTCTCCATGATTATATTCAACGTAGAGTTTTGTGTCTTAATCTGGAAAAATATTGCTCTCTTTTTTTTTATTTGATTGGAGTCTCAGCAAAAACAGGATGCTATCTTAATTAAGGTTAAGTGCATGTGTAAACAGGCCTGTGCAGTTTCCTCTCAGGCATACGTACTTGGTCTTGTTGAGCTTGGACTTTAAACCAGTGTGTGTGATAGAAAGCCGGAGACAAGGCGGTCCATCTTACAGAGCTTTCCCCTTGCTTCATTGCATTTAAAAATGACAAATTGGGGTGGGGGGGCCCAGGTGGCTCAGTCGGTTAACAGTCTGCCTTTGGCTCATATCATAATCCCAGGATCCTGGGATCAAGCCCTGCATTGGGCTCCCTGCTCATCGGGGAGTCTGCTTCTCCTTCTCCCCTGCTTATGCTCTCTCTCTCTCTCTCTCTCTCTCTCTCAAATAAATAAATAAAATCTTAAAAAAAAATTACAGATTAGGGGCACCTGGTTGGATCAGTTGGTTAAATATCCCGCTCTTGGTTTTGGCTCAGGTCATGATCTCAGGGCCGTGGGATTTAGCCCCACATCTGGTTCCATGCTCAGTTGGGAGTCAGCTTGAGATTCTCTCTACCTCTCCCTCTGCCCCTCCCATAGCTCATGCTCACTCTCTTGCTCTCTAAAATAAATAAACAAATCTTTTTTAAATATGACAGATTAGACCCTAAGTTTCTTTATGGAGATGTGAGAAATCCCTACTGATGAGGTCAACGAGTGTATTAAATATAGTTTTGCTGGATAGTAAAAGGTAAGCAGTGAAATGCATGGGTGTTGTTGTTGGGGGAAGGAGGATTTTTGTGAAATGTGAAAGGCACTGGAAACACATAAAACTACTTTACTTTGAAAAATAAAAGCTCCAGAGCATGGTCATCCCACTGAAACTTTATAAACAGTATCTACTGACGTTGGTGTTATCATAGCAAAAACTTTTTTCCTTCTGATACCAATAGAAAGGACAGATATGGGTATCGCTTAAAAATCAAACTAATGTTTTCATTGGAAATAAAAAGTTTAGTATTTAAGAGCTTTATAAAAAAAAATAGCGAATGTAAACATTGTGTGTTTATCTTCTCAATAAATAATTCAGGAGACAATATTTTCCAGGGAAAGATAGTTTAAGAAGCTTTACTGACTGTTTTATGGAAACAGTGTTTGCAAAACTTTTTAAAATAATTATTTTAAATAACCAGTAGTTATTTTAAATAACCAAATCATCATTTTTGTTACCATGCTACAATCAGTTTTTATAGTGGAATCCAGGAATCATTATTCAACTCATTAATCACCGAAGGTTCTGAAGCAGGACTCCATATAAGTAAATGCTACTATGGTATAGGTGTGGTTTTTTGAGTCATTTTCTTCCTTTTGAAGATGTGGCAATAGTTCTTTCTCTGTCAAGTGGATGCCCTTATTCGTTACAACAAAGGGGATAGGAGATGGAGGAGGGGCAGGAATGTATCCTACAAGGGGCACTTGAAGACCAAAAAACCAAGCAAACCCCTCCATACTGTTTACACAGAGGTGTATTCAGGCTCACCTTACTGACAGAGGGCATCAGACAGACGGTCCCAGCACTATGCAACCATTCTCCACAGCTTCTCCTCCAAGTTCAGACCACCAGCTTCTAGAGAGTGAGGGGCACGCTGGTGAGGTCACAGGGTAGTTATCTACAGTGGGGCCTTCTGTGCACCGCTTTAGGGAAGATCAGAACAAACCTTCCCACATCCCATTCAGGGCGTGCATTCACTTGCACAGAGGTTGGAATGTTTAGGCCTGAGGCAAGTCATTGCCCAGGCATGAACAGGATGAAGGACCAAAGATGGACTTAGTGTTGTCAGCACTCCTATTCTAGATCAACCTTGAACATTTGGGGTCACCTGTGTGGGGATTTTCCATCAATGTCTGTGTGTTGACATATCCACCTGATGTCTCATTAGCTGTGCAGCATCTAGCACTTGTGTGTTTGGTATCTTTGTCACCTGGAGCACTGCCTGTCACGCTGACCTACTGGGACCCTCCCACCCTGACACCAAGTGGCAAAGTCCTGCTCTTCACTACTGTGAGTTCACTGATTTCTCTTGGGATATAAAACATACTGGGCCAGAGTTCCACCTTCTCAGGGCTTCAAAGGGAGCTGAGGATCTGGACTGGGGAAATCAGGAAGTGAGGGGGTGCACAGGTGTTGAGAGAGTAAACAGCCCACTTTGTGGGGAGGTGTCATTAAGGTCAGAGGGTTCTAGAAGTGGGAGTATAAGAGGAAGCGGCCCCAAATGAAAGGATGTGACATCAGAAGATAGGGTGACTTGGAGTCAGTGTTTCAGGGGTTGTGCAGTTAGTGATCATGACGTTGGAGTAAAGAGGGCTGGAGGAGCGGAGAACAGCACAGAACTAACGAGGGTAAGGGACCAAGATCCCTACCCACTATCCCCCAGCACAGCCCACTCCCCGTTCACATGGAAGTTGTGGTCTCAAAGCATGGAAGGGTGTGTCCAGGAGTGAGGCAAATGACAGAAGCATCATGTGAAGGTGGCAATGGCTAGAAAAGGTAAAAGAAGCCCCAAAGACTCCCCACAGCTGAAGAAATAAAGTAAACCATGTGAGGGCTTTCTTTTTTTTTTTTTTTTGGTGGGGGGGGGGAGGCTGACCTGTTATTTGAAGTTAAAATGCCAAAAAATAACTTCTCTAGGTGGGAATGTAGATTAGAGCAGCCACTATGGAAAACAGTATGAAAGTTCCTCAAAAAACTTAAAAATAGAACTACCATATGATCCAGCAATCCCACTTCTGGGTATTTATCTGAAGGGAAATGAAAACAGGATCTCGAAAAGATGTCTGCACTCCCATGTTTATTGCAGCATTATTTACAGTAGCCGAGATATGAAAACAGCCTATGTGTCCATCAGTGGGTGAATGGATAAAAATGTGGCATATAGGGGCGCCTGCGTAGCTCAGTCAGTTAAGCATCTGACTCTTGATTTCGGCTCAGGTCATGATCTCAGGGTGGTGAGATGGAGCGCCAAGTCAGGCTCCGTGTTCAACGGGGATTCCGCTTGAGATTCTCTTGCTCCCTCTCCCTCTGTCCCTCCTCTTGTTCTCTCTCTCTCAAATAAATAAACAGCTCTTTAAAAAAAAGATGTAGTATATACATGCAGTGGAATATTATTCAGCTGTGTGAGGGAAGGAAATCCTGACCTTTGGGACAACACGGATGGACCTTGAGGGCATTATGCTAAGTGAAGACAGTCTCATTGAAACAAAGCAGAAAAGTGGTTGCCCAGGAGCTGGGGGTCGGTGGGGGGTGGGGTGGGAATTGGAAACATTGGTAAAAGGGTACAAATTTTCAGCTACAAAATGAGTAAGTTTCAAGGATCTAATGGTGATTATAGTTAATAACTCTATACTGTATAATTGAAATTTGCAAAGAGCGTAGAATTTAAATGTTCTCCCCACCAAGAAAAAGAGATCAATATGTCAGGTGACAGACGTGTTAATGAACGAGGTGGTGGGAACCCTTTTACAACGTATAGACACATAAGATCATACAACGTATACAATTTTGTCAGTTAATACCTCAATAATAAAAGAAAAAACTAAACTGTGAAAAACAATGTGCAGAAAAAAAACTGAGTGAACAAAAAAGCAGGAAAATAAACTCCAATCTTGGAAAGCAACTGGATGATATAGTTGCCTGATGGTCTAGATGGTGGGAGGCTTGTTCATACTTCACTTTTTCACGGCATTTACAGTAATTCTTCCAAGAGACATTCCCACGCTTCTTCTGTATGTCTTCAGTTCTTGGCTTTGCTTTATCTTTCCTCATAGTTTCCTGATTATCTCATGCTCAGGGATGTTGATAAGACACACTCTTAATTTTCCCAGGATGACATTTAAAATCACTTCATAATGAATCTCCCAAGATCTCTCTGCAAATCTCAACTGTGACTCATGGCTCCAAATTTTAGTGCTGAGGACGAAGATGATAATGCAGAGCATTTTGTTTGTTCCAGGCTGTTAAAATATGAAAAAAAAAATTAACTTTGACCTCCTTTCCACAAGCCTTTTGGGGTTGTTGAAATTGTGTGTGTTTTTAAGTTCTGAGTAGAAAACTATAGGAACATTGTATGATCTGTTACTCTCAGCTACAAGAAGGGCAAACTATCTCTGCTGAAAATTGCCAGTGTCATTTTTCCTAATGAGGTGATATTGTTCTTCTTACCACAGTATTAAACATCATTTTATATACCTACAATATGGAATCAAAAAGAGCCTAGTAGTTCAAAAAAATACCACTAGTGACAGCTAATTGAGTTTTAACACTCTTGAATGCAGAATCTCAACATCATGGCAGTCCTACAAAAGTTAAAACTATGTTTTTTTTATAAATCAAGTCTAGATAGTAAAATAGGTTAAAATATGCATAAAAAAGGAAGCAGAATCCTAAAGACTGAGCAGTAGTGCGGACGGGGATAATGCAGCCTCATCATGTTTGGATCACCTTCATCCAATTGTAACTGGATGGATGCAGCCCATTCATCTCAAACAGATGCAGGATGGAGAAACATGGGGTTAGCTGACTCAAAATCAAACAAATCTCTGCACTATACAGGAGGAATGTGGAAATTGATCATTTGCTTGTTTGTTTATTCGTTTGTTTTTAAATATTTACCGATGACAAATTTCTCAGATGAGCCTTTGAACTTGGAATCAGTTACCCCATTTATAACAAACTGCCTCTACTAGAGCAGAAAATAATTTTTTCAAGAAGGAATATGAAGTCTTTGTTTCTCTGATTTGATAACAAATGGAGATCATTTGGCCTTTCTTAAAAAAGAGGCTTAGTTGTTTGATATCTATTTACAAGTTTGTATGAAAAATCATGAAATTCTTATTGCTACCAGTTGTAGAGACATCTGTAGTTGTATTTAAGTTACGTAAGCAATGCCAGAGGTGACTATATATTGAGGAGAAATTGTACTGGGCATCTCTGTAGTGCTGCTTTAATTAGAGATACTTTTAAAATTAAGGAGACCCCCCCCAAAATAAACCACCTATATTGTATAATATAGCTAAATGAGTCCTTTAACACTGTTAGCATCCTGAGAGTTATTATTTTTTTTATCTTTTGGAATAATGTCATTATATATTTCCTATATGCAGATAATGGTTTTATTGTGTCAATATTACAATTATGATTTATGAATTCAGTTTAGCCAGAATTGTTGACTTTTGTTAAAGCTTTATGTCTCATTAACCTGAGTCTTAAAAATACTTGTCCAGGCTAAACATATTGAGTAATCGATAGATAAATCAAATTAACGACCTTATCTTTTCCATATGGAATTCTAGTTAGTTTTAAAAAGCCATGAAATTTATCATTCTAATAAAAAAGAGCTGAAAAAATATGCACACCGTTAGGTGGCTATTTAAATTACTGGATTTGGGGTATATTTTCCTCACATATTGATTCTAGCTTTCCCTACCAGCTCTTCTGTACATCTTTGAGCAATTACCTATGACTTAATATAGGCTGATGCATTCATAATGAATTGCAGCATCTCATTATCCTAACTGGAAAAAAATAATGTTTTCCCAGATGTAGGCATTTGTCAAAATTGAGCAAATATACAATTATGATTTACACATTTCACATTTCATGTAAATTTTATATAAAACTATAAACAAATGTTGAAATCTAACTAATGATATGCATGCAGAGTATTTAGGAAGATGTATTTATGGCAACTTACTTTGAAATGCATAAAAATAGGTTGATGGAAAGATAGGTGGTACATGTCCGGGGACTTGATGAAGTAAAACGTTAATAGCAGAAAATAGAGTTAGGCTCTGAGGGGCTTCATTAGAAAAGTATTTCAACTTTGCTGAATGTTTGAAAACTTTCAAAATAAAATGCAAGTGGTGGGGGGGAACCAAGTTTCTAATGCTTCTGCTGTGTTAAATAGCCTTGTTTTCACTGACATCCTGTGCTTTGTCAGCCCTGTCCACTATTGCTATAACATACTGACCAAATCTGGCCATTTCTCCTCACCTCCCCCCATCCAATCTTCCTCTAGGTACCATAATCTCTCACTGGATGCCCCCCAACTGGTCTCCTTACTCCTGCCCTTGGCTGCCTAGATTCTCCTTCTACAGAGCAGCTAGAGAGAAATTTTAGGAACATAAATCAGATTGCATCTGCACAATTGCAAATAACATCTCCTTTAAGTCAACGGATGATTTATAGCTCTCACGTGCAATTTCTACAAAAAAGCATCTGGAAACGCTGTTGGCTTGTTAGCTGATGATAACCCACAGAGATACTTCCTGGTTGTGGGGTTTGATTTGCTTGTATGATCTTAATATGAAAATTGAAACAAAAGAGTTGCTTTTCCAAATGATACAAATGCATTGAAATATGTTTTCTAACTGATGTACAGGAGATCTATATACATTTTGGGTACTAGTTCTTTGTAGCTTATGTGCTTCACAAAGCTCTTCTCCAGCCTAAACTTGTTTTACTCTCTTAATGGTGTATTTTAATAATAAACTTCCTTAATTCGAATAATATCCATTGTTATACTTTATGGTAACTGATTATCATGACCTGTTTAAGGAATCTTTGCCCAAAATCATGAGAATATTCTAGAAGACTCATTATTTTATTTTTTCACTTTTAGATCTATAATTCACTTGGAACCAATTTTGTCTGTAGTATGGCATAAAGGCCAAGATTCTTTTTTTAAAAATCTATATGGACTTATAATTGATAAGGACCCATGTATTGAAAAAAAAAATCAGCCTTCATCTATTGTTCTCAAGTAGCATCTTTGTCATTTGTGTGTGGTGTGTGTGTGTGCATGTGTGCGTGTGTGTGATATCTTGGATTCTATTCTCTTGTCTACATCAATGTCATATCATTTTATTTATACTCACCTTTTACTAAGTCTTGCTATTTATTAAGTATTGCGATTTTATTTTTATTTGTGCAGACATCTTAGCTCTCCCAGGTCCATTACATTTTCACATAATTTAAAATCAATTTCTATTTTTAAAAAATTGCTTCTTTTCTTTTGTCCTATTTAGTGTTATGGTCTACTTTTTATGTAGTTATCTTAGTTCCTTTTCCTTTTTGTTTTTTAGTGAGTGTGTTTGTAATTATAAATGTCCCACTGCATTCTGCTTTGACAACATTCTGAAGATTGCCAGAAGTAGTGTTCTAATTTTTGTTCATTTATAAGTCATTTTTAACTCATCATTTGAATTTCTTTTGAAAAAGGAGATATTTTGAAATGTATGTTTATAAATTTCAGAATATTATTTTCCTACCTTTTTATTATAATCAAGCTTTATTGCACATGACCTAGTGATGGTAGCCTGTGAAATTTTCTGCTCTTTGGATTGCAAGAAAGATGTGTGATCACTTTTTCAACAATCCATGGGTATATGAGTAAACTTTGTTCTTACATTACCGAATATAATATATGTGCTATTTGCTTACTCAGGTAGAATTGTTTTGCAAATCCTCAGTATTCTCAGTATGTTTGCATAATTTATTAACCTGAGTTTCCAAGATAGGTTGTGCTTTTGTCAAATTTTCCTTGTAATTCCCTTAAATTTTGTCTTCAATGTTTTAATCCTATGTTAGTAACTAAATAAAGTTAATGAATGATACAACTTTTTGTAATGTTGTTATTTTAGTAAGTTTAAAATATGCTTTTTCTTTTAGATCTTGAATTAGGGTCTGTCTGAGAATAACATTGCCAGATTTGTTTTCTTTTGCTTTTTAGTTTTTTATGGATCCTTTCTTTTTATCTTTTGTTTATGCAGTGATATAGAATTTTGTCATTCTGTAATCTTCATTAATCATAAAAAAGTAAACACAAGTTAATGATTGCCAACATATACCAACATTTTTTTAAATTTTTTATTGTTATGTTAATCACCATACATTACATCATTAGTTTTTGACGTAGTGTTCCATGATTCATTGTTTGTGCATAACACCCAGTGCTCCACGCAGAATGTGCCCTCTTTAATACCCATCACCAGGCTAACCCATCCCCCCACCCTCCTCCCCTCTAGAACCCTCAGTTTGTTTTTCAGAGTCCATCGTCTCTCTTGCTTCGTCTCCCCCTCCAACTTACTCCCCTTCATTCTTCCCCTCCTGCTATCTTCTTCTTCTTTTTCTTTTTTCTTAACTTATGTTGCATTATTTGTTTCAGAAGTACAGATCTGTGATTCAACAGTTTTGCACAATTCACAGCGTTCACCACAGCACATACCCTCCCCAGTGTCTATCACCCAGCCACCCCATCCCTCCCACCCCCCACACCACTCCAGCAACCCTCAGTTTGTTTCCTGAGATCAAGAATTCCTCATATCAGTGAGGTCATATGATACATGTCTTTCTCTGATTGACTTATTTCACTCAGCATAACACCCTCCAGTTCCATCCATGTCGTTGCAAATGGCAAGATCTCATTCCTTTTGATGGCTGCATAATATTCTATTGTGTATATATACCACATCTCCTTTAGCCATTCATCTGTCGATGGACATCTTGGCTCTTTCCACAGTTAGGCTATTGTGGACATTGCTGCTATAAACATTGGGGTGCACGTACCCCTTCGGATCCCTACATTTGTATCTTTGTGGTAAATACCCGGGAGTGGGATTGCTGGATCGTATGGTAGCTCTATTTTCAACCGTTTGAGGAACCTCCATACTGTTTTCCAGAGTGGCTGCACCAGCTTCCATTCCCACCAACAGTGTAGGAGGGTTCCCCTTTCTCCGCATCCCCGCCAACATCTGTCGTTTCCTGACTTGTTCATTTTAGCCATTCTGACTGGGGTGAGGTGGTATCTCATTGAGGTTTTGATTTGGATTTCCCTGATGCCAAGCGATGTTGAGCACTTTTTCATGTTTCTGTTGGCCATCTGGATGTCTTCTTTGGAAAAATGTCTGTTCATGTCATCTGCCCATTTCTTGATTGGATTATTTGTTCTTTGGGTGTTGAGTTTGATAAGTTCTTTATAGATTTTGGATACTAACCCTTTATCTGATATGTCATTTGCAAATATTTTCTCCCATTCTGTCAGTTGTCTTTTGGTTTTGTGGACTGTTTCTTTTGCTGTGCAAAAGCTTTTTATCTTCATGAAATCCCAATAGTTCATTTTTGCCCTGGCTTCCCTTGCCTTTGGCGATGTTTCTAGGAAGAAGTTGCTGTGGGTGAGGTCGAAGAGGTTGCTGCCTGTGTTCTCCTTTAGGATTTGGATGGACTCCTGTCTCACGCTTAGGTCTTTCAACCATTTGGAGTCTATTTTTGTGTGTGGTGTAAGGAAATGGTCCAGTTTCATTCTTCTGCATGTGGCTGTCCAACTTTCCCAACACCATTTGTTGAAGAGACTGCCTTTTTTCCATTGGACATTCTTTCCTGCTTTGTCAAAGATTAGTTGACCATAGAGTTAAGGGTCCATTTCTGGGCTCTCAATTCTGTTCCATTGATCTATGTGTCTGTTTTTGTGCCAGTACCACACTGTCTTGATGATGACAGATTTGTAATAGACCTGCAAGTTTGGAATTGTGATGCCGCCAGCTTTGCTTTTCTTTTTCAATATTCCTCTGGCTATTCGGGGTCTCTTCTGGTTCCATACAAATTTTAGGATTATTTGTTCCATTTCTTTGAAAAAAGTGGATGGTATTTTGATGGAGAGTGCACTGAATGTGTAGATTGCTCTGGGTAGCATTGACATCTTCACAATGTTCATTCTTCCAATCCATGAGCATGGAACGTTTTTCCATTTCTTTGTGTCTTCTTCAATTTCTTTCATGAGTATTTTATAATTTTCTGAGTACAGATCCTTTGCCTTTTTGGTTAAATTTATTCCTAGGTATCTTATGGTTTTGCGTGCAGTTGTAAATGGGATCGACTCCTTGATTTATCGCTCTTCTGTCTTGTTGTTGGTGTATAGGAATGCCACTGATTTCTGGGCATTGATTTTATATCCTGCTACTTTCCTGAATTCCTGTATGAGTTCTAGCAGTTTTGGGGTGGAGTCTTTTGGGTTTTCCACATACAGTATCACATCATCTGCAAAGAGTGAGAGTTTGACTTCCTCTTTGCCAATTTGGAGGCTTTGTTTTCTTTTTGTTGTCTGATTGCTGTGGCTAGGACTTCTAATACTATGTTGAATAGCAGCGATGAGAGTGGACATCCCTGCCGCGTTCCTGACCTTAGGGGAAAAGCTCTCAGCTTTTCCCCATTGAGAATGATATTGGCTGTAGGTTTTTCATAGATGGCTTTTATGATATTGAGGTATGTACCCTCTATCCCTATACTCTGAAGAGTTTTGATCAAGAAAGGATGCTGTACTTTGTCAAATGCTTTTTCTGCATCGATTGAGAGGATCGTATGATTCTTGTTCTTTCTTTTGTTAATGTATTGTATCACATTGATTGATTTGCAGATGTTGAACCAGCCTTGCAGCCCAGGGATAAATCCCACTTGGTCATGGTGAATAATCCTTTTTATGTACTGTTGGATCCTATTGGCTAGTATTTTGGTGAGAATTTTTGCATCGATGTTCATCAAGGATATTGGTCTGTAATTCTCCTTTTTGTTGGGGTCTTTGTCTGGTTTTGGGATCAAGGTAATGGTGCCCTCATAAAATGAGTTTGGAAGTTTTCCTTCCATTTCTATTTTTTGGAACAGTTTCAGGAGAATAGGTATTAATTCTTCTTTGTCTGATAGAATTCCCCTGGGAAGCCACCTGGCCCTGGGCTTTTGTTTGTTGGGAGATTTTTGATGACTGCTTCAATTTCCTTAGTGGTTATAGGTCTGTTCAGGTTTTCTATTTCTTCCTGGTTCAATTTTGGTAGGTGATACATCTCTAGGAATGCACCCATTTCTTCCAGGTTATCTAATTTGCTGGCATAGAGTTGCTCATAATATGTTCTTATAATTGTTTGTATTTCTTTGGTGTTGGTTGTGATCTCTCCTCCTTCATTCATGATTTTGTTGATTTGGGTCATTTCTCTTTTCTTTTTGATAAGTCTCGACAGGGGTTTATCAATCTTGTTAATTCTTTCAAAGAACCAGCTCCGAGTTTCGTTGATCTGTTCTACTGTTTTTTGGTTTCTATTTCATTGATTTCTGCTCTGATCTTTATTATTTCTCTTCTCCTGCTGGGTTTAGGCTTTATTTGCTGTTCTTTCTCCAGCTCCTTTAGGTGTAGGGTTAGGTTGTGTATTTGAGACCTTTCTTGTTTCTTGAGAAAGGCTTGTATTGCTATATACTTTCCTCTCAGGACTGCCTTTGCTGTATCCCAAAGATTTTGAACAGTTGTGTTTACATTTTCATTGGTTTCCATGAATTTTTTTAATTCTTTAATTTTTTTAATTCTTCTTTAATTTCCTGGTTGACCCATTCCTTCTTTAGTAGGATGCTCTTTAGCCTCCATGTATTTGAGTTCTTTCCGACTTTCCTCTTGTGATTGAGTTCTAGTTTCAAAGCATTGTGGTCTGAAAATATGCAGGGAATAATCCCAATCTTTTGGTACCGGTTGAGACCTGATTTGTGACCTAGGTTATGATCATTTCTGGAGAATGTTCCATGGGCACTAGAGAAGACTGTGTATTCTGTTGCTTTGGGATGGAATGTTCTGAATATGTCTATGAAGTCCATCTGGTCCAGTGTTTCATTTCAAGTCTTTATTTCCTTGTTGATCTTTTGCTTAGATGATCTGTCCATTTCAGTCAGGGGGGTGTTAAAGTCCCCCACTATTATTGTATTGTTGTCAATGTGTTTCTTCGCTTTTGTTATTAATTGCCTTATATAAGTGGCTGCTCCCATGTTAGGGGCATAGATATTTACAATTGTTAGATCTTCTTGTTGGATAGACCCTTTAAGTAGGATATAGTGTCCTTCTTCATCTCTTATTACAGTCTTTGTTTTAAAATCTTATTTGTCTGATATAAGGATTGCCACCCCAGCTTTCTTTTGGTGTCCATTAGCATGGTAAATTGTTTTCCACCCCATCACTTTCAATCTGGGAGTGTCTTTGGGTCTACAATGAGACTCTTGCAGACAGCATATTGATGGGTCTTGTTTTTTAATCCAATCTGATAGCCCCTGTCTTTTGATTGGGGCATTTAGCCCATTTACATTCAGGGTAACTATTGAAAGGTATGAATTTAGTGCCATTGTATTGCCTGTAAGGTGACTGTTACTGTATAGTGTCTGTGTTCCTTTCTGATCTATGCAGCTTTTAGTCTCTCTCTTTGCTTAGAGGACCCCTTTTAATATTTCTTGGAGGGCTGGTTTCGTGTTTGCAAATTCCTTTAGTTTTTGTTTGTCCTGGAAGCTTTTTATCTCTCCTTCAATTTTCAATGAGAGCCTAGCTGGATATACTATTCTTGGCTGCATATTTTTCTCATTTAGTGCTCTGAAGATATCATGCCAGTCCTTTCTGGCCTGCCAGGTCTGTGTGGATAGGTCTGTTGCCAATCTAATATTTCTACCATTGTAGGTTACATATCTCTTCTCCCGAGCTGCTTTCAGGATTTTCTCTTTGTCTCTGAGACTCAAAAGTTTTACTATTAGATGTCGGGGTGTTGACCTATTTTTATTGATTTTGAGAGGGGTTTTCTGTGCCTCCTGGAATTTGATGCCTGTTTCCTTCCTCACATTAGGGAAGTTCTCTGTTATTATTTGCTCCAATATACCTTCTGCTCCTCTCTCTCTTTCTTCTTCTTCTGGGATCCCAGTTATTCTAATGTTGTTTCATCTTATTGTATCGCTTATCTCTTGATTTCTGACCTCGTGATCCTGTAGTTGTTTCTCTCTCTTTTTCTCAGCCTCTTTATTTTCCATCATTTGGTCTTCTATATCGCTGCTTCTCTCTTCTGCCTCATTTATCCTAGCAGTTAGTGCCCCCATTTTTTATTGCACCTCATTAATAGCCTTTTTGATTTCAACTTGGTTAGATTTCAGTTCTTTTATTTCTCCAGAAAGGGTTTCTCTAATAACTTCCACGCTTTTTTCAAGCCCAGCTAGTATCTTTAAAGTCATGATTCTGAACTCTAGGTCCCACATCGTACTAATGTCCGTATTGAGTAGGTCCCTGGCTGACGGTACTACCTCGCGTTCTTTTTGCTGAGGTGATTTTTTTCGTCTTGTCATTTTGTCCAGAGGAGAATAGATGAATGAGAGAACAGAATGCTAACAGGTTAACGACGTCCCCAGCCAATATACTCTATACAAGTCAGAAAAGATCTGAAACCAGGGGAAAAGAAAGGGAAAGAAAGAAAAAAGAAAGAGAAAAGAAAGAAAAGAAAAAGAAAAAAAAAGAAAGAAAAAGATAAAAACAAACACAGAACAATACAAAAAAAAACAGAATATGATCAAATATGATCAGGCTAGTGCATAGATCAGTGCCACACACTAGATTTTGGGCATATTTTGGTCTGTTAGAAAAAAGTGCCTCCTAAAATTTTAAAGGAAGAAAGAATTATATATGTACAAAATAAGGGTTGATACAATGAAGGGATGGAAGATGACTGTAAAGATGAAAATTATAAAAGATTTTATAAAAGGAATTGATAAGACAAGAAGTGGTTTGAAAAAAGAAAGAAGATTTAAAAAAAAAGAAAAAAAAGGGAGAGAATGTGATCAGGCAGGAGACTAGAACAAAGCCATACACTAGTGATTTAGGATATATTTTGATCTGTTAGAAGAAACTGTATCTCAAAATTTTAAAGAGAGAACAACTTATATATATATGCCAAAAATAAGGGTAACTACTTTGAAGGGATAAAATATGACTAAAAATGAAAAATAAAAAAATGTTTTTTTAAAAAAGGGATAAGATGTTGGTTGAAAAAGGGAAAAAAAATTAAAAAAACAAAGTTAAAAAAATTAACTTTGAAAAACTAATGAATCATGGTAAAAAGCCATGAATTCTATGTGCAGTATTCGCCTAGCGCTGGAGTTCTCCCGTTCTCCGTGATCGGTAAACTTGGTCTTGGCTTGCTGGCTGTTCGTGCTGATCTTCTGGGGGAGGGGCCTGTCGCCGTGGTTCCCAAAGGTCTTTGCCGGAGGCGGAATTGCCCCGCCCTTGTCGGTCCGGGCTAAGCAAGCTGCTCGGGTTTGCTCTCAGGAGCTTCTGTTCCCTGCAAGCTCTCGGTACAGCCTTGGAGGACCAGGGTGAAAATGGTGGCCTCCCAATCTCTGCCAGGAGGACCCAAGAACTCGGGGCCCCGCTCCTCAGTGCGCCCCCAGAGAAAAGCAGTCACTCCCGTGTCCCCGGTCTCCGGCCGCACTCCGTGCTCACCCGGCCTGTGACCGAGCGTTTCTGTCTCTGGCACCCGACCCCGTGTGGAGTCTCCAAACCCAGCGGATCCCTGCGGTGCGCTCCCGCGCCGCTCCTCCCGGGGGAGGAAGGGGAGTCTCCCCGGCTCTGCCGCTTGGTGGGTCCCTGCTGGAGGAGCAGTGGCCCGACTGGGCCGCGGATCACAGTTTATGGCCACCCCGAGCTGAGAGCCCGCGCCTCGGCTCCGTCTCTGCAGCCGGCTTCCCCGCTCCGATCCCTGGGAGCTCTGCCGCACTCAGGCACCCCCGGTCTTTCTGTGACCCCGAGGGTCCTGAGACCCCACTGTCCCGCGAGGGTTCCACCCCCCGCTTGGCCACTGCAGCGACGTCCCTCCGCGGAGCCGACTTCTAAAAGGTCCGATTTTGTGCTCCGCGGCTCTAGCACTTGCCAGAAGCGGCCGACGGAGGCCCCCTCCCCCGCCGTCTATCCTCCCGAATCTCGCCTCGGATTCACTTCTCCGCACGTCCTACCTTCCAGTAAGTGGTCGCTTTTCTGTTCAGAGAGCTGTTGCTATTCTCATCCTCGATCTCCTGTTGAGTTCGTAGGTGTTTAGAATGGTTTGATCCCTATTCAGCTGAGTTCCTGAGACCAGACGAAATCCAGGTCTCCTGCTCCTCCGCCATCTTGCTCCCATAAACCAACATTTTTTAAAACGAAAGCTATGAAATGATATAGAAGCCATGTAGTCAAGATTTTGTTTTCATTCGTTCATTCAAATGGAATTATCCTAGCCAATCATTATCACGACAATGCATGACAATATTACCTTTCATTGTTCAAAGCAAGGTGCTGGAAACATGTGCTAATTCAGATACATTATTGGTAGATCCATTGTCAGGTAGATCTATAACATATGACTATGGAGCATAATAAAAAAGATGTGAATGGGGATGCCTGGGTGGCTCAGTAGGTTAAGTGTCTGCCTTCGCACAGGTCATGATCTCAGGATCCTGGGATAGAGTCCTGCATCGGGCTCCTTGCTCAGCGGGGAGCCTGCTTCTCCCTCTGTCTGCCATTCTCTCTGCTTGTGCTGTCTCTCTCTCTCTCTCTCTGACAAATAAATAAAATCCTTTATAAAAAAAAAGATATGAATGGTTGGCATTTTTAATTGTATCTATCTGATATCATGCATGTTTCATAAAGTCAAATAATATTTTTCCACTGAAAAAGAGTAAGAAATTGCCATTTTTGAAAAATGTGGAAATGATAAGGAAACCATTTTTTGGTCACTTAGAAATGAGAAACAAGAGTCATGAGAGAGAAAAGTACAAACATTATGAATTTGGTTCAATAAACACAAGGCTGAACATTTTATGTTTTCTTGGATTTTCAGTGACTTTCCGGGAGGAGAACAGACGGGTGAGTGAGTGGTGCAAAGTAAATGCACTGCAGGTGCCCAGGGCCACGTGTACACTCCCCCAGTGAGCTAAATGCAGGTACTGAGTGGCTGTGGGTCAATGAGTTCATAAGGTAAGGAGCCAAACAAAGGTCACACAGTTTGACATAGAGGACAGTCTGACAGCTGTTGAGGTTTTAGAAATGATATAGTAACCATACCTAAAGGAGAAATTAGAACACTGTTTTTAAGGCCTGCTTAGCTTCTTTATGATCCTGGGCATACAAATGCACCCACAGACTTTCTTTTATGACTTCTGTGACTTTTTACTTTGAATTTATGGGTGTGGTTTTAGTGCTCACAAGCCACCTCACTTCCCAGGCCACTCTGCATGTAGCCCTGGACCAGCAAGTTTCTCCTAGAACATTCTTCATCTGATCCTTTGGTAGTGATACTGTGTTAAGTGGGATTCTGAAGTTCTGAAGTTGTGGTTTTTTGTTTGTGTGTTTGTTTTTATGTTCAGTTAGCCTGAAGATTTATTGTGCAATATCATTGTTATCAATTAGCAGTTAGGATGAGGATGGTTGCTGCTAGAGCTGCTCAGAAGCCCTGTAGATATCATCTCTCATCTTAGAGATACACCCTGCAAGGACAGAGACCTCAATCTCCTTTAAAAAAAAAAAAGATTTATTTATTTATTTTTGAGAGCGAGAGGAGCAGAGGGAGAGGTAGAGAATCTCAAGCAGACACCCTGCTGAGCATGGAGCCCAATGCGGTGCTCCATCTCATGACCCTGAGATCATGACCTGAGCCAAAACCAAGAGTCAGATGCTTAACCAACTGAGCCACCCAAACACCCTCAATCTGCTTTTTACCTCCACTATATGAATCTAAGCCTGAACAATAAACATTTGTGAAATGATGAAACAAATCAAAATTAATTTTATAATGAGAGGGATTTTCTGGTGCTGCGGAGGACAAAATCTGTATTATTTTGTTTGGCTGGCCATAACACAGTACCATAGGCTTGTTGGTATCTTAACCAGTAGAAATTTTTGTGCCACGGTTCTAGGGGCTGTAAGTCCAAGATCAAGGTATGGACAGGGTTGGTTTCTGGTGAGATCGCTCATCCTGGCTTGAGGAACAGCCTCCTCCTCATGTTTTCACACGGCCTTTCCTCTGTGTACCCACTTTTAAGAGCACTAGTCTTATCAAATTTGGGCTCTATCCTTACAAACTCACTAACCTTAATTACCTCCTTAAATGAATACCAAAGAAGGTTGAGATTCTTGGACAATGAATCACAGCCAGATCATAATTTTCCTATAAAGTTTTTACCAGGACAGCCTGAGAGATTTGATCTCAATATCCTAAACTTCCATGTATCTCAGTGAGCATGCAAAAAAATAGGTGTCACTCATCCCAGAGCCAGAAAGTTGAGTGTACACCAGGTTAAATTTTGTTATTCAATTGAGAAATAACTTAATAGAGTTACTTCCTATTTAAAGGAAATTGAGAATAAAACCATTATATAGGGAAGAAGTTATTGTGTAATATGCATAATTAGTATGTAAATATGCCAAACATGTATAATTTGTAAAACTCCATTATTTTCTTTTCCAAGTGAGATATATATGTACAGATTTGCAAGAACAATTTTTATCTCAAGGAAATCTCAATGACACCGTGCCAGGCTTTTTATGGCTATAAAACTTTAATCATTTGACATTTTCCAAATACTTCAATGCTGAAGTATTTACACATGAACATCCAGTCATCCATTTATTCAACAAGATTTATTGAGCACTTAACTGTGTTCTCAAGCAGCCGTGCTGAGACCCACTGGGACAGAGGCATGTGAGAAGTGAGCCATATTCTCACCAATAGCCTAGTAGGAACGTAAACTTCGAATGGCTTCGTTTGTGTTCACATCTAATTCATGTCCTTCAAGGGATTTTAGGGTTTCAAATTTAACTTTATGCCTAGCTATTTTTACTTTTTTATTTTCCTTTCCTATGTATTATATTTGTAATATTATCGATGGATCTATTATGTTTTCTATTTTTTCATATATATGGATAAATATACCTGTTCATTATTAATAAACTGACTATTAATTGTATAACATGCTATTTTGCTAAATTATCTTATTATTTGTTTTTTTAAAGATTATTTATTTGAGAGAGAGAGAGATTGTGTGGGGGGAAGGGGGAGAGAATCTTCAAGGAGACTCCCCACAGAGCATGGAGCCAGATGTGGGGCTCAATCTTATGACCTGTAAGATCATGACCTGAGCTGAAACCAAGAGTCAGATGCGCTTAGTCAACTGAGCCCCATAAACTATATTATTTGTAATAATTTTGAATTGGTTTTTGTGAATTTTTAAAACATAAAACCACATTACCTGCAAATGTATATAGTTTTACTTATTTTATTCTAAATCCTGTGCCCTTAATTACTTTCTTCTGTGTAATTTTATATGTCTGACATATCCATATGTGTATATATATGTACCTTTACATGCCAACACAAGTACCAATTCCTATTTTATTGAGTGTTTTAATATGAATGTGTGTTAAGAGTTGAAAATCATCAAACACATTTTCTGCATCTATGTAGATGATCACAGAATTTTCCCTTTATCTCTATTAATCTGATGGACTATAGTAATAGGTTTCTTCATATTGACCCACTCTCACTCCTGGAATGTATCCCAGTTAATTGTGATACATTATTTTCTCCAATATATTATTTAATATACCTTTGCTCATGTCATATTGAGGAGGAAAGGTATTCCTTTCTTTTCGTGTTTATATAGAGAAGACTGGCTTCCACTCAACGATCCAGAAATGTCAGTAATGAGATGGATGCATCTAGTTTTCCTTTCTGCACTTTATTATTTGTTTCCTAAAATAAAAAGAAGGAATTGTTGACCACATTGTGTTTGTTCCCCGGTGGTGAGGATATTGTGTCTCAAAGCAAGAAAGAAGACAAGTTCTCTCTCTTATTACTGGTTTTAAGAATGGAGGGGTAAATGGGTGATGGAGATTAAGGAGGGCACTTGCGATGAGCACTGGGTGTTTTACCAATGTGATGAATTACTAAATTCTACCCTTGAAACCAATACTACACTGTATGATAACTAACTAGAATTCGCATAAAAAACTTGAGGGGGCCCTGGGTGGCTCAGTCAGTTAAGCATCTGCCTTCAGCTCATGTCATGATCCCAGAGTTTTGGGATTGAGCCCCACGCCGGGCTCCCTGCTCAGCAGGGAGCCTGCTTCTCCCTCTCCCTCTGTCTGCTGCTTCCCCTGCTTGTGCTCTCTCTCTCTCTCTGTCAAATAAATAAATAAAAACTTAAAAAAAAACTCAAAACAAACAAACAAAAAAAGAATGGAGGGATAAGAAATACCATCCGTTTCCCCTTCTAGGGCATTTCCAGCGCATCTATGTGAGACCTCAGTAGGTAGACCGTACTAGGGAGCAAATGCTGTTACATTAACGTACTCTGTCCATTTTGTGCTCTTTTCTTTCCACTGAGCCTCAAAAGTAGACAAACCCATTTCTTTGTATCAGCTTGAATTTTTCCATCAGGGTTTTATAGTTTTCAGAGTACAGATCTTTCACCTCTTTGGTTAGGTTTATTCCTAGGTATTTTATTCTTTTTGGTGCAATTGTAAATGGGATTGTTTTCTTAATTTCTATTTCTGCTGCTTCATTATTGGTGTATAAAAATGTAACAGATTTCTGTACATTTGCTTTTGTATCCTGCAACTTTATTGACTTAGTGTATAAGTCATTCCTTATGTATATTCCTTACCAATTTGGATGTATTTATTTCTTTTTGTTGTCTGATTGCCGAGTCTAGGACTTCCAGTACTATGTTGAATAACAGTGCTGAGAGTGGACATCCCTGCCGTGGTCCTGACTTTAGGGGAAAAGCTTTCAGGTTTTCCTGATTGAGTATGACGTTAGCTGTGGGTTTGTCATATTCTTTATTATGTTGAGGTATATTCCCTCTGAACCTACTTTGCTGAGGGCTTTTGTCATGAATGGATGTTGAACTTTGTCAAATGTTTTTTCTGCATCTATTGCAATGATCATATGTTTTTTATCCTTTCCATTATTGATGTGATGTATCACGTTGATTGATTTGCTTATGTTGAACCACCCTGGCAACCCAGGCATAAATCCCACTTGATTGTGGTGAATGATTTCTTTAATGTATTGTTGAATTTGGTTTGCTAATATTTTATTGAGGATTTTTGCATCTATGTTAATTAGGGATATTGGCCTATAGTTCTCTATTTTACTGGTGTCTTTATCAGGTGAAGCCACTGTGGAAAACAGTATGTAGGTTCCTCAAAAAGTTAAAAATAGAACTACCTAATGATCCAGGAATCACACTACTAAGTATTTCCCCAAAGAATACAAGAACACCAATTCAAAGGGATACATGCACCTCAATGTTTACAGCAGCATTATTTACAATAGCCAAGATATGGAAGCAGCCCAAGTGTCCATCAATTGATAAACAGATATAGAAAATATGATATATATATATATATATATATATATGTCGATGAAGCTAGAGAATGTAATACTAAGGGAAATAAGTCAGTCCTAGAAAGACAAATACCATATGACTTCACTCATATGTGGGAATTTAAGAAACAAAGCAAACAAGCAAGGGGGAAAAAATAAGAAAGAGAAAGACAAAGCAAGAAATAGCCTCTCAAGTATACAGAACAATCTGATGGTCACCAGAGGGGAGGTAGTAGGGGGATGGGTGAAATAGATGATGGGGATTAAGGAGTGCACTTGTTGTGATGAGCACCAGGTGCTGTATGGAAGTGTTGACTTACTATATTGTACACCTGAAACTAATATAACACTGTATGTTAACTAACTGGAATTAAAATAAAAACTTTTTAAAAAAGGAGACTAACCCCAGTTTTCATTCCAGCCTTCCCAAAGAAGATCCAAGACATCAGGTAGAAACAATATTAATATTTCTATTAAAAGCATAAATCTGGAACAAAATTAAGGGTGGATGTGTTTTGATTTTTTACTTTTCCTTTGTAATGGGACTTCATTAGAACTTTTTGTAATCGATTTTTAAAAGCCTGGAGAGAAGGATCAACCTACAATATGATAACTTTCTTTGACATTGTGATGAGAAAAATAAGGAAAGTGGACTCCAGGACATTTTCAGCAATAGTGACTTGTAACCCTAACTGGAACATATCCTCAGAACAGTTCTATGAAGTGTTTTATGGGTGGACTTTTAGTGTTAGATGTCAGAAATTGATATCTCCGCGCACAGAGGTCTAGTGCATGCTTCAATGTGAGCTGTTGCATGTGTAAAACCACACAACTGTTTGAGCCCAACTTAGTATTTTTGGGTGCTGATGAAAAAAACCCTCACGACTGCATGAGTTGAGGAGTATGAGGTCACTGATAAGGAGATATTTAAGGCTGTGTATTAATTTTATTGTAATGGTTCATGTTTTGGGTAGAATCAGACCCCAAATTTGGAGGAATTAGGAAGCAAAGCAGATTTCTTAAGTCTTCTTCTGGTATTTAGTGAAAAAACATTGCATTGGGTTTTTGCTTCTATGTAGGTTTTCCTCCTGTTGTCAAAAACATTGTATTTTTCCTAGAACTAATGTGCTTTATTTTCTGATACCATTAGTACTCACCTGGTTCTTTCAAATGACAGTTTAACTACACTAGCTATGTTAGCTTTTCATTTATAAGCCATCTTTTGTAAAGTATGTATGTCATACCTGATAGGAGAAAATGTGGATTCAACTGACCTCTGCAGTAAGCATGATTTTTAGTGTCCTCTCATAGTTAAACTAGAATCCTAAATTGATTCACACCTGGAGACTCACTAGTGAAGGATCTCTCAGAGTCTGCCTCTGAAGAATTTTATGCAAATTACAATAGTTTAAATTGAAGTATATTTTAATGTAGTCAGCAACAGTGACTTGTAAGGAAGGAAGTTCGCCACATAAAAGAAGCCAAAGTCAAAAACCCTACTTACCGTGAAGAATTGGCTGTCTTTTAACTTACCTTTGTTATTTGTTTTCCTGGAAGGACCAAGTTTAGACAAAGTGAATGTTCTTAGAGTTTAACATACCTGACTTAGTTTTGGAATGTACCAAAAAAATAAAAAAGAAAAAAAAAACAAAAACAGAAAACCCACAAAAACTTAAATTTGGTGTCGGACAGTAGATAAAACTAATTAATTTGTTTGTCCATCTTGTGATAAGAGAGGTGTGTCCATTTGGAAATGCATTCATGTTCAGCTTTGTAACGATTTGTACAAGAAGAATTTAGAACTATCTCTTTCCGAAGGGGAGTAAGTCGGTGGGGGAGACGAACCATGAGAGACGATGGACTCTGAAAAACAAACTGAGGGTTCTAGAGCAGAGGGGGGGGGGGATGGATTAGCCTGGTGATGGGTATTAAAGAGGGCACATTCTGCGTGGAGCACCGGGTGTTATGCACAAGCAATGAATCATGGAACACTCCATCAAAAACTAATGATGTAATGTATGGTGATTAACATAACAATAAAAAATTTAAAAAAAAAAGAATTATCTCATTCCGTGATGATCAAGGAGTCCTGACAACCTGAACTTCAAGAAACTATCAGTTCTGGGCTTCACTGCGCTCATCTCCTTCCACAGCTGGGCCCTCACCACTGACGGTGGGCAGCTTGCTCCCTCCGCCTGGAGGATGTTTCCTGCATGTGCCCTGTCCTCTCCATCACTCCCCAGCCAACCTCATCTGAGCCTCCCGATCATCATCCCCAACAGGAAAAAGCGATTGGGAATCCCTCACTAGGCATCTAAGCCGATTTGCCTGTAAATTACAGACAGATACTATGAAGCTAGTACAAAGGATAACCCTGACAATGATGGGTTGAGAATAAACGTACAGAAAAATCGGGCAATGATCCCCATCCTCACAGACTGGCCCGTGCACCTCAATCCCTCTGCCCTCCCTCCACTCTGCTCTTGCTCCTGCTCCACTAGCTCTGCCTGGCAGATCTGGGGTGTCGTTTGATGTCATCCTTTCTCCACACCAAATATTTAATAATCTCCTCCAGACCTACAGATTGATTTCAAATTCCTAAGCTCAGAATTCAACAAATTCTGAAACGAGGCTCTGTTCATTCCCACCTTATCCACACAGACCCCGGGGGGTGGGCGGCACAAGCTGCACAGATTCCCCAGGCCCTGGGCCCCCAGTGCACCTCACCCCACACAGGCTGCCCAACGCAGACGCCCATGCCGGGGGCTCCCCGGTGCCCCTCACAGCACGCCAGCTCCTACTCTAACTTCCATGCTGAACTTAGACTGTGTCTACGTAAAAAATGACCTTTCATAATATATAAAATATATTGTGTCTTATACCCATTTGTTGCCTCTATTCCTGGAAAGAACTTTGTTTTGTTCTAATTTTACAATTTTTTAGACATTGATATGAGCTGGATGGTTAGAAACAAACAAAAAGTAAATCAAGTGTGGATATATGATTTTTTTCTGCTAATTCATGTTCAAACTTGTACTTTCCCTTAGATTTCTAACATGAGTAGAGTATATAATCCAAAGAAATTTTTTGCATGGAACTGAGTTTCTATAGGAATATGTTACTCAAACACTGGAATCACACAGAATCTTCCGTTTTATTGCATCTGCTAAAAGACAACATTTATTTAAAAGAACAAGTGAAAGCTAAAACACATACAGTATTTAAGGTAGATTATTTAAAAATTATGCATATTTTAGTAAAGAAGACATTTTATATGAAATTCATAGACCCAAAAAAGCCTATTTTTAGAGCAATAATATTTTATTGAGACAACTATATATACGAGCTCTTTATTATTTCTTTCCATATCTTTCTTTAAACTTCTCTAGAGTAATATAAAAAGCAATAAAGCCACAGTTGGACAGTCTGTTTTAGTGACAGATTTCTCAAACATATGACATTTTGTTTGCCGTATTAAAAGACCCAAGTTTGGAAGGCATGATAAAGGACTGACTAGAATAACTTTTGACTCTGTATCAACATCAGAGTGCTCAGGTTAAATAGTGAAGTTGGCATCAGATAATGGAGACCACAGAGCTGCAAAAGCAGAACCCCACACCATGGGGCCATGGGATTGGGGGTCCCTGGGTGTCTGATGAAATGGTGAAATCTTTGGACTCCTCATGGAATTTGAGATCAGAAGTACTCCTTTATCTTCTGGAAGGTTGACAAAGCATCACCATCGTGGTACCTACCACATGTTCACTGCTTCAGTATGTCGTGACATATGACGAGCAACACGAGCCTCACATTTTCCAGAAAAAAGCACAGTGCCAAGAAATCCCAAAAATGAAAACTATGGCAAATCTATTGTCTCCCACCACAGAGAGCACCAATGATAAGCTAGGCCATTAATAACTTTTACCTATTTCCTATCTGTGGTCAGATATTATCGTTAAGCCTTTAAAAGCCACAATATAAAAGTTATGTTTATGGAAATCAGAGATGCTATTCTTGTCTTTACAGGAAGGCACAGAATCACTTGAACGAAAATTGTTTGAGCTGAGGAAACTCTAGCGTTTCTCAAAAATGGCATGGCTTGTGTTTTGCTACATCATTCCATATGCTGGAATTTTGACAATCTCTCACACACCTAGAAAATCTATCTGCAATCACCCGAATTTCCTAAAACATAAAGAACACATCCACCCTTTAATGTTGAAAGACAGCTAATCAAAGTGAAAATAAACAATGAGAAGAGGTATTAAGTATGAATTAAAATATGCTGTCTGCTTTAACTTTGATTTCTGAAAAGCTTTGGAGACCCCTTAATTGAGTCTCAGTAGTGTGGCACTGAGCCACAGACTCATCTCTGACATTCAGCATAACAGAAGGGGATGCGACCATGGGAAAATGGGAATGAGAATTTATAGAATGCCCTCATATAGAAAGACAAATAACCTCTGGATATTTTTTTTTAAGTGTGAGATACGTGTTTAAATGCATGTCTTCTTCCTATGTTACCTGTGTCCCAGGCACAATTTAATAGACCCCAGTCATATATTTTCAATCATGAGTTTCACTTTATTGGGATAACTGCACATACGTTTCTCTGAAAAGGTTCTACTTCCACCCGACAATAGGAAAACAAAATTTTATTGAATAATAAACTAAAACTAATCCACTAACTTTTCTGGGCACTCTGACTTTAATAGTCTCCAACGGGAATATATATTGTCACATCTAAAATTGATTTAACTCAGGTCTGGATTGACATTTGTACTCTGAAGACCCCCGGGCCCCAGCCAGCTGGCCCATCTGCAGAGAAAGGCTGGCCTTGGCCTTGGCCTTGGCATGGCTGGGTCCCACCTGGGCCTGGACTGAGCTTGGTGATGGTTTTTCTATGCGGCAGCCTACACAACCTCCCAGATGTTCCATTCCGTGGGCCCCAGGCGTTCCCAGAGTTCCAGGCCAGGCACTATATACTAATGTATTTGCTGCATTACTCCTAGAGAACTATAAAAGCGAGAATGTGTTATAATTAACTACCATAAATCCATGGTAACTATATTTTTATTAGTGCCATGATGTTAACCAATATTCCCTATTCCAGTAGTTGAAATTAGTTTAAAATCTAAATTCTCCTAAAGAGTTTGGCAGCATAAACTCTCACCCATAGAAAGGATGGAAAAGAGCATCACAAAAATATATATGCATTTATATACACACAATATAAAGATAGTATATTGCTGTTTTTCCTCAATTGCAAGCGTTTTTATCTCATGATTTCTTCTCATTTCAAAAGGACAGGTAAGGGGTGCCTGGGTGGCTCAGTCGTTAAGCGTCTGCCTTCGGCTCAAGTCATGATCCCGGGGTCCTGGGATCAAGCCCGGCATCGGGCGCCCTGATCTGCAGGAAGCCTGCTTCTCCCTCTTCTACTCCCCCTGCTTGTGTTCCTTCTCTCACTGTGTCTCTCTGTCAAATAAATAAAATCTTTAAGAAAAAAAAAAAGACAGAAAAAGATATGAAAAGAAATATCTTGGGTTTGTTTTTGAGAAATACTCTTCTCAATTCTTAAAAAAAAATTGAGATTTGTGGAAATTGAATGTAATAGAAGACAGCAAAGGAGATTTAAAATAATAAAAATCAATTAAAAAGAGAAAGAATAGAACAATTTAAGACACCTACTACATTGAATGATGTAGTTGGACACTGAATTTAGGAAAATATGTTGGAACTTAGAATCCTACAGCTGGCAAGTATCTAGCTCTGCATGGTAGGGACACAGCCACTGGACCACTGGAGAGTAGAAAGAAGTTCCAGTGTCCACTCAACCCAACCAACCCCACATTCCTGGGCAAATCAGCCTCACCTGGGAAACAGGGACCCAGGAAATGGGGCCAGGATCAGAAGACTGGATTTTGATCAGATCACTTACCATCTAAAAGTTATCTGTCCACCTCCATAATGGATATAGTAATTCCTTTTATCAGCTTTGGGAGGATTAAATGAGATACAATAATCAAATGTCACTGTAAGGTGGCAAAATAAGTAAAATCTGAAGCACATATGCTGACATGGAAATGTGAGCTTTACCTGAAATGGAAATCCTAGAAGGGTCACTAAACTGGTTCTAGTAACCAATTAACGTTAACTGACCTGGTACAGTCCCAGAAGACCATGACCTTCCTCAGGACCTAATGGAGCCAAGGTGAGTTGTGTGTGTGCTTCTCACACAGGGACCCACACTGGATAGATGCACGGCCATTGTGTGTTGGCTTGTGGATTGAAGGAAAAAGGGATGGAACGAGGATTTCTGTTTTTAGAGGGACTGCTGCCAACGAGACACCTGCCTAGCTCCTGAGTAGGAGATATTACCTTTTGTAATTTCATCTTGATTACTAATTTGTGAGCAGGATTTTATCCCATTTCACAGTTGAAAAACAAGAAAGATTAAATTACTTGTCAAAGGTCTAACTGTTCGTGAGCCAGTCATCAGCATAAAATCACACCCTTGCTCTAGTACCACCCACACTGTACATGTATGTATGCTTCTGGGTGTACATATGTATATACGTAAATATATGTTATGTATAGGATATATATTTATCTGTGTTTATACGTATGGACATGTTGATATGTGGATGTAGATATGTATGTATGTGTGGATATGTATACATACTGTGACTTATATGTTTCCCCCGTGACTCCACACAGCTCGCTCTGGCCATTCTCCCGCTCACCTGTCTCCCTTTATTACGAAGCTATCTCCATTTTTTTTCTCTCATTCTCACTTGGAGACCAGTACAAATCAGGTCAAATTACTACTTTAAAGTTATTTAGAAGAGCTTCTCCCTGTGATTATGCCACCCCTCAGCACATAGCTATGTCCATTGTCTTCATTTTCATTTTGCTTTCAATTGCTGATTGTTATTTGTTTCAGTTTTGTTTTATAAATGTGTAATATATTCATTTGGTTTCAAATTTAAATATACAAAAGAAGTTCTATCTTCCTCTCTGTCCCCTCCACCCTGTATCTTTCCTACTGATGAACATTCTCTTTTAAATTTTACAGTGTATACTTCCTTTATTTTTTTCCAACATAAAAAAATGAATGTGTAAATTATCTATATTTGTGCATGTAGGTGTGTATCATTTATACACTGTATGCATACATATAAAATATGTATATGTATATGTGTGTGCATGTGGGGGGTGTGTATATGCCTGTAGATAGATATGTTTTCTTGGAAGAACAGCAGCAAACCATATACACTTTTATCATTCAACCTGGAAATCTTTCCACAGCATAACATAAATGTTATTCCTTATATATTTCTATGGTAACGTAGTACTTCATTTTTTAGATGAACTATATTTTAGTCTACCAGTTCCCCATTACTGACGTTTGAGTGGTTTCAGATATTTCACGATTATTTTTGTATGCTTTTAATAGAAATCACCAGAGTTACACTTAGAGTGTATTTACTTTGGGAAAAACATGCATGTTCTCTTAGTCTGATCTAGATACAGGAAGTAGTGAAAAGAAGAGCACTTTTCCCCACAAAAAATAATGAGTAAAATCATTGTGCATTGAACTAGTGCCAAATCTGAAGGTCCACTAACTTTGGCTTTCAGATTAGTTGTTTGTGAAAACATTCAGCCCAGCTCATCTGTTGGAAGGTGAGCCACAAATGCAGAAACAAGTTTCACAAAATATGACAATGATCTATTTTCGTCATGCCTGATAGATACATGAGACTGTACTTGAAAAGCTTAAGAAATCATCACCCTCCCAGGGTGGACATGGCAGATTATAAGGTTGGACAATCTTGGGCTCCTCGTCTAGTGTGGGAGGTTTCCAGCTCATGAAGTGTGTATGCTCGCCAGGTTTCAGTGTAGAAATAACTTCACTCATAAAGAGTCAAAGCAAGGATTCAAATGCAACAATGTTTGTACATCACGAGTCCTAGTGCTTGGAGTAGAATAGGCCCCCAGGAAATGCCAAATTATTTTTACGATCATCTAAATGGTGAAAATACTGTTCTCTATTCACCCGCATGAATCCTTGGTTTTGAAAACTTGGATGGGTGCTTTAAATTAAGCTGTTTGGCCTGATTTCTTTAACTGACTTTAATTACTTGGGCAAACTATAGCCATTAGTATTTGCACTTTAATTCATATAACCTTTCAGGAACATCTCAAGAACGTGGACTCCAGTGAGAATAATTATCAGACCAGTGTCAAAAGGGCTAGAATAAAATTTTCAAATGTGATGATCCTGTCTGTATCCACACCTTGGAACCAGCCACTGAATCCACAGTGTTTATTTCACTCAATGCACACATTGCATTTTGAAGAATTTCTTCCCATTAGGTATTAAAGGGAAATCTACAGTATTTTGAACATTTATTTATGTAGAACACATTCCATAAAATTGATTAGAATGATTCATTTTTCATCATTCCCTTTTAGAGATGTGAGAATTTACTTGAAATGTTTAGAAAAATCACACTCGTCTTTTGGAAGTTGTGGTTTAAAAAAGTAGCTGGCGAGAACAAGTCTTTTGGGGAAGGTAGGGTAAGAGGTTGTACAGTTTTCCTGTTCTACTTGGGTGAGAATTTTCATTAAATTAGAATTTTATATGAATCCTTCACAGGCATTATAATTTAAATTGAATATTACTACAGTGTTATATAAGGTATATCTCATTTTCTGAGATTTTTCTGGGCTCAATCCAATATATTTTAGTTATTTTCACTAAAAAAATCATGACTTATGCAATTAGAGTAAGTCTACTGAGTTACTATATTTCAATATTAATTTTCTGTATGGAAACAGAGCTGAATGACAGAGCTCAGACATAGAATCCTGAAATGATTTCCAGTTCAGAGAAGATGTTCACAGGCTCAACTAACATAATGCTCAAGTTGAGCTCCCAAAACTTTATATGTAGTGAAAACTGAAAAAGATTTTTCAGATTGTGCTTAAAATTAAAACTGTATTAAAATGTGTTTCTTAAATTACATGAGATTATAAAATCTCGTTAGCAAAACATCTAACCTGTAATGGTAAACTCACGAATTTAGTCATCTTTATTTAAAAGCTGAAATACTTCTCTGATGTTACTAAGATCCAAGATCAAACAATATTTACTATTTCCCCTGACAATATCATTGGAAGTTGATATATAAATTTGAAAACAAGAACAAAGGATTTATTAGATAAATGGAATTGGTGCTTCCTTAAGTTAAAAACATAAACATGACCTGAATCCAAAACCAATTGTAACTAAAGAAGAAAAACCATTTATTCATTTGAGTAACCTGGATGATCTGCAAACCAGTAAGGTCCAAGAGCAAAAGACAAAAGCTCTCAAAACACATTGAGAAAATCGGTTTGCTGTCCACATCCTTTGATTTATGTATCTTATTTTCCATCATTGCAAACGTCATTAATTTTCATTAAATGACTCGATATTTTCTTAAAATCACAAGTAATATTTAAATATGTATTAGAGAGACTTGAATATTACTCAGCTCACATAATCAGTTGGCTTTCAGCCAGAACATAAAGATGTTTGAGTGGGAAGAGTAATTCCTATCAGCCTTTTATATTTCTTGGTAAAATTCTTAAAACTTTTCTCTTTTCTAGCATAAGCCTATTCTTTCATCTTGTCTCCTAATTGAGAACGTGATCACGAACATTCTTTTTATTTTTAATTCCCTCAGTTTCATTTGTTTCCATTTTGAAAGTGGTTTTAAGTATTTAAGATAATATTGCATTTAACAGAGTAGCTCTACATTTGATAGAGTGTCTCTAAAAAGGGTATGACATTCTTAAATTAACATTTGGTTGACCTTAAAATATAAGCTTCATCTCTCATGTAAACAAATTCCTTCTAAAAGATCATGCTATCTTTTTAGGGATACAAAAGAAATTTAAAATGTCACTCAAATTTCCCACTAATGTTTCTTCTGTTGTGTTCAACTCTATATAATAATTATTCTTTATATCCTTTGTTATCCTTTTTAGTAAGTTTCATAAATTTCAAATTTGCTGCTGTTAAAACCAGCTCTATGAGGGCCATTACTGCACAGGTAAATGGAAGAATACTAAACAATTGACAGATTGAAGTGAGAGGACTCACCTCAATGGCAGAGGACATTATAGGCCCAGATGGGGCTGTGGAGTCAGCAGTGGCAACATGCAGCAGGCTATTTTGAGGTTTAATTGCTGCACTTAAGGCCATTTATCACAGGACAGCTCAGCAACCTGTTCACAATTTAAAGAAAAAATATCACATTGACCAGTTATCACAAAAATGAAACCCCCATAAAAAGTAAGAAAAATATTCATTAGTGTCACTGCTAGAGCCTCAGGAAATATGGTAGGAAAGAAGGATATATTTCAGAAATGTAAAAGAAGGAAGGAAGGAAGGAAGGAAGGAAAGGGGGAAGGAAGGAAGGGGAAGGTAGGGGAGGGGAGGGAGGGAGGAAGGAGGGAGGGGGGACTAAAGTATTGTAATATTAATATATTATTGAAAAAGTGATAAAGGTCTTAGAGCACTTTATTTTAAATTAATACCTATGTATTCACTCTGGAAACCAAACATGCAAAGTCCTAGAATTTTTCTTTGTCTGAGTTTTTTATTATTGAATTTTCAGTGCAATATTGTCCTTAGAACACAGACATAAGTGGAAAATATGAAGTCAATCTGTATCTCAACTTTATGGCCCATTTCCCAGGAGTAGAATAATTCACCATGGCTTGAAGAGATATTTCATAGCCACTACAGTCTGTCTCTACGTTACCAAGGCCCTAGAGGACAAAATTTCTTTACTGAATAAATGAATAGATATGTATAATAAACATCCACCTTCATCATAGGATAAGAGAATGAGAGTATGTTTAAAACCACATTATTGCAGTGTGATCGACATGTATAAAGCTGGACACATTTCCATTCTTCCTTCCTCCCTCCTCTCCCCTCTCCTTCCCTGCTTCCTCAATGAGTTTTGGGATATGTATACACCTGTGAAACTATCACCACCAAGGCCATAGACATATCCAACTGAAAGAGTATTTTCCATATTTTAACACATTTAATGAATTTTTTGAAATTTTAGGTCTATGTTGCAATTTGTTCTGTATCTTTTCTTAATTTAATGGATACAAATCTTAAAGTAATCAAACAATACAGTGAGGTCTAAAGCAGACAGAGAGTACCCCATAACATATTTTTCCCCCTTAGGAAACAAATCCTGACAGTTTAGATTTTATTCTTCTTCATCAGAATTGTTTCCGTATGTACCGTAGTTATGTATGATTGACTATGGTTGTGTCTGTGCACTGACATAGATAATATTTTTACACAAATAGATGACATATAGTCTGCTACTTGCATTTTTATCCTGATATATTAACTATAATCCAATTAATTCAATTCCAAAACATTTTCTGAGGCACAATTTCTAATGCGTGGTGTCACTGAGCATTAAAGGCATACACCCAGGGCCCATACACTTTGGTCTCTTTGGAGACCCAGAGACCCCTGGGAACATTGACTTGCCCCCTCCCTCAATTCTACCCAATGACCAACCCGAGAGTGGTACATTTCCACAAGCTGGAGGTGGGGCAGGTGTTAAAGAATCTCCTAGCCCATCACTGAGGTTAAGCCAAAGTTCTGCATTGAATCATTTGCTGTCCTGGTATTAATTAAATGATACTGTCATTCTTTATTGCCCCTTATATGGAGACTTCACCATGATTCAGGTGAAGAGTGGAGTGTGGGAATGCCTGACAGGGTAGGATAAGGAACCATAAGAGCACCAAATTCTGAAATACTTGACCCTTTCAAGTCACCAAGAGCAGCCCAGAAGGACGCCCACCATGAAGTCTACAAGGGGCCATGCATCCTCTATGAAACTCTTTCTAATGGACACAGTTTATATGTAGATACCTTGGTTCCTTCAGTCAGCAATAGCAGAGCCTGGTTTACTATGTCATCTCAGCGGGATGATCTTGCAAATCCTTGATTTCCACCCACTTTGCAAATCTTTCCTCTAATCCTTTCATGGTTTCACCTGCAGACCATTTTTGCCATCTTGCCATTTGGGAAAACAACTCATTGTAGTCCTCAAATGCAGACAGAAATAGAGAGTTTCATTAAGCCTTTCTGACAGTGTTTTAAGTTGTACGCAAAAATAAATGACAATGTTTAATAACATTACATGATGCTAAAAAGAGTAAAAAGAATGTGCATATAGACATCTGTCTACATCGACTAGATTGAATTCATTTTATTTTAATGAGAAAGAAAACTTTTAAGTCTATGACCATGGACGATTGCTCATTAGAATTCTTGTTTATTTCAAAAGAAAAGAAAAGACATGGTTTTCACTCTCCATTTTTCAGATAGAGCAAAACCTGATGAAGAGAAACAGAGAGGAGACGGGGACAAGAAACAGTGAGAGGCAGGTGAAGCATGTAGGATTACTTTGATGGCCTACTTGCATTTTCAGGTTTTATTTGTCAAAACAGCAGATGGTCCATATGTGGCAAAACTGGGTGTAGGATTAATTTGGAACCACGCATTAATTTTCTACATCAACTGCCAGAGATTGAAGACAATGTATGTGTGAGATAGTTTATAATTGACATTCATCTAAACCCTGAATTTATTCTTTGCATTGTCACATGCCAGTAAGTGGTGTCTTTGTCAGAAATGGATGGCCATATGTATGGCAATTAGAATAAAACAAATCACAAGGGCACTTACTGAAATGGTACCTTGGCTGGAAACATTCCCAGCTCTAATGGTAAGAGTAATGTATCATGGTCACTTCATGGGATTTTGCTCAAATCAGTTGGAAATTTGGATTTTCATTATATCATTTAGACCTCTCTGAACTTGGACATTTGACATTCAGTGACCAGATTATATGGTTATAGAGCCAGGAAATAATGTAGGAGGTAAAAACTGTGTAGCCGTCCGGACTCACTGTCCCCAGTCTTCCACCGAAAATCTCAAGACAAGAGGATCAGAGGACAAGGCAAGTCTGACAGCAGCAGCTACATGGATAAATGTGCTGCCTCCCCCAGGGAGGCCCCTGCCTACCTATGCTGGACTCCAGGTGGAGAGAGGCGTTATTCGTTCTTAGCCTCAACTGGTCACACTCTGCTTTTACCGGGCACTTCCTTAACCGTCTCTCCCACTGGACTTAAATCCCCTACCTCCTTTACAAGTAAATTACCGAAAGGTCTATTATCTTTGGACTTTCCTACTTTTAGGAAAACTGTCACTTTTCATTCTTAAGGTCAGATGATGTAAGCCTTGTGCTTGCTTTTATTATTACTGTTATGGATCTTCATTAATACTTGTAATTAGCAGCAATTCAATTAAAATTTAAGGCCAGTACAAAACTGGATAGTTTATTGCAGTTATTCACATATTCCAGAGTCAAAATGAATTTAAAAATCACTAGATAGTAAGATTCCTAAAGAGAGCAAAGATTTCTGAAAGATTTCTCAAGAAAACCAGGTCAGAGCTACCCTGGAGGACTACAATAGAATTACACAGAGACACAGACTTTGGGGAACCAGTAGTTATTCTTTTAGGAGAAACATGCCCTCATTTGTTGATATAATATATATTTCCTGAACAACATGTGAGCCCGAAAACATGGACTCAAACTGAAATGATTCTTGCTCTTGGCCACATGGGGAAGCTGGAGTGAGTAAATTTAGAGAGGTGGGTGTGTGCGGACTGATCTTGAAATCCATGCATATTCCAGTGTGGCTGAAATTGTCAACAAACACTGTCAGCCCTAAAAACAGAAAGAAATCATAAAAGAGAAAGCATGACCAAAGTAAGGAGTGTACTGATAATTATACATTGTTCTCACAAATTTGAATGAAATGATCTAATTCACACAGCATTATTGTTTATGTAGTCCATGCAAGTTCTGAGAACGTTCCTCAGAACTGATGGCCACACCTGAGGTGAAGGTGAATTTGATGTGTCAACCTGACTGACCTAAGGAGTGAAGGGTGCCTAGAACACTGGTAAAACATTATTTCTGGCTGTGCCCGTGAAGGTGTTTCCAGAATAAATTAACCTTTGAATTGGTAGACTGAATAAAGAAGATTGCCCTAACCAATGTGGGCAGGCATCCTCCAATCCCTTGACGGACTGAGAGAACAAAAGGGTGGAGGAAGGTTTGAGCAGAGGCGGCCATCTTCTCCTGCCCTCAGGCACCTGAGTTTCTGGTTCCGGGGCCTTCATACTCAGACTGCAGCTTACGCCTGTGATTCCCCTGCTTCCCAAGCCTTCAGGTTTGGACTGGGATAAAACCACTAGCAGCTTTCCTGGGCCCCCAGCTTGCAAAGAGCAGATCATGGGACTTCTCATGCTCCATAATCATGTGAAGTAATCCTTTGCAGTAAATATCTTTCTGGAGAGTTATATATATCCTATTGGTTCCTAATACACTGAGTCTTCAAATATTGAGGAATTCTTATTAACACCAAGAGCGGACTCTGTAGGTCACGTTCATGTGTAAGCCGCACCTCCACATCATACTTAGGCATTAACACAGGAGATTGATTATCAAATGCTGGGCCTTAAGCAATGTCAGGTGTAAATAGTAACTTTCTAAGAATTTTACACACTCCTATTTTTGCTTTGAAATGTATCTTAACAATAAGAAAGTATATGATGTTGAGTTATCATCACAGAACTGTCTACCTTTATCTTTTCTAGGTACCATTTTGTACAAATGAAAGGATTTCCTAGAAGCTGTATTCATCTACAGTCCTTTTAAAAAGAGGCATGTTGGCTACAGGCTTCATTTTCTTTTTTCCTTCAAGACTATTTAAATGGCCAGTTCCATTTTCCAACCGTGCAAAATAGCGTGCTCTCCATACTCCCTCTCGGTTCCACTTGCAAACCAGAGAGCCCCTTTGTGATGTCACATCTTTCTTGCAGTACTTTATAGTTGAAATAATGACCACCAACACACACAAGTAGCATTAGTTTTGAAAGCCCTTCATCTGGACCCTACGATTGGCAGAGAAAATAGGAGATGCCCAGTTAAATTTGAATCTTAGATAAACAAGCAATTTTCTTTTGGTATTAGTATGGCCCTAGTACTGCATGAAACATACTTATACTAAAAAATTATTATTATTTATCTGAAATTGAAATTTGATGGAGTGTTCTGTATTTTTATTTGCTACACCTGGCGATGCTACAAGAACTTCAGCTTCCATAGATACATATAGAGCCTCCCAGTTATCACAGGTGGTGAGTCCACCAAATATTTCACAAGTCAGGGTGGTAAGATTTATAGCTGTGTCTGGTACACGCTGATTGCAGGCAGCAGAAGTCACAAACAAAAGTCCAGGCAAATAGGACAACACACTTAGAACTTTTGTTAGGATGTGGAATAAGTCACAATCACCCATGTTCCTGCCTCTAGTTATAAAATATATTGCATTTAAGTTGCTTATTGTAACTGCTATTAAACTGTATTTATTACTTTATTGTAGAACTGTTTTACATTATTTTTCTTTTTTAATTTTTTAATTTTTATTTTTGTTTGTTTTTGTTTTTTGTTTTTTTGTTTTATTTTATTATATTATGTTAATCACCATGCATTTCAATATCAGGTTTGGATCTTCTAAACCTGATGCACAAGTCTTGCTAGGTACAATCGTAATTAAATTTGGAAGTAGACTTGAGAATTTTTTTTAACACTATGGTGATGTCCAGTAAAAAATTTCAGTAAGCTGAAGTTATTTTAAACTTATTCAAATTCATTATCTATTCAAGAGATATTGTCAAATGTAGCAATTTTCTCAATTGAAAGTGAGATAAGGAAAGAAATAAATTTTGAATATTTTATTGATGAATGTGCTTTCATTAAAACTAGGAAAGTACAATTGTAATAAATAAGCTATGAGTATAAGTAATATATGTAAACTTAAACATAATTTTATGAGTTTTAATATACCTACTTTTTATTTTTTCAATATTTTTTTAAAGATCTTTCCATGGCAGTACAAAAATATGGGCTATCATAATTTATTTAATATTTATTTTTATTTTGTCCATTAATAATTTATAGTTGACTTATTTTACATTCATTTATATCTTATAACTTGCTATCTAGCAACTGTTAAAGTTTTATAGAAGTAGATTCTACTTAAATTCTTTCTCTTATAATCACTTAATGATATAAAAGTATTTGTGGATTTTGGGCGCCTGGGTGGCTCAGTCAGTTAAGTGTCTGCCTTGGGCTCAGGTCATGATCCCAGGATCCTGGGATTGAGTCCTGCTTTGGGCTCCCTGCTCAGCAAGGAGTCTGCTTCTTCTTCTGCTCCTCTGCCCTGCTCGTGCTCTCTCTCTCTCTCTCACTCTCTCGCAAAAATAAATAAAATCTTTTAAAAAACTAAATAAAAATAAAAGTGGTTGTGGATTTAAAATTACTTTTTAGTTAAAATTATCTTTAGAAGCATCAGATTACTAGTGATTTACATTTAGTTAATGAGATCATATAGTATATATTAGTTTTAGCTATAGGTATACTAAATCATATATTATTATACCATTTTCTTAAAATTATAAGCATATGTTAAAATAAATATAACAATAACATACATATGCATTATATATTCTATATATATATATATATATATTCTACCTACAATTATAAGTAAAAATTAAATTAATCAGTAATGTAACTATTATAAAGGTTTTTCTTAGTTAGGGAAAATTTACCCAAGAAAGCATTTCCTCCGTGCATGATGCTGTCATGAGTAAAGCCATATCAATTCAGTGAATATCAGCTCAGTTCTGGTGATTGAGCTAAAAAGGATCAAAGTAAATGAGCCTTTCTAAAATAATAATGTGGACCTAATTTCACTTCATTTCTCTTGCTGAGATTTTTCTATTGAGCTTAATATATCAAGAGCAGGAAATTATTTTCACATTTATGTTATTCACATAATTAATTAAATCTGAATTCAGATGCATTTTAGAGAAGTACCCTAGGGATATTAAAAATGTCAATATCCAACATTTCTCATAGCTTGCTATATTAGAGCTGTTGTAACAAATAGAAAGAAAAGTAATACAAGCAGAGTAATTTCTGAAATGGTGAATTATAACCGATAAATATGATACTGGCCACTCGAGGCAAGGTTTGAAGCAGGTCAGTTTAATGTAACCTGTATTATGAATGCCTAGCTTGCCTGGTGTCAGCTATTAAATTTAAACTTTCCATTTCTGAATTGATTCTATACTATATTAGGAGCACTGCTGAAAAGATCAGAAAAATCTGATCATCACAAAGACATAAAAAGGGCAGGAAGAGCAATGTATTTTTGACATAATATCGGATTTCACTTTTACTTCTTTGTTATGAAAAAGAATAAATATAAAATCCATTCAAACAAAATTAATAGAACATAGAATTTCAGTCTAACGTCTCTGGCAGATTCTAAGGAACATTGTTTGGCTTTCTGTTCATTTTCTCCTTTTGGATTCTACCTAGATGAAGTGGAGGCTTGAGATAGTACAGAGAAAAATAAAACTAAAACAGACACATAAACTTGATCCCTTGGGCCTCTTAAAAATTAATGGTCAGGAAGATTTAATTTGTTCAAAGTGTATTGTAGACTTTGTGAAGGCATGATTGCTAAGAATATCCTTAGAAATTTGTTTTAACCTTGTGATCATACTGTAGGATGTTTAGGCTCCTTGACCTTAGAAGTGGTGTCCAGGTGGGGGACATCTGAGTGTGTCTTTGTCCAAGTGCCCTTCCTGTAGTGAGTGAACGCTCTGTGGGTGGAACAGAGAAGCACAGGATGCTGATGGTCAGGGAGATCGAATCCTATAGTCTTCTCTCCATGGCAACTGGAAGAAAATCCAGAGTTGTAGACCCACAGAGGACAGATCTGGTGAGGGGTCACATGTTAGACCATCAAGGCAAACTGCCAAGCACCAGTGCCAAGCTCTGAGAAACCAGACTGAACCATGCGGGCCCAGGGCAGGCTGAGCTGCTTCCTACCACATTTCCCCTATAGCGTGGCCTTTATAAATCTTCTGCAACCAGTTAAGGGAGAAACTAATCTCCATCCCACAAGATGGAATCTCAAAAGGGAGTCAGATGATGCCTATACACCCATGATCTAGTGCAAAGTTCTGCCCCTGAAAACTGCCCCCATCTCAGAGCAAGGAGAGCACAGCAGAGGAAAATGGAGACCTGAGTGCCCTTCACCAGCTACTACTTTGTCTACCAGCCTCTCATGAATCTGGTTACCGTGAGCCACCCCCCTAGATTTGGCCACCACAGGAAACAGTCCCAGGATTTCTGAGCTGCGATTCCTCCTGGAATGCCTTTTCTGATTGTATTGATTCAGGACTCTGTGAATGGGAACACTGTTTTTTGTGGGGGTTTTTTTATGCATTTCTTTTTTTGTCAGGGGTACAGGTCTGTGATTCATCAGTCTTACACAATTCACGAGCACTCACCATAGTTCATACCCTCCCCGGTGTCCATCATCCAGCTACCCCATCCCTCCCACCCCCCTCCACTGCCTTATATCTCACTACAGGCTCAGGAAGGTCACATTCCTATTGGGAACAATCTTGAAAAGCAAATAAATAAATAAGGAGAAGCTAGAAGGAAAACAGATCTCTAAATGCCGCCTCTCTTTACATTGTAAGGCCAAATTCCAATCAATATAACTGCAGACAGTGGCACCCCCCACTGAGTGGAATCACATTAGGTGATTTACCTCTGGCAGGATAATCTTGACCTAGGGAACATTTATATATAAGCAACTGAGAGCATCAATCCTTAATCAAATACAGAATGAGGCCAAATGTGTACAATCTCCTTTGCACTTTTGACTTTGCTAAAAGAATGATGCTTAAAATGCCCTCTTAATTTGGAGCTTTACTGAAGAAAAAGTCATCTGGGGTAAATAAATAAACTATGTAAGCAGAATAAAGTCATGAATGCTTCTCACTGGTGACTCTTTCACTGCTGGGCATCATGTTTTCTAATACTAAATTGAGTTAATGTAGAATATTTAGCTAAGATACTTGGCTCATCTTGATGATATTAATTCTCTTGAATGCTCTGAAAAGAGAGTCCACCAGGACATATGCCCCCATTTGATGCATCACTGGCACACACTGCCTGTGTCAGCCCCAGATGCTGTTCACTCATCCAGTGGTTCTGTCTTCTGAACAGTTTCCTGGACTGACATTGTTATGTGTGCTGTTGAGTCTCACCTTGGGCAGAATGGAATGTGCATCAGCGTAGGATGGCATTACAAATGGGAATCTCATTACATTGTGATAAGGTATTCAAATTTATCATTCAGTTTGGGTCATTCCTCTTCCGACTCTCTGTCTTCTGGCCTCATCAGCGTTGATGAAGAGCTTCTGTTTCAGTCACACCGGGCTCCTTCAGCTGTGCCCTCATGTGATCCTTACTCCTGCCACTCCCATGACTTCACCCAACCTTGGAAACTGGGGGGATGTTGGTGGGACCATGGGCTATTTCTTACTTGTCCTTGGACAAGTTGGTTAACCAGAGTCAGTTGCTGAGAATACTGTTTGACAGTTACTAAATAAGCCAAAACTAGCTTAGTTTTTAATTTTTTCTAAAGATTTTATTTACTTATTTGTTAGAGAGAGAGAGAACACAAGCAGGCGGGAGTGGCAGGTAGAGGGAGAAGAAGACTCCCCACTGAGCAGGGGCTCGATCTCAGGACCCTGGGATCATGACCTGAGCCAAAGGCAGGCGCTTAACCAACTGAGCCACCCAGACGTCCCAGTTTTTAATTTTTTTGTCCTGGCAGAGAGAGAGTGTGTCCAGATATAGGCAGTTTCTAAAAGTCTAATGATGATAATTGTCCACCTTTCTTTGATGAGGTTTCTGCCGTTCCACAGGGAGCTTTACCTACATTACCCCATGTAATGTTTATCACACCCTAGCAATTAGGAGTGTCTGCACCATTGCCCGTGGGAGGGAAAGGCAATGCTCAGCCTGAGGCCACGGTCCCACAGTGGCTGATGGTTGGTGGTACTTCCCAGTGGATCAGAGAAGGTCACTAGATGAAAGGAGTCACTGAACCATTTTCAGATCCCCAAAAATCTTAACATGTACATCTCTGCTTGCTTGTTGCGTACGCATTAAAGTCAGTTTTCCAATTTTCCAAAAGTAATAAAATAAATCCTATAAAAACCATGCCATATTTTAGAAAATAAGAAAAATCTGATTTTAGTATTATCTCTTATTATAACACCAGGAAAGTTACAATTAAGGATTTTTTAAACGTATACCTAAATGTCTTATAGAATAAATTTTATTTCTGGCATATCTTCTCGTATGTGTACGTATATGCACAGACTTTGTCTAATTGTAAGAAAGTGAACCAAAACTGCTCTTCATTGTTCAATCATTATTAAGCCACAGATTTTTCTCAATTCTTACATTATCTTCTCAATTAGTGTGTATATACTACCTAATGATTCATTAGGATTTAACCATTTCCCAATGGCTGGATTAAAATGCTGCTCACAGACATAGAAATTTCTTCTAGAATGTTCCCACCTTTCCACTCAGAACTGACACAACATTTGATTATTTCCATATACGTGTTAGGATTAACCTCATTGCCACCGTCGTCAACATATGGAAATTTATCAGAATATGATTTGTCTCTGAAATTCAGCTAGTGTATTTCTTGTATTGCTCGGAGCTAGTGGTCTTGGCTACTGATTTCCATCTCCTTCCCCCCATAGTGACTCTAAAGTTTTGTGTTGGGATACCCATTGCTATTCAGGCACCATCCCTGCTCATTCGGAAGCTAGGGCTTTCTTACTGTTCTGGGCAGATGGAGGTTCTGTTCCATAAAGGTTTTCTCAGATTAATATTCAGTCATTATTAACCCAGGACATTGGCATTCAGTACAACTAAGAGCATTTTAGTTTTTATAGTCTCATGAAGAATGGTGTACTGCTGGTGTAATAGTTCTATTATGCACTACAGAGGTAAAATCCTGGTGGGGCAATATTTTTAATAACTAGTAATGATTATTCCAAAATTATGCCATTAGCCCTTGCAATTGAGTGTCAGAAACTTCTGGGCTTCTTGCAGCATTGACAGCCTTTAGTCTCTGGCGTTCCATCTGTTTGCTCCCATGGACCAATGGCACTAGAAGATCCTCCAACTACATGGAGAAATGTAGTTTTATTTGGGGACAATACCATTGGCTTGAGATGTTTTGCTTAGCTTGGTTCTCTGAGGGTGAACAGTTGGTTTTTCACGTGCAATCATGTTTTGGACATAGGCTGTTTAAGTGCATTCGTCAATGCAGCTGAGTCAGACTTTATCACACTTTATGGACCAAACTAATAAAGTAATTTTGCAGATATTATGATGGAGGGGCAACGTTCCTTCACAGTGACTGTTAGAGGGAAAGAAACCCCCCACTTTACTTGTTACGCACAAGGTTAACAGACATTAAGACCTGAATAGAGGGAAAGGTTACAGCAAAACAAAAACTAGGAACCTAGAAGCTGCCGGACAACTCTTGGAGGCAAAGTCGCCCTGACGTCTTAATCGGTGTTTGACGTTGACAAAGAGCCAGGGACAGCGGTGGGGAGACTCCCACCAGTTCACGTTCTTGAGAGTGTTCTGAGCCCCAGAATAAAGTGCCATGCAAGCACCCACGGCCCGGACACACTGGCCGGTGTGCATGGACCTCCGCTCACCTGCCCATACCTCAGACAGGTGCACTCTGAAATGAACATGTCCCAGCGCTCCGTGGTCCCACGCTGTGTGGAAAATTCTTCTCTTGCGAACATTCTTTAACACTGATTATTCCTGGAAATCTTCAACTCTGTTCTGCTGCAGTCCCCTTTCCTATGACAACTGCCACCTCCCTTTAATGTCACCTGAGTCAACCATGATCACTTCTCGCCCCGTAGCCCTCTGGGATCCTGACTCCATGAAGCTGAGCTCTGAAACTGTGTGTTCTTGACCCTTGATTCTTTGTTCTTGAAAGCTTTTCTTAATTTTTCTTCATTCTTATTCACTACTTTCAATGAATGAATGGAGACAGTCCCTCCCTCTCTGTTAGGCATTCGTAGTATACATACTCCTTCCATTGCTTTTGTTTTCAACTTTTGTCTGTTATTGTGTTTTTGTTTATTGTGTAGATTTTTTTTAATGTGAATGAATCCACCTGTGTTTTCACTTAAGACTTCTGATCAATGATTAGAAAGGTCTTTCCCTTTTCAAAATTATTGTTTAACTATCTTATGCTCGTGGTTTTAATTTTTTCAAGTGATTTTTGATAGAACTGAAATTTACTTTCATGTAAAGGCTGAGGTAGGGTGCATTTCCAGGTTATTAGGGAGTTGTTTTAATCACATTTATTTAAGAATCCATATTTTCCCGCTGATTTGAAACGGCATTTCCTTTTTTTTTTTTTTTTACTAAATACCTATATGTTTTTTAGTTTATTTCCAGATCCTGAATCATGTTCTATTGATTATACACTCTCTTTGTGCACAAGTGTCACACTATTTGAATTAGTGTTGCTTTCTATTACTTTTTCATTAAGACACAAATTACATACAAGATTGTGTAAGTTTAAGGTATGAAACCGTTGATTTGACACACTGATATATTACAATAAGATTATCACCACTAACACCTCTCTCAGGTGAATAATTATCATTTCTTTTTTGTGGTAAGAACATTTAAAATCTCATTTCTTAGCAACATTGAAATATATAATATTGTTGATTATGATCACTATTACATTTTTAATATCCGATGGAATTAGTTCACTTTTCAAAGTGTCCTCCATATTCTTGCATACTTGTTTTCCCAAATAACTTTAGAATTAGCTTATGTGTGTGCAAAACAATATCGCCTATGCATTAACTGTTGTCCACTGAATACTCTGTATAGGCTAGCTTATGAAACTGGCTTCTTAACAATTAACATTTTCATGTTCCAAGCCAGGAGTAATATATGCATTTCTATTTTATCTTCGGTTGTATCCCTCAGTAACATCTTAAAGATTTATTCTTCTAAAAATAATATAAAATAAAAAAGGTTTATTCTTCTACATGGTGTAAATGCTTTTAAAAGTTTATATCGAGTTATTTTATTTATTTGTATTATTCTAATAAATGGGATATTTCATCCAATACATTTACTAGCTGTTGTTTACGTTTAGTTAGGCTATTGATTTTTATATTAATTTTGTACTCGACGACTTACTGAATTCTGTAATTGATTTTAAACTGTTTTTACTTGGTTCTCTTATATTGACTTTCCACACAGTCCTGCCTCCCCCAGATACTCAAACCTGAAACTCTTCTTTTATTATGTTTTCTAATATGCACGCAGCACAAAATTTCTTTGTTTTGTGTCAACCAATATTTTTATAGATTTATTAGCTTGTAAGGTTCCCTGTTGTTTTCTGGTATGCAAATTAGAAAGTTGGAATTTCAGAGAAATTTAGGGACAAACTCATTATCTTCTCCCCTTGCTCTTGCCTTCCTTGAAGGAGCACTGTAAGGATTAAACAGATAAATCCTCTAAATTAGTTTGGACTCTTATGGAGAGTGATCCCAAGTAAGCACTAAGGATTAGGATGGCACTTTTATTTCATTAATACTCAAAAATGGAAAGAGATTGTAAACTAAGAATGTTAAGTGGGTCTGTGTGTTTCAAGAACTGACATGATTTCTACAGAAAGGAGATGGAAGTTTTCCATAAACGATGTAGATTCATACAGCAAGTGTAAGGACATGGCTGAGAGAAAAATTCAAATACTGTGTATTAATATAAATGAAGGCCGTGTTTTAAAAAAGAGAGAACATAGCCAAAAGATATGTTGAGTATTGTGAGAATGAGCACTTGCCAATAAATCCAAAATTTCAACAGCTTGACACACAGAAATGTATTCAGGGTTTGCAGGATTCCATAAAGCTAACAGAGGTCACGCTAAGCATTTCGGGTGGAAAGAGTTTCATAAAGGATTAAGTCATGTGTAATTGCCAGCGATCCACATACGTCCACAAAGTCAAGGAAGCGGCCCCTGGCGTCTCAGCCCGAGGCTCCGGAGTGAGCGGTTGTCCAAATGCCACTGGGAAGGGGCCTCAGTACTGAAGACTCCCGAGGGATCTCCCTCCACCTGCAGGAGCCCATGGAAGCGAAGAGGGTGGTTCCCAAGAGCAGGCCAAGAAGCTTCAAGAACCCTGCGTCTGCCCAGGTGTCTGGTTGTAATGGAACTCTAACCTGGAGACATACAGGAAAAGCATCCCCGCGCTGTACTTCCTGACCTTGCTAGCAACGCGGAGGAATTCTTAGAAAGGGTAGTTGGTGATGCCCAACTGACACAACAGAAGGATGTGAACCCACTGAACAGGGGGCAACGCGAGCCTCCTGACAGGAGTGCGGCCAGCCGCGGAAGGTTCGGGGACCCACGGTTCTTCAGTCTTGAGCCTTTGCAGTCTCCTTGGGGCCTGTGTCCTCTGCACCCACTCTGCAGGTGGATGGGAAGAAGGGAGTCTGCCTTGGCTTGGGAGTGATCTGTATCAGTTCAGTTCATCCCAACAGGCAAGGACAGGCTCACGTCCCGTTCAGCCTCAACACGGGTGTGGAGGCAGAGTCCCAAACGGGAAGCTACTTCCCAGAGACCAATCCTATTCTGGGAAGGGGGACAGTGGTACTGGCCAACAACACTAAGGAAATAAATTATTAAAAAATAAAAGTTCGAATCCACTTTGATGTTTGATTTTAAAAAATCAGTCTTGAGATCAATATGTAACATGCACTGGTACTTTCTCAACACAATTTTAAGCTTGACACTTTAGATTTTTCTTTATCTTTAAAACACTATATTCTACAACTTTGAATACACTACAGTTCTGCTCAGGACAAAATGTTCTCTAAAATCTCTGAGTTTCAGTGCCTTTTTTTGTATTGAACCAATATATCATCATTTGTCTTCCATCATTCACACTGGCCATTAGCCTACAAGGAATGGATTTATCTTCTGGAATTTTGGGGGAATCTGTCTTTTTAAAAATTGATGAAAGAGGTTTCGAAGTCCTTGATGAAATGTACTTATATCAGAAAGACAGAATAGCCACTTTTACATTTCATTACACCACACACAGCAATATTTATTTAAATTTCCACAAACATGCATACCTTCTACCCCTGTTTGGGCTAAAAAAAAAAAAAAAAAAAAGTCTGGGCTTGCACTATTCAAAACAGTTTGTCTGTCATCAAGGAGAAAATAAATGAATGCTGGTCTGGACCCACTTCTATTTAGCTCAGCTGGACCGGAGACTCTGAGGAGTCGATTAAAGCCAGGAAAGTGATAAAACTTTTATTACCAAAGGCAGTCTAACTGAAGAGTCAATGAACTAAAGTTTACTTCCCTGCCTTTGGTCTAGAATTTCCAAAGCCAGATATTTTTATCCCTTGCACTTAACAGTGTTTGCTGCATTTATTTCAATGAATGAATAAAAAAGCAAAGGGTGGGTTTGCAGTGAGAATTGGCGACCTATGCACCTGATCAAAGGGATCCTAAATATACCTTCACATCATAGTTCAGGAACATTATTTTCCCTTTACAGTCCCTGAAATTCTAACCAGAATCACACCAGTAACATTACCTCACATACAGAATGGGTTCTCATTTATTAAATTTGAAGATCACATGCATTTTTATAGCAGAAAGGGGAAACTGATACAGAGATTCACGCACTGTTTCCCTTAAGTGTCATTTCTGGTTAAAGGTTAATTAGTTTTATTATATATCTCTGTTTTCACTGAGCTATTGCCTATTCAACTCCACTCTGTGTAGCTGCCTGAATTATCTGTTCTCTGGTAACTGCCTCAGTGTGTTTGAGGTCTGAGAATCCTTCACCAGAATTACAGCACTGGTGTGAGGCAGTAGTTATTCCTGTGACAAGTTTATTTTATAGATCATATATTTTCACACAGTTTTTCCATTCTAAAATAAGCTTGGCATGAAAAGGCTCACGGTGTGGATGGTGTTACCATAGCATTTCAGACAGAGTGTATTTAAAAGTTCATAACACCAGATGATGATAAGAACAGCACATTTTCAGATAATTAGAGATTTACGATGATGTTATAATTTAATTTCCACAAAGCAACCTTTCATACAAGGGTTTTTCAAGCATGTAATTGTGAAATTCACTTCAAAATGCCAAATGGAAGCATCACAAATAGAATTCCTGAATCCTCACATCAGGCACAAGCGGAGATTATAGGAAGTCGGAAAACTGTGAACCAAGATGGCACTTGGTACTTTGTGTTTCTCTGAAGGAAGCCTAGAATGACAAAAAGGAATCAGAGATTGTGTGAAAATTCCTCTAAGTGTCAATGGCCCTCCCTCAGGAATGTGCTGCCAGGGAGGGTCGATCCCCCAGGTATTCAGAATATGCTGGATCATTAATATCTGTTATGGGTTGAATATGTCCCCCCACAATTCATGTCGAAGCCCTTCCCCCCAGTCCCTCAGAATGTGACCTTATTTGGAAATAGGGTCTTTGTGGATGTAAGTAGTTATGAAGAAGCCATGGGCCCCTAATCCATTATGACTGGTGTTCTTATAAAAAGGGGAAATTAGGGAACAGACATGTGAACACAAAGGCAGAGGCCAGGGAGATGCGTCTGCAAGCCAAGGAACGCCAGACGTGGCCAGCAGCCCCAGAAGCCAGGAGAGAGGCATGGAGCACAGTGTTCTCCGAGCCTCAGAAGGAACCAGCCCTGCCCACATCCGCATCTCATGCTCTCGGCCTCCAGAACCCGAGAGGATGCACGTCTGCTGTTTCAGCGGGTCAGGGTGTACTTTGTTACAGCAGCTCTAGAAAACGAGCACAATAGCATTACTACGTTGGAGAGACTCACATTTAAATAAGAGATGCACTTTAAAATGAGTGTGACTTACTGAGTAAACCAAAATGCGCTTCAGTAGAATCAGATGGTGTATGTTGTAATCTAAAATCAACCTGATAAAGCATTCTGTCAGTGGCCCACGTGTTTTAATTAGGCATGAAACCCTCATGAATAGAGTAGAGAAAATTTCATAACTCTCTGAGATACCTGCTTTTTCTTGATGAATTATGGAAAAATAAATAATTACGCGAAATGAGCAGTAATGTCTAAGTCCTGTTCTCTTGATTCCTAGATAACAAAGTTCCTCGAAGACTAAATTACGGAATATAAAAGAAAACAAATGTGGTTATAAGAGTATCATATAAGATTTTTATACCATTAAGTAATAATGAAAAATGAGACTTTATTCACTAGAGAATGTCTCTTACGCATAGATTATTCTACTAGAAAATAGAATAAGTCTGAATAAATTGTGAAGAAAAATGTATCTAATATATGTGTTTTCCTTGAACCCTTCTGAAATTTTTTTTGTCTTCTTTGGCTTCTAGCCAGAATTTGGAAGTCTTTGCCTATGTAATGAAAGACACTAAGTTGTCATTGTCAATGAAATCTCCTTGATGTGGATGGACATTTTAGGTGAAAATGTAAAAACTATGGAGAATCCCATATTATCATATGGAAGACAATGATATTTTCTTAAAGTCTCAGTGAAAATTGACATTTGTACTACAAAGTATAGACTGATATTTTACCTATATTTGAAGATATTTGAAATATCTGGAAATCTTCTGTTTCGTTCATTTATGATGTTTTGAGGCGGTGTACTGAATTTTATTTCTCAGAAGGGTTTTAGATGAAGAATATTATAGTTTCAAAGCAACCAATTTAAATGACTGAAAGTCCATAGAAATATACAGACGGTAGAACTTGGTGTTTACATAATATATCAGAATCATTACCAATAAAATGTCTCTTTTGCATTAAGTTATTAAAAACTAAAAATGTGTATAGAGATAGAAAATAGTTTCATGGTTGCCTAGGGCTGGGGATGGGAATGGGAGTGACTACAATTGGGCACAAGGCCTCTATGAAGGGTAGTATGGTGACCTGAAATTGCTCCCCATCAAGACATATCCACTTAATCCTCAGAGCCTGTGAATGTTAATTTATATAGGGGAAATGTGACCGAGAACCTTGAAATACAAATCAAAACTACAAAATATCACCTCATACTTGTTAGGACGTCAATGAGCAAAAAGACAAAAGACACCAAGTGTTGACAAAGATGTGGGGAAAAGGGAACTTTCATGCAGTGTTGGTGGGAATGTAAATTGGTGCGGCCACTGTGGAAAACAGTATGGAGGTTCCTCAAACAATTAAAAATAGAACCACCATATGATCTAGCAATCCCTCATCTAGGCATATATCTAAAGGAAATGAGATCCGTACCTCAAAGGGATATCTGCATATCTGCGCTCCCATGTTTATTGTAGTATTATTCCCAATAGACAAGATATAGACACAACCCAAGTGTCAGTTGACCAATGAATAAAGAAAATGGAATATATACATAGCCTGATGTGGCAGTTAAGAGTTTTTAAAAGAAATCAGATAGGAATCATTTTTCATTGATGATTGCATTTGATATAAGACAGATTAGATTAGAGAAGAAATAGTCTAATATGAAGATATTTAGAAAAGAAACATCCAGATGTCAAAGAGCCTTACTTTATTCTAAAAGCTTCCCCAGTGAGCACATCTTAGGCTGCTCATGACAGCTGGGACTGTCCCCATCCTCCCTCTCCTTTCCCCACCCTCGCAGTGTCATTGCATCAGGCCACAGGGCATCTCTTCTAGAACTAAAGGCTGTCAACCATTCTCCCTTTGAGCTAGGCACCTGCATTCACAGAGCACCTCCTCATATGAGAAGCATATCGAAAGGGCTGGACTAATCTCTAAAGTTTTCTCCAATTCTAATATTTTGTATTTAAAGGAACATTTTTACATCCTGAGAATTATTTTTCTCATGGCGAAAGACTGTGGGGCTTGCTATGGTAGGATTCTAAACTCCCAAAATGTATCATACTGATCTTGGGCTTCAAATAGTTGCAAGTTCTCATAAGCCAGAGTTTAGCTTTTGAAGGAATGAAATTTCTTACTATAGTTAAAATATCTTACCCGGTATCAATTGTAGGAAGTCTGTAGAACTTGAGTGGTGTTCATTTCTACAATATGAGGTTGATTATTGTCCCTTCCTCCCAGAACTGCGGCAGTAAAGGAAATTGTAAAGTTAACAGCATTTCTTGAATTTAGTATTTACCAGGTATTGTGTGAAATGTCTCCCATACATTATTCCATTTAATTATCAGACAACCCTGAATTTCAGTACACTTCCATCTTTTGACAGAGGAATACACTGTGTTAATTCATGCAAGACCACTTAACTCACTAACAGACAGGCTGGGATTGGAGGCCACCTCCTGAGACGCCCACCCACAGTTTGTCATGTGAGCCTCAGCCTCTCCAAGCTCTGTCTAAGTTGATTCTGATGCTACCTCAGTGTTGGGTGATTTCCATAGCCTTCATGGAAGCCACTGAAGCTCATTCCATGCTCTAGCGCAGTATCTTACATAATATGGATGGGAAATACCATTTCCTATTACTTAAACTTTAACTTTCCCATCGTAGCTGCCCATTTGAAGTGAGAGAGAAAGCACTAATTGGGATTGTGGATGTTCTCCCCTGACTGGTCTGCTGTATGAGGGCCAATCTCTCCGTGATTCTCCTCAAGGACACATGTCATAATGACATGGTGGGCCCTAGGGCTGAAAGGAGCTGGGCGAGAAGATAGGCAACAAAGGGTTTGATTCTCATCCCTCAAGGTCACATGTGTCTGATGCCATCATCCAGACAAGGGCTGCCCCTTGTTTCCCTTGAGGGGCAGTATGTGGATTTGGGGCAGCAGGAGGGGGCACATTAAGATGTCATCGAGTTTGGTCTGAGTTTTGCTTCCGCCCATTAAATTGGATCAGAAGTTACGCTCCTTTTGCTTCCGCCCATTAAATTGGATCAGAAGTCACGCTCCTCCTGCACCCACCATATTAAGCTGTCTTGGACTTATTTGAGTAAATCATTACTGGAAGGGCCTGTGGCAAAGGGGCTAGAAATTTCATGTTTTTCTGGTCTGTAGGCAAAAAAAAAAAAAAAAAAAAGTTTTGTTAGTGATTCAGTGAGGGTCTTTTCATTTTTCTGTGAATCCTCCAGATGGTTATTCTATGCAATGTTGGGAAATGAAATTACTGAACTTGGGAATTAATCTGTGTTGCTATTAAATCACTTTCATGCTATTGCTTTAGGGAGGTTCCAAAAGTCATTTTCCTGTGTTTTTGAGAGATCCCTTTCCCACAATCATACCACATTTTCTTTTAAAATTATTGCCTATGTTACTAGTGCTTGGGAAATAGTAACTTTGAGTAAAAGCTTCCCTGTTTCCCACTGCTAACTTTTCTTTCTGTTTTAATGGTCTGGTTTGGTAAGCAACAAAAAGTTGATGCGCTCACTTGAGAAAAAATAGCAAAGTCACCCTCATCTATTCAGTTTGTTAGTGTCAAGGTGGAAAGGAAAGGAAACCTGTTAACAGTGGCTTTAAGACAGTTCCTTCTTCCACAGTTAACGTTTGCACACCTTGCAGACCTTGCTCAGAAACCTGTCTCGAGACAAGATGCCACTCCAGGAAATGTGTTGCATTTGTTTGCGGGAGGGAGGCTTCCCTTCATTTGATTTGGAAATGCTACATGCTACAGAGGTTCCATACAGAACATTAAAATCAGAGGGCTGTGAAGCGTGAGTTCCTCTCCCTAATTTATCATTGGTTTTCACCGCCATCATTCTCCGACACTGAACAACTGGTCAGGAGATGGTTGGTCTGTATGTGCACCCCCAGAGCTTCCCCAGCGGGACAGCAGCAGGCTGCATCTAGACCAGCCCCAAGGAAGCCTTGGGTGTTTTCCTTTTTTCAATAGGTGCTACCTGAGTTACCATGTGTTGGGAGTCCCATGCAGATATATCGAATTAAGTCACCCACACAATGCAACTGAATGCTCCCTCAGCATCGGAGCTCCCACTCTGGGGAAGTGGAACCCATGGGGTCCTTTTGATTGAAGGTGCAGTTTCAACAGACCCACACAAAGTACTCACAAGGTTCATTACTTATAAATCCCAGAATGGGGGTGCAATGAGCTAGGGGAAGGGCCATCCTCTGTCCCAGGTCAGAACTAGCAGGAGACAGAGAGCAGAGTGGCAGGCACCTGTTGCAAGGTGATGGGGCAGAAGTCACTAAGTTTTCTTGGGTTTAACTCTTCATGGTTACTTTAAAAGGCACTAGGGTAAAAGCAAAGTGGAAGCTTAAGGAGGGCATCCTAAATTCTCATCTTTATCTAAATGTCCAGACTCTGGGCATGAGCAGGGTTATCATATCATAAAATGCCCAGGCAGCAACTAAGTAAAACAAAAGTTGGCTTTCTCAAAAGTTGTTTCTCGCAACATATACAGTTAGCCTGATTACTTAGAAAGAAAGAGAAAAAAGACAAAGTGAAAACGCCACAAAACACAACTGCTTGCCAAGAGTCTCCTAAGATCGATCATTTCACAGCTTCTGTTGAGAATGTTAATGGGGAGTTAATTAGCCATTGTTGTGACTGATACAGAAAGCCCACGATTTCCAGGCTGTTTTGCACGGAATTTAATAACCAGAGGTTTCACACCAGCATGAAAAATAATTCACACATGATGAAAAACATTAAAAACATCCAAATAATCAGTCTGTAAACTGCCACTCCTGATCATTAATAGTCGTGAATAATAACACAAAGAAAAACTTCGAGTTCAGCTCAAGTTCCACTTTCTACTCTTAAAAAAAAAGGACAACTGTCACAGCCTGATTGGAAGCAGGAATCTTAGAGACGCAAGGGAGGTACAGACGGCATTGAGGGCCGCCTGGGCTTAATCTCACGAGCCTGACGGGGAGCTGGCGGGAGGGGGGTCATCAGGGAGCCCCGCGCACCAAGGGACTGAGGACGCAGACGCCGCAGGCTCCAGCGTTGGCGCTTCTCCCAGAGAAGCCGACCAGGTACCTGCCGATTCCCTGGAGGGTCCGTGAGAGGAACTTAAAGCCTTCAAGGCTTGTGACTGAGGAGCGTAATAGAGACCACAAGGGCACTAAGAACCCAGCAACATCCCTGACGCGCACGGTAGTGGAAGCGGTAGTCTGCGCTTTGCACTTGAATCTGTGCCACGACCAGGGCAGAGGCCACTGCATAATAACCAGGCACGGACTCCAGTCTCACGGGGGGGGGGGGGGGGGGGGGCGTAAGATCAGCCTCCCCCGCCGGGATCCACCCGAGGATCACGGAAGGGCCTGGATGTAGCATCTGAGCCAACTGGGCCAGGGTGTCTACACCCACCTCCAGGACCCCAGTGGGTGTCAGGGGGCTGCCTTCCAAAGAGAGAGGCCTTGGCTTGTAGCCGTGCAGTTCTGACAGCTGCACCAGGGATTTGAGGGGTGTCAGCAAGCCTGGGGCAACTTATGCTCTGCACAAACTAAGAGATGGGCTTGCCCCACAAGGAAAGAAAAGAAGTCTAGCATTACATTAGTTCTTCCCATGTTCCAGAAAGTGAAAGACACTTGGGTGTGATTCTGCCTCTAACTCTCGCTGCCATCCTGAGAAGTAAGCTTTATTATCTGCCTCTGACTATAAAGGAAAAGAGATTTTGTGAGACCAAGCAGCTTGTCTCACATCATTCAGCTAAGAGCCTACATCGGGCAGGACCCAAATCAAGATGCATCTGACCCCAAAGTCTGAGCTCTTCTACTGCCTTGTATCTCCCTCTGGAAGACCTTGGTGAAGGTCTGGTCTCCCGTGAGTCTTTTCCCCATTTCTCTAGAAGCAGACTTTCTCCACCTGTAGAACCTCACTCAATCCAACACACAGGGTAGTCAGGTTACCAAGAAAAAAATAAAACAAAGCTCAGCCAGGGAGGGAGGTGACCGCAATGTCTATGGAAGGGCAGAACCTACATTAAAGAACTTAGTTTATTGGTCCAAGGTTGACCTTGGAAAATCAGGAAATCATATTTTGCAAGTTAGGCACCAGACCTTTAGTTTGACTGCTCTGAATCATTCATCTCTTCAAGTATCTTTTCCTGAATGTGATGGTTACTTGACCAGGATATGGTGCCCAGTTCTGTCAAACACTAGTCTAGATGTTACTGTGAAGATATTTTATACATGGGATTAACATTTACATTCTGTTGACTTTAAGTAAAGCAGGTAACCCTCAAAATGTGGGTGGGCCTCATCCAATCCGTTGAAGGCCTTAACTGCAAATTGCAAAACTGAGGTTTCCTGGAGAAGAAGAAATTCCCAAGACTTTAACAATAGAAATCCTGCCTGAGTGTCCAGCCTGCCTGGCCTCCTTGCTGGTCATGGAGTTTGCCAACTTGAACCTTCCTTGAAGCCCATGTACCTGCTCCTCATTCTCAGTGTTATTTGTTTGTGTTTAGATCTGTCTCATCATCATTCCTCAGCATAAATATGTCCTCCCGGTAGAAGCCTTATCTGGCCCCTTTGACTAATTAAGCATGATGAAGCACTATCAGACATCTTACTCATTCCCTCTATCCATCCCCGACAGTGAAAGCTCCTTAATATTTGATGGGCTCTGTTCATTGCTCACTCCCCCACACTTAGAACAACCCTTAGCAGGTACTAGGAAGCCAGATCCTACTCTGAACAAATAAATATATGAATGAGTGTTTGGTCTGGTTTTTAATTATATCAGGTGAGAGAAGAAATCTGGTTTCTGAGTTCCATCTAAAAGTGAACCCCCTGATTTACTTTCTGTTCATTTAGTTAAACTTTTATTAAATTATTAAACACACGAATTGCAAGATTCCTAAATACTAGATATAGAACATGATGAATTTTTTGTAGCGAATACTTTTATAACCTGAGCTAGATGAAGAAACAGAATATTATACCAGCACCCTGCAGTCACATTACTAATAACAGTCACATAACTAATAGTAGTTTGCCTCTGACTCCAAAGGGTAGCCTGTATCCTGACTCCATAGATTCATTTGCCTGTTTGGGGTTACTTATGTTCTTTTCACGTTTACAAGATGGAATCCAGGTGTCTCTACTAGTTTTTACTTGACTTCTTCCACTCAACACTTGGTTTCTGAGACTGGTACCTGCTGCTACGTGTGTAGTTTTAGTTTGCCCAGTATCATTGCTGTATACTAGTCAGTTGCAGGAACATACTACAGTTAACATATGCATTCACTATAGATGGATGCCTCAGTTTTTCTCCCACTCAGCTTTTAAGAATAGTGCCACTAAGGCTTTGTAGTAAATCTTTTGGCGAGTGCATTTACTCATTTTTTTTTCTTTCTTTTTTTTTTTTTTTTTTACTTTGAGAGGGAGAGCAATCTTAAGCAGGCTCCATATTCAGCATGGAGCCCAACGTGGGGCTCAATCTCATGACTCTGAGATCATGACCTGAGCCAAAATCAAGAGTCAGACGCTTAACCAACTGAGCCACCCAGGCACCCCCGAGTTTACTCATTTCTACTGGAACATAAAATCCCTAGGGGTGGAGTTGTTGCATCATAGGGAGTGCTGTGCATTTGGTCAGCTTTTGCTACTACCAGTTTTCCAAAAATTTCAACGTATTGTTACCAGTTTGTACTTCCATTAGTGATATACAAGAGTTCCACTTGCTCTGCACCTAATCAGCATTAGATGTTGTCCGCCTTTATCATGTTAAGCATTCTGGTAGGTGTGTATTCTTTTTGTTTCTCCTGATGAACATATTTTCTTATGTTTATTGCCCTTTGGATATTCTTTTTTGTGAAGTATCTGCTCAAGTAAGTCTTTTGCCTATTTTTTATGGGATCTTCTGCCTTCTACTCTTTGATTTGTAAAATGATATCTATGAGCCCTTTTTCAAACAGGTGCATTGAAATACCTCCTCCTGGTTTGGTCTTGCCTGCACGCTAAATGATGTCCTTTGATGAAGATAAGTTCATAATTCTAACATAGTCAAATTTATCTTTTTCCTATAGGGTTAGTATTTTTATCCACGTGTGTTCTGTTTAAGAAAGTTTTCCTACAACAATATCTTGAAGATATTTTTCAATATTTTATTCCAAAAACTTTGTTTTATTGCAAGAAAATTTTATATCTGAAATTGATTTTTGTATATAGTCTTAGCTAGATGGTCTTTATATGTATATTTATATTCACAGGGACAGCCAATTATCTCAAATCTACATTTTTTAAAATACCTTCTTTTCCTAACTTCAAAGCAATGTCATAAATCCTGTGACCTTCTATGGGTGGGTTATTTCTCGGCTGCCTAGTCGGTTCTATTGGTCTATTTGCCTTAATTACTGTAGCTTCATAATAAATCATCAGATCTGACAAGATAAGTCTTTTGTTTTTGTTGTTCTTCTTCAATATTGATTCTCCTATTCCTGTGATGAATTATGTCTAAAAAGGACAATTTGGCTGCTGTGTTGAAAACAGAATTTGGGGTAAAAGATACAAGCAGGAAGAATATCAGTGAGGAGGCTTTTGCATTAAGCTAGACAGAGATATTGAGAAGTAGTTAGATTATGGAAATGCTTGGAGATTCAGCAGCAGAGATGACTTATAGACTGGATGTGGACAAGTAAAGGTCACTGCACAGATTTGGGGCCCAGCAAAGCAAGGACAGAGCCATCATTCATTGAGATGTGGGAGACTCAGAGAAGAAAATGTTGGGGGAGGAAATCAAGAATGTCCACTTTGAACTTCTTAAATTTGAGATCCAAGGGCTGATGATGAGTAGGAAGGTGAATATAGAAGTCTTCCCTTTCTTTCAGCTCTTAACCATCTAACATAATTTTGAGTCTCGTCATCCCCACTGGCAAAATGTCTTCAACATGGCCAGATATCCACAAACGTTTGAAAGGGCCAGAGAGTGAATATATCAGACTTGGCAGGTCATGGGTGGTCTCTGTTGCATAGTTTTCTCTTTTTACAACCCTTCAAAAATGTAAAAATCATTCTTAAGTTTCTGACCATCCAGAAACTTCTGGGCTATAGTTTGCCAAGCCCTGGTCTATAGTGTTATTGACACTCCTTGTGCTTCAGTTAAGTTCTGTCTGATCTCTTGCTTTACATTCTTATTCTTCCACGTCTCCTTCACAGAGAAGCTAGAATTATGGGTTTTGGGTTTTGGTTTTTGTTCCTGTGTTTGTTTCTTAATCAAGGTAAGATGATGACACTTACAAGGCTTTACATTGAGCGTACCATAGAGTAAAACTTTCTGGGAAAGCCTACCAGGCTCTACAGGCTCTGGTTGCGCTCAAGGAAAGCAGACCCAACCCACAGGCTGTGTTTACAAATAAAATTTTGCTGGGACACAGCCACAAGCATTTGTTTGCATGTTGTCTATGGCTGCTTTCACTCCACACCAAAAGAGCTGAGTAGTTGTGCCAAGACCGCGTGGCCCACAAAGCCTGAAATATTTACTGTCTGGACCTTTGCAGAAAAAGTTCGCTGACCCTTATTCTAAAGCATTGACATTATTCATGTGCAAGGCTTTTGCATATATGACTTCTCTATCATGCGCTTGCTTCCACCCTTGTTTCATGGACTTCAAGTTCAAAATTTAATTGATTATTTTCTTTAATTCATGACAATCATCGTTGGCTTGTGCAAATCGATACTGTATCATTGTCATGTCTTGTGTGGCATTGCTCTGGGTTTCTACCCTTCAATCCCCATCCATGTTCTCATTTCATTCCTAACTATCACCTGGTTGGATCAGGTCAGAAAATATATTCTCGATGAAGTCATGTTGCCAAAGCTTTTGTGATTTAATTATGGCCCAAGAGGTGGTCCATTTTCATATAAATTCCATGCATTATAGAAAACAATGTGTAGATGTATGCAATTGGTGAGTCACTAAATTATACTTCTGAAACTAATAATATCGTACACGTTAATTAAATTGAATTTAAATAAAAAATTTAAAAAAGAAAACAAGGTGTACATGTTGAGTACAGTGTTCTATATATTTTCATTAAGACCATTTTGTTCATCATGTTAACCAAATCTTTTGTATCTTGACATTTTACCTGCTTGTTGTGTTGCTTTCTGAGAAATGTTATGTTAATATATTGCCTTTGACTATGGTATTATCAGTTTCTCTGTGTAGTTTGTCAAATTTTGCCTTATTCAGAGCACAATTAGATACATAAAAATTAATAATTGTTATATATTTCTGATAAATTGAATCTTTCATTATTTGATGTATCCCTTATCTCTTGCCTAAATCTATGTCTTCTGATATTAATATAGATACTAGAGGGTTTTTTTGGTTAGTGTTTGTATTCTATATATTTTCTTTCTTTTCTTTTTCTTTGCACCTTCCTGCTTCTTTGTATTATAGATATGTCTCTGATAAAGAGCAAATTGTTGTCATTTTATCCACACCAATAAACTTTCTTTCAACAAAAACATTCAGCTTACTTATACTGAATGCACTACTGATGCATTATGTTTTAGTGTCTTATACTTTTCTTTCAAGTCTTGAACCTCCTGTTCACTGTTCTTTTTAACGCATTTATTTCTGCTTTTCATTTATAGTCCCTTTTAATGTCAAAGTAATCCTTTATTTGTTAAGGATTCTGTTTCTATACTTTCAATAACTTCTCATGATAACATGACTTATGAGATTATGCCCACATTATTTATAGTATTGTTTTTCTACCATCCTTCTAGACAGTGCGTATCCTCAGGATTTTAACTCCATTTAGCCCTCTCTGACTTCAAAACCACTGTTGTCGTATAATATCCAAGACACGACGCTCTGGGGTCATCCCTCCCAGCCCCCAGCTGCCATGCTGTGACAGCAGAAGCATGGGGCAAATCCACACTGAGGTGTGCTCCTCTAGCTCCAGCTGGGTTCCTGGACGATGACCTTAAAACTCTTCCAGTCACATGAGTCAGCTGGTGGACCTTCAGGCAATATCAAGGCCCCAGATGACCAGAGCCCCAGGGACACGGTGGAGGAGAGCTGCTGAGCTAAGCCCCTGGACTAAGAGAAGTAATAAAATGATGGGGGTAGTTTGCTATACAACATGCTAAACAATATGATTTTTTATGTAATTTTAAAAATAGATTCTCCCTTCAAATTAATTCCTTTGCCCATTTTCTCTTTATTTTGTTCTGGAATTCTAATTAAATGTATTTTAGATTGCACACTCTCTTCCATATCACCTTAATAAACTTTATTAAAATTTAAAACTTTTGTTTTGTGAAAGACACTGCTAAGATATTGAAAAGACAAGCCACAGACTGGGAGAAGATATTTGCAAAGCATGTATGTGATAAGGGGCTGTTATCCGAAATATACAAAGAACACTTAAAACTCAACACTGAGAAAACAAACAATGTGATTCAAAAAATGGGCAAAGATCTGAACAGACACCTCACCAAAGAAGACAGAGTTGACAAATAAGTCTATGAAAATATGCTCAGCATCATATGTCATTAGGAAATTTCAAATTAAAACAAAAATTAAATACCACTACACACCTGTTAGAACGGACAAAACCCACAACAGTGACACCACCAAAATGCTGGGGAGGATTTAGAGCAACAGGAACCCTCACTCACTGTTGGCAGAAATGTGTAATGGTACAAGCATTCTGGAAGACAGTGTAGATGTTTCCCACAAAACTAAATATGTTCTTACCGTAGGATCCAGCAAATGAACTCCTTGGTATTTAGTCAAATTGAAAACTTAGGTCCACACAAAAACCTGCACATGGATGATTAAAGCAGCTTCAATAATAACTGTCAAAACTTGGAAACAACCAAGATGTCCTTCAATTGGTGAGTGGGTAAACAAACTGTGGTATATCCATACAATGGGATATAATTCAGTGGTAAAAAGAAATGAATTAAAAAGTCCTGAAAAAAAAGGGAGGAACATTAAATTCACATTACTAAGTGAAAGGAGTCAATCTGAAAACACTACGCACTGTATGATTCTGATTTATATGACATTCCGGGAAAATCAAAACTATGAAGACAGTATAACGATCAGTGGTTTCCAAGGCTTGGAGTCAGGGAAGGAGAGATGTACAGATGGAGCACAAGGGATTTTTAGGGTAGTGGAAATATTATGTAGGATACTGTAATGGGAGATACATAACACTTGTCAAAACCCATAGAACCATATAGCACCAAAAGTCAACGCTAACATAGACTATGAGCCTTAGTTAATAATACTGTATCAGCACTCATTGCTTGTAATAAATGCACAACACTAATGCAAGATATTAATAATGGGGGGTAGGAGAGGAGGAGGGGAAGTATAAGGAGGAAGTATATGTGAGTTTTCTGTTAACTTTCTCCAAAACCTCAGCTTTCTATAAACCTAAAACTGCTCTAAGAAATACAGCTTGTTAATTAAAAAAAAAATGTTCTCAACTATTCTGTCACAAAGTTTGTAAGTATGACATATGAAAAAGAGGTGATAACTCCCCTACACATTCCCCAACTGACCAATGTTGACCCATAGGTAGGGACATCTCTACTCCCCTATTCAGCAGGAAAAAGTTACAGAAGATGAGACCGTTCCACCTTCAAACAACCTTAAAGATTTAAGGGTTAAAATTGTTCAGGGGGCAAATGATGAGGGAGCAGAAGCCTAGCTGAAGAAAAAGCATAAACTGACACCCTGCAACCTCCCCCCATCCCCCACTCCTGGGTGGGTCATTCTTCCAGGAATCCCCCAACTGTATTAATGTTAATGCCTTGCTAGAGGGGAAAACAACCTTAACTTGATAACGGCAAGGCCTCTGGTACCTTGTAGGTCCTCTTTAGCACATGAAAGTTCTTTTGAAAGCTCCCTTTTTCCTTACCTCCCCCAAACCCATAGTATATAATCAGCCATCCCTCACAACCCTGGGGCAGCAGCTCTTTCTGCCCATGGGTCCTGTCTCTGTGCTTTAATAAACCACCATTTTGTACCAAAAAAACAAAACCAAAACAAAAACCAAAAAACAATTAAGTACCTGCAAAACATTCTCAGTCTTGCCTGTTGGCTCACAAAATCTGAAATATTTGCTATCTGGCCCTTTACAGAAATAGTCTGCTGACCCTATTATAGAGGGTCCACTACATTTTAAAAACAAAAATGTATTAAAGAATACATGGACAGCTCCTTCACTCATATTTATTGCTGCTTCAGCAAAACTAAAACTCGAAGCACCTGTTTTTATGACTAACCCTAATCGGGCTACAGAGAAATACTTTTCCACAGAGCTTGTTTATTTACTTGAAAGAAAGGAACCTCCGTCTGAATTCCATGGAATTTTGAGGTTGGTGCCACTGGCCAGGCTAAGATGGACTCAGCTTTAGAGCATGGTGTGGATTTGAACAGTAGCAGCACTTAGGTAAAAAATAAATTACAAATAAATAAAAACACAAATCAAGAGCGCCTGGGTGGCTCAGTTGGTTAAGCGACTGCCTTCGGCTCAGGTCATGATCCCGGAGTCCCGGGATGGAGTCCCGCATCAGGCTCCCTGCTCAGCAGGGAGTCTGCTTCTCTCTCTGACCCTCTTCCCTCTCGTGCTCTCTATCTCTCATTCTCTCTCTCTCAAATAAATAAATAAAAAATCTTTAAAAAAAAAAGACAAATCAACACACATGCTAAATCCTTCCTCTTATGTAGCAGAAGCACAAGATACACAACAGAGTTTCTTCCCAAGTATTGTGGATTACATACTCACTTTCTTTACTTTGGCTCTGAATGTGTTGTTCTGGGAGACTCAATCAGCAAGGAATTGCAATTTGGATATGGTGCCTGAGGAGTATTCTGCAATTTAAAAAACTTACCTATTCTTAGATTTATATAGTCAACATACTCTTAAATACGTTTAGTCTAAGTAACATGCTTGAAGTACCATGTGATTCTTTACACTGGCAACCACAAGTGGAAAAAATGTGATCAAGACAGCAGGTGAAAAGAAATATTAATCCAGCATAAAAATGCACTTACCCTAATAGGAGAATGCCCAAAGATGCATATACAATTATTTCATTGCAACACATCACAACAAAATGGGAAACATCTTAACTGGCCTTACATCAAAGACAGAACAGTTTTGCACAAGGACACAGTAACCCCTGGTGCTAGGCAGCTGACCGACCTACACCTACCAGTGTTAAGTGAAAAAGCACTTTATGAAGGGTATCGGGAGGCTGAGTATCTGGGAATGCTACTTGCAGAGACTGCAACTCTTTCTGCATTATTTAGAACATTTGCCAGGAATACATATCTTTTAAAAGTACATTTCAATTCTAGGAGTGGGGGAGAGGTTTATGTGAGCTTAGATATATCAGTAAATAAATCTGAAATACTGAGTTCAAATGAGAAAACCATGCTGTACTAAAAATGGCCCATTTTCTCCCCTGGGCTGTTCTCTAGTATAAATTTCTGCCTGCATTTCTGAATTGCATGAAAGATTGGCAGAATACCATTAGCTATGGTTGAAGAATTACTTTCATGCTAAACCCTTGTTCTTAGACACTTTTAACTTCTTGTAAAAAAAAAAAAATCTAACTCCAAATTTTACTAGCTATTTTCAAGCCAAAGAGAAATTTCATTTGAAAAGTTTAGAGGAAAAAATTTGCTTTTGTTCTTGTTAGTTATTTATGCATAAATCAAAGGGATTTTTTTAACTAATTGAAAGGAAAAGAATATTATTCTGAAACATTTTAATGGGTAACCTGAAAGGGTTTGCACTAAATACCCTTTATCTTGTCATGGTTGCAGGTAAGCAAAACAGAATAGTTCAGTCACTGAAACATTACTGCCTTTGCGGATTCTCTGTACACATGTAACTATGGTGTAAGTCTTTTGTTATGCAAATTCCATTCTCTTCTGTTTGGCTTTAATTACAGCAGCTGGACAATATGGCATTTCTCCTATTTTTACATTATGTTGTCTCTCTGTTTTCTGTTCTTTTGTTTTGACTAGGTGATGCACAGGCGTGACTCAAAATTTCAATAAAAAAACAGGGTAAATAATGAAAATTAAGTCCCCTCTACCACCCATTCTACAGGTCAGCATTCCCAGAGTCACATGACCAGCTCCTGCTGAGTCCTTCCGGTTTTGTTCTATATGTTTACGAGCACCTGTGCACACAGGATACCTCCTCTTACTCAGGTGGTTGTGTGTATATTCTGCATTGCCATTTTGGGGACTCATGTTTTTGCCAAGATGTTAGTTCAAAGAGAGCGACTCTGCACGTGTAACCATTTTTGCTAGAGATGGGTTCATGGTTTTATCAATTAGCCTCAGCCAGACATGGTCAGCATGAGTCTCTTCAATAAAAGGAATGGCTTCGCTGGCCTTCCCCACACCTACCCACTCCCTCTGGACAGAAACAAAGCTGGGGATCCTGCGACAGCATGGACTTTGCCCTCAGATTTTCACACTTTACAAAATCTGGAAGAGCTGTGTTCTCTGCTTGTGACATTAGCCGTCCTGAGATCTCCATTTATCTTCACTCTTGGTGTCTCCCTTCTGGACTCCGACTTAACTTACCCACATACCCCATATAAAGTCCAGAACATGCACCCCCTCCCACCAAGAGGATGAGGAGGGCCAGTAGAGGTTCTCCAGAGGGGCAGCAGAGACCAGGACCAGAAGAACAAGGTGGCATCCTGGCAAGAAAATGAGGGTGTACTCCACATTCTTGATCCACTGTTCCCCATCACCCCTGGCCAGAGGAGCTGGGCTCTGCAAAGATTAAGGGAAGGAGATATCCCAGAACTGGGCCTTGATGCCTTCCTCCACTCTCCAGGGCTGGAGTGGGAAGAAGAAACGTCAGGTCCCCGGAGCTTCCGGCCTGGACATCCATGGTAGGGAGAGCAACTTTGAGCTAGGCATCAGATTGGAGTTTGAAGCTGGATAGATTTTGTAGCTCGCAGATAGGGTCAAGACCACATTAAAGAAACTGCTACAAAAGAGTCAAGGAAGGTTTGACACAGCACAATTAGTGGCAGTAGCTAAGAAAATCAAAGCCTGCTACCATAGGCGTCCCACCAAGAGCAGACTGTTTGCAAATGTTTCTATAACCAACAACTTAAGAGTTAGGGACAGGTAGTTGGGTAGATAGTTGATAAATTGTTCTTAGCAGTTGATTTTCAACCATTTCTCAATTTAGTCATGAAGATGCTTTGATTTACAGACCCAGGTGTATTTTAAAATATGTTATTTTAGCCTCTGAAAATCTATTGCTCAGAAATACAGGCCTTGTTCCCTTTGTATGCCTTTCCACAGAAATGGAAAACACATGCACCCCCACACACATATACGAGAAACACAGGTGCACGCATCAACGGGAAACATGCATGCACGGGTGTGGATGGGATTGAAGCAGCGGAGACACAGGAGGAGGTGTCTGTCGGATGTACGGGGCCGGCTGGGGACCAGCAGTGTGCTGAGAGAGGCGCTGAGGTAGTGGTGGTAGGGGCGAGAAGAGGGAACCGATGGGGAAAATATTCAGGAGGCGGCAGAAGAACTACCTGGCTGTGGAGGCATATAGGAGGGGGGATTTGTGTAGGAAGGTTCTCAGGTTCTGACTGGGCGGATGGAGAGATGGTTCACAGGTGCACGGACTAGCATGCTGAGCCGGCCGATGTCTGAGCCGAGACTGGGAAACCACGCCAGGTGCCTGGGTCGTGCTGACCTTGGGAAACATACGTGGCAGAGGATCTGGAAGAGCTTACTAAGGGTCCATGATCTCTGCTTTGAGAAGGACCGTTCTGTAGATGTCTTCCAATACAGGGAAGGACGTTATCAATCATTCTTTATACCCTGCTTATGTAAATATGTAAAACAGACCCAGAACGAATCACCTGTTGAAGAGCTGCTTTGTTTTCAGAGGTTAATTCGCTCCCAGTACATCAAAAACCAAACAGAATCAAGGCCAACTCATTTTCCACTGTTGGAGTCCTTATCTTGTTACTATGACAACTCACTTCACAAATTTGTTGCCAGACACATGATAAAAATACGGTAGAGTGTTGTATCTAGTAGAATTGAAAATAAATCCTTGAAAGTGCAAAGCAAATAATAATCCAGTAGCCAAAAGAATTAAAAACGTCACTGAACAAATTACTTTTGCGGTGAAATACATTTTAAAATTCCTAAAATTGTGAAAACCTTCACAAATTAATATTGAAAATATATTTTCTTAAAAGCTGAAAATCAAATGGTAACAGAATCATTTTAACCTGCTCAAGAAATATGTTATCAGTTTTGGAGTATATTTATGTTTTATTGTACTTGCAAAAGTAATATAAGACTTCATGCTATTTGTAAAACAATAGAACCATTCAGAACTAGAGTAAAAACAGAAATTCCTCCTTCATTCTCCCTGTTTCACAGTCAGGGGCTTGTCATCTCTTCCCCAAAAGGAGCCACTCTTAACAATATGTATCTTTCCATAGTAATATATAGTATAGAAAGAAAGAGAGATAAATTTCTTATGTATATCTTCTTTTTTGTTAGCATAATAAAATGACTTAGCAGTCTTTCATAATATCACACTCAGCTCTAACTCACTCCTTTCAATGTCTCCATAATGCATGACATAATATGGATTTACTAGAATTTTCAGCCATCCCTTTATTGACAGACATTCAGGTGGTTCCACATTGTCATTAATGCAAACAAGGTTGCAGAGGACTTTTTGTACATATGCCTTATGGCCATGGTTTATTCCTTCAGTGTGGCAGGTGCTGAAAGGGGAAGAGCTGGGTCACGGGGACATGTGTACTTAATATTTGAGAGGCGCTACCAAATTGTTCTTTAAATGGTCTGTGAAAAGCCACCTACTAAAAAATGCAAGTACCCATTTCTTCACTCCTTTAGATAAAGCATATTTATATTATTTGTTTATTTTTACCAGTGCGATAGGTAATATATATGTATGTGAGTCACATACATATATATTATTGATTTTATAATTGTTTCCCCAGTAACTATGACATAATGTGTGATTTCACAGGTGTATTAGCATTTCAATTTTTTCTTCTGTTGATGTGCTTATGTATATTTTGAACACTTTTCTTTGTGGCCATTTGTCTACTGAGTAGAAGGGGTTCATCTTACATTAGCAATATTAATCCGTTGCTCTTGTGAATCCTGTGGCTGTCTATTAGATCAAAATGTTAATTGTATTTACAACTTTGGGGTCTTTTTCAAATTATCTTTTGGAAAAATAAACTGTGAAAATTAAGCATTATAATATTCAAATTAGATTATAAATTTCTTCTTGTATGTCACCTAGTTCTTTGTTTTGTGTACTTGGAGACTCTGTTAGTAAGGGTAGAGTGTGTTATCTGTGTTCTTCATGGAAAATAATTTTTGTTTCCGTTTGTCCCACTTAATGATTTTCAGCTGGATTTCTGATTTTATACCTGCCAGGCTTCTTATCTTTTTAGTAACCTATTCCTGATAGATCTTTCTTGTACCGTGCATTTACTTTTCACTTTTATACAGCATAGCTGTTAAAAGTATAGTGTTTGGAGTCAACTCTTGGGTCAGTAATTATGTTTAGTTCATAATGTCATTTTGAGGATTAAATGAGCTGATCCACGCAAAAAGATTGGTTTAGTGCTTCTAACATACTCAGCAGATTGTGTGTCTTTGTTTTATTTTTGGTATGTGTCCTTGTAAACGACTTTTAGCTGAATTCTTATTTTGTCCCAAACTGGCAATAAATATATCCCATTCAAATTTATTGTGAAAACTAAGACACAGCCTTTTATATTCTTCCGTTTCACTCACTTTAGTGCTTAGCAAAAACATTTAAACATACTTTTTATTTAACATCAATACCAAAACCCTGTGTAAGATACCCTTGACTTGAACAGGATAATCAGTCACATGCTCAAATGCATCAAATTCTTCTTACTTCCCATGCATTTAAAAATTATGTGGAATTTTAATTCTAAATTATTAATTTTTTAAATATTGTGCTTTGGAATTTCTTGGAATTGTTTCTTATCAGTTGGAGTTTACATGTGGTTACATTTTCCACATTAGTCAGTTCAATTTTTTTATTAACCAGTTTTGAATAATGTGTTTGATACTAACTCTGATTTTTCCATCCTTCTACTATTTGGGTCTTAATTGTTCTTTTTCTAGCTTTTCAAGGTGGAATTTTGAATCATCATTATGAAACATTTCACCTAAATTGATAAATCTGTCTCCATACCTTGAATACTTTAGGCTCTACAGGCCAAGAGGCAAAAACCAAAAATATTCTTTAAATGTTTCTATAAGACGGGCGCCTGAGTGGCTCAGTTGGTTAAGCGACTGCCTTCAGCTCAGGTCATGATCCTGGAGTCCCAGGATTGAGTCCCGCATTGGGTTCCCTGCTCGGCAGGGAGCCTGCTTCTCCCTCTGACCCTCCCCCCTCTCATGCTCTCTCTATCTCATTCTCTCTCTCAAATAAATAAACAAAATCTTTAAAAAAATAAAATAAGATAAATGCTTCTGTAAGAGAAAAAAATTCACAAATTTCTATCGGTGAAATTAGAACAGTGTGGTAACAATTAATATTTTGTTATACAAGTGTAATGATGAAAACAATGGGATTCTGATTTAGGGAGTAACATTTCACTTAACTTGGGTTTCCATACGTCATGTCACTAAAAATGAGAGTAAGAACACGATATTAGTTTGATTTGTTTGGAGGCAAACGAAACTAATTTGAAATTTTAGAGATTGTTGCTAAAAATCATGGTGGCACAGAGAGAGAAAGAAATTAATTGCATGAGTGCCTCAGAGCCCAGATGTTTCCCCAGTGAGGTCATTCATTCATCCAACAAACATGTAGTGAGGACCTACCTTGTCTGCAGTACTATTCTAGGCACATGGGGATACATCAGTGAACAAAACAGCAGAGATGACGGCCCACATGGAACTCACTCTACTGGATAATGTAAGAAAATTCATAAGCTGGGCACCTGGGTGGCTCAGTCGATTAAGCATCTGCCTTCAGAGTTCAGGTCATGATTCCAGGGTCTTGGGATCGAGTCCCACATCAGGCTCTCTGCACAGTGGGGAGTCTGCTTCTCCCTCTGCCCCTCACCCCGGTTCGTGCACACACTCTAACTCTCTCTCAAAAATAAATAAATAAAATCTTTTAAAAAATAAGAAAATTCATAAACCAAGACCTAATATTCAACCCTGTGTTGAATTAGACTAGCTCACTTATAATGGTCTCAAGATTTAAAAATACAAAAAAAAAAAAATTGTAAATAAATGAAAGCTGGAAATATGCATGTAATTTATAGGGTCAGTATGCAGGGAGACATCTGAATACACCAAGATTCACCCTTAAGCATATCTTACATGTAACTGAACAGAAGTTTCAGGAAAGCTTATGAGGTGATCGGTGAGTTATTTTTATATATTCAATTATTTTTTTATATGCAATCTTAACTGTTTTTGTTAGAATAAGACAAGCTACAGAGCATAACAAAAATGTACTGGTTTCAACTCAAAGTCCTTAATTTTTCTTCATTTACAGAATAAATAAGATACAAACTTTCAAATTGTTTTTGCTTGCATTTACTAATTCTCAAAATAACGTATTTTTACATTAAAATAAAAAATATAAAATTAAATCAACTTGATAGTTTTTCTGAAATTAAGAATAAGATTAAAGGATGATTATCATTTTTTTTAGAAATTTTTTTTACAAGATTTCATTTATTTGAGAGAGAGAGAGAGAGCACAAGCAGGGGAAGCAGCAGAGGGAGACGGAGAAGCAGACTCCCCACTGAGCAGGGAGACTGATGTGGAGCTAGATCCCAGGACCCTGAGATCATGACCTGAGCCAAAGGCAGATGCTTAACTGACTGAGCCACCCAGGCATCCCAGAAGATTATTATTTATTCACCCTATGGAAAAAGTGAATATGGAAAATCTTTGTCATTCTTAAATTAAGATCACAAATATGCCATAAACTAAGACACAGGAGATCTTTATTCTAATGTGTAATACACTTTGGGGAGAATATCACAAAAATTAATTCACAATTCTGAACTGAAAAAGATGTTAGGTTACTAAAATTCATCAGTATCTTTATTTGAGAGTTTTTCCACATAGCCATATTTTTCCATATTACCATATTTTTAATCTTTTGAAGTTAATGTCTGTAGTAACAATATTATTTAAAAGAGGTATATCATAAAATAGAAATAGTTTTGATAACCTCAAGTGCTCCTTAAAAAACTTCGCATAAAATCCTATACTACTACACAAAAAGATCTGTTGAGGCTCATGGCATGAACATCTTCACAGATTCTAATTTGTAGCAGAAGTAACCTAGAATTTTCTGTACCAGGGCACTGCATACGCACACCCCAAAAAGAAGTCCCATGGGGACTTACTCAAAAATTAACTGGTGGCTGTAGACAACATCTTGATCTGATCTATTTGGCAACATTTAAAATTAAACCCAGTGTAATTATGGTTAAAATGTGTTTTCAAAAAAGGCAATGTTATTTCTGACACTTTACATGCTTTTTAATTGCATAGTTTTATACTCCCTCTGAACCATGAAACAAAAGGGAAATTTTCAGAAGATAGAACATGTGTCGTTGTCAAATCAGTTCTTACCCTTCTCTTTCCCAGCATTATGAGGCTGTTTGAAGTCTAGAGACTTTTTTATTTGTTCATCTAGTCAGTGATCAACAGGTTTCTTTACCAGGTTCCTGTGGGGAGCCTGGGATAGATCCTGAGACACAAAAGACCTATAGGGTTTACAGATATTCCCCAGTTGTGCTATGTGCTGGAAGGGCAGCACATTATTCCAATGTAGAGAATGAGAGGAACACATGCTTCAAATGATCACAGACTTCCCCCACAGCAGAGAAGGAAGCCAGAGGAAGAAGGCTCACCATCAAGAGTTTGGAATTAAAAGAGATTTTAGCCTCTTGATCGCTGGTAAATAGCCTCTTTAAACTCAGTTTTTTTCAACACTTTTTTACACATATGAATCCTGGAAATTTACATGGTAGCTTTGATAAATATTATTTGTCTGTTTTATTCTTTTCTTTTCCATTTTTCCTTCTGAACTCACTTTATCTCACCTCTACTCACATTATATCATCTCCAGTTTGGGACAAATTAATGGGGCATCACCAACAAGGCTTCCACTTTCCAAATTCTTATGTAGAGAGCCAAATCATAGTCTAGACCCCCAGGGAGCACATAGCAAGTGCTGAGCTACACCCTGTGGAAACTATGCTTTGAGCCTCCTACTCTGGAGTCAACCCCCCAAATGGTTCAGAAACTCTGTGGTGTCCTCACAATCCGGAAGTAGAACGTACTGAACTGTAAGAGGCAGCCAAAGAATTGTGTCACTTGCAAAGCCAAACTAATAAACTGGCATGGTGGCCTGGGGCCATTCAGAGACTCTCACTGTGTCAATGAAGGAACTTTGTTGTTAACTGAAAATCAGCCTCTCCAAGAGAATCCATCACAACTGCATCTACTAATCCTCCAATTAGAAGGTTCAGATTGTTAAACTGTTTTCTCCACTGGCGAGAGCTGTTCTATTTTTGCAAAGGGACAACAAGAGGGGAAGATATCAGCAGCTACAACTTCAATTTCAACAGGGAGGGAAGATATCTAAATAATAAGGAAAGGGGCATTTTCAAGGAATTACATCCCCGTCAATTCCCTCTTTGTGACGAGAACTAAGAAATGGACAAAGAAAATGTACTCCTATGCCTTCTAATCCCTGTGATGGATAAGGCTCCTTGGGACCCCAGCAGGTGTGGAACAAGTCACATTAGCTGAGAGCAAGGTCTGAAGTTCAAAGCCTCCAGAAAGAAGTGACAAAACTAATAGCACTCCTACGCGGGACACAAGTCTGGCCACTTGCTGTCCCATGGCCCCCTCCTCCTGCTCCAGGAAACAGAAGCTAGAACCGCAGAGGGTCCCCACACAGGATTTGGAGTGGACAGTGCCAGTGAAATCTCTGCTCATCAACCCTGGATGTGATGTTGGGCATTTACCAACCCTCCTGTGCCTCAGCTTTGTCATGTCTAGGATGGGCATCATGAGTAGTATCAACTTTCTTGAATTACCATGAGATTTATATGAGTTAACACATTTAATTACTAAGAACAATATTTGGCATATAGTCAGGACCAATAAATTGTTGTAATTCTTCTTTCACAGGTCTTACAGCTCCTGATACGTTATTTTTTTAACTTTTTTATTGTTATGTTAATCAGCATATATTACATCATTAGTTTTCGATGTAGTGTTCCATGATTCATTGTTTGTTCATAACACCCAGTGCTCCACGCAGAACATGCCCTCTTTAATACCCATCCCCAGGCTAACCCATCCCCCTACCCTCCTCCCCTCTAAAACCCTCAGTTTGTTTTTCAGAGTCCATCATCTCTCATGGTTCGTCTCCCCCTCTGACTTACTCCTCTTCATTCTTCCTCTCCTGCTATCTTCTTCTTTTTCTTTTTTCTTAAAATATGTTGCGTTATTTGTTTCAGAAGTACAGATCTGTGATTCAACAGTCTTGCACAATTCACAGCGCTCACCGTAGCACATACCCTCCCCAATGTCTATCACCCAGCCACCCCATCCCTCCCACCCCCCACCACTCCAGTAACACTCAGTTTGTTTCCTGAGATTAAGAGTTCCTCCTATCAGTGAGGTCATATGATACATGTCTTTCTCTGATTGACTTATTTCACTAAGCATGACACCCTCCAGTTCCAACCACGTCATTGCAAATGGCAAGATCTCATTCCGTTATTTTAAGAGGACAATTTAGAAGATAAAAAAAAGTGATCTCTCTAAAGACGTGGACTTGGCTACCCAGAATGTCAGACTAGAAAGGATCCTAGAATCTGTCGACATCTTCACTGCCAAGTAGGGTGGCCACTCCCACACGTGGTCACTGAGCGCTAGCATTGTGGCTAGGATGAACCGAGATGCGGTCCTAGTGCAAATACTCACCAGATTTTTAAAACCTAGTACAAAGAAAAGAATAGAAAACACCTGTTGAATAGTTACGTTTATATTGATTGCATGTTGAAATGATGTCTTGGATACACTGAGCCAAATAAAATATATCATTAACTTCTCTCTGCTGTGACTCAGTTTTTAATTTCTAGTACACTGAGAGACAGGAGAAAGCAGTCATGATCACCTATGCCACATTTTGAAAAGATGCTAAATTTTCTATAAATGTCTTTTGAACCTTCACCTAAATAAAAAGAGACTCTCTGACCCCTTTATTATCAAAGTTGTAACCCTCTGCAGCACACCACGTTGTGACAGATCTGGAGATGAATAGCACAAGAACGAAGTTCTTATTGTCCACTGGGTTCAACAGGTCCTGAACTCCCTAGATAATAAAGAACCTTAAAGATCTCTCAAACCCCTAAGCGCACACAAAGGCAATCATTCCAAGAAAATAGTTGAGGTCAGATGGCTTTGTTCATAGTCTGGTTATACAACAAGAGTAAGCTAAGTAGAACATGCCAGTATCTGCACCATGGGATAGGAGAAGTGCCCCAAAATCACCCCCAGTGATTCAGAAAGACCTGGGATCTTTAGGTCAGTCTTCCTCCCTCCCAAGGAGGTAATTTTGTATTTGGTGGGTCCCAAGTATTTGAATTGGAGGGTACCATTGGGGAGGGACGTTGTCTGTGGCTAGTCATCTTGGGTGAGGATTCCTAGGTGAAGTCCACCAGGAGAGCTCATTGACCAGATCACAGGGGGAGCTTCAGGTCAGTGTCCAAGTACCTGAAATAAAGGTCCCTTCCAGACACAGGTGGAGGATCCATGGTTGAGGGACAGCGTGGAAAATGTTTCCATCAGGGGAGAGCTTTCTCATTCTGGGTGATTATCTGAAGGGGCGAAGGTTGCCTTGGGTTGGAGATTCAGTGAGATGCAGGAAGTACCCTGGCCACTGAGGGAGAACACCAGATCCACAGATTTCTGGCTGAAATCCCCTTGCCAGAGCTCCTGTGAGCTGGAGGATGCCACCTGCAGGGAGAGGCACAGGATGGGTGGGCTGCAGGTGCTGTGGTGGGCAGAGTCCAACAGAAGTCAACACTCGAGAAAGAAGCCACAGAAACATAGAACTCACCACACATTTTGCCTATAGCAGACCTTGGAGTGGCTTGGACTTCTGAGAACATACATATGATGGAAGGAACAGAGGCCAAGGACCCTGGAAATATCCTTCCTGATGTGTTCTTTCACAGACAACTAGGTATTCAGGCCCATTCCTTGTTTGCACTCCCTTTCCAACATCCTTAACAGAGTTGTCATTCCACGCAGCTTCAGACAACTCCCAATCACAGAAGATGATCCGTTCTATTTCTATAGAGGCTTTAAGTGTTAGAAAGGTCTGCAGACTTCTGGTTCCATTCCAGGGGTATAAGCCTATGAATCTGCAGTTTTCTCAAAATCATATTTAGCTATATTTTTTCCATGATATTTTACAACATTAAAGTGTCCACTCAATATTAGATATTTCTTTTATCAGTCAAAAAAACAGACATTTATTGATCATCTATTGTGGGGATTTCAGAGTAAATATACAAGAGGCTTACACATTGTGATTAAATATGAATTCTGTGTGCAGGTGAAAAGGTCTTTAACTAAATAAAAAAAAAGAATTTATACTATTTATTCTCTCTCTCTCTGTGTCTCTCCGCCTCTCTCTAGATAGATTAGTTTATAGGTTATATATTAGTTTATAGGCTATATATTCTAACCAGTGATACAGTGGGTGCTCAGACCCTCTCCTCAAACATCCCCATTTGCTTTTGGAGGAAGGACACCCCCAGACAAGTCTCTCTACCCACCTCCATAACACCAGATCATGCCCTCAGCCTGGATTTAAGGAAATGGCTCCTTGTTCTTTGTTGCTCATTACTGCTTCCAGATCATGCACCTCCCTCTTTCCTGACTCCCCCAACTTTGAATCTTATATATCAGGATATACTCCCTGATCTCCCACCCTGTTACTCTCTTCTACCAAACCCTGGACTGACCCTTAATTCCATGAAGATTTTAACCCTGCTCAGTATCACTCACCTGCTCTCCCCAACACTACCACTGCCAGAACTCTTCACTCTTTATGAAGATGACTTTTCACTTCTTTGGTCTCCGTCCTCCATAATCTCCGCTCCACACAAATTCTGTGCCTCCCTTGTATGGTCAAACCCCTGAACTTGTTGTTTCCAAACACTGAAATACCTATATAATCTCAATGTCAAAGAACTCTGGTCTCCAACAACCATCCTGCGAGATTTCTAGCTTACTCTTTCTGCAACCCCACACCAGAAGTCCTCTGACCTCCCAGGACCTCAAATTTGTTTGTCCTCCCATATCTTCACTGCCCCACAGCAGCCCTGTGCCCTAGCCTTTGTTATTCATCATGAATTCTGTGGTCTGCCACTTAATCAAGGCATTGCATATACTCCCCAGTTTGCTCTGGTCTTGTTTTCTCAAAAGAGAAACAACCACAATATAAACTGAAACACACAGCTCCCTGCCTGAGCCAGCTCGGCATCAGCAAAGCTGAATGAGGCTGGACAAAAGCACAGAAACACTTTAAGTTCATGATTTCTGATATCAAGCAGCTGGTAGCACTTCCTGGTGATCCTAATTTCTCTCTTCCATTCACTCACTTATTTTCTTCTCTCCTCTTCCCTCAAACTCCGACACTTCTTCCCCCTACACTGCCCAACCAGGCTTCCCGATTCACTGAGAGACCTGTACAACTCTGCCTGCCACTCCACCCTCCCTCCTGGTCCTGAGATGACTTGTCCTAAAGCAGGTCCTCCAACGGCGAGCCAGAGTCCATCCTTCTTTCCCACCTAAGGAACTCACTGCAGCAATTTTCCCCCTCTTCCTACTTCACCAGTTTTTCTCTACTGGATCGTCTCCATTAGGACACAATCTCTGGTTTCACACATCCTTAAAAAAAATCTATAGCTGTCTCTTGACTCCACATTCTGTCCCAGACACCATGTGATTCCTCTGTTCCCCTCAAAGCAAGCTCTTCCACCACTGCCTCTAGAACCTTCCTACCTCTGTTCCATGAATCTACCTGTGCCCCAGCACACTTGCTCTATCCTGGGTCTCCAGTTGAGTTCTCCATTGCTATAGCCACTTGTCCAATCTCAAACCTCTCTTTCATTATATTTGATAGGTTATCACTCATTCTTCTTCAGAAATGCCTCTTTCCTTGTCTTCCAGGATGCTCACCTGCCTTTCCTCTGCTGCATCTTAATTGGAAAATTCTTCTTTGCTGGTTTTTTCTCATCCCTCTCAAAGTCTAACTCCTGGAACCCCTGAGGGATCAGTCTGTGAGCCTCTTACTGTTTTCATCTATCCTCACTTGGGGATCTCATTTGCATCTGTGTCTTTACTATCTATACCCTGACAACTAATAAATTTATATCAAGCCTGAATCTCTCTGAATGTATGGAACATTAGATTCTAAATGTCACTCTCTTCTGAGCTTTTGCTCTTTAAGTTCTAATGAGCACCTCGAACATAACATGTTCCAAAGCCCCTGATTTACCACATACACACACACACACACCCCAAATGGTTTCTGCAGAATTCTGCCCCATATCAGCAAAAGACAGCTCCATTTCCCAGTTGGGTAAACCAAAAACCTTGGGATAACTCTTGATTCTTTTCTTTTACATCCATAAGCAATTCATCAGCAAATCCTGCTGGCTTTAGATCATGAATACATCCAAGATCCCCAGTGCTCTGAGTTCCCACTGTCTCTCCTCCAGACCATGGCAGTGGCCCCCAAACTGGTCCTCTACACATTGGCCCCTTACATGCTATTCCTAACCAACAGCTGGAGTGATCCTTTCAGGGAGCAAGTAAGATCATGACAAGGTTCTTCCCAATACCCTCTGAGGCTGCACATCTCACTCAGAGTGAAAATCAAAGTCTGCACAATGACTTCCGTGACTCCACACAGCCTGGCTCCCTGTTACCTCTCTCATCTTATCTACCTTCTTCCTCCCCTAAGATTTTCCTGCCCTAGGCACCCTGGCCTCCTTGTACTTGCTGAAAATGACAAGCATGCTCCAACCTCAGGGCCTTTGTACTCTCTATGTCCACTGCCAGGACACAGATAGATATGCTTGCTTTTCTCATACCCCCTGTCACCCATGTACTACTTTATTTCTTTCCATGACACTTATCATGAATATTATATTATATTAAATGTAATAAAATATAATATTATCTTTGATGTATTAATCTCTCCAACTAGGATGTATTTTTCTCCACTAGAATTTGGTCCTCAAGATGGATTTTAATCTGTTTTGTGCACTGCTGAATCCCCAGCACAGAACAGTGTCTCGTATGCGGAAAGCACTTACTAGATACTTGCTTAATTAATTAATGAGTCACTTCATACCACATTGTCATCCAACTTATGCATAAACCCTCTGTGAACAGATATTCACTACCTTCTTACATAACCTCTTCCATTCTTGGAGAATTCTATTGTAAACTCATTGCAAAAAGTCCATCATGTTTACTTCTGACCAATTGTTCATAGGCCCATTTGTAACAGTCATACAGGGTAAGATTAATCCCTCCTCCTTCTGACCTTTGGTGAAAACCTGGTGACTGTCTTCAGTAAGGTTGTATAAAGAATTGTGAAGAGAAGACACAGAACAAGAAGCAATATGAACAACATTAACACCTGGGATGTACCATAGTTTCTCTAACCTGGGATATCATCTGCTTCCTCACCAACAGCCACTGTCTGTTTTTGATCAAGAAAGCACATTGATTTCTCAAACACTTTTTGAGTTAGTTCATCACCAATTCTCCTGGCTCACTGAAGGTTTCTGCTGGATATTGTCTGAAACAATCCTCCTAGCAAATTAAAATGCCAAGAAAGTAAATCTGAAGTCAATGTCTAAAAATGAAGCTTCCACAAAATAAGCAGGTAGCAGTAAAAGAAGGAAAAAATAGTGAAAAATAATGACAAAGGATTTCCAATGTTCAGGTCTCCATAAATATTTATAAAACCATGGTAAGTCCTAAGAGGAAGCATGGGATAGTATGGGTTCTAGAACTCGTTCTCAGTATTGAAATTCTCTCTGTGCCCCCCCAAAACAATGATCCAGTTGGATTTCAGAATTACTGTGGACCAATGAGTTTTGTGTGTCTCCCATTTTACCCATTTTGGAATAAGATAGTCTATAGCAGCTATCCCACACTTATCCTGCCTTTGTAGGTTGGGTGCATGGTGGGAGCAAGGATGAATGATAACTCTTCATAGGTCTGTAGATAAAGAGGTACTATACTCCAGGACTGTACTCCAGGAACCATACCTGAAGAGCCTCATCCACATTGAACTTGATTCACATAAGATCCTGGATTTTGAGCTGTTGTTATAAAGGGTTGAGACCCAGAGGGCATTGGAAGGGGTGATTACGTTTTACATATGGAGAGACATGAATCATTGGTGCGAAGGGTGGTATGTGTGAGCCAACTCCAAGATGGCCTCCAATGATCATCCTTCCTGGGACTTTTGCCTGTGAGTCCCCTCACACATGGAATCAGGACTAATCAGTGTGGAGAGTGGTAAAAGTATATGATTTCTGAGCCTAGGCCATAAAAGGCATTGCTGCTTCCACCTTGTGTCTTTTAATTGCTTACTCTAGAGGAAATAAGCCACCAGGATGGGATGCCACTACCAGCCTGTGACAAGTCCTAAGAGGAGAGGAACTGAGGTGACCCGTCTGCGTCAACTCACCAGCAAAGCGAGCGAGTATCCAAGGAAGCAAACTCTCCGGGTCAGCCAAGCCCTCCCATGACAGCAAACTGGCTAAATATTAATCTACAGTGATGCAAAAAATTAACCTATAAGCAGATATGTACAGACTAATAGTGTAATAATGGAGGCAGTTATTAAAATTAAAAATAAAAATAGTTCAACAAAAACTGAGCATCGATTTGTGGCAGATGATACTATAAAATGGGATGTGTTCCCCACATTCAGAATCCTATGACCTTGCCAGAAAGACAGACAGACAGGAGGTCATTAAATGTAGTCCAATATAGGCTTTCAGAGAACACTATGGAGTAGGGGAGAAGTCTATGTCCAGGATTTAGAAGGGCTCCCTGTGTAGCTTATGGCCACCTTGGGCCTGTTGAGTGACTCAGCCCAACAACTAGATGGCCTCCTGCATATTGATTAGGCTAGGTTTTTGCTCAGCTTGCCATTGGAACAGCCTGGAAAGAGGACACTAACTTCATCCAACAAAGTTGGGGCTTTAAGGCACTGTAAGAAAGGTGGTAGTTACGTTTAACCTTAATAATAAGACACTAGACTAGCAGAAAGAGAGGGAAAGAGTATTCCAGCCAGGAGGAACAGCAGACGGAGAGCTGACGGTTGGGAAAATACATAGTGCTTGCAAGAAAGAAGACTGACCTGTGCATGGAGCATGGGGTGTATAAGCCAGGGAACGGGTAGAGAGAGCTTGGCTGGGGGACAGAGGGAGTCCTGCAGCAGTGGGCCCTGGAACTTGCATGTTTTATTGTAGGTCTGAGGAGCCACTTGAAAATGTTTAAGTAAATGTTTCAGGGTCACATATGAGTTTAGAAAAGATGTTTGGTCCTTGAGTGTAAGATGGATTAGAGGAGAGGGGTGCTTGGGTGGCTCAGTAGTTAAGCATCTGACTCTTGGTTTCAGCTCAGGTTATGATCTCAGGGTCATGAGATTGAGCCCCACTTAGGGTTCCATGCCCAGCACAGAATCTGCTTCTGCTTGAGATTCTCTCCCTGTCCTTCAACCCCTTCCCCTGCTCTCACTCCCTCTATCTTAAATAAATAAATAAATAAATAAATAAATAAATAAATAAATAAATAAATAAAATCTTAAAAAAAAAAAGATGGATTAAGGGCGCCTGGGTGGCTCAGTCAGTTAAGCATCTGCCTTCGGCTCAGGTCATGATCTTGGGTTCATGACATCAAGCCTGCTTCTCCCTCTCCTCCCTGCTTGTGCTCTCTCCCTCTCTCACTCAAATAAATAAATACAATCTTTAAAAAAAATAATGGATTAGAGGAGAGAGGGCAGCGGACCAGGGAAATGAGATCAAATCCTGCTCTAGTGACCTCTGTCCCTATAAGTGAGGTTGGTGGGTCCAGTTGCCACCACAGTGGGGGTTGAAGAGAGAAAACATCAGATAGGTGCCTAAGGCAGCAATAATCTTACCGTGCTCTGGGATGGAGACAGCAGGCCCTGGTCTTCCACGATAGTGACCAGTGTAATATTTTCGTCTTATAATTATCTACTAGCGTACTTTCCTTCATGTTTTAGTATATGGTAGACCAGATCTCTAGAAATTTTAGAAGTATTGGTGTTTAAGTATTGCTCAGGTTTAAAGAGAAAGTTGTGGATTTTTTTTAAAGACTTATTTATTTATTTTAGAGAGGCCAAGAGGGACAGAGAGGGGGATCCTCGAGCACACTCCCCACTCATCACACCAAGGTGAGGCTCCGTCTCATTACTCTGAGACCATGACCTGAGCCCAAAGAGTCCCACACGTAACCAACTGAGTCACCCAGGCAACGCCTAAAGAGAAAGTTTTAAATGGACTCACATATTTAACCCATATTAAGGACTGCTTAACGTCAGTGAGAAACGTTATAATATAAACCTGTTTTTCTTCTTTTCTTTGCCCTGAGCTTACAATTGTACATTTTTAAAAAGAATAATCTGGGCTGAGGTATTTCGTTCTCAGCATTGCTCATCCCTTTCACTTTTCAACGTGAATATTCAGGATAATTTCTCCCCAGGCTCCATGATTGTCCCTGAGCCCCTCAGTGGCCGGCAGGGGCTGGGGACTCAGACTGCATGCAGACCAGGAGGGACACACTGCACTGGGACAATCCTGCAACTCTGTCCAGCACCAGCCCCCTCCCCATTGTCCGCCCTCTTTCTGTCCAGGGCTGTCTTTTCTAGCAGAAGCTCCTAGAGCAGAAGAACTGCATCTGCTTGGACTACGCTGCGTGACAGCCAGTGACACGTAAGACAGAGCCCAAATATTTAGTTCTTTAAAGTTTGAAAAAGATGCCAACTTCCAAGTGTTTACAGCTGAAACCACAGCCCTGGTTTTTCCACTATCACCAATAAATGAGTCTCCAGAACAAACAATGCAGTAATAGGTAACAAGTAATTGTCAAAGCCTTCCTCGGCATTCTGGAGGCAGGTCACATAAAGATGATTTGGGACAGAAAAAAACAACCTGTTGGGAGTTCCTTCTACAAACTGACAAAGGAAAAAAATGTGTTTGACTTTGAGTCAGGAAACTTGATATTAAGGTTTAACTAGATGAGTGGATTGGTGCTGAATCAAAGATAATCACTTAAGCTAAAAAATCCAAAATTTTTAAAAATAAGTGATATTTATTCATTGGTAATGGCCACAAATACAGGTATGCAAAAAAAAGAAAAAGTGTAACATTATGTGTCTATACTTAAGTTATCCCAAACCCATCTCCCTCCATGTGTCAAAGAAGTTAGTACAGGTAGCTCCAGATGAAACAAGTCATTTCCTTCAAAATCCCCTCTCTGGGGATCTGCTTTCACCTTCTCATCAGGGCAGCACATATACCCAGGGGCTTTCAAGGAACCAGGCATGGGGATGGGGTAGACTTGGGTCTCAGGAGTCACTTTGCATCACTTGCACTGTGTTCTGGTGGTTACACCAGCACCTCCTTCAATGTGTGAGGAGGGACCCCCAGTGTGATTATCAGACAACATGGTTCACGGGGGCCATCTGGAAAACCAGCTAGGAGGAAGTTAGTAGGCATTTGCTGAACACTGGTGGACACACACACACAAAAATATCACAATTAAGGGTGTACGGACACGGACTTGGGGTGGGGTCTTGGTTCCTTTGAGTAAGAGGGAGGTTTGTTATAGAGCACAGCAAAGCACTGATATCGGGAGAAGCTAACCAACCCTCACCAAGGGAATGCCACATAGGAAGCCAGTGTAAATTTAAAGAGAGAATTCGTCTATTTTTTGTAACATTTTTTTTCTTAAAGATTTTATTTATTTATTTGACAGAGAGACACAGAGAGAACAGGAACATGAGCAGGGGGAGTGGGAGAGGGAGAAGCAGGCTTCCCGCTGAGCGGGGAGCCCAATGCGGGGCTCGATCCCAGGACCCTGGGATCATGACCTGAGCCCAAGGCAGACGCTAAACGACTGAGCCACCCAGGCGCCCTATTTTTTGTAACATTTGCTAGTACTGTATTAGAGAAGGAGCTATTATTATAAACTCCTCCCCAGTAAAGGACAAAATATCTAAAATATTTCTGTGGCTGTACAGATGAAAGTTAATACCAGATGGAAATATCAGGGACAACTGTGCTATCACCAGAAATTGAGGGGCCAGACCTGTACCCAACATTAATAAGATCCATAAATGGTCCCAGTGATCACTTGAGCCAGTGACTGGTTTATTTTGAAACCGGTCATTCTGTCTCTATCATAGACCAGTAAGGTGTCTACTGGAGATATCGTAAAACATGCTGCCCACTATAAATTATCCACAATAAACAGATCAATTTCTCCCCATTTTCCTCATCCTTTGGTAGTAATTAGACTCAGGAAAGACTCAAAAGCCTCATGGCCTTCTGTTAAATCAGCAGGTATCTAAATTCTAACAATTATGGGCTGAATGCCAACAGAAAAAGAGTAATTCCAAAAACGGTCTAAAAGCACCGCCTTGTTTAACTTGGCTGCCCAACAAATCAGTTCATGTCCAGCAGAACCAAAGCGACACTTTCAGGGAAGGTGGGAGCCGCTGACTAGCACAAAGCACCCCCAGGCGAGAGTGTAAACCAGGAAGGAAAACGCTCCTTAAGAAGGAATCACAGGAAGCAGAGCCTCCGTGGGCAGCGGGAACAGTATCAAACCCTGGGGAAGGGCCAAGGAGCCCCGAGGCCCCCAGAGGAGCAGGGGTTAGAGCCTCAGTGTGGGCCCTGGACCCCCCTGCCCACACTGGGTCTGGAGGGGACACGGGTACCCCCTGCTCCCCTGAGACCCAGGGACACATGACAAGCACAGGACCAGGGGAGGGTTAGGAACCTTCACAGGAGGTGAACCCGCACCAGATGACCTGGTTTCAGGGACCTGACTGAAGTTATCTCAAACCCAGCTGAGGAAATGGAATCATGAGAGACCCACAGTCCACACACTTCAGATGGTTGTGGTTCTGCTGGTTCTTGACGTGCAAGGACAGTCGTGTCCTCACAGAGTGTTTCTAACCGCCTCTCACCGTCTTGGGGGAGTTTAACAAAAGAATGGATCACGAGGGCCGGTCCTCACCTCTGCACCTGCAGGGCACGGAGAGCTGCCAGAGGCTGGCCCTGGGACACATTGTTCTTTTCCCCAAAGTCCTCTTTGTGTGGGTGAAGGGACACTGTGTCACCTCCCAGGGAAGATGTGCCAGGTCCCTATGCACCTTCAGGGACATCACCTTCCTTCCTCAACCAGGCGCCCAGAGCATGGGAGGGAAATGGCACATCCAGGCACAACTGGACCTCTGGGGACACCACAGGCACAGGACACAACCTGAGGGTGGCTCCGAGCTCCCTCTGCAAACCCAGGAGGGGTCCCGGCCCCGGGGAGGCCCGCAGGGAACACAGATGCCACGACCTCTGGTTGTTATGAATCAGGGTTCTTTCCCCATGATGTCACTGCAGCCAAGCGTCCAGGATTCCCGGGATTCCAGAAGAATGTAGTTGGGCAAGACCCTGCACCACCCCAGGGGCCTCCCGACCTGGTTTCAGACACTCCATGACTTACAGCCAGGGTGTTAACTCCATCCGCTTGGGTTTCATCCTCCTCAACACCAAGCGCCGGGTTCAAGACTAGCAGATCTGACCTTCAGTGGCATATAGATGAGCCCATGATTGATCACAGAGCATCGGCAGAATATTGTCTATGTCATTCATGCATCACTGGCGTATTCCATGTGTGTCTTTAAAGCCTGATGTGTGCCAGGACAGTGGGATGACAGAACAATGCCTGGTCCCCAGGCAGCCCCCACCACATGAAGAGCCAGATGCATGACAGACAGCCTTGGATGATGTTGACATAGTAAAGGTAGTTAAGGTCCAACGTTTATTGGAAAAAAGAATGACCTTCGCAATGGGACATCATTCGGTTCCCCACACCCACAGCACCGTCACAACGGGAGGAGTGCGAGCAGGTGTCTCTGCACACCGCTCTGGGAGCTCACACACAGGGCTCCCCGGCTGAGCGGCCAGATTCCAGTCTGCCACCTTCTCTGTCCCACTTCTGCGGGGATCTCCAGCCCGGAGACAGCTCCAGGGTCCCGCTCAGAAATCCAGACGTCTCCACGATCCCCCCAGACTGAGACTGTAATAAAAGCATGAAAAACACCCTAAGTGACACATAGAATGTCCCGGCCTCTGCCACGTGCAGCATTGCCTTCCATCGCCGCACAAATGTGTGAGGCGCACAAATGAGAAAAATTGAGGTGCTGGGAGTTTAGCTAATCTCAAATTTTCTCCGCTGGTAAATGGTGTCCATGAATTTCTTGCAGTTGGAAATGTTGTCCTGTTTGGTGAAAGGAAGGACACCAACCACTCCGTGGGCTTTACTCAGTAAAGGACATTACACAGGGACGTACCATGTCGGGCGGGTGCCATCAGTCCCACCGATCGTGAGTCACAGCAGAGCGGCTTCTTGTGACAAAGCTTAGCTGAGTCCCTGAAGGCAGCCACCTTCGTGGGTATGATTCACAACTTCCCAGTCCTCAGGGCTTCTGCCTCGCGTTGCCTTCGCTTCACTTGCAGATTGTAAGCTGCTCGATGCTGGGTGTGTTTGTCACTTGCTCTGCTCTATGACGTCCCAGCTCTCTGCACAGAGTGAGCTCCGGTGACCGTCATTCAATCCCATGGGCAAAGGTCTAGAGAGAGACCCCACTTCACAGCGACCAACACTCTCAGCTTGTCAGACCACCAGGGAGAGATCTGAGAACTGCAGACTTACAATAAACAGGGAGGAAGGAGCTCAGTGTTTTCTCTGTTCGGCTTTCAGTGCCCGCCCCCCCCCCCCATTATTAACACACAAGGGGAAAGACAAGGGAGGAAAAGGGCTGGGGACATCCTGGAGACCACCCCACCTGTGCGGGCAGCTGGACCCTGATGCTTGGCTCCTCTTGACCTCCCAGGGACCCTGTGCCTGGCTCTTCCACACTCCCCACCGTGGTTGGAATGACAACATTTATCCATGAATGTGCCCTTGAGCTTCTCAGAGATCCTTGAGGAAAAGCCCTTCACCACCTTGTACCAGGGATTTCCTGCAAGGGCTGGACCACTTGAAACTGAAAGCCAAACATTGACCCGAGACAAAACTGCACAAGCCACTTACTGCTCAGGTTCGCCAGCAAACGCGCATCTCAAGTGCCTGACATGACAGCGGAGCAGAGGCAGCTGACCTACGTTCTCTCCAGCCCTCCTGGTAGGATGCTCAGCACAGGGAGAGTGGCCATGAGGGAGGGAGCAGGGTCTCAGCGGCCCTCGGTGCCGCGGGGGTGACACGGCCGGTCTGCAGGCTGTGCTGGGCCCCGAGGCCAGTGAGTCAGCGGAGCAGGGCAAGTGTGAGTGTGCGTGTATGTGTGTGCAAGTGTGAGAGGAGAGAGGCTGTGAATGTGTGGGAGAGTGTGTGGCTGTAAACGTCCATTTGTGGGTGTGGTGTGTGACTGTAAACACACGTCTGTGGGTGTGTTGTGAGTGTGTGCGTGTAAGCGCACATGTGGGTGCCATGTGAGTGTGTGGGAGTGGGAGTGTCGGGTGAGCGCTCCCGTGAGGACGGATGGTTGTGTCCCTGTGTAGGGAGATTGGGGACTGGCTCGAACACGGGCGTGGACAGTCTGAAGCACTTTCCCGGGAAAACAGGGACACTGGCCCTCGCCCTCCCCGGCACACGCGTGTCTTGCTGACACGTCACAGTGCCCCAGGAGCTGGAACAATGACATGGCAGCCCTTCAAAATGAAGATAAGATCTGTAAATGCAGCGTTCTCGCTGCTCTCTTACCCTTGCCCTTCAGTGCCTTCCTCCCGGCGGCCACTCTGCTCTCTCGTGCGGGTTTGCCGTATCAGGGGAGAGAGAAGTGGCCAGAAACCACTGCAGATAGATCTCCTCTCCCCGTTCCCTCTTTTTCCAGCCCGTCCTTTCGTTCCCTCAGACTTTTCGAACATCGGAGGCTGATCACTTCAGGTCAACAACTTTCCAAGAGAAATGATTTGGAAAAAGTCTGCTTGCTAAGTTTAGATCTGCTTCCATACACCTGGTAAAGCAACTTAAATAACAAAATCCGCAGAAGAGCACAGAAGGATTTCTGAATTTGCTGTTTCTGTTTTGCCCTGAAGAAATCCCCATAACTGGACACCAAGAGCTTTTTGAAAGTCCTAACCAAGCAGCGTGGCTGCACCAGCTTCCCTTCCAGGAAGAACATTCCTCCTCCACAGGGGAAGGTCTACGGTCTGCCTTGCACAGGAGGCTTGGAAGGGCTGCCGTGGAGCTGGGGTGGGGGGGGGGAGCGGTGCTCACAGCCCTGTTCTGCCAAATCTCTCTGAGAAAATGAGTGGTGTCCGCTCACGTGTCCCAGATCAGCTTCTTTCGGTCCAGAAGGAAACACTCACTTAGAAGCCAAAGATGCCCCAGCAAGGAAAGAGGACAGACGGTTGGAACATTCCATGGATGAGAACCTCGGGCAGGGAGTCAAGACACAAGTCTTCATCTTTAGGCTTTCATCTCCAAATGTTCGAGTTAAAAAACCTTGACATCCCATATAGACATTCAATGATTAATCTGAGAAAACTTGTCTTATTCCATGAGCATCAATAAGCACCACATTAGGAAGCTTGTTTACTACTGACTTGAGACCCTAACTAAGAGCTGTGCATTGCAGCACCTCAACGTGCATGAGCTATGGCCCCAAGCAAACAGGGATGGAGACTTTGTCTCTGGTCCATTCTGCAGCCTGTATAGTGACCACTGCTGCTGTTCGTCGGGGATAATAACCTTCATGGAGAAACACAATCAGAGCAAAGTGAGGGGGTCTTGTCTCTCCTAAACTGTGCCCTCAGTCCGATATTACCTGGTAATAACTCATTTTTCTCTTCTGAAAAATGTAAATAATACCTGTCCTTCACTTATTAATACCAATATATATGTAATAAGATATCAAAATGATGGAGCAAATTGGAAGAAAATCACCTATGATATATTCCTTTGTGGATTTTCATTTTTTTGTGATCTTCCAGTCTTAAGATTAAACCCAGAGCCAAAGGGAAAATGCCTGGTAATACCGCAAAAGACACTCTCCTGTCATTTCTAACATTTTAGAAGCCGAGAGACTTTCATTTCTGAGAACTGCACGTGAGGCAAGGACTCTTGCCTGTGAGCTTTTCATACCGACTTAAAATAGAGACCTGGCAGGATTTTACAACCTCTTGATTGAAGCAGGTGAGGGAGAGTGCAGTTCTACATATTAATGACACCTCTGGAAAATTATCTGGGTCACTGTGGAGGGCCTGTCTTAATCGTTCTACAGCAACACCGATAGACAGGCCCTGGTTTTCCTCCAGCTCAGAGAAGCAACCTAATATTCTCATCTGTTTGGCGTGTGCTACGAAGAATTGAGAAGGACATTGGGAAGACAAAAGCAAGATTCCACAGGGAGCATTACAGCATTTTTAATTATTAGTCAATAGAGTCAGACGATGAAAATTCCTGCATTGCTTTATGATGACCAGGCCTTGTGCCCAATGAGAAATGCATCTCCTTCCATAGAACCTGCCGGAGTCCAGCGCCAGCGGGGGAAGGGTCCTTGAAGGAAAGGACGGCATCGGCGAGTGAGGAGACACGGACACAGGATCAGGCTGCAAGCATCTCCGTCCCGATAGCCTCGGAGGGACTTTTTCATTCATTAGAATGTTTCCTTGTTTTTCCATTCTTCCATGTGATCTTATTTTTTTACATTTTATGGCAATCATTTCAGATTTAAAAAACAGCATGACCGTGCGAGACAAAGTGTGACCTATGAAGGTTATCTACTTTCTCCAAAGGCAGCTTACAATGTGTGCACCCTATCTTACCAAATTCCTTATTCTATTTCTATATGTCTCTTGTCTTTGCTCCATAGACACCACGAAGGATCACTCCTTTCCCAGAGGCTGTCAGATGATGCCCGCACCCTTTTCTCCTTTAATCTTATACCATTTGTTTATGTCCTCATTATCAACTCCAGTATAAGGAATGGGAGGAGTAGGGGCAAGGAAGTTATCCTCCACCAGGGGCTTGCCTCGGGGGGCGTGCCAAAGGTGGCCTCCTATTTTGTATACGACATAGGGGGGGTTCCTGTGCTGTGGAATGTCCTGAGATTTCTCTTTCCTAGAATCCTAATGTTTCAGAGGTGCCTGAGGAATCTCATCAATAGGAATTTTTACTGGGCCTGGATCCAACAGCTCCCTTACAGATTGGAGGACATTGGGTATTTTTACTTCTTGGCCCATCGTCGGCCTTTTTGGAATCAGTTTCATTATGATTGTTTGCATAGGCATAACTAAATTTATAAATCATTTTATCATGAAACCCCAGAATTGATTAGAAAGATTGCCGCAAATAAAATGAAAGGAAGTAGCAGGAGCTAGCTGTGGAGTCTCCTGATTTTTCAGGATTGTCCCTCCTACTTGGACTTTGTCAAACAGCATGAGTAGCTTGGCTGGCGCCAAGAACCTAAGAGTAAGTGTCTCTGCTTAAGCTGTTTTTGATTCATTATTCATTGAAAAGAAATTAGGTTGGGGCACCTGGCTGACTCAGTAGAGAGTGTGACTCTTGATCTCAGGGTTGTGAATTCGAGCCCCATGCTGTGTGTACAAATTATTAAAAAAGAACTACAAATATTTGAAAAGAAATTAGGTTGTTGGTCCTTCATAAATGTTAATAAATCAATACATGCTATATGTAGAGAAAAAAAACAAGTGAATCTTCCAAAATTCTGGACTCGTAGAATATAAATGATGGGCTCTTGGTGAAACACTTGACTAGGTCACAGAGATGTTGTTTCTGGAATGTATGGAGATTTTTAGCACATGGGCTAGAAAAGAAAGAAGAATCAAATTCAGATACATCAACTTTAACAGTAAGTAAGGCAACATAAAGATGGAAAGCAAGCAGCTTAATTACCCATTAATGAATAATAATTTAAATTTCCATTAAAAACAGACACATCTATTTAATTAGAAATTAAAATAAAATTTTTCTTATATTGTCCTAAATGTATTACAATCATCTTAGATTCTATTCATAGCCACTGGCTCCATATTATTTTGGGCAAGCTGATATCGGCTCTGTATATTCTGAAACAAGCAGCTACATTTAAAGTTTGTGGAAGGATCTTGCATCCTTGCCTACACTGAGAAAAACCATTGACCCTGAGGAGAATGTGCTACTCCTAAAACATGCCTTCTTCCTACTGCAGGTTTTAGCTAAGAACTTAAGATTGCTTTGTGGAAGGTGAACTGGACCACATGACGTAGATCTTCCAACAGCTCTAGAAGAAATACAAGAATAAAATATTTGAAAAAAAATATTTGTATGTGGTAATTTCAAATAATACAAAAGATTTAACCATTTTTTTCCATTAAAAGTGTCTTCATTTGGAAAAAAATAGAATGCGTGTTTAGATCGATGGGAGTTAGGTAATACTGAATTATTTTTTTAAATACATCAGAAAGGTAAGGGTGCCTGGGTGACTCTGTCATGTAAGCATCTGCCTTTAGCTCAGGCCATGATCAAGGGGTCCTAGGATTGAACCCTGCATCAGGATCCCTGCTCAGCAGGGAGTCTGCTTCTCCCTCCCCCCGCTGTTGCACACATACTCTCTCTCTCTAGTAAATAAATAAGAATTTTTAAAAAATAAATACATACGTACGTACATACATACATTGGGAAGGCTACAGGTCCCATTTTGAGTCCATTTACTTAGATTTCCTCTGTATCTCAATCCATGCATTTGCATATTTTCATATGTGTATATTTATATACAATATTTTTTAATTTTTAAAATTTATATACAATATCAAATGAACATTTGATATGTATTTATAGATTGTACATATACATGCAGTGTATGGGTGCATATGTGTAAATGTCTAAAAGAACAGTCACTAAACTTGCCTGTGTACTGAACACTAAAATTTCCAGTGATTTGTTTCTTTCTTCTTCATTGTTCTGATTTCTGAGATTTATGTATGTACAATAAGTGTGTATTATCTATGTCACTAGGTAAAATGTAAGATATTTTATTGGCAATTTTATTGGAAAAGATGTAACTGCTTAATACGTGTAAAGAGATCAGGCTGTTTCTTCCTACGCATCTTTTCCTATAATATAATGGACTGTATTAGGGCTTTTAAAAAATGAATGCCTTGCCTCTCACCCCCAGACACCACCTCCATTTTAAGTCAATAGGGGAAAACTAAAATGATTATAGTCTACATTTTATTTATCTTTATAGTGAACCACTTTATTTTTTTATGTGCACAAACCATTTGCTTTCATATTTGGCTGAAATCAAATATTTATCACGCACTATGGATCATTCCTACAAACCAGGTTGATTTCTAAGAAACGTATTCTGATCTGGTCCCAGACAAGACAGATGGCTCACTATCAGGGCTTGAAGCTAAGCCCTGATGCCTCAGAAATCTTCATTCCAAATCAATGAGTAAAGAATGAGGGAACACTCAACACCCCTGCACAAGAAGGCTTTGACTTTCCTGAGAATACAGAGAAATAGCACCACCAACGACAAACTTAAAACCACATGCAATTTTAGTTTAGTCAAATTATTTTTTGCAGCCAACACCACAAACGGGGAAGTACTCTGCAGGTACTTGACATTCAGGGCACAGCATTCTCAATACTGGTTATGTTGTTTTTGTCTTTACTTTTTTTTTCTTAGTAAATTATTTTTTTCACAACTGTTTATAATTTTTATTCAGAATAAAATGCTGATTTTTACTCATTTGTTACAGAAAATTTCTAATATAAGATAACATCAGAGTAAAATAAATTGAATTCTATTTTTTCTAAAGCATGGCTTAGTGAAGGCAAAAAAAACTTCTGCAAAGAGAAATTTGCAGCACTAAAGGTTACATGCAAAGGAACCATGAAAGGAGAAGGACAGAGAGGAAGTATTAAACATGAGAAAACCTGCCCTGAGCAAATACTGTACATTGATGTCTTGATTTTATAGCATTGTATTATCATTTGTAAAAATGGTCTACAAATTGTCTTTAATATTTTCAAAGGGATTCAACAGACTCAGGCAAAGTTGAGAGGACTACCCACCAGTGGAAGCTATGACCCTCGGTGCTGGCACCAGACTTGGCATCATGGCCTCAGACCCCGATTCTCTGCCCCACCATGGGTCCTTCTCTGCGGTCACACAAGGGCGTGATGTCAGCAAGCTGCAGCCACGGGTGAGTGACGTCACCCAGGAAAGGGTGAGGGTGGATCTGGGGCTCCAGCCTCGCTCCCGGAACTGAGGGCACACAAAGCAGTGTGGTCGAGGTACACACTGTTCTTTCTCACTGTGACAGGCAGTGGGGTGATGGTGAGACTTAGGTGTTGGGTGTCAGAGGGCCCCCACACACACACAACGCACCTGTTCCCCCACCCGGGCTCTGCATCAGATGGATAGTAATGAGCAGATGCCTGATCTGGTCATCACACCCATTCCTGATTAAGGATGGGTGGGGGACACCAGCTGCTAGGAAAGGAGGCTGGCAAACCAAGGACCAGGGACCCTCCCTGCTCTGACCCAGGCCAAGAGAAGGACCTTCTGGACAGACACGCTGAGACAGGTGGGTGCCCCCAGTGGGGACAGGGGGCAGGACTGCACTGAACCTGAGCTCAGCTCACTCTTCCCAGAGTTCACACACAGCTCTTTCCTGGGCACAGTGAGGAGAGTGGAGAGAAGCCAGATACCACACTAAGGGGGCACCTTTCCCAGGATGGAAGATTCAGGGTTGGCCAAGGTTTTGCCCCCAGCACAAGGGCTTTAGGGTAGGGCACCCCTGGCATGGACTCTGGACCCAAGACTTACCAGCCCATAGAGTGAGCAAGCCACCTGATTCAGTGCTGTTCCTCATGCATAAATGCAGATGCAGTTAAATATGTGCATTAAGTAAGATGAGATCAATCTATAAAATACCTGGCAGACACTTAAGTAATGGGAGCTGATATAAATATTGTCACTCTGAGCCCAATGTATATTTAGTCAATTGTGGTTCTTTTATAGTTACTCATATATTAACCAGTCAAATGTTAATATATGCTATAGCGCACTGCCAGTCCACTCCATCTGTCTGTAGTTATTCAGAGAAAAATCAAAACATCCAGAACAAGGATAATGGAGCATCTTCAATCAAATGAAAGCAAATAAGACTAGGCTATGATGAGATTTTCCTGAAAGTCCCTCTGTCAATTCTCCCTTCTTAATAGGGCTCAAATTTGTTTATATTCCTCCAGATACAACCTTGGTACAGGCACCTCTCACCTGGCCTGAATATTCTCCTGGGCACTGGTCTGCTTCTTCCATAATCTCTACCCCAGAAAATCCAGAGTTTTCTCTAAAGATGGAAATCATTTCAAGGACTTCCCAAATCTAGGCTCTGCTTCATTCTGCGCCCTTGTCAGAGATAGTCATTTCCTAGACTCCTGGCTTCAAATTGTCCTTGTCTTCAGACTGGGTCAGTTTCTCAAGAGCATCCTGCCTCTGGGGCTTTGCACTTTCTGATCTATACCCTGTTCTCCTCCCCTGTGCTGGTAGACTGTTACCAGCTTTTTCACATAAGTAGGTATCTTCATAATTCAGATGAGACATGACCTTTTCAGGAAAGCTTTCCTTGACCTCCCCAGGCTGGAATAAGCACTTCCACTCAAGGCATAAGCTCACATTTCACACTATACATAACTTAAGTTTTAGCTATCCCTCCCACCAGAGGGGATGTTCCTCAAGAGCACAGAGGGAATCATTGCATGCCTATTCTCACTGCCAGGTCCAAGCATAGGCACATACTGTGGGTTGGGTACACATTTCTCCAATTCCTCAGGAGGGGGTGAATGAATGAACAAATGAATGAAATGCAAATGTATGATGTTACTTCAGGGACACTCCACTGCCCCCATTCAGTATTCCTACTGTCTCAATCCCTGCCTTTCTCAGCCCACAGATGAGCCACTACAATCCTGTATATTTCACAACCCCTACTTTATTAGTGGCACTCACTTCTTTATCTGGAATGACCAGGATAATACTCAAAGTCGAGGTCACCTTGTGACATGATGGTGCAATCAGTAGATTCTCAGAGTAAAGATTAAAACTTGTAGAATCCACTTGGGGAGTTCCTCTGAGGATCTTTTTTTCTTAGGTTTTCTTCTTCTCTATTTTCTCTTCTTTGAGATTCTGTGTTTGTAATCCCTCCTTCTGCACATCATACCCATCCCTTCCCTTTTGGTTTAATGAACATCTCACTAATCTTTTAGCTTAGATATCTTCAGCTATCAGTTTTTTTGGCCACTAAAAACATAACCAAGGCCTGGAAAGGGCCCTCTTTTTTTGGAATGTTACCAATATCCAGGCAGAATCCAGAGGAAGGGAGGAAAGCAATGTATGATTTCAGCAAGCTGTTCAAGGAGAAGACTTCTGTGCCCTGAGCTATTTTTCCTCTGGTGTTTCTCTCATGCTATCTCCCCACTCAACAGTGGAGATACAACAGAGCAATAAAGGCAAAAAGAGGCAGGAACCGTGGAGGTACAATAGGAGCACCTTGGTAAAAAGAGGTTGCTGCATTCAGGGTGCTTTGGCCTTCCTACCTCATTCAGAACCAAGTTTGGGTATCTTACACTTGGTCCAGAATGGTCCAATATGTTCAACATTCCCTCATGTGGCTGTTGGCCCACACTGAAAACGGTAAGCTAAATGTGCACTGGAAAACGTTCCTATCTCCTTCAGGGCCATGCAGCTAGTGGAGATTGTAAAGATTCTGGACTTCGGCCATTCATCAGTGTCTTTCCATCACTGAGAATAAAAGCATCTGCCCTCTGATGAAGACTCCTCCTTCAACTTGTGGGCTTGACTCCGTTTTATCTTACCTTGTACCACCACATGTGACATCTATGGATTGTGTCATCCATCTCTCCCTTTCTATTGCTTCCTTCCATGAACATAAAATCATACTCAACCTCTTACCACACTTAAAATAATTATTTCCTAAACCTTACTCTCCTTTCTCCTTATACACCTGACCTATTCCTCTCTGTCCTTCCTGTCAAATTTCTGAGGTCATCTGTAACCAGTCTCTACTTCCTTCCCTTCTGTTCATTGACCAAACTGCAAATGCTGTGATTCCTATCTGCCCCCTGAAATCACTCAGGTTAAGGTCATCAGGGTCCTAATCGTTATTACCCAGTTTGGATTTTCTTCATTCAGGAGACATCTACTAATCCAGTTATTACACAAATGATCAGGGAATGGGATCTCTTTGGCCTTTGACAATGATCTGCTATGATCCTCTTCTAGAACTTTTATTTACCTGACAACATTTTCTCCTGTTCCCCCCGTCAGTGTCTCGTACGTGCCCTTCCCCATCTGTGCTCTTATACAAGTTGAGCTTATTTATGGATCCTAGTATCCATGTAGTTCCCAGGAAAAATTATTTTTCTCATGTCTTCAGCCATCATTGACCAATGAATATCTGATTTCCTTCCAGAGGTTTCCGTATGCAACAGTTTTATCAGAATATCCTAAAGGAAATTTGAAAATTCTAAAACCTGATCTCATTATCTGGACCTGAACCTCTCCTCCTCCTACACACCTTATATTACAAATAATGACTTTGTTAATTAACTGTCAACTTTCTGCTAAGAAGTTCCTATAATATCAAAGTCCTTGTTAATCTGATAAACACAGTGTTATCTGAGGGTGGGTATGGAGCTGAACTTGGCAATCATACCCGGGATGAGTTGAGTATTTCACATAATTAAGTGAGAATTTTGAATGCTTGGGTACCAGGCAGGAGAAAGAAAGAGTGAGGAGGACAGAAGAAGAGAGAAAACCAGGCAAAAGAGTGGGAAATAGGTACAAATTGAGATTAAGGAGTAGTGAGAAACTATCAGTGTCAAGGTATCTGGAAAGAAAAACAGGTCATTGTGAGTTCCATCTCATGCAGTGTGCAAGGTAAGCCCTCCCAGTGACCTCCAGCTCTTCAGTAAAGAATCTTCTACTCTAACTAAGCAATTACCCTAGGTGGAAGAAATGAAGAGGCTAAGTCTCCGGTCCGAACTGATGACAGTGAAACAACATAAAGATCACCCTCTTAGAGGTAGTGCATTGAAGCCAGAGGAAAGAGGAAAATGTGGATCCTGCTGAAAATGTGAAAACACCTGGGGATGTTTCAAACCTCCACCATTATTAGCATGAGAGTTTAAATCAATCTTTCCTGCATCTCAGGGTATTAGGAAATATCTGCTAACAAATGTTTCTCCATCAAGTAATACCTTTGTCATGATCTGCTCCTTAAGTCAAGCTAGTTCACAAATATTCACCTGCTCCCTCTTCTGTCCTTCACCCTGAGCTGCTCTTCAACGTGTTGGTCTTCAATTCCATTCTTCACTGTTTCCCCACTCTATTCTCCATCATGGGGTCCATCCCTGTAAGCTGAATTTTCTACTCTCCCATGACAGTTTTGTTCGGTCGGGATCCCACCAATAGGAGGCTCCAAAAAAAATGGGATGGTGAAGGAAAAGGAAAACTTGGGCCTTTCTTCCTCTCCCTCTATAGTTGATGGAGATCTTGGTAATGACTGAGTATCCCCTATATATCCAGACAGAATTCTGTTCTTGCCTCTGCCCCTGGGTGACCCCAACCCTGGGTTCTGATAAGTATCTCCTCCATATCCAGCTGGGGGAAAGCGAGGGTAGTAGCATTTTCTGTGGCTGGCCCTTTTCTGAGTTGTCCCTATGGATTCCTACTGAATTTCTCAATTTTTCCATCATTTTTTCCACCACAAACGTCTCTTTGTATTAAACTCTCTTTGTTTGAAATTCTCAGAAGGGTTTCTGTTTTCTTTGGTTCTAACCAAAGTCCCAATGAGAAATATATACTACTATCTTCTCTCTTCTTCCATATGCCCATGTGGTCTTCTTTTCTTCTCTTTCTCTCCCCCCCTAAATATTCCCCAGGAATTATATTAAATCAAAATCGTCCTAGAATTTAATATTATTAACAAATACATTTGAAGCTCAGGGTACAACAAATATTCTAAAGATATCAGGAATAGAAAAGACTATATATATAATATTATTAGCAACTTGGACATGCATAACAAAGTCAATAAAACTGTCAATGCATCTAATTACTTAACAATCATTTATTAGAACCTACCCTGTGTCAGTAACTCTCTTTTGTTTCTCTAGGGGAGGGTTGGGGAGAAATTGTGGATGGAAAAAATCAGAGTACTGAAATGACCTGTTTTATGCTGAAGAGAAGCAAATGGTTGACTGCAGAGCCAAAGGGTAAACAAATAATTACTGTAACTTCTAAGCAGGCTCTCTACTCCCAGAGCAATGCCAGCCAGGGAGGGGAGAGGCAGCCAGTGAATGCAACTTAATGCCCTCAAAAGCTCCCTTCACTAAGGCTAGTGGTTTCAAAACTATTTATTATCTTCTTGTGTTTATTCTGATTGCAATTCATTTTTATGCATCTTTTGTTTGGCTTTCCAAAACCAGTTAGATAATCAAGCAGCCAATCCTGTAAACCCTGTGTTCTCACAGCTGTCAAGGACTGTGAGTCCATGTTTTTGTATTAATTTGCAATTATCATACAGAAAAGAAATGTGTATGGTGCCAGAAGTATCAGAATATCTCTGTAACAAGTCCTATTTTAAAATTCATTGCACCATGGGTTTCTTTTCCAATTCACTGACTATATCCCAGAGCAGAAATAAATTTAAATGTGATATTTCTTAGAATTATCTGTACACCACCAAAACACCTTACTTCATTTAATTTAAAATTGACTGCTATTTAAGCCATAACGCACATCTTTTATGAAACGCTACAACATGAAGCAAACCTTAAAGAATCACAGATTGTTGGTGATGTCTTGTGGATCATCTCAGCATCTGCGTTGACCCTGGAGAGCCAAACAAATCCTCATAATCTGCATCTGAAGCTATGAAGATAAAAATCAATATTAGTTTAAAAAAACACAAGATTTTTTAGTAATCAGTTTTTATTTATCTGCTTTCTCTTTTTACATGCATTTAGTCTGTTAGATAAAACATTCCTAGAACACAACTTAATTATGGGAATAAAAATATTGAGGTGGAAGATGCACTCAGGTTTACAAAACCAGATGAATATTTAGAGCTTTCAACAAGCTGCTTCCAAGAGAGATTGTGAAACCATTTGCCTTGTGTCTTAGTTCTAAACTCAGAGTTTCTAATAAGCTCAAAATAAAGTACAATGTGAGAACCCTCCTGAGGTCCATGTCAGTGAGACAGCTCCAGATCTGAGACTGGAACTCTGCCATAGAGATGAGGGCCATTGGTGAGGATGGCACACAAGGAAAGGGCAGCAGGGAGGGGTCAGGGGCTCCTTCCAGAGGATCAGTTTACAGCAGGACAAGTCAGCCACAGAAGGCGCCAAGGAAACGCCTTACACCTACCTCACTGAGTTGAAGGACTCCATTGAAATCATGAGGTGATATAGTTTGTTTTGCTCCAAACTACAAACAAATCTAACTTTGATGAAGTAAAAACTCATTTAAGGAAATGCATATTTTAAAAATATTTCAATGTTATGTTTTATGTAGGCATTAAGCTACATTATTTCTAGGCTCACAAGGTCCCTAATATCTTATGATTTTATCTAATTATATTTATGGAAGGAGAAAATAAAACTGCCAGATATTTCAGAGGAAAGGAGTATAAACCTGATATTCTATAACAAGGAGTTTGCAAAATTTTTTGGTAACTTTCATTTTGATAGTAAATATTTTAGGATTTGCAGGCTGTATCGTCTCTGTTGCAACTTTTCAATGCTACAGGAGCATGAAAGCAGCTGCAGATGATACACAAATAAATAAATATCGTTGAGTTCCAATAAAACTTTATTTACAAAAAAATCATGGGCCAGATTTGTCTTCAGGCTGTAGTTTGCCAATGTTGTTTTGTAATATAAAGCTATATTCTAAACTGTATGTGACTCTCAGAAGAATCCAAAACCTTCAGGTGTTTGGGGACACTGACCCACCTCCACATGTGGATGTGGCCTCAGTGCAAGCTCAGAATTCATGTCAAATGGGTGGCAATCACTTTCCACTCTGCTTAGTGCCACAGAGAAATTCAAGGTCAAAACCTTGAATTCTGTTCCCCGGCCATCCTTGTTCAGGGACAAGGCCACACTGAGGAGTATTCACAGCGAACTGACCTAGATGGACACACACAGCATTGCCACATGAAAAAAGATTGAAGGAGGTCAGCATGTTTAGCCCCAGATCAGAGGACATCAAGGAGATCTTTCACTGAATGCCTGTCTTTGGCAAATTGGCAGTTAAAAGGACAATCTTTATATTATATACTAGTAGTACTGAGGTGAAAGACATGATAGCTATATGAAATTTCAGGGAGGCACATTTTCTCTCAATATAAGGAAGAATTACATAAAAATTAGAGCTTGCCAAAAATGCATCTGGCTGCCTTTGGAAATTTTTCCTACACTTGGGGTGTTGAGGTGGAACCCAAATTAGCATCCCCAAATTAAACTGACTGGGTGGCCTTGTGTTTTGCTTTTTCCTACTGATGTTTTTCTCTAGGCTTTTAAATTGAGACCTAACATATTTCAGACATTTTGGATTTGCTTTCCAAATAACATGGAGAATTTAAATTTTATGGTCCTATGCTAAGTGAGCTGTCACAATCAAAAGCCTTTAAATAAAGGCATGTTTTTTAAGGAAAACCTAGTAAAAACATTCAATTATCTGGGGTGATGCATCTCAGGCTCCGTCTGATTAATACCCTTCCCTTCTCCATGGGACACTGTGCTGAACAATTTGTTACCCATTGCTATGGAGGCCTAATTAAAGGGTGAACATAAAAGAGAAAGGAAAAGCTAACAAAAATAGATGATGCAAACAACTCAAGGATCACTGATTCTCCGAACTATAATTTCATTAGGCATCTGACATCTGAGAGATTTGGGTACCAGAAAGTTAAATCATAAAGACATATCACTGAATACAGACACCTTACCTTTCTGTTTTAGGATATCTATACATCTAGAGTCTAGCCTACCAGAGCCTAAAAAATTAAAGTTATGGGCAAAGTAGTGATATCACCTCGGAAAAGCAAAAAAAGGACATTCTGTACACCGAAAATATATATGTTAACAATTGGGGGGACCAGTGCTAAACTCCCTCCTGTTGGAGATGCACTGGGTGCCTTTTGGGACCAAATACTCCAAGTTCTAGACAAATAGTTTCCCTCTGTTTCAGTCTTCCAGGGCTGCTATAACAAAGTACCACAGACCAAGTGACTTAAAGAACAGAAATGTACTGTCTCACATGTGTGGAGGCCAGAAGTCTGAAATCAAGGTGTTGGCAGGGTTGGTTCCTTCTTAGGCCATGAAGGAGAATCTGCTCCAGGACTATCTCCTTGGTTTTATAGAAAACCATCTTCTTCCTCTGTCTTCACATCATTTTCCCTCTATGAATGTCTGTCTCTGTGCCCAAATGTCCCCTTTTTTATGAGGACATCAGTCACTCTGGACAGCCCCCCCACCCCATGACCACATTTTAATTTAATTTCCCCTGTCAAGTCCTTATCTCCAAGTAAGGTCACATTCTGTACATATCTTTTTTTGGTGAAGGCACAATTCAATCCATAGCACCTTCCTTGGAGCATGGATGTCTTAATTCATCCTTAAGAATTGTTATCAACAAGATAGGGTCTTTTTGTTCTAGGCAGCTCACTATTCCTGGCACATAATTAGGCTAAACAATGCAAGACTGCTCTCCAAGGCATCAAGAACATTTTCATCATGATCCCTGGCATTTGTGATCAGTCCATCAGAAAAAGGATATATAAATCTTCAAATAGTTGCAAAGAATTCACTAAATCAAGACCCACTGGGAAAGACAGGTCTTCTCAACATACTGCAGTTACAGAGTTACTGCTAATATTCCTTGAAAACCAGTGCATTCTTGTCACACATGCTGACTGGTCTCAGTCACTATAGAATCCCAATTAAAAACAGGCTGCATAGCACCCATGGCCTGGGAGCTCAGTAATAACACTGCTGGATCTTTCTGAACTCCACGTGGATAGATGCCAGTAACTGCCCTGAACAAAATATGCAATTGAGAAGCAATATGGGGCTCCTTAAGTGATCAGACTTATTAAGTGTTGTTTGTGCTCATTACTGTTCATGTCAAAGTGAGCAGGAACAGATCCACACAAATTGTTCACAGGCCAGAGGAAGCCCTAGCTAACATGTGGATTCACAGATCAGGGGGAGAAATTGTAATTCTGCTGTTGGCCCTGTTACCACTCATCAAACACAATCCACTTTACACCAGCACTTCCATTTTTCAGAGACCAAAAACAGGAAAGTCATCTTTCCAGAATATTGGTGAGAGGACTGATACCATGTTTTCACTACAATATTGCCTCTTTAGGAAAGATTTTATGGAAAATACATGTATCTTAATCACACCAGAGCTCATGTTCTTTCTAGTTCTAAAGACTACAGAAAGAGGCACTGTTGTAGGGTGATTATGTCCCCCCCAAAAATGTGTTGCAGTTTTAATCGCAAATGTGATCTTATCCGGAAATAGGGTCTTTGCAGATGTCATCAAGTTAAGATGAGTGATACTGAATTAAGGTAGACCCTGTACCATGACAGGTATTCTTCTAAGACAAGGAAATTGGACACAGACACATATGGAGAGAAGAATGCCGCATGAAGGCAGAGACAGACAGACACAGAGGGAAGATCATCCCATGATAGTAGAGACAGTGATAGTTGTGATGAGTCCAAAAGGCAAGGAACCCCAAGGATTGCCAGCAGACAGCAGAGACTAAGAAGATACAAGAAAACATCCTCCCCAGAACCGTAGCTCCCCCCAACATCTTAATTTCAGACTTCTAACTCCCAGAACTATGAGAGAATAAATTTCTGTCGTTTTAAGCCATTTGTTTTTGTAATTTGCTACGGCAGCCCTAGGAAACTATTACAGGCACTAGACTAATTCAAAAAATTTTGTGTGCTTCTCTGCTATGCTTAGTATGTGGAAGACAGCATGGTACATCATGAGGAGTTTATAATTTGGTTGGAAAAATAATGCATAAATACCATGGAGATAGAAAGTTGCACTGTCTTTTAACCGCGTATCATTGCAGTTCTATCTCTTACCCAAGAGCTCTCACTATTAAGAGTGAAAAAGGAACTAGGTCCAAGCCTTCTCCTCCCATGTCTGAGATTGAGGACATGTGGCACATGTATGTTGGGGAGTATGTATGCATGAAAGAAGGGGCTAGGAAACTGGAAGAGCAGATCAGACACTGTTTCTTCTCTCTGCCTTTTTAATCTGCTGGGAGAGCTCAAGGGTCTACACTGGAAGCATGCTTCTCTGTAGAAGCACACGGCCAAAAAATAAAACAAAAAATGGACTTGTCAATGAATAGGAGTTAAGTTTCTATAAGTCTGCATGCCTTCCCACTACATTCACTTTCTCTTTTTCTTAACTGAGATATAATTGACATTTAACATGATATTAGTTTCAGGAATACAACATAATGACTCAATATTTGTATGTATTGTGAAATAGTCACCATGGTAAGTCTCATTGACATCCATCACCTTATATATTGCAAAACTTTTTTCTAGTAATGAGAACTTTTAAGATCTACTCTCTTAGCAACTTCCAAATACATAAAATGGTATTATTAACTACAATCACCATGCTGTACATGACATCTCTATGATTTACTTATTTTATAACTGGAAGTTTGCACCTTTTGACCCCCTTCACCCATTTCAACCCCCCCTGCACACTGCCTCTGGCAACCACCAGTCCATTCTCTATATCAATGACCCCTCTCTCTCTCTCTATCTCTCTCCTTTAGATTCCACATATAAATGAGATCATATAGTATTTGTCTTTCTCCTTCTGACTTATTTCACTTAGAATAATGCCCTTCAGGTTCACTCATGTTGTCACAAATTACAAGATTTCCTTTTTTTATGGCTGGGTAATATATCCCATTAGGGAATTTTTCCCAACTGCATGAGGGCCTGTGGTGGGGGCTGTTAGTCACTATGACCCGTCCCAAACAGAAGAAGAGGGAAATGCCACAATGATAGTTGCAAGATTGAGAAATGACTCAAAAGCCATATTTGGGTATTGCCTGGGATTACAATATGGAATTTGGGGGCAGGCACATTATTTTTCCCCTGAAAAGATAAGAGGTCTGAGATATTAATTGTCCTCTTGCCCTCTGTATGAAAAAAGTCTATCTGCAGAAAGAAGCCATTTAGAAACAACCTGAACAAAAAGGAACATTCAGAATTCTGCTAATCTTATTTGAGTACCTGGAACCAGCCATACAGAAACCTGATCCACCCTTGGACTTCTCAGTAACATGGGACATGTTATTCCTTCCATGCTTCCATGTTATTCCATGCTATGTCCTTCTTCTCAGTATGTTTCCCATGCCAGAATGAGCTCTGTCTTTACATTCCTCTGATACAAGAATAAATCCCCTTGGTCATTACATACCATAGCACCATGTTTACACTATTCACAAAATCCTCTTCCAGAAATGTAACACTCCAAACCTTGGAAAAAATCTTGTGCACATAGTAATTTATTTTACTAATAGAGAGATGGATAGATAGATGATGATGATAAATAGATAATATAGATGGATGATAGATAGATGATAGATAGATAGATATAGATAGATAGATAGATGATAGATAGATAGATAGATAGATAGATAGGTAGATATCCTATCCTAAGTTTGGTTTATCATTGAAATGTCAATCAGCATAATTTATTAAATAGACTAAATAATTTCACTAATAGACAAAAGAGAAAACAACAGTATCATGTCAATAGTTTAAAAATAGATACTTCCTAAAGTTCAACACCTCTTCATGATAAAAAGAAACCTCAATAAAATCAGAATGTAGGTGAATTTCCTCAACCAGATAAAAATGCTTCTACAACAGACTTTCCACCTAACAGCAGGATCAAAGATCAGGATATCTGCTTTCTCCACATTTATTAAGTTATTACTTTGGAAGTCTTAGTCATTCCAATAACTCAAGAGTTATAAATGAGGTAAATGCCACACAGACTAGAAAGTATGTAGAAAGCCTGTTAGATGGCCCTCCCAATTCTTGGCATTTACACCATTACATAATCCCCACCCCTTGAGTGTGGACTGGACTTATTGTTCTGCCTCTAACAAATAGAAAGTGTCAGATGTAATAGGATGTCACTCCCAGCGGCACCTGCATGGCGTAGTCATTAAGCATCTGTCTTTGGCTCAGGTCATGATCCCAGGGTCCCAGGATCAAGCCCTGCATCAGACTCCCTGCTCCGTGGGAAGCCTGCTTCTCCCTCTCCCACTCCTCCTGCTTGTGTTCACTCTCTTGCTGTGCCTCTGTCAAATAAATAAATAAATAATCTTTTAAAAAAATGATTAAAAAAAGGATGTCACTCCCACTATGAAGTTCTAAAAAGACTATGGTTTCTGCTGGGCCTTTTATGGATCCCTCTCTATTAGACCACCAGCTGCCATGATATGAGGTCACCTTGGAAGCCTATGGCAAATTCCAAATGGGAAGGAACCCAGGGCCTGCCAACAGCTATGTGAGTAAGCTTGGAAGCAGATCTCCTCACCCCAGCTGAGCCCCTGTATGAGACCACAGCCCAAGCCAACAGCATAATTGTTCCCAGAGGAATCCCATGAGAGACTTTAAGCCAGAGGAACCCAACCAAGTAAGTCACATCCAGATCCCTGACCCGCAGAAACTGTGACATAATAAATATTTGTCCTTTTATGCCACTAATTTTGAGGTAATTTGCTATGCAGAAATAGATAAATCAGATAGAAAAAAATAAAACTATCTTTATTGCAGAAGGTATGGGTATGGTCCCTGCTGAAAGAAACAAATAAATCTTTGAAACGGCTCCTCCTTCTTCAAGGTCAATATATACTGGCAACAGAAAATTGAAATAAAAAAATGAACATTTAAAATAGCATCATGAGGCGCCTGGGTGGCTCATTCGGTTAAGCATGTGACTCTTGATTTCGGCTCTGATCATGATCTCAGGGTTGTGAGATCCAGCCCTGTGTTGAGCCCGGCATGGAGCCTGCTTAGATTCCCTCTCTTCCTCTCTGAAAAAAATAAAATAGCATCATAAAACACAAAATACTTAGGGATAAATTGAACAACCTATGTGCAGAAGCTATAAGCTGAGAACTACAAAACATTGAAAGAGAAATTAAAGAATAGTTAAATAAACTGGAAAATATATCATGTTCATGGATCAAAAAATCAATAGTTATGATGTGAATTCTCTCCAAATTATCTATAAATTCAATAAACTTTTTGTCAAAATCTAAGCAAACATTCTTGTAAAATTTGAAAAGCTGACTCTAAAATTTATATGAGAATTGAATGACTTAAAATTTGCAAAATATGTTTTTTAATTTAAAAAAGAAATAAATGGAATATTTATGTCCCACTAAAGATAAAATTCCCTCTCACTCAAACTACTATGTAGAAGTTTCTTTTAAACTAATATAACATTGTTTCATCACAGTGAAACTTATAAGCAAATAATAGGATTAGAATGATTTATATTTTGACAATCTACTGCAATTTCATAGTTGTAATTATTCCATGAAAATAAACTTTTAAAATGTGTACATTGTTACTTTATGTAATGCTGTAATTCAAAGCATAACTTAACACATTTCTGTAACAAATTTTTAAGAAGGAAAAAATATTTCAAAATCAGAAATGTCCCAATAAGGGAAGTTCTTAACTGTTATTGCTGCCACATCTAACCATAAGCATCTTTCAATGACTCACCTTTTGCGACTTCTTGTGAGCTGAAGATGCTCTCTTCAGGGCACCCCCCATATTCCCAGGGTGTCTCCGCTGAAGGGCCCCACTCCTAATTCTCTGCAGATGCTTGTCTATTCGTTATGTTTTTGCTCTTCTCCACGAACTTTTATCACTTTTATGTGAGCCAGAGAACATGTTTCCTGGTTTTGCTTATGTGATATGAAAGCATTATTTGAATATTATTTTATTTTTTAAGGATTTTATTTATTTATTTGAGAGAGAAAGTGGGTGAGAGAGAGAGAGAGCATGAGCAGAGGGAGGGAAAGGGAGAAGCAAACTCCCCCCTGAGCGGGGAGCCTGTTGCGGGACTTGATCCCAGAACCCTGGGATCATGACCGGAGCTGAAAGCAGACGTTCAATTGACGGAGCCACCCAGGCGCCCAATAATATTTTATTCTAAAATACTTAAGTATTATGTTTTTCTGTTGTAAAAGACAATGTTCATAGTCATTAATTTTCCTTCACATGTTAGGCCATAGGAAATGGAATTCTGCCTCCTCTATTGAACCACATACCCTCAAAACATATTATCATCTCCCTTCCTAGCTTCATTAACTCTGCATTAGCTCATTTTGTCACACCCTTCATCAGTTCCTCTCTGGAAGATGAAAGATCCTGTGCCTCTGTGATGATGTGACTCTGTTGCTAAGCTGCTCACTGAATAATCATGTTATCAGGTTACTAAATTCACTCAGAGATTTGCTGCTTGCTTTCTTCCCCTTCACTCCCTTCTGTTGTGTGTGGGATGAAGCTCTCTCTCTCACGGTGGTATCTTGCATCCCATTATGCCACAGATCAGCAGCCAGGAGTCCCCCCTCTTCTGGGCAATGTCCTTCCATGAGCAGGTATCTCGGCAGGTGGAGGAGCTTCTTGGGGTTTCTGATTTCCACTCATCTTCCCACAGGTCACAGACATCAAATATTTAATCTCTACTTGTTCAGCTTTTCTCATCTTTCCCCACCTGTAGCCAAGTAAAAAGGCTGCCATGGAGACAGAAATAATGATGAAAAACAGCAATCAAATATGGTCAAATCAAGTGTTTGACTTCAGCTTCGTTGAGTCCAGTTCTTCCAGCAGTTTCCATGTTTCCCGGCACTGAGGCTGAGGGGGTGTGGACTACTGCATGACACCCTCCCCTCTCCACACAAAGCTGATGCCCAGGCTCCTGGGGGCTGTTGACCTCTGCCCTTTTCTGCAGACCTCTGAACCTGCAACAGAGTGTGGCCATGTGGGCTGGTGGGCTATGAGTCTGTTGTGCATCATTAGTAAACTGTCATATTCAAGGACAACTCTGTATTCACCTCCTTTGGGGAGTGATGAGAAACCATGCTGAGCACTGCTGAGTCGTGAGCAGAGAGAAACTCATGCTCTCTTCTCTCTCCTCTATAGGCAACCGTGATATGACAGCCAGACTCCTGATTCCTGAACCAGAGCATCAGGTACAATGTTAAGCTTTTTTAAAAAAATCAGAGGCTAAATGGATTTGGAGCGTGTTGTACTAAACCATTACCTTGTAGGAACTGGCTGCCCCAATTCTACCTGAGGAGCACAATGCCCTCTCAGCACCTAGAACTACAGCACAGATGCTTGAGGAGCCAATAAGTGGGGGTGAAAGAGGGAGCAAACCAACATACGCCAAGTTTCAACATCACAAAATGCAGTCATGGGAAGGTCGGGACTTGTACTTCAGACCTTCTGTTCTTCTATCAATATCCTTTCCACTAGCAGGAACAGCTTCATAATTTTCAGGGTCAGGTGCAAAATCAAATGCTGAGTCCCTTGTTCAAAATATTAAAAATGTCAAGGTAATGACAGCAGAGCCCTAAGTCAAACATGGGGGCCTTTCTGAATGTGGGGGGTCTATGGGACCACACCCATCACAGCCATGAAGCTCATCCTGCCACCAGTTGACATAAGGGGAGGAGTTGGTGAGAATGCAACACAGCTTTCTGTGGACCCATTTTACCCATTTGCTGCAGACACTCCCTAGAATTAAACCACCAATTGTCCAATTTTCCCCTCAGCTTTTAGCTACTCCATGTTGTCTAATGTGTCTCATTCTCTGACAGTTGATAACGAGATGTGGCTGCAGTGTCATTCAGAGCCTCTGCTCCCATTCCCCTCTTAATAAATACTTCTCCTGTTTCTAGTTAGTCTTATCAAGAGAGCCATATCTCTGTTTTACAACAATGCTTCTCAAAATTTTTCCCCATAACTACTCTTTCAGGGCAAGGGCGAGAGGAATGGCACCACTGAAATATGGTGGTGGAAGTGTAGCTTCGGAAAAACGGAAATTCGTATGTGAACCCTCATATTTCACCTGTAAACATTCACATTGTGAATGTTTACAGTACTAAGTGCTATGAAACTTTTTTATAAAGGGGCACCTGGGTGGCTCAGTTGTTAAGCGTCTGCCTTCAGCTCATGTCATGATCCCAGGGTCCTGGGATCGAGCCCCGCATAGGGCTCCCTGCTCGGCAGGGAGCCTGTTTCTCTCTCTCCCTCTGCTGCTCCCCCTGCTTGTGCTCTCTCGCTCTGTCAAATAAATAAATAAAATCTTTTAAAAAAAACCTTTTTTATAAAAATAATATTTTTAAGTTACAGGAAACTTCTCTTATATCCTCTTCAAGAAAAATTAATGAAGTTTTATCATCTTTATCCTATGGCTCCCTGTACTTTCTGACAAGTGGGTCCACCTTTTAAAAATTAGGAAATTGAGTATCTTGGTTTCTGTTACTAGAAAAATACTTGTTGAGTGACAGGTCAGTGATCCCTTTATCAGTCAATTACACTTTAGTATGAACAAGCTTATTCAAACTTTTTCTAAGGGCCCTTAGGTGGCTCAGTTGGTTAAGCGTCTGACCCTTGATTTCAGCTCAGGTCATGATCTCATTGTAAGATGGAGCCCCGCATCAGATTCCACACTGGGTGGGTAGCCTGCTTAAGATTCTCTCTCTCCCTCAGCCCTCTGCCCCTGCCCCCCTTCTCTCTCTCTCTCAAAAAAGAAAAAAGAAAAAAAAAAAGAACTTTTTCTAAGCAAGGGTGAGGGTGAAGATAGAAGGGAGTGTAGTACAATTCTGCAGTGACCTATAAGGGGAGAAGAAAATCCCATTGAGTGAAAACAATGGCCCGGAGCTGGGCACAGACTCCTCCATACCAAACTATCTCATATTTTCTCTTCTGGCAAGATCTTGCCCTTTAGTAAAATAGTATGAATATTCACTTCAAAGCATTTCCACTAGAAAGAACCATTAAAGTTCCATTAACCTGGGCTGCATTCCCCTCGCCGTCACTGTGGGCTGCTGATGTGCCCACTGCAAAGCAGGATAACTATGTCACACCCCCGTCAACATGAGCAGGCACAAGGGTCTCCGTTCCAGAGCTTTGTCTCCTTCTAACGGGTTCAGTCCCTTACACCACTGTGTCTCCAATCAACATATATCACATTCTTCAACCTAAAATTGATTTCAGGGAGAATTTCACTTGAAACCAAAGGGTTTTATTTTAGAGGTGTAAAAAAAAAATGTTAATGTATTGGCTTGAATTCAGAGGCAAAAAGAAAATACATACAGTGATAGTATCAGATTCACTTTAATGGAAAAGATATGGTCTTCCTAACCAGAAAAATATTACTGATTATAATAATAGGTAGAAATGGCCCAAAAGAATTGTTGGGTTGACTCAGTATCTTACTCACTGCACTCAGGGAAATTCAAGACCAGGGTAAAATCTTCCTTCTGGCCAGGGCAAGTCAGTGATAGGAGCCCCAGGCCCCCTCCCTCACAAGAGGGTTGAGAGCATAGTTCTGAATCCAGTGGATGAGGTAGGGCTCCCATCCTGCACATCTTAGCTGTTTCAGGGCCTCTCTGTCGCTCCACTGTCTCTGTCTTCATGTTTCAAAGCCCAGTGATGCCGACACCTCAGATCGTAGAATGACCGTGAGGTTCAAAATCAAATTGAGACATTTATGTTTAAATATTTTTTAAACATCCACGTTAAGGTGCTACGCAGACACTGGTTAATCATTTCCTACCTCCTCACAGTGCATTCCCATTACAAGTCAGGTTTCCATTCCTGCTCCATCTCACTTTGTAAGAACATCTTTTTTTTTAATTTTTTATTATTATGTTCAATTAGCCAATATATTCTTTGTAAGAACATCTTATAAAAATTTCTAAGGAATTTTTCCTAAGTAGGATGTAAAAATAACAAAAAAATGAACCTATAGATTTACATCTGTATAATAATATACAGTACATTTATATTGTACTTAGTAACTGCATTTTCACACTAAATAAATTAGTAAAAGAAAGGATCTGAAGCAGTAAGGTGATTTATTAACATTGTAGTCTTAATGGGGAAAAATTCCTGGAAAAAATAAATGAGGATAGCAGGTTCTGATTCATAATCTGGAAGTAGTAGCCATGAAGTCCTTCATTTATTTAATATTTAGTAAATATATACTTCTGAAGCTTGCTGTTAAAGTAAGGTCTTTAAATTTCAGAGGGAAAAAGCACATGCCACATGAGGCAAGAAGAAATAGGTAAAATTTAGGTCTGAATGAACGCTAATCCGTTTGGATATAAGGAGAAGTGCTCATGGAAAATTCAAAGTTGGAAGTGGGTATTTGACAGGTGGTGTGTGGCATTGAAATGGGGTTGTTCTGTTCTTCCACTCTGCTTTCCCACAGTCTCAGTGTTTGTCACGGAATGTGTTGTGTGACCTTGGGTCCTCATTCACCTTGTCATCGGGTATTAATGTTTCTCCAAGTCTCTCACAGGAAACCATGAGGATTAATGAGAACATGTTCTCCAGCTTCATGCTCCTCAGGAAAGATGGCCTCGAAATAGGAGACTTGTTACCTTGTATCCTGAGAGGAAAATACGCTGAAATAAAGTATTGCCTCCTTGAGGGGATAGAAAGTTCTGCTCATTGGGCAGGTCTTAATTAATATCCTGTGACCAAATAATTTTCATGTTTCAGAAAAAGCATTTCTTCAGATTTTCATATGCAAGTTTTTGCAAGTTTTTACCTGTCCTCCTCTGGTCTCTTGGAAGTAAGCATTATTTAAATTCATCATCAATGCTGGAAAATCTAGAAATCATGCTGAACATTAAATACACATATTTTTGTGTCTGACAATTGATAGTTCTCACATAGTTTTATTTTAAGTTTGAAAAACTTTAAAGGAAAAGCTAAGGTGAACCCAAGGTCACAAATTCAAGCTCTCTGCATCATACAGGTATTCTCCACTGTCTAAAAGTTCATATTACACCACTTCGCTTTCACAAAAGACCTATATTTGTACCTATTTTCACTAAATAAAAGTAATCCAGAGAGGATGTTTGCTTTACAAAAAAAAATTAAAAATAAAAAAAAAAATCTGTGACCATACTAATGTATTCTGCACTTCACACCATTTCAGCTTATGAAATTTTTCATAGGAACACTCCACTTCTGGATAGTGGAGAAAATCTGTATTGTGATGTCTGTTACCTAACATCCATCACATAATATGGACTGAATCTTTTCATAGAAATGATTTTTTTCTTGCCTTTCTGTCTGAATTGTTCTAGTTATTTAATTGGCCATTTTTTCCATATGTTTTGAACCTGATTATAATATGTTTCAGCTATAAAAGCATTTCATATAATTCGTGTATTCCATGGCTTTTCACTAATACAAAAGAATTTGGCATAAATTGACGTTAGAATCTTGCCAACAGAATCAGACATTAGCGTACGGAGGCCAAACTAAACTAACTCTTCATAGTTAAAACATCTTTTTGCTGTTGGTTCATTTGCTTAATGCAAGTCCATTTAGTGGGTAATTTTAGATTAGACCCGCTGCCTTTACTCAAATCAACATACCTTCTCCATCTGCTCTGAAGTCTTATTAATGACATGGCTTGCCATTACCAAGCACACAGGTAAGGATGCTCTATCTACTCAAATACCTTCTATTATTCCAAAAAGGCACAGGCTTTGATGAGTTTAGGAAGCACATGAAACACAGTAAGGAAAGAGCTTAAAATATCAAATACAATGAAAAGCTTGAACAGTGCCTATATTAGTGAAAATTATCTCACAAATTGATCTGTACACTCTTACAGAATTGTGTCAAGGAAAAAGGTGGAATGGAAAGATAAAGTACTCTTACATCAACAGCAATGGCTAATTAAGAAGTAGCTGATGTGCAGTGCCTGGGTGGCTCAGTCGGTTAAGCAGCCAACTCTTGATTCGGCTCAGGTCATGATCTTGGGGTCCTGGGATCAAGCCCTGCATTGGGCTCTGCATTCAGCAGGGAATGTGCTTGAGGATTCTCTCTCTCATTCTTCTGCCCCTCCCCATGCTCCCTCTCTCTCTCTCAAAATAAATTTTTTTTTTTTTTAAAGTGGCTGGTGTTGGGGCCGCCTGGGTGGCTCAGTCATTAGGCATCTGCCTTCGGCTCAGGTCATGATCCCGGGGTCCTGGGATCAAGTCCCACATCAGGCTCCCTGCTCCACGGGAAGCCTGCTTCTCCCTCTCCCACTCCCCCTGCTGGTGTTCCTCCTCTCGCTATCTCTCTCTGTCTCAAATAAATAAATAAATCTTTTTAAAAAAATGCCTGGTGTAAGTAGAATGAAATGAAAAGTCAGTTTACTTATATATGCAGCATATTCCAAGTGGTCACTTTCATTATAGGAGAGCAAATGAATTTATTTGAAGAAATTTGTTTTTCCTAGTGATTATAAAAGTGGGCCAGGAGGAGCAGAAGCAACTCAGTGGGGCTCAAAAATTCAGGGGTTCTCAACACTGGCTGCATGTTGGAACCATGGGGTTGTTAAAGAGTACAGGTGGAGCCTATACCAGGGGCCGGGATGCTGTGGTGCTAGGGAAGACTGGGACATAGTACCTTTAGAAGTCTCCCCAGGTGACTTTAACATGCAGCAAGAATTGAGGTTTATATTTAGCTCAAATCAATTACATTGAAAGGCCACATTCTCTAGTCTCTGTATTTTCTTGTTCTAAAGCCAAAAGTCAAATGGAACTGCCATTTGTGACTTGCATTCTGGCAGGGATCTTCTGTGACTACCTGGCTGAGAGCAATTCCCTAGACCAGTGCTGCTCACACTTCCACTGGCATAGGAATAACCTGGAGAAGTTCTGTTTCAGGAGGTCTTGGGCAGGGTCCACAATTCCGCATTGCTAACAAGCTTCCAGGGGATGCTGAGGCCAAGGGGGCTGATGGTCCAGAAACCACATTTTGAGTGCTAGAATCTAGAATTTATTTGCTTAATAAACACCGTTCCTTCCAAACATCATTAAAAATTTTAATACATTTGTACTGGGGGGAGGAGAGGAAGATTTGATAAACTATCAATGGATAAATATCCACACCAATTATTATAATCCGCTTGTCTTGATTTCTTACTACTTATATGCAATGTAAACATAACAACCATTTCAATGAGATTCCAACACTTTGCAAATAAATACAACAGGGTATTTTCTTACCTGGGAATTCTGACATTATCCACCCTTTAGGACCAGTGGTGCCCCACACCTGTTACAAATCTCAGTCCACAGACTTGCATGTATGAGAACTACACCTGGACTCTATGTAACTCCACCTAGTATTTAATTTGAATTACTAATTACCAAGCTGGGTGAAAAACAGTGCTAGCTCTTTGGGGTTCAGCTCCCAAAGCTCTGACTCCACAGCTCGTGGCCTTTGTAATGCCAAGCACCAGATGAGGAGGGGCCAACAAGGTGCTCCCTCACTAGTCCACAAAATAGCATGCCCATGGCAGCAGGAGCTATAGGTACAAGGCAGAGAGCCAAATACACACGCAGTATGCTTTGATGAACTGATTGACCGATTTACGGATCACTGTGAGGGACATTCACCTTGGTGATTCATTCAACTGATGTTTTTATTTATGGAAAAATAGGATAATTCCCTATAACATAAATGGTATCATGATGGCCATCATATCCATCTCAAAGCACTTGGCCAATTTTTCTAGGTGAGATGTGCAGAGGCAAAGGGATTTAATGAGAGATCTAAAAGCCCTCCTAAAGTTTTCATTGAATAAAACCTCACTGAGGAACATCAAGTTGCCAGTCCTACCACTACTGCCAATGCTGTTACCACTCTTCTATAAATTTCTCTAATCCGATAAATTAATATCATCATTTAAATTTTCTCTTTTAAGTACTTCCTACACATCTGATTTCTTTTTTTCTAACAATGTTTTTATCTTTTAATTTGAAAGAGTTCTTAATGTCACCTTGCAGAAATTTGTCTTGATTTGGGATGGATTTGCCCCATACTCCATCCTCTTCCCCAGGAGTGCATGTATGAGCCTCTCTAGAATGTCCTTCAGCATTCCAGTTACCAAGAATGTTCCAGGAACCGTTTTCTTGCTTTAACTACTGCAAAAGAGCCTAGAGTTGCCAAGGACAATCCCAGGCCAACCCCTTCAGTGGCCATAGCCCTCATCTCTGTCCCCAGCCAAGTGTGAGTTACAGGAGATGTGTCTTGTGTACTCCTGAGATGGTGAATAATTGATTAGGTTAACACACACACACACACACACACACACACACACAGTTGTCAAAATAATTTTCAAATATAGTAGAATCTAAAAAGAAATTGCTGGACTTCCAGGGAAGATGGCAAAGAAGAAGGATCCTAAGCTTACCTCAGCCCATGGGTACACCTAGATAACACCCATATCAGTATAAATAACCCAGAACATGAACCAAAGACAGTCAGAACAGACTCTACATAACTATATGTAGAGAAGAGGCCACGTTGAAGAGGGTCGGAAGGGTAGAGACATGGTCTGGAGCCAAACAGACTTATGGGACTGTCCATGACAGGGGGGGAACCAATAGAGGAGAGAAGGGAGAGGAGCAGATCCCACACCAGTCACCCCAGGCACAGGGGACCTACACCGGGAAGACAAATCCTCATAATATTTGGGTCTGAAAACCAGAGGGGTCAAACTTCACAAGTTCTTATAACCAGTGGGGCTTAACACTTGGAACTTTAAATATCAGAGGGCTCAGCCTTGGGAGAACCAGGAGGGCAATAGGAAACTGAGTCCCTACCCTTAAAGAGACAGAATAACAAAGAGCCCCCTGAGATATAGCACAGAAGCAGCAGTTTGAAAACACCAGGGGTATATGGGAGGAAGATTTGTTACTAATCTCAGAGTGTGTGCTGCAGGAGCAGGCATCTTTGGGAGACCTCTCTAAGAACAAAATTGCTGGTGGATGCCATTTCCCTCCCCCTATCCAAACCTAGAGATCCAGACATCTGCAGGAACCAGTGCAACAACAACACTCTCTACCTAGCTTCCTGTGGACATGTTTCTCCAACCTAGTACCAGCGGGAGTTTTTCAGGGTGGTTTCAGGTCCCCTCCTGCAGCAGACTTGCACAGACCTTGCTGGCATCTTGCACCCTACCCCCACACTCTCCTGTGGACTCACCTCCTCCAACACTTCCTTGGCAGGAGTCCATTCAAAGCAGTACCACAAGAACAGTGTACAAGTAGCCATTTCAGGAGCCAGCACCACCTCCTGCAGTGGGGAATAGGGGAGAAAACCACATATACCAGTTTGGCTGCAGCCACACAGCGGGCTAGGGACAGACATCTGGTCTGACTATAGGCTTTGCCCATCAGTGAAAGCTTCTCAGGGGACAACACAAGGAGAGTGCCCTGCAGTTCACTGCACAGATTTGGTCTGACTTAACTCAAGGTGGCCCCAGACTGGCCCACTAAAAACACAAGGACCAAATTCTTCCCACAACAGGCAAAGATTGTAATTGCAGATGACTGGACTGAAGGCAAACACAGCTCAGGTACAACAGTAGGGCACATGCAACATACATATGAGACACCCTGAAGTGTCAGGTTTTGGTGAACATGGGACACAGCACTGCAGGGCAGTACAGGACCTCTTCTTCATAAGGCTACTACTTTCAAGAGCAGAAGACGTAGATGACTTTGCTAACACAGAGACACAGACACAAAGGTAAACAAGATGAGGAGACAGAGGAACATGTCCTAAATGAAAGAATAGGACAAAATCAGAAGAGAGCTAAGGGAAACAGAGATGAGTAATATGCTTGATAGAAAATTTAAAGTAATGGTCATAAGGATACTCACTGAACTTGTGAAAAGAGTGGAGGTCCTCAGTAAGACCCTCAACAAAGATAGAAAACATAAAAAAATACCAATCAGAGATAGAGAACTCAACAACTGAAATTAAAAATACACTAGAGGGAATAAATAGTAGACTAAAGGAAACATAAGAATGGATCAGCAACCTGGAGGACAGATTAATGGAAACCAATCAAGCTGGATTTATAGAACAAATACTGTTAAAATGTCTATACTACTCAAAACAATCTACAGATTTAATGCAATCCCTATCAAAACCCTAACAGCATTTTTCACAGAACTAGACCAAATAACCCTAAAATTTGTACAGAACCACAGAAGACTCCAAATAGCCAAAGCGATCTTGAAAAAGAACAACATAACTAAAGGTATCAAAATCCCAGATTTCAAGATATACTACCAAACTATAGTAATCAAAACAATATAGTACTGGCATACAAATAGACACATAGATCAATGAAATAGAATAGAAAACCCAGAAATGAACCCACAAGTATATGGCCAATAAGTCTTGCACAGAGCAGGAAAGAATATCCAGTGGGAAAAAGACTGTGTCTTCAACAATGGTGTTGGGAAAACTGGACAGATACATGCAAAAGAATGAAATGACCGCTTTATTACGCCATACACAAAAATAAACTCAAAATGGATTAAAGGCCCACATGTGAGGGCCTAAAACCATAAAAATCCTAGAAGAGAGCGCAGGCAGTAATTTCTGTGACATCAACTTTAGCAACATTATTCTAGATCTGTCTCATGAGGCAAAGGGAAACAAAAGCAAAGATAAACTATTGGGACTACAGCAAAACAAAAACTGCACAGTGAAAGAAACAATTCAACAAAACTAAAAGCTTACTTAAGGGGAAAAGATATTTGCAAATGGCATATCCAATGAAGGGTTGGTATTGAAAACATATAAAGAACTTATAAAGCTCAACCCCCAAAAAACAAATAATCCTGTTAAAAAATGGGTAGAAGACATGAATAGACATATCTCCAAAGAAAACATACAAATGGCCAACAGACACATGAAAAGATGCTCATCATCACTCATCACCAGGGAAATGCAAACCAAAACTACAATGAAATATCACCTCACACCTGTCAGAATAGGTAAAATCAAAAACACACGAAACAACAAGTGCTGGCAAGGATGTGGAGAAAAAGGAATTCCTTTGTACTGTTAGTGGGAATGCAATCCAGTAATCGCACCTCTGGTTATTTACCCCAAAAATACAAAAACACTAATTCAAAGGAATACATGCACCCCTATGTTTATTGCAGCATTATTTACAATAGCCAAGATATGGAAGCCACCCAAGTGTCCGTCGATAGATGAATGGATATAGAGGTGGTATAGATATACAATGGAATATTATTCAGCCATAAAAATAATGAAATCTTGCCATTTGCAACAACATGGATGGATCTACAGAGTATAATGCTAAGTGAAATAAGTCAGAGAAAGACAAATACCATATGATTTCATTCATATGTAGCATTTAAGAAACAAAGAAAAAAGATAGAAATGAAAAAATAGACTCTTTTTTAAAAAGATTTTATTTATTTATTTGCCAGAGAGAGAGAGAGCACAAGCCGGGGAGAGGGTCAGAGGGAGAAGCAGACCCCCCACCGAGCAAGGAGCCTGATGTAGGACTCAATCCCAGGACCCTGGGATCATGAACTGAGCCGAAGGCAGCCGTTTAACCAACTGAGCCACCCAGGCGTCCCAAAAAATAGACTCTTAACTCTAGAGAACAAACTGATGGTTACCAAAGGGGAGGTCATGGGGGATGTGTGAAATAAGTGGAGGGGATTGCGTACACTTATCATGATGAATACTGAGTCATGTAGAGAATTGTTGAGTCATAATAGTGTACATCTGAAACTAATATAACACTGTATATTTATTAGACTGGAAGTAAAATTTTAAAATTTTCTAAGATATAAATGTACACATATAAAATGTTAAAAGTATATAGAATTTCATAAAAATAAAAAATAAATAGAAAATAAAAACAGTTTTCTAACTTCTATAGTCTTCATGGCTGTGTCTATAATAGTAGATTATTTTTTCAAATATAGTAAATTAGAAGTTTGGGTTTTCTTCACCCCATGCTATCAAAATTGTGCCCTTCATTCTGGGCAGGAATAAGAAGCAAGACCACTGCAACCCTATTTACTATGCATGTTCCTCAGCCCCACCTGCAGGAAACCTGGATGAGATTTCAAATACACATGTGCAAGGCTAACTGACATCTTCCCAAAGGGGAAACCTGTCCTCAGGTTCTGCCTGGGAGAAAGAAGCTGAACTTTCCTTAGGAAGAAGGGAACCAGTGCAGCTTTCTGATCAGAGAAGTGGCGTTATCAAATTGAGGTCAAATAGAACATCCCCATAGCAATGTGCATGACAGGTTGAGGGGAGGGAAGTTTGGATGGAAGCTCTTTGGGAGAGTATGACAAAGCAGCAGAATCAGGATGAGGACTAGGTGAGAGGCTGGCCATAGTTGTAGATGTTGGTGCTGGGGCGATGTGTTTCAAGGACTCCCGAGCTCACCGTTAGGCCCAAGAACCCCACGCCAGCACACGGAGATTCATCCATACATAGACATCAGCTGCAGGCCCCAGCTCACCTGTGATTTACCTTCAGTCTTTGGCCCTCCTCCCACCTTCTGCTCCTGCCACAGGTTTGATTCCAGTGACATCATCTCTCTCTCGAATTTCCAGAGACAGTTATTTCTCTTGATTGTTTACCCCTTGATCAGTGTGAAAACAAATGCCAATGCTTGCTTCTGCCTTGTCGGGATCTGGGCATCTGCTCACTTGTTGAAGATATGACATCGTCAGACAGTAATTGAGGTCAGAGAGCCTCACTTCTCCTGTCATGCCTGGATGGTGGCTCTGACCTACATTTTTCTTTTCTTTTTTTTTTTTTAATACTCATGTGTGCTTAGAAGAAGGGGATGCAACCGTAGCATGAGATCAATTTGAAAAATCCTGAAATTCTCTGACTTTGCTTTTGAACATGAGTTTTAAATGTAGGCATTGGTAGCCAAGGACACACTCAGGGACATTCTGTGAGAGGAGCTTTGTTTGTTTGTCTAGTTTTAGCCCTTTGTTTGCAAGAGTCTACATAACATTCTAGGAGAAAAAAATGCAGAAGGAATGCTTTCTTATTAAATTGAGGAAGATAGCATTTTGCTGTGGGAAGAAATGCATAAGAGAAAGAAGTACTAATGTGCACTACTCTTGAATTTTCGGAGCTCAGTTACCATGGAGATCACTGTCCTTCTTACCTGGTGCACCTGTGACAATTAAGATGAACCATTGGTTTTGTACTTTGTACTTTGGTACTTTGGTCCCTGTGTGTATATATATATATATATATATATATATACATATATATGTATATACCACAGAGAATCTGTATTTTTGAATTTATACAGAAAACTTCACCCTGGGATAAAGTTCTCTTGCATTGGGCCTCACCCCAAGATTTTAGTCTCCTTGTTTTGTAGTCAGCCCTGGACATCAGAATATTTTTTTAAGTTTCCAGATTACAATGTAGTCCAGCCAGGATTATAAATCCCTGACTTAGTTAGATTAGATTTTAATCAGTCCCAAAACTCATTTCAAAAATTTAAAAAAATTCCACATTTGGGAAGGTGGAGGAGTTATACATCCTGTCCTTCTTCCTGGCCCATAGCAAGACTGAATTTCTGGTCCTCTTAAAAACGAGAGTGGCATGTAACTTGCTTTGGCCTCTGATGTATGAATGGAAGTGAAATATATTACTGCAGGTTAGAACCTTTGAAAGTCAATGTATGATTTGTCACATTCCCTTTGACCTACTAGGGCAACTGTGAAAATTCACTGACACGAACTTTTGGCCTTCTGATCCTTGGATAATTATGAAGAGCAGAACATCCCTGCCAACCCACATTGGAGTAGTGCCACTGAGAAATAAAACATTATCTTAAGCCACTGAGATTTTTGGGATTATCTGTTACTTCAGCAAAACATGGTCTATTCTGACTGATGCCCTTCCACCCAACTTCTGAAAACTTAAAATATTTTGTGCTTAACTGAGATTAAGATACCATGTGGCAATGAGAAGGATGATTCTGATAGAGTAAATGTATTTTACTTACGAAAAAAATGTTCTTTTTTAATGTGTGACAACTATAAACGTATTTATGACCTCATATGGCAATTTCTGGGTTTAGGTAAAGGTGACTTGTAGATTTCAATCTGTTCCCAAGTTTTATGATTCTAAGGCTAAAAGTACTGGGTTATTTTGGAAAGAAGTTTCTAAAGGGACAACAGACAAAGGTGCAGCAAGAGCTAATTTTGCAATTTAGCAGTCAGCGAGCGAGATTTCAAGAGAATTTACGGAGAGTGCTCATAGAGATATGATAGAGACAATTTTCCCCTTTGGGATTATTTTATTCAGTTTAGCATTCTGTACTTCAGACTTGTTATGAGCTAATGCTTACAGCAATGAACTAGGAAAATGACATGCAATTGGGATCATATGCATAAAATTACACGAAAAATTAAAATACCAAGGTTGTTTAGCACAGCTGCTTGCTAAATGAGATACATTTCCAATACAGATGATTATCATATAACAGGGAGATCCATTTAAGACTCTAAAGTCCAAAGGTATAATATAGTCATCAAAGAAATAGGTAAACAAAGACAGAAAAAGTAAAGAATTGTCTCCAATCAAATAGTTCCTGAAGCCAAAGAAATCTACATTGCTGAGCATCAGGAATCAGGAAGCAAAGTTCACTCTTTGTGAATGAACAGAGAACCAAAGCTTTTCGAAGGCAGGCCCCTGGCTGCCATCTGGGATGATTTGAATTTGAAATCACAAGTGACCTCTGTCTAGATGAGTCTTTCAAAGCTCTCCCTAGTACTCCTGTCTTTTCTCATACAATTTCTTATATTTTTGCCTCTGGTTCATGCATTATACAGGAGGGCAATGAAATACCCATCAGTCCTCAGCTGAACTTTAGAATAACAGCAGATATAACAGCAAACACATCCTGTTTGTGTTCTCCTTCTTGGGTTGAAGGTACTAAAATACTGTTAGCCTCCAGAGTCAAAGCAGGACCTATAACTTGTCTGGTAGCTGGAACTGCATTTTTTTATTAGTTTCAACAGTGTATACTTGCATTGGAGAATTACATGGTAAAACGGATGGAAAAAAAAAACCTTTTTATTTTTTTTATATTCTCAGGAAAGCACTCAGGAACAACAACAAAAATAACAGTTGCCCAGGACATGGGGTTTGAATGGAGAGTGGAAGCAAGAAGCAAAGTCTTGTGAGCTCAACTAGGGGATGTTGGCCGGATACTGAAGGCTGAAGTGCAAAGAATGTTTCTTGCCACGAGGATAGCTGCTTATGGAGTCTCAACCCTTTGGTGATAGGCTGAAGGAATACCTCTAGGGTTATTGTTCGATCATTGATAACTTGGTGGAAACCCAAAAGCAATGTCTGTGGAATATTCTGATGAAGGTTATACTTCGCACATTTGTTACAAACTTCCAGCTATGTCTTGATTTGAGAATGTAGTTATTCTGTCCAGATCAGCCATGTGTTAATAACACTTTGGATCTTGATGCTCATCCAGGCCAGCTATGTGCGAGGACACAGGGTAGAAAAATCAGTAAGACGCGCCCTTTTTTATAACTTCTTACTAAGAAACAAAACTGACCCTAAAAGCAACTTCCACAGCTCTTTTGATAGCTTAGCAGAGAGGTGGCTCAGCATGTCAGAATCTGCTCAACGAAAGAACAAGCTGACATCAACTACTGCTCACCTTTCCTGACAAGCCCAACTGTCCATCTGGAGAGTATCCGTTGGTAATGGTCACACAGGTGTTCCCTGACCCCTGGCCCTATATGTAGAGCACCAGAGGAACAGAAACACTGTGTGCTGGCGGGTTGACTGTGGGGTGTGGAGACTAAGGTGTTAGGATAGTAAGAGTTCAAGGGTTGCTATAGACCGAATGTTTGTATCCCTTCGAATCCATATGTAGAAATCCTAACCCCTAATGTGTTGGAGATGGGGCCTCAGAGAGGTGATTAGGTCTTGAAAGTGGAAACTCCGTGAATGGGATTAGTGCCCTTAGCAAAGAAAGGTCTCTTCTTGCCATGTGAGGACGCAAAGAAAATGGCCATCTGTGAACCAAAAAGTGGGCCTTTGCTAGACACTGAATCTTTCCAGTGCCCTAATCCTGGACATCCAAGCCTCCAGAACTCGGAGAAATAAATGTCTTGTTGATAAGCCACCAGTCTGTGGTGATCTGTCATAACCACCCAGACCCACTGAGACAAGTGTGTGTGTTCTACTACCTCTGAGCACCTAAGTTCTCCCCGGAAACCCCACGTTCCACTTGCACCGCGGGCTCGTGCTGTCTGAACGCCACCCCTCTGCACCGTGCAGGAGCTGTGCAGACAAGTAAACAACCCACCCATGGAGTGTTAAACGGGGGCATAAAAGCAGCGTTCTTCTGGCTGCAGCGAGAGGAAGACTCAGTCCATCCGCGGTGTAAGGACGGTTTCACGGAGGGCGTGGTCGTTGGGTGGGGCCCTGAAGGCTGAGCAGGATTTGGACCTATCAGGAATGAGGCCTCGGGGCCAAGGCAGGGACTGGGGAAAAGTGTGGGGTGCTTGGGTGGCAAGAGCCCTGCAGGGTTCGGAGGTATGTGCTCTCAGTGTGTTGTATCTGCCCAGATAGCAAAAGGATAGCAGGATAAAACCTACATCAGTTGACGCCACCGCCCTCCTAGGCACACCCATGTCTATAGGACAGTTGTCCCTAGGAAATCCTAGAACGCAGAGCTGAAGTGGATCAAAGACCCTTTAGAATATATTTTTTTTTTCTCTTCACAGTGGTTTTGCAGCTCTCCTTAAATGCACTGCTTCCTCCAAAGGGGGGGAGAGGGAGGGTCTTGAGCACGGTACTCATTCCGGTAAAGATATATTTATTTTAAAATGCATTTTTCTAAACATTTATCGCGATTTTGTTTGGTACTATTGGGTAGATCCCAATTTTTTTCTCTTCCAATAATTGGATTTTTGATTTTTCTTCTGTAAGATCTGGGCTTTGCATTTGTTGCTAAAAGAGATCTGAGGTTGTCTGTTTCAAAGGAGAAATGACTAGTCCCCTTTAAAATTCTAATAAAACACCTGTATTCAAACACCAAGTAAAACATATCATCGTTTCGTGACATTCTATAAAGAATTATAATTTTCTAGTAAGGCTTATTGATGTCACTGCTAGCAACATAAATACCAAAAGAAAAAAAATTATAAAATGTCACCCAACTGCTTCTTCCAAAATGTACAATACCATTAGCATAAGTTAGGATTTTAAGCTTAACTAAAAATTCCATTAGTGCGGTGTTCACAGACGTAGGTTTCTGAGAACAAAGGTTTTCAAGATTTGAGGTCAGGGCAAAAATACAAAATTTATAGTAGAACTCACTTCAAAATATTCCAGTTTCTGCCAATGGAGCATGAATTGATAAAAAGGGCAGGTTCACTCCATTAAATTAAAGATGGATGCAATGCTCCTTTTCACTCCTCATTCCAACTGCCTTCCTTCCTTAATATACAACTGACTTTGACCTTCTCAGATATCCATTCCCAGAAGCTGGGGCAACTAGTCTTTCTGAATAGGGAATAGGAGGAGGGCATTGCCATGTTCACCACAAATTTCTATGAAAGAACAGTTGTCAACCTAGAATTCTATATGCAGCTTTTTCTAAACATGGAGGTGAAATAAAGACATTTTTAGGCAAACACAAGAATGACAATCCAATGCAGCAACTTGTATAAAAAAATATTAAAGAAAATTCTTCAGTTTGAAGGAAAATGACAATGCATAAAACTTGTATCTACATAAAGGAAGGCAAAACAGTGAAAGTGATAGTTATGTAAGTAAATATGACAGACTTTTAAATTTCATTTTTTTTTTAAGATTTTTATTTATTTGAGAGAGAGCAAAAGAACACAAGCAGGGGGAGGGGCAAAGGGAGAAGGAGAAGCAGACTCCCCGCTGAGCAGAGAGCCCGATGTGGGGCTCAATCCCAGGACCCCGGGATCATGACCTGAGCCGAAGGCAGGTCATTTTAAAGTTTAAAGAATCAGTTCTCAAACTTTTTGGTCTCAAGGCCCATTTACGTTAAAAACATTGAAGATACCAAGGAGCTTTTGTTTATGTGAATTATAGCTACTAATATATTCAACATATTAGAAACTGAAACTAAGAAATTATATATGTATGTATATATATTCTTGTTATTTTCAAGTGAATTTATACATATAAGGTGAATTTTTTATATATATATTTATATATATAATATTTATATATATTTATATTTTTTATTTTTTATATTTATATATAAAATATTTATATATATTTACATATATATAAATATTTATATATATAAAATTTTTATATATTTATATTTATATTTATTTATTTTAAATTTATATATATATATAAAATAAATATATGTAAAAAGTGAATATATAATATATACAGTACATCAGTACAATAAGTATATATTCATTTTATATATATAAATTTACTTAAAAATAAGAATCGCATACATGTTAACAAAAATAACATATTTTCAAAGAAATATAACTGTATTTTAAAACAAAATCATTAGCAAGAAGAGTGTAACTGTTTCATATTTTTGGCAAATTTCTTTAATGTCTGAATTAAGAGAAGACAGCTAGATTCTCATATCTGTTTTGTATTCAATCTGTTACATGCCATATGTTATTTAGCCTCTAAAAATGTGAATATATCCTCATGAAGGAATGAGAGTAAAAAGGTAAAGGTTTTAAAAGCATTCTGAAAATAGTTCCAAACTCAAGAACAACATGAATTTCAGGGTTTCTGGACCACAATTTGAGGAAATTTGATTTAGGGCAAAGATAATAACAATGTATTTTGGAGTTTGTAACAGTATAGAGAAGGACAAAAATAGCCTATAGGATGAGAAGCCGGAGATAGAAGTCTACCTCTGCCAAGTTCTCACACTCTACCAGTGTTATAATCAACATAAAGGTTAACAATAAATTAAAATTGTATATTAATCTCAAGAACAGTCATGGGCAGGAGGTTTGTGGAGAAAGAAAAGGAGAGTTAATAAGCTGAAAGTGGAGATAAAATAGAATACCAATGTTAATCACTGGATCCACAAAAAGACAGGAAAAGAGTGGAAAAGAACTACTAAGAGATGGCATAAATAGTAAATAAATGGCAAGAAGGAAAATTAAACACCAAAATAGCAGAAATTACATTAAATTAATCTAAACAGTCTAGGTTATCTTTTAAAAATCTAAATTACACAAAACAAATAAAAAAATAAAATGACCTGAACAGTCTAGTTCAGGATTTTTTTTAAAAACAGGTCAATAAAACTATATGCTGAGTACAGGGACATACATTAAATATAAAAACACAGTGAATGTACAGAGAAAATATATGCCATTGTGAATAATAATTATAACAAGCTTTGAAAGATAATATTGGATAGAGTAGTTTTTAAAACAATGAAAAAAGAGGAGCATCAAATAATGGTAAGAGTGAATAAATCAACAAGTGTTAAAAGTTCTCTGAATATATACCTATTATAGAGCTTCCACATACATAAAGAAAGAATTCACACAAATAAAGGAATTTTTTAAAAACCAATCTACAATCATAGTGGGGGATTTTTATCAATGGTATCTCAACTGCTATGGAACATTAGGGCAAAAATCAATAAAGACAGAAGACACTAGAATGATGGAATGGCACTAACAGCCAACTTGACTTAATTGACATTGAGAAAACACTTCATCCCAACAGAGCAGAGTGTACATTCTTTTCAAGTGAACAATGAACATTCACCAAGATCATAATACATATACCTAACCATCACACACCTTTTAAGAAATTTAAAGGATTAAAATTATACAGTGTATTATCTCTGACTGCAACAGAATTAAAATGAGAAATCAATAAAATTACTTAAAAGTTTCCCCCAGATATTAGGTAATTAAACAACACAATTCCAAATAACACGTGGATAAAAGAAAAAATTACAAGAAATATTAAAAATAGTTTATTAAGTGATGAATTTAAAACTACATATTAGGGGCACCTGGGTGGCTCAGTCAGTTAAGCATCTGCCTTTGGCTCAGGTCATGATCTTGGGGTCCTGGGATCCAGCCCTGCGTCAGGCTCCCTGCTCAGCGGTAAGTCTGCTTCTCTCTCTCCCTCTGCCCCTCCCCCCTGCTTGTGCTCTCCTTCTCTCCCAAATAAATAAATAAAATATTTTTTAAAAACTACATATTAAATATGAGATGCAGCTAAAGCAGCCTTGATAAGAAACATATAGCTTTGCATGTTTATATTAGGAAAGATAAAAAGCTCAAATCAGTGACCTAAGCTTTCACTGTAAGAATCTAGAAAAAGAAGAGCAATTTAAATGCAAAGTGGAAAGAAAAAAGGAAGAAATATGAGAGCAAAAACAACAAAAATAGAAAATAAATAATAACGAAACCCAGCCTACCGGGTAAGTAGCTTGAAAGTCATTGCTCCATTCTAACAACAAATAAAAAGTTGAATGAACTGAAAAATCAACAGCTCCTCTTATATCCCTCAAAGAAGTGAGGTCACGGGACAAACCAGGACCCTCAAAATTTTAGAGACACACAAGCAAATACAGAGAACCACAGTTTCCTGAAGCAGAAGTTCATGGGCAGAGACCTCCAAGAGGAACAAGGTATGGTTAGGAAAACCTGAAATTTAACTGAGGAATTGCTGAAGGCATCTCCAGTGGGACACAGTCATGGTGGGGAAGTGGCAGAGAGGTGGTGGGGGGAGGCATACACATTCAAGAGCTTTACCTCCAACAGCTTGACCAGGTGTCACAGTGAAGATCAGAAAAAAGTCTCCTGTGCTCCTGGGGGGAGAGAAACCATTTCTTAATACACTAGAGCATTCTGTCCTACTTAACAAGGCCTGCTCTGGAGAGAAATTATTTTGCCAGAGCATAACTTACTGGAGTTTTCTCAAAGCCTAACCAACCTGGGGTAAGGAAAATACCCAACTCCAAGCCCATCTACCTTCCAAGTGGGAGAAAGGAATACCCCCTCCAGCCCTCTCTAGCCATCTCACACAACCTATAGGACTGAAAAAAACCTGAAAAACATTTATGAAGGTTATAGTCCAGAGGCATCGGCTCACTAAAAGACTGAGACCTAATCCTCAGAATGTCTCCCTTCCCCCCACACCCTGCCATGACCTTACTAAAGACCAGTTTATCACGGTCCTTCTTCCCAGTACATGATATCTGCCCTTACACAAAAAATTACTAGGCATACTAAAAGGCAAAAAAAATAAATAAATAAATAAAAAACATAGTGTGAAGGACAGAACAAGTATCTGAACCAGACCCAAATATGGCAAGGATGTCAGAATTATCGACCATAAATTTAAAACAACTATGATTAAAATGCTGAGGGCTTTTATCGTATTTCAATATGTAACCAGCTAACTACTGGAAAATGAAATTAAAGCAACACCATTTACAACGGCAAAAAAGAAATCATGAAATACTTAAGAACAAAATTAACAAAAATAGTCAAGACTTGCACATTAAAAACTGAAAACTACTGAGGGAAGTTAGAGGCCTATGAAAATAAATAGATGTATTAGGGCGCCTGGGTGACTCAGTTGGTTAGGGGACTGCCTTCGGCTCAGGTCACGATCCTGAAGTCCCGGGATCGAGTCCCGCATGGGGCTCCCTGCTGCTCAGCAGGGAGTCTGCTTCTCCCTCTGACCCTCCCCCCTCTCATGTGCCCTCTCTCTCTCTCTCATTCTCGCTCTCTCAAATAAATAAATAAATAAAATCTTAAAAAAAAAGAAAATAAATAGATGTATGATGTAAATGTGCTGGAAGATGGCATAGTCTAAGAATGTCAGTTCTCCCCAAATTGATCTATACATTTAATACAATTCCAATCAAAATCCCAGCAGGTTGTTGTGGTGGTAGATAATCTAGTTCTAAAATTTACATGGAAAAGACTTAGATTTGTCAAAGCAGCTTAGAAAAAGAATAACATATTGGCAAATTTAAATTACCTGTTTTCAAGACTGATGATAAAGCTAACTAGTCATGACTGTGTAATGTTGGCATAAAGATAGGTATATAGACCAATGGTGCAGGCTAGACAATCCAGAAATATTAGAACACATACATGTTCGGGGCGCCTGGGTGGCTCAGTCGTTAAGCGTCTGCCTTCAGCTCAGGTCATGATCCCGGGTTCCTGGGATAGAGCCCCACATCAGGCTCCCTGCTTGGCAGGAAGCCTGCTTCTCCCTCTTCCACTCCCCCTGCTTGTGTTCCCTCTCTCACTCTCTCTCTGTCTCTGTCAAATAATAAAATAAAATCTTTTACAAAAAAACGAACACATACATGTTCAAAAGTTTTTCAACAAGGGTAACAAAATATTTTACTGGGGAGAGGAGCGTCTTCTCAACAAACGGTACTAGAACCATAAGATATCCCTATGGAAGAAAACAAACTTGAACGCATCTCACAATGCTGCCAGAAATCAACTCAATATAAAACTACTACATGAATCTAAAATAATCTTTTAATGTGTTTAAGCAATTACGCATTTTGGGGACTATGTGTTGGAGCTGTTCAGAAAGCCAGAGATACTGGCACCAGAGACCACCCCTTTCCCTCTTAGACCACACTGTCTGTAACATAATGTGGTGAACCTAGTAGATCAGAGAAAGTTAAATATGTAATGAACTGTCCTACATTTTAGTTATTAATTAAATGACATGCATCTCTCTGCTGTAAGTGAAGCAGTGTAGTCACAAAATGTCTGCTCATCAGACAAGAGACACACAGGGAGCAGAGACGGCTTTGTTAGAGCTTCATTCTTGCCATAGGACTGCGGAAATCAACGTTTTCACTCATGAGTCCAGAAGGCAGGATGCAGTTCAAGAATAGATTGAGAATCTATTGCCAATATTCCCCCAGAACCAGCTTATGCCTAGAATGTGATAAATTCTTTTTGTACTTTTAAATGATAGATCGTGAGTATTCCAGGCCAAAAGGGTTATCCAAGATCTTATTATATTCTAAGCTCTTCACTATCTATAAAATTAAGATATCCCTTCTATACAGTGAGAAAACTGTGAGTCAGGGGGTTGTGAGAAATTACAGAAAGTCATAACACAAAATAGAACATAAGTGTCCAAGAGGGTTGAAAACTCAAATGTTCCAGAGGGTTCAGAGAGAGACTCAAGTATCAGATAAGGCTTCTTGGAGGGTTAGGTATTTGAGATAGCTTTAAAAATAAATGTGAAAATTTATGGAATCCCATTAATGCCTGGGAGAAACATGCCTGTTATTTGCATTATTGTTATTTTTCAAGGCCCGCCTTTCCCATGGAGTTTGTAAATCTAAAGCTCTAATTGTAGGGCGAAACTTGATCTTAGCCAAAAGGCCTGAGAACTGATGGCTCTGACTATTGAGGATTGTGAGTTAATGGATTCTGGATGAGGTTTTAGTACGTTAGGTACTTTCTCTATGACAAGATGATGGAAAGATTAATTGTGCACATTCAGTATTTGAAGTGAAGTCTCCAAACAAGTGAATTGCTTTAAATACTCGGTAACCTAACCTATAGAAAAACTGGTAATAGCAGTCATAAATAGAATTGTGCATACTTTATATCAAGTGCATAGACATTAGTTTGACTCAAGATGGGGGAAATACATAATACATATAATAGTAATGAAGATCACCACAAGGGGAATAGAAGAGAACTACAACAACAACAACAAAAAAAAACAACTGGTGGCCAATTAAATTAAATCAGATTCATAAGAAAACCACCTGGATATTTTCACAGAGACTGAACGAGAAATCTTGAGATAATGAAATGAATTTCAGTAAAAATCAAGAGCTGGATGCATGCTAGGTCACTCCCCCCAAAAAACCATAAACCTAAACTCTGAATCTTAGAAAGATTTAAAACCACCTTTCCTGCCAAGTCCTGTAGACAGATAGAGGAAGAACTTCCAGACACAGTGAAATCAGAATGAATCAGAAGCCCTGGTCCTTGCAAAGGGCTCCTCAGGTATGTTAATTTTCCTTACCTGGAAATCATTAGCATTTAATTGTATTTCATGCCCACATTAAACTAAAATTCCGCATGGGACAGCCTCAGACTTCACAAATCAGACATGTCAAGAATATTCCATCTCTGGGTAGCCTGTGTTGGAAAAGTCACTGACCTCACCATTTCATATCTCCAGCAAAATTATGATCCCAAGAAAGAAGAAAATGTCTCCTTGCTGAGTATCTCTCCATTCCCTTTTCTCTTTTCCTGTTTCTTCCACTCCCCTTCAATTGGAGTATCATTTGCTTCCTAATCCAGAGCTAACATTTCTACTCTCCATTTTGAATTTTCCCCTGATTTCCTACCTTAGGGAAACAGGATGGCCATCTCTTCTTCTAGTGCCCCAATACTGAAGGGCCATCTTGGCCTGGAAATCTGTGAGGAAGATCAGCCTGATATTTTCAATGGCTCTACAAACAGCCCTTTCATCCGTACACCATTCCTGGGGCAGGATTTTCCCCCACCCTAGGAGGGCCTGAGTGCCCAGGCTCCTTGCCTACGAAGCATTCACACCTCGTGAGCTCAGTACCGGTAGAACGTCAGGGAAGAAAAACAAATCTACACATTAGAAGAGATACATTTTTTTCTTTCTTCCTTGGAGCTCCTTCCCAACTTCATGGATTGTTTTAACCACTAATAATAAGTTTTAACTTAATGAGATGTATTAGTTTTCTATTGCTACATTAAAATTTACCACAAAATTAATGGCTTAACCTACACCTGTTGATAATCTTGTATTTGTCCAGTTGAAGTCCAGGTGGCTTAGCAGGATCACCAGGGTCAGGGGGCCAAAATCCAGGTGTCAGCCAGTCTGGGCTCTTACCTGGATCCTCTGAGATAGAACCCACTCTCACACCTATTCAGGTTGTCTACCGCATTCAGTTCTCTTGGGGGTGTAGGACCAAGGCCCCCATTCTCTTGCTGCTGTGAGCGGCAAGGTCATTTTCTAGGTTCTAGAGACTGACCACTTTCCTTGGCTTATGGTTCCATCCATATTCAAAACCTGTGGCAGCTGTCAGACTCTCCTTGTACTTGGAATAGCTCTGACATTCTAGCCCATCCAGCTAATTCGGGATAACCTCCCTATTTGAAGGTCAACTGATTAGAAAAAGGAATTTGCAAAATTCCTTTGCCATGTAACATATTTACAAGCATGGTATCTCATCATGTCCACAGGCTCCAGAGATTAGCCCATGGAATCTTGGGGCAGGGGAGGTGATTTCTAGTATTCTGCCTATAACATGAGGCTCTTAGCCAAATACATATAGTCTTATTTTTAGTTTATTGCATATATTATTATTATCATAGTTTTTTTTCATCTTGAATCCTGGGCTTATCTTAGATATTAGTTTCCAAAAAGAATATTTTTTGGATACCTCTAACTTATTTGTTTAAGTAATCTGGAGATTTTGTTTTGTTTTTTTCTCTTTTAAATCTAAAGACTATTATACATCATTTTTATCAACAATTTATAATGGTTGCTGTAATAAATTTTTAAAACAATCTCGTTCTCAAATTTGAACACTAACTACAAATGTTCTTTTTACTTGTAATTTAGTTTTTTATTTAATTTAAAGTTATTGTAGATTTGATCATGTTATTATTCTCTATTTGGAAATCTTTCAAATTCTCTTCCTGACATTAGATAAATCCCAATTGCCCTCGAATAACACACGTGACCATTTATGACACAGCCCCATTCTGCAGAGATCATTTCATTTTTTCCCATTCTTGCCCTAACCTTGCTATGCTATGGTCACAGAATTCCAAAAACAAGTGTCAATAACTTTAAAAGTGCCAAAATCATGCAGAGTATATTATATCACAACAACAAAACCAAGTAGAAATAAGACTGGTACCTGAAAAGTATCCCAAATATTTGAAAATTCAGCAATACACTCTGAAATAATCCATGGATCAGAGAAGAAGTCACAAAGGAAATCAGAATATTTTGAACTGAATGAAAGGGAAAATATAATATAACCATATTTGTGGGATATACCTAAAGCAATGGATATAGGAATTGTTAGGGCATTAAAAACCTATATTAAAAATCGAAAAACATGTAAAATTAATTATCTAACACAAGAATCTGGAAATAAAAGAGCAAATTAACAACAGAGAACGTAAAAGCTAAGAGAAAATGCAATAAGCACATAAATAAATAAAACATAAAATGGACAAATAAGAAAACATTAATGAAACCAAAGCTGGTTCTTTGAAAAGATTGATAAAATTGATAAGCTTCTACCAAGAATGATCAAGAAAATAGAGAGGACACTAATTACTAATCTCAGAGATGAAGGATAAGGCCCTCATCACATATTCTACACATATAAAAAGAATAATAGGGAATAATGTGAACAGTTTTATGTCAATAAACTGGGAAGTCTAGCTGAAATGGACAAATTCCTTGATACAAAGCTAACACAAGAAAAAATGGAAAATCCGAATTAGGCCCTCATCAACCAAAGGAGGCTGCTCCAGTGTCCCCCACTGAGGGTCAGTGTTGCTGCTCGACTCTAGTGTCTAATCTCAGTTTTGGAAAATGCAGAATTGGGCTCCTTCACAGTTCTGCCACCTCTTCATCATCCTCCTGAAAGGAAGTACTTTAGACTTCTAGAAAAGAAAGAGGTGGGGTGCCTGGGTGGCTCAGTCAGTTAAGCATTTGCCTTCAGCAAAATGAAAGCTATGAAATGATATAGAAGCCATGTAGTCAAGATTTTGTTTTCATTCATTTGTTGAAGTGGAAGTATCCTAGCCAATCATTATCATGACAATGCTTTTATATTACCTTTCATTGTTCAAAGCAAGGTGCCAGAAACATGTGCTAATTCAGATGCATTGGTGGTAGATCCATTGTCAGGTAGATCTATAATATATGACTATTGAGAGTAATCAAAAAGATGTGAATGGGGATGCCTGGGTGGCTCAGTAGGTTAAGGGTCTGCCTTCTCTCAGGTCATGATCTCAGGGTCCTGGGATAGAGTCCTGCATCGGGCTCCTTGCTCATCGGGAGCCTGCTTCTCCCTCTGTCTGCCATTCTCTCTGCTTGTGCTGTCTGACAAATAAATAAATAAATAATCCTTTAAAAAGAAAGAAAGAAGGAAGGCAGGAAGGAAGGAAGGAAGGAAGGAAGGAAGGAAGGAAGGAAGGAAGAGAGAGAGAGAAAGAGGTCTTCAGTTCTCACATAGAAGTTGGGGATAATGATGCTTCACTCTTTCCTTGTAAAACTCCCACATCACCAAAAATAAATAAATAAATAAATAACCTGTGAAGAATACCTGGTATTTTTTCACACACATATAAAGAGAGAAATGTATCTTTATATATGGACACACACACACACACACACACATATATGTGTATACCCTTCCTTCCTTCCTTTTTTCCTTCCTTCTCTCCTTTTTTATTTCTTTCGTTCCTTCATCTGCCCATTTAGTACGCTCCAGACAGCAATATTCTTTAAAATATTATTTCGGATATTAACTCAAAACATCCCTAATTGCAAAGATGACCCCTAATTATTTAAGCAAATCAGATTCAGACTATCTCTGCTCTTTGTGACTGGTTCCAGAATGGTTCCAGTTTGGGTCAATGTGGTATAAAGAGAGGTTTGCCTCTGGCTCCACAGGAAATTCCTTCTCATCCTCCTAGGAAAATGCACTGAACTGTTCTCGCCATCCCAAGTGTGAATAAGGAATCCCAAAGGCCCAGATCCTAACAGCTGTCATGCTCAGGGAACCAGCTTTGTGGGGAGCTGAGCTATAGACACAATGCCTGGATCCTCCATGACTCACGTGAGAGTCATCCACACTGGATGAGGGAGAGCTCATCCGCAATGAGACCCATCCACACTGAAGCCAATGGCACCTTGGATCCCCAGGCCATGAGCCTTGGGGACTTCCTTACTGTTGCAGATATGGGGTTGAAAATATCCCAAATGTTTCATAGGAAAGAGAATCAAGTTATTTCTAATTAAGTGGATGATATACATTGATAAAGAAAAGTACCCAGTAGACTAAGTCTGGGAAGTTTATCTGAGTAGGAGACCTGGTCCCAGAGACCAGCCTGCTTTTAATTATAGACAAATTTGTTATTTCCCTTTTCTGGTCTGTGGTTTCTGTGCCTCCTCATTCATAATAGTCATGCAAATTAGAAAAATTATTCCATGGGACTCAGTAAATATGTAAATTAATGGGAATACTCCCACAAAGTCAACTATAATTAAATTTATCATGATTCCAGCTTGATCTGATTCATTATGAGACAGTAAGTTTTCAGATGATTTTGAATTAATGCTAGACTACACCTTACTATAATCCAGACACCAATTACTGCAGAATATTATTTTAAATATTAACTCAATAACTCACTCTTAATTGCAGGTGTGCTCCCTGAATAAGCCAATCAAAAGCAGCCCATCCCCACTGCCACTGTTGGGATCTGGAGTGGAAACATGGTACTACCTGGACCAATGAAGTATAATGACAGGTTTGCTGCTAGCTTCAGAGGCAGTTCCTGTTGCTCTCCTGGGGAATGCCCAGGAGCAGACCTTTCCATCCGCAGGTGTGAAAGAGGAACCCTGGAGCCTCAGGTCCTAGCAATTCTACCTTCAGGGAACCAACTCTGGTAGGAGCTGGATGTGGCCCAGGGACTGGGAGACAGAAAGCCTGGGTGACCTGTAACTCCTCTGAGCCAGGGGACCCATCAGCACCACAGCCAGCATTCTTTTGGCCCTCCTAGGATTGCGCCTGGGGTCTCTCCTTCTAACTTATGGAATCACCACCACAGGCTCATACGTCCTCCAAGCTGAGAGACTCGGGGTGTTCTAACTAAGCACACAATGTACAATGATCAACAAAAGGGCCCAGTGGACTAAGTCTGGGAAGTTTGTTCTAAGTAGGAGATCTGGTCCCAGGGACCAGCTTGCCTTTTAATTATGGGCAAATTTGTTATTTCTCCTGTATGTGCTTTGGCCATTCTTCACTTTCAACATTCAATCAGGTAAGAAAAATTACTCCATAGGACTCAGGAAGTGTGTAAGTGACTGGCAATCCCCTACAAAGTCAATTATAATTAAACTTATCGCGCTTCCAGCATGGTCTGATTCATCATGAGGAAGCAAGTTTTCAAATGACTTTGAATTAATGCTAGAATAGTGTATCAGTCTTCAGTAACTTCCCGTGAAGTACTATTAATAGTCAGCCAGTGGCTGTGACTTAAAATGTATTCCATTTGGAAGCCAGCCATAGGAACTCCCCTACAGAAGGAAGAGGAAATGAAGTATGTATATAGACCTCTTCAAAACTGCATGCCAGTACTATTCCTAGATAAAGATATCTATAATCAGACCTCAAATATGTTGATTCTGGTCTGATCGTGGTTCCAAGGAATTTATTCTACCAGTTACACATCTTCCAGGAGTCACCAGTGAAATCTCTACACCTGTGGAAGGAACACCATGCTATGGACATGTTTTTGTGAACCTGTTTGAAGCAACTGGCAGGTACATCCAATGAAATGTTCTCTCCCTGAGCTTTATACCCTTAGCAAATGACTTCAAGAGATGGGGCTAAATGGCAATTACATCATTCCCAGGAGCAGTGACGATAGTGTACAGACAAACTCTTCCCATGGCATGACCTCTGGTCTGCTCGCTGCTGCCCAACCCACTTTGAAGCTGTCCTCCAGCTTTTTCTCCGAGCTCCTGAGAGGGTTCCAGTAAATGCCACCTTTGGTTAAGATGGCCACAATTGCTTTCCCCTGCTAGTAACTGGAACTGTGATTTCCACCAACACCCAGGATTCCCACCTTCCTCACACGTTCAGAGAATCGTTATCATGTTAGTGAGTTTCCGCTACATTCCTCTGAGCTGGAAAGGGAGAAAGGAAAAGGGAGCTTGTTGCTGTGTCCAAGGAAAATCACAGCAAGGTGAGGCTGATCCTGGTATCACCTGGTCATGTCTTCGATCCCCACTGAGACAGCTTGCCTGGGTAGTTCAATAGGACACAGGGAAGGGAACTGAACGCAATGGCTTTGCAGCCAGGCAGATCCAAATTCAAATTTCATGCTTTGCTTTGATGGTTTTATCATTCTGGCAAGTTCCTTAACTTCTTTCACTCTCGTTTTCCTAAAATGCATAATATTTCACTTAACTTGTACATTACGGAAAGGATGAGGGATGTTGGCAGTAGTTGCTGGCACAGGTGTGTGCCATAAGTGACAGCAACTATTATTATTAATATTCATATCATCAAATCACTTCTTTACAGGACGTTGCAATTGTGGAAGCTCACATTTTGGAGTTGGATAGGTCTACTTTGAAATTGGGACCTGCCAGCTTTACTGACGGTAAAAATTCAAGCATAAACGCAATTCAAAAGGTTGGCTACAGCCAACTGGCAAGCACTTCACCTTATTTGAGCCTCATCTCTTTTTCTGTAAAAGGGAAATAAACTTATGCTTGTCAAGATTTGTAGGAGGTCAGCTGGAGAGTATTTTTAACACCCAGAACTATAGTGGTTCACAGTAGGTGTGTGATTTCCATCACTTTCCTCCTATTTTTCTCTGCCTTTTCTTCTCTTTTTTCTTCCCTACAATCTTTCAAAAACTAACATCTGTTCCGTCTAGTCCTCAAGATCCTGCTCAGTTTGGTTTCAGTTTAACCTTGGGGGTGTTACCTTCAACTTCTCTGATAACAAATCCTCCATTATGTCCAGACCCACCTCAGCACCCTCTTGCAATCGCTGTCCCTTACCATGCCCATCAGTGCCTCTGTCACGAGCTTTGTGCCCCGGGCAGCCATGTCAGCCCACACATGTGCCCACAGGGTGACTTAACCACAGCTGCCTGTTTCCTCACTGACCAGACACAAGGTCTCTTGAGGACCAGACACAAGGAAGCCCAGTATAATGCTCTCTCTCACGGCAGCCACAGAAACGTCGGGCCTCTCGCTCTGTCACTGATGTTTTCATTCCTCATCTATTCCCCAATAAAGGAATTAACTAGTTCCTTTGTTTTCTCTCTTTTCTTTGACAGTGGAACAGGACCATCTTTATTAAACATAGCAGAATAGAAGGAGACATACTTTTTTGAGTTGAGGAGTATATATCGCTGAGCCATAAAACAAAATTCTCATGTCAAAACAGTTCATCCCTGTCTCTCTTGTCACTTTTGTTAAAACAAATTATCTTATAAACAAACCAGAGAAGTTGGATTTTCTTGGCTCCTTCCTGTGGTTTTATGCATGGTTCTTCACCTCGTCTCTGCTAGAGAGGCAGTTGGTCCCGTGGCTGAGCACATGGTCAAACCTTTTCCTGTCCCTTGCTGGCCATGTGGTCCCAGCAAAGGAGGACACCACCCCTCCTGGGTTGCTTTGGTGAGCACTATGTGGGAGGCCTGAAGAAAGGTGGGTATAAGGGTCATGATGCTTCCAATGACAAAGCCTGTGCTTGGAGCCAAGACTCTGCTCTTTTTTTTTTATTTAGGTGAGAAAGACTGAATAAGGGGGTTTCTCTATAGTCCTTTTAGGGGTTTATGCTTTTTTCTTTTAAGTCACTTCCAGCCACTAGATGAATCTGAACCAGCTCATGCCAGCTTAACAAGTGTCCCATGGGAGGGAAGGTTTTGACACAATGGCCCCTCAGAAGTCATCTGCAAGGACATTACCCTGCTTTGACAGCTTGGCAGCGTGGAGGACAACTCTCACCGAAATAACAACAAACTAGTAAGTTAGCCTGCCACGTTCTGTGGATGCTGACAGAGACGCGAGGTCAGAGATGAAGGACTTCACGGTAAAATCAGCAGCAGGATCATTACCTGAGTCCTGCTGATTCCTTGGCACCCCAACCCCACTGGACAATGCCAAAGTCCAGGGGGAGGCTGAGTGTGCAATGGGGCATAACCACAGAAGGACCCTGAGCTTAGGGAATCTGTCCCCTCTACAGTAAGCAGCAGTCAGCCAGCAAGCCTGTGCTTTGGCTCCACCCAAACAGAGGGAGATTGGGGCCAACAAGCATCACATAGTTCGTTGTTTGCTGGGTTACCTCACTTTTCAAGGATCACAAGCTGCAGATAATCCTGAGACATGGCCGGGAGAAGACCTAGTCAAGGCATTGAAATGTTGACCCACTCAGCAGAGGTATCTGAGTGACAGAGGCCCATGGCGGGCTGCCAGAAACACCACCCATCTGGTAAAATGCTACCACACCTTATCCTTTGTCAAAAAACACTATTGACCAACATGAGTGCATGTCTTTATTGTAGAGATGCATTTTCATTGTTGGAAAAGAACACAAGAAACAGTCATTTAATAAATTTAAAACCATAGGAAAATAGAAGCAAAATGGCCCCATTTGAAGACATGTACTTCAACGTTTATCACAGAGTGACTAAATGTATTCTGAATGTTACAAGAGAAGATAATTATGGAAAAATTCATTGTTTCATTAAAATTATCATTCATGCAGTATGCATTTGTTGGCAGAAAATTCTGTAAATTCGTGAATATAATGATTTGTAAGAACCGAATTGAGAAGCCCTAGTTTAGCAAAACGCAAAGTCTGGATCGTTGTTAGCTACTATTCCTGAAGAACTATCACAAATCAAACTTGACAAGCAACTCCATTTGTATATTGTTATTATCAAACATTTATAATTAAATGCTTGATTTAAATGCATTTCATTTCAGACATCGAAGGATACTTCTCATAACTGAGGAAAAATAAAAACCACACAATTAGATATAATGGCACAAATATTTCAACAGACTTTTGAAATACTGTGGTTTCTCAGACGTGGCATATATGGCTTACTATAAATTCTGAATGCAATACAGTCAGATGTGTTACATTGAGAATATATACTTAAATATTTAAATATTAATCTAAGGGGCATGGTACTAGGTTACAGGAAGAGCGGATAGAGGTCTGTAGACTATGGAACCAAAAACATGAACTCCCTTCCCTGGCAGTCTTGGAGAAATCTTGCTGACTCTGTTGGAAAGGAGAAAACAGTAACCCTTGCAATTTAATAACAAGGAGGCAGCAACAGCAGAAGTGCGTATTTAGCACGTGGCAGGCACTGCTTTAAGCACTTTGTATGTGTTATAGGTAAAATAATGGACTCCCAAAAAATGTCTACAGCCTATTCCCTGAAACCTGTCAATATGTAACATGGTCAAAAGTGCTTTGCAAATGTGATTAAGATAAGGGTCTTGATATGGAGAGGTTATTCTGGATTAGTTGATCCCAAGGCAATCATGAGGGTCAGTATAAGAGGGAGGCAAGAGAGTCAGGATCAGAGAGAAGTGATAGCAAAAGCAAAAGTTGGAGTGAAGCACTTTGAAGGTGGAAGATGAGGCCAGGAGCCCAGGAACACAGGCAACCTCGGGATATGCTGGCAAACGCCGGGAATGGATTTTCCCCTGGAGCCTCCAGAGAGGAATGGCCCAGTTGACGCCTCGGCTGTGCCGCGGTGTAACTGCTTTTGGACTTCGGACCTCCCGACCTGCAAGCTGGTAACTTGTGTTGCTCGTAACCACTAGGTTTGTGCGAATTTGGTCCAGCAGCCAGAGGAACCCATACCGCCTGCATGATCCCATCCAGCTTCAAGACGCCCCTGTTGGGTCCATACCAGTCCCCTCCTCTCTTTCCCATCTCGCTTGGGTGCCATTCTTTTCTTCCACACATCCCACGTTCAGTTCATCGGCGCATTTTTTTTCTGTTCTACCACCAAAATATACCCAGAATGTGACTTTTTCTCACCACATCCACAGCAGGCCATGGTCCAAGCACCACTGCCCTAATGTGTCTGGCATGGGATCAGACAAGGCAGCCCCTGGCTGGGCTCCTCGCTCTCCGCCTGCCCCTCTGCGGCCCCCCCTCTCGGCAGAGTCCCCCACCTTGCCCCATACCACACGCGTGTGACCTACCCTTACCTCTCAGCCCTTGTCCTCCTGTCCCCTCCCACCCTTTCCCCTGCCCTAGGCCACTGGGATCATGTGGTTCCAGAACTCAGTGGGCAGTTTCTAGCTTTAGCGCCTGTTATGGGCTGGATTTTTACACCCCGCCCCCACCAAAATTTACAGTTTGAAATCCTAATCTCTAGTCCCTCAAAAGCAACTATATTTGGAGATAGTTCTTCAAAGAAGTAAAGAATAGAAATGAGATCATTAGAGTGGACTCCAACCCAACATGACAGGTGTTCCTATAAGAAGACATTAGGACACCGACAGGTACTTAGGGAAGGCCGCATAAGAACACAGGGAGGAGACAGCTAACAACAGTCAAGGAGAGAAGCCTCCAAAGAAAGCAACCCTGCCAACGCTCTGATCTTGGACTTCTAACTTCCAGAACCGTGAGAAAATACATTCCTGTAAATTAAGCCCCCTAGTGTGCGGCGCAGCCCTGGGAGGCTAGGATAGTGCCTTAGTCCCCTATTTCTCTCGGGTCTTTGCTCAAAAAATCACCTTCCCAGTGTTGCCATTCTTGGACAAATTTTCACCCTCTTTGCTTCTGAATTTTCATACCCATTTCCCTGATTTATGTGTCCTTCACCCACAGACATTCTTTGGAGCCAGCTGCAGAGTGGAGAGCACCAATCCCTATCATTATGAACAATTTAGATGGTACCTACGACGGATCTATCACTTTCCGGAAGCCAAGTTTTGTCCACATGATTTACGTAAATTATATCCCTTAACCTCCACAATATCCCTAGGAGGTAGAAAGACTGTTTACCCCACTTACAGATAAGGAGACTGAGGGTCATGGAGGTTAAATGTGTCGCCGACATTGGTGCAGTTAGTAAGATTAAATTATTACAAGTAAAGGTTAAATGGGACAGACAATTAATCCCAGAATCCACCCTTTCATGATTAATGACAAACTGGGCAGACCCTGGACTTTGAGCCACCTGCCCAGGTAAGACCTAGAGCTTGAGCAGCAAAGAACTGCACTCCCTTCAGGTAAGCTCACTCCCAAGGCAAGGAAAGGAAAGAGCCTAGCCAACAGACACATTCTTCTTACTCACCAACTTAGTAATGTGATAAATCCTAAGGCAGAGAGTGGAAAGTGGGACAGAGATCAGAGGCTTACACACATCAGGCTCTGCCCACAGAGAAGGAAACGTCAGGAGTGGGAAAGAACTGTTCCTCCCTACTACCATCCTTCAGGGACAAACCCAGTCACTCCTCCTTCTGAAAGATAATGGACTCTGCAGGCAGAACTAATCTTCCTTTCCTCTGACTCTTTCCAGTATGGACGCTCTAATGGGACTTGCTCTCTCTTATAGCATGGATAGTTCTGTAGATAGCCAATATCCCTGAATAGATTGTGGGCTCATGAGAAAATTCTTCCTATCCTAGCATTTTGTCTTACTCTCAGTAGCTAACATTTTCCTTCACGAAGAGTAAAATCTCCATGACGAGTAAGTAAATGATTGAAATCTGGAGTACATACTATGCAAAACAGATTGATGTGTATTTACAACAAATGGTCGGGCTCCCTTTTCCTTGTGGCATGGTGAACTTTACAGTCAGTGTCCTGAGTGCTACACAAGAGAAGTCCTGGGTTAAATTCTCCCGATGCAGGACAGGAAACCAGGTTGGAATCTAACAACGCATGTTAATTGCTGAGACTGAATATCATTTCAGCATTTCAGTCTAGCTCCTGGATTTCTAAGGCAATGAACTAATTATTCAACAGTTAACAAACCAAATAGCATGAACTGGCCACAATTTTTGTAAGTAAATTTGAATATTTTCTGCTCTTGACTATCTCATTTTATCCAGTGTTTAAAACAATGAATTATTAATGTGACTGAAAATTTTCCATCAGAAGGTAAAGCTTTCTAAGGGCTTTTTATAACAGAAGTAAATTATAGATTTGGCATTTGTAAATTCCAACTTAAGGAATATCGTTCATTTTTATTGGGATGAGAACATTTTGAGCTAAAGGAGTAAAAGTGATATTTTCTCTTCCAATTAGGGAAAGTCAGTTACTGGAATCATGAATTATCAGACATCATTTTAGAATAAAGTGATAGAAGAATGTAAACTAATTGAAATTCACGGCTTTGTGTTCCCCTTTGAAACGTAATTTTGAAAAGGAAGTAAATGCACTGTTACTGATGGTAACAATTCTTTGTTTTAATAACTGTAATGTCACTATCCCCTTGATTTGCCAGGAAAGACTCTTGTGGCCTTGCCTTGGGCTGAGAACTCTCTTTGGGGCTCTCCCAACACCCCATGTATGTCTCTAGAATGTGCCCATAGTATCGACTCCACCAGTCTGACTACCTCCCACATCAAACAGTAAGACCCTCAAGGGAAGGATGGTCACACTCAGCCAGCATGGATTCTGGACAATGATGGGTATTTCAGGACTGACATTCCTCGTACTAAATGACGGTTCCTCCTGGTCTTCACACTTCTCAGACCATCTTTCCAAGCCCTTCACAATCTGGTCCCTGGTTCTTTTTCCACCCTTAAGCTCCCAGCACTGTCTGAATCCCCTGGGACTGCAGAAAACGCCCCCGCCCAGCTGTTACCATGCCTGGGTTCATGACTTTCCATGCCCCAGTTCCCTCCAGTCAAAGAGAACAGCCACGTTTTTAATCAGTCAACTTTATGAGTCACAAAGAAGCCTCACTCACAGCGAGAACTAACATTCCCATCTGCCCATCCATGATCTTCCTCCATGGTTCCTTTTACCTATTACAATGTGTTTTGTGGTTATAGATGACCATGCCTTTTTATCCAGACTCAACTGCAGGCTATGTAAGGGCAGGGGCCATAGACCCTGGCAGTACCAGCACAGTGTTTGACAAGTGCAGTGAGATTTTAGAAAAACCTCTTGAATTAAAACAATTTCTTCAGTGAGGTAGTATATCTACTGATAATATAGAAACAAGAATTATCTTCCTTACATTGGTGTCCTCTACCCTTAGAAGCTCCATGCCAAAAACAATTTAGCTATCACCACAAAACTGTTTTTTTTAATTGATATGGGGGAAAATACTTGAATAATCAGCTCACTTTTTGGGTGCAAAATCAAACCAATGCCAGAAGTCACCAGTGACAAATTAGTTTGAAAAAATGAATTGTTATTAAAAGGGCCCAGGAGCACTGGGCTCAGTGCCTGGCTGAGTCAGTTAAACGTCCGACAGTTGATTTTGGCTCAGGTCATGATCTCAGGTTTGTGAGATCAAGCCCAGCATCCGTCTCTGCACTGGACATGGAACCTGCTTAAGAGTCTCTCTCTCCCTATGCCCCTCCCTTTTCCTGCTCATTTTCTCTCTCTCCACACCCCCCCCAAAAAAAAGAAAGAAAAAAGGGATAATGCCCAAATTCAAGAATCTAAAGATTTTATTTATTTATTTATTTATTTATTTATTTATTTATTTGAGGGGTGGCCACGGAGTAGAGGGAGAGGGACAAGCAGACTCCCCGCTGAGCATGAAGCTGACACAGGGCTCAATCCCACGACCCTGAGATCATGACCCGAGCTGAAATCAAGAGTCAGATGCTTAACCAACTGAGCCACCCAGGCACCCCTCAAGAATCTAATTTAAACATTTTAATTAAGTTTAATTTTAATTACTGGTTATTATAGTTAAAGATAGAAAAGAATTTCTTAAAAATCCTGGAATGTGGGCGCCTAGGTGGTTCAGTCCATTAAGCATCTGCCTTCAGCTCGGGTCATGATCCCAGGGTCTTGGGATCAAGCCCCACATCAGGCTTCCTGCTCGGCGGGGGGGGGGGATCAGCTTCTCCTGCTACCTGCTGCTCCCTCTGCTTGTTGCTCTCTCTCTCTGCCAAATAAATCAATTTTAAAAAATCTTTTTAAAAAACTCCTGGAATGTATCCAAAATGAAATCAACCCTTAAAGATGCCATTTAATCAGATTTGCAAATGTGAATGTGATGACACCAAGATTGAGGAGCTCCAGTGCTGAGGTAAACACAATACTAACCTCACCCAAAATGATGGCATAGAAAGAATTTTCAGGGTTCAAAGCATGGTCCACTTTAAACTCACCAAAACTCAGTTACATTTATGTGAACTTTCAGAAAGCACTTTTTCTCCTCTGTTATCTTAAAAACAGGCCCTAGTGATGTTGTCAGTCCTATAGAAAGCAGTTGTTGTACCAATAGAAAGTCCAAAACAGGAAGACTGCAAGCAAACCAGAGGACCTTTACTATGGACTGAATTGAGTCTCCACAAAATCCATACATCGCATTCTTAACCCAATGTTAGATAAGGCCTTTAAGGAGGTAATTTAGTTAAAGGAGGTCATAAGGGTGGGGTTCTAAGCCAACATGTCTGGTGTCCTTATAATAAGAGGAAAACACCCCAGAGAGCTCTCTCTCTCTCTCTCTCTCTCTCTCCTCCCCACCCCACCCCCACACAGAGAAGGCACCATCTACGCGCCAAAGAGAGGGGCCTCACCAGAAACCAACCCTGAAGAAACATTGACCTTTGACTTGCGGCCTCCCGAACTGTGAGAAAATTAATTTTTGTTGTTTAAGCCCCCAGTCTGTGGTGTTCTGTTATGGCAGCCCAAGCTGACTAATACAGCCTGTCTATTTCCCTTAATTCAAGTCTGTTTCCCATCTCACCAACATTGATGATTATCTTTTTGGGAAAAAAAAAATGAATTATCAGTAGTTAAAGGGCCCACAAATTAGTATTCCTTAGTATGACTAAGGAATCTGGAGGGCATTGTGCATATGGATATTTATGTGATAAGAAAATTCTTTGTTAGGCTGTCAGTGTATTTTGTTTTATGGGTGGGTTTGGGGTCACAAAGGGTTACTCGCTGAGATCTAATAGTATACTGTTCATGGGGGAAAATATGGCGTTGGAGTAAGTCATGGATATCTAACTTCAAATCCCAACCCTTATTATTTATTAGTTGTGTGATGAGAGGCAATTTCTATAATTTCTCTGTCAGTTTTTCTCATTTCCAGAAGGAGAGAATTCTACCTCTCTTCACGGCTGAAAGAAATGTGATATTGTACTCCAGGTGTCTGGCAGAGAATCAATACTATTTTTTTGTTTTCTTTGGGATTTCATAGGCTTCCAGGATACCAGAATTTGCCGGAGCTACTTAAGAAGCAAATATCGCGATGGGAAATCTCACTTGTCTATGTATGAGGGTACTCAGAACATTCTTCTGGTGGTAGGGCCAAAAGACGAAGTAAACTTTGATCAGTACTTACTCAACTACAGGTCACTGCTGTAAAGAAGGTTACTGGACTTGACCACAAAAGAACTGGGCTTGAGACCAGGGTCTGCCGCTTTCTATGGAACTCAAGACAAGCTCTTTTATTTCTGACCTCAAGTTCCTCATCTATGAAATGGGAATAACTATCTCTTTTAACCTCACAGATGTTTGTGGGATTCAAAGGCAATACGCAAAGCAAAGAGAAATTGGATTCTAATAGGAAAGAATCATTGGATTTGCATGGGAATTCAGACTATAGTGCATGTATTCATGCAACCAATATTTAGAGAAATGATTCTGGGCCCTGTGCTAGGCACAAAGTCTACCTTGATGAATGAGAGGAATTTGGCTCCTGACTTCAAAGAACCACCCATCAAGCAAGGGAGGCAGATACTGAATACACAAGAAAACAAATACATGTATTATTTTAAGCTATGATGAGTTCAGGGTGCTTGGGTGGCTCAGCTGTTTGGGCATCTGCCTTCAGCTCAGGTCATGACCCTGGCGTCCTGGGATCAAGCCCCACGTTGGGCTCTCTGCTCCGCGGGGAGCCTGCTTCTCCCTCTCCCTCTGCTTACTGCTCCTCCTGCTTGTGTTCTCTCTCTGTCTCTGTCCAATAGTTAAAATATTTTAATAAGTAAATGAACCATGATGAGTTCTGTAAACAAAAAGAATAAGCAGTCATGAAGAAGCATTTCTAAGCTGGGGTGGGGGACAGAGGGTCAAGGTCCGCATCTCACTGCTGGGAGGAGAGAGGGAAGGACGGTATCCCGGCCGCTGGGATGTGGGGAGGGAGTATTGGGCCCAGAGGGAGAGAAGGAAGTATATACTGGAGTCAGATATATTTTGCAGGTAGAATGTCCAGGTGGGTTTGCTCAAATAAGCAAAGGCAGCACGGTCACCTCCCTATATGGGGAAGGAAATGGTATAAGCAGGAGGAAATAGCACAAATCTTTGTGAAGAAAAGCTTTTGCTAGATGAGTAACTTTTGAAAATTATTGGCAAGTCTGATTTGAAATATTTTGATAATTCTTCCTTTTCCTGACAGGAAGAATAATGTCACTCCACCAATTTCACAACAAGAAATGAAGGCAAAGCATTGCTTGGGGTTGGAAGAGAAAACCGGTCACGATTTTACTCAATAGTAAACAGTCAATGTATCTTACCATTGTATTTCTCTCATACTGATTGAGTATAATAAGACTTTGTGATTATACTTCAGCTTCAATATCATAAGTTGTTATTTGCCTCTGCAACTTTTCTAAAGTTTCCCTATTTGTGCCTTTCAGAGAAGTACTTCTATTTTCTTCCTTCAATTTAAGTCACCATAATTATTTTAATTATATCTCTCCTTCTATTTTATATCCTATTTTTTTCTTTTAACCTCAACACAATAAAAATAACATTTTGACCATTTTTCCAAGGACAGAAGTTACGAAAGGAACTTCAGATTGTAGATACATCAATAAAACCAGATAGGCTTTTCCAATGAAATACCCGCCAGCAGAAATTTGGAGTTACGATACTTTCAGGTTTCGATCATCACCACATTTCAATCTGGCATCTGCTCTTCATTATTAATACTCTCAAATATTTCTCTTTCAGGTTTGTCTGCTTGCATAATACTCTGTTCTCTGGAGCTGGTCGGAAGGGAGGCAGCCTCTTCTCTCTCAAGGAGCTCGTAAGCTGTCTGTAATTCCTCACCCTCCAAGGGATTTTCTCACAGCAAATGTTTCCATAAATTCCTTTCTTTTCAACTTCTGAAATGATTGATTCATTTTGTAATGCATTTTTCATTCACCCGTGTGCGTATAAAAATAAATTATCGTTTACACCATTGCATCGATATAGTAATGTCACTATCTGTTGCTAGTATTAAAGATCCTATTTATACCAAACCCATGTGAAATAGACTAATAGTGACAACACCAATAATGTCATATATTCATGTTTAGTCTCTTCTCCGAACCTTGAAATGTGGCTAAAGTAATAAGTAATTAAGAATCAACTTGTTCTAGGGAGATTAAGTGATTTTCTACTATCCAATAATCTAATGATTAAGTGATTTTCTACTATCCAATAATCCACCTAAGGTTCAGAGGGAGATGCTTCCAACTTCTCAAGAGTCTCAGCAATGACTTGGCTGGGACCCCAAGCCCTCCCTAAGTGCTCTCTCCAGGAAGGAGAGATAGACCTGGAGTATAGATACTCTTGGCCTCTTTTGTGTTTTCAAACTGGTCAGAGCCCACCATACCTCAAGCCACTCCGCTTAGGGTCAATGATGTCAAACTAGCTTATCTTCTCTCCGGGCCTCTAAAATTCCATAACCTTGAGGACTGGGAAAATGGTCATTTTAAGTAGCCTTGGTTCTATAGATAACATAAAATTATCCCAGGAATATATTTGATTTTGCTTTCTCATATGGATATCTCTGCACTCTATGCTGAATAACACAATTGTAAGGAGAAAAACCATCGCTATAAATCCTCTTACTACAATACTTCAAGGTTTATGTAAGGTTCCTATCCGTTTCTCATTTTTATTTTGATCCACACATCAATACTATGGGGAAGGAAGACTAGTTACTGGCCCTATTTCACAGGTGAGGAAAATAAGAAACCATGGTGGTGATTTTGCCCAAGTCCCAAAGCTCACACTTGGTAAGTTCCAGCCAGGCTCTCTGACGCCCACTCCCAGTCCCTTTCTTGCGTAGCGAGAGCCTCTGGGCTGGGGACCCACCCTCCTTCCATGCCCAGGCCAGGATAGAATCTGTACACTGACAGACTGACAGATAAAGGATGCAGGAGAACAATGTGTGTATTAAATTATCTCAGTACCTCTCCCTATAATTTGACTTCATATGGAGCTGGCTGCCTTTTTTTAAAGAGCTATCAGTGGGTGATCTCAGAGTCGTGAGATCAAACCCAGCTTCAGGCTCTATGCTAAGCACAGAGTCTGCTCCAGAGTCTCTCTCCCTCTCCCTCTGCCCCTCCCTCTCGCGCTCTCTCTCTCTCTAAAATAGATAAATATATTTTTAAAATAAGTAAATAAATAAAAGCTATCAGTGTATTTTCTTAGTTTGGGCCACTGTGTATTAGCTTATTGCAGATTGACTTTCCCACAAGAACAACTAGAAAGGCCAGAGAAACGTAAAAAGAATTATCTTTGTGTGTGTGTGTGTGTGTGTGTGTGTGTGTGTGTGTGTGTGTGTCTGTCTTCAACTCAAAGATTTCTCTTATGACTTTCTTTCTGTGTTTAGTTTACTACACTAACCCTCGGTGTGGTGTGTTTCTCTTCATACGAAGTGTGTGTGGGGTTGACGGTGTACTTCGTGGCTTACTATCTCTCACCAGTTCTTTAGTTTTAAGCTTTGATTACTCAAGTATTGCCTATCCTCTCGGGTCCTCTTTTCCTATTTTTTTTATTTCAGGTTTTTATTTTAATTCTGGTTAGCTAAAATATAGTGTAATATTGGCTTCAGGAGTAGAATCTAGCGATTCATCACTTCCACGTAGCACCCGGCGCTCACCCCCACACGTGCCCTCCTTAGTCCCCATCACCCGTCTGGCCCATCCCCGCCCACCTCCCCTCCAGCAGCCCTCAGTCAGCGCTCTATAGTTAAGGGTCTCTTCTGGTGTGTTTTCTTCTCTCTCTCTTTTTCCCCCCTCCTGTATGTTTGTCTGTTTGTTTCATAAGTTCCACATATAAGTGAAATCATATGGAATTTGTCTTTCTCTGACTGACTTAACCTTTCCTATTTTGGAGCCATAATTCAACATATGTTAAACCCTTTCATCAACTCCAATGTATCTCTGGGACTCATGCCCGTATTTTCTAGGAGAAGAAGACTTCTCAACAGAAACAAAGGAGTCCAGAAGATCTGAGAGTGCAATATTCAGATTAGTGAAAGAAAATAAATGTCACTTTAGATCTATCTACCCATTAAAAATACCATTTGTAAACAAAAGCAAAATAAAGATATTTAGATGACTAAAACTTGGTAGAATTTGTAAACAGAAGACCCTCCCTTAAAAAAAGAATCCCAGAAGGAAGAATAGAGACAACAGGGGTAACAAAAAGCAAGAAAAATGATAAACATGTGGGTAAGTCTAAAAGAATATAGATTTTGTAAAATAATATTCCATTGACTTTGAAACACCTAGAGAATGAAAATATAGGACAACAAAAGCATAAAATATGAAAGAAGAGTTCCCCACAGTATGGGAATGAACAGTCTTTTGAATAAATCATGATGGGTCAAGTGGATATCCACATGGAAAAAATATATTGGCTTAAGCTTCATACCATAGACAAAAATCAATTCTAACTAGATTCCAGATCTAAATGATAGAAGAACAATACAGCTTTTACAGAGTAATATGCAAGGATATATTTTTCCCTTTCTCTTTTTTTAGTTTATATTTAAATTCCAGTTACTTAACATACAGTGTAATATTAGTTTCAAGTGTACAATATAATGATTCAGACCTTCCACGCATCACCTGGTGCTCATCACAAGTGTACTCCTTCATCCCCATCACCTAGTTCCCCCATCCAACACCCACCTCCCCTCTGGTGACCATCAGTGCGTTCTCTATACTTAAGAGTCTATTCTTGGTTTGTCTCTCTCTCTCTTTTTCCCCCCTTTGCTCATTTGTTTTGTTTCTTAAATTCCACATATGACTGAAATCGCAAGGTATTTGTCTTTCTCTGACTTATTTTGCTTAGCATTATACTCTCTAGCTCCAACTATGTTGTTGCAAATGGCAAGATTTCATTCTTTTTTATAGCTGAGTAATATCCCATTTTATATATGTGTGTGTGTGTGTGTGTGTGTGTGTGTACCACACCTTCTTTATCCATTCATCAGTTGATGGGCACTTGAGCTGTTTCCATAGTATGGTTATTGTAGATAATGCTACCATAATACATCAGGGTGTATGTATCCCTTTGAATTGTATTTTTGCTTTCTGTGTGAGGATATCTGTGTGTGTGTGTGTGTGTGTGTGTGTGTGTGTGTGTGTGTGGTTTTTGACTTTAGGAATAGGCTAACTTTTCCTAAATAAAAGACAATAAACATTGACTATAAAAGAAGATATTGGTAAATTCAATTACATTAAAATTATGAACTTCTTTTGAATATTTCAAAGTGCAAAGCCAGAGCAGAAAATGTGTTTTTAATACATATATTCAACAACAAGTTTGTTTCCAGAATTCCTTTAAAGTCTGACAAATTAATAAGTGAAAGACAGGTGCCCCACAGAGAAAGACTTGATTACATGAGTTTATGTTAGTCTTCTTGTCACCTGAACTAAATCATCATAAATCAACAGTTATGATTATCTGTAGTAAAATAAAAAGTAGAGGATATATAGATGTTACAATACTTCTCAGTGGTATATAAGCATTCATATTTTTATCAAGGTATTCAGCAGTGCAGTTTATTTTTATTACTTTGAACTATCCTTCCCGCTCACTATTTTTTACATTAATTACACAGATCAAACATGACTTTTCCAGTCATTTTTCTTTCCAAGCAAGAGTAAGGGTGTTGAAATGTATTATTACTGGTTTTTCTATTTGTTCATTTTTTTTTGGTATATTATATATTTGTTAATGAAACCAATGGGCTTTCTATCCAATTGTACCTGCTTCTTAAAGAAATGGGAAGTGGAAAAGCAATAACCAGTAGAGAGCCCCTTCACATTCAGTGGGGATTTCCTTTATATTCTTATTCACTATCATTACAAAACTTTGCAAATAAAAAAGTTGGTATGGTTTTACAGTAACCATAGAAATGTTCAGAAGAAAAATTTCCTTAGATTAAAACAAACCAGAATGGAAGGAGATTTCATTCCCTTAAAATTCATTAGTCTATAAACTAGAACCAACAACCATTTTCTGTGACGGTTCTTCCAAGTACTTCCTCTGCTCCACATGGTTTTCAATAGTTCCTGTTTCCAGCCATCCGTGAGATTAGCCATTGACGTATCAGATTAGTATCAGCAATGAGACATTCCTGCCTGCATTTTCGTTCATCATTTCTTTCTTTCTCCTTGTTAAGGACTCATCCAACACCTCTCACTTCCTAGGCACCCTGTCCTATCAATTATCTTCTCTCTAGTGTGTATTCAACCTCATCTTCTTTGTCTACTCATCAGCATTAAGAATCACTCATGAATGTTCTAAAAAATAAAGCCCTTGACACTATATATTCCTCTCTTTTCCTCATAGGGCTCTTTTTCTCCACCATAAATGTCCTTAAAATCCTACTACTTTTGCTTTCTCACTTCCTCATCACCACCTGCACTCACTCCTCAACTCTTTCATCTCTCTCCTCCTAAACACGCAGTTGAAACCTGTCTGTAAAGCACCCAGTGATCCACCTGTAGCTACATCTATGCATGTTTTCAGATCTTCCCCTGAAAGTGGATCCTGCGCATTCATTCACAATGTCAATAAGTAAACGACCATCATGTTCCAACCAGCTTTTCATGCCAGAAACTGAACAAGGGATGGCATTGGCCTTTCTGGTTTGCCACCGGCTCCTTACGGAATTCTGCTGTTTACATAGAGACAGATGATGCAGGTTATTCTAACTACCCCCAGAATGTGTTAATTTGTATTTCTACTAGAAGGGAGCTAGTTTCCATACATTTGACCTTCCCAGGACGTTACCTTTCCCTCTTATCTTGATCAACATGGTAAGTAAGAAATGGAGTTTGGCATTTTGAATCCCAGTGGTGCTGAACCTTTGTCTACATATGTACTGGATTTTTCTACTTTCTGAATTCAAATTTCATCCTTTGCCTATTTTTCTATCATTTTGTCATCGTCTTGTCGGCTTGTAAGCTTGTTAAAATGGTTACAGTGCGGTATAGTGACTAACATAACATAATAAAATAAAATAAAATAAATGGATACAAATCTGTGAAAACAGTTTTGTTACGTTAACCAATGGAATGTACCCAGATTATGTATTATTCTTAGTCTGTATCTTGCTAGTGAGTTATACCTTCAAAATATAATCAAGTAAAAATAACTGAAGGGACAACAGAATAATATAATACCATCATTGATGAAATGTCAACATCATCATAGACCCAGCTTTCAGGCTGTGTAGACATTAGTAGGGCCATAAATTATTCAGACTGAGTGTTTTACTGGTTCATTCTAGGACAGACATCTATTGCTTCTCAGTTAAGCTCAGAGTTACTGATTTTTGTAAGCCCTCAAGTCAAGGTGACTGTGGTCTTAGTGAACTGTGAGATGCTTCCAGTCTCTCCGACGTGGGTGGACCTGTCACATTGATGAGGGTCCCTCTGTTGCTCCTGTTGGTCTCAGGTGAGGACACTATTGGATGGGGGGGCAGGGTGCAGAAATGAACGGCAGAGCTGTCTCATCAGCCCCCAATGCCCATGATCACCTAACATTTACTCTTTACAATTACATAATCTAAGTGCTAAAAAGCAACGCTATGCAGAAATCTGGACCAAACAAGGGATTGTTTTTAGCTCTTGTCAGACAGCTGCCCTCACTCCAGCTCTCTCCACCCCTGCCTGGAAGATGCGGCTGACCTCCCAGCTTCCCTGCCTCCAAACTCCCTCCCAGCCTCTTATAAAGTCACCTGGGAAGTCTTTCTAAACCCTGACTTCAGTGCTATCACTCTCTACATGGCCTAAAGGATGAGAATAGATAGTGTCAGAATTGAGTTCAACTGTAGGACAGCCAGCTGGTGTGGGAGAATTACCTGTTGGTGGTATGGGGAAAACCCTCCCCGTCCCCCAATACTGGAATCGTTGGGTGCAGGAAACTTTAGATGTTATAGTAAATGAAATTGTTTTCTTGATTTCCTTTACAGATTGTTCATTGTTAGTATATAGAAATGTAAGTGATTTTGGGGTGTTGATTTTGTATACTGCAACTTTGCTGAATTTATTATTTCTAACTGTGTGTGTGTGTGTGTGTGTGTGTGTGATCCTTAGGGCAAACTTGCTTTTAAACTATTGGTTAATGTCAAGCAATGGGAATTCACACTGTTGAAAATTTTAACATTGCATGTTTCACTTCCATGGGCACAAAGATGTACCTCCCAGATGTCCCTTCAGGGAATGTTGTTGCCCAGAAGCAGAGAGTGTGTTCAGCAGACACCTGCGGCAGCTCTCCATTCTCTGGGGTCTGCCTCAGGTGCAGGGAGCTGCCTCATCCACAGCCATGCTCTTCTCTAGGAACCTACGTCTGGGGAAGTGGTGAATACCTGGCCCATTCAGCCCAGTGCAGGACAACTGGACCAGTTCACCCCTCTCCTGGGCTCCCTGCCAGGGCAGAGGCATGGGTCAGGTGGCATCACACATCACCTTCCTCTCTGCCCAATCCTGGATCCTCCCTTTTCCCTTCACGGGTGGTCACTCAAATGAGCATCTTCTATCTCAACACCCTCTTGGTGTCCACTTCGGGAAACCCAACCTGAGATAGTCACTATTTTAAAAGATGATTACTGTTGTATTACTTGTCATTTTTAATTTTCCAGATAGTTTAACAAAAGCCCCTTTAGGCGATGGCAATAATTTAGAAGCCTACAATCCATTTTTTAGACACTTTGTACAAGAAACAATTCCAAAGTTGCAACTCTATTTGTTTTCATTCTTTCATCCTTGCTTTCAGAGGAATGAATAAAGATGACCTTGGGGTCCTGCTTACTTTTCCTTCTGAGTTGACGTCAGCCGCATGCAAGCTTTCAAACACCAGCTCCTTGCAGCTTTACTGAAAGGTTTTAAACTCTCCAAAGTGTTATTTTCTACCTTGAAATGCTGTTTTAAATACATCTGTTATTTAAGAGGCCCCCCAAAGTTGCATGATTTAAACAGTTTTCTTTCAGGTCTTTCCTGTGCTTAAAAATTTTTGTTGTTGCTGTTTATTAGCATACCTTCACCCCTTCAGCTTTTTATTTTGTGTGTTTTTGTCTTTCCTTGGCCTGTGACACCAACGGAAGAGGTGGGACACAGAATTCCCCACTCAGGTGTGGTGCATTCTACCTCCACAGCCTAGACAAGAGGCCGTGAGTGTCAAGGAAGAGAGAAGGCCAATATGGCTCCTACGTGTGCCACGCTATTGCCAGTAAGATCCAAACAGGTCCCTCGTGATAGCAAACCACCACGTGATTCTCACCTGGTGGTGGCACAATCAGCCGTGATACGTAGTTTGTGCTGTTGACTTAACAACACTAAACAGGTAGAAAGCATTCTATGCATACAGACAACTCATTTATTTCTCATGAATTCTGACAGCCATTTCCAACAACGGAGGGCTGCCAGGTGTATCATCATCGACTCCAGCGGCGATTGCCCACATTTACAAATCAGGTAAAATTGGTCTCCATTTCATGCTTCGATTTTCAATGTTCACTGATCCTCACAATTTTACAATAATGGGGCAACATAGGAAGTCATTTGATCTAGCCATAAAACAATAAGGAAAACCACTAAGGTGCTAGTTCCAATTTGGGCATTTATACAAATTTTCTGGGAAAACTTTAACACTGTCTTTTCTCTGTTTTTACTAAAAAACGGAATATTTTTAAAACATTTTCCAGCGTAAAGTCCTAATGCCCAGTGATCAAATACCAAAACAAGAAAACCACGTGCCTGTGTGCATGGATGCACATGTGCATGTGTGTGTGTGCACATTAGTGTGTGCATATGTGTGTGTGTGGGTGTGTGTGGGGGGGTGGCATGTGGGTATGGTAATTTTCTTTCACAAGTTCCCATGGGCCCATTCTTGTTGGTGTCTTCCATGTATTTACTAAGATTCCTGGCATTCCATTTTTCCTTGGAATATTTTAGACTCAGTACCACTCAGGGTTTTCTTCAGGTACAAGTAACATAAACTTGACAAAGTTAATTATCTAATCCCTTTCCTTCAGATAAATGAAGTCTAGAGGTATACATGTTCTGAATGGGAAGAGTACCTCCAAACTGTCCTCAGGAAACCAAGCTCCTCCTACTCTCCTGCTCTACCATCCTTATGTGTGGCTCTCATCCTCATGCTCAGAAGATGGTTGCTGTACCTCTAGGCACCACATCTGAATTCCAGGCAGCAATAATGACAGAGAGAGCCAGACAGTGAACCAGCTAAGTCTTTTCCTTTTTTCTCAGATAAAACAGTGGTTTTTCTTAGAAGTTCCACCCAAGACAATTTTGATTATGTCTTACTAGACAGAACTGTCACATGGTCACTACCAACTGGAAGGAAGCCTAGGAAATTGAGATTTTACGCTGGACTTATGGCTACACAAACAAAATCGGAGTTTCCTTAGTAATGGAAGGGTGGTGACACATATCAGGTAGACCAATCTTGGAGCCATCTTTAAATCCCTCCATTGGTGGTTAGGATATAGCTACATATTCATTTTTTAATATAATAAATATTTAATATAATATAGAAATCTATAATATTAATATTAAAATATGAAATATATTTAATATAATTGCCACTAGATATTAATTAAAGATATGTAGGGTTTGTAATATTTACAATGCCAAGAAGAAGGAGTGATTTGGAGGGGAATCCTCCAACACTGGCTGACAAGCGTGTGGACGAGCTCACAAGATCATCAGATGAGCCCTGGGAAGAAAACCTCCATCCTCTTTCTGTGCTCATTACCATGCTCACTGGGCACTGTGATCAGTACAAGAGGGGGTGGCAGGACTGAGGGGGTAAACCAGGAGAGAAGGGGCAAAGGTGCAGAGGGCAATGACAGAAACCATGATGAATGCTCACTCCTTTGTACGTGGTTTCAGATATTGTGCCACCATTTTCCTTGATGCTGTGTCCATCACAGGAGAAAACATTTTCCTGAAGTCCTGCAATCAGAACAGTGTCTAATTTCTCTACAGGACCTTGGGGACTCCAGGAAGACCAGATGGCGATTACTACAAACAAAAATACCTCTGCCATGGGCGGGTACTGAATTAGATTCTTTACTGATCCTGCAGCATGTGCTGTGTTGGGTTGTTTATCTGCAGTGTCTTACTCAACACTTAACCCCTGTGGGGCAAGAATTATTAACCCCATTTTATACACTTACACCATAGACCACGGAAGTCTCCAGCTGACCAAAGGCCACTTGGCTGTGGCATAAAGAGAGAGGTCCCGGGGATAATGCCCATTCAGAGGGCACTAGGGGTGAGAGATGGAAAGTCAGAGATACCCACAATGTCTAAGCCCCTGGATGCAGCCATGCCTGAAGCCAGACTTCTCTGTGTTATGAGCTATTACATTCTCTTTTACCTTCAGCTAGTTTGAGTTGGTTTCTGTCTGCAGAATTAAATGTGCATCTCTTCCTCTATGATTCCCACGTAGGAAACCAGCTGTTCCTTTGAGGAATCCTCCTTGCAGCATACATAGATCCCACAAGCCAGCACCAGTGTGGGGAAAAAACAAGTCAAGTGCAGTTACAACAAAAAATAAAATAAAATGTGCACAAGCACAGTAACACACAGCTTCCAATCATCGGAAAACTGTCCCTTCAGGGGTCTGCATATAGCTGACTTTGAAGTTGTGATGTAGAAAAACGAATGTGTACTCTTTTTACATATAAAATAAATCTGTTCACTTTCTCTTCATGGCATTTCTTCAGCTTTTTGTTCCGTATCCATGCTAGACAAATTTGAATTTTTAAAGACATGTTCCAGGTCACATCACATAAAATAAACATGTTTTGAGTCTCCGATGATATATATACTCTCTCTTCCATATGGCATTCCTGATACAATCCGGGGAGATTGCACCCATATTCTAACCTGCAAATGACTATAAAGAAAACATCCCAGAACAAGCACATTCTCTCCCGGTGGAGCAGAGAATTCTTGCTTCTGTCTCACGGACACTTTCTCCCTCTTTTTGGTCCCACTGTGAGAGCACAATCTCAGCTCTCTCCCTACGCCCCAGCATACAGTCCCTGAATACAACCAATTTATTCTCTCTTTAAAATATTTAGAAACACTGACAACTTCTGGAACACTTTGACCAGGCGTGTTTTTATGGTGACAAACAATTTTCTGGTTTATGCACAGCCTGTATTCCATCCACAAATGACGGCAGGTCTCAGGTCTTTGGATGGTAATTCAGTGATGGAAGGTAAGTCTAAGTGGTTTACATGTAGAGAAATTGGTGCTAAGTTCCTTTCTCCCATAACTACTTTCCCACTATTATTTCCCTCGTGCTGCAAAACCTTAAACCCAACTAAATGAGCCTCATCTCCCCTCACTTCCTTACCTATATTTGTGATCATATCAAAAGAAACACGTAACTGTAGTTCTCTTTAAGTATCTCAAGCACATCACTGCCTTTCCTGGTTCCTGAAAATATGCCATCTCTCTCCCCACTGACCAGGACTCCCTCTGCTGGGACTTAGCGTCTGTCAAGGCTGAAATTAAGAGCAAAATTACAGGCTACAGTATTTCCACTTCTAACTAGCTCTATGCCAGACCACCCATTGTTAAGAAGAACAATTTAACTAAATTACTGCTGTAAAGTATTCCCTTTTAATTGACACTATGGAAACCACATTCAGAGATTTGGGGGTTTTTTCCTCCTGTTTTCCCCCTGGATTTAGAGGTACAAGAGGCTGGAGTCACAGATTACATGATAACCTAATTGTTCTTTGATCATCTTTTCCATTGGGTATTATACATTACTGTTGGTCGGAGGTCAGAGATCTGGTCATCCAGATTCTGGTTGTTTCTGAGCAGGGAGGCTGCAGAATCCAAAGGCTCAGATGTGGCATATCTTCTGGAATGTATGTATCTGTGTTTTACCTGCATAATGTTGCTGAAAAGTCTCGGCGAAGCCCAAGTGAAATTTATGAGTAGGACAAACACGGGCCTCTAAGAATTGACTGTACGGATGTAATTATTGGGTTTTCAGCAGCTATTGTAAAAGCAGATAGGATCCAAGGGATTGATAAAGCACAGAAAAGCAGTGCATTTTCTTCACATAAGAGGAAAAATTCAAAAAGGAAGTCAGAAATCTAGACATGAATAGCTCAAATTCAATACCCATTAAAAATAATGGAATGAATCATCAAAGAATCAATTTGTACACAACTCTATAACCACAGGGGACTAAGCCAAGAAATCCATGGGGGTTTGTGAAGAATACATTCAGGAGCCCAAAGCAATTTCCTCTTGAGTATTGTAACAAGCCTGAAAGATCAGCAGAAGACAGAGACAAGCCCCAGTCTGCTGTGAAAGCCACTGTCCTCTCCTGTGTGTGACTCTCTCTCTGACAGCGAGTTAGAATTTTTGGCCCTTCTGACCTTAGAATAGAATTGCAAATCACTTTAAAGTTAACCAGAACTGCACACCATACGCTGGGGATGCAGACCTGGCATAATGTCCATCAATAATTTACTAGGAAAATCAAGCTTAGGCAAAGTAAAATGAATTTAAGAAGAGATTATCAATAATGATTCCATTAAAATTAAGAAAAATTAAGTCTGAGTCCTCTGGAGATATTTTACGTGATGATTTATTGATTTCATATTTAATTCAACAATTATTCTCTTGTTATTATGATTCACAATAACTTATTGAATGATACTGCGAAAAGACATGAAGACCAAACAAAGGAAGAAGAAAAGCACGGGCTGTTTATACAGAGCTTGCTGTATCACCAGGGAGTCAGCCAGCATTAGTTGTGTTCGGCAGAGGCTCAAAGGCAAGCACAAGAGTGGGAAAGGTTTATGGGGGGCGGGGTATGAATAGCTTGGGGGTGTCTGGTTTGCAAGCTGTTCGTGTGGAGAAGTTGGAGGTGAGCTAACTAGAAGCAGGCATCCTGTGTGATTGGCTAGAGTACATATTTGGCTTTCTTTGGCTGGTCCTGAATTGGAACAGGGCACAAACTGGGGGAGCTGCCCATTTACAACTGGTTGTTACTGGACTTATTGTCTGGCTTCCTAGATTGCTCACTAGACACAAGTCTGACTGCCGTTCAGTCTGACTTAAAGAGAGCAGGCTGGCTTCCTGGGCTGGTTACATAGATTGTGGTTAGTTCCCTGAGCCAGTTGTGGCAGACTGTGGCTCAGAGTTCTATTTGAATATGTAGTGTGACCACTGTCCACTTGTACATTCAGTCTCTCACTACTCAATGGTGGGCACCGACCACTAATACTCATTCCTTGATTGAACCTCATTTGACCCCAGTAGGATGCTGCAAGCAGTCCTATTTTTAGAGTAAGATACCAAGGCTTCTTCACATGATGTGTGTCCAGCTATGGAGTAAATGATGCAGTCAGTGATTAGATTTAGGTCGTCTGACACTGAAGCCTGAGCTCTGGACAGCTCCATGTCCCTGCCTCCCAAATTCCCACTGGTGATCAGTATGAGATTTGGAAGTTGAGAAGTAACTTGATACCTGCTAGTCTGCCTGGTTTTGTATCCAATTCTATTAGAGACTTTGCTCAGATAGTTTTAGAAAATCCCCCCTCTCCGTGGGTCTCTCTCTTCAGAATATTAAATGAACTTCCATAGCAGAGCGTCAAGTGAAAAGTCCACAGAGCCAAGCAAATAACCTGGATGGGTGAGTCCCCTGAACATAAGGCATGGTTGGGAGGGACCCACATCTGCCAGAGAATAGGTGCCCCATCTATACCTGGGCATGCTTGCCAGGTCACCAACCATGCCCTGGACAAGCAAGACCTTCCAGGCAGGAGCTTGTAACCCTCATCCTAATGTCTGCAAGTAAAATCAAGTGGGAAAGGTCCTCAATTAAAAGTTCAGTCAAAAGTACAACTGCTTAAGAAGAATTTGAACACTTTTTAATGTTCCTTCTGAATAAATAGGTTTTAAACTGAACTCCTGTAAAAATTCAAAAGTAAAATAATTTGAACGAAATAGCATAATTAGGAAGTCAATACAGAACAGGAGTGGAATAAGAGTTGGTTAGTATGAATATTCTAATTAGATGCATTTTAAAATTTTGTTACTATGATAGGATTTTACATTTTCAAAGGTTAAAGTGTTGTGTTCCTCTCTGTTGTGGTGGGTCTGCAGCCACCACAAAATGAAAAGTTAGAATGCCAGGATGAAATTAAGAACGTATGCAAACTGGGGCGCCTGGGTGGCTCAGTTGGTTAAACGACTGCCTTCGGCTCAGGTCATGATCCTGGAGTCCCGGGATCGAGTCCCGCATCGGGCTCCCTCCTCAGCGAGGAGACTGTTCCTCCCCCTAACCCTCCCCCCTCTCATGTACACTCTCTCTCTCTTTCTCATTCTCACTCTCTCAAATAAATAAATAAATCTTTAAAAAAAAAAAAGAATGTATGCAAACTACTAAAACACTGGATCCCATTTTGCAATGTGTTTACAGAACAAAATTAAAGAACAATTTTTCTTTGCTTAAATTATACGATATTCTGGGCTGTATAAAGATGACAGAGGACTATATTTAACAGTATTGGAAAATATTAAGGTGTATTTAAGTGTAGATCCACAATTGGGAACCTCAGTGGTTCCCAGTTGCTCATGTAACAGCTACCCCCATGGGAATCACTGGAAATAATAGATTTAATTTCACTTCTGTTTCCTGTGCCTTAGATTCATGTTTTTCCACATTGTGATAAAGACATGAATGTGCGCCAGCTGTCCCCAGTAAATGATTAGGGAAGACGTTTTTAAAAGGTAGGGTTGCATTAGACTCAAGTGTTCAGCCTCTTTGGTCCTGGAAACAAGTAAGAGCCGCATTCTGGGGGGAAATTCTTGTTAGCCTTGCAGAGAGAAAAATCACAGGAAGAGGGCCAGGAGTTCTGTATAGACCTCAGGTCCACAGAAGGCCAAGACATGGCAGAGGTAAGAGAATGAAGCTCTCAGCACCTATGAAGAGGCAGGTCCCACCAACCAGAGCTATTCCAGGGAAGAGCTAAATATACTGAGATGAGGGCCCCAGCCTGCTTCAGTGAAGGTGGGGAGAGGAGAAACAGAAATAAACCAGATCAATAGGGGTCACATGTCACATTTGTTCAAGACCTTCTCAGTGTACACCAATTGTCCTGGCGTAATTATTATTACTGCCAAAAAATGTCCTGGTTCAGCCTAAAGGTTATATGGCTGATAACTAGGAGCTCCTTCTACCCTTCACATCTCGACAGCCTGCACTCATCTGTGGTCCACTGTGATCCTCTGCTCAAGTGTGAGAAGCAGAGGGAGGGGATTGACTTCCTAATATGAAGTGTTTTTGTTTTTTTCTTTTTTTACTCTGAGAGAGAAAAAGCAAATGTAGGCAATCATTGCTTGTAGAAGTCTCAAAACCAATTGCTTCGATTCTAAGCACAATTAGGGAAGCCTGTGAAGGTGACTTTTCAGATGGCCCTTGTAGGTGTGTGCCCCTGGGGGGTACAAGGGGTAACACCAGGCATGTTACATCAAGAGAGGACTCTTCTACTTTTTCTGTTTTTAGATAGATACACCACTTCCATGATCTGATTCATAGAAGCCTTCCAGACCCAGATGGAACTCCCCAGGGGATTTCTGTCCCAGGGACCAGGGTGTTCTGGTTCTCACAGCAATTTCTTCTTGTTGGTCTTATTTTCTTTTGATAGCAGGACAAAAACCCACTAACAGGAGGCTTGATCTGAACAGTACAAATACACAAAACATAGGTACGCCTCCATTTGGAGAGGAACAAAAGCTACCCCCACTATCCCTACAAACTTTTACTTCATTTGGATGCTGAAGTAATTATTCCTGATTTGCCTCAGCAGTTTCTCTTCTGGTTAGTGCCAAATGCCTCGACTGGACCAATCCTCCTAAAGATTTCTACATAAACTCTGGACAAAATATAAAAATAACACCTTGGGGAAACTAGATATTGGCGCAAAGGAGGCAAATGCTGGAGGGCTGGGCATGTAGAAAAACAGAGTGGTATTGTATGGAGTACAAGTTTCCCCTTTTTGTGTAGCTTTTCGCCAGACAGCAGACCTCAACCAGCTGCCTATCAAGTGGCTAAAACTCACATAGACACCTGCTGCATTACAGGCTTGAGGAAACAGAGGACAGAGTTTGGGGCAGCCACAGGAGCTAAAAGTTGTTGGGAAAAATCACTGAAAGGAGGGTCGCAGATGGGGAGCCCCAGATTTGGGATACAAACTCTACACAAAGCTCTTACTGGCCCCGAGACACTTGTGTGCAGACAGACCACAAGAAGCACAGCTAAAGTTGTAGAACCTGAACAGAGATTTTGGTTGCTGCCCACTGTGAGGGAGGCAGAGTTTGGAGTTTGAGTCTAATCAGGTTAACTGCCTCCAAAAACAAAAAAACTCAACACCTCACAGAGGAACAAAATAGTATAATGTCTAAGTCCTATTAGTCACAATGACCAAGAAATGATCCAAAATTACTAGACATACAAAGAAATAGGAAAATGCGACCCATATTCAAGGGAAAATGTGGCTAACAGAGACTTCATGCCCTGCAGATTTGGGAAGAGATGAAAAGACACAAGCACACTTAGCCAGAGCCGTGAGATTTTCTGACACAGAACTGCTGCTGGACATGGCCCTCTACCCAGAGTATCCACATCATCCACTTTTAATTTACAAAGGTCCACTGTTTGTTTGTTTTTTTAAGACTTTGTTTATTTATTTGTCAGAGAGAGGGAGAAAGAACACAAGAAAGGGGAGCAGCAGAGGGAGAGGGAGAAACAAGCTCCCCGCTAAGCAGAAAGCCTGATGTGGGACTCGATCCCGGGACCCTGGGATCATGACCTGAGGCAAAGGCAGACACTTAACCGACTGAGCCACCCAGGCATCCCACAAAGGTCCACTGTTGAAGGATCCTCGATTCAAACCCTCATTCATTAACATATTAATGGAGGGCAGGAAAGTGGGGCCATGCCTGGATGGAGAAGGGGAGAGAGAGAGAAGGTTTTATGTTCTCCTGGTTTTTTAAGCTTGCTTTGAACCTACCTGTGCCTGACGACCTGTGTATTTAGGAGCCCTGTTGGAGAACTCCTGAGTTACGATGATTCTTCTGTTTATTTATTAAACTTCTCTGAAAAGACCTGGGAAGTGATCTAATTCAACTTCTTTGTCTAACAACTAGTCTTGGAAAAGTTCAAAGTTGCAATGGCCATACAGCTAGTTTTAGGAATGGGACTAGAATATCACCCTTAGATCCCTAGCATTTTGTGCTTCAGTGATCTTCCATCGATTATTTTATTCATTTTCAGTGCATTTTTTATTGTATGCCTACAATGTGGCAACTGCTCTGGGATGCGGGTGTTAAAATAAAGAAGGAAGTTGGGATTCTGGCATTCAACCTACTCTTCATATTCTGCCTTCAAAGCTGCTCTTCCCTGATTTAAAGTATTAACATGGACTATCAGACTCTTATCTTTTAAGATTCCTTCCACTATAATCTCACTTTTTTACAGGAGATTGCACGTTATTTTTTTCATTGAAGTATAGTCGAGTGATATTCTTTTCTTATGATGGCTTCCTATTAATTTTCCTTACATGTTATTACCTCCCCCAGATTAATCCATAAGATTCTAAATAAAGCCAGACATTTCAATAGACAAAGTAACTGCCACTGGGTCCTTTCCTATAACTTACTTGTTGCTAAGCATCCTTCCTTTTTCTTTATGATTCTTTTTTTTTTTTTAAGATTTTATTTATTTGAGAGAAAGAGAGAGTGAGCACGAGCATGGGCGGGGTGGGGAATGGAGGAAGGGGAGAGGCAGACTCCCCGCCGAGCAGGGAGCCTGATGTGGGGCTTGATCCCAGGACCCTGGGATCACGACCTGAGCCGAAGGCAGATGCTTAACGACTGAGCCACCCAGGTGCCCCTTCTTTATGATTCTTGAAGCAGTCTTTGGTCTATGAGCCATCCGTCTCATTGAAGCCAATTTGAATAAATATCACAAGGTACAGTAGTTTAAAAACGTTCTTTATCTCAGAGCCATAAAAATGTGCAATGTCTCTTACCTACCATTTTCCTGTTGCTTTGGGGACAGAATAAATAACTACATTGTTGAACAGAATGTAATTTCTTTTTTAAATTTCTTTTGTTACTAAAACTCATGATTTAATGGAAAGTTACTTTCCAAAGTAAACACATATGGCTCTGAATTGCTTTTGTGATTATTCTTTTCTTTGTTTCAACCTGACCATTTATTGTAAAGAACATTTGGATTTTTGCAGCCCACCATCCACCACCCCTTTTCGTAACAGCTTTTTCAGGAACTCTCTCCTTGTCGGATATATGGGAACCAAACCAGATCCATCACCCCCACCCCTTACCCTGGAATGGGGGCCTGGAGCAGAGGGGACCCCAGAGTCAGCATATCCCAGGGAGGTCTCTGAAGATACTGACTGAACCTGCCAATTCAGTTTCCTCTTTCATTGTCTAAATCATGGCTTTATAAGAAATTCTTCTGTCCTTCATTTAACCAGAGTTGATTTCTATTTCTGAAACCTGAAAAATTCTAACTCAGCCATTCAAAATTCCTGTTTCTTCTCTCAACATTAATATTAATTATAGATGTGTAAACTTGAACTAAGTGGAATGGAGAAATTTAATAATAATTTGCATTTGCATGTTAGTAGGTTAAAGGGGAAAAGCCTTCTTTGCAATTCTGCTGTATGAAAATGATCACCTCTCCACTGGCAAAATACTACACAAATGCTAAACATTTTGTAAATCCCCTTACCGATTCCCAGTTAGAGTGAAACTTAGGAAGGATTAGGCAGCAAACTTTAAAATGGTGAAATTGCTCAAAATGTCTACGCATTTGCAACTACTACCACTGGTGCTGGACCTGCTACTGATTTACTCTGTTATCTGATACATGCTCTGCGTTACTCTAAACATTCAGATGCTGCAACAATGCAGGCTTAGCCCATAAGCTCAAGAACTTTGCCTGAGTTAAAGGGGAAACATAGCATAAAAGCAGGTGCATATTAATTTTGCTTTTCATTTGGAAAGGACATTCTGATAAATAAAAATGTAGACTGTTGAGTACAGTTTCATACACTGTTGAGTACAGTCAGGAAAATGGAAGAGGAAGTATTTGGCACAGCAGCATCTGTGAAGGAACAAGTTGAGGTTTAATGATGCTCACCACACATGGTTGTTATGTTGTATAATTTCCAGCAAACATGCCTACAGACTGACTGCTTCTGGGTGGCATCAATAAGAAACTCGTAGTTTCATTAGCATGAGAAAGTGCAAATAACAAAGGATTTGTTGTACTGTTTTAGGTCACACAGCTAAGTAAAAATAGGGGGCACCCGGGTGGCTCAGTGGGTTAAGGGTCTGACTCTTGATCTCAGCTCAGGTCTAGCTCAGGTCTTGATCTCCGGGTCCTGAGTTTAAGCCCTGTGTTGGGTCCTGTGTTGGGCTCCATGCTGGACATGGAACCTACTTAAAAGAAAAAAATACATATAGATAAATCTCACAGCTAGGTAGAAATAGAAATGAAATGACCACGTAAACTTCCTGGTTAGAAGCTGTACTCTTGGGGCTCCTGGGTGGCTCAGTCAGTTAAGCATCTGCCCAAGGCTCACAAGCCTTCACTTCTGTAAGTTATCTGTGGCAGCCCAGCTGCTGTGCCCCGCCGGCGCGCACACAGTCTCCCCTTCAGAGAATAAATACATCCCTTCCAGACCCAGTCGGGGGTCTTCAGTGTGACTAGAAATTAGAAGTTATGTTTGAAAGTTCACTCTTATCTGCTCCTCATTTAATTTATTTGAAGGTACTATTGTATATATATTCTACAGTTGTATGAAAATATCTTTATATTCATTTCCTAATGCTGTTATACAACAAATTTCCACACCCTTAGTGGCTGAAAACCATCCCAGTTTCTTATAGTTCTAGAGGTCAGAGTCCAAAATGGGCCTCAGGGGACTGTGTCAACAGAGCTGCCTGCCTTCTAGAGGCTCTAGGGAGGGAATCTGTCTCTTGCCTTTTCCAGATTCTAGAGGCTGTCTGTATTCTTTGGCTTGAGGACCCTTCCTCCACCTTTAAAGCCAGCAGAATAGCATTTTCAAATCTCTCTTGGCCCTGACCTCCCCCCTGACTCCGTCTTCCACATTTGAGGATGCTTGTGATTTCACGGGACCCACCCCAGTAATCCAGGATCTCTTTATTTTAAGGTCATGTGATCAGCAAACTTAAGTCCAGCTGCCACCCTAGTTCCCCTTTGCCATGGATCATAACATGTTCATTCACCCACACTAGGGGTTACAATGTGGATGTCTTTGAAGAGTGGGGCATTATACTGCCCACCACAACCTTAGCGGCTGCTCCTTGGTTTATCTTATTTCTGAGCACAAATGAATGTTATGGGAGTCCTTGTGCAATTTTGTCATTATGCTCTTTTGCCTGCAACCAAGGTTACCAAATAAATGATACTATTTGATGAGATTACCACAAATTGCTACTTGTAAGCTGCTTTTCCTGGCTACATCTTTTTATTGTTTCCATTAGACACAGATTTCTCTCTAATCCACTGACTTCATGTATCATGTAGATTTGATGGCCTCACTTGAGCTGAGCTGTCAAGTATGCATTTTCATAGATGAATGAGACACAGACTCCTTCTGAGCAGACTTCAGGGGGTAAGTTTTAGTGCTGTGCTGAAATTAGGGTTCTCATGGGTTCTGGGAGGCCAATTTAATTTCACTGTATCATCATTTACTAGAAACAGTGATATAAAATAAGATCGGGCTGAACACCTAGGGTGTCTAATCAGGATGATGAAGATGGAGTGAGAGCCAAAATGCCCTCAGTGATAACGAAGCCTGGACATTTAATTCCTGAAAATGTGCAACAAAAAGTTCTTTCCAATACCTAAGAGTGTCCTTCCTATTGTGAATAGTTGTGTGCTCTTGTGTGTGTGGAGAAACACGCATTCTTCCCAAGCAATCCCATCAGAGATATCTGCTTTGATGTTACCTAGTCGCTCCTTCCTTGACACATGAGTTCACAGTTGTTCCACACCCATAAATTTTCACATTGGCTTTCTGTTACCCATTTCCTTTTCCTTCAATTAAACAAACATCACTAGATTTCAAGTATTGTAACTATTTAAAAAAGCCTGGACACTGCCCCCTCCCAGTGCCATCAAGGTAAATTCGGTCCTGCTTGTGCAATATGCTGTTGTCACAAAACATCAACCTACATTTGGTGCATATTCAAGTTCTGTGGGGTTAGGAATGTTTGTAATATGATTGGTTCATTATTAAGAGTGGAAATGATGAACATTCTCCCATTTATTCATCAATGCATTCATTTATTCGTTTTTAATCTAGTTCTCAGGAAAAGACCTGCTGTGTGCTATAAACCATGGTAGATACGATGGATATAAGATTGGGTAAGATAAAGTTATTTCCTGTCACAAAAACAGAGTCCAAAAGAGAAAAATATGTATATATTAAACAGGAAGAAAAAGTAATCTACAGGCTAAGGCTGTCTTATGCCACCTCTTCAGATAGCTCTCTGATTTTTCTCACTTGTGCACTAATGTCTGTCCTTAGATCTAACATGGTGGACATTCCCAGTGAAAATGGGATAAAAATCAACATAGGAGCTTGGGAAAGGTTAACTTGTGGGACCCCTGAAAGTACAGACACTGAGATCAAAGGTATTGCTTAGAACCCAACTTCAGATAACATCACTTTTAAAACTTTCATAATGTTCGAAAATCTCTTAGATCAATTAAAATATGGTGAACTCCCTAATTTTAAGAATTAATTTTTACTTACTTGGAAATCTTCTAAAGCACAAGCTCACACACAACCTGCAATGTAAGAAGAATCTGTATTGAGTGAAGCGATGACTTTCTAGACCGGTGATGAGCATCCGTGTTTGACACTGGAATGTTCAGGTGAAACTCTCTTCCTGACCTGAGTCTCAGGAAAGGGCATGGTATAGTTAGCCCCTTCTGATACAGTACTCATGCCACTTTGCTGAAATCAAAAGACATGAAGAAACGGTCTTCCTTCTTCCCTCCTATATACCCAGTGGGAAGCAGGCTGCCCCTTCCTCTGAATTAAGTTACCACTTTTACTGCTCCTTTGGAACTTATCAAAGTCTCACTTGCATTCTTACGTAAGCATCTATAGAATTATGAGCTCCTGGAGGGCAGTCTGTGATCATCTCGGATCCCAAACAACCCCCATGACAATGCTTTGCCAATGGAAGACTCTCCATGGTGGCTCCTTGAATTGTAAAATAATTAGTTCCAGGATCCTCAGAGATGCTTTTAATCTCTATCCCTACCCTCACCAGGGTAAGAGCAGACTGTGAACACTTCCTTTGTAGTTAAGAAATAAAATTTTTCCAGAACATGAAAAAAAAGCTATTTTTACTTGTCATAATACACAATTGTGCACGATAAATCTGCTCTCTGCTGTGTTGATAAAATATACTTTGCCCAGTCTACTGGCTTTTATTGATGGCATGCTCTTTATTTCAGCACTCCTGGTTCTCTAGAATACTCCAAACCCACATCAGGTGCAGCAGAGTTCCACGAACTTGTGACGACCCCAGGAGACAGGCGTACTGATACATCTCCTTAACCTAACCAGAAGATCAGCCTTGTCTATAGGCAACAAGGGTGAGACTAAAGACAATGCTGAGCACAGGTCATGAGTATCTGTGGCTTCATGTCCCTTGGGGCACTTCATGCCCTCTGCCTGGCTGAACAGAGAGGGGACCTTCTCAGGACCTGGGTGACGCTGGGAGGAGACCTCCCACGTGGATCCTCACACGCAGGCTGCTCCGTGTGCTAGGACACATACACACGCGGGAGACCCCATCCCAGGACACTGAATGTGAGAAGATGGGGGTCCTAGCCCTGATTCTGCCCCAGGGAGATCTGTGACCTGCAAAGTGACTTTGCCACCCCTACTTCGGTGTCCTCAAGGGTGGAATGAGAGGACTATACCTAGACTAGCCCAAAAGGCAAACCCAACTTCGGTACTTTGTTCATTTCATTCAAACATTAGGGACAAACACAGGTCATTTGGAGTCCTATCAGATGCCCAAGAGTTGTATAACTCTTGGTAGAGGTAAAGAATGTGCTTCTGTCTAGTAGGAGAAAAGGAGATGTTTGCAGCTGCAACCAGAAGTTTCCTGTGATTGAGGAGCTCATAGATGATTATAAATAATTATATGGCCAAGAAAATATACCCCACTTCTATTTTTCTCCAAAGAGCACAGAATCCAAAAGCCATAGATTTTATTCTTTTTTTAAAGATTGTATTTATTCATTTATGTATTTATTGACAGAGAGAGAGAGAGAGAGCAACAAGCAGGGGGAGCAGCAGGTAGAGGGAGAAGCAAATTCCCCGCTGAGCAGGGAGCCCAACACAGGGCTCAATCCCAGGACCCCGGGATCATGACCTGAACTGAAGGCAGATGCTTAACCATTTAAGCCACCCAAGCACCCCCATAGATTTTATTCTTGAAAGAGAAAAAAGAGAGGAATATTCCCCAGTGCAGCACAATCTGAAATGCCAAGCAGTTATCAGAATAGAGTTATGAATGTAATAGAGTTATGAGTTATGAATAGGGGTATGAATGTAATTTTTGTCTTTTTTTTCATTTTATGAAGAAAAATATTCTTAGTTCATGCCAGTTGCACTACGCTGAATGCAGGGAAAAAAACATAAGGTGACAGAAATCAAAGAAACAATATCAAAACAGGTTTTGATATGGTTACTTTAAAGCACAGAATCATTTTACATTGATTTTGCTACAGATATCATTTTCCTAAAGATTATGAAAGTTCTGTAAACTCTCATTGGAAATGAAGTTTATCTAGTGATTCCAATTTCTAAAATCTATATTGTATAAGTGCTATTGGATATAGGTACCTTTTAATCATATTCTTCTATGATTAGTTTATTGATGCAGTAGAGTGTATTAAAGCTCTTTTGTGTCCCAGACACCACTCGACAAGGCACTTTAATGATGCATGCCACCTCAGTCTGTCCTTGGAGAAGTTACAATCTATGAGAAATGATGCACACACACAACCACAAAACAACCCAGGGACAGACGAATATTACTAGAAGTTGGTCTCAGCCTACATGGTTTGTTCTTAAACATTAACTCTTGCTGATTTTCTCAACAAGTCTGGAGAATAGAAAAGGCTGGGTGATAATTCTCAATCTTAACCAATGAGCACGCAAATGCAAGTCAGTGATCAAGAAATGCGGATTTTACTTCCTTCTGACACATCAAGATATTTCTGCAACTGATGGTAGATCAACGTTATTTCCCAATGTCAAGATTAGTAACCAAAGGAAGCTTGTGGAAAATTTGGCTTTTGCTTTGAGTCTGGAAGAACAGGTGTGAGTTCTCTTAATGGAGTTGAGGGTGCTGAGCATTCCAAATGAATGGGCACGGGCAGGAGAATGGACAGGATGACGTGTAAGGGAGGCTCAGGTGTCTCGTGAGCAACACACTATTTCCCTGCAGAGCAACAGCCAATGCAAGATGCTATAAACATCAAACAGCAGGTTGAGCAATGTCAGTTAGAGCTTAAACTTAGCAATTCATTCTGCAAAAATTTTCAATCATCGGAAATACTTAAGATAATAGGGATAGATGAAATTGGTAATTTCTAGTCAACTGGGAGATTCCTATAGACTTCTCGTCTATAGACTTAAAAATACTGGTGTGGGCTGGAGGGAAATGGAAATTAATGCTGGTATGAGAATAAGAAACCCCAGTTCTGACCTTTAAACACAAAAGAGGGTATATCACACACACACACACACACACACACACACACACACACAGAGTCCAGATGTTGTACAGATTTCTAAGTCCAGATACTAAAACTACATCGTTCGAAATCTGCCCCCTCCCTCCGTCTCTTGGCTCCGCTTTTCTCTGTGTTGCTTTCTCTCTCGCGAGCACTTTCTTTGAGTGATACGCAAGAAGGTGTTATTACTCTAAGCTTACATGGTATTTACCCCCTAGGAGAGAATGGACTCAGATTAGTCCCTTCAGGGCCCCGGGTCTCAATGAATTCTGGGGGAGAAGGGTAATCAGATTAGTCAGTTTACGCCCCTGTGGTGAGGTAGGTGAGGGCCCTTGATGGGCAGCCTGCCAGGAAGAAATGTCTGTCCCCTCCTTTCAGATTTCACTGGTCAAAGCAGGTCAGGAAGTCAACACTCACATTCGAAGAGGCAGAATTGGCAATCATATCATGTTCCAAAGAGGAGTCAAGAAATTGTCTGTGAAAAGCACTAGTGACCCCCACACAGCCCCCAGAATCACAGGAGGTTCAGAAACATACTCCTGAAGGGAAAAGGCTATGACACTATTTAGTCAAGCACTGTTCTAGAAATTTCACTGTGTTACAGTTAGGAAAATAAGATAGTCTGGCCATAATGTGAGATAGAGAAGAGGCTGAAGTGGGGGTAAAAGTAGGAAGGGACAGAAGTAAAAGTCGCTTCAAAGGAATAATCATTACAGCTTGGTGAGAAATGAGTTATGAAGAAAGAAGCCATAGTTAACACCCAGGGCTTTTGGTTTCGTTGCTGTTGTTTGCTTTTTACTTATTCGTTTTTGTCCTGGTGCTTCAAGAGACGGAGGTATTATAAACAGAAACAGAAAAATCAGGAAGAGAGAGTTGGCAAAGGCAGATTATCAGTCTCAAAATGTCCAGAAGATAAATGTGACCTTAGAACTTTCTACAGTGACTCTTATGAGTTGAATTGTGTTCCCATAAAATTCATGCTTTGAAGCTCTAACCACGAGGACCTCAGATGGTGAGTGTACTCACAGACAGCATCTTTAAGGGGGGTAATTAGGGCGACATGGGGTCATTAGAGTGGGCCCTGAAGCAACATGACTGGTAAAAGTCATTTTAACTATGTAATGTGATCAAACAATAGTAATTTAAACACGGAAAGCAAAGTGTTTTTCTTAGCTTCAGCTCAGTAAAATCTACCTTAATTCTAATTAGCAAAATCTTCTGTTTTAACAAATAATTTAGTTTAAGGGACTTCAGGCATTTTTTTTTCCACACAACATTTTGGATGGTAAGGCATTAAGTATAAGAACTTTTTCTGAATTTTTTTTTAAAACTATTCTTTGAGCATTAGTAGAGTGAGCTGCAGGGAAATTGAAGGCTTAGTTCTGGGATGTGCTGGTCACAGTACTCTGAGGTGATATAAAAGCAAAGAAGACCAACTTCCCCAGAGGGAATAGCTTCTCTCTTCAAAACCCATCCTGTCACAAAGAAGAAAATCCAATGTAATTTAACAGATACAATGCTCTTCCTCCCAAGAGAGGCAAAAATCGGCAACCTTCTTTCTAATGCATCCATTTTAGAGTTGGACATAGTAACTTGGTTTTCCACCTCAGGCTTTCAAAATGCTATAAACATCAATGTCCAATTCCGGTGGGGTGAATGTAGGATTGAGACATGTCGGAATTCTTGCCCTTAATCCCTTCCTGTGCATTGTTTCCAAACACATAATCTTTTCCTTCATAGTGGTGGAATTAAACCTGGACCCAGTGGGTAGAATGCTGTTTCTACCTGGGTTGGATAAAAACTCATTGTTGGTTCCAAATGACTTTGGCATTCCCTCATAAAGGGTGACCTTCACAAGCTTCAATACTTCATCTGCAGTCCAACACGAGGATTTGCTGTGACCCAGATCCCATTTTAATTTTATTGCAGCGTTGAAACTTGTTTTCTGAAAAGCTTCCAGAAAATAGGCTAACTACATTGGAAAGCGAACAGGGATGGGTCTGAAGACGCACAAGACAGTTGGCCATTTTCTAAGCCCCGAGCTCACCCTGCACCCTGCTCTCCAGTTCGCTGGGTGAACAGCTGCTGACTGCCAACCACCAAGGCCCCTCCTTAATGGAAGCGCCAGCCCCGCCCAGCACCTCCCGTGCTCTCCTGACCTTTCCTCTCTCCTTCTTTCTCTCTCTCCCTGGAATTGCAAGCCCGTTTCCACCCGGGCGCCTCCGGCTCTGTGGGTGCACCATCCCACCCCAGCGGAGGCCTCCCACAGCAGCAAGCTGACCTGGAGGGTTACACTGGGACCAGCGCCCGTGGCCCTGGTAACAGCTCCGCAAAAGCAGGTCTCCCCATGCCTCAGCCATACCGGCCTCCCTTCACTGTTCTACACAGCCGTGTTTCACATGGTTGTTTTACCCAAGAAAAGAAGGGAGCCCCACAACTGACAACAAGAGATTAAAGACATCCCCAGGGTAAGAGTTGTTTTTTGTTTTTTACACAAAGCCCCCCCACCGTTGTGGGGCTCCTCCTGACCTAACTCCTCTCTGCTCCTCGCCCCTCCCCACATACGTGCTGCTCCCTTGGACGCCCCTTGCCCCCAGCCTCCCTGCACACTGCTCTCCAGCACCCTCACTTCCTCTCAATGGCCCTGCTCCTGCTTTGCCTAAAATGCCCCACTACTGGTTTTCAACCCCTGCTCTTCATCTGCTCCATTCCTGCCTTTTTGGGTAAGTGGCCCATTTTCCATCTCAGGGACCTCCCTGTGCCCTGACCCCCACAGCAGCTCCCCACAGAGCTGAGGACAGCCCCCGCCCCCCAGGCATGGTCCCCAGAACTGGGCACTCACCCCTCCTCAACCAGTCCCGCACCTGAGCACACACAGCCCAGAGGCACTGCCAACCAGTAACCAATCCCTAACAACTAATTCCAACCTCACAAAGTCTTCTTCCTACATATTTTAGATAAAGATTTGAATTTTCAGAAAGGCATCTTCCTATGAGATTACTCCTACCCAACAATAGATTCATATTTAGACTTGGTTGCTGTGAAAAGTTGGGTTTTGCCCACTTTTGGCAAAATTGAAAAATTTTAATTGAAAAATTATGTTTATCCAAATAGGTGCACGTCCCTCCTCCCTGGTGAGGGAGTTGGATGCAGTTAGTGAAGATGATGTGGCAGGTGGCCTCCATTTGTGAGGACAATAAAGTATGGGTGAATGAGAACAAGAAGAAGAAAAGAGAAAAGTGTTTAATTTGGGCATTCCTAATGAATGCCAATCATACCTTTGTGTGGGCAATTGTTAAACCCTTAACATGCTTTAAAAATGGGAGATCATGCTGGCCCTCGCCCATCCTGTCATTTCCCAGCTGCGCCAGACTTTCACGAAGGGGCTTTCAGACCCCTCCCCATGAGTGCAGAGATTGTGTCCTTGTGCTTGCGGACAAACCCACCCACATTCACCCCTAGACTGCGGGCAGTCAAGTGAAGCTGTTCCCCGTGAGTCCAGAGTTCACTCACCCACATTTACACTCCTCTCTAGCTCACGTGTGGACGTTCTCTGACCCGGCTGCTTGGAGAGCGAGGTAGGCAGCAGGTGGGCCGGAGCAGGTGTGCTCAAGCTGGCGGACAGCGGCCGCTTCACCGCGTCTTACCCACCCGCTCCTCAGACGCTGCGCAGGTGCTCCGAAGGCACTCGGGGGCTGCAGAGGTGCTCCGTGGAGGCTCCGCCACGGATGCTGCACAGCGCCTGCCCAGATGCTCCACGCGTCTCCAGCCCGCTGCCGTGTGCCACGCGGGGCATCGGGAGCCCCAGGGCTGTGTTCGTGGGCAGGGGTCACCTCACAGCCGCTTCACAGGAAGGTTCCCCTGTTCTCCTCTCCTGGGTCGACTTTCCTTCCTAAATTTAGTAACTGTTTCCCCTACGTCCGCTTGGAGTTGTACCACTCCACACACCCGTCTGAGAGAGCCAGTGGTGTCACTAAGGGTACTGGCCTTTGTCCCCTAGTTCCTAAGTCGCAAGAGACAGAGAGCTCTGGGTTCCACATAGAAGTGGAGACAGCTTTCTCCCCAACTCATGTCATTCCTCACTGCGATAGCAAATCTGGGTTTAATTTCCCCTGAGACTCACAGATCTCACATGGAAAAGAACCTCCAGATCCTGGCCTTGAGCACCCTAAAATCTGGGCTCTTGCTTCTAGGACTGCTTAGGAAACGGAGCCCTCACTGTGTCATTTCTCCTTGCTGGCATCCCATCCACACCACCCCTGGCGTGGCCCAGACCTCCCCACAGTACCTGCCTTTCTCCTCAGAATCCATGGAAAGCATATAAACATGTAAAATAGATGTAGAGATGAAGGTCATATTTTTTACCTGACAGCTGCAAAACTCTCGATTTCTATCATTGTCTCAGAAAACAGACAAAAGAAAAAAATGAATAGAATAAGATAAGATAAAATAAAATAAAAGAATAAAATAAAAATCTACCTGGCCTTAAACACTCTCGTCTTTCTCTGATTCTCTCAAGTGCAGAGAGCCTAATTAGTGACCTTGACTGATTGAACACAGCAAGCTTGACCGTAATTTCTCAGTGAATTAAAGTATCCCACACTCTTATTTGAAGAATGCCCACTACTGAGGATAGTGTTCTCTCGGTTGTAGAGAAAATCTTTCTTCCTAAGAGCAATGCAAATGCTCCGTGTTCAGGCAAATTCTCCCATCATCTCTGAGGGCAGGAAATGGCTTTGCTCTGAAAGATCTCTGTATCACACAGAGCAACAGAAAAACTAGATGGCTCCCTTCGTATTGGCACTTCTGCGATGGGTAATGGCAGCTCGTTTAGGATTTTGTTGAACTCTTAAAGACTCCCAAGAGTGTGTCTTTGACCAAAAGTTACAGCTTGTCTCCCGTTATGGGCATATGTTTGTTCTTGGTGTTAAAGTGCCTTTCCACTCTTCAAATGCTACAGATTTTTTCCTTTTTAGTTCCCAGCTATCACAGGGACATTTTGATGCAATATTACTTCTTGAAATGTTATTTACATTTGAGCTCAGTCTAGTAATAGCACTAACAACCGCTTACATTTGTTGAAATTCCATTCCTGTCCGGCCAGGGATTTTTCTAAGTACTGTATATGAATTAACTCAATGAATTATTAATATGTCCTTATGAGATCAGTGTTATAATGATCCCCATTTTGCAGATGGAAAACTGAGACACAGAGGTGTTAATTAACATCCCAGAGTCCCAGTAAGGGCAGGAGAGCTGAATCCAGGCAGTACCCACTCCATCCACCTCCTTCATTATGTGTGGGCAATCACAGTTCCCTTTCACAACCTGCCAGATTATTTTGAGCATTCCTTTTTTTTTTTTTTTTAAGAGAGAGTGCGTGGAGAGGGGCAGAGGGAGAGAATCTCAAGCAGACTCCATGCCCTGCAGGGCTTGCTGTCATGACCTGAGATCTCAGACCTGAGCAGAAATCAAGAGTCAGATACTTAACCGACTAAGCCACCCAGGCATCCCTGAGCCTTCCATTTTTTAAGAGGCAAGGATGCACTTTGGGAGATTTAAAGCCAATATTCAAACACAATATACTACTCTTATAGTTAGTGCCACCCAAGGTTTTTAAATTTTTTTCTTCTCAAATGTTTGTATGGTTAATTATAAGTTAAATGATTTTGAAAAAACACTGATTATAACAAAAGTTTGGAAAACTATTTCAGAGTGTGTGATCATGATCTTCCCAAGCTATTAAAATGTGGAATATTCCGTATTCTGATTTCACCTTAAAGACCAAACAGCTCCGGACTGGAGCTCCCAGCTCCTTGCTCCCGTTCAGGCTTCCCATGGTGCATGCGTGCTTCACACTAGAGGTGCATAACTCTGACCACGTTGGGACCGCTCATTCCTAGAGTCTGCTTTTTCTAGCTGTCCTGTGATCTTCCTGAGAGCAAGGAACTGGAATCCTTTACTTTTGTGCATCCGCTCTGCAACTTCAGAATCAATAAAGGTTTGTGTATTTGAACTGATTCTGTCTGCCGCTCCTTGGCACACCCCAGGCCAGGAACAGCTTGGCAATGTCTAGAAGCACAGCTAAGTAGGCAGAATCAGACACAAAGTCTTATTTTCACTTCACCTGAGACTCGCAGGTGTGTCCTCATTTCCACTGCTCTCCACACTCCGCTGGTACAAACTGGTTTTCAAATTCCCCTAGGTTCATTCGAGGTCGAAAATCTACTCAGAAGCGGATCCTGTAACTGATGCGCATGGTCTCACTCTGAGTATTTGATGTTTTTCTACATTATTCTTTTCTCAGTACAGTCCTAGTGCTCTTCCTGTCTCCAACCACAGACACACATTCCCAGGTGCTGCCGTATATATGCCAAGCTCAGGGAGGCTGAAGCGTACAGCTTATAGGACACCGTCCAAGAGCATTAATGTCTGCACGGCTGTTCTGCGATCGCCTATCAGTTCCCTGGATTACGACCTACGGGGTTTCAGGGAGCCTTTCTGTTCTTCCCCTTGGTCCTTTCTGGCCTAAACACCTTTGTGCCCTCAGCAGGTTGGGCCACCTGAAACCTGTCCCCTGTCCCAGCTCATCAGAGAATGCACTGATACCACCTGACATCTCACTGTTAACTTTCCACTCTAGCAACTGGCTGTCCAGTCAGACACTGCTCCCCCCCTTAACACACCTTTTTAAAAGAAATGGTTTTCTTGCTTATCACTCAGTGGATGGCATCTTCCTTAGTCTCTTCCTTAGCATAAGCCCTTCAAATCTAGAAAATGTTGCATGCCTGAAAACATTCTGTCTCCTGAGCTTCCTTCAGCCACTACTATGTCAACTTCAAAAGTTCAGTAATATATCAACTTTATAAAAATCAGCATTCTCCACTTTATTCTGCTTTTATTAAATCTCTATTGGTTAAGGATTTACTTTGTTTTCTTCCTTTGTTCCTTTCTTGTTTCTACTGACATTAGAGGTCAAGACTGACTGTGTCCACTGGACTCACACTCATTTTAGACTCTTTTTCTTCTTTTAAGCATTTTTTTCCTCTCTGAATTTGCAGTTTTCATTCAAAACCAGTCAGCGACATCTTTGGTTGCCCTTTGTCAGGGTCTGTAAAGAAATCACCAGGACATCCATGGTGATCTTTCGAGTTTATTCATAAAAGAACACCTGTATGCTAGATAGACATCTGGTCACCCAGCACACAGAGCTGACATTTCACACCCTTACCTTAAAGTCTAATTGTATCTGTAGTGATGAGGATCCATCCTGGAGTGAAATTAAAGAAGCCCCGTTCAATTTCTTATCCAAAGACATGAAGTTCACATTTCACTAGTACTGGGGGCTACTGTATTAGAAAATATCCATCAAGCGAAGTTCAAATTACCTTCTCTTTTAACTATGTGTCGTACAGACCTGTCCAACAGGTGGTAACTCCCATGTGGAGTTGCCTTAGGAGAGGTGTGGGACAAGGCTCAAGGAATACCATCCTCACAGGGATGGATTCCATAATGAATGCCACACTGTGCTATCACAGCTAGAGAAGACCTAGAATGGGACCAGTAGCATGCTAGACTGCTCTAGAAGGAACCACTGTCTGTGATTGAAGGTTCAGGATGAGAAAACTCAGGTTTGTATGCTAACTGGTGTGGATTGTGATTGTCCCATGAGAGAAGGCTGCCCATCCTTGATGGCACTTGGACACAGGTCTCATGAGCCCCGAATGGCATAGGTAAATATTCTGTCAGGCAAGTTCCTCCCCTCCTGCAAAGTCAGATTTCTGCGACTGGCCCTCAAGAAGTGCATCAGCATTGTGACGGTCCATAGTTGTCATCTCAGCTTAGGGTTCACCAGGAGAGCAAATCAAGAAAAGACAGAATGAAGGTATTCTGCCTTGAAGGCTTATGGGAGAGGGCATCCCAGAGAGGACCAGGTCTCACTTAGACAGCATTGCACGAGCTCAACAGCCAGGACAGCTTTTGGGTGGAGGTGGTGCCACCCCACTTTCATCCCAGATCTGATGACCATAAGACAGCTTCCCAAACGAACTGACCTGCTGCAAATGCATTTGTTCGTTTCAACATGGGTAATCCAAATGTGAGGGGACAGGGCAAGGAGAGGAACCCAGAAGGGAGGAGGGCCAGGGTGGGGAGCAAGGAGTGGGAAAAACTGTGAGGTGTAAGGAGTAAGCGATCCCTAAGTGGTCATGGGGGGCGCTCTGGAACCAAAGGTATTTGGATATATCTGGAAGCCCTTGGTTCTAGGAACTCACTGGATGTTTCTGTTTTAGCCTCATCAGCTCCCACCTATTGTTAGCTCAAAATCCTGGACCATGCCTTCCACTACCTACCAGGATCAGCACCGTCTTGCCTTAATGCCCTCCGTTTCCCTCTGGTCAAAACCCTAGAGGCAGATCACTAAACATCAAACACTCTTAAATTCTATATAAGACAAATTGCAAGTTAGAAAGATAAGGAAGATGAAAAGAAGAAAGAAATCAGGGAGGGAGCAAGGGAAGAAAGACTATAAACGCTTTAGAATTACTCTTTATGTAATAGGAAAATGCCAACATCTGTTTTGACATATCTCTAGAACTGGCAGACTAATTTGCTTAGCAGTTTTCTCCCAGGAGTTGATGATATTTGAAACGTTAGATGAAAACAATGAAGCTGTGTGTTCCATAGCTTGACTCAATCGCTAGAGTGGAAAAACGGTGAGATATTTAAATTCTAATGTATGGGCTTGTTTCATTTGACATATTTAACCAATAGTGCTAAGTATGCAATAGCTTATAATTTCTGAGTTGAGATTTCTTTAATTATATAAATCATCAGGTTCTATAACATGCTGTATGGTTTAAAACATTTATGATAAAGTCTTAAAATACAACCACTTCATTTAATAGCAAAAGTAACAGGGTCCCTACGTGGCTCATTTAGTTAAGTGTCCAACTCTTCAGCTCAGGTCATGATCTCAGGGTCTTGGGGTCGAGCCCTACATTGGGATGCTCTGCTGTGGGAAGTCTGCTTGAGGTTCTCTCTCTTCCTCTCCCTCTACCCCTCCCCACCCGGCACTCTAGCTCTTTCTCTCTCTCTCTCTCTCTCTCTCTCTCTGTCTCTCTAAAATAAATAAATAAATCTTTTATAAACAATAAAAGCAAAGGTAACTACAAACCCTTGGAAATGTCTCATAATGCCACCCTAGACCTGCATAGTATTTTACTTTGAGTTAAATATGGAAAAGTTCCCAACCCTTTATGTGTTCTGATGTGTAAATTGGGCCTAAAATCTCTCAAATTATTTCTTAGTATCTTGGCTGATCAGTTTAATATTTTAAACTTTTTACAGGAAAAAGTATAGGGAAATCTTTCTTTGGGAACACAGGTACAATCTCCCATACCCAGCAGCACATTTTCATGCATCATCTTATATCTGGGGAAGAGTCTGGATCATCACCATAAGTTAGAAAAACAAAATAATTTATTGGTTTCTTGAGAAGAGTTCAGAAGCAGGTAGTGCCTTTTTAGGAGAAAAAATAAATAAAAAACAGAACAGCTACAAGCCCCTGTACAATGAATGAGATAAAAGAATGATCCTTGAGTTGACTTCAGTCCTTTTGTGTTTGTTCCCCACCTGCCTCCATCAGGATGAGGAAAAAAGGAAGCCTGCTTCAGTTAAGATCCTTACAGCCACGCTTTCCAATTCTCTCCCCTATCCAGGCCATCTCCTTCTCTGAGAATCCACTATCTCCTTAGGTCCACCACTGTATTTTATTTTTTTAGAACATGTTATTTATTTATTTGGCAGAGAGAGACACAGCAAGAGGGGGAGCACAAGCAGGGGGAGTGGGAGAGAGAGAAGCAGCCCTCCCCCCACGCCGAGCAGGGAGCCCGATGCAGGGCTCAATCCCATGACCCCAGGATCACGACGCAAGCCAAAGGCAGACGCTTAATGATTGAGCCACCCAGGTACCCCCACCACTGTATTTTATAGAAACCTTTTGAAAACCCTCATCCTCCAGAGGTTGTTCCCTCAACCATTGTGCCTCTATAGAAACTCCAAGCTGAGCTGGGGGCTACTTTCTCAAGTGCCCTCTTCCCCCCATCTAGGAAGAAGAAGAAAAAGTTCCCTCCTCCTGGCTTCTGGAGAGCAGTTGCAGCAATATTGCACCATCCTCTTTCCTACTTCTCCATTGGGCATCCCATGCCCCGTGGTGATACCCTCTCTTTCTGGAGTGTTGCTGTAGGTGACTTCTCAATTCACTATCCCTCTCTTCTTTGAGGACTCTGACTTGGTTCAGTGTTCTGTCTGCACTTCATCCTTTGCCAAGACCAGAGTCACTAGAGCCTCCATATTTATGCTTCATCAATGACATGATGTCAACCCCAGTGATATATACCTCCAGATATTTATTGTCTTCAAATGGCATGGCCACTCCCCAGATGGTGTCATTATCTGGTATGGTTCCACCTTGAAAAGTCCAGCTCTGAAATTCTGTGCTCTAACAATAGGCCCTTTTCTTGCCCTCTCCGCATGGACTACAGTTCACTGTCAACTTGCTACAATTGATTCTTTACATTCTCTAGACACTCATCCTCATGGAAGCTCATGGAAGCATGAACACCTGCTCTCAGCTTGCCTCTTCAAGTACATCTCATGAAAGCTTTATAAATCACCCCCCCTCCCCCATAGAATCTCTGTCACCTGCTTTGTACATTCACCACTGAGGCTTGGTCAGGCCAAGTCTCCCCCGCATTCCTGGGATGCTGAACTATGCTGGAGAGAATACAACAGCTGCTGACAGAACCTTTCTAGACTCAGGTTCTCCTTTCATCTCTACCCTCAGGACAGTTCCAGGGTCCCCTCTGTCATCTCTGGTTAGAGCACTTTCTAATTCCTCATATTGGTACTGCTTTTCTCCAAGAGCTCATACCTCCATCACCCAAAACTTTTCACTGTAGATGTTCTTCCTGTACTTCATTTAAAGTAGAAACTTTTAACTGTGAACTGCTTCAGTGTTGGTACATTTTTCATCAAACTCTGCCTTGATTCTCCTTTCTCCCTTTCTCTTTAGAATTTTAGAGGAAAAAAATCTCCCTACTTGTTTCTGGGGCTTACCCCACCACATTAGAAGCCTCAGATTTAGGAAACCTTATGAACCCCAAGCACCATAAATACAAAGTTAACCACACCTAGGCACATCCTAGAAAAATTGCTGAAAGCAAAAGAAAAAAGCATTCTATGTGGCTTCAGAATAAACAAAGTCTCAAGGTGAAAAACAGTGTATAAAGTTGTGCTCACTTGTTTGCAGTTCCCTTGTCAGAGAATTCTGGACTGCAAACACCTGGGTTTTGTTTGGGTTTGTTTTTGTTTGGTTTTGTTTTGCTTTTTGACTGTCCTTACCTCCAAATATGAGTCTCTAACCCTATGAGATTTATAAAAACTCTGAGCTGCTGCTTTTTGCCCAGCCTGTAAATTCCTTGCAACTTCTGAGTCGGCAAATGTCATAAAGAAAAGGGCACAAAGAATGTTGGACCCTTTTTGGTGTTTCTTCCTTCAGCCATCAGAGATCATTTGTTTAAAAGGGATCTGGGTCCCAGAAAGTTTGATAGAAAGCAGTTTATTGAAATAACTTTTCTGCCAAATATAAATTGGCAATAAAAACAATTTGATAGAAAGTGCAAACTATATATTCATTGATTTTCATACAGATAATAAATCATATTATAATTTTGTCTTTTCCTAAACTTATTTTTTTATCTTTTCCTAAACTTAAAGTGTTAACATTTTTATAGAATTTTTCACGTTTACCTTACAAATTAATTTTCGTCAATTATTCTTGTTCTATACTGTGTTAGAGAAAAATGTATGGGAATATGTAAAATCCAGCAGTATAGGAAAAAGTCACAATTAAACAAATATCTAGCAATTGGTAGATTTAATCAATAAACCAGATTAGATTTTCAAACTTTTATAATATAACTTTTCTTAGAATGAAACAAAGTGTGTCTGTGTATAAATAGTGTGTAGGTGGATATTTAGTGCTTAAAAATCATGGGCTCCAATATTCAACAGTTAGGATTATGTCCCAGTTCAACACTGACTGAGTGGAATATCCGAGTTTCTATTTTATTTCTTTGTATAATCTCTACCTCTTGGTTTATATTCTGTATGTAATAAGACACTGTTCTCCTACTTTCCTGTAATTATCTTGACAGGTTTCTTCAGTTTTTAGAGCATCTTTACAATAGCTGATTTAGCCTCTGTCTAGTAAATCCCAACATCTGAGCTTGCTCCGGAACAATTCTGTTGATAGTTTTTTTCCTACATATTAACTACCCATGCTTTCACATTTCTTTGAATGTCTCAGAATTTTTTGTTGAAAACTAGACATTTCTAATTCTATAATGTGGCAACTCTAGAAATCAGATCCACATTCCCAAGAGGATTGTTGTAGTTGCCATTGGTTGTCACATGCATATTTTGTTGGTGCTATTTGTTTAGTGACTTTACTGGAAAAATTCTGTTCATTCTGTATTCCCTGGCATCTAGCCACTGAAGCCTCTGCTCAGTTAGCTTAGTGGTCAGCTAATGATTGGACAGAGATGTCTTTAAATGCCCTGAGTCCTGAGTTTTGCAAAGGGGCTCTCTGTGTATGTGTGTGTTTAGGCACACCTTCAATGCCCAGCAGTTTATAACTCTGGCTTAGCTTTTACTTTCTGCTGGTGCAAAGTTCAAGATGAGCTAGGGGTGAGAGATTGGGGTTTTCTAGATCTTTTCTGAGCATGTGCACAGCACTGCACATGTTTGTGGTTTTCTAGATTCTTGGAAATATATCATAGCTCTTCAAAGTTCTCATAAACATCTCATTTTCTAGATTTTCCTTTTAATTTTTTTATCAGTCTCTTGATTATTCTGGCTGATAATACTGCCTCAGGAAGCTGTAATACTAAGCAATTGCTGCTGGTTCTGTTCAACAAACAGCATGGTGATAGGGATGTTCATACTGAGCAAGCTCTGAGTTAGGTTGAGTAAAGACAGTGCTGAGAATGGAACTTTTCCAGGAAGCTTACAGACAGATTAAATAAAGAAAATTTTATAGAGGTGTGGGGTTTTTGTTTTGTTTTGTTTTGTTTTGTTTTTCTAAGGTATTCTAACCCCAATTCTGCTCCTTCCAGTGGCTACTAGACTGCAAGTTTTCACAGTTACCATGGTTGCAAGGTAATGGAGAGAGATGGGAATAGAGCAAGTTAAAATGCCCCAAAACTCACTGTTTCTACTGTGATTCAGTTACTTTTCTTTGGATTACTACAAACCTTTTATTTCCAGCATATGCAAAGTTGATTTTAACAATTTTTGACAGCGTTTTAATTGCTTTTATGGAGAAACAAATTTTTGGAGGTCTTCTTTTAGTTACTCCAGAATCGGCATTTTTCTCATACTTTTGTGTGCACAGTTTTTTTCCATCTGCTAAATGGGGATAATAGCAGCACTTATTTCATAATATTATCATAAAGATGAAATTATCTGGCACATGTAAAAGCATGTAGAGTAGTCTGGGAACACATAAGCACTCACTGAATATCAGCTATTTTGATTATGGACAGAATCAAATATGGAAAGGATACACATGTAGTGGCAATAGTAATTATCTTTGGGTAAGTAGGATTGTGGATATAAATCTGTAGTCTTTTTACCTTTTTAAATTTTCTGGGCCTTCCATAATAAATATGCAATGCATTTGTAATAAAGAAAAAGAAAAATATAAATATATAACAGAGGTTCTGTCATTTTTTTAAATTTATAATTTTATCTCTAATATATTTTTTTAAAAATATTTAAAGCAGATGACGATTCCTCTGCCTATACAGCAATTTTTTATGTGCTAGGAATAAAACATCACCTTCAATGATTTAAAACTCTTTGTTAATCACATTTCCTTTCCTGCACTTATTGAGAGATATTTAGATAGGGATCAAGAATGTGTGGCCAGATGCCCATGAGAAGCAGAAAGTCACACATCACTTTATGTTGGTATCCTGGGGAAGGATACAGCCTCGGGCTACGACCATGTAAGCTCCTTAGGAGAAATGACTCAGGTCATGGGACCCTAGCTTCACCAAAGACCCCCGCACTCTAAACACAGCTTGAAACATTGAACGGACAATGTGGCCTCTCGGGCTATGGGTGTCTTGGCTGTAATGGGCATCATTTAGATGCTGAGGTATCAGTGGTATCCTCCTTCTCCAATTCCCCAGTTTTATGGACATGTCTTTGGATCATGGAAGTTCTGCGCCATTTTGAGAAGAGAGATGGGGTGGGGGAGATCTCCAGAACAACCAAAGTTGAAGAATATTTAACTGATTCAAAGATATAAAAGTGAGCTATTTCTTACACAACTGAGTTAATGGACTCAGTTGTGAGAGTTGTGGAGTCTTATTATCCTTCTTACTGCACATTTGGATTAATTTCATGAAAAATTATCAAAAATGCATAAATTTGAAAAATAATTTTTGTTGCAGTTATAATGACTAGTACTAGGGAAAAAAACTAACTGTGACTGAGGGGAGATTCAATTTCGACCCCGTCATTGCTTTGAGCAAATTGTTACATCAAGCAACTTGCTGCCAACCAATCAGATTCAAATGAAAACATATCGAACTAAATCATGGGCCACTTGTTTCTCTATGTCTCCACTCTTCCCAGTGTGCTCTTTCACCATTTTTTGCCTCCATCTTTTTCATGACCTCTTGATTTCCTATTTGCTACCCATTTATTTCTTACAAAAAAGGGAAAACATTGTTATATGCAACTGATGAATCACTAAATTCTATTTCTGACACTGATTTAAAAAAAAGAAATTCTTCAAAAGTTCAACCCTTCATTACTTGGAGTTTGGGGGGTTTTGGGCATGTATACACACACACACACATACATATACACATATATACACACGTGTGGCATTTTGGCATATATATACACATACATACATATATACACAAATACATATAGATATGTCTTTAATGAAATCATGAATACTAAAATATGGCCCTCATTAATAAAGTGGTTTTCCTGGGTCAGGCATCTTCTAGATGTGTTCGTGTTGACTGACAGTAGTTCATTCAAGAATAGCTTTCTTTGGTGGATATGTTTACTACCTTGATTGTGGTGATGGTTTCAAAGTATACACATATGTCCAAAGTCATCCAATTGGGTACATTAAAAATGTACAGTTTTTTTGTATATCAATTATACCTCAATAAAACTTTAAAAAGCAAAGCAAAAACCCTTTCTTATGCAAGGAAGAATGGAATGCGGTGAGCTGAAGAGAAGGTGAGTAAAATATAATTTAGGAAATCAAAAACAGAACCAGATACTAACTCCTTGTAAATTAAAAACCTGATTGGCTTTCTTTGTCACACATTTCCTTTTGCCAATGGAAATGTTTTTTAAAATTGTTGAGGACAGCTCAGAATCATCATGCAGCTGGTTGGCCCTGTCCAGGCGCCCGGGCAAGAGGCCAAAGATACCTGTAGATCACACAGGAGCATGTTATGGGGTTTGCCAGGAGGTCTTTCCCAGTCTCACTCTGGTGAATGCACTTCTTAATGGGAATCTTCAAGGAGCCATGGCTCCTTAGCACATCTAAGGACTTGGCACCCTTTGAGACTATGCAAAAAAGGTACACCATCAAATTGTTCCCTAAATGGTAGGATTTATTTCAATGCTTCCAGACAATTGCATGAGACAAACTATTTACATAAAAGCATAAGTATAAACAATATAATACAACTTATAATGCACATAATTAGGATTCTCTTATTTTTGCTCAGAACAATATTGGCAGAGACAGCAGGAAGGTTACTAAAGGAAGAATTTGAGAATGGTTAGCAGTACTCCAGATCATTTTTATTTTTTTTTTAAGATGAATCCGTTTGGGTTATAGAAATTGGAATTTCACTAAGAGCAGTGAATAAGCACGTTTTCACTTCTGCAATAATAGCTAATTTTATTTTATAAACATGTTTGTTTTCCTCAGAGTTGGGGCTTGGAATGGGTGTGAGCAGTTTCTGCTGACTGTTTGGGTAACTTCCCACCCCTTCTCAGAACTTCTGGAATTGATCCAGTGCAGCAGGCAATGAGCACCCAGCCCAGGCGGCCTCAGCTGGTGTCAAACTGACTTTTGAAAACAATGTCTCCGACCGGTGTCATTAAACAACAGTTTTACAGGTAGAACTGGACAGCTCCCAAAGGAGCATTTGAGACCAGTGAATTAAATTGGAAATTTATATTGCTCATGTCTAACAACAAGATTTCAAGTGACTGTCATAATTAAAATCATAAAGACTGCGAAAATGTATGGTGCGTCCAATGTCCCACTGAGGAAATACCCAGCAAAACACAAGCATCCCAACAGGAAAACCAAAATTACACTTTCTTATTCAAATGAAAGTGGAAATACTATCTCGCTGTATACGAGCTCCCCGGCAATTAGTGATTTTTGAGAGATGTGAGGTCAGTAACTTCCTGCACTTTTACCAAGGTTTAAGGTTGACTTTCAAGAATGTCCAATAACAAAATAAAACAATTCCAAATAGGTTGATTTTGTATCATGAAACATGCAACATGATTTAACACAAAACTAGGAATTTAACATTTCATAATGTTTTCAGAAGTCACATCAAATGGTATAGCACAAATTTATTGTCGTATACTTTATAAGAATCCTACATTGGACCAAGTGTATGCATATTCTCTGCAGATGATGTCCTTTCGGTGGTGACTCTGGATGCTCTGACTGGAGGTTCAAAGTGTACTTCCCTACAAAGTGCAGAAGCTTGAGTCTGATGTTGGTTAACAGTCATGGTATAGGCCAAAAGTAATCAACTTTAACAGGAAAAACATTAACTTTCTTAGTTAAAGCTGAGGATGACACTGTTGCAGACTTATGAAGCAGTTTGAAACTTACCTTTAAAAAAAATGAGGTGATGTTCTAGGTGCTTCTCATGTGGTCAGTCACCGTATCTGCAGCAGCTATCAGCCGCCGGTGTCTGATTTCCCTGTATCTATGGGTTTTCCTGAAGAAGAAGAGTAAAATCTTCTAATCCCCCTAGGCATCATATTGCCATTCTACTATAGAACAAACACGACAGTGGTATGAGGTTCATTGGTTTGTTTGTTTGCTTTGTTTTGGAAAATGTAAAAATTCAAATGGAGTCAGATTCTGGAAGGCTGAGGCTGGATTAACCTGAATTTTAAATTGATTTTTATCCAGCACCACCTCCCCAGTGGAGTCTGATGGGGGCTGTGTCAGTGGTTTTCTATTTTCTTTTTCACAAGAGTAATTTTCTTTAAAGTATGTCCAGTCAATCATCTGCTTCTAATTGGAACCAATAATATCTATGTGTAATGATTAATCATCATCTTAAACACGGTGCTGGCAACTTTTCATAGGAAATTAAACTATCAACAGTAGGGATGCTAATATGATAGAGGATGGTTTGGATGTTCCAGAATCCAGATCTCCCTCTCAGCTTGTGAGTCTACAATGTTGAGCCATTTCAAGCTTTTCTTGTTGTGGAGGATTAAATTAGCAGGAGTTAAGAAAGAAAGAAAGAAAGAAAGAAAGAAAGAAAGAAAGAAAGAAAGAAAGAAAGAAAGAAAGAAAGAAAGAAAGAAAGAAAGAAAGAAAGGAAGGAAGGAAGGAAGGAAGGAAGGAAGGAAGGAAGGAAGGAAGGAAGAAAGAAAGAAAGAAAGAAAGAAAGAAAGAAAGAAAGAAAGAAAGAAAGAAAGAAAGAAAGAAAAAGAAAGAAAGAAAGAAAGAAAGAAAGAAAGAAAGAAAGAAAGAAAGAAAGAAAAAAAGAGAAAGAAAGAAGAAAGAAAGAAAGAGAAAGAAAAAGAAAGAAGAAAGAAATGAAGAAAGAGAAAGAATGAACATTTGAACTCCTGGTTTCTGATCATTGATGAAATTAAGAGAGGCAGAGCACAGTTTCTTGGCCAACCTACACTTGAGTCAAGACATTTTCTACCGCTTGCAATGTGTAGTGAATGTTCTACCACTTTTCTCCTCTCTGGTCTGAAAATGTACTTAACGGGCTAGCTTTATCTTGTCGACACAATAAAATAGGTTTATCTGAATTAGATCTGATATCAACTTTTATCATGGGTAATAAGCCTGATTTTTTCCCAGTGGCAGAGGTAATATGATCTTTAAAAAAGACTATATGAAGTGACTTTTGCTAGGAACTGTACAATCGGTATCAAACTCTGATTAGGTTTTTATGATGCCGTAAGTCACTTTGCAGTGTGAACTAGATTTTTCAAAAGAGAGCAGGTCTTTATTCCTGATGTTTTAATGTCAAATTTCTGATCATTGACTACATTAAAATTGAGTAAAAGTTTTTTCCATCCGCTAAAAGAAATGTATAATTCATCTTTAATATAAGTCCATTTAAAAAAGAGTAAGAATACTGTCATTTTAAAAATCACTGTCAGAACTTAAGCATTGCAGAGAGGCAATCAGGCAGGAATAATGCATCTCATTTATTGTTTTTCAATATCCAAAAGAGAAAGGAAGCAAAGATTAGAGCAATATGTTTTCTTTGGTTTTGTAGTTTTGAAACAAATAACCTGAATGCCTTGGTCCAGTATTTACTGAGTTACAAAACATCATTAACTCAATTATAAATCAATTACTAGTAATGCTCTCAACAGGAGAAAACAGCAGAAATAAATTCCAAAATGGTACCCATCTGCAAATATTATACCCTACATGGTGATGAATTGGCAATATTTAATATTGCCTTTGGTGCACTTCTCAGGTGCAAATAAATATTATTTTATGTTCTCTCATATGTCTGTCATAGATAATTCACTGATGAATAATCAGATTTTGGCTATATCATGTCAATAGAAATCGCCAAGCACACCATGAATGAATGGATGTACTGGGCATGACACCAAAAAAGAATAGCAAAGAGTTTGCAAACGAGTTGGTTTAAGGGTGTCATTTGAATACTCTGCTTACGTAGAAATTGATTATTGTAGCAATGAGACTATAGCATGAGTCTTCCATGTGGAGAATAGCTGCTTCGAGGCAAACAGAGTTCATTGTATCCATTCATGACACCTTCTCTCTGCCTGTTATTTGCCCCAGAGCTGTCTTTTGAGACAGAAATGCTGAATTCTCATGGAAGAGAGATACTTCAAAAATGCATACACAAAAACCCCAATGGAGTGTAAAAGGCATCCTGGGGCCAAAGAAAGTCTATGGCCATCAGCAAAGTCTATGCTGAAGCTGTTTTGACAGTGCTGAAGACACGTTCACAATTTATTCTGAAAGCAAGGAAAATGTCATGAAGAAGCATCAGGATATTTGTGAATTCAGACACTACCAAGACTGCACCTTCACTGTGCATTAAGGGAGTGTTTACACAAAATGATTAGCTGAGTGCAGACTTGATATATATTTCACATAAAATCTCCTCTGATCTTCCGTTACACACTCATGTATCCTGTAGGTAGCCCTGGGGACACCGGATTCCCCCGCTGAGACTTTGTCCCTAACTCGGAAGGCGGTCTGACCCACAGATTCTACCAACGCCTCCAGTGGAAGCACTCACCCTCCTGGGCTTTCAGCCCCATGACTCTCACCCATGTGCAGATAAATAAGGAAATAAGGCCACCCTCGGCTGACACTCCCGCCCTCTGGACAGTCGGTCCTGGAAGAGTCCTGGCATCAGACCCCAAGAACTGTGCGTGCATCCTGGCTGCCCACCTGGGACCGGCCCTCACACTCAGCTCGGGAGCCACTGGGTCCCTATTTTCACCTTTTCCCACCTTTGCTTCTCTTCTCTTTGGCATCACTCCACGAGTCCATGGGGCCAGACCCTGGTCCACCCCGAGCACAGGGCGGCCCCTTCCCAGGGACAGAGGCCTCTCTGGGGCAGGGATGCGTGTCTCCCCACCATCCACTCCTCTGCAGGTCCTGTGGCACCTCCGCCCGCCCCACATACACACTCAAGGAAGCACCACTTGCCCTCGGGATGCACCCAAGCGGGCTTGCTGAACGTCCCCGCAGGAGTGGGGTGCAGAGGCCTCCCTGAAGCAGCAGGGACATGGGCCTCCAGCGAGCCGGACAACCCTGCGAGGAAGCACCGGGTCTGGCGGCGGTGGGGCTTCCGTGGGGCAGAGCTCCTCCCAAGTCACAGTCCCATCGCTCAGGGGTGACGAGCCCTCAGGCTCATGCCAGCCGCTGGTCCACAGCGCTCCTTGGGGAAAGCCGTGCAGTGTTCTCCTTCCTGTAAGATGCGGGCCTCTGCAGGCTGGGCGCTGTGGATAGAGACTCGTCCCATCTGGAGAAAGGACCCTGAGCAGCCATGCGGCTGGAAATCACTTCCAAAGAATTTAATGTGAGCCGAAAGCCAGTTTTGTAATGAAAACCAGGCAAACTTCAACCATATCCAGAAATAACCCTAGAGATTAAACTGTGATTAGTGTCATTTGATATTAATGTCATTTGATTTTTCCTTTAGCAGGATTAAATTGGTTGGGGCAGCTTAAAAGTATTACTCTCTAATTGTGCTTCCCATAGTAAAAAGAATGACAACAGGTGTGGGCGAGGATGCAGAGAAAGGGGACCCTCTTGCACTGTTTGTGGTAATGCAAACTGGTGAAGTTCCTCTGGAAAACAATATGGAGATTCCTCAAAAAGTTAAAAATAAAACTACTCTAGGATCAAGCATTTGCACTACTAAGTATTTACCCAAAGAATACAAAAATGCTGATTCACAGGAACACCTGCACCCCAATGTTTATAGAAGTACTATCAATAACAGCCAAACTATGGAAAGAGCCCAAATGTTCATCAACTGATGAATGGATAAAGAAGACGTGGCATATATAAAATGTGTGTATATATATAATGGAATATTACTCAGCCATCAAAAAGAATGAAATATTGCCATTTGCAACTACATGGGGAGAACTAGAGAGTTTTACACTAATTGAAATAAGTCAGAGAAAGATAAATACCATACAATTTCACTCATATATAGAATTTGAGAAACAAACAAATGAGCAAAAGGAAAAAAAGAAAGAGAGTGAGAGAGAGAGCGACAAACCAAGACACGGGCTCTTACCTACAGAGAACACACTGATGGTCACCAGAGCGGGGCGTGGAACTACATGATGGGGATTAAGGAGCGCACTTGTCATGTTGAAAGAAAATTACAAAGGAAAAGAGAAAAGAATGAAAAAGTCATAAAAACATGAAAGATGTGACAAGTGTACCAGAAGTTTTCGGCAGGAATCCCAAATATTCCAGGCTAAAGAACAGCTGCTTTATGAAGGACAGCTCAGTGCAAGTGGTGGGCACCAGCGTGGAAAGCCCACCTGGGGCTCAAGTAACAACTAAGGGCGGGGAGGCAAGGCACAGACCCCTGAGCAGCAACTGTATGGGGATGAGAAAACAGAGATACTCCACAGGGGTGAAAATGCTTTGATTATAGCTAAAATTCTTCTAAAGCAATCGTTCTTCTGTTAAGGAATCCTTTTGTTTGCTTATTATTTTTTAAAAGACTTTATTTATTATTTATTTATTTATTTAAGAGAGAGAGAGCATTTGTGGGGAGTGGCAGATGGAGAAGGAGAGAGAGCATCTCAAGCAGACTCCACACTGAGTGCGGAGCCCGATGAGGGGCTCGACCTCCTGACCCTGAGATCACGAGGTGAGCCAAAATCAAGCGTCAGCCGCCCATCCCTCGACTGAGCCACCCAGGCGCCCCAAGAATCCTTCCGAAAGATTACAACAGTGACATAGCCCTACACACCCAGTAAGGCAGCTAAACTCCAAATAATGGACCGTAGCAATTTCCTGGCAAGATTGTGGAGCAGTAGGAGCTCCCATTCATTGCGGGTGGGAATGAGGTCCTACAACCACCTTGGAAGACACGGGGGCAGATTTCCACGAAGCTCCACGTAGCCTCGTCGCATTATCCGGCAGCCGTTCTCCTAGGTTTTTCTCAACTGATTCTAAAACTTATGGCCACACAAAAACTGGCACCCAGAAATTTATAGCAGCTTTCTTCGTAATTACCAAAACCTGGGAGCTGTCAAGGTGTCCCGCAGTAGGTGAATGGATAAGCAAACCACGGTACATCCATACAATGGGGCATTTATTATTCAGCAATAAAAAGAAAGGCTATCAAGCCTCACAAGGTTGTAGATGGGTATTTGATGAAAATTGCATTAAGATTCCCCATTAACTCTGAAGGTTCCTGTGCCCCGAGCGAGCCCCAAGGATCAGTGAAACACATGCCCAAATGCTTGACCTAACAGGGGCCGGGCGGCCCTCCCGCTGGAATCACCCTTAGACAAACCCCATTTTTTATCATTCTGGAATTTCATTTGGAAAGTTCTGGAGAACTCCGCAGTGACCTTTAGGCGTGGGTGTGCGGGTGCTCCCTGTGAAATGAGTTCATTCCTGTTCCTTGTACTGCGGGGGCTCCGTTCTCAGGGGCCGTGAGAAGCATGTTACTCAGGAGGATGCTTCACTCCCAGCCCCTCTGTCCGACTCCTGGGAGGAGCTGATGGCTTCTGGATCCTGCTTTCATCAGAGGCCCCCTGGGTAAACACGAACTGGTTGGAAGGAAGAGAAACGATATGGGTAGAACGGAGAGGCCCTCAAAACACTCCTTGAGTATTTTTTTTAATCATCAAATGCAATAGAACATGAATATTTAGTTTACTTCGTTCAGGAGAATTCCCCTCGTTCCTGAATATGGCACCGAAGGTTGGACAGCCCTTGATGCCTTTCCAAGGACCTTTCTTGCCCTTGTGTGCTCACGACAGCTATACCAGCCACTCCTTGCTGACCACTGGGCTTTATGCATGTCCACCCATTTAAACCTTACAGCAGTATGGAAGTTACTGTCTTAAATAGTGGTGTATCCGTTGTAGAGATGTAGAAACTGAGATACAGAGAAGCCAAATAAGTTACCCAGCACCGCTCAGCTAATAGAAATGACGGTAGTTTGTCTTGCTCTAAGCTTTGTGTTCTGAACCATCATTCAAGTCCCGAGACCCCAGTTTAATGAGCATTTATGTGCCATACGCTGATCAAGGCATTTTGTAGAAAGTATCTCGTCTGATGCTTGCAGCAGTTCTGGAAGCCAGGCCCTATTATCTCCAATTTGTAGATGGAGAAATGGAGGCTCAGAGGGTGTGAGCAACTTTCTCAAGGTTATGCAGGTCAGTCAAGCCCAAGTTAATGTCCCTTCCTCCACTTCTTCCGGGGAACTAGGAGGCCGTCTACACAACTGTCTGGTTTAAAAACTCGTAGTTTAATTGCCCATTGGGAAAAGAAATAACAAAATGCACCACTTCACACCAGAAATGTGAAGCATCATCACTTTATAGTGTGCAAGAACCTGCACTTGAAACGTTTGAATGTAGAGTTCAAAATAATGCAAACGTAGTCTCAGAGCGCCATCTAGGGGACAGTCTCTGAAGTGACACCCTTTTCCTCACTCTTGCCCCCAGGGGCACGCAGGCCTGCCTGCCTCTGGCAAGCAGAGCACATCTTCCTGCACAGAAGCGTCTCAATTTGGGGTTTAGACACGTCTGGACATTGGACAACTGTCCAACACTGGGAAGGTCTTCGTTTCTTGCGTTTCCCTTGTTCTTTTAAAATCTGTGCTATACTAAGGCAACATGCCTTCGTTTCATGAGCAAAGCAAAACTAAAAAGGGAGTTGATCATAAGGGGCAGGAGGTGTTTACATTCCCCGCCCCGTCACCCGTGCCACTGGGCTCTGCCAACAGACCCCGGGGTCCGCCTGTCTTCCTTGCACACCTGGACACCTTGGGCCTCCACTGAGTCCCATCTGTCTGGGTGCTGATGTGACTCATAGGGGGCTGGAGCGGGGGTTGCAGGGGTTCTGCAGGCAGCGTATGCCACTGTCACTGGGGCTGCAGATGCTCCACCCTGCAGTGATCACGTGGACGACAAGATCAAAACTAAGTTCTTCGTCTCCTCTGCTTCCTCGTCCCGTCTTCTTCTTTTGTTCCCTTATGTCCACCCTTCCCTCCCTGAACGATTCCATCCACAGGTGCAGAACAGGGCAGGTGTGTGCAGGTGCCCGAGACACAGGCCCCAGGGCTCTGCCGAGTCCGTCCTGAGCCGAGGGGGCCAGAGGCCCGCAGGGAACGCCACGGCCTCACTTGGGTCTGCAGTAGAAGTGGGGTAACTCCACAGTCCCCACACCTTGACATCTCCCTCTAAGCTGCGCCCCTTTGCTGCTCCCAGATACCATGTTCTGGGAACCCCTGAAAGATGGAGCTGCTTCTCTAGGTAAGGGGACAGGCATGCATGGAGGCTGACTCCTCCCGGGTTCACTGTGAGCAGCAACCCACTCACTTCTACCCCATTCCTGACACAGGTGTCTAGTGTTTGCAGCACCAAGGTCTGGGGATAATCCCGGCAGATGTTACTAGAATATTCCACAAGTATCACCTGCTACACCACATCCGCATGTTTTCCACTTCTTGAATTCTTCAGTCAATGGTTTAACAAAATGGAAGCAATTCATAAATCTCTGGCCTTTCCTGATTTTGTCTGAAGCCTCCAGAGCTAGGACAGCCCCCCACATGGGCCGGTTGGACAAAGCATCCGGGGGGACATCTCACCAGCCACCACCAGAAGGGTCTACCATCACACTGTGCTCAAGGTAATGAGAGCAGATTTCACACGTGCTGTCACTGTTTCATACTTTAGCCATTTTGACTCCCCAGGGTCAACGCCTTCTGCCGATCAAAGTACTTTCTGCTGCACTGATAACATTTTATTATAGCATGTGAAAGATACATGATGCTCTCCATATGCAGATACTTTGTCCTTAGTCAAATGGATCATGTGTGCAGGTGCCCGGGGAGGCTGGGGCCAACTGACATCTTTATGAGGATTATCTAGTCTATGCAACTAAAAATAGCTAAGTTGAAATTTTTCAGTAGGGCCTACACTTTTCTGCATAAGGGGAAAATAGTGCCTATTCAATCTCTTTTGAATTTGCTTAGTGAGGCTCTTTCCTTTAAATATACTTTTTTGCTGTTATTGGTCAGTAAGCCGAACTGGAACCACCCCCCACCCCCCACTGGTAGGTGTAGGGAACTGATTTTCTGGGCAAAGTCTGATTTATTTCTCAATGAAAAAGAAAGAAAAATCTTCCTAAGTCTTCCTAAGCATTCTAAAGCATCACTGTTGAATAATTGCTTATTTTTACCTATCAGTCCTAAAATGAGATCCATCTGATCTCTTACCTGCCTCTGTTGTTGTGTTAATATCAGCAGCCTGAAGAGTTCACAGAACATTTCTGAGGACTGTGAAATTCTTGTAACTTCAGTCAACATCACCACAAGGCATACTTCTGGACCGTGCTGGTATTTGGCGTAGAAGCAGCATTTTAGGACAGGAGTGGACTCTGCACCATGTCGTCCTGGTGCTCGAGGCCCTTGCGGGACTCCTGTATCCTATCGCAGAGAGAGCCAGTGGGGGTTTGTCTGTGTCTCAAGTCAGCCCCTCCTACCCAGCATGTGTGGGATATAAATACTCTAGTGCCCTATGGATGGCACAGTCTGAAAAGTCCCAAGTTACAGTGGGTTTGAACCTGAGAGTGTGTTCTTTGACATCCAGGGCGATGGAACGTTAACAGACTGCCTCTCGGATATGGGCACACTTCAGGCCCTGATACAATTTTTACACCCAAAGCTGGAGACTTTCGTGGATTGCCTTGGATCTGCAGTGTAAGTGTCCATAAATGGGCACTATCTAGATGCCAAGTACTTACACTGGCATATGTATAATTAACATACAAGGTGTTGGGGTCCATGGAGTATCTTCATTCTGTCAATCATGGCCCCCAGAAGAAGAAACAATTTATAAAAGTTGGGAGGGCAGGGAATGGTCAGAAAATATCAGAAGGTAAGTTCACAGTTGAGGGAAAAACTTGCCTCTAAGCCTCTTCTCTTCCACTTATGGACCTTGCCACAGATCCTTCTGGAAGAACAAAGTCACAGAAGGATGATGACATTAATGCTTCTCTTTAAGAATGCCTATTTTGGGGGGTGTTGGGTGGCTCAGTCAGTAAGCGTTCAACTCTTGATTTCGGCTCAGGTCATGAGATCAAGCCCCGATCGGGCTCTGTGCTGGTTGTGGAGTCTGCTTGAGATTCTCAATCTCTCTCTGCTGCCCCCCCAGTCTCTCTCTCTCTCTCATGTGTGAGTGCGCACGAGCTCTTAAAAATACATATATAAAAGAACACCTATTTTTTACATGACTTGAATTTCTAGAAGCTTGCTTTCTGATAAAAATTATAATCTGTAGGTGCCAATTTTTTTTTTCCACTTGGTGTTTTATGTTTGTTTATGTGGCTGATTTGGGTCAGGAGTGCCTTGAGGAAAGAGAGGGAGGATGTGGCCCTTTTCTGCGTTTTGGGCGGAAACCATGGCACCAGACTTAGCCCCCCCACCCCCCATGCTGGATTTCTGGAAGAATGCTCACTGCCAGCCGTGGACCCCGGACGGCACTCCCTGCCCCAGCTCTTTTGTTTCATCAAAGCTAGTGCTGCCCTATTGCCCACAGAGGGGAACTGACCAGGGGATCTCAAGATGCCCCTGAAAATCAGTAGACCATCACTACTTATCGGACAAATGCAAATTATAAGCACAATGAGAAAAATGAAACTAGACACGGGCCTCAAACCCTTCACAAAATCAATTCAGAATGTATCACAGGCCTCAATGTAAAACACGAGACTGAAGCTCCCAGAACATCACATAGGAGGAAATCCAAATGACCTGGGGCACGCAGTGGCTCTCAGATACAACACCAGAGACACGATCCAGGAAGGAAGTCATTGATAAGCTGGACTGCATGAAAATTAAACACTTCCCCTCCACAAAAGACTGTATCAAGAGAATTAAAAGAGAAACCACAGGCTAGAAAAAAATATTTGCAAAAGACACATCTGATAAAGGACTGTTCTCCCAAATAGAAAAAGAACTCCTAAAACTCAACAGTAAGAGAACAAACAACCTGATTAAAAAATGGGCCAAAGACATGAATAGACACCTCACCAAAGATATACAGATGGCAAATTAGCCCATGAAAAGATGCTCCACATAGAGTCATCAGGGGAAATCCAAGTGAAAACAACCATGCCAGACCACTGCACACTTACTCGAATCACCCAAATCCAGAACACTGACAACACCAAATGCTGCCAGGGAGGCGGAGCAATGGGAACTCTCATTCATCGCTGGGGAGCACAAAATGCTACAATTACTTTGGAAGACTGTCTTGAGGTTTCTTACAAAACCAAACAGACCCTTGCCCTACAATCTGGCAATCACACTCCTTGGTATTTCCCCAAAGGAGGTGAAAACATGTCCACCCAAAAGCCTGTACACACATGTTTATAGCAGCTTTACTCATAATCACCTGAACTTGAAAGCAGCAAAAATGTCTTTCAGTAGGTGGACAGATAAATAAACAGTAGTGCATCCAGACAATAGAATATTATGCAGCCCTGAAAAGAAATGAGCTATCAAGTCATAGAAAGACATGGAGGAGACATAAGTACATACTGCTAACTGAAAGAAGCCAACCTGAAAAAGCTACATACTGAATGATACCAACTAATGGCATTCTGGAAAAGGCAAAACTATGGAGACAGTACAAATATCAGTGTTTGTGGGGGAAGGGGGAGTGGGGGGAGGGCAATAGGAAGAGCTCTGAGGATTTTTAGGGCAGTGAAAATATTCTGTATCCTATTATAATAATGGAAATATGCCATTATATATTTGCCCAAGAGTGAATCTTAATGTAAACCATGGACTTTGGGTGTTAATGCTGTGTCAGTGAAGGTTCATCCTAGGCGAAGACAAAGAAACCATTCTGGTGAGGGATGTTGATAATGGGGGAGGTTTTGTGGAGCGGGGGTCAGGGAAGATGAGAAATGTCTGCCCCTCCCTCTTGGTTTTGTTGTAAAACTACAACTGCTATAAAAAACGGGGGAGGGGGTGCAGTGTCTCATGCTGCCAAAGGAATGTAAGACAGTACAACCTCTTTGGAAAGCAGTTTGTCAGATTCTTAAGAAGTTAAATGCACTTTCCCATATGACCCCATTATTTCATACCTAGGCATTTGCTGAAGAGTAGAAAAGCATATGTCCACAGGATCCTTGTATGCCAATGTCACAGCAGCTTTATTCAGAATAGCCAAAAGCTGGAAAGATGTAAATGGTTATCAATGGGTAAATGAATACAAAACTCATGGCATAAGCAGACAGTGGAATACTACTCCGCAAGAAAAAAGGAATAAACTATTGATTGCATGCAACAATATGAATAAATTTCAAAACAATTATGATCACCAAAAGAAACTAGAAAAAAAGAGAGTATATAATGTATGATTCCACTTATAGAAGGTTCTAGAAAATGCAAAGTAATGTATAATGACAGCTCAGTGGTTTAGGTAGGGCTATTTGTGTGAAGGGAGGCATGTATTTATTTCAAACAGACACATGAAAATTTTTGGAGTTCATTATCTTGATATTTTTGATAGTTTCACAGGTGTACCTATATGCCAAAGGTCATCAAATTATGCACATAAAGTTTGTGCATTTCATTTGATGTCTGTTATCCTTCAATAAAAGTGTAAAAAAGAGGGGATGCCTGGGTGGCTCAGTCAGTTAAGTGTCCAACTCTTGATTTTGGCTCCGGTCATGATCTCAGAGTCCTGAGATCAAACCCCACATTGGGCTCTGTGCTGGGCATGGAGCCTGCTTGGTGTTCTCTCTCTCTCCCTCTCCTTCTGCCCTTCCCCCTGTTCATGCAACTCTCTCTCTCTCTCTCTCTCAACAACAACAAAAAAAAAACGGAAAAAAAAAGTAATTTGTTTCCTAAGTAAAAGCTCTGTGATGCAATAACCAATATAGGCTAAGTTATGTCTCCCCAATATTCCTCTTTTGAAGTCCTAACACCCAGTACCCCAGAATGTGACTATTTTCAACCGCTAGTCTGTGAAAGGGGTGGGAGTCTGTGGGAGCCTCCCAGCCCTGGGGGGCTAATGCAGTAATAATTTGCATAAACTTGCTGAATTCGACATTTTCCTTTCTAATGTCTACTAGGCTTTTTATTGCCTAACAATATATGTAAGACAATAAGGAGGAATCAAATATTTGTCAAAAAGTTTATCAGTACTAAGAATATACGCAATACAAGAGTTTGCCTAGAATTTTGTAATTTTCAGAAACAATCCCACATAACTTTTCTATCTCAATAGAAGATTTGCTGGTAGCTTTTTTCCCCCTCTGTCTATAATATTAGTTCAAGCTGGAATAACCCACATGCTAAGGAGCAGGAAAACCATAGCAGTTATTATAGGAGGGACATCTCAGGTATCATAGAGTTTGGCTCCCTGAATGTACAGGGGTAGACCAGGGTCTCAGAGGGATTTATTAACTTATTGAGATGGTAGAAGCCCTGTAATTTGGGGTTCCTTGGCTTCTAAATCCCATGATGTCTCTAGCGATAAAAGCCTAAGTGTGTGCGTTCACAATCTTTCTACAATAATGCAGCACTGTAAGATCTTGCACCAGGCAGCTCACGCATATGATCGCCCCTGCGGCATTCCAAACAGTATTTACCCCAATCCGTTTCTCAAGGAATATTTACACTAATTTGTAAGTGATCTGACCTAATAGACCCCCTCCCTGGTCTTGCAGCTTGGTAATCCATTCCCCTACGCAAAGCGGCTTCCCGGGGCTGCAGAGAGCATACAGCTGTTTGAAACTGAGCCAAATGAGGGAGCCCGAGAGGTTTATGTGACATTTGTAACACAATTCAGTTCCTAAATCATTCCCACGTGTGAGGTTCAAAGGAAACACTATGCTACCCTGCTATCATTTTCAATTACACTGCCCTGGGGGCTAAATCCAAGAACCTAAGGAAATTGCCCTTTCCAGTATCGGGGTAAATTGTAGAGCTTCAAATGCTTCGTCCGTTTTAATGCTTGTTTCTCTTGCGGAGCTGTTCTGCTCTGCGCTCCTTTGACCTTGTTTCTCTATTCATCTCTTAGCAATTATTTCCAGTTGTCTGGACTCTGCCTGCAGCCCACGGAGCTTCCAGCCGTCAGCGGGAAGAGCCTCCGTCTTCGTGGACAGGACGTTGCGTGCGGACGCAGTCCTGAGGCTGGCTGTCGTAGTCAGTGCGCTAGCCCTCTCTGTGCTCCTCCTGCAGAGCTCTGCGGGCAGCCCCGGCACCTGACTCACTCCCACCTGACCTTCCCATAACCAGAGGCTCCTTAATCAATGCCTCACGGCCCCCCGAGTGCTGTCTAGGGTTCTGCACGTTGTCTCTGACTCTGCCCCACAGAGGTTGCAGAACCGCAGAGCCTTCCCTGAGGGTCCCGCTCACTGCAGCGCCCCCAGCGCCCCCAGCGCCCCCAGCGCCGCCCCGCACAGGACTCACACACATGAAACAGCCGTCAGTGATCTTTCACTGAAGGATGAGAAAACAAGCCCTGGGTTACTTGGTCTTCTATCCTTCCTTCATTCAACTCCATCAACCCTCACCTCCCTAGTCTCCTGAAATGTGTCTTCATTGCTGTCAACAGAGCATGCCGACGCCTACCGAATGCTTGGATACTGCTCAGCTCCTTGAGTGCGAAAGTCAGAACTCATCTCTGAGACACCCATTAATATGATCTGCTGGCTGTTTTTATATTTGTTAGCTTTAATATCTTGACCCCACAACTGTTGCCTCCCACCCCTTCTTTCTGGACACAAATTGCCCAAACAGAGGCTGATCAGCTCAAAAAAAAATTCCTTTTTCTTTTGAGAATCATCTTTGACCAACTATTCCAGAAACTAGCTAAACTTAGGCTGACCTAGTTGTCAGGGCTCTATAAAAATTCACCTCTTCTTCCCCAAGACAGAACATTCCTAGGAACATTCCAAGCTCTGGAATTCTGATAAAAGATTTATACTTAAGCATTCTCGGTACTCTGGTTCCTCTTCTTTCCCCAGACCAAGCCAGTTATTTGTCAGTAAGGGAAACTGAGAGAGGGTTTTCTAATATGGGCTGAGCGGACTTGGGGCTTCAGGTCAGGTCACCTTTGGCGCATCAGAAGGAGGAATTGAGCCCCACTAGGGCACTGTTTGAGTTCCTCAAAGAAGGCAGCACATTTACTGCTAGGTGGGGGACTATGTTGAGTTTTGGTTACTAATATTTCATTTTACCAGCAAGCAGAACTGCAGATCTGATATTCTAGAAAGAAAGTAGGGCAGAAGTATCTCTCTTCATTTTCCCCTTGACCTTTTAGATTTAATAGTCAATAGCTTTGTCCCATGGAATTGTAACAAGTGCTGGATCCTGGCTCCAGAATTATGCAAGTACTTCTGTGCATCACTAAGGGACCCACATCACTGCTTGAATAGCATTAGTGTTCCCAAATTATTGGATGTTGGGGATTATAGGATTATATTACCATGGGTCAGGTCACATTCATCCTCTGGAATCTTCTAGTCCAGCTTCAAGTTGACCCTCACCAGTCCATCCCTTTGACCATCAGTTAGGCAAAAAATGCAGGTGAGCAAGAACCTGCCACAGCTCTAGCTTATTTATCAGTGGTTGCTATTAAACAAGGGTGCACTTGAGGAAACAGTCCCTCTATGCGGCGAAGTCCTGTAGCTATAGTAGGTCTTGTGCTATAGAGTTCACATATTTTACTTAGAAACTTCTTACAAAGAAAATACAACTTTCTCACCTCCCTTTGAAAATCCAGAAGAAAAAAATCTTAATCTACAGATATGTCCTGAAATAAAAGCAAAACTTAACTGTTCTTATACACAACAGAGTCATGCTCTTTCATTAAAGTCATCCATCCGGAAAAATAGAAACATGATTAGACCTTTTCTGAACCTGTTCCTTTACCTGTTAACCTTTGGAAAGTGAATGAAAGCTGGTGGAAGGTGCTGAGTTAACTGCTATTGAATCAAGGACCATGGAGACAGATGTCTGCTCTGGAGTCATGCGGTGGGCTGGGCACATGCCAGGGAACTAAAAACATCAGAAGGACCTTGCCATACATCAAATGCTCATCTGAAATTCAAAGCACACCCGTCCGCAGGATGTTTCTCCAGGAACAACCATAGCAGTGAGTATAATCCTAGTAAGTAGCAATAGTACATACTAACACTATTTTATTTTAGTTTTTTAAGATTTATTTATTTTTTTGAGAGAGGAAGAGTATGTGAGTGGGGAGAGAATCTTGGGCCGGCACCCCACTGAGTGTGGAGCCCAACCCGGGGCCCAATCCCAGGACCCTGAGATCTGGACCTGAGCCGAAACCAAGAGCAGAAACCAAGAGCTGGATGCTTAACCAATTGAGCCACCCAGGTGCCCCCAAACTAACACCATTTTAAATGCTTACTTTCCTCTGACACTTCACGTGCGTTAACTCAGATGATAGGGCCATTATCAAAACTCCTATTCATTTAGGTTAAAACTCCTGTCCAGTTGCCAAGATTAATCCCGATTTAAAAATGTTCTCATAAGGTAGACAATATGACACAGACGTTCACCCAGTCTGCCAGTCAGAGTTCCTGGTCTTGAGAAGGCAGACCAAGAGGTGGGTGTACAATTAGGCTTCACCATGTCTTGTTTCCCTAGAGCCTCCACCTCAAAATGCTGTCAGGATTCTGTTCAGAGAAAAAGAATTAGAAGTGTCACTTTATATACATCATTAACTTTATATATATCATTAACCACTAAAGAAATACTGTGCAATTAAGTTTTATCTTGCATAGTCAGAGTGAAGGAGTGTCCTGGGTTTTTTGTTTTGTTTTGTTTTTTTCTGGTGTGTGGTTGATTTATTTGTTGTTTGTTTTTTGTTTGTTTTCAGAAAACCCACACCAAAAGTTTGGGTAGTTTGGTGAGTAGAACTCAAGCCATAAACCACACAAAATCATCTGGCCTTTTAAAGCCATGTTCATCATACCCTGTTGGAAAATGAGTATTTTGCATTTATGCTTGGCTTCTAGTCTAATATTTATGGCCAAGATCAGCTTTGGTTACATGTATCTGAAAACGGAAGTTAAAAAATGTTCAGAAGTCAGAGTGTAACTTAATATACATGATAAGGAAAATCTGTGTCTTAAGATGGCTGACCGAGCCAGCAGGAGAGTCCCAGCCCCTGCCCCGGGGGCTCTTCTGGGTTCCTCTCCCTGCTCTGCTTCCTGAGCGCACCCTTCTGGTTTCTTCTCCCTGACCCACTTTGCGCACATGCAGAAAGGGCCAAGTATGCGGAAGTAGAAGTGTATAAATTGCCCCCTTTTATTTGTGCTCAGGGCTTAGACCTTTGGAGACCGCTCTCCTCTGAGCCCGCCAGGATTAAATAAACCTCCTATCCTCCAAGATCTCAGAGTGCTGCTTGGTTCTTGCGTCAGGTGATCAGTCCAGGTTCCGTAACATTTGGTTCCCTGACGGGGAAACCCAACCATGCTGGCCCATTGTTGCCACCGGTTTCGGGGCAACTTGTTGGGGCGGTGATGGAATGAGGGATCTAACAGAGAAGCCGGGCCCTGCCTAATTTTCGGCAGTCTCCCGCCCCGGCCGCCTTGGGCCGGCCCCACTCTGCTGTTCCTGCCGGACTCGAGGAGACTTGGCAGGTGAGGATCTGGTCCCGATGTCAGATTCCGGTAAGGCCTGGGGCCCCAGGACCCAGACAGGCCCACCCCCACTGGGGTGGAAGGGGAGCCTGATCACCTCCCAGAGACCTCTTAGAGGTCTCACAGGTAGGGATTCCCAGGGAGGGAATGTAATTAACTTCTGGAGTGTGAATGTGTGAGTGAATGTGAGTGTGCAGTCCGACCTGGGTTCCTCAAGCAGACTGAGTCTGTGACTCCACGGGCGGGCACCCTTAAGGTCCCCAGAAGTCTATGGAGTCTGAGGGGTCCCGTCTGCAATTCCGTGGTGAACAGCATACAGTCTGTGGCGGCATCGGAATAGTTTCTGATCGTAAGTCACGACGCTGAGACTGCTAGGGCTAAGCCTCACCTAAGCTCCTTTGAGACACAGCCAGATGAGCATCTGATTGGTCTTCTCACCCCCAGGAGGCACCCCCCCTTTGTCTGTCTCTGCCCCACCACACACGGGGACATCAATATGGGGTCAGGGCATAGTAAACCTATGGTTCTAGAGACCATGATCAAAAATTTCAGGAAGGGGTTTTCAGGAGACTATGGAGTCAGGATGAACCTCGGCAATCCCAACAATTCATCGAGTATGGCAAGTCATAACAGAAGAACCAGGACACCATGACCGGTTTCTGTGCATTAACTCCTGGCTAGGAATTGCTCAGACTGTTCCCATGTGGGTGCGATTCACTTGCAATAGGCAAGGACAGGCCAGGGTCTTAATTGCCTCATCCAAGTGACCTAAAGAAAATCAGCAAAAGCCCCAGTCTCCACAAATCGTAGCCGGAGATCCTGAGGACAAACCAATCCTGCCCCCACCGTACGTACCCCCAAGACCATCTACACCTGGCCCTTCAGCTCCAGACACTCCACCACCATCGGTTTCACCTGCGCCCCAATGCCCAGAGGATCCACTGCTGCCCCCAGGCCCAGAGGATCCACTTTCTCCAGGACCAGTAGCCAGGCTGCCCCCAGGCTGGGCACAGGCGCCCTCCAAATGCTGGTACAAGAGACACGAGAACCTGAGAGGCATGATGAAGACAGGACGGTCCAACCCAGCCATTCCATGATGTATTATCAGCCCTTCATCATCACCGACCTCCTCAACTGGAAACATAATACCCCATCCTACTCTGAGAAACCACAGGCCATGGTAGACCTCATAGAATCCCTATTCCAGACTCATCAGCGAGCCGGGGAAGACTGCCAACAGTTACTCCGCACTCTGTTTAACACAGAGGAAAGGAGGAGAATGATCAAAGGTGCATGGCAGTACCTGGAAGAGCACGCACCAGCGGGAGTCATCGACCCTGCTGCCTGGGCTAATACGGCTGCACCCGAAGAGGACCCAGCATGGGACTTCATCACAACTGAGGGACAGGCCCACATCCTCCCATACCAGGAGGCCCTCCTCCTGGGAATCCGGGCAGGAGCTAAGAAACCCATGAACGTGATTAAGGTATCCTTGGTCACTCAACAACCAGGGGAGTCCCCTGGGGACTACTACAAAAGATTATGTGAAGGCTACAGGATATACACTCCATTTGACCCCAAGACACAGGAAAGCCAACAGATGACAAGCACCTCCTTCATGGCTCAGGCCGCCCCAGACATCAGAAAAAAACTTCAGAAACTAGAGGGTTTTGCCAGGATTAACATTACCCAACTAACAGAGATTGCCAATAAGGTCTACTTGAACAGGGAGTTGGCAGCCAAACGGGAAGCCAACAAAAAGATGAAAAAGAAAGTCAGCCGCCTCGCCGCCGCCCTGAAAGAAAAGGACAACACAAAGATGGGGAGACCCCAACCACTGAAAGGGGGAGCCCTGAACCCCCTTGGCAAGGGATCAGTGTGCCTACTGTAAAGAGAAAGGGCATTGGGAAAACAAATGTCCCAAATGGGAAAGGCTCAAAATCCCAGCCACTACAAGGAAGAACCTGAGAGGAGGACCTCATAGGCCTTGTGGGAATGGACTCAGACTGAGGGAGACTGGGCTCTTTTCTCCTTGGCCCCCATGAGCCCATGGTCAAAATGAAGGTGGGGGGCCAACCAGGGACTTTTATGGTTGATACTGGGGCCGAGCACTCTGTTGTCACCTCCCCAGTGGCACCTTTTGGCAAAAGGACCGCGACCGGGCCACGGGGACGCGGGCGATGCAACAGCCCTTTTGCCGGGCTCGTCAGTGCAGACTTGGGGGCCACAAGGTCCGACACAAATTCCTTTATCTGCCCGATTGCCCCATTTCTCCTGGGCCAAGACATACTCTCCAAGCTTAGGGCTCAGATAACCTTTGAGCCCACAGGACACACTAGCCTCTGATTGAACCCAAGGCAAGAGGAGACGACGTCTCTAATACTAGCAATTACCACACCAAGGGAAGAAGAATTGAGGCTATTCTGTGCCCAGGCCCAACCGAGCAGCCTGCTGGAGTTCAGACTCGCCTTCCCTTCAGTATGGGCTGAAAACAACCCACCAGGACTAGCCCAGAATCGAGCCCCTATCACTGCTGAACTGATCCCAGGGGCCCAACCTCAGAGGCAAAGGCAATACCCCCTTCCACAAGAAGCTAAGATCAGCATCCAAGAACATCTGACCAAACTCAAAGAAGCAGGTATTCTAGTCGAGTGCCTGTCAGCTGGGAATACCCAACTCCTGCCAGTTAAGAAGCCAGGAGGCGGATTCCGACCAGTTCAAGACCTGCGGGCCATCAACAAACAAACATCTCTCTGCACCCAGTGGTGCCGAATCCATACACCCTCCTTGGCCAAATCCCAGGGTCAGCCAGAGGGTTCACTTGTCTAGATTTGAAGGATGCCTTCTTCTGCCTCCACTTAGCTCCCCAGAGCCGCCACTATTTGCCTTTGAAAGGTCTGAACGTGATGCAGGGTGCCAGATGCAACTGACTTGGATGTGCCTCCTGCAGGGGTTTAAAAACTCACCACCCTCTTTGGGGAAGCGCTGGCTGCAGACCTCACCAGCTTCCCAAGAGAGGCCATATGATGCACCCTCCTCCAGTATGTGGTTGACCTCCTCCTTGCCAGTGACACGAAAGAAGACTGCACAAAAGGCGCAAAGGCCCTCCTACAGCTCCTGTCAGACTTGGGATACTGAGCATCATGGAAGAAGGCACAAATTTGCCAACAACAGGTCTGACACCTTGGTTTCCTCCTCACCCAAGGGAAAAGAGAACTAGGGCTGGAGAAGAAAAGGATTATCATCTCCCTGCCACAGCCCCAGACAAAAAGGGGCCTACGAGATTTCTTGGGGGCTGCAGGATTCTGCCGCGTCTGAATCCCTGGGTTCTCGGCAATAGCAAGACCCTTCTATGATCTCTTAGGGGGACCAGATGGAGAACCCTCTGCCTGGACTGAGGAAGCAGAAGCTGCCTTCACAGAGATAAAGACTGCCCTGGGGCAGGCTCCAGCCCTGGACCTACCAGATGTAGAAAAACCCTTCAATCTCTTTGTGCATGAAAAGGAAAAAATAGCGCTCGGGGTACTCACCCAGACTGTTGGACCCTGGCAACAGCCAGTTGCTTACCTGTTAAAGAAGCTGGACCCCGTGGCAGCAGGTTGGCCACTGTGCCTCAGGGCAGTGGCAGCCACAGTCCTACTCATCAAGGAGGCAGACAAACTTACTCTGGGGCAAGAACTTAACGTCAAGGTCCCTCATGCAGTTGTGTCCCTCATGAACGCACAGGGACACTGCTTCCCTTCCAACTCTCGGCTAGCACAATACCAAGGCCTCCTCTGTGAAAACCCACAGGTCACCCTCGAAACAGTAAACAATCCAGAGCTCGCACGGTTCAGTGATGGCAGCAGTTACCTACAAGAGGGTCCCCGGAAAGCGGGTTATGCAGTAACCACAACCACTGAAGTCCTAGAAGCTAAGGCATTACCAGCTGGATGGGCAGCTCAACGGGCTGAATTATATGCCTTAGTCAGAGCCCTCACCCTTGGTGAAGGCAAGGGAGTCAACATCCATACTGACTCTCGGTACGCCTTTGCTACTGTACATATACATGGAGCCATCTACAAGGAAAGGGGCCTCCTAACCACAGCAGGAAAAGCTATCAAGAACAAGGAGATACTGAGACTCCTCAAAGCCGTTTGGCTTCCAAAGGAAGTAGCAATCCTGTACTGTAAGGGACACCAGAAAGGAGACCACCCCATAGCACAGGGAAATCGTCTGGCAGACGAGGTAGCCAAGACCACAGCCAGTGAGGACATGGACAGAGTCCCTTCCCTCGCCATGGCCCTAACACCCCCAGAAGAAGTACCTCCGCCCAGTTACACTAAAAAAGAACAGGAATGGGCCACGGCTGAGGGAGTCACCCTGACTGAAAAGGGTTGGTAGATGATGACAGACGGGCGCATCTTTGTTCCAACAGCAACTGGAGGGCATCTAGTCAAGGAACACCACTGACTCACTCATCTGGGAAAAACAGCATTAGAAGCCCTTCTCAAGAAGCACCAGTACATCAGTCAGCTGCCAGCATTATGCCAAGCAACGAGTGAAAGATACATAACATGTGCTAACAATAATGCTCAGTCTGCACCACAGCTCCCGCCAGGTGTCCAGAGGATGGAAGCAACCCCCTTCGAAGATCTAGAGGTAGACTTCACAGATGTGCAGCCGAGCAGGGGGTTCAGATATCTCCTAGTAATAGTATGCACATAGTCTGTGTGGGTCGAAGCCTTCCCGACCAGGATGGAGCAAAGCCAGGGGTAGCTAAAGTCCTCTTGTGGGAGATCGTGCCCCGGTTCGGCCTGCCATTAACAATCCATAGTGACAACGGACCCGCATTTGTGGCAGACGTTGTACAGGTCTTGACCAAATCTCTCAGCATCACGTGGAGACTCTACACTGCTTACGGGCCCCAAAGTTCAGGGAAAGTAGAGCTAATGAATCACACCCTCAAGGGAACCTTAGCAAAGTTTTGTCAGGAGACTAACCTCCCATGGCCAGATCTGCTACCCCAAGCTCTCCTGAGTGCTCGCTGCACACCGGGGACATCAGGTTTCTCCCCATTTGGATTAATATATGGCTGGCCTCCCCCATGCTTGGGAAGCCTTCCAGGACTTGCATCAGGTTGGAGATAAAGGGATAGAGGAGCAGCTTCAGGCCCTGGGGGCCAACCTAAATAAATTACAAAAGTACACCATTGAAAGGGCCCCAATCTCCTTAGGGTCTCAGCTACACTCCTTCCAGACAGGGTACTCAGTTTGGGTCAAAGATTGGAAGAAAGACCCCCTCAAACCACAGTGGACAGGGCCGCACACTGTTGTTCTAACCACCCCTACTGCCCTTAAGGTCTCAGGTGTCACCCCGTGGGTCCACCACTCAAGAGTGAAGAAAGCTCATCTTTCAGACGAGGAGCTGTGCCAGTGGAGAGTCCAGCCATGGTCCCTGGCTCTCAGTGGCATGATTTCCCTCATCTTGGGTGTCAGACTCTACACTGTTGCCCCTCCTGACTGTACTTTCCCCTGGAGGCTTCTACCTAAGGTCATAGATCCAACTTTTACTGGCCTTCAGCTGTCTACTCCTGTGCACATTTCACCATGGTTTTCCTGGCCCCAGTCAGTCCTGGTCTTCTGCTACCTGGTGTGCTGTTAAGTTTATGATTAAGTCTGTGTTCGCCCCAAGCCTTGCTGTCAACCCTCAGTCAAACAGAATGATGCCCTCTAAACTAGGTGTTTAAAGGGGCATCACAGGGGAGGAATGATAAGGAAAACCTGTGTCCCAAGATGGCCGACCGAGCCAGCAGGAGAGTCCCAGTCCTTGCCCCACAGCTCTTCCCCGGCTCTCCTCCCTGCTCTGCTTCCCACAAGCAGGTTCTTCTCCATGCCCCGCTTTGCACACGCACCAAGAGTGCCCAGTATGCAGAAGTAGAAGTGTATAAATTGCCCCCTTTGTTTGCGCTTGGGGCTCAGACGTTGGAGACCACTCTCCTCTGAGCCCGCCAGCAGTAAATAAACCTCCTACCCTCCAAGATCTCTGGGTGCCGCTTGGTTCTTCTGCCAGGTGATCCAGTCCAGGTTCCGTAACACGCAGAGAAGTAGAAGTGTGCATTTTCTCTTCAATTTGATGACTTAAAAGATCCTGGGCTGTCTGCTTTGCTATCCATGGAGAGAGGACGGGAGCTGTGATCACCTGGTTGCCATGGACCTTGGTATTTTGTGGTCCCCCAAGCAGGTGCCCGCTCACTCCGGCCACACCGTGGCAGGGCCTCAGGAAAACACATGCGTGACCCTGAGCAGTCCTATTTGCCTCCCTCGGTTTTCGTAGCTGGCAGCTGGCCCCATCAGAGCTGGTGCGACCAACACAGCCACGTAGCAAGTCAAAGGGGACGAAGGCTTCCTGACCAAGTCCCCCTTCATTTTCTGACATACAGACAACAACAGACTTAAAATACCAACTCAGCATCCTTACATTCGCCGACCGTCATTCTTCAGGCAGTGTCAGATGCTAAACAATGAAAAAAATGCCCTTTTTGTCCATGACAAAAACAAAAGGAGTAACAGTCCTGTGTTAGATGCTCTGTCTTCAATTTCTGTATTTTAACACAGTCACGAAAACAAAGCATGGTAACATTTTTACGTTTCGTTTTTCTTTCATTTTTTTTTTTAAATGGAATTCCTCCCCCATGATAGGAAGCTCTTCCTTCAGGATACTGTGTTATTTATTATTCTGACCCCATGCTGCTTCCTCTTTCTGAAGTCATACTTTGAGCCAGGAATGACCTATCTAGTACATTTCACACCCCGAGCAGATCACAGAGTAATACCACCTCCTCCGTGGGACAAAATTATTCCCAGCAGTAATTATTTTATGTTAATGAAACACATAATAATAATGGCAGGAAAGAAACACAATGAAAATTCCCTTTTATTGAATTTGTTGTATGTATATATAATCATGCCAGTTAAAAATAAAGTAAAATAAACATTATAATACAAAATACACTAAGACACTAATACATTTTTTGAAAAACAAGGGAAATTTGTAGCTACATATTGGTCTAACACCTGAATGAATTACACTGCAATGTCTAGTTTGATCCTTAACTTCTGCCTATTTGTCAAAATTAACATTTCAGCACATTCATGTTCAATGGACATATAACAAGGTTTGTCCTGTCTCTTCACCCATAGCTAATCGAAAAACACTTCTAAATTTTAATTTCAAAAAAACATTTTTTCTCATGAGGGAAGAGATACATGAATTGTTAGGAAAATCTTACACACAAGCGTGAGTTTGTCAGATTTATACGAATCACATTTCACAATAAATTCCAGAAGTTGATATAGTGTTGGTATCTGTGTATCTTGGGGATTGATTCTAACAGCCTTCAAATGTCTCTGCAGTTGAAGCATTTTCCTGAAGATATCTGCCCTAGAAACTTCACCATCAATTTCTATTAAGGGAAAACATCCAAAGGATGCTGAGAATATGGCTGAAGTTTGACAAATATTTAAGCCATCACTTTGGGAGAAGTGTCCAGGTCTGGGTGAAATTAATAAAAATATTCAAACAAGCCCAGTTGTTCCTTCTGCCAACACGAGGCCAACATCTTTTGTCCTTTCCCCTGACATTCTGCCTTGAAATCGGATTCTTTTCTTTCTGGGTAATTTTCCATTTGCTTATATTTTATTGTTGCAGAGCTAATGGCTTTCTCCACTGTGTCTGTGTGCTGATCTTTAAGGAACGATTTTAAAGCTTGGGTTTTACTATATGATTTTTAGGGTTGGTTCTGGATATTTGTAAATATTTTTTATCTGATTTACTTGATTTAAAATTTCACGTCAGAAAAAAAGATGGCTTGGAGAAAACATGGTGTAGAGAGAACAAAATCGAAGGAGCACCTCTGGTGGCCGTGTTGACATTCAGATGGTAATGAATTTCAAAGGTGGAGGTAGACTTTTCCACATTTGCCTTTCGCTCCATGTGGAGCTTCATAATGAGCATATCATTTCAGCAGGGGGAGACTTCTCATGGTTTTACCTCCATCGTAGAGCATTTTTCACCTATTAAGAGAATTGGAAAGGAATAAATTATTGTTTTCCAAATGTTAAAAAAGCCACCAGGAAGGAAAACTTCAAGTGGTCATACAGAAGAACAGAACTGAAGGAACTCAAGTTCTGTTGCTTTGTGTTTCTAACGTCTATTGCTACCAAGTTAAGTTTTGCATTTCCTGTTTAAATGCAGAAATCTATAACTCTGTGGCTGGAGGCATGGAGTGTACCCAAAGCAAGCGCTAACAATGCTGAACTCCTACCAATCTGCTCTCAAAATAAATACAGGAATGTTCACTCATCACTGGAGGGAATGCAAAATGAGACAGCCGCTTTGGAAGACAATTGGGCAGTTTCCTAGAATTTTTTTTAAAAAATGGAAAATAAAATAAAAACTGAATATTTGACCCAGAAATCCCACTCCTGTGTGCTTCTGCAAGTGAATTAAAATCTTATGTTTACACAGAAGATTCCCTTCAATCGGTGAATGAATAAGCAGTCATATATCCATACAACAGAATACTACTTTGTCGTAAAGAGGAACCCGATACTGACTCACAAAACCAAATGTAGGAATCGTAAAGACATTTTGCTAAATGAAAGAAGACTTACCCAAAAAGCCACCTGTTGTATAATTCTAATCATATCACAGTCTGGAAAAAGGCAAAATAATAGGTATTGAAAAGAAATTAGTGGTTGTCAGGGTTCTCTAATAACAGGAATCAGGGCTTCTTTTGGAAAATGGCCTGTAATGCATCAGGGCTAAGAAATGAAAATCTAAGTACAACCCATCACAGTCAACAAGGCTATCCCAAATAATGCAACCACTGAAGCTATAGCCAACCAAATGATGTCCTCACTTTGCTTCCCTTTCTTTTCTAGAAAAGTCTTTCTCCTAGCTCCAGCCTGGGGAGAGCTCCTAACAACTCCTGTTTTGGTGCTGTCTGATTTGAATTGATTTTTGTTCAAATAAAATTACTGTAAAATTTTCACTATGCCTCGGTTTATCTTTACCAATGCACACAATGGGATATTATTCAACCATGAGAAAGAAGGAAATCCTGGCATTTGCGAATGAACATAGAGGACATTATGCTAAGTGAAATAAGCCTGACAGGGAAAGACAAATAATGTATGATCTCTCATATGTGGAATCTAAAAATAACCCAGAAGGTCAGAATGGTGGTTGCCAGGGAAGGGCTGGAGGATGAGGAAATGGGGAGACACTGGTCAAAGGTTAAAAGTCTCCAGTTACAAGATGAATAAGGTCTGGGGAATCTAATGTGCTCTGTGGTGTTCTCATCCCACATACAAATGGTAAGCATGTGAGGTGATAAATATATTAACCTGATTATAGTCATCACAAAGTGTACGTATATCAAATCATCTCACTGTACATTTTAAATACACAAAATTTTATTTATATCTCAGTAAAGCTGGGAAAATCTTGAAAAATTCACTTTGGCTTTCTGATTTTTTCTATTGTACATTTTATTTTTTTTCTATTTTATTTCATTCTTCTCTCACCTTTGATATATCCTTCTATACATATAAATTTTTTAATCCTTCTGTATTCTTGGTGCTTCATTTATTGGCCCTTTTCTAGCTTCCCAATATATGAGCTTAAATCATTGACTTCTAAGCTTTTTTTGTAGGAATTTAGACCCACCCATGGAGACCCAGAGCACTGATCGAGGCACATACTACAAATTTTGGTATGTCCTTTTTTCCTTCTTCAAAATATTTTCTAATTTCCTTTGTGAGTTTTCTTTGACTCATGAGTTATTTTGTGCGTTGCTTATTTTTTAAACAGTTGGGGATTTTTCTAGTTTCATTTAGGTATTGCCTTTTGATTCTTAGAAAACCCATCGTATGGTCTCCATCTTTCTGGAAGTTGATCTACTCTGACAAATATTCAGTATCAACTAGAACAGAAGCCTGTTCTGAAGGGGTCACTGTCAGGATGCTCTATATGTCTATCAGCCCTGTTGGTTCTGTTGCTAAAAATCTTCTAAATGTTTACTGTTTTGTCTGCTCGTTCTTTCCGCTAAGAACGGGGTATTGCATTTCCCAATTGGGATTTTAGATTTGGCTTTTCCTCCTTTTATCTTTTCTGACAAATGTATATATTTCAGAGCTTTGTTATTAAGTGCATACTTGGGATTTTCATGTCTTCCTTATTAACTCTAATCACCATGAAAATCTCTCTACTAGCATTTCTTCCTTTAAGTTTCCTGTTTATATTGTTCATCTGCTTTCTTGCGTGCATGGCATGTCCTTTTCCAAGCTTTCAAACTTAAAGTGAGTCTTGTCTCTTCTAAACAGCATGTGGGTGGGTTTGCTTAACATTATTTCTTTTACTTGGACTGTTTCGTACCCTTGATGCAAATACTGAATACTTTGGGCAGTTTGTCCAGCATGTGCAATATAAATAAACCCAGGATGGAAGATGTATGAGGCTTGGCTTTCCAGAAAATGTTACATTCTCTGTGTGATTTTTGTCATGTAAAATGAAGACATTCCTTGACCTAAATAGCTCCTTTTGTATGAGGGATGCCCCCTCTGTGACATGCATATGCTAAATCTCAGCCAGGGCCTAAGGGCCTGAGAAGGAAGGACAGGGGAGCAGCAGTGGAGGCAGTCCTAGATTTCTCGGCACGTCACCTGTGTCCTGAAATCACCTGCACACCTGACGTTAGTAAAGGTCAACACTGGTTAAGATGTCTGACTCTCGTGAGCCTGATTTGATGATCCCCCCTGACCTTTTGTATCATGTCAGCTCTCTGAGGTTTAGCTGCTCTGATCCCTGGCTTCCCCAGGACAGCGGGAGTAGGCCCTCCAGAGTGGAAGCTAGATCACGTTATGCCTCCTATCAGGTAGCTCTCTAGACACTCGGGGTAAACGCATTAACCTACAGTGGCCTCCAGGCAGGCACCATCAGACCTACCCTCCTCTGTTCCTCCCACTGCAGACACTGCCCTACCCCTCAGGGCCTCTCTCCTGTCCCCCTCAGCCGGAAGAAATCCACAGTGGCTGGCTCTGATGTAGGAAAACGTTAGGGTTCAAAGCCAACGGCCAAGAAAGAATCCTTGAGACATCTTTGGTGCAAAAAGGTGGTTTTATTAAAGCATGGGGCAGGACCCGTGGGTAGAAAGAGCCGCACTGGGGTCATGAGGAGTGGCCCATTGTATACTTACAATTTGGGAGGGGGTTAGGGACAGCAATAAGTCTCTAAGGAATTTGGGAAGCCAGGTTTCCAGGACCTTGAGGGGGTTAGCTATTGTTGGGAAAAGGTCATTTATTATCATCTATATAAATGATAAATAAATAAAACCTTAGTCATAAGACCCTTCAGATGTGTATTGGTGGGCCATATGCTCGGGGGATGATTGCCAACATGTATCTTAGGGGGTTTAGAGATAAAGGAAGTTTCCAAAGGAATTTTTATACGTTAAAGTAGACCTACAGGATTGGGGCGGTGGGGGGGGGGGGGCGGCTGTTGGTCGAGCTAGGATTTCCTTTTGCCCTTAGCAGAGTAATAACATCAAGGCAGCTGAGTTCCTAGAAGAACATCACTCTGCCTGTTTCAAGGACCTGTCAATAGGCTGTAAGTAGTAAGAAAAATGTTCTTTTGCCTGTTTCCCACATCAGCTCCCCTGGCCCTTTCAAGTTTTTCCCTTTCCCAGTGAGACTGTCCCTGACTACCCACCCCGAAGGTGCCTCGCCCCTGAATACTGTAGACCAGACCTCCTTCAGACCACAGCCTGTACCGCCTTCCCAGACGCATATAACTGGTACATCGATTTATTCAGATACGTCTCTTCTCAACATAGAATGTAACCTTCCTGAGAACAGAGGTGTTTCACGTTTTGCTCACTGCTGTACCCACAGTACCGAGCAGTACCTGACAAAGCAGAAATGGGGGAAACCCCCCTCTGGGTATTGTTTTGGCTGTACCCATGTACATTTATTTAGTAGTCTAAGAGAAATCAGTTCCAAATATTCTATAATCCATTTTTATTTCCTCCTATGCCATGGATCATTTTCATATGTTTTTATTATGTGCTCTGTGGATAGCTTTGTATAATTCATTAACTCCATTAGGGTCAGAGAACAATGCCTTATTTTATGCAATTGTTTTCTCTATGGCCTAGTTCATAATCAATTTCCAATCCAAGTATATTGGAAAGCAATGAAGTGCCTAGTTTGTCGGATGTGGCATATACATCTAGTTTTCTGTCAAATTCAATTTTATCTGAGTGTAGAAATCCTTGGCACAGATACGTAAGTGTGTTACACAGAGTAAAGAACCCTCTGGGTGCACTTAGCATTCTAGTGAAAAAACCCACATTGCAGACAGCTAGCTGCCCCAGCTCTTTGGTGACTTTCCCTGATCAGCACTGGTGCTGAAAACAAGGGGTCCAACAGTGGCTTGTTAGAATGACTGAGGTTAGAAAGCTCTCTCTTGGGTAAAATTAGTGGTATTCAAGATCTGGTGGAGTTTGGATATTCAGGGACGCTCCCCACGCCTACATACAGGTCAGAGGACCTGGCGAGGCCCCTGGTTAGGGCCTGAGACAGCCCTACAGCACCACTGTGTCTAGCCCCTGGGATGGGGGGCAGCCCACTGTGGTTAGATGGACAAAATCCTGCCCCTGGGACATCGAAACCACCTTGAAACTTTTCCTCGGAGAGGTCATGGACCATCTAGCGAGAGACCCGGACCTCCACTAAGCTCACCTAACAGGCTGTAAGAGCTGTTTCTCATGTTATTTTCACTATCGTCCTGTGGTGAGGCTGTGAGCGAGCCGACGGACGCGCCCTAGCACTTGGTGTCTAACGCCGCCTAGCAGGAGTAACGTGGATGCTGGAGGTGGACGAGACAGCTGAGGGCAGTGCCAGCACCCACTAGGATGGCGTATTTGTAGTTTCTCTTTCCGGGTCAGCTCTGGGGTCCCGTTCACAGACAACCGTGGTAGGTGAACACGAGTTCTTATTCCATCCTGTGACACCAGTAAAGAACGTTGTTCTTTGTCCTTTTTAAGGTTCTCAACCCGTCTGTGTTGGCTGATACATACAGTATATGCATATAATTAGATCTGTAACCAGATTCGCTTGATATGTTCTGCTTTTTAGGTTTGTTTCCATCACAAAATATATGAAATAAGACTAGAGATTAAATAGCGATAAAGCTTGATAAAATCTTAACATTATTTTTCAAAATGACCAGAATCCTTTGACAGGTAGAGGTTTTTCAAATGCCAATCTCTTGACTAAAAAAACCAACATACACCAGAGCCTAGAAAAATTAATCATACCCTTTGACACTGTTTTCTGTTCTGACAAGTTTTAAGAGAACTTGTCACTGGGAATTGGCATAGTCCATTCGGGCGGCTGTAACAAAACACCAGACAGTGGGTGGCTCATAAACAAGGATTTATTTCTCTCCGTCCTGGAGGCTGGAGAGTGGGGTCCAAGAGTGGGGTGAGGGTGGGGTCAGGTTCTGGCGAGAGCTCCCTTCTAGCTACAGACTGCGCCTGCCGTGTCCTCACCAGGCAGAAGGGGCCACGAGCTCTGTGGGGCCTCTCGTCAGGGCACCGATGCCATGCCTGAGGGCTCCACCCTCCTGACCTAAGCGCCTCCCAGAGGCCCCACCTCTTACTGTCATTGTAACGGAGGTTAACACTGGAACACAGCAATTTGGAGGGACGTAAATATTCAGAACACAGTAGGAATTTTTAAAAATATAAGGATACTAATTTAGGCAGGCATTTTAAGCCTAGGATACAATTTGATCGCTATCATGGGGTTAAGATAATGTACGGAAACTAAAAATATGCCAAAAAGAACACAGAGGAAGAATGGGGGGGTTGTAGTTTTACTAAAATATATACTTGCTCGCACCTATAAACTGAATGCAAATTTCTCTAAATTCTAGAACTGGGAGATGAAGAAGTAATTGTGATAAATAAATCATATAACAGAATTTTAAAATATATTTCACATTTCTAAAATCATCGAAAAAAAATCTCTGAGCATTACCTTAATATTTTTTTATCAGAAATATAGTTTTGGTAATAAATAACCATGTGATAAAGTTATACACATCTTCCTTAACTTATAGGGAAGTTACATCCTGACACATTCATTAAAAATTGAAAATATTGTTAGGTCAAAAAGCACTTAAGACACCAAATACCACAGCTTGGTCTACCCTACCTCACATGTGCTCAGAGCACTTAAACAGGAGCCTACAGTCACGTAATAGGGAATCGCTCATGTAATGGGCTGAATACTGCACTGAAAGTGACAAAATGGTTGTGTGGGCACAGATGGCTGTTGACCCTGGAGACTGCTGCCGCTGCCTAGCATCAGAAGCAAGGATGTGATCACTCGCCAGCAGCCTGAGAGAAGATCCACACTCAAAATCTGAAGTCCCGTTTCTACTGAACGTGTATGGCTTTTTACATCGTTGTCAATCCCAAGTCAGGAACTGTCTGGATAAACAAGTAACTATACAGAGTTAATTTTAATACATTAATAGTAATCTTTACAGTAGAGTTCATATAAAAATAAATTATTTTTCCTATTTTAAAACTGGCAACGTAAGTTCACAGGCTTTAACCATCTACGTGGTGGGCGCGTGTGCCCACTTCCATGCTGGGAAGCCCCGTGACACAGACAGACGCCTTCCCTGTGACCTGGAGGCGGCACCTGTGATGTGTGGTGCTGGGCAGGAGGGCTGCCCCTCAGCTCAGGAGCCCAAGCTGAAGTCGGCGTGGGGAGCGCAGAGGGGCTGCGGGGAAACCCAATCAGAAGGCTGCTGTCGCGGGAAGGCAACCCACTCCCACTCTATCTCCTCCAAAAAAATTTTTAATTTTTAAAAAAATGGAAAGTCTGTTTCAGCCAAATGGTCTTTTACTACTTTGAGCCAAAAAAGCATCATTCTCTTCCTTTATTTTCTGATTTTATGACCAAATATCCTGAAGATACCGTTTTTCTTCTTTCAAAGTAGCCAATGTTTTCATTGCTTCTAGTTTTTCAATTCCAGCCTCTTTGCTGATTATTTCCACAAGGGTATCATTGACATCTTTGGCCATATTCTTAGCATCTCTAGAAAAAAAGAACAGCATCGATGCTTAGAAAACAAGAATCTCTACCAAAGCCTCCATAATTCACAAATCTAACTCCCACTGACTCTACCATCGCCCAGCCTGGCCCTCCCTCTATTTCTCTGGGAAGCGTCCCAACAGGTGTCCCAGCCTGTCATCCGTAAGACCTCTACCCAGTGACCAATCCAACTGGCAAAGCTGACCACATCATTCACAGCTGAAAGACCCTCCAAGGCGTCCATGTTCCGGGAGCATTGAGTCTTCAATAAGTGTCTAATGACCTCGTAAACCAGGCTCCTGCTCATCTCTCTCATACCTCCCTTCGTTCTCCGGGCACACAGCAGAACTTGCATTCCCAAGGGCAACAAGGCTTTATGCCTACAAGCCTTCATGTGCGCACACGTGCGTGCACGCAATTATTAACAGACACACTTACTGAGAACTCAGTTATGGGCCTGGCTCTAAGTGCTTTGCCATGTTTTAGCTTATTCATTTGTAGGACGGGGGAGGGGCTCTCCTGTGTGCCCCTGCAGCCCCGACATGGCATCTGCTATACTGTGAGCACCTGCTGATGTGGCTTTCCCGCCAGGGAGTGTGCAGTCTGTGGGCACGGAGTGTGGCTCACTTAGCCTTGCATCCCTCAACATCTGAACCGTGCCAAAGCACTCAGGAGGCACCAAATGTTGTTGAATGAGTAAAAGTTGGACAAAACACTAATATGTCCGCAAAAGAACTTGTCCTGCCCCTTACAGTAACATTTCTTGAAAAAGGTGTCTCCAGTGGCCACCTCGACTTCCTCATCATGCTTCCCCTCAACCACTCTGACGGAGCTTCCATCCCCACAGCCCTTCCCATGGCCCTAGTGGCTGCCAGTTGCCAAAGCTACTGGTCCCCTCTGTCTTCTTACTTGACTATCAGCAGCATAAGGCTCCCCCACTTGGGACAGTGTCCCCTGGACTTAGGGACAGGTCCACTCCCGCCAAGGGGCTGGTCCGCATTAGGGTGCCATGGGGTCTCGTTCTGAGCCCCCGCCACTGACCACTGTCATGAACACTATCAGTTCCACTGTGCAGATGGGAAAAGTGAAGCACCAGTGATTGTAAAAGGCGATGTCTGGGTTAACGTGTTTGGACCTTTAAGATATTCTCCAAGCTGTCATTTCCCAGTATTCATGTATTTGTACAAGTGACTTTGCCTCTATTAGTTAGACATACAACTAAAACTCCAGCCTGGGGACGCCTGGGTGGATCAGTCAGTTAAGTGTCTGCCTTTGGCTCAGGTCATGATTCTAGGGTCTTGGGATCAAGTCCCACCTCGGGCTCCCTGCTCAGCTGGGGGTCTGCTTCTCCCTCTCCCTCTGCTGCTCCCCCCACTTGTGCTTGTGCTCTCTCTCTCAAATAAATAAACAGAATCTTTAAAATTCCAGCCTGTTCAACACTGACAGCTCTATCTATCTACAAAGTAAAGGTCAAACACTTCTTTAAAAACTAAATGAAAATGTAAACCAGCACAATGTCCAGAATCTATGCCCTTCATCAACCTAAAGCAGGGTTTCTCAACTGAGAGTCAAAAATCCATGAACGGGTCATAAAATCAACTTAGGAGGCAAAATCAATTTTTAAAAAACAATAAAACAGAAGTTACCACAACATATCATGAGAAGTACATAGAAAAAGTTGTTTTATAAAACTTGTTTCTATTATATTTATATCTATATTCTAGGCCACTGTATCAGTATTTCTGCTTTGGTATCACAGGTAACAACAACAACAACAACAAAAACCACACCTGACTTGGTGATGTATGTAAGTTTTAAATGCCTGGGATGTGCCAGAATTAAAAAGAGCTATTTCTTACTCAAAAGACCTTTTTAATTAGCACAGTTTTTTTGAATTCCATTAAAACAAGTTGGTAAGTTTCTAAAATTTTTATTTATGGCAATTTTGGGTTTCTGTAACAGATCTTGCCTCAGAAAGTATATAAAACTCAACATAAAAATGATTCCTGGCTTACCGTCAACTTTGACATTACAAATTATGCCTTAAAAAAAAAAAAAAAGGATCTTTAGATCCACATTCTCAGAGCCAAAACCATGGTTTTCCTTAGCCAGGTCAAATGCACATATCACATATTCTTGGACACAACAAAATCAATCCTGAGACTTCAAGTTAAATGATCAGCATCTGAACACCAAATAAAACTTTCAAAGGCTCAAACCTGTATTCAATATGGCACAATGTATTCTGAAATGCAAGAACTGACTTCACTTCTATTTCCCTGATGATGACAACTTCTTGGCTATTAAATGTTAAAATCATCTCAGAACTTGTATTTCTATTCTTATACTTAAGAATCAAATCTCTCATCCCAACCTGTCTAGATTATTAATGGCCCTGGTTCGTTTAATCAATATTATCAACTGCCTTCGCCTACCTGGCATTTGAGTGATTGCCACTTACCCACAGACGTAAATACAGCCGTGCTCATGAAGAAGCAGCTTTGCCACCTGCTCGCTGTGAAGACGGATGTTGTCTTGCACATACTTCACTGGGGCTTCCTCCTCTCCAACAGGAGCATCTCTTGAGAAGGAAACCTTCAAGTGAGTCAGGATTCCACGCTGGTGGAAATGTCTGAGCTCCTCTCTGAAATACAATATATAATAGGTTACTGAGAGGTTTGTCATTTAAAGTTAAAAGGTCTGAAATGAGAACTGTATACCCATTGTTGGAGTCTTCCAATACTAGAATTGTATAGTACCTGAATAAATAATCCCGATCCTTATGGCGGCAGCCAAAAAACAACCACATTGCTCCAAAGTGTCCATCTGGATGTTGTTCTTGGAGTTTCTCTCTACGTGCAAAAGAAAGTTGAGATGTGGGATATAAAGAATATGTAAAACCAATCTATTTGGTCAGAAATACCACCAACCAATCCAGACAGGATTCACCATCACTGTGAGTTTAGCCCCTGAGTTAACACAGTCCTGCCCACAGGGCTCCCAAGCGCCCCCATCAGACACCCAGCCCCACAAGCACGTGCATCTGTGTGCTACAGACACCTACAAGCTCTGTATGGCATCTATGTGGAGAATTCAAAATATCCCAGTGTGAAACCTACACTAATTTCTACATTAAATATTAATAGCAACTTTGTGAATAAAATTAACTCTTAATTAACGTAACGGAAAAGTGGCCCAGGGCTTTAAATGGCAGAATGATCTGCTATGAAGGGTTTCAGGAATGTCTGCCATTACTCTTTGCTTCCTTTAAGAAAAAAATTAAAACTAAAAACAACAAAAAGATTTTGTCCAAAGGATATTACACCACTATCTGGGGACCAGCAAAGAATTGTTCATTATTTCACAAACAAGGAGAGAAGCACAATTTATTTTATATCAAATAGTTCTGCACTGATACAATAACACATCTACTAATATCAATCTGCTGAAAATTACCGACATTTGGGTTTAACTTTGAAACTTCTGGTATAACTGGATGTCTGTTAGTAGCAATTTTACCTAGTTAAGTAATAGATGGAACAGCCTATACATCATCACAGCTTAAAGGTGTGCCTGAAATTTGTCCCCAACTACATACGTTATAAACTATAGTGCGGCTGGGAAAATAAAAGAAAAAGAAAGTGCTACAGTAAAAAAGGGAAGTTCTAATACAAAACAAAACCTCTGGAAGACATCATGTTTACTTTTCCCATGGTGACAAATTATGCTATGCTATCACACATTTGATAGTTATTTTTTAAAATAAAACTTTTACAACCGAAGTCCAATATCCAAAACAAGCACTGAAGAAACAAAAAGGCTATTATATTTCCACCCAGGATCACAAGGGATACATTTTCTCAGTAGTCAAAGAAAGCACACACCTGTGTTGCAGGAAACCAATGAAGGGTGCTATGCCAGTTCCCGGACCCACCATTATGATGGGGGCTGAGGGGTCACTTGGTAAGTGGAAAAAATTGGTTGTTCGAGGAGAGATGGATATCTGGAATATTAAACCAATGCTCATGACTCTGAAAGAAAACCTAGACAAAGGCATATAACCAAGATGATCTCTGCTAAAGAAATTAAATAGCAGCATTAAATCTTCCTGAAACCGTGAACACATTTGTCATTACAGAGAAAAAAAAAAGACAAGACTGTCTTGCAAATACTTCTTTTCCATCGAAATCAAAGGTGCTTTAGAAATGACAGGCATATTTCTCAGGTAGAACACTGAAGAGATACAATCAAATTCTTTTCCTAGGCCCATGAGTAAGATCTACTTCCTAGTAGGCAACCCATTATCTGTATTATGGAGAAATGCACGGCAAACTGAAGCTAGGATTCTGTGTTTACACATAAAGGGGCAATGAAGATCAACATCAAGATGGACTGAGAGCTTCAAGAGCAAATTGGCACCTGAAGGAAAAATGGGGGGGTTGCTCCAAAGATGAAGAACTGTGCAATGTTTGTTTAAAGTTTGATGTTATGTGTTCTTGCAAAACTAGAAGAATAAGCAGCATACACAGATAAAGACAATCTTTTTGCTAAAATTTCAGAAAACTTTTCTTCTAAATCATGTGCCAGGGATATGTACAAGGAATCCATTTCTAAATATATCTCATTCCCAGTGTCACTTCTCCATATGCGTGAGTTATACCAAGTGACAGGAATCTGTTCTAGGTGTAACTGTATATATTTTAATCTTTAATGTAAGGAAAACCTTTTGAAGTTCATCACTAGGATGAACACCATACTTTGTAAAGGAAGAACTGGCAGAGTATTGTAAGATGAATGTCGGCATTCTGGAATGAGACTGTAATTCATCTCACACGAGTCTCACTTGACCCACTCACTTACCAGTCTCCCTGATGGTACTCAATATGACAAGCACTACAGATAGAGAAATGAACAGAATCCCTGTCCTCATGGACTTACATTCTAATGGAAGGAAGAGACAATAATCAAATATTCATCTACAAAATGACTGGTAATGATAAGCCCCGTGAAACATACTAAAGCAGGATACACTGGGTAGGACGGGGTGTGCCAGTGAGAGCACAGGGCCTGCTTTCTAGGGACCGCAAGAAGACCGGGATTAGACCACTCTTGCTGCAGTAGATCTCAAATGGTTTACAACATCGAACGCTCCTGCCTGGCTCTCCTTAAAGGCTACAGGTGGGCTACAGCTCTGCAGCCCAGATCCCCTCCACTTGTATCGAAGTCCAAGGAGCATCCCTGACCTGCATCATCCTATCCTTCCATCAAAGAGGAGAGAGAAGCAAGCCACGCCAGCAGGGGGTTCAGCACTCCTGCTTAGAGGGGGCACAGATCCTGTCTGCTCACATCTCACTGGTGGAATGTGGTCACACAGCCAGACTACACATCAATGGGCGGGGCAGTCTATGCTTCCCAAGGACAGGGGGTATCTGTCAACAGCTGTCCCATCTACCAGTTGGAGGGTGTGGGTGGGTCATGTGAATGTTAACATTCTCTACACTTCCTAACAAAATAGGTAGGGCAGTAAGCACCATACAATTCAAATTGTATCCTTATTCCTGTACCTCTAATGCCTGAATACTAGGGAGTCTATAATAAAGATCCGTTAAAATGGACAAAGGAGAAAGAAAAAGGCGGAAGGGAGAAAAAGAATGTGTGAATGGCACCCACGCTCGGTGTTTGTGATAGGTTATGGATATATGTATTTCTTTAACTTTCTGGAGAGCATGCATTTTTATAGGATCATAAAATGACATAATACTTTTATGTCCATACCATAATGTTTCTTCTCAAAAAGGAAGTGTCTCGGGTTCTTAATATTTTGTTGATGTTTTGTGACCTAGGAGTATTGGGGGAGGGTGAAGGGAGGGGGTCTCTCTTTCTCGCACTCTCTCAGGCACCTCCGTCCCAGACAGGAGCCTGGGAAAATACCACGGTAAAGGGCAATTTCAAGCAGCAGCTTCCCATGAGCGCTCTCAAGTATATACTGAAGTCTTACTTTCCCCTGAGGGCATGAACTTTTCAACTCCAATAACTTATAGCAACCAAACCGGTCCTAAAATAATGCTACAAAAGACACGTTCATTTTTTCAATACCACAGAGAGACGACTTTGTGATAAAGCCTGAAATGTTCTGTTTAATTTCAACCATGCTTACGGGCAAGGAGGGACTTTAAATTGTTCCTTATGCTGTGGTCTTGAGTGAGATTCGCCGAGTGCTGTATCAAAACATGAAGGATGGCACTAAGTCCAGATGTAAATGTGTCCACGGTTTGGTCACAAAAACCAAGGAACATGTTTCTCCTACGTGTTTAAAAGTGCTTCCCCCTCATTATGCCTTCACACTAACAGCACTAATTTCGATTCTACACCACATCTAAGACAAAAAGGGAAGAAACACAGCAAAATCCTACTACCCAAAACTGAAGGACATAAAATCAATCTTTGGTTGTCAACTGATTGCTAAGTAAGGATTTATCTGGGACACAGGGTATAGTCTATACATAAGATGAGGCTGTCCCTCAACACCAGCCTTCAGTATTTACATGGCTCTTTTCCTGTGCCCAATCTTCGAAAAAGTATTAGCCAAAAAGATCTTCTTTTCTATGAATATGATGAGGAGGAGAAAAGACTGTATTATACAAAATTCACACTTTACATATTTGAGAAATATATGGATTAATAGTAAATGAAAATGTAACGTTTTCCTGACTTTCCAAGAGAGATTTTAAAATTCAAGTACGGCAAACATTTTCCTTTGAATAAACCTGATGGACACAGACAATGCAGGGAAGACCGCATTAACCAGGCAAATAGCATAATTCTAATAATGCCCAAACTGCACACTCCCAGTACCTCCGGAGCCGGGGCTTTCCCACCTTCTGCACGGGACACTCGCGGGTCTGGATGAAGAATGGACGTGACCATCGTGGCCAGCCAGCCTGTGCACACGCCCTTCCGCAGAACCTCCGTTGTGGTGTTAGACAAAAACTCCACAATGTTAAAAATGAAATGAAGCTTCCCTGGGTGAGTCAGGTTTGAGCTGCAGAGACACACAGGTCAGCTTTAAACTCTGTATCAGGACTAACGCACACAGGTCAGACGCAGCCTTTTTTACTGAACTGAAGGGTATTTCCTGTGGGCTCTCATCTACCTTCTAACTCTTCAGGGAAAGGAGCTCTGTTGCTACTTAAAAGCTCCTCCTCTCCTGCCCCCTGTTTTGTGATATTCAGAAAAGTTTCCAATTAACTGTTTGCTTTAAGACTCCTTAAGATTTATACAACCTTTCATCTGTCCACTGCCCGCCTCTGCTGCCCAGTGGAGGTGGCCGGGCACGGCCGGAGAGGCAGCAGGTGGAGGACCGGGGCACTCGCAGCCCAACACAGGGGAACGTGACTGTGGACAGGAGTGCGCTGGAGATTCTGTACTCTCTGAACACCTGCAGGACGGGACTCCCAACACCAGTCTCCTTCAGTCCCTGCCACGCCTGCTACTGTCCACTAATCAGGTTAAGTTTTCACTGGGGGAATTCAGAACTAATAAGGATTTGGAAGCCAGAGATTCACAACATTTTGGGAGAAAGATGGCATATGTTAATAAATATCCGTACCTTGCACATGAATATGGTCTGGGCTGGAGCTTAGGAAGATGTTCTACAAAAAAAAAAAAAAAATTAAAAATAAGCAATTACTTTACTGCTACTGAAAATTATATGTAAGGTTTTGTAAAAATTCAAGCCTGAGTTGGCTTTTTCTTATTTAGAACACCCAAAAATAACATTTTAATTTAAATCATATTTTAGAGCAAATGTAAATTCACTGTGACTAAATAAGTCTTTACTGAATATTTTTTTCTAATTCTTCACATTAAAAAATGAGACATATTGCATTTCTTTACCTGAAATCACTGTCTTTCTAAACACTGGTTTCTTAAACTGAAGGGTAATAAAAGCATCTGTGAATGGGTTTCAGGATCAAGAAACCCATTAAATTTTCTGTGTGTACACAGTTTTCTGCAGAAGTGTCCAGAGTTTTCATATTTGAAATAAGATCATGACCCCCAAAAGATTAAAGATCACTATTTTAAGGATTATGGGAAATACCTAGGCTTGAAATATCTGTCCTCCTTATATTTCTATAGCAACAAAATGAGAGTATAGTGGTAAAACTTTTAAGTCATCCAGAACCCAGTGGTTTCTAGATACGCTGGAGCTCTTTTAAAGCAGGTCAAAGAATCAATCTTTGAATACCTAACTGCCCACCAACAAACTCTAAAATTTTTTTCTGCTCACGGTTATATACTTTATTTTATTTTATTATGTTACATTAATCACCATACGTTACATCATTAGTTTTTGATGTAGTGTTCCATGATTCATTATTTGTGCATAAAACCCAGTGCTCCACGCAGAACGTGCCCTCCTTAATACCCATCACCAGGCTCACCCATCCCCCCACCCCCTCCCCTCTAGAACCCTCAGTTTGTTTCTCGGAGTCCATTGTCTCTCATGGTTCCTCTCCCCCTCCGATTTCCCCCCCTTCATTTTTCCCTTCCCGCTATCTTTTTTTTTTTTTTTTTTTAACAGATAATGTATTGTTTGTTTCAGAGGTACAGGGCTGTGATTCAACAGTCTTATCAAGGTTATGTTTTTCATAGTTATCTGGCAAAAACTTGGAAAGACCTTTCTAAAATTTAGTAACAGAATAACGCTTAATAGAGGGCTCAACATAATACTAAGCTTTAGATACATTGCTTACTTAAAGAAGTAGAAAATAATTTAAAATTTTTTAAGTCTCAATGCCTTTATTAGTTTTTACAGAACTACATGATAAATGCTATATAAAAGTTCAAAAAAATCCATCAAATCCATGAAAAGAACTAAAACATTCTCATACGCTGGATAGCTTTACAAGAGTTCTTATAACTTCCCTACATACGTTCTGATTATTCTCCCAACCCCTGTATTCATTCTAAACTGAGAAGGGGAGCGGTGTGAGTTTGAATACAGGGAAGAGGGAAGAGCGACCTCATCTAGTAACTTCACCATTCTGAGAAGGAAAAGGAATAGTAAAAGGGAGAGAAAGCAGGATCTGACTTAATAAAGGAGAACGCCCCAAACTGTACTGGACATCAGGGGACCTGGGGCCTAAAAGTAAAAAGCACGATACACATTTTCCTACCACCAAAGGTAAATGCAAATTTTAAATATTTTATTACTTATCATTACGGGAAAAGAGAGAGGAGAGGAGAAAATTATCAGCACAGGAAAGTACTCAAGGTTTAACAATCCTGTCCAATTTTCACAGTTGCTGCCCCTCGCAAATTTCTCCAATCCCCAGTGAGGCTGCCGCTGAAAGCCCCCTCTCCTGACACCAGTTCCTCAAAGAGGATCTTCTCCCTCCTGTGCGCATGAAGACCCCAGGAGACAATGAGGACAAAAACAGAGTCATCTTCCGTTTGATTATTTTGTGACATGTCTTGCTCCAGCTTCAAGCCTGGAGCACCCTGAACAAGGCCACTTGCACTGGCATAGCAGGAGGGGTCTCCGTGGCCCTTGGAGAACCCTGAGCTGGACTTGGCCAGACGGCGGCATTCCTGTCTTCCGCACAGACAGCACACCGCATTAACCTCTGTCAATTATGTCTACTGCTCATCAGCCTTTATTTTTTTAGGATTTTTTTTTTATTTATTTGAGAGAGAGAATGAGAGAGAGAGAGCACAAGAGGGGGGAGCAGGAGAGGGAGAAGCAGACTCCCCGCTGAGCAGGGAGCCCGATGCGGGACTCGATCCTGGGACTCCACGATCATAACCTGAGCAGAAGACAGTCGCTTAACCAACTGAGCCACCTAGGTGCCTTTTTTTTTTTTTTAAGATTTTATTTATTTGACAGACAGAGAGACAGCGAGAGAGAGAGAACACAAGCAGGGGGAGCGGGGAAGGGAGAAGCAGACTTCCCACTGAGCAGGGAGCCCGATGTGGGGCTCGATCCCAGGACCCTGGGATCATGACCTGAGCCGAAGGCAGATGCTTAACCGCCTGAGCCACCCAGGCGCCCCTGTTCATCAGCTTTGAAAAAGAAAAAAAATTTTTTTTCCTTGGGAAGCTCATTTTTAGGTAACATTGGACTAAAAAAAAAAAAAAACCTTTCTGAAAACTAGCTAAATGCTGACCCAAAGAAAGAGAATTAAGACTGGCTGAAATGAGAGCAAAGGCCAGTGACAATGGTAGAAGCAAGAAACAGGAGACAGACAATCCAGGCAGAGGCATTCTTTCCAGCTCCCAGGAGGCCCTGAACACACCCCGACGTTTCCCCGCGGAGCTGTGTTCCCATGTGCCAGACAGACTGCAGAGGGTGGCCCCCAAGCAGAGGGCTCTGAACAAAAAGGCCTGCCGGGCGCAGGGGAGGGGAGAGTGGCCACTCACCGAGCAGGAGACGAAGCGGCGGCCGGCAGGACGGGAAAGCCGAGAGCAGGTCGGACAGGCTGGCGTGCGCATCTCGCACGAAACGGCTGTAATCGGCCGCGCCCTGGCGGCTGCACAGCTCCTGCAGCCTTCGCTTCTCGGGCCCGGCGCCAGTGTAGTCCACCAGGGCTCGCAACAACGCCTGCGGCCAAGGCAAAGGAAGCCGACTGAAAGATCCACGTGTGGTCAGGCCGCTCGAGCTTCTGGTTAGGATCTAGCTGGGGACGTGCCCAATTATCCAAGAAAAAGTGACAGCACCCTTCGGAGTGTGATTAGGAAAAGGGAATTTATCTTACTTGCTTTAATGTCAGGCTGTTAAGGAAAATCACCTTCCATGTTTGACTTTTAGCCACCTTTCCTGTTTCCTAAACCACCTCAGCAGTCCCAAGTATGATCTCAAACTACATGTCCAATATGTCTGAGTAACAATGACCAGAAATCTCCTAACTCATCAATTTTAACTCAAGACAAAATACTTATTCTCGTCTTAGCGGATGATTACAAGTTGGGCCTCTGCGCTCATCGGACAGCTGTTAAGTGCTCTTTATACAACAGGCGGTGGGCACGACAGCCCCTCTGCTGGCAAGGCTCACAGGCCAGGGATGGCATGCAAGAGCCTGACTACCCCAACGGGGGCACACCCAGGATGTCAGGGCTTCTGAAGCCAAATGTGCCCAGAATGCAAGCCTGAGCTGAAGGCTGGCCATGGGAGAGAAACAAAGTGTGAAGAAGGGCTAAGCCGATGGCCCAGCTCCATGAAGGCACAGGAGGCAGGCAAAAGCACGCTCCCGGGGCCAGGCACAGTTCCGTGTGGATGCAGGGCAATGTGGACATGGGACAAAGGCTGAAAAGACAGGCAGGGCCAGAACATCAAGAAGCCTCCTGCACGTGGCCTCTCTTAGTCACCTCAGAATCACTGTAGAAAGAGGAGGAGAATATACATGAAGAAAGCAAAGCAATAACATCCTGAACCCCAAGCCCCAAAGACAGAGCCATGTCCAAACTCTTGGACAAAAGACCAAACTTGCTAATAACAACTTTTGGTTTCAACATATTCCAAATATGACATATATAGCTCTTACCACTCAAGGGTTAAGAACAAAGCAATTAAGCGCGTAATCTGCATCAAATGCTAAGTGAAATGCTAACAGGGACTTTTTCAGTCCATGGCTCAAGCACCTTTGTGTTCTGGACTCCCCTACCAGGGAGGATGACATCACTCCTCTTGTGAGGGTCACAGGTGCTCAGTGGCTCAGCTCAGAAGTCCTGCCTACAAAAATCCTAAGACACCAACAAATCACAGGCCTTCTTCAAAATGCCAGACACGGGGCCAAACGTGGAACAAGCACTTGGGAAACCATGTGGGGTCAATGAGCACCCCACGTCTATGCACAGACCTCTGGTAAGATACCTTTCTCGTGCTGGGGTATACAAACTCCAAAGTTCTATTTAGGTAAAGAAGGAGTGTGACAGAACAGCACATATACCAGAGGACCTCGTTTTTTTCGTAACAAAACAAAATTTAAGGGTTGAGCCTGAGGATTTGATTATAAAGGTCTTTTGCTTCCCAAGTTACTTAATTTTGTGTCCAGAATTTTTATGAGTGCGTTACTTTTATAGCAAGGAAAAACATGTTCACCTCTACATGCTTTTTATGAAATGGGAGCGGTGAACTAAAATTGTGAAACTGACTTTTAATCAAGAAGTTCTCATCACAGTGAACACTACATTTATTCAAATTATCTAGGTCCGAGCCTCTCTCTAAAGGAGCTGGTTTCCCGAAGACTGCATGCAACAAACACATTAATAAGACAGAGCATAAAAAAGGCCTTGTGGAGGGCAGCCTGATAATAGCACTATTATGCGCACTGGCAATACGAACTTGGCAAAGCACAGCTGGGAAGTCTCCCCCATTCATACCCATGTGAGGGGACAGGCTTAGAAGGAATCAGTTACAGCATCTTTTAAAAGACAGCTCCTGGCATCCTCCTGACCTCTAGTGGATCATTCTGTCCAGGGACATCCAAACAGCAATACAATCTCCCAGAACCTTTCATTTTGTCCTGAAGAATTCTGACTTAACAGTAAAGAATTATGTACTTTCACACAGAAGAGATCTCAACGTTAAATGGGTGGCAAGTAGGGGTAAGCCTGCACTCTCATAAGCCTCCTGTCATCAGTCACAAAAAGGGTGAAGTATAGCTAGGTAACACAAGGTCATCTGGGGTCACTTTAATCACTGATTAATGTAGCACATCAAGTTAATAAGAAAAAAACTCTACTTTAAAAATCTTGTTTCTATAGAAAACAGAATTTCAATACAAGCACAACATAAAAATATCTGTCTATGACAACCGCAAAAATACTATGCACCCTTGGGACCTATTTTGAAAACATGGTGTGAAAGCCATATTTTCAAAGCCTTTAAAGGGCAAATGCCAGATTTAATAAATCCTACACAGAGCTGAGTATACTTTTTAATAGTTACCCAAAGAAAAGTACCTTTTTAGGAACTGCTCGTATTTCAAGGCACCAGGTCAGAATGAATTGGAGAGAACATCCCTCAGGTATATGCTGGGGTAAGGCTGCTCCTTTACAGGCAGACAAGAAAGAGTCCGTGACACAGAAAGTAAAGAACAAAACATTTCCTCACTCTTAAAAAACCAATTAACTGTATACTTTGCATTACAGTGCTAGGAAGGTATAACATGATTTGCAGCAATGTTTATGCAGTCAAAAAAATTTCCAAAATGAATGCGGGGATGGGGGGGGGGGGGAGAGGACACCTTACCAAAAAAATAATAAAAGAATTATAAATTCAATAGCATTAGCCACACCTAAATCTACCAAAGATAGATCTTTGGTATGTTTCGTAAAGATACCAAATCTAGGTGTACCAAACAAGAGGGAAATTATCCAAAGCCAAGGAACAAAAAGCCAAAAGATGGCACTTGTCCACTAACACTGCATACTATTCTCAAAAAGAATTTTAGAACTGGTGGAACTCCAGTTCAAGATTCTAAGCAAATACCTAACTTCCTTTAATCATGAAAAAATGTTTTTATATATTACATAAGCAATAAATATGCTATGAGAAATACACATGACAAAAAAACTTTAAAAAGGTTCATACAATAAACGTTTATTGTAGGATTGCTCTTGTATAACTCAGAAACAAAATAATGCTAACTCAATAAGCAAACTAACAAATCAGCCCAACTAATCTACCGGCTTCTCCAAGACTACAGCTACATTCATTTTTACTGTCCAGCAGTGTCCAAATAAGCATAAAATCCATCATCATCCCATTCAGTACACCTGATGTGAAAGTTAAGAAACCCACAAGTCAGACAGTGCCAGGGTTCTGCCCCCTGACCCATGGCCAACCTGGGACCACCTATGCAGCCGTCACACAGGGTGCAGGGTGGGGTCCTTGCACTTGTCACCTCCAATCTGTTAGCCCAATGACACCCTAAGAAGAGATCAGGGCCCTACCTTTCTTTTGTGTGTCTGCCTTAATTTTTAAGACGACACAGTGCTCTCTTCTGTCCGTGAGCTGCAGTCTTTGGAGAAGGTTTTGTACCTCAGAATCACTGTTGGGACAGATCACATTGAAGGCATCTCCAGGCTGATAGGAAAAATCTGTTTTCTAGAGAAGAAACAATGAAAGAAAAAAGAAAAGCCCATGAGTTAAAGAGTTTTAGTTGTGGGGTAACAAAAGCATGTTTTTTATTATATGATTCTTTAAAAATATGAATTAGAAACAAAATGATTCTAACTGCAAAAAAAATAAGCCCAACTGAACAAATCTACTTTTATTACGAGTTTTTTGTTTTTTGTTTTTTTTAATTTTAAGCAATCTCTACACCCAAGGCGAGGCTCCAACTCACAATCCCAAGATCAAGAGTCACATGCCAGCCAGGTGCCCCAAGAGTTACTTTAAAGAAAAAAATTTCAGTTATCCAATGATTTGCTTTAAATCATTTCAGTATTTTTTACAATGTTAGTTAAAACCTTTCTCATTTAAGATGCCCTAGTAGGTAATGTTTTACCAACATAAAAACCCCTCTTATGAAAACACACATTATGAGGGAGAGAAACTACCCAACGCTGTCTGCATTGGTTCTCAGTTTCCTTTCTTTAGGGGAAGAAGAGGGGTGGGAGATGACACTTTAGTTTTCCTTACTGAGCACAAAAGGTTGCAGCACCTAGCTTGGTACTATGAATGAAGAGCATGGCCATTTACAGAGTGATGGAGAACAACAGCAATATCTGGAGAGAGCCTCTGACCACACATGCTCACGGCCCTGGCCTGTGAGGGGCACAGACTGAACCCACCTACTGGCCAACCCTCACCACTTTATGACCAAAGCGTAGAACAGAATAAAAAAAATGCTTTGGTGGACAAAGAATATTTAACAGTATGGATTATTTAAATGTTCCAAAGGAATGTGGAACTACTCAACAGTATATAAGCAAAACCATCTAGTTTTGATGCTTGTCATTTTTTTCCCTATTAGGAGGTTCAAGAAAATCTACACTGACAGCCCTGACACACCCTTTTCTGAAAGCACAACCCACTTCCCAGAACCTCCATCAAAATACATAGCTGAGTGACTCTGAAGACGTAACTCAAGCACTGAGGTTACAGGATTAGCAGGTAGCTTCTTAACTGAGGCCAATGATTTGGGACAAGGGTTGGGCTCATGGATGGAGGGGAGAGGCAGCATGTAAGCCTCTGAAGTTATATGAAAAATGTTTACATATTTCTTTTTCTGTGGGGGGAGGATCTGTGACTTTTCCCAGAGTCTCAAAGGAATGAGACCACCACTGTGGGAAAGGAAGCATTCTAGGCCCGTCCGGTCTGAGCTCTATTTCCAGCTACTGGCTGACCTCAGGTGAGCAGATGCCTTGCTCAGGACTCTTCTCCCAAGGAAAATGCTGCTCTGATTCCATTACTCTTTTGTCGCTTACTGAGTAAGGGAGCAATGCTGTTCTTCCAAGTTGAGTCACCTCCAGGGTGACTCCTCATGTCAGCCCCTTCCTGAAGTGAAAAGATAAGGAGTGTGAGGTGGGGAGGAAAATGAGGGGTGAAGAATAAAGAGGCCAGATGTCCGGTCAGAGGCTCTCCTCCTTCCTGAGTGTGCGGACCACACCAGCATGCAAGTCTCCGCACTTCTTGACAACATAACAGTGCCGAGAAATAAATTCTGTAACTTACTGAAATGTCCAATTCCACCAGAAGAGTGGTTCTTATGGCATCATCTGTAGTCAGTTGAACTGCCTTTGAAATTGGAACTTGAAAAGTTGGATCCACTGAAGTCACAGATGCTTGGCTTTCCTCCTTGAGAAACAAATGTGATAAAATATTACAAAATGCAAATTTCAATTTTACTTGCCATTGCTTCACTTAGTGACCAGGTAAGATCCGTAGGATTTTATAAAATAGCCTAGATATTTCAGTATTCTTTTCTAAGGCAAATGGCTATAGACACAGGCCTCTCGATCTTTTAGAAGAGATAGCTCATCCACATCTTAAACTCCTTGACTGTTAGACAAATTTCTGAGATAGATACTGAAAATTATCAGATACCAGCATGTTCCTGTAAAGCCCTAATAGTCTTCCAAATAAACCATGCTAAAGGAGACCATATATGCATGCACAATTTCAGGATGGAGATTCTAAAGGAAAGGACATATTTGGGGTTGGGAGACACCTGCACAGAGGTTCACAAGAACCCACAGAGTGGTGGGCCCTGGTGTGGCTATGTTCCACACCTGTGCTGGTCAGTCCAGGAGCCACCAGCCATGTGCCTAAGCACCTGAATTCTTAGTTTTATTTTCATTTATTTAAATTTAGGCAGCCACACGTAGCTAGCGGCTCCTGTATTAGCACAGGTCTTGGGAAACCACAAAGAACCCAATTCGTTGTACTAGTTCTGTTCCTTTTCTAACTTGAAGTTTCTAAGTTCTGTTGAAGACAGAAACTTTCAAAATGCTAAACAGTTAAACCTGGACAAGTGGCTATGTGGAAAAACTGCGAAGAGGATCAGAGCTCAGCGCCTGACAGGGCCTACGGGGCACTGGGAGATGCCCCTGCCTGAGAGAGCCTTCAGCAAGGCTGCTAGGAACGCTGTCAGCAGATGGCCCTCAGCTAGCTCACAGTCACCTCGGAGAGTGACCTCAGCATTCCCAGGTCATGCCTTTCAGAGGCAGCCCATATCCAATGGCTAACTGAGGACTATAAACACCCAGCCCCTTTGCCCCAACTCAGGACAATGTTGAAGGGCCATCCCAGCTCCGGAGAACCCTGTGAGGCTGGTTGGGGCCTCTGCTGGGACACATCACAGCCCACTTCCCACTGTGCCCAACTCCAGCTTCTGTCCCCTCCATTCCCCAAGGTGAGGATCCCAAGGGGATAAAAAATAATCACCTAAAAATCAACCTAAAAAATAATCACATAGTTTGATTCAAAGGAACCCAGTCTGGGACAGCTGGTGCTAGAGTGGTTTCAAGAAAGATGCTAAAATGGGAGTCTAGAGCTGGATCACCGACCTGGCTGACAATGAGCACACGACACTGGTGACAGATGGGAGACAGAGAGCACAAGGTGACAGGTGCAAGAGCTAAGTGGGACGGTGCACCATAACAGGGAATGCATTAGCCAGTACACAGGAGCTGGTGCTTGAGATCTATGGGGAAATGGCACTGATAAGTCCAGTAGAATTGTGGGCATTGCCAAGCTTCACTGACACTTCTGGAAAAAAACGCAAAAAGCTGAGAAAAACTAATCAACAATGAAACACTAAGTGTGAAAGCCAGAAAACATGCTCTGGAGCACACAAAGAAGCTGCTCATCTCATGCACACTGACAGAATGCTAAGGCCTAACTTGGACAGGCAAAGAATGGCCTCCAGGCAGCTGAGAGAGGGACATGTGGGTCGAAAATCTTGAACCCCTAGATTCCCTTGCACCTGCTGAGCCTGCAAAAGTAACTACTTCTTCCTATGAAGAGCAAGAATTTTCTTCTTGCATTAAGACCTCTGCCCTGCAAGTCATGTCCACATTCCCAACTCCTGCATCCTCTCCTAGCTGCTGAGCCAGTAAGGGTTAAGTCACAACATACCAGGCCTCAGATGGGCTGGACCAGCTAAGACAGGCGAGGGACCATGCTCTGAAGAAAGTGTAGGACACAGCAACACGCACCAGCAGAAACCATCAAAGTATGTACAAGATGGAAGGTTGAAGTCCTGGGCTAACAAAGTTAGAATGTCAACTTGGAGAGAGGAGTTTTGCTCACTGGGAGCACTATCCCAGAATACTGGCTTTAACACCTTGGCAACACTCTCTAGAGATGGTTATGAGGCCAAGGAGAAAGCAAAAGTCCAGACTTAATGAGACAGAACTGCTGAGAGTTCCACGGCCAGCATCAGAGGACAGGAGTAAAAGGCCCAGGGATGTGGAGAGTAGAGTGGATGAAACTATGAAGAGCCCAAACCTCTCCGATGACGCTGTCCCTGAGCACCCGGAGCACACACCACTGCCTAGGCCGACAGGACAGCGCTGGTGAGGGGCACCAGCATCACGGAGAAGGTCAGGGCTGCCTGCTCTGCTGGCCAGAGCCAACAGACTGGGCCAACAGCAATGGAAAAACCTGGACCACCAAGGAACAGAGGGGCGTGGGAACACTCAGCCAGCAAAGTCCTGCAGGGTGTTAGAGCGAGTCATAATTATCACAGGAGAAAGGCTGGAGGGGCTGCTGGAAGCAGCCCCCCACAGGTGGTGTAGGTTGGTGGGGGAGACTCAGCAACATTACAGAAACTGTACTCAATAAAGTCCTTCTTCCAGGGAGTAAACATATACTGGGCCAAAGGGAATACCCAAATACTCCAGGAACTGCTAGAAGAGGGTCCAAGTTAGGCTGTTACCCAGGAACCCAAAGTGTAATCATGGGCACATACTAGAGTGGGGCCTATAGGGCCAGGCTGTAAATGGGAATCCTAGGCCAAGTCTGGCTCCATGGGTCCACTCAGTTCTTGGCCTGTGGTTAAGGGCTATAGAGTGGAGAGGCCAAGAGGAAGCCTCTGAATTTGACACTGTCCTCTCCCCTCACCCAGGTAGAAAGTGAAAAATACAGCATCCTGAGGAATGGCAGGTATCAATACTACCCCTAAAAATATGCAGGACCGGGGATGGTCTCCACCTAAGTGACCAACCTGGTCCCTGCATGCAACCAGGCGGATCCTGGGGACTGACAATGAACCACAAGGAACACAAGCAGTAGCTCCAACTGCAGCCTCCGTGAAGGATGGTTTCTTTCGCTAGAGCAGATTCATATGGCCTCAGATACAGGGCGTGTGGACAGAGTGAGCCATTGTGCTCTTTTCCAGCTCTATCCCTAAAGAGGGCCACACACTTTCACTTGGAACTTTCCATTTACAATTTTGCCGCAAGAGGGTGATAATGCTCCTGCCAGCTGTTACAAAACAGTCTGAATCAGTGTGGAACATCTGGACACCCAGCAAAACACCACACCAGCCCACTACACAGGGACATCATGCTACTCACACTAAACGTGCAAGAAGTGGCTAGTGTGTGTGAGTCTCTGGAAAGGTCCAGGCCCTGTGCAGACTGAAGGTCCAGTGCTCCAAGTACAACTTCCAGGAGCCCAACAGCCTGGGGCATGCCAGGCCACCCCCTCCAGGAAAGGACACGCTAATGCATCCTTGTACCTCACTTCCCCTGGAGAGAAGGAAACAGAAGGTAGGCCCTCCAGTATCTGGAGCAGCATCTCCCACCCCTGGGATGACAGCTCCAACCCAAACAGCAGGTGACACAAGAGGCAGCCGGTTGAGAGAGGGGCCCTGAGCAGGAAAGGGCTGTGTGGCAGGTCCAAGTGATGGTGTGGACGAGAGCCCCTGCAGCTTGTCCCACAGGATCCAGAAACCCCACAGGCTACGAGACACCAGGACTGGTGGAACAGATGCTGCGTGGAGCGGGACTGGCTGGGAAGACAGTGAAGCTCAACTGCCTGCTCCACCCAGTGCTGCTCCCCACTCCTCTCCTCGGGTCCCTAATGTGAGGATCCCAAGATGCCCCCACCAAAAAAAAAAAAAACCATTTTCCAACCCCTTATCCTCTAAGTGTATCCCTTGAACAAATGTACAAATAGGACTTAAATAGTTGAGGTTTTAAAAATCTCTCCACTACATTACCAGGAACTAAAGCCTCTTTAACGACCTGTGCCATACCGGAAGCGTTCTCAGGTCCTCCTCCTGAAAGTGCTCCGTCCGATAAACCACGTTCACAGGCCTCTGCCACACGCCCCGTCCTTGTGGCGGGCAGCAGGGCGCTCTACCTGCCCGTGCGCCCACACCCACTGTCCAGCCAGAGGCTGACTGCATGCACTCCTGTCTAGTCCCAAGCCTGACAAAAATGTACTCATTATAATTACCTCACCTAACTAAACAATTTGCACAGTAATGAAGCGTAAGTGGAAAACAATCCCCGACAGAGACAGCTGTTTGTGTAAACACGTTTGTTTATCTGAAGGCTCTAGAAAGACACTATAAGCCACTATCCTATCAGGTGTGGGCCAACAGTTCTAATGTACTAGAAAGTTGTATTTAAATTGCTTCTCAAGTGTCTAAGCCCTGCTTCATTAAAATAAGAAATCAAGGGCGCCTGGGTGGCTCAGTTGGTTGGGCGACTGCCTTCGGCTCAGGTCATGATCCTGGAGTCCTGGGATCGAGTCCCGCATCGGACTCCCTGCTCAGCGGGGAGTCTGCTTCTCCCTCTGACCCACCCCCTCTCATGCTCTCACTCTCTCTCATTCTCTCTCTCAAGTAAATAAATAAAATCTTTAAAAAAAAAAAAATAAGAAATCAAGAAACAAATCGTGACCCTGCACTGAGGGTGAAGTTTATGGGAGAAAGCCCACAGGGAACTGCACAATGAGCCACTCTAAAGAAAGAGGGCGTGGCTCTCCATGGAAAGATCGGCTGCAATGGAAATTTATTCTAGGCATGTTGGAAGAAGTTTCAGGGTGCCATATGCTGGCATTAGTGAGGAGAAATGAGTTGTTATTCAACTTAATGCTCAAAATTTACATACTACTTTAAAAGCACTTCTTTATTGTTAGAAAAAATACACTTGAGCAAAAAAAATGACAATATAGGCAAAAACTGGTCTGGAAGATGTTACCAAGAAAAAGAATAATCCTGGGGCGCCTGGGTGGCTCAGATGGTTAAGAATCTGCCTTTGGCTCAGGTCATGATCCCAGGGTCCTAGGATCAAGCCCCACATTGGGCTCCTGGCTCAGCGGGGAGCCTGCTTCTCCCTCTCCCTCTGCCTCTCCCCCTGCTCATGCTCTCTCTCTCTCTCTGTAGCTCTGTGTCTCAGATGAATAAATAAAATCTTAAAAAAAGAAAAGAAAAAGAAAGAAAGACAGAGAATAATCCCCAAAGTGGAGCATCCCAGGACACCACAAGTCCATGCTGGAAAATAGATTTTACTGTAAATTAGTGCTTTCAAGTGTAGCTGAGGTAATTTCCTGAGTGCCCACAACAACTGGCCATCACCTGACTCACATCTAAAATGAGAAACAAAGCAGAAGTGATATAATACAAGTGCTTCTTCAATGCCCAGGCAAACTTTCTCTGTAAGGGACCAAACAGTAACCATCTCAGGCTTTGCCAGCCTCCAGGTACCCCCTGAACCCTGCCGCTAGAGCACAGAAGCAGCCACAGACCACATGGGAAAGGACTGGCAGGCCGGGGTCCCCATAAAGCTTTACTTCCAAGATAGGCAGTGGACCACATCTGGCCAAGAGGACAGTTTGCTGACCTCTATTGTAATCTAATAAACAACAACAAAGCAAAACCCTGGGTAAGTTAATATTCTACAGCCTGAGGCATAAAGTAAAACCACTTACCTGGCCGAGAGACTCCTGTAGATGCACCTGCAAATATTCTGGTGGTAAGGCGGGAATATTCAGAGAGGCTTGTGAAAGTGGGGGTATCGAGTGGGTAAGTGAGGACTCAGATTCTGCTGGTGGAGCACTTGACTGATTTCTGTTCACTGTATTCTGTTCCCGCACCTCAGAATCCTTTCTCCCCGGATCATCTAATCTCAGAAGTTCAACTTGTGATTCAATGTGTAATAAGTCTGGTTTCACAGGATCCATCCGTTGAGAGGCATTAGATGCCATCTTGAGAGCCCCATTCCTCTCCTCTTTTCCTCTACTGGCCATAAAATGCTTCGTGAGGGCAGCCCAGAGTCCATCAATCCATGGCTCAACCACAAGTTCTAAACTAGATTGTTGTAATAAAAAAGGAAAAAATAAATTCCTAAGTTCTCCATTTAAATATTTAATAATGGGACAATAGCAGTCTACTTGACAGAATGCTATGCAAATGTCAAAAACACTAAATACAATGACTATTCAGAATACAAAATATACTTATCGTTAAGTTAAAAACATTACTGTGTGCTCGTTAGAACTTCAGCTGTAAAAAAACTGAGCATACATAAAGGTCAGAACAGAAATGAAGGCATTTTAAAAGTAATAGGTAACATGAACGAGATTGCTCTTAACTTCGTAAAATATAGTTGGCAACATTTTAAGAAGTTGTCATTTTAAGTGGGCATGTGAAATTCTGATGAGGTTAACAGAACTTATCCCAAATCCAAGTCTACTCTAATATCACATAATAATTACATATGTCAAATGCACCATCATTTTCCCCCCTAATTTAGTGATTTTTTTTTCCCCTATAGATTAAAAGATCACCAAAAAAATAACTCTGAATTAATGCTAGGTATTCTAAGTAAACAGTTCACACCTTCAACTGGTTCTGAACATTTCTGATGAAATTTTCAGGAAGTCTGAACATAAGAGGAAAAAAAAAAACCCTAATTTTCCTTTAGGAAAGTTGAATGAATCATAGGTGCCTTTTAGAATGTGGTAGCGTATTTACTAATAAAGTAGGGCAAGCCAACAACAACATCCCCTACATTCTCACGGAGAAACTTGAAGTAAACTAAACAGGTAAGAAACCGTGCATCAGAATCTTGGAAATCACATCCTTCTCATTTTTAATCACAACTCAAAGGACATATCGATTAAATTCTAATTCATAAAGTTAAATGACAGGAGGAGGCACATTTCAGACCTCCGTCTTATGATTCTAGCTATAATCTCATTAGAACACACATCCACCCCTCAGAGCCTTTGGAAAAGCAAGTACATAAAATTCTGGGTTCAACAATGACAGCTATGTTTAAAATGCCATTTTCACAGCTCCGAAATATTAAGACAATAATACCCCCAACAGAAGAGCTAATTTCGGGGCGCCTGGGTGGCTCAGTTGTTAAGCATCTGCCTTCGGCTCAGGTCATGATTCCCAGAGTCCTGGGATCAAGCCCCACATCAGGCTCTCCACTCAGCGGGAAGCCTGCTTCTCCCTCTCCTGCTCCCCCTGCTTGTGTTCCCTCTCTCTGTCAAATAAAAAAAAGAGAGAGAGCTAATGTCCACGGAGTACTTACTACAAGGCAGACATTATTCTAAGAGGACAACCTGTATCAATTCATCTGTTCCTCCCCAAAAAAAATCTCCACAGCACACACTATTATCCCCTATTTCACAGAGGGAGAAAGTGAAGCCCACAAAGACACAAAACGTAAGTAACATGACCAAGATTTCAGTCAGTGAAGTGGGGGGCAGTGGTTATCAAGGATCTGCATGCAGGTAACTGGACTGCACTCTGCATTCTTAACCCCATCAATGTGGGGGCTCTACACTAAGTCAGGATATATCCTTGAAAATAATTTTAGAAGAGGAAAAATTCAAGGGAGGTAGTTAGGTTGAAAATTCAAGAGATGCAGGTTGATGAAATACACATTCAAGAATTTTAACACTGGAACCAGTAAATGAACAGGGAAACTGAAAGCCTCTGAAGAGAAAGAAAATACAGACTCAGTGATAGGCCCAATGGGTTCTGGAAGAAGTCAGCAAGTAAACGGCTCATGAGACAATAAACACTTAATGGCAACAGGACTCTGGCAAAAAACAACAAAACCCCCCCCCACACAAAAATCAATATAAAGAGACAAAACTAAAAGGTGAACACGTAAGGCAACATGGTAGAGCTTTGTCACAATCAAGAACATATGCACTGGGGATGTGGAAAAAACCCAGCTCATCGCCACCACAGAAAATGATGCAGTGGAGGGTGGGCTACGTGGAAAGAGAAGTGTCTCCAGCACACCTGTGCAAGGTGGTGCTGTGCAGAAAAGACATTCGCTGAATTTGCCATTCATAAACAAAGATCAAGTGAGTAAGAAGTTAATACATACTCCAAGTAGGAAAAAATCAAGTGGCTGTGCTGTCATCTGCTGAAATAGCCAAAAGCTAAATGATAAACTTAGTTGTAGGACATCTATAAGATCTTTGAATAAAGACATAGAGGATCTGAAAGGTGGCACATAGGGTGAAATACTGAACTGTAAAAACAAGAGTAAACTAATGGAAACAGGAATTATTTTTCTGGCTGGCATGGTGGCAAGCGGCCATTAGGATGGTAAGGAGAGAGCCGAGGCACGCAGCATGCTGTGAACGCCTCTGGTCTGTGTTCTCTGCTGGGCGCCCTCCATGTGAGGGCCCGCAACCAGTCACTGTGTGTGCACGGCAGAGAAGCAAACACGCAGGCTATCAAAGTTCCTAAAGAAAATGCGGACTTCTACAAATGCCTACACACTTCAAGACAAAAATAACTTTCCTGGGGCATCTTTTCAAATTTCTTCCATTAGCAGGTACCGAGATGCACGAGGCACTTAAAAAAGTCAAGAGAATATATAAATCAAGCGCTGGCTGATCTTTGGTCCTAGGAAAAAAGCTAACAAAAGGAAAATAACAGTCTCAAAATAAAAGCTTCAGTGCTAAATCAAAAATCATCACATTTTATAAACTCACAAACTTGCATCCAGTACACAGAAGGGCTGACAGGAAATGGCGGAGGAGAAGCACGCTGCTCTTACCCCACACAGTCATCCGCATGTCCGGTGTCATAGAAATGCTGGGCACCAAGCTCCTGAAGTCGCTTATCAATGATCTTCCCACCATTACAGAAGTATGTGTATTCTGAATCACCGAGCCCTAAGGAGCCCAAATAGGTTATGAGTACACACACAGTAAGGTTTAAATTTAAAGAAGAGATACAAATATTTAAAACAGTACCATTCCATGCTCTGATTAATAACGCACACCTTCATATCTTCTGAGGCTTTCCTTGAGTGATACTAAGTATGCAAATATTTGCCTTCTATTTTACAATATTAAAGTACCAGACCCATCAAAACAGAAACAAACACTTCTTGGCCACTGTTAACAGGAATATTTTCACATTTTTGTTTCCATGAATCTATGTAAAAATATGGGAATCTTAGAAGAAAAATTAGGTTTAAAAAAACCATAATATCTGTATTTGCAGACTTTTCTGATCTAGTGCAGAGTTCTGCAAACTACAGCCTGTGGGCCAAACACCACTCAGTCTCTCTCTAAAGTTGTGTTGGACCACAGCCAAGTCCACTTGTTCACCCACTGTTTATGGCAGCTCTCCAGCTGCAACAGCAGAGTCAAGTAGTTGTTATAAAGAACACATGGTCTGCAAAGCCTAAAATATTTATCATCTGGCCCTTTATTGATTTTACTGACCCCTAATTGAGAGCATAGACAGGTACATCTGCAACATAATCATTCCCTATATTTTTGTGTTAGATGAATTAGGAACTGCTGTTTCCTGGTAAGAAAATGGACTAACATTTTCAAACGTGGTTAAAAATTTTAAATTAAAAGCATCAATTTCTCAGTTGTTTAATCATCTCCATGTACTTTCACAAAAAAAAGAACAGGGTGAGATATTGTTGGGGGGGGGTCCATAAATGGCCTAGGAGTGACTAGAATGCTTGGATACTTTTTTTCAGGAATTTTTTAAAGCAACACATACACGTTCATTCTTGAAAATAAAGAAATTAGAAAAAACCTGAATAAAAAATGTAAATATTCTAAAATAAGTTATACAAGACAGATCTTAGCCAGGGTCATAACCTCAAATTTCTAATCAGTTACTTAGCATAATCCATCTTTATCAGATACCCTCCCCCAAAATAATTCTCAAAGAGGATTCAAAGAACATAGACCACAAGCCAGGAATACAGGCTCTGAATTCTCTCTCTGGTGTTCTATCTCACTGAGCTGGTCCTTCTGATACTTTATCTTAGTTTTTTAATCTATACTTCACAGAGCCCTAGGCCAGTGTTTCCTAACCTGGAATGCATATTAGAATCACCTAGGAGTTTTTAAAACCACTGATGCCAGGACTCCACCTCCGAACAATTAAGTAAGAATTACTGGAGGTGGGACCAGGTAACAGAATTCAAGGAAAACCTCCCCCAGCTGATCCTAACATATGGCCGGGATTGGCAATCATCCTAGGGCAGTGGTTCTCAGGGAGATCAGATCTACCTGGGAGCTTCTGGATTTTTCTTTTTTCCTCTTAAAAACAACAAAAACAAAAAACCCAATAAAATAGAATTCAGAGTTGCTCCTTCAGGGTTTTTCTTTCTTTTTTTTTTTTTTAAACCAAGTTTGGGCAGGGGTGGGGGGTGGGGGTGGACTAGCCGTTGATATTCTTAAAAGGTTTCCTAGTTGAATCTGATATGCGCCCATGGTTAAGAATGCTACTCCCGGGGCTCCACAGAGGAGCCGCTATGGGATGAAGACAGAGGAGGCATTCACAGAACACAGAACATTATAGAAATGTATAAAACACGTAACTGTAAATAGAAAACCAAGAACAAAATCTATACAACCACGTATCATGGTTTTGAAGGATACATTCAGATACCAGAATTAAAACCAGGAATAACTGAGGGCAGGCAGAACGCAGAGTCCATACCCAGTAATCCATAGTGCAGGTGAGCAAAGAAATCTCCCGGCAGAGCCTTGTCCTGTATTGCTTTCACGAACTTGCGCGCAGTGTCAGGTGGGTCTCCAGTGCCAGTGGTGGAAACAACCACAACAAGAGGCGCGGTTTCGGTTTTCAGATCATACTACAAAATGAGGACAGCATGTCAGGGATCTCCGGCAGTACACAGTTTTGATTTAACACATCAGCAAGGCAACCAGCTAGGTCTCTACCCAGAACCAGTCATCCGTGCTTCATGTGGCTTCACAGCACAGAGGGTGTGGAGTGTTTCCAAGTTGGGAAAGTGCAAGTGTTACTCCTCAGACACCACGGAACCTGGGTCACTCCTCACTTCCTCTGGGTCCAGGGAGCTGGGAATACTGAGCGGGTAAATGGAGATCATCGGCATTTGGTGTCTTACAGATAAAGTTTCTTCAGTCTAATTCTCACCTAAATTGAAATATTCCAAAGAGAGCACTCACCCTATTTCTAATGATTCCATGAGCTCTACTGCTCATGTGTATCATCGAATCTGACTCTGAGGGATTCACTTATTTTTCATGCTGATACAAGGATCTGAGCTAACAGACTACCTGGTGATTTGATGCCTACAGGGGACAGCACAAACTGTGTATTGAACTTTTACAGTTAAAGTAACTTCACCTCGACAAGAACTATCATGACCCAGGAAGTGGACAGCTATCTGTTTAAACTTGGATCAAGAACTGGAGAAATCAATCAGCTGGGGAGAGCAAACAGGACTACTAACATGGCACTAAAAAAAAGAACATGTACTATTCACCTAATGTTCAAACAGCTGCTGGCCTAGGTGGTGAGGTGACCCCGAGGGGCCAAATCAGGGCTAGTTATATGGTGCTGACAACTTTTTGTTTGTAGTAACAGATTCAGATTATATTCTAGCATGTGGCATCCTCAACGCCAACACTGACGTTACTGTAGGATTACAGAACCTGCTGATTGGTGGTGTCCTCCAGGATGCTCCCTGTTGGGTGAGTGGCTACATCTGGAGTCACCATGACCCTGATGCATAAAGGAACATGAAGGTTCTCCTATGAGCTGAGTTTATAATTCACTGATGCTGCTGACAGTCTAGTCTTTTGAACTAGAGATGTGGGAAAGGCCAGAGGAGGTTATGAACTTGAGTCAGTGTATGAGCAGGGTAATTTTTAAAGTACTGAACTGAATTTGACTTGTTAGTGGCTGGCACGTCAACTTGGGCTTATACAAAAGCTCCTGCTAGTTGCTATGGACTGCATTGTCTAAGACAGTAAAATCTGGAGAACTCAATCAGACTAACTGAAAGAAGAATACAGATGTTACAATCTTACATGACCTAAGGTAGGAATTTCTGCAGAGACTGAGAGTAAAAATAAGCAGTCCCTGACCTAAAGAAGCTCAATCTTCTCTAGATCCTTACACATCTGCTTTAAATTCTATTCCACAAAAGAAATGCATGGTCCTTCACTTGAAGGAACTCTGACATGAATGGCAAGGTCTTTATTTTGGGGAAATACAAACAGGGCACTGGGATTTGTGAGCTGGAAAACACATGTGTGCAGGCGAACACACATCTCTTTCGTTCTCACAGCTGCCCTGAGAGATAAACAAGGCAAACACTACTACTTCCCCTTATGGTTGAGGAGTAATTACTTGTTTCAGGTTTTTGAGACTGTTTAGGCTAATTTAAATGTACACTTGATTTGTTAAAAAAATGACAAATCTTACAACACAGTTGATAAAGTAGATTTGACAGTTGAAAAAAAGAAAAGTGTACGGAAGCATTTAGCAGCCTACTTCGTTTAACATCGCCTCCCAACCAAAATACTTCAAGCATAAAACAGTAAAAACCGTGAGTAACCATTTACCTTATCTGACTCACTAATACAGTGAAGATCTGCAGAAAATCCATGTGCAAATGCTTTTTCACATATTTCTTCTGCTATGGCCTTTGCCTGTCCTTTCTGTGTCGCATAGAGTAACAGAAACCTCCTCATAACCTCACGGCATATGCTACAGCTTTAACACACTGTAAAACAGAAGAGAGAAAAAGGGATTTTTTTTTTTAATTGAGGAGTACACCACAGGTATTAATTCTCCCTCACAATCTTTTTTAAAAGACTCCAACAATATCCACAAATAACATTTAATAGATTTCTCTATAAATATGTTAGTGTAATTCTCAGTCAGTCTAAAAAAGAGAATTCATCAAACCAGGGAGAATACAGGAGTAAAGCTCTAAGTCCATGGCTCAGAAATCTGAGGCTGGGGTCAGACGACCTGCGCTCGAATCCAGCATCCATCACTCACAACTGCAGAACTTCAGGCAAACTTTTCAACCCATCTGTGCCCCGGCTCCCTCACCCTTAAAATGGGGATAATAGTATCCACCTGACAAAGATGTGTGAGCTGCAAAGACCTGAACCATAGCTGAGACACAGCAGTACTCCAAAAATCTCAGATATTTTTATTTTATAAAAATGTAATGGGGCGCCTGGGTGGCTCAGTCGGTTAAGCATCCACCTTCAGCTCAGGTCATGATCTCCGAGTCCTGGGATCAAACCCTGAGTCGGTCTCCCCGCACAGCGGAGAGTCTGCTTCTCCCTCTCCCTCTGCTCTTATGCATGCTCTTGCTCTCAAATGAATGAATAAAACCTTAAAAATAAAAAAAAAGTGTAAAAATTGCATTGGAAGTATAGGATTTTGTTCCTACGTGATCCTAATACCAAATAAGCTAATCCCAGTAGTGAAGTTAATCAAGCTCCATACTCTGCTCTATTGTTTAATTCAGTATCAGACACAGAGGTGAGAGCACGGGTGTAGATGGAGAGAGGAACTATTTCCAGTCCACTCAAGCTTCAACTGTTTTTCCTGAAGAGAAAACCAGGAGTAAAATACGGGACTCGAGCCCGTGGGGAGGTGGTCTAGATACTTTTTTTTCCATACTCATCCAGGATCTACAGCAGGGGCACTGTCGGGGGCCGGCTGGCTCAGTCGGAAGAACGTTGAGACCCTTGATCTCGGGGCGATGAACTGCCAGCACCCACGTTGGGTGTTAAGATTCCTTAAATAAAACTTAAAAAAAAAAGTAACAGAACTGGGGGACTGTCAACTTGTAGGAGCTGATTTCAATAAATCAATATCAAATCCCGGCTTTTTGGGAATGGACCATCAGTAGTTTTATGCTCCATTGCTCAGGTACATCAAGGGATAAATTAAGCCACAAAGAAATTAAGAGAATTGTGTTAGAAAACATTAAAATCATGGGATGTCCTCAGGGAGCAGAACAGCGCCTGGCACAGAGCAGGTGCTCAATAAGTCGGCTAAACGAACGCTGTGAAGACAACACCCATCTTGGACTCGGCGAGAACTGCGGAAATGCAGTGATGGAAAGGTCACCGCTTACCGTCACTCTAGCTGAGGACCTCGAGCTCTTGCTGGGCGCCAGGCACAGCCCCGGGCGCCCCCGCGCAGGAGCAACCCCTCAGACCCACCACCACCTTCCACAGGTCTGTGACCCGGTTCTCAGAGGCGGATCCCCGGCACCCGCAGAGCACCGGCAGGCGGAGAAGGGGGAGCAGCACCCCGCGTCACCCCTTCCCGACGCCCCCGCGGGTCCCGTCGCCCCCCAATCTAGGGAAGTGTTCTGGACGGAGACGCCCACGGAGGGGCCCGCAGCGACCTGCGGGGCCAGCGCCATTCGTGTCAACGCCGCCGCGCGGACGGACCCGGTCCCGGGGGGGCGACGGGAGGCCCCTGGGGCCAGCCTCTGGCGCAGCCAGCCCAGCCCTCCGCCCAGCGGGCCGGACTCCTGACCGACCCGCGAGCGCCCAGCCCGGCCGCGAGAGGAACGTGCGGGCGCGGAGGTCGGGGCCTTCCCCCACCCTGTACCGCCTCCCCGCGGGCTCGAGGTGGGCGGGCAACCCTCCGGAGAACAGCGGCCACCGGGTCTCACCTGAGGGCGAAGGCCGGAGACACTCTAGGACCGCGGAGGACCGCGAGCCCTGCTCCCGCGCCTGCGCAGTCTGTCACGGCGCGCGCCTGTCCAGCGCCCAAGACCAATAAGGAGCTCAGGAAGGAACTGGGCCAATCACAGCGCTTCGGGCGAGGGCGTGGCCTTCTCCTTGCGCATGCGCCGGGCTGCTGGGAGGGGGCGGGGGGCCGGCTATGGAATGCGCGTACGGAGGCCCGCGAGGTTCCGGGGCCTCGGCGCTGCTCGGAGGTCCGGCGGTCTGAGCGCGGCAGGTGTCGCCTTGCGGTAGGTGTCCCGGCCCGGCATACGTGAGCCCGTGGCGTTGCCGAGGTGTCCGTGCTGCCATGGCCCTCCCGCTTCTCTCTGGCCGGCGCTGCTGCACGCCCCGTGCATGAGCTCAGGTTCCCGGGTCGCCGGGTTTGGAGGTACCCGGAGCGTGGGGTCCTTTGATTCCTGGGAGGACGCGGTTCCTGGGGCGCCCCGTCTGCCCTGGACCGCACACATTCGTGTTCCCAAGACCAGGCGGAGCGTTTAGGTCTACACGGAACTTCCACCTTCCTCCCGTAGTGCCCTGCATCGTTTCACTTCTTTTAAATCTGCCTTTTTCCCCCTTGGCCAAACTAGACCCCTTTCTTCCTCCGCCCCGGCCTGATCTTTTCTTCGAGAGGAAAACACCTCAAGCCTTTTATACCTGTTTCGACCCTTGCTTTGCGTTGACCTATACGAATTTTGGCCCTTTTACCCGTTGCTCCTTTTGGGTATATTTAACCTGACGCAGTGCTTTCTATCAGCCAACATAGAGGAGGCGTGTTTCGGGTGTAGACCGCCTGAGTGTGAATCCCAGCTCTGCCCCGGACGAGCTGTGCAGACCGGACAAAATGCCTCTTTGGGCTCAGTTTGCTCATCTGTAAAATGATTAGAAGTACTTAATTCCTTGTGTTGTGAGGGTTAAGCTATACCGGTAAAGCACGGGGGTACATGGCGAATAATAGCGAGTATTATTCTTAGCTGCCACTTCTCTAAGCCGTGGGATGCAGAGATTGATGTTCGGGTACTTGTGTTTAAGTGGGAGGTTTTTGTGAATCATTTGTCACGAGTACTCATCCTGCTTCATAAGCGTTCATGTTGTTGAGTTATGCTCTGTATATATTTGACCATGTTTTTTATTTCCTCTAGTCATAAATCAAGAAGAGTTGAGAATCTGATGGCATGGCTTTAATTACCTTGCGGAGGAACCTTTGCCATTTGTCTGATTTTCGGATCCACGGAGCTCTGGCTGCTTTGAAAAATCATCCTGTAAATTATGTTCACAAGGTTTCCGAGGAGCGTCTGTGTCCGTGGTTCTGTTCACCACAGTCTGAGCCTTTCAGGGTCAGATTCCATCATGGCCGTTGTAAAAAGTTCCATTCAGAAAATGGAAAGGACCTTAATCCAGTTGGTGAGCCGGTGTTCTCTCAAGCACATGATTGGGATAGGCCTGAACAAAATCTTAAAAGTGGGGATGAACAGATGTTTTACAGGAGACTGAACAACTTCACCTCATCAGAAGAAGTGTTAAGTTTTATAAGCACGCTGCAAACTTTGCCTGATACTCTAGCAGCAGGAGCCTTACAGCGGATTTGTGAAGTGGAAGAAAAAGAGGGTAATCAAAAGCTGCCAAAAGAAATACTAAAGAATAGTGTCTTTCAAGCCTTATGCATTCAGTGTGAACAGGAATCCTCAGGTCTGCCAGACACCGTTTTGGTGACTGCTTTGCAAGCCCTGACTCTGTTGCACATGGATCCCCCCAGTAGCTTGTTACTGAACCTGGTGGCCGAATGCCAGCGTCGTCTCAAACGGGGTGGCCTGGAAGTTCACAGTCTTTGTGTTCTTGGGGAAAGTCTGATTAAACTGCAAGGTCCAGGCTGTGCGACGCTAGAACTGATTATATGTCAACTGAAAAGTGAAAAATTGGAAGAATTTACTCCTGAGGATATTGTGGCCCTTTATAGGATACTGCAGGCTTGTAGTGAAAAAGTGGACCAACACCAAGCATTCCTAAATAAGTTAAACAACTTCTCTCTGTCAGTAGTTTACAACTTGAGTCCTACATTGATGAGCCAAATGCTCAGTGCCCTAGCAGTTCTTGATCAAACTCAGGCACTTCCTCTGGTTATAAAATTGGGAAAATACGTTGTGAGGCATATCCCTCATTTTACTAATGAAGAGCTCAGAAAAGTCTTAGAGGCTTTCATATACTTTGGGCACAATGACAGATTTTTTACAAAAGCCCTAGAGCAACATGTAGCTTCAGTGTGTCTCACTTTGGATCCTGAGGTTGTCAGCAAGGTCATGGAGTACTGCAGTAGGAAAAGGATTCTTTCAAAACCCATCCTCAATGCAGTGGCAGAAACCTTTGTTTGCCAGTCAGAAAAATTTTTGCCTCATCAGATTTCTGAGTTAATCGAACCTTTTGGAAAACTCAATTATTTGCCCCCAAATGCCTCTGCTTTATTTAGAAAGCTAGAAAACACGTTGCTCACTCATTTCAATTATTTTCCACCGAAAACACTACTGAAAATTCTCCATTCGTGTTCACTAATTGAATGCCATCCGGTCAACTTCATGGCAAAAATATTCAGCCCTTATTTTCTTCAAAAGCTGCAAGGTGAGTTGGTTATAACTTCTGAGAGTGGGGAAATTGAACGTGTACTCTTTTCAAGTTGTGTATCTACCTGTACACTGAGCAATGCGTCACCTCTGTTTTCTCTTCCGTAATAACCTGAAGATGAGTGTCAGGTGCCAGTGGATACACAGAGTTCCAGGATGATGGAACACTGCACAAAGCAAAACAGTTTCTGGTCAACAGACCGCCAGCCTGAGTCTTGAGGGATGTGACGTGGCCCTGGTCATAGTCACAGCATGTCAGAAGCCGTGAACGCAACTGGCAACTTCTCGGTTTTGAAAGGATGGCGTTGGTCGTCTCAATTGATGGCCACCCAGATATGTCAGGTGTCCATGTCTCCACAGTTAAAGGAAATTCTCAATGATTTTAATATACCTGGTACTTTGAATTATATTCTGTAGTTTGGAGCTTGAGTTCCTTGGAAGTTAAAATGAGATTGTATTGATGGCAAGCTAGAGGGCATAATTAACTCTGACACGTTCTTTTCCCAGAGTCATTTAAAAGTACGTTACTTCCGGAGTGATCAGTGTGTGTTGTGCATTCCTGGATGTACCTTTCTTTTGTCACACATACCAAAATCAAACTTAAGTACAACTGGAATGCTTTTTATTTCAGGTGAAGAATTGTATTTGGACAGACTGAGCCTTGCACAGCTGACCCAACTGTTCTTAACCTCAGTCCTAGAATGCCCTTTCTACAAGGTAAGAGCAAGAGCCGGGCTGCCTTATTTCCCTGTGGGGGCAGCTTTCTTTTGTCTTCCCTCTCCCAATCTTTTAAGTTTCTCCTCTTTTGATCTGTCTCAGTAACGGCATCAGAAAGCAGAACTTTCATTCGCTTGGAGTTACTTGCCACCAGGTAGTCTTTTCTTTTGATATTGAATTGGCCCCATTCCTATTGTCTTTAAAGGACCCGTTTCCTGCCGCAAGGTGTCTTGGAAGATTTGTCCTCCAGTCAGAGCGACCTTAGATTCACTCTGCTGGCTGTGAAGGGCTTTAGTACTCCCCATAGCTGTTAGATACAAAAGTGTGAATCTCTGGACTGAGCAAATCCTAAATGATTTCAAGTACATTTTTAAGCCAAGCCAGACATTTCCTTCTTCTCTGATAGGGTTCAGTGTAGGTGCAATTTGTGCTTCCCATCTAGTACTCTAGAGATTCATTCTCCTAACCTAATCAGGCCCCTTGTGTTGGGTCACAGATGGCATCTCTAGACTTGCTCATCCCTGCCTGGTCCTCCGGGCTACACGGAGTCCCCTTTAAGAGTAGCTCACTTCAGAGTAAGGTGTAAGAATGAAGATACCACTATTTTCTTCTTCTTTTTTTTAAAAGATTTTATTTATTTATGTATTTGACAGGGGGAGGGAGAACACAAGCGGGGGGAGCAGGTTCCTCGAAGAGCAGGGAGCCCGATGCGGGGCTCGATCCCAGGACCCCAGGATCATGACCTGAGCCGAAGGCAGAGGCTTAACTGACTGAGCCACCCACATGCCCCCCACTATTTTCCTTAAAGCTGCTTAAACAGTGCTAAGGCACATAGAGATCAATGGTACTTAGGTCCAACCTCCTTCCATCCCTGAAGGAGCAGTGTTGACAACAGTTTTTATGTTGAGTTGCGCACAAATGCACGAACACTATTTTGCCTTGGCGTGGGACTACTGCAAGGACAGTGTGCTTGTATGTATCCAGTATATTGCAGACGTTCCTTGGGGGCAATACACAAAGATTAAGTGCATTCTTTTTAAGGATGGCATGCTATTTCCAGACATTTATTCTGTTGCATCATTGTTGGACTTCCAGGTTTTCTCCAGCATTTCTCTCCATCAGCGGGCTGTAATAAACATCTCTGCATACCCTTCCCTACTGGAGCCTTTTTGTTTTTTGATCTAGAGACTAGATTCCTGAAAGTGAGTTGATTGCATTACCCACAGATTTGCTGCCCCTAATGGTTGTAGATGTCCCTTCCTCCACCGTGGCCCTGCCTCTTCTGTCGCTGTGTTATTAGTCCTTTAATTGTTGTCATCCGACTCCATGAGAAAGACTACTGTGCCACATGTTTAAATTGCATTTTAATGAGCAATAATGGGTTGAACATATTTTCACGGTGCTTATTGGTCATTTACATTTGCTGTGAATCCTCTAGTGACCTCTTGACTCAGGTTCCTATTGGGTTGTCTTTTTTTGGGGGGCGTCCCATCCTAGAACACATAAGATGGAGCTGTTATCTCCTGTGTATCTGTGTATGTTGTAGATATTTCCTCCTGGTTTGTAGTTCTGAAAAAATTTTTTTTTCTTTTTTTGGGAGAGAGAGCATGTGCACATGTGCATGGGGGAGGGGGGAGGGTGCAGGGAGAGAGATAAACTTAAGCAGACAGCCGCCCTGAACTCAGAGCCTGGGGCGGGGTTCAATCTCAGGACCCCGAGGTCATGACCTGCGCTGAAATCAAGAGTCGGACACTTGACTGACTGAGCCACCCAGGTGCCCCTGTAGTTTTTACTTTTTTGTTTGTTTTAATTTAATATTGTTTATGGTATCTTTGTGCTCTATAAAAATTTTTAAGTTTTGGGCGCCTGGGTGGCTCAGTCGGTTGAGCGACTGCCTTCGGCTCAGGTCATGATCCTGGAGTCCCGGGATCGAGTCCTGCATCGGGCTCCCTGCTCGGCGGGGAGTCTGCTTCTCCCTCTGACCCCCTTCCCTCTCGTGCTCTCTATCTCTCATTCTCTCTCTCTCTCTCTCGAATAAATAAATAAAATCTTTAAAAAAAATTGTTTTCTGTAGTGAAATCTATCCATCTTTTATGGTTTCTTCTCTCACTTCAGAATATTTTACCTGTTCTAAGGTAATATAAATATTTTTCTAAATTTTTAAAATATCACTTCCCGGGAGTAAGTCGGAGGGGGAGACGAACCATGAGAGACGATGGACTCTGAGAAACACACCGAGGGCTCTAGAGGGGAGGGGGTGGGGCATGGGTCAGCCTGGTGACGGGCATTAAGGAGGGCACGTTCTGCGTGGGGCACCGGGTGTTAGGCACAAACAATGAATCATGGAACACTGCATCCAGAACTAATGGTGTAATGTATGGGGATTAACATAACAATAAAAAATTAAAAAAAATACAAATGTCACTCCCCTTCCTGTGTTTAGCTCTGTAACTGACAGTCCACGCGCATGCTAGGATTTTCCCTTCGTCCCCTCCCAGGTAGATTGCCAGCTGCAGTGTTTACTATATAGCTGTCCTTTTCTCCCTGAGTTCAAATCTCACCTTTTTCATATTGTCCTCTGTTAAAACCGTGAGCGTCCTCGAGGCCCTTAAAGCGATTCTGAGAGTTCCAGAGATGTTTCTTGAGCTGTAACAGCATGGCTATTCCGTCCCTCCCTTTCTGTGACCTCTGACTACTTTGAAAACACATTTAAAAGATATATTGAACTATTGGATTTATTTTCTTGTTTTGTATCGTATCTTCCTTTCTCAAGTTTAAACATCCAATTTTTAGGGTCAGAAACTTCTTCCTAAGTATCAAGTGAGGTCATTTCTTACTCCGTGCTCTTCCCTGGAGACGCCTGTGGATTTTCACCTTTACAAATCTGTGAAGATTGGACTGATTGACCTTTTGGGAGCAAGATTGTATTTTGCTTCAAAAGTGTTAACGCCCTACTGTTACACAATAGGTGAGTAGTAGGGAGTTTTGCTGTTGCTTACCAGCTTCGGCATGCTGTCCTCTTTGGGAATCTGTGGGATTTAGTAGCCAGTGGAAGGCCTGGAAATGTAAAGCAGAGGTGGCCCTTTCCTGAAGGCAGATTGGAACAGTGGGTGAGCGGTAGGGCTGTGGAGTCCAGACGGTAGGGGGGAGTCCCACGTGGTAGCGGAATGTCTTTGAGCAGAGGAACCTTTCTCTGCTTGCTTCTTTTCTGTAAAATGAGAGTAGGAAGCGTAGTGACCCAGACTTCCATAAGGACCAGGTGCGAGTGTAGAGTGATACCAGGAACTATGGGAGCTGTGCCGTTGCCCATTGCTGTTGTCCTCTAGGGCAGCGCTGGCCCACACAGCAGGCAGGAGTCCCTGTGGCTACTTAAATTTCCATTAGCTCAGATTTAAAACCCATCCGAAGTTCAGTTCCTGGGAGCCACACGTCAAGTGCTCAGACTCCCAGGGGGCGGGCGGATGCCGTAGTGGACAGCAAAGGTGAAAATACGTGCTTCGCAGCAGAAAGTTCTGTTGCACGGGGCTGGCCGGAGAGTTCAAGTCCTTATGTCCTTCATGGTTTTTTAAAAATTAATGAGTAAAAGAAAATCAGCTCGAAGGTGACAGTGTCTTATTGGCTTCAGGTGGTCATAGCTCACCTCCCCCTTACGTGCTCTTTTTACAAAAGGAATGGCAGACCATCAGAGGAAGGCAGTGGGGTCTCCTGTGCCCCACAACCACCCGTCGGGGTGCAGGAGACAGTGCCTACCTTGGCGGCCCTGGGAGCCCCAGCGATGAAAGTTTTGACTTGCAGAGGTTATACCTGTGCTTTGCTTAAAGGATTTTCTTCACTCTGGGTCGAAGGGTGCCCACCGCTTACTATAAGGAGAAGGAAAAAGCAGGCGGGGTTCTTGTCACGCCCGATACCTTGAGGACCCACTCCTGGTTTTCGGGTGGTTGAGCCTCCTTAATTTAAGGCTGACGTGGTTGATCATAGAGCTGGTTAAAGTGAAATTCTCACCGTGGTCTGGTGTGGTCATTACTTCGCAGCCTTCAGCACAGCTGGGTGCGTTGCGGTGTGGACGAATTCAAAGCAGAAGGAGGAGAGCAGGCGCGTAGTGTTTGTGAGGGCACCACACGGAGAATGTTTCCTTTCTTCTCTCACCAGATGTTGAAATTAAATTAGATGAAGAAGCATTAGTACTGCCATATACAGTTGACGAAGATGTGCATAAAAGGTAAAGAAAATTGGTGTGGTTTTTATGTGACAAGACGTGGCGAGCTTGATAATCGATGCTATTTTCTCAAGGTGGGAGAGTTGACATGGTTCTGGAAGTAAAGACGGTAGAGTGCAGCAGCCCAATTGTGGAAATTCTGTGTAACATAAACATTAATGTTAATGAACTTGAGTGCAGTTTCAGCATAGGAAAGGATAGCACACCCGTGAGTTCCTGAAAATAACGCTGACACACTGAAATAGCCGAATCCCCAGTAAACCCTTGCCACAAAAAATGTATAAATATTTTGGATTGTCTTAAAAATTGAGTTTCTCCCTCTTATTAGATAAAGGGCTAGTATCCAAAATCTATAAAGAACTTATCAAACTCAAGAACCAAAAAAACAAATAATCCAGTCAAGAAATGCGCAGAAGACATGAGCAGACATTTCTCCAAAGAAGCCACAAATGGCCAACAGACACATGAAAAAACGCTCCACATCACTTGGCATCAGGGAAATACTGATCAAAACCACAATGAAATACCACGTCACGCCAGTCAGAACAGCAAAAATTAATTGGTGGGAATGCAACCTGGGGCAGCCACTCTGGAACACTGTAGGGAGGTTCCACAAAAAGTTAAAAAGAGTTACCCTACGACCCAGCAATTGCCCTACTGGGTATTTACCCCAAAGGATATAAACATAGTGATTCAGAGGGGCACCTGCACCCCAATGTTTATAGCAGCAATGTCCACAAAAGCCAAATTATGGAAAGAGCCCAGATGTCCATCGACAGATGAATGGATAAAGAAGAGATGATATATATACCCAAGGGAATATTACTCAGCCATCAAAAAGAATGAAATCTTGCCATTTGGAACAACGTGGATGGAGCTAGAGTGTCTTATGCTAAGCGAAGTAAGTCAACCAGAGAAAGACAAATACCATATGATTCCACTCACGTGGAATTCAAGAAACAGGTGAACATAGGGGAAGGAGGGAAAAAAGAGGGATGCAAACCGTAAGAGACTCTTTAACTAGGGGAGAACAAACCGAGGGTTGCTGGAGGGGACGTGGGTGAGGGGATGCGGTACTGGGTGATGGGCATTAAGGAGGGCGCTTGATGGAATGAGCACTGAGTGTTGTATGCAACTGAAGAATCACTGAACTCTACCTCTGAAACTAATAATACACTATATGTTAACTAAATTGAATTTAAATAAAGAACTTAAAAAATAACAAAAAAATAAGTTTCCCCCTATAATTTTTCAGGGTAGCGCTGTGCATTGATGATCCAAAAAGATTTTCTCTGAACAGCAAACACTTACTGGGAAAGGAAGCTATTAAACAGAGACACTTGCGCTTGCTTGGTTATCACGTTGTTCAGGTATGAGTTCTCCTGTTTCCTTTGCTCCAAAACCAATTTCTTTTTTTTTTTTAATATTTTGTTTATTTATTTGACAGAGACACAGCAAGAGAGGGAGCACAAGCAGGGGGAGTGGGAGAGGGAGAAGCAGGCTTCCCGCGGAGCAGGGAGCCCGATGGTGGGGCTCGATCCCAGGACCCTGATATCATGACCTGAGCCGAAGGCAGATGCTTATCGAGTGAGCCACCCAGGCGCCCCTCCAAAAGCAATTTCTACTTTAGATTTGCTTTTCCCAGGGTGCTAGGTAGTCTGCCAGCCCAGTGGACCAAGGATCTTACATCTAGTTTAAATGTCAACTTCGTTCATTAGGCTTAATCTCTGTATTTATATTTCGAAATACAGAACGTTCAGACCTTCCGTTTTCCAAAAGTGAGGCATCCCTGTATTTTCTATGAGCTGTGCTAACCTCTGCTTCTAGAATTACTAAATTATTAGAATATCTGTTTTACTTTCATTTCCCCCTGATATAATGAATAGAAATAGACAAGAGGACCCTTTAAAACCAGAATCCTCACCAACACTTTTATGTATTTATTTATTTTTGAAGATTTTATTTATTTATTTGACAGAGACACAGCGAGAGAGGGAACACAAGCAGGGGGAGTGGGAGAGGGAGCAGCAGGCTTCCCGCCGAGCAGGGAGCCCGATGCAGGGCTCGATCCCAGGGCCCTGGGACCATGACCTGAGCTGAGGGCAGACACATAACGACGGAGCCACCCAGGCGCCCCCTCACCAACACTTTTAAGGCCTCAGCGCTCGCTTGCATCTGCGGTATCGATGGCTCACCAAGGTCCCCTGTGAGGAGTCCGCGGTGAAGGTGCACGGAGCTGCCCAGCTGCCAGTCTGCTCTCATGTCTGGTTCCGTTTTTCCACTCCGTATTTCACCTACGTCCCCAGACTAATTTTTCTAGAGATAACACGCCAGTGCGTGTTCAGAAACCTTTATTGTCCCTTCACCGCTTACAGGAGAAAGCGAAAACCCGTCTACATCTGAGCGTTTAAGACCCCCCCCCAGCTGGCCCGCAGCCAGACCCTCCGCTCCGAGCTCAGCGGCCTCTTCCCTGCCCCCATCCCTCTCCATGCTCTCCTGCCTTTCTCCCCTTGCCCACGCTGCTTCCCCTGTCAGACTGGTCTCCACCGCTCTGAGGATCCAGATTCGGGCTCCGTCTCGGCCCCTGGCTCTGGCTCTCCTTCCACCCTCAACTGAAACGTGAGGCTCTGCCCACGCTGGAGTTGGCAGTGTTCTCGGCATGTTCTGCTGCTGGTGTACGGAGCCCCGCCTGTGTGCCAGGCGCTGTTGGAGGCGCTGGGGGTACACGATGCCGGCTGTGAGCTCTGCCCTCCGGGAGCCTACGTGCCGCCGAGGGGGGCGGGTTCGAGAAACCAGAACACCAAGGTGCTTCAGAACGTGACGGGTTATGATGTCTTTCTTTTATTTCCCTTCCTTTACAGATCCCCTATTACGAGATCGAGATGATAAAATCAAGAGTGGAATTGGTGGAGTATTTACAAAGAAAACTGTTTTCTCAAAACATGGGCGTTCGTTGGTAACAGGAAGGAATGCTGGTTCTAGGACTCAGAACGTGAAGAACCTGGGTTTTCATGGGACTCGGTACAAAAACAGAACGTACATTGTGACTTAGCCGTTCGTGGACTGTGGTGATCTGGAAAGGGTCTAGTTTTCCTTATACCATGTATACACTTAACCAGTGGTAAATTTTAAATAAAGTTTTATTTTTATTTAATACCATTATAGGTATTTTATACATGAAGCAATTGATCGAGTACAATAAAGGATTGAAATGAGGGTCATTTTTAAATCTTTGTCTTATGGTGGTTATTTGCTAACTGAAAATATTTTCTTTCAAGACCTTTGTTTCCTCTTGTAACAAATAGAAGGAAGAAATCTTGTCTCCTATTTCCCTCTTTCATACTTGGTTAGAAGCAGTCCTACGTGGTAAGGAGAAGGAACGGTGGAGAAGAGCCTAGGACTGTTGATAGAAACGTGTCATTACAGAATTATGCAGAAATAACTTTTTAGTTAGTAAGAGAACATTTTCCATCGGAACAGGAGCTATTTATCCTTTTTTTAAGGTGTAAAGATGTGAAAGTTATTTAGGTGGGATTTGGGGAGAGGCACTTGATTGAGAGAGAATTTTCTGATTTTGAATCGAATGGATCAGATTGTCTGCCAGTGCAAATGCGTCCTCGCACCGTTGGTGTCAGGTTCGAGTTTCGGGGGAGAAGAGTACGAGGAGGCCAGCTGGTGGGCGGCGGCAGCTCAGGAGCTGCGCACTCGGGCTCTTAACCAGCAAGTTCCGTGACCCTGGACGGGGGGACGGGCTGTGCCTTAGCCCGTGCTCAGTCTCTGCCGAGCCCCGGCTGAGCTCCACAGCGGACGCTCTTGCAAGTCCCCGGCTCCTGACCTGGGTTTTGTTCCCGCTTTGCAGGTTCGTGGACCAGCTCAGCGAGCTTGAGTGTCCTGCCCATTTCATTCATCACAAGAGGTGAAAGAAGGTTCCAGTCTAGTCTTGAGGCTCAGTAGAGCACAGTGGCTAATTCTCTAGCCTGGGTTTAAGCTCCAGCTTTCCCACCTGCTAATGGGTGATCTTGGGCCTCTGTTGCCACAGGGATAATCATAAATAATAACAGGGTTGCGAATAGCCTCCTGGGACGGCCACAGCAAAGTACCGTAAAGGGGGTGGCTTAAAACAAATTTATTTTCTCACGGTTCTGGGGGCTGGAAGCCTGAAATCTGTCAGCTGGGCCATGCTCCCTCCGCAGGCCCTGGGGGAGGATGTGTTCTTGCTTCGTCCAGCTTTTGGTGGCCCCAGGCGTTGTTGGTGTGTGGCTGCGTCGCTCCAGTCTCTGTGTCCGTGTTCATATGGCTGCCCTCCCTGTGTCTCTTCACGTGGTGGTCTCCCTGTGTGTGTGTTTCTGGCCCCAATTCCCCTCTTTTTACAAGGACTCAAGCCATATGGGATCAGGGCCCACCCTAATGACCTCATCTTGATGGAATCTGTGAAGACCCTGTGTCCAAGTCGGGTCAGAGTCACAGGTATTGGGGATTGGTGCGGGGTGGGGGCGGGAAGAGGACACAATTCAGCCCATGACGGGTTGAAATGAGAATTAGTTAAAATGCATAAAACACTTGCAAGAGTACCCAGAGCAGAGTGAGGCCACAGTGTGTCAGCTAGTGAAGGGCATGCCTCCAGCTGCAGAGAAGGAAGGACGACAGAGGGAGGTGGGACAGGGGACGACAGGTGCCTGGAGGCTGCTGTATCCTGGGCGCACACGACCTTGCTACCCTTCCCTGGCCACCAGGCCGACCTCACTGCACCGCCCAGCTCTTCCCACGACTCCCTCATCCCGGGGCATGGACCAGCCTGCGACATGGTGAGAAAAGAGGGGAACGAGACCCAACGGACAGCCACACAGAGGGGTGGCGACAGTCTGCTCCAAATGCTGTGAGGAGAAAGTACGGCCCAAAACGTTCTTCCTCCACCTCTCCTCCGGGTGTGAATCCTCCTCCATCAGGACCTTTTCTTCCTCGTCGCTCTACCGGGAATCAGATACGCCCGCCCCCTGCCCTCGCGGTCCCATCCCCCGGGGTACTGCTGCCCCCTTGGCTCCCCCCCATCCCTCGTGCGTTCACCAGATGTTTATTAAAGGCTCAGCCGATGTTGGGCCCCCCTGAATGCTGCCGCTGCAGAGGGAGCGGGAAAGGGCCCAGCCTTGAGGGGCAAGGAGCCGAGTGAGGCGAATCAGCGCGCAGCTGATGACAGGGACGAGCCGGCTGGCCCCCTGATGGGTGTGCAAGGCTGCAGAACACTCCAGGCCTGCCCGGGGAGGGAAGGAGGTTTCTTGGAGAGCCTTGTGAGCCCAAGTGTAGATGGAAGGGAGGTGAGTCTGTGGGCTGCACAGCGTTTCAGGCCTGGCCTGGCCACAGAGCCCCCAGCACAAAGCACACAGGGCGGCCCCACCGAAGGAGGCCAGAGGGACTGACCTTTGTTTTAAAGCAAATTTTAATCCTGAAAATGTGCATGTATGTCCTAAATACCACTTACGCTAGTAAATAGATATAAGGTTTCTGGTTTCACCAACTGGATATGAATTTGACAAACTCTGTGAAATGATAAAAGCAAGTCCTCATCAGCTCGGTCCCAGGCCTCTGGGTTGACGTGTTTACCCATACCAGCAAAAGTGGTGATATTGTTGGAATGACATATTCATTCCCATAGCTCTTGCTACCATACATCGACGATACCTTTCAATATCTCGCTGTAGCTTTTCAAAAGTAAAAACGAAGAAAATTAAAAAACAAAAAGTGAAAATTTGTTCTACTTGCAAGCATAACCCCAGAAGCACCAGAGTGACATTCTTCAGGCCTTCCTCTAGGGGGCAGCAAAGCTCGGGGCGCTCCCTGGGTGGGATGCTGCAGTTCAGAAGGGAATATTTCTGGACATTGGACCCTCTGTAGCTGCATGTAGGTGGGGCAGGGGGCAGGAGTCCTGGGAGCACGGGGTGACCATCCTGCCAGAACAAAACAGGCAGCTTTCCTTACCTTCCTCTAAGGAAGGAATGCACTTTGCCTGAACAAGACCTACCCAGACTTGGAGGGCAAACCAGACATGGACCAGAAGATGCCCGCTGGAGCGGGAGTTCCTTGGAGACCAGGACCCTATCTGCAAGTCCTTGTACGGCCATGTGTGTATGGAGACTTGGTAGACACCTATTAGGCGGAAGAAGAAATAGGAAGGAACACAGAACTCAGCATGTTTGATAGGATTCTGGGAAGGCAGAAGCCCTCCATTCCCTCTAAAAAGGCTGCGCCCACCCGAAGACATCATGTTCAAGGGCAGTGAGGGCACCTGGGCCCGGTGGTGGTGGTGAGCAGCTCCATGAATTAGCCTCCGAAAGCTGAGATTTTCCCGAACTGGAACATGCCCTGACGCTTTGGAGTCTAAAGGCTTCGTGCAGGTTAGTGAAATGAGGCACACCTTGTCATTTGTTTGGCCAGTCCTGGAAAGTAGTAAATGCTCCAGAAAGGCTTGTGGGCTCTTGTTATTGGTACGTGTGTTACATTGCATTCTCAGTTCAAGTTCACTATTACAGCTAGTGGCGAGTGTGCACGTGGGGAATGCTCTCAAGGAGGAGCACGACTGGCTGGTGAATCCTGGGCGTACCACGGTGAGCCTGGACAGCTGCTTTTGTTAATTAGCATCAAGGACATTGTGCTGAGTATCCCCCGCCTGTAAAATCTTCGCTGTCTGAAACCATATCAATAAGAACAGAAACATACCTCTGCTGCCTGCAGGATCTGAGCAACGTCGGTGACTCTGACACAAAGAAGTAGCCTCCATTTCCAACTGGATGCAGAGCTTCAGCAGAGCTGGGGGGGCAGTGGGTGGACACAACATCCCACATTTATCTTACCTTTGGGGACCCTGAGTCGGCTTCTCCAGCAGGGCCCAACGTTAAGCCCTTTTACACATAAACCTGCTCTGCTGCAAGTCTCTCCAACCCAGCTTCATTTAACTTTACCCCAACCCACCCTTTCCCAAATCCTCTGATCACTCCAGCCAGCCCTCCATTTGGCTCCCCTGGGGTGCTGTCTCCCTTGCCTCAACAGTCAGTAGGCCTAACTTCACATTGGCGGTCTTTGGCTGTTGGACTCCATCATAAGACATTTTACCTTAATACACGCACAATCCTGTCTCAGAAGACAAGTGTCTGTCTACCACCCTGTCCCAGAGTCCCTGACATCTAGTGCACACTCTGTGATATTTTGGGTTCCAATGATTGCAAGAAACAATATCTCTTAATTACTCTACTGTTTTTTACTTTTATTATGGAAAATTTTGAATACATAAAAAGTTTAGAGAAAGAAAGGTGTAATGAATGAGTCCATGTGAGTCCTTTTATTCAGCATGACAAATCAGCAGAATTTTCCAATCGTGTTTCATCTGTTCATTCCCTTTATTTTGCTTTTTTTATTGGAAAGTTTATAGAGAAATCCAAACTATCATATACTTTTACCCTAAGTAATTGAGTATGCATCCACCATCCACGAACAATTTTTTTAATCTAACTATTCTACCACTATTACAAGTAACAAAACTAATAATTATTCTCTACGATCACTTAATAGCAGTAAGGGGCATCTCCAAAAACATCCAGCAGCTTACATCATGTGTGATGGTGAAGCACTGTATATTCTCCCTGAAACCAGGAATAAGAGAGAAATCTACTCTTATGAGTCTCATTCAACATCATAATGGAAGTCATGCCACTCCAATGAAAAATTTAAAAATGTAAACATATGGGAAAGGTAGAAAGAAAACTGTATTCACAGATGACATGATTAGAAAATTCCAAAGAATCTATAAGAAAACTTTGTAGAATGAATACATAAGTTTGGTGAGGTCTTGGGATGCAAGACTGCAACAGAAAAAACTACATTTAGAAAGCAGAAATTGTAAAAATATTATCTACATTAGCTCCAAAAACAATCAAATATGCAGGTATACATCTATAGAAAACATACACGGGATCTGTGTTTGAAAACTACAAAATTTTGAAGAAAGACATGTTAAAAGACTTAAATGTATGGGGAGACATACCATGTTCAGGGATTGACAGATTTGACGTGGTGAACACATGTTCCGTTTAGATGGTGTAAGGATTAACTGCAGTCCCAATCAAAATCCCAGCAAGACTTTTTGTAGATAGAGATAAGCTGTTCCTCAAACTTATATACAAAGATGGAAAAGTTGGAAGAACTCAAAGAATGTAGAAAAAGAAGAATGAACGAGTGAGCATCACCCTACCTTCTTTCAAAACTGACTCTGAAGTTGTAGCAACGGATCCAGTGTAGTGGTGGTGGTAGATCAATGGATCAGAATACAGAGCCCCGAATAGAGCCAGACCAATAAGGGTAATTGACTTCTTGACAATGGTAGAAAGGCCATTCACTAGATAAAGGATAGTTCTTTTCAACAAATGGTGTTGGAACAACTAGACATTTTTATGCCAAAAAAAAAAAGTCTCAATTGCAAAGATTAACACAAAATAGATCGTAAGTCTAAATGTAAAAATATAACACTTTTACATCAAAACTGAGGTGTCTCCCTGGCTCAGTCAGTGGAGGTTGTGATGCTGATCTCTGGGTTGTAAGTTCGAGCCCCACGTTGTGTGCAAACATTACTTAAATACATAAACAAAAAAACAGATGGGGAAAATCTTACTGAGGTAAATTGTTGAGAGAAACGACACCAAAAGCAAAATCTGGAACAAGAGACACATCTGTATTCAGACATAGGTATACCCTAATGTTAGGAGGAATGTGCGGGGTGACACTGTGTCTGGAAGCTTCTGGCAGAATGTACCTGATGTCCAGTCTCTGACGTACACCCTCCGTTCCTGGGAATCCGCGTGACCCCACAGAAAGAAACACCAGCACATGAGGGTACACTTCCTTGTGTGCTGGGGTTCATCATACTATTTATCTTTGCAAATGATGAAAATTCCAAAACCAGTCAAGAACCGTGAAATGGTAGCTTTGACCCAGCAGTCTGAGTTCTTGGATGCTGCCCTGGGAGGCACAGGGGGTACAGGCACAGTGAGGCTGCTGCAGCTTTGCGTGCAGCTGCAGATACATGGGGCCACCAGAATGCCTCAGACAGGAGGATGGCTGAACACCCAACAGCACAGCCACACCATAGATGATCACACTGACACTAAGCATCGCTCCTTCAGTGACAATCTGGGTACTGGGAATGCAGCAAGAAGCTGTACAGGTAAGGTAGAAGGATATCCACTGATGAGAAAAGACTGACCAGGGAACTGTAAGGTGGCCAGGGAGGCGTGAACACTGTCTGCACACTAAGGAGCTGCACTAAATCCTTGTAATGTGGTGATGGTGTGGTGGGCATGTATAGAAGGGGATCCCCGTATTCTAAAACAAATATGGAGATGGCTACAGATAAAGTAGACCCAAGGTCTCAAGTTTGCTGAGACACACTTGCTGCTGGGAAAGTGCATGGTGAGCACAGGACACTGGGCTGGACCCGGGTGATGGCAGTTGGGGGTTCATCATACTATTTATCTTTGCAAATGATGAAAATTCCAAAACCAGTCAAGAACCGTGAAATGGTAGCTTTGACCCAGCAGTCTGAGTTCTTGGATGCTGCCCTGGGAGACACAGGGAAAAGCTACCTGCAAGAAGGCATTGTTCACTCTTGATGTCCGACCTCAGGATCCCCACAGCAAGGACACAAGGTAACAATTTCAAAGCAGCCACTATAGTACGGCGAATAGAACAGTGAACTTACAAAGCAGGATGGTGGGAAAATATGAACCATCACTTGCTCAATCTGAAAGAAAGCAGAAAAGTAGAAACTCCTTGAGCATAGGAAAGCAAGGTGAAGCTTTCCCCTCTGTTTTCTTCTTGGGGTTTTACAGTTTCAGGACTTACATTGAAGCCTCGCGTTCATTATGAGTTGATTTATGGTGTTGGTGCCATAAGATAAAGGTTCCAATTTCCTTCTTCTGCATGTGGTTGTGTGGATGTCCAGCTTTCCCAACAGCATTTGAGGAAGGTCCGTCTTGTCCCCACTGCGTGTTCTTGGCACCCGTGTCAATGATTAGTTAGTTGACCATATCAGAGTGGGTTTCTTTCTGGGCTCTCTAATCTGCTCCATTGGCTTATGCCAGAAACACATTGCTTGGTTGTTTGTTTGGTTGTTTGTTTGTTTAAGTAGGCTGTAAGCCCAGTGTGGAACCTAATACAGGGCTTGAACTCATGATCCTGAGATCAAGACCTGAGCTGAGATCAAGAGTTGGATGCTTAACCCACTGAGCCACCCAGGTGACCCAGAACCATACTCTTTTAATTCTGTAGCTTTTTGACGTCCTTTGAAATCAGAAGTGCTGCATCCAGCTCTGTTCTTCTTCCTCAATACTATTTTTGCTGTCCAGGGTTATTTGTGGAGACATATGAACGTTAGGGTTCTTTTTTCTATTTCTAACAACTTTTTTCTATTTCCAACATTCTGATAGGAATTGCATTGAAAGAGAGGGTCACTTTCGGTGTTACAGACATTGTAACGATATGAAGGTTCCCAACTCTTGAGCACAGGGTTTCTTCCCAAAGTCTTGTAGTTTTCAGTGTACAAATCTTTCAATTCTTTGGTGAAGTCTTTTCTTCCTTTTGATGCTACTGAGTCCTTTGGTTGTTTTCTTAATTTCATTTTTGGAGAGCTCGTTGTTGGTACATAGGAAGGCAACTGATTTTTGTATGCTGGTTTTGTATCCCACAACTTTATGGAAATCACTCATTAGTTCTAACACTTTTGGTGGAGTCTCTAGGGTTTCCTATTTATAGTATCATGTCTTCAGCAAAAAGAGACAGTTTGATTTCCCCCTTACCAATCTGGATGCCTTTCTTTTCCTTGTGTGATTGCTGCAGCTAGGAGTTATAGTGCTGAGAGGAAACTTCCTTGTCATGTTTCTGGTCTTAGGGGAAATGATTTTCGGTTTTCACCATTGAGTATGAGGTCAGCTGTGGGCTTTCATACATGGCCTTTACTCTGTTGATGTACGTTTCCTCTAAACCCTCTTTGCTTTTTATGGTGTATTTAGTTAGATGCTCTTTGTCCAACTATTGAGATGATCATATGGTTTTTGTCATTTCTCTTGTGAATGTGATGTACCTCGTTGGTTGATTTGCCAGAAGGGAAGTGGGTGGGGGGTGGAAAATAGAGATGAATAATATTAAGAGCTCTAAACTTCCAGTTCTAAAATAAATAAGTCACGGAAATTCTAAAAAGTAAGCATAGGGAATACAGACAATAGTATTGTAATAACTTTGTACGGGGGACAGATGGTGAGCACACTTCTCCTGGAGAACGCTGAGTAATGTACAGAATTGTGGAATCACTAAGTTGGACTCCTAAAACTAATATAACATTGTGTGTTGACTATACTGCAATAAATATTAAAGAATAGGGGCTTCTAAAAGAAATCACAGTGCATCCATGAAAGGCAATTATACAGCCATTCCAGATATGAAGGAACATTTGCAGAGATGATAAAGATTTCTCAAATGTTCTTCAGTGTTAATTTTTGAAAAAATTTCTTTATTTGAGAGAGAGAAAGAGAGCTCGAATGGAGGGAGGGGCAGAGGGAGAGAGAATCTCAAGCAGACTCCCAGCCAAGCCCAGGTCCCAACACGGGGTCAGTCTCTTAACCTATAACATCATGACCTGAGCCAAAATCAAGAGTCAGACACTCAACTGACTCAGACACCCGAGAGCCCCTCAAATGTTCCGAAGTGCAAAACGCATGCTGAGAACCCTTGGGGGCAGGAGGACATTTGTGACACACAGTCTACCTAGAAGGACGAGGTGCCTGAGGGCCTGAGCATGGGAGCTAAGGATGGTGGGAAGGTGCCAAGCCAGGCCTTGCCACCATGCGTGGTGCCAAGACCCTCCCTGGGAGCGTGACCTTCAGGGTGAAGGGCTAGGTGCTGATGGGACCCCGCTGATGTGCACTGATGACGCGGGACCCCGTCGGGCGGAACTGTAGAGCCCCAGGGTTCCCCGCGGCCTGGCACGCACTAGGCTCCGTGTCCCCAGGCAGGGGGAGGCTCTCGCGCTCTCTGTCTCTGTCTCGGCCACACTCTCACTGCCCTGCGCGCCCCACGAGCCCCGTGTAGACAGGAGGTCCAGCTCACACAGCGACAGGTCACAGGTGAGTGTGCGCTGCTCCCCGCTCCCTTCGGGCCACTGTGGGGGCTGCCGGCTCCGGGGGGGGGGGCGACGTGGCCTCCCGGGCTGTGGCCGAGGACCCTGGACCCCCGAGCGCTGACCGTGAGCCGGTGTGCAGCCCTTCCACAGCTCCACGGGGGGAGGGCTGCCCCCCTGCTGCCCGCGTCCTAGCCTCCTGGGCCAGGAGCCAGCATGCCCCCCCGGCAGGGACCACGAAGCCCCTCCTGCTCTCCCCTTCACCTCTCCTCAGGCCATTCACAATCCTGGCAATCAGGGTGGGGGGTTTGCTCACACTCTTGCTGCCAAAGTTGTTCGTGTGGGTGATGTCCACTCGTTGCTTTTTCCCTTTTGTCGCCTTGTGCTTGCGAGAGCTCAGAGACACATTTGATCACCCCCCAATGCCTGCAGGAGCATTCGATGGCCGGCCCTTCCAGCTAGCCTTGCACTGCGGGCCCCGGGCTGGGGGACGCCACACCAAGCATCAGGTCAGCAGTTTCCCGGACCCCCGTGAGCTCCTGGTAACGGGGTAAGAGACTGTCAACTCCGCGTGACAGCGTGTATGGGGACAGTGGCTGGGAAGGGAGTCTGGGGGTGAGAGTGCCACGGAGTGGGATTGCCCGTGTGGGATCCGCCAGCCCAGCTCGTCTCCCCAGAGCTAGAGGGTTTTCTCCACTCTAGGCTCAGACAGACTGGGGATCTGCCCAGGTTTTGTTTGTTCTCTGGAGGTTTTCATGCAGGGTCCTATTTGGATGTTTTTGGTTACTGCACCATGAAAGAGGACCTAGAGACCCTGCTGGCCTTGCAACAGGCCAACATCATAGCCAATTACACTCAGGTGAGGCCCAGAGAGGGACCATCGACATTAGGAGCACCCACTGCAGGGGTGGGGACCGGAGCCCAGGATGGGTGAGTTCAGCCCAGACAAGGCCCAGAGTCGTCAGGAACAAGTGAGACCTGGGGGAGGGAGGCATCAGTAGCAGGCGAGGGTCCATCGGGGAACCTAGCCGTCAGTAGCCGACGAGGCCCAGGCGGGGCTCAAAGGCAACAGGTGCACGGGAGACCCAGGCAGGGTCATAGGCAGGCAGGAGCGGCTCTGGCCCAAAGGGAATCCTCGGTAACAAGAGCAGTTGTGTCCCAGGCAGGGATCAGAGTAGAGTCCAGCAGATGAGACCCAAGTGGGTATTGTTGCCCATAGGAGCAGGGCAAGCCGGGCAGGGATGGTTGCTAGGAGAAGCAGGTGGGGCTGTCAGGCTGCTCCCATGGGGCAGACAGGTCCTGCCTCTCCTGCCTGGCCATTTTCAGCGGGTCCTGGGCTCCCTAGGATGCAGGGGAAAGAGGAGCCATTCTGCTCCCTCCTGTCACCCATGACCCTGGCTCTGACAGGACCCCCACCACGGGCCCCCTCTGTTTCAGGCACGCCCAGCAGCGTCTCCATGGGACCCATGGGAAGATGCTGAGCTCTCGCTGTGCAGGCTCACGGACCATCATGGCTTTCTGCAGTGAGTCACTCGGCCCTCCTTCATCCGTCTCAGCGGGGGCTTGCATTTGCAGGAACGCCTCTCTCGGTGCAGGACCCATCTCGCCAGCTCAGGCCTCGTTCCCTGGAGCCCTCCGAGGGCCAGAGTCTGGCCTGGGCTGGAGCTGAGAGACCCAGGAGGCAAACCCAGGAAGTGGGCAGGAATGGAGCTGGGCCTTGGGCCAGGCCCCTGGGCACTCCGAGGAGCGGCCTCCACGCCTGCTTTGGGGAGGGCCCTGCGTCTGCCTCCTGCATTCAGACGGTGAGGCCTTTCAGTTCAGCAGGGGCTCCAGAGGGTGAGGGGCTCTGGGAAGGAGGCATCCTTTCTATTGGAAGGCAGTCTGGTCTGGGGCGAGGGCAGAGGGGTGCTCGTCATTGACACCCCCAGGCCAGAGACGCCGCAGCTCCCAAAGACTTCTGGGGGATGGCAAGAAGATGTCAGGAACAAGGCCAGGTCAGGGAGGGAGGGTGGGCATCAGAAGGAGGGGCCGACCAGCCTGGGCTGGAGGAGGGAGGAGGCGGAGGAAGCTGCCCTGGGGTGGGAACAGGGGAAGGGTACAGCGCAGTGGCCTTGGTAGCAGGGGAGGAAGCTGCTGGGCCGATGGCCGCCATGAGACCTGCCTGAGGCTGGAGACTCCATGTGTGGCCATTGGGCTGCCCCTGGGGCCTCAGGCCCTGTTCACCGGCCAGGGATAAGGGGTCATTTAGATGGGTCAGGGGTGGGTCCTGCTTAGAGCTCTGACAAGACAAGGGGTAGAAATGGGCGAGAGAGGCAGAAGTGACCGACAAGAGGGGTGGCGTCAGGGGACAGCAGGGGTGACGGGCAGGGTGAGTGAGAGGCAGGCTGGACGCTGAGCAGTCAGGCCCTGTGAAGGCGTGGGGTCCTCAGGCAGACGGGCCCAGGGGGCACCGGCTCACTGACAGGTCTCAGGCTGGCCCATCCCAGGACGCGGGAAGATCACCTCGTGGGGGCTGCTGAGATGCCTCCGCCTGGCCCACCTGCCGGCAGCAACCCTTCTCACACCCCAGGAAGGATGCTGCCCCACCTGAGTCCCAGGCACCTGGCAGCCCCTGCCCTCCCTGGGGTCAGCCCCCTCCTACCCCCAAGGCTCCTGGGCCGAGCCTTGGGCTATGGGGCCGGGGGCCTGATCCTCAGGCTCTGCTTCTCTTGCCTTCCAGGAAGAAGGAGATGCCTGGCCCCAGCCCCCACGAGGCAAAGGTAGGAGTCTGTCCTGGGGCTCGAGCAGGACATGCTGGGTGGGCATGGGGCCAGGTGACAGCAGACCCGGTCCCCAAACAGGTCTCAAGGGCTGTTTCACCAAATCCCCTGTCTCGGCACCCCATGTACTGCCGGGGCCGCGCCTGAGCCCCAGGGCTGCGGTCAGCAGGAGCGGCCCTGTGCCCCTCGGGCTCTCTGAGTCTGTTCACATGAAGGCCCCTGGATGCTGCCCAGGCACCGTTCTACACAGTGGGCGGCTCATCTGCTGCCTCCCTTGTCTTGTTCCAGCAACTTCGCCAGGAGACCCAGAGAACTGACAAGTGGGTAAAGATGCTGCGGACATGGGACCACTACCGGCTCAGTGAGAAGGTGGGGAGCTGAATGCCTGCAGACGGCAATGTGTCCCGACGGGGGGCGGGTAGAGCCCTCAGCCTCCCCCGACCCCCGGCCCCACGAGAGTCCTCTCTGGGGAAAGTCTGCTGCCAGAGCCTGGGGAAAGTCTGCTGCCAGAGCCAAAGCCTCCCCAGGCCCAAGGAGGGCACCAGAGGGAGCTTCAGGTCAGGGCCATTGTCCCCTCCTCCTTGTGGAAGACAAGACCCAGCTCAAGGGACAGCCAGCCTCTCTGGAGACCCCATGGACCCAAGACCAGAATCTTCTAGCTGCCTTGTGCTTCTTGGGCTCCAAGGTGCCGTACTGGGCCTGTCTCACCAGTGCTGCTTTCTTTCTGTAGATGCATCGTCGGGGGTATAAAGCGGTCCCTCCCCAGGTGAGGGGTCAGGTGTGGGCCCTCGTGCTTGATATTGAGCAGGTGAAGTCCAGCCACCAAGGGATCTACGAGGTAAGCCCTTCCAACCTTGCAGTGGCATGGCCCTTAGATGAGGACTTGGTAGAAGCTAAGGGGAACAAGTTGTGGGGGTTGGGTCTTGTGCCTTGGGGACCTAGGGTGCCCTCAGCTCTCTCTGGGACCTCTCAGACCCCAGGGTCCCACGCATCTCCCTGCTGCCCAGCCTCAGCCCCACGAACCCTGAAGAAGGACAGACTTGGGGTCCAGAGAAGTCAGGGCTGCGGGGTTCTGTCCACCTCCTAGGTGGGTGATGGGAACCGGCACCCTTAACAGGCCTGGAGCCCCACAGCAGCCCTCCTGGCCCCAGGGCCTGGAGTGGGGGCTGACCAGGGGGACTGGTGCCAGATTCCTGCTGGGGATGCAGAAGGAACTCCTGGCTGGGGATAGGAAGGGGAGGCGAGCTAGCCCCTGCTGCCCCACCTGGGGGCTGTAGGACTCCGGGGGGCATCAGGAGCATAGGCCCGGTGACCCTCCCTGTCTCCCCGAGGGCTCTGAGATGGGCCTGCGCCCTGGGAGCAGGTTCCAGGGAGCAGCCTCCATGGGGCAGGCTCAGGGCCCAGGCTGGTGCTCAGTCCTGGAGGATGGGCCCCTGTGGAGGCGGGCGAGGGGAGAGCCTCAGGCTGATCATCGGAGGCCCCTCCCCACCCAGGGCTGCTGAGCACCAGCCCTGATGTGGGCATCATGGGCACGGTGGGCCCTTGTGCAGGGCCCTGGCCTCAGAGACAAGGGACAGAAGGAGATTTCTGCAGAACACACTCATGTGGTGGCTAGCGGCGCTCCCTGCTTAGAGGGGCTGTTGGTGGCAGTTAGGGTACCATGTCCTGAAGCTGGCTTCTCCTTCCCAGTTCTGCCCACAGGAAATGTAGGAGCAAGCCCAGCTCTTCTCCAAGGACATCAGGCAAATTGACCTGGACATGACCCAGACCTTCTCAACCACGTCATGTTCTGGGACCGCTATGGAATCAGGTGAGGCTGCTGGGCAAGCAGGGCGCTGGGGTCTGTAGGGCACACTCCAGGTGTCAGGGGTGGCCCAGGGGCTTCTGAGAGGGATCACAGGGTCTCTGAGGAGAGGGGGGGTGATGACAGCAATCAAAATAATGCTGCAGGGTAAATAGCTCTGGATGACCCAGGTACCCCTCCCTAAAGCCCTGGGGTCTGGTGCAATAGGGAGGGCTCCCAGATGAGGGGCTCCTGGCATCCCTATGTGAGCTGAACCCCAAAGGTTGGCATGAAGTTGGTCATGAAGACAGAGGGCAGAGGGTGGGGGCCATGGGTGGGGGACTTTGAGGGGTGCTGGGCGCCAGGCAGCACAGACTCGGCTGGACGACGACACACATGGTGAATGAGGGTCTCACGTGTCAAAAGGACAGCCACTCTTGCTGTTTTTCTATACTTCTGCATGTTGTTACATTTTGTTTTAGACAATTCCCTTTGTTTGTAAAGATACAAATTATGATGAACCCCCAAATACCATCCTGGGTCCAGCCCTGGGTCCTCTGCTCACCACATGCTTCCCCAGCAGCAAGTGTATCCCAGCAAAGCTCAGACCTCGGGTCTACTTTCTCTGCTGAAATCTCCCAATGCATCTTAGAAAACGGGGATCCCTGTTGGATGCATACCCTCCACACCAGCACCAGCACCAACCAGCAAGGATTTAGTGCAGCTCAGTTCCTTAGCGTGCTGAGTGTTTCCGTCTCCCCGGCCACCTTAAGATTCTCTGGATGGTCTGTCCTTATCAGAAGCCCGGGTTTTGAGTCACTGGGTGCAGGTGGAGACCCTGAGGATGCAGGGGTCTAGCAGGAGGGACGGGAATGCAGTGTGCGTGCAAACAGGGTGGGGTGCAGATGGAGAGCCTGAGAATGCGGGAGTCTAGCGGGAGGGATGGAATGCAGTGTGCATGCAGACAGGGTGGGGTGCAGGTGGAGACCCTGAGGATGCGGGGGTCTAGTGGGAGGGATGGGAATGCAGTGTACGTGCACACAGGGTGGGGTGCAGGTGGATCACCTCAGGAGATGGAGCTCTGTCTGTGTGGAGAGCTCAGCGGCTGCCAGTGTGCTTCTAAGCCCAGGTCCCCGGGGAGGCTGACCTGGAGAGCAGTGAAGACTGGCACTGAGGAGCCACCACGCAGGCTTGGACCAGACTGCATTCCCCTGTGGGACTCCATGTGCAACCCTTACCCACGTTACAGGGTGGTGGTAACCCATTCCAGGCATTAGAAAACCAGAACACCAGACGAGGGTCAGGCCGTGGACATGACGCAAGAGGCTGGTCAGTGGGGAGAAGACAGGCAAGGGAGAAATCATGGACAAATTGGAGTTTATCTCAGTCAAAACTTGCCCTCTGCAAGAGACATGATTCAGAGAGCAGGGAGGAAAGCTACAGGGGTGGAGACATATTCCATTTGTGCACAAAATGAGGGGCCCTTGCAGACTGAAGACAAGCAGCTCTGTGATCAAACACACGATGCAGCACACAATGGACACAAGATCTGAACAGACACTTGAGCAAAGAAGATGCACAAACATACACACACACACACACACAGATGTGCATTCATCCAGTGTGTGTGGGGGGGGCTGCAGAGCAACACATGCAAAGACGCTGAACCTTGGCACCACCGTGAGACATCAGAGCCCGCCAGACACACCTGTCAGGAGGGCTGGCGGCACCCAGTGCTGGTGCCCAAGGGGGCAGTGGGAGCTGGGGTGCGGGGTCATGCAGCCATGCTGGAAGGCAGGCTGTCGGCTTCTTACAAAGATGAATAGAGCCTCACCACCATACACCCCAAAGCACTCATAGATATTAACCCAACTGGTTCGAAATCCTTTATCCGTGTAAAACCTGCATGCACCTTCCCTGCTTTGTTCAGGAGAGCTCAACCCTAGAAGCCACCAACATACTCTTAGATGAACAGACACTGGAAATCCATAACACAGAATACAATTCAGGGACATAAAGGACTGCAGTATGGATGCGCTTCATGCCATGGAAGCACCTAGGCTGTGTTTGGCTCAGGGAAGGAAGCCAGATCTTATATGTTTGCATTCACAGGACATCTGGAACAAGCCAGACCACAGGGAGGAGAAGCCTCAGGGGCTGGGGGAGCGGTGCAGGGGGAGCGCCTGGCCACAAAGGGGCATTCAGAGTGGGGCAGTGGCTCCAGGGCTGGAGGGGCGAGCTAGGGGCTCAGTGATAATCCAGGAGCTGCCCATCCCCCAGCGGAAGCTTTCATGGAGGCAAATGGAAAACAGCAGATGAAAATAAACTCCATCACACTGTTTCTGAGAGAGCTGCTTGTCATTGTGTGGAGACCTGACCCCAAAGAAACATCACCCACCAAGGTGCCCCAAAGACCCCAGGTCCTGTGTGGCTGGATCCTGCATCTGGCCAACCTCACTGTGTGGACTGGTCAGACGAGAGCGACCCACCCTGCTCTCCCTTTTCCTGGGCAGCAAGCCCTGTTCTGTGGGCTCTCGGCCTATTCCATGTACAACACCCTGAGTCTGCCCACCGCTAGGCCTGCTTTCTCCTGAGTATGCGTGACCAACCAGGACACATAGTTAGGACTCCAGCTCCCATTGCCCCAGAGACACAAGGGAGGGACTCTCTACTCTAGGACGGAGGCTGGGGCTGGGGTGCAGACCTCACTGCGGGGGAGGGACAACCCCTGAGTCCCTCAGTGCTGGGGCTGACAGGTACTCTAGTTTGCACCGCTCTTGCCGGAAAACTCGGGCCTGGGTCCTGAAGAGTCAGAAATTACTAGGAATCAGAAACTGGTGAATCAGAAATTCAGATTACCCCTTTCTGCTTAAAGCTGTGGTAGAACAGAATTGGCCCCCAAAGAGGTTGCTCCACCTCCATTGTGCATTGCAGAAGGTTCCCTGGAGGAACATAATCTGGAACATTCCATGGGCTCCATGTCAGTCTCCTCATGGGCCCCTGCTCTTCCTGTGGGCTTTCCCATGTGCCACAGTCAGGCCCCCTACCTGCACTCCAAAACTCACAGGTCCCCTACAAACTGGCATACCTCACTGAGGCACCTCCTCCTTGTCTGAGAGAGGGGGCCCCAGCATGGCACCCACAGAGCTAGAGAGTGGGGCCAGGTGCTGCTGGTGCCTGAGCTGGTCTGGGTGGGCGTGTACCCTGCTCTTCTCGCCCTTTGGGGGCACCCTCTGTAAGCCTGGGCTATGAATAAGCCTTGGGAGCCTGGTGCCCATGCTGTGGGAGGGTTCAGAGGCAGGCGCGGGGTGGCCACCTTCCATGGGGGTCTGGCTCTTGCAGGAAGTAGGCTACTGCCAGGGCATGAGCCAGATTGTGGTTATCGTGCTAATGTTCTCATGTAAGGAGGATGCATTCTGGGTGCTGGCTCAGCTAATGATGGAGGAGAGACATGCCATGCACAGTAGGGACCAGCCAGGTCACTGGACGGACTTGGAGCTCAGGACAGCCTCCCTGCAGGGCTGCTCCAACAGTGGGGCTCATAGTCAGCAGAACATGCTGAGGCACAGGTAGGGATCATAGTCACCAGATCTGGGTGAGGCCCAGGGGAATTCATAGGCATGAGGACCAGGTGAGGCCCAGGTATGATCATAGTCACCAGAACCATTTGAGGCCCAGGTTGGGATCATAGTCATCAGAAGGAGGTGAGGCCCAGGTTGGGATCATAGACATCAGAACCAGGTGAGGTCCAGGTGAGGATCATAATCATCAGAACAAGGTGAGGTGCAGGTGGGGTTCATAGTCACCAGAACCAGGTGAGGCCCTGGTTTGCCACATAGTCATCAGAACAATGTGAGGCACAGGGGGGTGGGGATCAGCAGCAGCAGGTCCAGGTGAGGCACAGGTTCAGATCACACAGCAGAAGTAGGTGGCACCTGGAATAGAGGCCGACCAGGTGGACTGGTGCCAGATTCCAGCTTGGCCAAAGAGAATGAGCTTACAGGTGGGAAGGGGAGGCGAGCTAGCCCCTGCCGCCCCACCTGCGGGCTGTAGGTCTCTGGGGGGCATCAGGAGCATAGGCCCGGTGACCCTCCTTGTCTCCCCGAGGGCTCTGAGATGGGCCTGCGCCCTGGGAGCAGGTTCCAGGGAGCAGCCTCCATGGGGCAGGCTCAGGGCCCAGGCTGGTGCTCAGTCCTGGAGGATGGGCCCCTGTGGAGGCGGGCAAGGGGAGAGCCTCAGGCTGATCATCGGAGGCCCCTCCCCACCCAGGGCTGCTGAGCACCAGCCCTGACGTGGGCATCACGGGCACGGTGGGCCCTTGTGCAGGGCCCTGGCCTCAGAGACAAGGGACAGAAGGAGGTTTCTGCAGGACACACTCATGTGGCGGCTAGCGGCACTCCCTGCTTAGAGGGGCTGTTGGTGGCAGTTAGGGTTCCGTGTCCTGACGCTGGCTTCTCCTTCCCAGTTCTGCCCACAGGAAATGCAGAAGCAGGCCCAGCTCTTCTCCAAGGACATCAGGCAAATTGACCTGGACGTGACCCAGACCTTCTCAACCACGTCATGTTCTGGGACCGCTATGGAATCAGGTGAGGCTGCTGGGCAACCAGGGCGCTGGATCTGCAGGGCACACTCCAGGTGTCAGGGGTGGCCCAGGGGCTTCTGGGTGGGGAACACGGGGTCTCAGAGGAGAGGGGGTGATGGCAGCAAACAAAATACTGCCGCATGGTAGAAGTGCTGTGGATGACCCAGGTGCCCCCTCCCCGCACCCCCAGTGTCTGGGGCGATGGTGAGGGTGCCCAGACGAGGTCCTTGCATCGTCCTTATGTGAGCTGAACCCCAAAGGTTGGCGTGGAGCTTCTTCCTGAAGAGCAGGGGACAGAGGGTGGGGGCCGTGGGTGGGGGGGCACTGTGGGGTGCTGGGGGCCAGGGAGCACAGACTTGGCTGGACGACGACACACATCGACCAAATGAGTGTCTCATGGGTCAAAGGGAGAGCCACTCTTGCTGTTTTTCTCTAGTTCTGCATGTTGTTGCATTTTTTTTTTTTAGACAATTCCATCTCATTGTAAAGATAGATATTATGATGAGCCCCGAAATCCCATCCTGGGTCTAGCCCTGGTTCCTGTGCTCACCACATGCTTCCTCAGCAGCAAGTGTGTCCCAGCAAAGCCCAGACCTCGGGTCTACTTTCTCTGCTGAAATCTCCCAATGCATCTTAGAAAACGGGGATCCCCACTGGATGTGTGCCCCCCACACCAGCACCAGCCTGCAAGGATTTAGTGTAGCTCCTTAGTGTGTGGACAGTGTTCACGCCTCCCTGGCCACCTTAGGGTTCTCTGGACGGTCTGTCCTTATCAGAAGCCTGGGTTTGGTGTTGAGTCACTGGGTACAGGTAGAGACCCTGAGCTTGCGGGGCTCAAGCGGGAGGGATGGGAATGCAGTGTGCGCCCAGACAGGGTGGGGTGCAGGTGAATAGTGGCGGGAGGTGGAGCTGTGTCTGCATGCAGAGCGCTGTGGCTGTGTGTTTTAAAGCCCGGGGTCCCAGGAGGCTGACCTGGAGGGCCGCCAATGTCCTCGCTGAGGAGCCACCAGGCAGGGGTGGACTGGTTTTCCCAGGGATGCCATAGACCAGTCTCATGAGGGGGGGTGCCTTGTACCTATGAACCTGGGTGGCCCCTGTAACAGTCTTGGTCCTCAAGGTGCGGCTGGGTAACACAAAGTGGACCTGTGACACCTGGTCCAGGAACCATAAGTCTGTGTATGTTTCTTACCCATCAATGTCATGAGCACCTGCAGGTAATCCTTGAGTCAATGGAGCAGCAACCTGGGGTCTTGGCCCCTCTGGCCCCAGAGAGCTCTGTGGGCACCTGTTGGCCCTGTACCCTTCATGGGCTGCTGGGGACAAGGCTGATAGTTCAGACAGGAGTGGGACAGGGGATGTTCAAGCTGGGAGCCAGACCAAGGACCTGCCCTGTGGGGGAGCTCCTGAGGGCAAGCTGCCTGATGGGGGTAGCCCTGGGGCTGCAGGATGAGCAGGACCCCGTTTCCTGTGTGTGGGAGTTGGGGTGGGGAGAAGGGGGGAGGGCTGGACCCCTCGGTCCCCCACCGCCTCCCAGCCCCCAGGCCGTGTCCCACTCTGAGGCGGCTCTTCCTCCTAGGGCTTGAGGTTGCCTTCTAGACGCTGGTGCGAGAGATCCAGGAGCACAAGGTGGGAAGGCTGAGCTCACCCGAGGAGGGTGGCCCAGGCTGCAGGGGCTACAAGTCCCTGCTCCCCGTGATGTCCCTTCCATGGCCCCCTCTGACCAGCCCACTGGCCCTTCTGTGCCCCAGGAGCACAGGAAGGGGGCATGGAGGTTCTAGAAGCCAGGAGCAGGTGGGGACAGAGGAAGGAGCAGGGGAAGGAAGAAGGAAGCGCCGCAGGACTCCGGCCGCCCAGGCTCCCTGGACAGGCCCCCAGAGACGCTTTGCACAGATGTGGTGAACTGAGGCCCCCAGGACTCTGGCTGTCACTCTCCTCCCAGCCCTGTCCCGGCCCTTTGGCCACAGGTTGGGTCCCAGTCAATTATGGGATGGTCTGGACCCTGGCGTCTGGCTGAGATTGGAAGGCACTGGGGACCCTCAGCTTTGTGTCTGCCTGGAGGCCCCTCTGTGGGGACACCTGTAGGGACTGGGGAGGCGGCCTGGGCTGAGCTACCCTCTTCCCTTCTGGGTGTCTGTCCTGCGCTTCTTGCAGGGAGCTCTGGGCTCCACAGGAACAGGCTGGCTTTACATTTTAACACAACAACCCTTTATTGAACTGTTAACAGCAAGCAGGGGCTCAGAACCAAGGGTGCGGCCTTCCCCTGGGGAGGGAGACCTGCTTCTCCTTTAGAAGAAGGCTGAAATCACAGGGGGGCGTGGGTGCCAGTGTCCCCCTCCTTGGAGCCTCCTCTGACTCTGGGGGGGGCACATTTCCTGAGTGTGGGTCCCCTAGGAGGCGGGTGCTGAGGACAGGGGACCTGACCTGGAGCTCCAGTGTTGGGGTTCCCGGGCAGGGTCCCAGCACGTCTGCATGGCCTCGGCCTCTCCTGCCAGGTGACTGCTTGAGACCTGGCCTCTGGGGGCACCTGCCTCCTACTGTGGGGGAGGGGGAGGGTGGGCTCTCATTTGCTTGCCCCTGCTCCCCCTTAGCTGGGGTGGCCTGTGGTCCCAGTGCTGTCCTGGGTCGGAGCCGTGGATCTGTGGGGCATGCCCAGGTCCCAGGTGACCACACAAAACTCTGAGAGGGCTTGCCGAGCCTGGGGCCAGAAGCCAGGAATGGCCAGGGCCACGGGGGCCTTGTTCCCAACAGTCTTCATTCTGGCCCTGAGGGGGCTCATGTCGTCTCTCCCCGCCCCACCAAGGGCCTGGGGCCAGGCCAGTTGAGGTCTCTCTGGCTCAGGGACCTGTGCCTCCTTCTGTAAGGGGAGGTTGCCGCTGTCCAGGAAGGCCAGTGTGACGAGGCACGGCATGGTGCTGGCTGGCCAGAGCCTCAGGGCCCCCGTGCTCAGCGTCCGCTCCAGGGGCCAGGGACCATCTAGCTGCCCTGTGGATGCAGAGGTCAGAGGGTCCCGGGCAGGTGCGGGGCCTTGGGGCTGCTGGCTCAGGCGGCCCTGGCTGTGTCTCGGCTGTGCCTGTCACTCCCCAGAGAGGGGCATGAGCTGCAGTGGCCACAGGACAGGAAGGGTGTCCTGGGTCCACAGCTTGCTCTCTAGTGGGCTGCAGGGACCCCGTCCTGGGAGTCCTAGGGGCTTTCTCGGGCCAGGACTGCGGTGTGGCCACTGGGGCGGCCCAGGCAGGTGTTGAAGGGAAAGGAACCCAGTGTTGTGGCTTCAGGCCCAATTCGGGGCCACCTGCCTGCATTCTCCTGGTGCCCTGGGAGGTTGGGGAGGGAATTCCATCACTGTGGGGACAGGTGGGCCAGCGCGGGGTCCTGGGCTGGGTGTAGCCAGGCCAGAACCTGAGCCCCTGGGGCCCCCTGGTGCAGGTGGGCAGCCGAGGGCTCTGTGGACATTCCCTCCTGGAGTGGCTCCTCGGGCTTCAGGATGGACAGGCCAGAAGGGGTCTGGCTGCTCATGTTGGGAGGCTGGGCCTGGGGAGGCCAGCCTGTCCACTGTGGGGAGCGTCTCAATGCTAAAGAAGGGAGGAGAGGCTGGGCACCTGGGAACTTGCTCCAGACCCAGGGGCCTCTTGGGGAACTCCCCAGGGCCAGCTGCAAAGAGGCAGACTGTGTTAGCGTCTCCAGTAGGCTGTTTGTCCCCAGCTGGCTGGGCCCTAGGGTGGGCTCATGGCGCCCTGTGTGTCCACCCTGGCCTGCCCCTGACAACAACCCTCCAGGTGCTGATGCCTAGCCTCTGCAGTGAGTGCCCGGATGCCCGCCCCTGGCCTGGGTTGCCCAAAGTTGGAGCAGGAGAGGGACAGAGATGAGGAAGGCCCCGGGGCTCTGTCCACTGTGTGCTGCCCCAGGAGGGAGCATTGGGAGGGGACGGGGTGTGGGCCTGGTGTCACCTCATCCTTCAGCTGGGCCATGGAGGCCCAAAGGTATCTGAGCACTACCTCATCCTCCAGGTCCCGGGGCTGGGCCAGGGTGTCCTGCAGAAACTCCTGAGGTCCTTCCGGGGCAGCTTCAGGAGGCGTTCTGGGCAATGGGTGTGAGTCAGACCCCAAGGGGCCCTACCTTGCTGCCCCAGGGTGCCTCCAAGGGTCAGGGACTGGGGGTCCAGCCGTGCCCAGGAGCGCCGCAGGAAGAGCCCTGGCAGGGGGAGGCCCCATGCAGGCTGCTCCTCTGTGGGGTGCCCCGCCCAGCCCCCTGGGGGCCACTGTCCTCCATGGAGGCCTGTGTGCTCCTTGCTCCTTAGAGCAGTGGGCCAGTGCCCTGCCCACCCCCCCGGGCACACCTGTGCTCCCAGGGCTCACTCACTGCTGTGCACCTTGAGGATATTGTATGCCATGTCTGTGAGCATGCGCTCCCCATCCAGGATGTAGGCATCCCAGAGCTGCAGGGTGAGCGAGAAGGGGGTCTGTGGGGACGGCATGTGTGGGAGGGGCAGCCTCGGCGGGGCCCATGGGGAGACCCTGCCACAGCCCTGGTTGCATGGGTCGAGGCCCCACAGCCCCTCCTGTGGGTGAACTTCTCCCAGGGAAGGTGGGGCTCCAAGGACTCCGGGTAGTAAGGGCCTGGCCAGCAGGACCTGCAAACCCTCGGGGCCACAGACTCTGCCCCACGCTCGGTGGCCACAGACTCTGCCCCACGCTCGGTGGCCACACGCCCCGAGAGGACACCAGGCTGGCTGCAGAACGGGCTGAGGGCCTGTCCACTCCCCAGGCTGACCTGGCCTTCCCTGGAGGATCCGAGTCAGACACAGTGCATCCCCCGACCACTTCAAGGGGGCCTCTTGGGTGCTCCAGGATGGGTCTGGGCTGCGTGCCTCAGCCTTAGGGCCTCCAGGTTGGGCCTGGCTGGGGTGGAGGTTAAGGCTGAGCTCGGCCCTCTCCGAGGGGGCCAGGGACCGGGTCTGCTTAGGTGGCCTTTACCAGTCGATGAAACACTGAAGGAACCACTTGGTGGTGTAAATGCCAGTGCGCGTCTGTTTCTCATCCTGACAGAAGTGGGAATGTGATTAGGACCCACCCAGCGGCCCCAAACCTCCCTGGGCCAGGGCCCCGTGCAGCCAGGTGGACACGCTCCCCACAGCCCCTGCTCAGCCCCAGTAGGAGGAGGAACAGGACACCAAACTCTGGGCAGCTTTGGTTGGTTCTGCTTGCCCCCATCCCTGCCCCAGGCCATGGGGACTGGTCTCTGGGGAGCTTCTACTCGCCAGGTGCTTCTTAAGCTTTGGGAGTTCTTCTGCTAGAACGAGCTCGTGATGGGCCTGGAATCTCAGTAGTCTGGGGAACCCTGGAATGAAGAAGCCAGAGAGGCCCCAGGCCCCTCAACAATCAGACCCTTCTTCCCCACCGGGGGCAGGGGGTGAGTCCTGGCAGGTGCCTCCTCTCCTGTGCCCTGACTCCAGGGTGTGCCTGCCCATAGCCCTCCCGAGCCCTGGCTGGCCCTCCTCTTCCCAGACAGCAGGACTGCCTTCCAGGTCTGGGGGAGGGGAGCGGGGGCAGAGGACCCTCCTCCTCACAGAGACCCAGCTGGGTGTATGCCCTGGGTGAGGACCAGGCCCGTCTGATCCAGCAACTCTTTCCTGCCGTGGTTGCAGCAGGAGCAAGGGGGTCCCCATTGCAGCCCACAGGGAGGGTGACGGGGTTGTGCAGGGCCATCTCCTGGGCTTACGATCCAGGCTGGAGGCCCACAGGAGCTGGAGATGTTGCCACTGGGCTGCCTCTGGCCATGGCTGACAGGGGTCCTGGGGGGCAAGCAGGCAGCCAGACAGGAGGCTGAAGGACCTGTGGGAATACAAGAATGGTCTGCAAATGGGGGGGCCAGTGGCCATGGCTACAGGACCCCAAAGGCCCCCTGGGAAGGTGGTGCCATTTGCCAGTGGGGAGAAGGCCTGGGTGGGGCTCCTGGCTTGTCGCACTGCTGGAGCTGCCCTGCAGGGAGGCCGTCCCATCCAGGTGCCCTGCCGGCCCCTACCGTACATGGCCTGCCTCTCCAGAGCTGCTTGTCTTCAGTCTGCGAGGGCCCCGCATTTGGTGCACAAATGGAATATGTCTCCACCCCTGTAGCTTTCCTCCCTGCTCTCTGAATGGTGTCTTTTGCAGAGGACAAGTTTGATTGACAGAAACTTGTCCATGATTTCTCCCTTGCCTGTCTTCTCCCCACTGACCAGCCTCTTGCGTCATGTCCACGGCCTGACCCTCGTCTGGTGTTCCGGTTTTCTAATGCCTGGAATGGGTTACCACCACCCCGTAACGTGGGTAAGGGTTGCACATGGAGTCCCACAGGGGAATGCAGCCGGGCCCAAGTCCACATAAGGAAAAGCTACTTTTGAGGATGGCAGCAGATCGCACTGATGGGGAAAATATTTACCATGAGGGCATTAGAGAAAGCTCTCGATCCTGTGCCCAGATGTGTCCTGGGCCGGGCCTGCCCCTCACATAGGGGCCCTTCTCTGTGAGGTGTGCTGCGCAGTGGTCATAGGTTGGATGGATGTTTGCGGTGTTGTCTGGGGACTTCAGGGCTGCTAGAGGCTGGCTCACCCTGGACCAGGCATCACAGGTCAGCTGTGACCCGGCCAAGGCCGTCACAGGGGCCACCCAGGTTCCGAGGCACAAGGCACCCCCCTCGATGGAGGTACATTGGCATCTTGTCATGAGGTGTGTGGTCCAAGCCTGCCTGGTGGCTCCTCAGTGCCAGTATTCACTGCCCTCCAGGTCAGCCTCCCTGGGGACCCGGGCTTAGAAGCACACCGGCAGCCGCTGAGCTCTCCACACAGACAGAACTCCATCTCCTGTGGCGATCCACCTGCACCCCACCCTGTCTGTACACACACTGCATTCCTGTCCCTCCCGCTAGACCCCCGCATCCTCTGGGTCTCCACCCACACAGGGGGACTCTACAGGAAGCCTTTGGGAGCTGCGGCGGCTCTGGCCTAGGAGTGTCACTGAGGAGCACCCCTCTGCCCTCGCCCCAGACCAGACTGCCTTCCAATAGAAAGGATGCCTCCTTCCCAGAGCCCCTCACCCTCTGGAGCCCCTGCTGAACCAAATGGCCTCACTGTCTGAATGCAGGAGGCAGACGCAGGGCCCTCCCCAAAGCAGGCGTGGAGGCCGCTCCTCGGAGTGCCCAGGGGCCTGGCCCAAGGCCCAGCTCCATTCCTGCCCACTTCCTGGGTTTGCCTCCTGGGTCTCTCAGCTCCAGCCCAGGCCAGACTCTGCCCTTGGAGGGCTCCAGGGAACGAGGCCTGAGCTGGGGAGATGGGTCCTGCACCGAGAGAGGCGTCCCTGCAAATGCAAGCCCCCGCTGAGATGGATGAAGGAGGGCCGAGTGACTCACTGCAGAAAGCCATGATGGTCCATGAGCCTGCACAGCGAGAGCTCAGCATCTTCCCATGGGTCCCATGGAGACGCAGCTGGGTGTGCCTGAAACAGAGGGGGCCCGTGGTGGGGGTCCTGTCAGAGCCAGGGTCATGGGTGACAGGAGGGAGCAGAATGGCTCCTCTTTCCCCTGCATCCTAGGGAGCCCAGGACCCGCTGAAAATGGCCAGGCAGGAGAGGCAGGACCTGTCTGCCCCATGGGAGCAGCCTGACAGCCCCACCTGCTTCTCCTAGCAACCATCCCTGCCCGGCTTGCCCTGCTCCTATGGGCAACAATACCCACTTGGGTCTCGTCTGCTGGACTCTGGCTCTGATCCCCTCCTGGGACATAACTGCTCTTGTTACCGAGGATTCCCTTTGGGCCAGAGCCGCTCCTGCCTGCCTATGACCCTGCCTGGGTCTCCCGTGCACCTGTTGCCTTTGAGCCCCGCCTGGGCCTCGTCGGCTACTGACGACTAGGTTCCCCGATGGACCCTCGCCTGCTACTGATGCCTCTCTCCCCCGGGTCTCACTCGTTCCTGACGACTCTGGGCCTTGTCTGGGCTGAACTCGCCCATCCTGGGCTCCGGTCCCCACCCCTGCAGTGGGTGCTTGATCGTTCCTCTCTGGGCCTCACCTGAGTGTAATTGGCTATGATGTTGGCCTGTTGCAAGGCCAGCAGGGTCTCTAGGTCCACTTTCATGGTGCTGTAACCAAAAACATCCAAATAGGACCCTGCATGAAAACCTCCAGAGAACAAAGGGGTCTGCTCCCTGTGGGCAGATCCCCAGTCTGTCTGAGCCTAGAGTGGAGAAAACCCTCTAGCTCTGGGGGGGGACGAGCTGGGCTGGCGGATCCCACACGGGCAATCCCACTCCGTGGCACTCTCACCCCAGACTCCCTTCCCAGCCGCTGTCCCCATACACGCTGTCACGCTGAGTTGACAGTCTCTTACCCCGTTACCAGGAGCTCACGGGGGTCCGGGAAACTGCTGACCTGATGCTTGGTGTGGCGTCCCCCAGCCCGGGGCCCGCAGTGCAAGGCTAGCTGGAAGGGCCGGCCATCGAATGCTCCTGCAGGCATTGGGGAGTGATCAAATGTGTCTCTGAGCTCTCACAAGCACAGGCGACAAAAGGGAAAAAGAAACGAGTGGACATCACCCACACGAACAACTTTGGCAGCAAGAGTGTGAGCAAACCCCCCACCCTGATTGCCAGGATTGTGAATGGCCTGAGGAGGGGTGAAGGGGAGAGCAGGAGGGGCTTCGTGGTCCCTGCCGGGGGGGCATGCTGGCTCCTGGCCCAGGAGGCTAGGACGCGGGCAGCAGGGGGGCAGCCCTCCCCCCGTGGAGCTGTGGAAGGGCTGCACACCGGCTCACGGTCAGCGCTCGGGGGTCCAGGGTCCTCGGCCACAGCCCGGGAGGCCACGTCGCCCCCCCCCGGAGCCGGCAGCCCCCACAGTGGCCCGAAGGGAGCGGGGAGCAGCGCACACTCACCTGTGATCTGTCGCTGTGTGAGCTGGACCTCCTGTCTACACGGGGCTCGTGGGGTGCGCAGGGCAGTGAGAGTGTGGCCGAGACAGAGACAGAGAGCGCGAGAGCCTCCCCCTGCCCGGGGACACGGAGCCTAGTGCGTGCCAGGCCGCGGGGAACCCTGGGGCTCTACAGTTCCGCCCGACGGGGTCCCGCGTCATCAGTGCACATCAGCGGGGTCCCATCAGCACCTAGCCCTTCACCCCGAAGGTCACGCTCCCAGGGAGGGTCTTGGCACCACGCATGGTGGCAAGGCCTGGCTTGGCACCTTCCCACCATCCTTAGCTCCCATGCTCAGGCCCTCAGGCACCTCGTCCTTCTAGGTAGACTGTGTGTCACAAATGTCCTCCTGCCCCCAAGGGTTCTCAGCATGCGTTTTGCACTTCGGAACATTTGAGGGGCTCTCGGGTGTCTGAGTCAGTTGAGTGTCTGACTCTTGATTTTGGCTCAGGTCATGATGTTACAGGTTAAGAGACTGACCCCATGTTGGGGCCTGGGCTTGGCTGGGAGTCTGCTTGAGATTCTCTCTCCCTCTGCCCTTTCCTCCATTCGAGCTCTCTTTCTCTCTCTCAAAGAAATTTTTTCAAAAATTAACATTGAAGAATATTTGAGAAATCTTTATCATCTCTGCAAATGTTCCTTCATATCTGGAATGGCTGTATAATTGCCTTTCATGGATGCACTGTGATTTCTATTAGAAGCCCCTATTCTTTAATATTTCTTGCAGTATAGTCAACACACAATGTTATATTAGTTTTAGGAGTCCAACTTAGTGATTCCACAATTCTGTACATTACTCAGCGTTCTCCAGGAGAAGTGTGCTCACCATCTGTCCCCCGTACAAAGTTATTACAATACTATTGTCTGTATTCCCTATGCTTATTTTTTAAATTTCCAGACTTATTTATTTTAGAATTGGAAGTTTAGAGCTTTTCATATTCTTCATCTCTATTTTCCATCCCCCACCCCTTCCTCTCTATCAAATCAACCAAGGAGATCCTTCACATTAGAAAGAGAAAGGACAAAAACTGTATTATCATCTCAATAGTTGAACAAAAAGCATTTGACTAAGTATAGCATCCTTTCTTGATGAATATTCTCCACAGTGTAGGGACAAAGGGAACATACCTCAATATCATAAAAGCCATATATGAAAAGCCCACAGGGAATAGCATTCTCAAGGGGGGAAAACCAAGAGCTTTTCCCCTAAATCAGGAACATGACAGGGATGTCCATTCACCACTGCTGTTCAAGGTAGTACTACAAGACCTAGGCTCAGCAATCAGACAACAAAAGAAATAAAAGGCACCCAGATCAGCAAAGAAGTCAAACGTTCACTCTTCACAGATGATATGATACTCTATGTGGAAACCCGAAAATCTCCACCCCAAAATTGCTAGAACTCATACAGGAATTCATCACATTGGCAGGATATAACATCAATGCACAGAAGTCACTTGCATTTCTATACCCTAACAATGAGACAAAAGAGAAATTAAGGAATTGATCCCATTTACAATTGCACCAAAAGCCGTAAGATACCTAGGAATAAACCTAACCAAAGAAATAAAGTTTTGTAGTCTTAAAACTACAGAATACTTATGAAAGAAATCGAAATAGACACAAAAAATGGAAAAACATTGCTACCCAGAGCAATGTACACATTCAATGCAGTCCTTATCAAAATACCATCAACATTTCTCACACAGCTAGAACAAACAATGCTAACGTTTGTATAGAACCAGAAAAAAACAAAACAAAACAAAACCCTGAATACCTAAAGGAATGTTGAAAAAGAAAACCAAAGCTGGTGGCATCACAATTCTGGACCCCAAGCTCTAGTATGAAGTTGTAATCACCAAGACCGTATGGTACTGGCACAAAAACAGACACATACGTCAATGGAACAGAATAGAGAACCCAGAAATGGACCCTCAACTCTATGGTCAACTAATTTTCAACAAAGCAGGAAAGAATATCCAATGGAAAAAAAGACAGTCTCTTCAATAATTGGTGTTGGGCAAATTGGACAGCCACATGCAGAAGAATGAAACCGGACCATTTCCTTTCACCATACACAAAAATAGACTCAAAATGGCTGAAAGATGTAAATGTGAGACAGGAATCCATCGAAATCCTAGAGGAGAACACAGGCAGCCAATTCTTCGACCTCGGCCGCAGCAACTTCTTCCTAGATGCGTCTCCAAAGGCAAGGGAAACAAAAGCGAACATAAAGTATTGGGACTTCATCAAGATAAAAAGCTTTTGCACAGCAAAGGAAACAAAGCCAAAGACAACCTCCTGAATGGGAGAAAATATTTGCAAATGTTTTATCAGATAAAGGGCTAGTATCCAAACTCTATAAAGAACTTATCAAACTCAACACCCACAACCAAAAAATCCAGTCAAGAAATGGGCAGAAGACATGAACAGACATTTCTCCAAATAAGACATACAAATGACCAACAGACACATGGAAAAAATGCTCAACATCACTCGGCATCAGGGAAAAACAAATCAAAACCATGATGAAATAGGACCTCATGCCCATCAAAATGGCTAAATTTAACACCCAGGGAAACAACAGGTGTTGGTGGGGATGTGGAGAAAAGGGGACCCCTCTTACTGTTGGTGGGAATGCAAGCTGGTGCAGCCACTCTGGAACACAGTATGGAGGTTCCTCAAACAGTTAAAAATAGAGCTATCCTACAACTCAGCAACTGCACTACTAGGTAATTATCCAAAGGATACAAAAATACTAATTCAAAGGGATATAGGAACTCCAATGTTTATAGCAACATTATCTACAATAGCCAAATTATGAAAAAAGTCCAAATGTCCATGGACTGATGTATGAATAAAGGTGTGTGTGTGTGTGTGTGTGTGTATGTATACACACACACACACCGTGGAATATCACTCAGCCATCAAAAAATTGAAATCTTTTCATTTGCAATGATGGGAATGGGCATTTTATGCTAAGTGAAATATGTCAGAGAAAAACAAATACCGTATGATTTCACTTATATAGAATTTAAGAAACAAAACAGATGAACATGGTGGGGGAGAGAGAGAGAGAGGCAAACCATAAAAGGGACTCTTAACTGGAGAGAACACACTGAGGGTTGATGGAGGGAGTTGGGCGGGGATGGACTAGATGGGTGATGGGTAGTAAGGAGGGCACTTGTCGGGATGTGTCCTGGGTGTCATGTGTAAGTGATGAATCGCTAAATTCTACTCCTGAAACCAATATTACACTGTATGTTAACTAACTGGAATTTAAATAAAAACTTAAACAAAAAACCCCACAAGGTGAACAAACCAAAATTAAATTTACATTTATGTGTTGATTTGTAAGTCAGGCGTTTAAAGTGACTAACCATGGGGAGCCCCATCAATTTAATGGGCCAGGCTCCAGGAACCTGATGACAGCAAGCTCCCTAAATCCACCAACAGTGATCATGGCACGTCACCAGGGAAGAGGCGTCCAGGAAAGTGCAGTCTTGTGCAGTCCCGCCTCGGGCCACCGGCACGCCCGTGCTCTGGTTACGATGGTCTGGAGGACAGCAGTGACGGCCCCGTTCCATGCCTAGAGTCACACTGCTTCTGTCACCCTCAGCAGCACTGGTGGGGTCTGGAAACCAGTACAGGCGGGATATCTGGGCTTGTAGGAGCATCCTTTCACTTCCCTGCGTTCATAATGCCCTTTATAACGTCTCTGGGTGTGCGGCTCTCCTCCCATCTGGTTACAAACGTGGGTGTGTTTACATCCAGCCCTTTGACCCTCAGCCTTCATCAGGCCTACCAAACGTGGAGAAGCCCTCAATCCGAGTCATTTGTCAGGGGTTTTAAAGCCTGTGAATTAAAGCCCCATTATGTTGAGCCACTTAAGTTGAGTTTACACTGACATTTAAAAACAAAATAATTGTCAAAGCTTTTAGATGTGAAATGCAGATATTAAGCTTATTTTATTTATATTTATTGTTATTTTTTTAAACCTTGTTTTAAAAACCTCCACATACAGTGTGAGTCTTTGTGCTTAGGTAGGGCCTGGCTCCAACTCGGAATGGTCTGGAAGCCCCATGGAGAAAACCTTTCCACCAGATCGGTTTTTCCACGCCTTCCTGCTGGATCACCCACGGGCCATGTCACCTGCACGGCACGGAACCCTGCCACATCTCAGCTCTCTCAGCGGCACAAAGAACGAGAGGCTCCTTTCTGGCCTGAAACATTGATGGGTTTAGGAGAGCTCCTGATAAACATCACATGCCAGGTGAGATGTGCTGAAGCCACTGCTGCATATCACGTGACACACTAACGACACACAACGGCTTCTTGGCTTTGTCCTTCCCTGCCTGGCACTGACAAAGAGTTCCTCCCCCTGGGCCTCCCCATGCCCACGTCTGCCCAGATGTCAGGAGAAATGGCACAGGCTTCCAGCTGCAGTTTGGACTCGGGACCTCCCCCAGTCCTGAGAGCGGCCGGAGAGTGCTTGCCCCCAGTTCCCAGTGGGGCTGTGCAGGTAGCAGAGGGCCTGGTGGGTTAGCACAGCAGGCTGCATAGACAGTCACGAGGGCGCTCACAGTCAGCCTGAGCCAGAGCAGGGCCACGTGATCCACACAAAATCAGCAACAATGCCATGATGCTACGGTGGGGCCAGGAGGAGGAATATGGCAAAGGCGGAGGCGGTCACCTGCAGCACGGAGCTGAGCTGATCCCCTGCACAGTTACCCCCCAGGGAGTGTGTATGCTTGTGTGATTAAGTCACTTCCTTGGAAAGTAACTGTTCATTCTTGTCCCTCTCCCTTCTGCACAGAACTTTGCAAGGACAATTTACAGACATGAGGGACTTATATTAGACTCTGACTTTGGATTCCACTCATGCCTGGAATACATAATAGGATCATATAGGGAAAAAAAACGTTTTTAAAGGAACTAAGACCCCTAAATAATGGAAACTGCCAAAGTCTGTCTTACCTAGTCTCTCCTCTTTGCCTTTAGGTGACTGCCTGGCAGCCTCGGGGGTGGCGGCCTTCCTCGGGGCAACCACTCACCTCCTGAACCAGCATCATATCTCAGTAGGTGCCCATGCCTTCTGCTGTGGACTTCAGCTGTGGTCAGGGCTTCACTGACCCTGAGATGCCTACAGGGGAGTGTGCACAGCACCACACGGGGGTCACACACAGTCAGGAGTCAAAGAATCAAGGGCAGGCCTCAACCCAGGAGGACTGTGGACCAGGGATAAAAGGCACCTCCAGGTCGATCTGGCAGGCGATTCTGAGAGCTCACTGCACGCTGCTCAGAAAGTTCTGGGCACAGCAGCGCTCCAGATGCCCTCTGTCATGACCTTGATAATTCATCCTTATACGGACTTTCCTGCTCCTCTCACTCTTCCGGTCCTTCATTCACACTCCCTGGGATTATTTCCCAAATAAGGCAGGCGTCAAGCCCCTGTCCCAATTGTTCTCTTAGACGGGACCAAGTTACAGTAACCGTATCCCTTTATTTAGTCACCAAATACTTATTGAGGACCTACTGTGTGTCAACTATTTGTTGAGGACCTGCTTGAGCCATCAAAGAAGAAAGAGATGTGTCGCCTTGCCCTCCAGAGCTCTCAGTCTAGCACATAATTAAACGTCACCTACTGAAACAAGGAAGAGATTCACATCCCTAGACGGTGGAAGAGGATTTTATGATCAAATTATTTCAGTGTCCGTTTAAGCCGCCTTCTCAAGCTAATTGGTGTCAGCTACCTTCCACCTTCCACACCATGATACTGGATTACCTATGCAAGGTTTGCAAAGTCTAATGACCAACTGACCACCTCTGTAGGTCTTTAAAAGAGGTTGGAGAGGCTGAGAGAGGTAATAGATTATAAGAGCTTTTTTTTTTTTTTTTTTTTTCTGTGCTGGTGCTTTTATGAGGACTTCTGCCCGTGGAGGGGAAGGATGAGAGACACTTTCCGTTCAATTCACATGAAGGAGAGGTGGTGGTGCTCTGTCTCCAAGCTCTAAGGACATATCAACCTTTCATGAGATGTCCCCTGGAGCTTGAGGACCAGGTAGACCGGTGTCTGATCCTTGTCTGATTCAGGTCCAACTCCTCTGTCCTGCCAAGCAAAGAGGTGGGTATTAGGGCAAAGAAGGCACATGGGGTTCTCAGACCTCATGGGGGCCCATGAGACAGAGTAGTGGCTCAAAGTCCTGCACTGGAGTGGCTCAGAGTGGTGGCTCAAAGTCCTGCACTCCAGGGGACAGCAGGAGACCTCAGCATAGAGGTGCCACCTTGTGCGTTGGCCTGACAGGTCTCTAGCCACCAGCCTGCATCAAGGAATTGCAGACAAAGAGATTCCTAGTAAGAGGGGGTGGATGAGAAGGTGAAGGGCTGTCCAGAGACCTTTCAGTCTGGTCCCCACCTAACTGTGCACCTTCCCTTCCTCCCAGTCTCCTCCTATGAAGCTCCACCCTCTCTTTTCTTGCTGCCCTTGGAGCAAATCAAGATTGTTCTGCCTCAGGGGCCCCAGAGTTGCTCTTCAGGTGCTCTTCACACTGATTTGATTCGTGGAGTTTTACACCTCCACTGGCCTATGCCATAACTCCCAGCCGCATGCGGGCACCCTGCCCTTGAACTGTGGCTAGTAACACATGTTAAAATAATAATGTTTTGGACAAACTGAGTAGAATAAATATAGCATTACAATGAATTTCACCTGTGTCTTTTACCTTTTCGGTGGGGTTACCAGACAGTTTTAAGTTGCCTGTGTGGCCCCCACCGCGTTCCTATTGGGCGGAGCTACTCTAGACCCACTTTAGGTTGTCTTTTTGCCTTCTACCAGCGGACTGTAAGCCCCACGTGGACACCTGCGGCTCGGTTCAAGGACGCGCCTCCAACGCCGGCGCCTAGCAGGTGCGCGGTCAGGAACTGCCCCGCGAACGGGTGGTCGGCGCGTGAACGAACCGACGCTGCGTGGAGACGGGTCAGCAGGTTGGGACGTGCTGACCCCGGGGGCATCTCCTACCGGGAACCCCGGCGCGGCCGCTTCTGCAGCTGGGGATCCGAGGACGCACCCCCTAGGAGACACCCAGAGTGAACGCGAGGTGCGGGGAAGGGGGCGCTGCGCGGGGGAGAGGAAGCGGGAGCGGGGGGAGAGGGGGAGGGGGTCCCGCCGGCCCCGCCCCGCCCCGGGGCCCAGCCTGGCGTCGCGCGGCCCCGGTTTCCAGGCAACGCGGAACGCGGACGCCCGGCTGCCCGGAGCGGGCAGACTGGGCCGGACCTTGGCGGGCGCGGGGTCTCACCGGGGTGACATGGAGGACGACGAAGAGGAGGAGCTCACCGCCGCCACGCTGCGGGGCAAGCCCCGGCCGCCACCCCTCTCGGCGCAGTCCGCCTTCAGCTACATCCCGCCGCGGCGCCTGGACCCCAAGGAGCACAGCTACTACTACCGCCAGGCCAAGGTGAGCCGCACCGGGGAGGGGCTGCACGGCGGGGCGCGGCGGTGCGGGCGGGAGGGGCAAGCGAGCGGGGCGGGGGCTAGAGGACCGGGGGAATGGGGGCGGGGCGAGGAGGTAGAGGGGGTGGGGGAGGAGCTGCAGAGCCAGGGAGGGTGTGGGAGGAGAGGCGGGATGGGGCGGGGCTTCACTACCAGGGCGGGGCCGGGGGGAGGGGAGAATGGGGGCGGGGCTGCAGAGCCGGGGAGCGGGCTGGAGGAGAGGCGGGATGGGGGCGAGGCGGTCCTGCGGCGTAGTGGGGCTTGGGTGGAGCTGTACTGCCGGAGACCGGACTGGGGCCTTTCTGCCAGGGACCGAGGCTGAGGAGAAGGCCTGGGGAGGGTGGATGGGGCGGGGCTGCAGGCCGGGGCTACACTTCGGGGGCAGTCAGAAGGTCTGCGCTGCAACTCTGGCGTGGGACTCTGGGGCAGGGCTGCAAGGGGGGTGAGGGGTGGAGGGTGGGGGCCGGTGCAGGTCTGCGCAGCCTGTGAGGGCGCAAGGGCGGGGCGTGAGGAGACATCAGAGTCACAGGGGGAAAGAAGGTGGGAGAGCGGCCTTCCTCGGGGGCACCTGGACCCCAAAGAGTACAGTTACCAGGACCGCAAGAGTAAGGTGGACCTCCCCCTCACCTAGAGAGTGAGCGGGGGCTGAGCCGTCTGTGTGTGTGTGTGTGTGTGTGTGTGTGTGTGTGTGTGTGTGTGTGTGTGTTGGGGTGGGGGGTATGCTCAGCTGGAATGAGGCGCTGGGGTTAAGGCATACAGGGTAGGGTCGGGTGTGAGAATGCTCAGCCTGGTGTCCTGAGCTATTTGGGGGGTGGGTTAGGTCAGTTGTTCTTAGGGGAAGGGTTTGGGTGCCTCTGGGCTTCCAGAACTACTACCAGGGGCAGCAAGTTGACCCCTCTGCCCTGGATCTGGAAGAGGGTCTCGGGAGTGCCAGGGCTGTGCAGCGGACTGAGGCAGGGCTCCCTCTGGGGTCAGCCTGACAGCCCTCAGTGAAGCGACGGTGCCCAGAAAGTCATGGGTGCGGAAACCCCTGGAGAGCCCCCTGCAAACCGAAGATGACCATGAGGCAGATCGGGACAGCCGCCCTTGGGGAGCGCAGGGCAGGAAGCCCTCATTAGAGTCTGGCCTGGCTGCAGCAGGCACATGGGCCTCATGGGGAAAGCCTGCTGGTCCGTATAGGCCATTTTGAAACAGAAGCTGGACAGGAAGCCAAAGGAAGAGAAGCAAATTCAGAACTTGTCAGGAGTCCTCTACTCCTTTCATCAAGCCATTTTCCCTAAATGTCTCCAGTGTGTCTTGGGGTTCAGGGTGCAGGGGCATCATTATTCAAAGATGCTCAGCCTGCAGAGACAGTGAGTGGCTCAGGGAGGGTATAGGTGAGCCAAGTGCCTGGGAGGACAGAGCTCTTTCCCTCATGATGTGTGAGGTATTCCCACAGAATCCATCCTTCCTTTCCTTTCCTCCTGCCCACCCGCAAGCCCTAGAGCTCAGGTGAATCCCCATTCAGATCAGGTCAGCACACACTGGAGGACTTGCCACGCATGAAATGTACGAGAATAGCATGGAGCTTAGTCTTACAAACACAAGCGGTGCTTTCTAGTTTAAACGACTGTTACAGGTTGAATTGGGTCCCCCTAAAATTCTCATGTTAGAGTCCTCATCCCAAGCACATCAGAATGTGACCTTATTTGGAGATGGGGTCTTTATGGAGGTAATCCAACCAAAGTGAGGTCACTGGGGGGCCCTCATCCAGTATGACCAGTGTCCTTATGAAAAGGTGAAATTTGGACCCAGAGACAGACACGCACAGATTGAAGATGGTGGGAACGGATGGGGAGAAGATGGCCTTCTACAAGCCGAGGAGAGAGGCTGGGAACAGCTCTCCCCTCACCCCTCAGGAGGAACGAACCCTGTGGACCCCTTGATCTCAGACTTCCAGCCATCAGAAGGGTGAGACAGTACATTTCTCTTGTTTAAGCCCCCCAGTCTGGGTGCTTTGTTTTAGCAGCCCAAGCAAGCTAACACATAACGCTTGGCCAGGAGGATCTCTTATCTGTCAGCACCTCTCTGTTTGGCTTTGAGCAATACGGAAGGACGGGAGGACAGAAGGAGGAAAGGGGACAGCTGCAGCACTGCTGTATTTGCAGCCCTGGTTCCTTTGCCCCTAAGCACGAATATCCACCAGGTATTAACACTGGGCAGATTCTGAGCAATGGGGCCAACCTCATTGCCACGATGGACCTCATATTTTTTCCTCCCATGAGCAATATGTTTTGAAAGAACTTTTATCTGTAAATAATTTCATGTATTAAATGAATTTTACAATTTAAGCATGCAAAACCTGTATCATTGCCAATTTATGATTCATGCAGAGCATTCCTGCACAGCATGAGAGAACCAGCCGAAAGGCCAGGAATCTCCGTGTTTAAAGTTGGTCCATGCTGTTTTATTGAGAGAACATAAATTTTGTCTGGCTTCCTGACAAAATGAAAAAAATTTACAAACGCATCATTTTATGTGTGCCTTTGAGGAGTCCTTTTAAGTACCACTTTGAGACTATGGAGAAATAAGGTAAAAGACTAAAACAGATGGGGTTCAAGATACATATTTATCAGAGATAAAAGCCAGGTTGCAGGGTCCTGCTAAGAATTCTGGGTAAAAATTGATTGTGGACACCGTAGCTCTGAATCAGGTAGATATACCTACCCGGCCACTGCAGCTGTGGGCCCCAGAAAAAGAGCTGAACCCCCACCTGCTGTGGGCCAGGTACTGCCAACAGGAAAAGAGCAGAATTGGACATGGCAGGTCCAGTTTATTCTTCCTAAATTCACCAATCTGATATGTGACTCTGCCTTTCTGGGGCCAAGATGCAGAGAGATGCCTGAGGTATGAGGTGCCCACGGCTCTGTACTTAGTAGGAAATCAGGCGTAGGCAAGAAGTATGTACCTCTAATTCAGGGGTCCGCACCACAAAGGCCCTTGGGCCAAATCTGGCCCACTGCCTGTTTTAATAAAGTTTTATCAGAACACGGTCCCATGCTCATTCATTTAGTATTATCTATGGCTACCACCAGAGTTGAGTAGTTGCAACAGGAAACCATGTGACCTGAAAGCCTAAAACAGTGACTATCTGTCTCTTTACACAACACGTCCGCCAACCCCTGCTCTGATAGGTTACTGTCCCTGGAAGGTAGGAATGGGCCTTTGAATGAATGAATGCAAAACAGACTTTATAAAAAAAAATTGGTACCGTTTTGATAACTGGGGTCACAGGCAAATTCAAATCCTGAAGTCTTTTAGTGTCACACAGAAGAAAATGATGTAGCAGAAATATTAACACCTGAATAAAAGAGCCTTAAAGGCTGCAAGAAAAACAAAAGGCATTTCAAAGTACATTTGTAGGATAACCACCAATGGTAATAACATGCTCCTGGGGATCATAGGAATGAGCACGCAATCGGCTGGGGGGCTGCAGAAGCTGATTCTCTACCATGAGATCAGTTGGACCGAAGAGGATGAACTTTGTATCACAAATTTGCTAGAGGACTCAGCTGCCTCTCAGTTAACTGTGAACCCAGGCCGTACCCAAAGCTGAGAAGAAACATGGCAGAATAGCTCTTAAGTCAATTACTGTGGGGCACACTTAGTGATCGGTTAGTAGCACAGGCCAAGGAGTCTTGGGTAAAAATACTGGCTCCGTGTTACCAGCTGTGCAGACTGCCCAAGTCACAAACCCTCCGTGTCACTTTCTATGAAACAGTACCAGCTTCATGGGGCGATTAGGGGAATTAATTTAATTCATGGGTATACAGTGGTACATAGTAAACCCCATGTAAGTAGGGCTATGATTATTACCGTTTGCTTTTGTTAGTGATCATTTGAGTTCCCTTTCACTGAAGGTTAGTTTCCGGCCGGTGTCTTAGATGTCTCACCCTTGTTTGCTGTCAGAGATTTACAGGTGAGGCAGGTAATCTGCGTGTCATTCTGGTGGCTTCTAATCTAAGGCATCTCCCCTGGAAGAGCCCAGAGTTCAGGCTTTCAATGCAGCACACTTATTTTAAGCCCCAGTAACGCCTTGGATCCTGAGACAAATTTGTCATCTAAAGCTGCCAGCTGAAATGTGATCAACTCCCATACTGCCCCCTAGGGACCTGTAGCAGCGGGGACTTTTCCTATAAAATATTGTTCCGATGGCAGCAAGGCAGATTCAGTTCAATGATGTTTTTAAATTTTTTTTTCCTTCTTCTGCCTTGTGCAACATTTCTGCCACTGAAATGGAAAAGCTAAGTCAAAGGACAATGCCCTTTTATGAAGGATTTTATTAAATTTCTCAAAGTTTAAGAGCCACATTAAAAAAAAAAAATTCTTAGGTGGTTTTAGAATATGCTTTCCCTCATGGTAAGCCGGTTTGTGGATAGCTCTGTCTTGGGTGAAGCGTGGCTCAGAAAGCCTCACCCTAGCTTTAGTGAGATTAGCCCACTTTCCTTCTTGGTGTGTGGTAGAGGCAGGGAGGCGAGGGGCTGTTTCTTGACCCTCCTGATCAGGGAGTTGCCCTTCACTGAATGCAGCCAGGCACTTTGTAGATAAAACGATGCATGTTGACTGTCCAGAGATGCCCGCGTCCAGTGTATAGGAGGTGTTCGTACGAGCCTGCCACCCCCCAATCCCTCTGAGATGGAGCCTCTTCATCCTTAGGCACGGAGCAGTCTGCCACGCAACCTCAGCTGCTCCTAAGGGCTCTGGAGGAGCGGTAAGCTCCAGTTCTGGTGCTCCTTTACCTCTTAAAATCTAGGCCGACCCTTGCACCCACAAGCCTTACAATAAAAATGAGTGCCCGCTGAATGAAATTATGAGCACCCCCACAGACGTTTCCTTCCCCCTCCCTGCCAGTTTTTCCTCCTGTGCCTGTTTTAGTATCAACCGACTAAACATTTTACTTAGTTATCTTGCTGCTTCTTTCTTCCACTGAAGTCTGAGGACAGGGATTATCGTCGTCACAGTTCTGTCCTGAGCAATCTCAACAGTGCCCGTCTCATTGTGGGCGCTTCATAAATACGGGCTGCAGTGAATGAAGGAGGTGTGCAGGAATCGGATGCAAAGTTTATTTAAACCAGGAAAAGTCACTGACAAGATTAGCCTCTTAGACTAGAGAGAGGTTCCGTTTGGCATTATCTGCTGCCTGGGTTTTGCTTGGCCTTCCTCTGTTCCTCAGGGATCAACCTTGGGAGTGGACGGTGTTGCTTCTCCTGAAGGTGGCTAGCTGCATCTTCCCTGTCCAGTGACCTGCCCTTGGAAAACTGGAGGTCTGTGGGGGCAAGGGTTGGGGCTGAATGTCTTCCTCCAGGGCAGGTGGAGCTCAGCAAGGGGAAGGTCACCCCCAGGGAGGGAGGAAGGGGTGAGGGGAGAGGCCGTGCGTGCGTCCTTCTAGCAGAAGTCCTCCATATGGACCGAAACGGCTGGAGCGGTGGGTCGTCCACTGTGCGCATATGAATGCGGTGGTGTCTAACTTTGTTTAAAAGAACATGTTCACATGCAGATCACACAGCTGCGCATAGGTGTTTGCAGCTTGCCCTTTTCATGTAACACCTTATCTCAGACATTTTTTTCAAAGTCATCCCTTTTTGAGGGGCACAGTGACACAGGAAAAGGAACAGCGTTATCCCCAATATATTTGGCCAAGTTTCAGCAGCAGTGGCTCACCCTTCCTTCAGTGATGTGAATAGCTGGGGGGCGGGGGTGTGAGGGTGCTGGCGTCAACAGAAGCAGGACCAAGTACCAGGTCTCCTCTTGGCGACAAATTGCGCAGACCCCTCACTCAGAGACACCTCCAGTAGGAAATACACGTGAGATCAAAGGTGGGTAGTGTGTTCACTTCAACTCAGGGGTAAGGCGGCAGGTTCTAGGGCTCTGGTTTCAGGCAGCACTACCAGCCACAGATCCCTTAGAAGTAGTGAAAAAAACACATTAACAAGGCTGCTTATGATAGGATTCTTATTAAACTGATAAAATTTTCAGATTATTGGAAAAGTTACAACCATTTCCCAAACTTGTGCCCTTAGATTTAGAAACAGCATCTTTGCCACAGAGGAGCCAAAGAGAAGAGCTGAGTATTGTCCTTTTAAGTGCTAACATTATGTCCTTGACAAGCCACAGTCCTTCTGAGAATGGAATTTTTAAGGATGTTAGAATTAATGAAAATATCATTAAGTTTCACATGCCGCTGGACCCCCCTGGGGAGAAGCACTAGACTCAACAGAAGTAAAAATGCCCCTATGAATCAAAGGCAACCCTTTTGGATCACCTTGAGAATTTTCATTTTTTAAAAGTAGGTCACACACTGGTAGGCAAACAGAGCCTGAAAGCCTCCGGATGAGAGGTAACAGTACTATGCCCACTAAGAGAGGAAATGAATGCAGCCTGATCATAGCTTGATTACCGTTTCAGTTCAGGTGGGCTGGGATGTGCTCTGGAAGCAAACAGACCCTGAACCCTGAGAGTCTTAACGAGTGGTGTATCAGAGCCTGCTCATACATTTTAGCATTTTGTTTGAACTCTGCATTCGCTTGGAAGCCTGAAATCAGGCACGGTGAGACTTTTTCTACTGCGGAAATCAGCAAATGCTGCAAGTCAGGTCTTTTTTGTCCAGAGAGCAGCTTGTTAACATAAGCACACCACTGGCCTTGTGCATATAAACGTAACATAATGGAAGAGTGTTTCTTTCTTCATGTGTGTTTCTCCTGCCCAGTAACTTGGGAAACCAGGCTCTTCCTTTTTAGTGGTTCCTAGACGTGCAGATCTTTGGGACCCTGCAGTCCTGCATTGGACCCTCTGAACTCGCTAGAACCAGGCGAGAGCATGGAGGACACATGAGAGCTCTTATGGACCACCACCTAGAAGGTGATGCTTGCTGGTTTCCCCCACAGTTCCTTGCCAGAGCTTGTCACCTGGTGTGACAATTGTGATGGCACCTGGTGATTGCGGTCTTCTGTTTATTCTTGAAGAGAAAGTGTGTTCAGTGAGCACATAACATTACCCCTGCCCGAGTACCACAGTAAAAATGTATTAATTTCCTTTTTCTTATTACCTCGTTTGAACGGACAATGAACAGTGCATTTGTATTTAAACGATCTGAAAGAGAGGAGGAAAGAAAGGACTCAGGTTCCGGTTTGCTGGAGCTCTTACTCCTGTTATTGGTGTGAGAGGGTGTGTAACCTCTCTGGGGGGAACTGGGCATAGTAGAAGTGCGGGACCCGCAGATGCACCCTTGTAGGCTGGAGGCGGTAGAAGCCAGGACTTCCTCAGGTACCTGCTTGCTTTAGGCATGAGAAACAGGGTTATGCTGCAGTCACCAACAGCCTCCAAAGTCTCAGTGCCCCAAATAAGGCTTATTTCTCACGTTAAAAGTCCAACGGGGATCCGAGGGATGGCTCTGTCCGCGAGAGTCACTTAGCAACCGCCAAGGGAGCTGCTAACACTCACAGGAAGCTTCAGGGGTCCCCACAGGCTTCTGCCTGGTGTCCCATGTCACCCCCCACTCATAGTTCATTGCTGAGAACTGGCCACTTGGCTTCAGTCACCCAAAGGAGCAGAGGAAATTAACCCCCTGTGGAGTCAGGAATAGAGCAGAACTGAATATTGGTGATGTCGAACTACCCGGTTGTCTGGGCTGAATGGTCTACTGACTCCGTTTACTTGGAGCAGAGTGCGTCATCTCCATTCTTTCCATTGTTCAAAAGATGGCTCTTGCTCGCTGCCAAGTGTGTGCGTTGGAGCTGCCATAATAAGGTACCACAGACCAGGGGCTTAGGCAACAGAAACTTACCGTCTCCTCGTTCTGGAGGCCAAATCAAGGTGTTGGCAGGGTTGGTTCCTTTGGAGGCTGTGAGGGAGAGTCTGCTCCAGCCGCTCCCCTTCAGCTGTGGATGGCCCTGCTCTCTCTGTGTCTCCTCACATCATCTCTCTCTGCATGTCTCTGTCAGTTTCTGAACCTTTTTAAATAAGGACACCCATGCTCTTGGATGAGGGGCCCAACCCTACCCTGGTATGACCTCACCTTAACTAACTACATCCTCAGCATCCTTACTTCTAAATCACCTTCTGAGATCCTGGGGGTTAGGACTTCAACGTATGAATTCTTTTGTGGATGCAATTCAACCCGTAACACACAGGGAGGGGGCTTCCCTGGGGCTCCAGCCATAGGGATGCGGGGCAGCCTCTCCCGTGCTGACTGCAGCCACATGGACTTCCTGCCCGACCCAGGCAGGTGCGGATTCTTCCTCTCTGGTGCCACTGTACTTTGTGCATACCTCTGCCGCTCCATGGGCATTACCTTGAATTGTTTAATTAATGAGTTTATTTCCATTTTCAGCCTGCGGTCTCCTGTAAGATGGGGACTCCCTATTTTTGTCCTGGAGCCGAGCTGGGTGCCTTGTCTGATGGTTAGAGCAATGTACTTTGGAGGTTGAAACCTGAAGGTCTCCACTCTTACGGCGTCAGCCCAGGGCCACAGAGGGGTTATTTGTGGTGGTAGGAGTACGGGTCACCTTGGGGGAACTGAAGGCAAGTGATCAGACACCACGCCCAGAACGAGACCATGCTACATTTTAACAATACTCAAAATGCAAAGGGACAAAGGGAGATCACCAGAGAGAAAATAAATGGGCTCATTTTGCTTTGTTTTTTAAAAGCAATGATACGCGTGAGAGAGGCAGTCTCTTGCGAGATTTTAATAGCAAAACACCAGTAAACCTAGAAGCTCTGTTTTGTGATAGCGTCTAAATCCAGATTGGTTTTTATTAACGCGATTTTGCTTCAAACCGTGAAGGGATGAAAGACAAAAAGAAAGAAGAGAGATTAATAATTAACATCCAAGAAAAGACAGATTTTCGGTCTGATTAGGTGTTGGAAATGGACAGTCACTTTGCTAAGTGAGGCTGCCGGCCTGATGAGGGACTCCCCCCCCCCTTATTTCTCAGTGACAGAAAAATTCATTGTACTCTGGAAAGTGGTAAATATGCAAAATCCCTGCACAGCAGAGAGACCCTGTTCACACCCTGCGGGTGCAGTGAGATCCCTCATAAAGACTGCTCTAGCATATGGCAAGATATGTAGGCGCTCCGTAACTAACCCTCCTTCTCATGTGCTACTGCGGCTTGTCTTTTTCTTTTTCAAAGATTTTATTCATTGACTGATTGATTGGGGAGCAGGTCTTTCTGTTGCAGACTCCCAGAAAACACACCCACTTCACAGGGTCAGCCAGGCCAGAGGGATTCTGGCGACAATGGGACATCTAGATTATGACCACGAGCCCAGCTTAAATCCCTGTAAGGGGATGGTGTGGGGGCGACGGGGTATTTACTTGCTGTCCGGGTCGGCCTGCTGGGCTCAGCCGGGCCGGGCCACGAGCTCTGCTCTGAACCCCAAAAGGAAGGGTCTGCATCGTGGTGCTTCACAGAGGCCGGCATTCCCACCTTTGGGGGAAGTGGGTGGTGTACTTGAGCCTCTCTTGTGTCACTGCAGGGCTCTCTGGCCTGGTGGCTTCCCAAAAAAAGGCTAGCTGCAAGGTGCGTTGAACCTCTCCAGGCTAGAAGCAAGCACCCAGCCAATGCCCCCAGCTTCTGCGGACATCCTACCTCCTACACACTGTATGTTCAAGATACTGAGATTTCTCCTTCCTTCCTACAGGCTTTAAAAGAAGTCTTAATTTTATTTGATTATCAGATGTCTGATTTTTATATAACCAAAGTGATTGATATTTTCTTTGTGACATTTTCCCCAATACTTTTATGCGTAGGAGGTCCCTTATGGATTTTCTTTTCACTTGTTTTTCTAATCCATCCAGAATTGACTTCTGATGATAAATGTGCCGTGAAGATCCAAGTTTATTGTTTTTCCCAAATAGCTAGCTGATTTTTACAGTACCCAAAGTGGAATAAGGTATCACCACCCCACCGATTTGGGCTTTCTGTTTTTTAACCCGGGGTGTATGAGCTATACTATAGGTGGTATTCAGGACAGGTGAAGGCCAGGGCCAGCCAACCCAGTGCATGAACAGACCAAGGAGCCCAGGAGGTGACAGAGGACAGTGCCAACAAGAAGCTCCTGCAAGGTGACCTCATTATATGGCCATCGGGGCACAGACTCCAAAGCCACGGCTCCTGCCTAAGTCACTTGGAATGACTCTGAACTTAGGCAGAGCAGGTGAATAAGTGCCACAGGCATGCTGCCATTGGAATTCTTAGGAACCTAAAATAATCCTAAAAGCTCGCCTTGTTTTCCTTACTAGATGGTTAATTGCACCAGGAAGGTGGCCATGTGTCTGAGCAATCTTCCCGACTACCCCAGCAGGAGTGGCACATCTGGCACAGGACAGATGACCCGTGAGGGATTTGCCAAGGCGGGGTTGAAGCCACATCACACTCTGCCATTTCCATTGCTACCAGCCGCGCTGAGCCCCGCAGTCGGCGAGAATGGGCGGTCCACTTTTCCCAGCAGACCAAACCCATGCCATGCATCCTGTTCACTGTTTAGCTTCTACCTCCGCGGTCCTGCAGTTGGAGGAAATATTTCTAGCATTACTTCCCTGGGCAAACAAGCAAGCGAGCGGGCACAGGCAGACGCCCCGTGACCCCAAATACCGGCGAGACAGCGAGTCTCGGTTTACTGCTGGAGGATCCAGAGCAGTGGGCCCTTGGCTGGAGGAACATAAAGGACCGTCCTGACTTACATGTGACGATTATAGATGAGCTAACGCATGGATGTCTTTTCCTTTTACTAGGTACCAGATAAAGCAAATTAATTTTTGTATCAAGAGAAATTTGGGATGAAAAAAATGGAGATACTTCAGATGAAAGCTGTTTATGGGATAATTTTCTAATACATCAAAGGTTTGCGTGTGCACGTATTTTTATATCTGATGTCTGTGCATATATTATAAATGTACATATATTATATATCAAATATATATATCCATGCATTGTGAATGACATTGGTTAGAGCTACCACATCTGATTAAAGGAAATAGTTCTGTCTCTTCGAAGAGGGATTTGTACTAGGTGCCCACCCACCTATTGGCAGCAACTTACAGATACTTCTGTTTGGTTATATTGTCTCAGTGTTCAGTTAGGGTTAATCTTTTAAAGCAGTACAAGCTTACTGCAGAAAATCTGAGAAATATGAGAAAGGCGGAAATGAAGGAGAAAAACATATATATATTGAGTGGATTACTCTTATTTTAAGGTTGTGGGCTAGTGGTAGAGTCAGAGATCGGGAGGGTCAAGTGCCTTGGTCAAGGAGGGATCTGTAGGAGGTGCAGAAAAAGAGCCACGGAGATGTCCCCAGCTCGCTGGGCCTCTCGGGGACCTGCTCTGGTCGTCCAGGGTCTGTCCTGGGGTGATCTTCCCGAGCACACACTCAGTGCAGACGGGAAACTGCACATCTCCACTGTCCATCAGGGAGAAGCCTGGCTTCCAAGCTCCACGAGGATTTGCGCGGCCCGGCCGTCCAGTGAGCCCATGCCTGGCTTTCTCTTTTTATTCCCAGACAGGAGTCATTTCCTTGTACGACTGTGTTTTTAACAAGAGCCCAGGCTACAATCAGAAACTTCACCGAGACGACAGAGAACATGCAAAAAGCCTGGGACTTCATGTGAACGAGGAGGTAATGTGAAGACCGGCTGCTGACCCAGTGCGAACAGATGAGCTGTGAGCGTGTGCATCTCTATCTGCCAGCGTGCTGTGCTGACTCTCGCGGGTGGCCCTCTTCCTTGCCGCCCCCGGGGCTGGACTCAGCCGCTTCCAGCTCCCTCTCTTCTCCTTCTGTGTATTTGTTTCTGTGACTCTGTGGTTTCGTTTAGTTAACAGCTTCATCAAGGCAAAACTAAGAGGTCTTCTCAGCAGATAAAGCAGGTTTTTGCTTCACTTCTGAGTCCTGGCCGCCCTGGTTCTCCCACGGACCCTGGCGGAATAACAAGAATAGGCTCCCTAGTTTAGGTACGGGCCTCCAACCTCCACGTATGGGGCAGTTCCTCTTTGGGGTGTGCGCGGCTTTCTGGAAGGGGCTCGGCCTGAGGTCGGCTGCACAGCTGTGTGAGCAACAGAGGAGCAAAACTCCCAGGCCCCAGGGAGGGGAGGTCGGCGCCACGGCAGGTGGGTGCCAGGAGGCGGGCGTCTCCTTAGGGGTGAGACCCTCCTGGTGACTTCCTGCACTCGGGACACGGTCTCCACGGAGTCTGATCTGAGGACAGCAATGGCTATTAAGAGCCAGGTGCTGAGTAACTATCATCATCTTTTCTACAAGGCACAGAAATCGGAACGTAAGAGCCTCTGCTGGGATTTCTTTCTCGGTCAGCGGATTTTTGCCTGTGGCTGCTATTGTTAAGAATGCTGGGGGCGCCTGGGTGGCTCAGTCCTTAAGCTTCTTCCTTCGGCTCAGGTCATGGGCCCAGGGTCCTGGGATCGAGCCCCGCGTCGGGCTCCCTGCTCCGCGGGGAGTCTGCAGCTCCCTCTCCCCCCCACCCCCCGCTTGTGTTCCCTCTCTCGCTGTGTCTCTCTCTGTCAAATACATAAGTAAAATATACAAGAAAAAATAATGTTGCCATGTCACTTCCAGGCAAACTTCATTTCGATGGGAAGTTAAGTGGTGAACTATGAAGTATAACTACCTAAGTCAGAGACATTAGGTGTCTTCCTATTGTTTTTGTTTATGTGAGTTCATTCCAAGTTGGCAGTGACTTGGCTAGCGCTTTCCTGTCGTAAGAACACCTGTATCACGCCCCACATTCTGAGGGCCTCCCATGTGCACTGAGCACAGAGCGGGGAGAAGAAAGTCCCTGTCCTCTTAGAGCCGACGTTCCTACGAGGAAATAGAAAAATATACGTCCTATACATAGGGAACTGAATTCCAGGTCGTGGTAAGTGGTGTGCAGAGAAATAAAGCCTTTTAAGGGGCACAGGGAAAGTGAGAGGAGACTGGGGAGCTGGGGAGGGAAGGGGGTCGGGAGATGGGGGGGCTGGGAAAATGGAGGGGCAGGGAGTTGGTAAGGTGGGGGGCAGGCAGGAGGACAGCGGGAGGGCAGGGAGGGGAGAGGAACACCATCTGAAGTGAGGGGGCTGAGAGGGCGCCTGGTGCCGGTGCAAGCTCTTTGCCTTTCCTCTGAATGACATGAAGGACGTGGGGGCCATGATGGCTCGGAGCACGAGGGACAGGGTGTGACACAGTTTAGGCGCCCCCCCCCCCCCCCGGGCATTAAGAAGCACGGCCGGAGCAGGTTGCAGGTGTGCGGGTGTGCCAGGCAGGGAGGGCTTCCAGGACACAAGGTAGGTCCTGTGACCCGGGAGGTGCGAGCTGACCCCGTGTTCTGGTGACCCCGGACAGGAGCGTCAGCGGCCTGTGGGAGTGCTGATGTCCTCGGTCTATGGGAGGCGCATACACCAGCCCGTGGAGCCCCTGAACCGGGACCACAGCCGAGCCAACCACGTGAAGGCTGACTTCTACAGGAAGAACAACATCCCCAGCATCAAGACGCCTGGCTTTGGACACATTTCTCCAGCCTGACGCCCCTGCTGTGGCCTGGACCGCGGGGTGGCACAATCGGGCAGTGCCGGGGCCTTATGCCCCCCACCCCCCGCTTCACTGGGGTCAGGGAGCTGGCCTGAAGCTGCTTGCGCCTGGACAGTGGGGGGTCGGGCCTGGGAGCCCCTTTTCCTCATGTGGCCGTGGTGAAGACCCTGGCCAAAGGCCTTTACTACCTGTGATGAACATCTCGTGGGACCATGTCAGCTGAAATGATGCCGGAGACTGATCCATTGTGAGCACTTGAATAAAAGGAAAAGTGTTCCCACTTGACCACGGGTCTGGTGATTCTGTTCACCGTTTCTCTGGTTTGCCGGGCTCCGGGGGGCGCTCCCGGGAGGGGCGTGCACACCCTTTCTCACCAGCTGTGGAAACCAGGGCTGCCTGAGTCTGCCTTCCTCCAGGAGGAGATATAATGCTATCTCCTTTTGGAATAATCGAGCTGTAGATCCTACAACACCCCCACCCGCGCCCCGGAGGACTGAGCTGTAAATAACACAAGTTTGCACGGTTGAGGACAAAAGCCTGGTAGGGATGGGTGGTCTCTGTGGCCAGTACTGCCGCTGTCCCTCCTCGCCTCAGGTCCTGGGAAGAGATTGGGCGTTGGTGTAACATTCTGGCTCCTGCCCTTCCCGGCGGCAGGGGCACAGAGCCCATCATTTCACTGATCGGAGCCTACCTTTCCTTCTCTTCAAGTGGGAGTTCCAAACTGTGAGGAGTGTGCGTGGGACTCAGTGGTCCAAATGCAGGCACGAGAGCCTAGGACAGTTCGTGTGAATAGTTTTCATTTTGGAAACACCTGCTTCTCACCCAAGTTGGAAATGTTTATTTTGGAGATAATTTGAAACTTATTCAAGTATTAAGATATCGGCTGTATTGTTAATGACTCGGTCTCTTGAAAGAAATCATCCCTCGCCTATCACAATTACATTTCCCACAGCTTAGTGGTTAATGAGCAGGTGATCTAATTAATTTTACTGCTGATTTCCCCATGGCTGGTTTTCTTGTTTTGATTCTCTAAGGACAAATGACACTGACTTATTGACAATTTCAAGGCCAAGGGACCCCCCTACGTATTTCTTTATTCTTTTGAAAAAATTTTTTTGTTTTCACTTGTAGGTGCCTTTTATTATTTTTCCTCCCAAACACATAGCTGTAGTTTATTTGGGATGCCTTTGGGTACCTTAAGCTATATTTTATAATAATATAATAGAAAAATATATCAAGTTTGGATTATGGAAATCTTTATCAATTACTCTTTCTTCAGTTTTGACTACCATGCAGGACAAGGCATCTCTAAGAAATGCCTTCATCTGAAAGTGACTACAATAAATCTATGTCAAACTAAATTATTTTCAGTTACTTTAAGTCAGATCTTACTCCCTTAACCTTCTACTTTTAAGAAGCAGGGCCTGAATTGGACAAGGTTTTGAAAGGTCTCCTGTTTGTTAGGCATCAGGGGAAAATTAAATGTATTTCTGTTGGCATCTTGACTTCTACAGCTTAAAGCCAATGAGGGCCCAGTCAGTCGCCTTATAAAAGAGAAACATAATAAAAGAATTTGTTTCGATGTATCCAATCTCCATGGTTAGTCTATCTTTCTTGGAAGGCAGAGTGGTGGCTGTCCTTAAGAAAGCATAACGGGCGCCTGGGTGGCTCAGTTGGTTAAGCGACTGCCTTCGGCTCAGGTCATGATCCCGGAGTCCTGGGATCAAGTCCCACATCGGGCTCCCGGCTCAGCGGGGAGCCTGCTTCTCCCTCTGACCTTCTCCCCTCTCATAATGTTTCTCTCTCTCTCTCTCAAATAAATAAATAAAAATCTTTAAAAAAAAAAAAGAAAAAGAAAGCATAACGAGCTGGGGACAAAGGGCAACGTGGAGGATTTGGGACAAGGCAGACATTTCTAAACAGATGTAGGAAACGCAGCAGGTTTAATGGGACTACATGCAAGGCATTTTCCTGAGAGAGGGCTTTCTGCAAGACTCGAAGGTTGAGAACGTTGAGGAGAGATGCTTGCTTGCTGCCAATGTCGCTGGGCTGCCCGGCCGTCTGCATGGTTTGCTCACAGGAATGTATGTAGCTCCAGAGCTTATGAAGCCTTGACCAGGAGGCACGCTTTCAGCTTTAGGGAGCAGGCTGTTTTGCATTCTAGGCTCGTCTTGGTCACTGATCGCTGGGAAGCTCTAAACAAGCCCCTGGTCCTCTCTGCACCCGTTTTCTCATTTGGAAAGCACAGGGGGGCTCAGACTGGGGACTGGAGTCCCCTGGAGAATGTGTTCCCTAAACACAGTGCGTGTGCTGGGCCCCACCGCCAGGACTTCTGACTTGGCGGGTCTGGGTTGGGGCCTGGAAAAGTACAGGTCCCCAGGGGTTGCTGCTGCCACTCGTTGGGGCCCATACTTTGAGCAATCCATGTGTGCGCAGACCTTTGCGAGGTGGACTCTGATAATGACTTTGATTGCTTTATAAAGTGTCTTGTTTGGTAAGCCTGGCAATATTGGGAAAAAACAAGTCTCCTTTTGAGTTTTCACCAAATTCAGCACATCCTTAGTGGGGGCAGACAACCATGCTTAAGCACGCTTGGCAAGTCACTCAACTGTGAGTGTCCGCTAAGGGGAGGTGACATAAAGCAGCCTGGGATAAGTGCTGCAGACGCTCAGGGAGGAAGGACCCATGGGGTACAGCTGCCAACTGTGGTGACGAATGATACAGAAGGCCAGTCTCAAGTCACTGAAACCCCAGGCCTTCCTAGTCCGGATCTCCAGTAGAGCAAAGACAGAGGCCATTACACTAGCTTTCTTCCTTTGGTCACCTTTATGAGAATTAAGTGTATCAAGGCCAATGCTGAGATGCAATTATAGGATCAAAATATTCCTGACTGAGGCAGGCAATGGACCAAGTCATGCTGTATTCCCACTTGGGTGACAGAGGCCAGTTACTAGGTTCAAGAAGTGCTTTCACCTGAGTCTGAGTCAAAATCCTGGCATGGAGGCTCTGGGTAGCTGCCAGGCTCTCTCACAGTCTTTAGCTCTTTCACTCAGACCCGATCCCATAAGCTATCAACGAGGATACACCCCTAAGAGAAATTAAGAGATATGTTCAGTCACACAGCCAATAAATGGTCAGTCCGGAATCAAACGAGGGCTCGTGCTCCGGGTCTGAGTTCCCAGGAACAAGCTGTTCCTGACAGATCGGGGTCCCCCAGGGCTCACAGACGCCTGCCCTGAGCTGGGAGGAGAAGCCGGGCGTGCATCTGTCGTTTTGCTTTTGAACATCAGATTATGCATGATTGCTCTATTTTTCACCCTTTGACAAAGTACGATTTCTTTATGCGAAGGAAAAGCCCCAAAACTCTAGAGTTGGCTTTACATGAACAAAATCTCCCAAGTCTTCTCTCTTCAAGAATGTGTAACATTGGCTCTGTGCCCTCTTAAGCCTCCTCAGACTAACAGGCATCTTACGGGGCCTGGCAGCTTCTTCCGGTGAGTCCAAACTATTGTGTTGGCTGCTGATGTAAACAGTCAGTGCCAAATTATTCTCCCGCAGCCTGCTCCTGATGGCTGTACCAAAGCATTAAGGCAGACCAGAGAACTCGGACAGAGAGAGAGGGTGTTGCTGCTGGTAGAGGAGCCTTTCACTGTTAAAATACATCTTCCCAGAAAATGTTCTCTGGAGATGCCAAAGTGAAAACCAGACCGCATGACAACACCGAGCATCTCCAGGGAGGGGCGGGATCAAGTCTGTGCATCACAGACTTCGTCCTGATCTGAATTGCTCAAAGATAGGTCAACCTTTGCTTCCTGGGACCTCTTTCTGCAACACCCGTCAAGCAGGAGAATGGAAGACAAATCCCAATTCTGGAGTGGAAGCCGCAGGAGAGGGAAGAGCGGTGGGCGGGTAAAGATACGGACTCGAAACCAAAGTACATAAAACTTTTAATGAATCAACCTTACAAAAAGACAATGGCATCAAAACATCAGACGCGTTTGGTACAAAACTGGTTCTAGGTCGTGAGAACTAATCCTGGTGATGGATGGCACGAGACACGACAGAGCAAGGCGACAGGACCACGGATCCTGCTGGGGCCCGTGGACAGCCACTGGCGATGAGACACGTGGGTGAACACAGTCAAATCCCGTGTGGGGTGACAGAAATCAACTTATTCACAAATACTGTGTGTTTTAATATCAGACTAGCGGATGCGGTTGGCGAGCTACCATATTTTCCAGAAAAGAACATGCACCGGAAGATAATATACACCCCCTAGTTTTATTGCCTTAAGAATTTTTGTTTATTTCACGTCTGTCGTCTTTGCGAGTTCGTTAAACGCGTTTCTCCTATAACACACACTCCTTTTCCTTCTGCTCCGGAGTAAGCACAGTGCAAGTGGCAGCGCGATCTTGGCACACATCAGACACCAAACGATATGCCACCAGGGTCATAGGAACGAGTCTGAAAAGGCTCCATAGGACAGAACAGAGCACGCACATCAAAAACGAGGGACAAAAGTTGCAGTCAGAAAGTGCGTTGTACCTTCCCGAAAATACAGTCTTCTTGCCAAAATGAAGGCAGCTCTTCAGGATGCCAAGTTGCTCTGGGAAAGGGACCTTGACATTTCTGTGTTTACAAAGTATGTCTTCAGCTCCCCCTTGCCTTTCACGTTGATTATTCCCCGACACGTGCACGTGTATCCCAGGGTCTGGAGGATGAGGCTTGTCTCCTCGGTGACCTAGAAGCACACGGACAGATGAAGAAGCAGTCAGTGTCTCCGCCACACGGCCTCTGGGAGGTCGTTTGACCACAAAGATCAAGAGCCAAAAGACACTCACATTCTTTGACCCATCCATTCCACTCCTGAGAAATTAGGAGAAAGAACAACGCAGAAGAAGAGCTTTTTAAGGACAATGTGTAGTTTTGTGCTGTGACAGTGACAGACTATGAACCACCTAAAAGTCAAGTGATCTCCAGGGTGAAGTGAACCATGAGGCTGTCATGATCCATATCGTGGACGAGACCGTGACATGAGGAGGTTTGTTTCACCCCAAAGGAAGCATGAAGTCTGGATCCACGTTATGATTTCAACTGCGTGACAGTTACGTATTCACATGTAAGAAACCAGGGAAAAAGAAAGTAAATCGGAACATGTTGGAGTGGTGGGATTCTGGATGATCTTTATAAATGGTCACGAATGTCATCTCCCGAAATCATAAATAGGAACAATAGATTTTAATGCAGGTGGGAGAACACACCCTGGGGAGACTGTGGGTTCCTGCAAAGGGCCACACGCTTTGGGTCGAATGCTCGAGAATAAAAATAAACGGACACTAGGCGTCCACACTAGCCTTAGCGTGGGCATGACACACTGGGTCAGGTCTTGCAAGTTTCCTCCCCTCACTGAATTGACAGGAGATGCTAACGGGGCTGGGCCCCTCCTTTGCAGCCCGTCGATGGGACAGGTCGGGACGGGTGATTCCTGCCACTGCCCCATGTGGCAAGGAGCCTGACTGCAGAATTGCATTCGGGTCCTGCTGGACCACAGGGCAGTGAAGTTCCGTGCAGGATGGCTCCCCTCTTTGAGGGGAGATGGGTTGTACTGAGCCTGGCACCATCTCAGCCTGAGCGTGCACTGTGCTTTCCTCGGGAGCCACGTCTGGGGACGGGAGCCCGGACCCGCCGGGGGTCTGTCTGCTCGAGTGCTGGTGAAGCCTCCTGCTAAAGACGCTTTCTCAAGCAGAGAATGGGTGGGGAGAGAACAGATTCCGCTAAGAATAGGCCTCAGCTTTGGAGGTGAGAGAAGACCCTCCTGTCAGGAACATGGCGCCCAGTTGGGCCTCCCAGGAGGTATCAGGGTCTTGAGCAGAGAGGGAGGGAGCTGTCTTTCCAGAAATTCCTGCTAATGCCACTCTGGAAGTGTGTGAGAAAGCAGAGGAGGCGGGATTTCCTCCCACTTCATCAGAGGAAATGGACATGGCCCCGGGGTGGGGGCGGAGGGTCCCCGGCCACCTCAGGTGTGTGGGTGACACACGCGTGCTGGGCAGGCCTGTGGACAGCACAGCAAGGCTATTGCACAGTTTTGCTTTTGGAGCAGGCACCACTGGGGGACCATGCGGTGAGATGGCCTCCTGGGGCCCGGTGGCTGAGAGAGGTGTCCAGGGCAGATACTGCCAGGGGGCAAAGGCAGGAGCACATCAGAACCACAGGAGAACCCAGGAAGGTACCTAGGGCCTCCCCCCCCCCAAAAAGGACGAAGTGTGTGATATAAAAATCTCCAGAGCAGGCTGCTGGAACAAGCTAGAAACACCACTCTGTCTTCCTGTAACTTGACCCGATGGCCAGCCCCTAGCACAGGGGCCGGTGTGGGTCCTTGGGACCCTTATGACCAGAGCAAGGAAAGGGGGACGCAGGTGCCAGATGCTCACATCCCCCCCTCCCCTAGGATTGGGTCCAAGTCCCGGGGGAGGCCAGCCGAAGCCAGCAGCAAAGGACGGACTTTGCATCCTGGACAAGAACTGAAAGAATATGGAGGTAGCCGAGAAACTCAGAGAACAGATACATCCTCCTGATCAGAGTTCTCAGGGGTCATCAGAATTAGAGAATCCTACAGGCCTTTGACTTCTGACCTTCCCCAGAGAACACACACATCTTTTAGAGCCTCGGGGGTTCATTGTGCGGCTGAGGTATTTATCGGCGTGGAGCATCGCCACTGGCATCTGTGAGCTATCTGCTGGAATGGGGAATGCCAAGCACGCGATTGCTGTGGCGCGAGCAGGAGGGCGCTGTCTCCCGGAGGGGCGCCGGCTAGTGTTCCTCCAAGTCCAGGGGAAGCCTGGATGCGTGGTGTGTGGGCTCTCTCTGCTGCTCTTTGGGCTTCCCAGGCAAGAAGGCGCGGGGCGAGTGGAATGCTCTCTCGTCAAAGGAACCTGTTCCTCGGCCCGGGAGAAGCTCTGTAATGATCTCAGCACCATTTATTTATTTTTCCTGGCATCTCACTACTTTTCTTGCACATAAGAGGAAGCGCAGATCTACCGGGGGTGGAGGGACCACCACGCCTTCAGGAGAAGGAATCTGCTGGACACAAACCTCCCAGCAGCTGTGCAGCGTGAACACACACAGACCTGCGGACGAGCTGCTCTCCTGACAGCCAGGACCCCGTCCCGTCTCCTCCGGGCTCCGAGCGGGCAGAGAACATCCTGTGGGCTGCTTAGCCCTAAATCACCCGGAGCTTTACAATGCTCCATATCCTCCTGGAGACACACAGGAGCTCAGGCTCATGTGAAGCATTGATCTGGAGGGGATTTACGAGCTCCAGGAGGGAGCACTCTCCCCAACCAACCTCTCTCAAATTGTTTTTGATACTTATCCCAAGTACTTGAAAACCACTTAGAGAGTCGTGAAGCGTGTTAAGGCCACCATTCATCTTCTAAATGTTCCAGGAGCATGGAGGGGGCCTAGGTTGGCCTACAGGTGGGAAGGGTGTCTGGATGGGAGCACCCTCTCCCCACACCAAATGGAAGACGCTATGTTGTGCAGGCTTGCTGGACCATCCCTGCGCAAGGAGAGTTGCCGGGGACATGCCTGCAGGAAGGCCCAGAGGCCGTGGTGACTGACTGCCGCTCAGCTCCACTTCGTGAGAGCTCCGTCTGGACTGGCTCTCGTGAGCACAGCCAACTGGCTCTTTCCCCTGGCAACGGCAGTTTGGCTGGGACGCCCACGTCACTTTCCACCTCTCCCCTCTTTGTTGCTCGGTTGCTCACTTTCAGCAACGGCTGACTAATCATCTGGCTGGAAAGAAGATGAACACTTAGAAGTAATGTTGGTCCCATTCCATATAAAAATTAAGGATATGCTCTAGGAAGTTCATAGCAATGGAATCCTCTTGAATGAATGAGGTAGGGAGTGTGAAAGGCAAGTGAGCAAGCCCACTCTTGATGATATCGGTGCTGGGTTCTCCCACAGAAGTCAATAGAGAACTCTAAATCTCTACCATAATGTGAGGAGGCACGGTTCCCTGAGGACACTGGACAGGCCAAGGCACACAGAACAGGGACTTACAGAATTCTCAGTGAGGGAGCAAAAAAAAAAAAGCCTATTACTTGTGTCCAGTGGTTTTCATACTAATTTGCCATTTGGCAGGAATTTATTTTCTAGAATAAAACAAAGCTGCAGTGTAATGTGGAACCACTGCTTTTTAGGGTGAGGCAAATAGAAAGTTCTGCATAGACACACGCGCACACTTTCTTCCCATTAGAAGTCAGTCTCTCCTTTTAGGTGTCTGGCACCATGCTCAAGCATCCTCCGTTGGGGGGATTCCTACGCTTTCACATCATTCTAGAGATCCACATCCATGCTGGTCCGATTTGGCACTGTTATTACATATCACCCGGAAATCTACCCCTTGTCTTCCCCCAGTGGACTCTTTCCTGCCTCCTCCCAATTCAGCCTCCGGGACAGGAAGTCCAGGGGTTATGTCTGGTGTTGGTTATACTATCCCTCTCCCTTGCAAAGCGCCTTTCAAGGTCCTGGGGCTGGGGGACAGAAGAGGAGGGAAAGGTCCTGCTCTGACTTCATGCTCAGGTATCTGATTGCTATGTTGGTTGTTGCGATCATTGACTTTCCTAAAGGCAATACTCTTTACATTATTATATCTCTATATTATTGCTAATAGTGAGTGCAGAAATCAATTAACATTTCCCCAGTTAAAAAGGACTTCTGTCAATGTCAACATGTTTCAAGGGTTTCTCAAGATTTAAGTAACTTTCAAGGTTCTTTGTTTTGATATATTATCATCATCATTACACTTATTTGTGGTTTCCGAGAGGCCAGAACTGGCCGATGCTGACAGAGCACACTGAATCACCTGTATTTTGTCCAGTACGCCGGTGCTGTCCATCCTGCTGGCCACATTTACGGTGTTGCCCCAGATATCATACTGTGGCTTCTGAGCTCCAATCACACCAGCTATCACAGGTCCATGGTTAATACCTGCGACACATCAGAACCGGGTGAACGAGATTCAAGTTACAGCGACTGTCTCAAACAGAAAAGCTTTCCAAGGATATTTTTGAATTATCGTTACTAAACAAACATTAGCCCAACCCATGGGATTCTAAAGCAAAGAAAAATAATTGTTTTCCCTTCTTAACCTTGATTTTTGCTCATGTGCCCATTTATCATTATTATTCCGTTGGCTATACTTTTAAAAAACTAACTATAATAGTTCCCTATGTTGCTATAGGATCATAAACAAGAGATGACCACTGTGTCTTCCAATAGCTGTTAATGTTAATTTTGAAATATACGTCTTTCTGTTTGAAATAGCTACACTGAATGCATTGACCGGCAGTTCTGCTGCTGCTGGACTTTTGGGTTCCTGCCGCCATCTTGCCGAATGCACCACTGCCCAACACCACAGCTGTGTTCTCTACCCGCCGTGCACTGTTCCACGCGCTTTACACGTACAAACTCCTGTGGTTCTCACAATAGCCCATGGGGTGGGTACTGTCCTCATCACTTCCGGTTTCAGGGCAGGAAGCGGAAGACGGCCCCATCAGACAGGCGGTAGATGGCAGAGGCAGTTGGCTCTATGGCCCCTGCTTGTAAGGACACTGCCGTCCGATCTCTGCCACAAGCGTCCCATGCACAAGGCTTCTTCCCACCTTGAGGGCTGTTGCCTTTGATAATGTCCCAATGGCAAGTTTACTGAATTCCAGAAGAATGTGTTTGTGCTGTTGATCTCCACTGCTAAGCCACCTTCCAAAAGGACTCCCTTATAACGTGCACTGTGCTAGTGAGGGAGTCTACCCATGTGGGCATTAAAACAACCACAAATCTTAGTATGGGCAATATAGATTCAGATTTGAGGAGATTCTGGCACTAGACGCTACAACTGGTAAGACTGGGGGAGGGTCCCAAGAGCCTCGTATTTGGAGGGACGGGCTGGCCCCTGTGGGCAGGTGTGACCCACAGAGGGTCTCCAGACAAGTGGTGGGAGGCCTCTCAGGCTTTGTTGCTTGGGTTCTTGACCCCCTTGTAGTTGGACTCTTTACAGCTCTGCATCCATCAGACTGAGGACAACCCCACCTCTGGCGTAAGCCTCCTCGTCAACTGTGATACCCTAGGGAGAGCAACCAGTTTGCTGGAGAAACTCAGGAGTCGCCACTCTTCAGCCCAGCTGGCCGAGACCTCACTGGTAGGACAGATTTCTTGCCATCCCGGCCTGCCCGTGTGACTTTCCGGATAATTAGGCACCCCAGACCACCGCTGACAGAGATGGTGGTGGCTTGACTGCCCCCTCAGTTAGGAACTGTGATTATAAACCCATGGTTTATTACGTGCAGACACCTGAGCTCTGGGTGCACTGAAGCCTTGTAAGTCTGATCAACTTCGCTAATCAGAGTGGCCCAGGATCCTCCCCCACCCTGTGCACCAGGTAGGATAAGTCCTTGTCCCAGGATCAGTTCAAACAGGCAGACCCCACAGGTATTCTGGGAGTGGTGTGGAGGAAGACCAGAGAAACAGAAATATTGACATTGGTTGATTATGCCCCCTACATTTTCTGCTGGCTCTAGGACCCCTGCCTCACTGCAGAAGTCACCTTGTATTGATCAAGGAGGGGGTTTCTGGGCGATCCCATTTCCCACTCCCGAACTGCTTAGCGTGTACGGTTTGTTACAGATCTAAGGCCAAGCTTCCTCTTTGCAATGGAGAGGTAGGCGGGAAACACAGTACGGACATTGTTCCATAAAATCTTTGAAGGTATGCAAGAGGTGAGCAAGAAATTCTGCTTTGCTTTTGCCGAGTACTCAACAAAGCTCACACTCTGCTTTAGATCCTCAAATAATTTATTCCAGCTGCTGGCTGGTGTTCTGGAGCCCCTGTGCCATCAACTTTTCTGCTGGCTGCTGAGTCCTGCTTGGTCAGTGCCTTGCTAGGGGTGGGCAGGGCACTGCGGGGAGAGCCTGGCCGATGATTCCTGGCACGGGGTCAATCTCTGTGCAGCAATGTGCTCGAATTTTGGTTCCCGCTAACCGACTGATTCTGTAGCCTGACCCACAGAAAAGGAGCTAGGAGTGAATTCAGCTCTTATTTGTATCCTTTTTTTTTTTGTGAAATATTACTCTTCCAAGTTCCTACCGTGAACTGCCACTGGATGGCACTATGCACCCAAGCGCAGCCAGGAAGCCGCCCCCTTAGCAAGGCCCAGGGCCAGGGAAACACTGAGCTTAGGCTTCCTTAGGAATCTAAAAGAGCTGGTATGCGTGGTGATACTGTAACTAACGGTATATTCAATAATCAGTGTAAAGTAAGCACTCAATACATTCCTATTGAAGAGGTTCTATTCAGTTACTTACCTTAATTTGGAAAATATGGTTATGGTCTAGACCAAGGAAAAGGCTTTTTTTGGATGTAACAGGTGACCAGTGCATGGCTGCCCATCTCACCTTGCAATGAAGAAGGGCAGGGTTGTTTTGGTCTGTATATGCTTTTCAACAGAGCGGATCATGCTGCCAGGTCATAGATTTTTTTTTTTTTTTTAAATGAGAGTAGTTTGAAAGTTTGAGGAGCTCATTCTCTAAGCTGTCAAAACAATCAAGAGGCTCTAGGGTCAAGGGGACACCTCTGCATCTGATGTGGTCAGCAGGCCGTGGGGCAGCCCCCCCCCCGCCCCCACCTGGCCCCTTCTCACCTCTGGAGAAGGCAGCCCCTCACAGAGGCCTGCTGTGCCTGGAGGTAAGAAAGCAGGAAGGAAAAGGTGTCCAGATGCCGATAATTAACAGCACATGCGAGCAGCAAAAAGGCCACCTTTAGCTCCAGGCATGTATAATATTTCCAGGTTTTAAATTCATAACAAATGCACAGCAAAGGAAGAAAATCGCTCTAAATTTTGGGATTTTTTTTTGTTTTTAAAGTGGAAATCTGTATGCAAAAGAAATGAAAAGCCATTCAGATGGAATTTATTACAAGAACTACTCCTGTGTGGACTTGCTTTCAGAAGAAGCAAAATGTGTTGCCAACAGGAACATTAAATGGTCAAAGAAGCTCTTACCATCCTGAATGGCCATGGCCATGATGGCAAACGTGGCCAGACAGCTATGTGCTAAGCTGACGGTTTCAAGCACACTTTTTATGTTTAGAGACATTTGAGAAAGGCAAGGAAGCATGCAACATGCTCATGAGTCAACTTAAAGAAAGGGAAGAACTTACTAGAAAAATTTTCAAAAGAAATTTAGAAAGAATTTTTAAAGTATTTTAAAAAGAAATTATTTTAAGGAAAGTTGGCCTTTTCTGTTAGACTTGAACATCCAATCAGAAAAGCTATGGCTATTTCAGAACCTGGGACATATGTTTGGGGTTCTTGGGGATTGTGACCCCCAGGGGTGTGTGACTATTTCAACAATTCTAAGATACCTCTAAGATACCTGGCTTGCAGAGGGACCCCAGCTGGAAGGATGAGGCAGTAGGACTGAAATCCAGCCCATGGTCCTAAACACAGTGCTCACAGCCTGGGTCCAACCAAAGGGTATTTTGTTTTCTAACCTGTACAAAAGTGTCTCAGAGGCTCGTAACTTCCCTGAGCCTGCCCCACCCCCAAATCCAGTCCTCTTGCCCGCAAAACACAATGGCATGGCTCTACCCCAACATTTACAGCGAGTCCATCCCTCACGCCATGCCTCCCCCACACCTGCAAGATCTCCCTACACAACATACCCACTCGCAGCTTGAAGTCGTTGAAGGAGTGCTTGTTGATGGCGTCCAGTTTTGCCACCAGGGCAAAGGCAAACTCCACCATGGTGCCAATGTGCATGTATTGCCTCTCGGGCTCCTGAACAGAAACAAACCCAGGTGGGGGGGTCAGAGCTCAACGAGCAGGAAAGTGGTCCCTGAGTCACAAGGCCGGGCTCCAGTCAGGAAGAATGCTCGAGGCTACAGCCGCAGCGGACATTCTGTGAGGATCACCCCTCATCACAAGGAGGCCTGGTGCCCCATTTCATTTTTTCTGGCCGTGGGGAGACCTGAGACACTAGAAGACACGGAATACCCAGACAGAAACTGCCAACAGAAGATGCAGTGAGGAGGGGCGCCTGGGTGGCTCAGATGGTTAAGCGTCTGTCTTCCGCTCAGGTCATGATCCCAGGGTCCTGGGATCGAGCCCCACATCGGGCTCCTGGCTCAGCGAGGAGCCTGCTTCTCCCTCTGCCTCTCTCCCTGCTCATGCTTTCTCTCTCTGTATCTCTGTGTCTCAAATGAATAAATAAAATCTTTAAAAAAAAAAAAAAGATGCAGTGAGGAGAGCTGGCTCCTGGTTCTCCACTTGCCCCTCACACCCATCTCCTCCCGCCCTCCGCTGGACTCTGGCTTCCTGTTGGACTGACCAATGGGAGGGGTCGGGGAGGGCCGGGGGCGCCAGGGAGAGGGCTGGGGTCCATTCCTCCTCTTCCCCACTCCACACCCACCACAGCTCACCCCAGTTCTGGAAGTACTACATCTTCCTTTTGCCCCCATAGGAGAGGGGTGTTCTGTGTCCTCCCCAAATTCATAACCTCCAATACCTCAGAATTTGTATTTGGAGATTCTTACCTCCATCATTAAAGAGGGGAATAAGATTAAATTGGGTCATTAGATCACTTATCCAGTATGACTGGTGTCCTTATAAAAAGGAGATGAAGACTCAGACGCAGGGAGAAGACCACATGGAAACACAGGGGGCACACGCGTCTACACAGAAAGGACAGAGGCCTCAGAAGAAACCAACCCCGTCAGCGCCTCGACCTCTGACCTCCAGTCTCCAGAACCAGGAGACAATAGATTTCTGTTGTTTAAGCCTCTGTTAGGGCAGCCCTAGCCAACTAATACGGGCGGGGGGGCGGGGTCGACAATTTCCTGCCTTTACTGTCTCTGGGCGATTTATCATCCCTTGAGGAATAGTCATCATACATACAGAGCAGAAGGAAAGGACAAGTTCAAGGTTTCCATTGAAGGTAAGTGGAGATTTCTATCCTATTTACTATTAATTTATACTTTTATTTCTGTTACTCATTTACATTTACTATGAATTTCTAACACCTATTATATTTGTAATTCCTTTTGAAGATCTTTCTAAAATTTCTATTTTTGGTTACATTCTAAACACAGATTCTTTATTAGTATATGTATATAATTCATAAAATGTATTTCCATGTCCTGAAGGTTCCCGCTGCCCCGATACTTGATGGGGTGCACCGGGACGTGGGGTGACACTGGAGTCCCAGCCCCGTCCGGTGGGCCTGCCCACGCATCTGGGGCTTGTGGTTCCAAGGCATCCGTCTCAGCACTAGAATCAGTGTGGTCTCTCATCTCCCTCACTAGTCTGTGAGCTCCCCAAGAGCAGAGACTGTCTTCTATTAATCCGTGCCTCCACAACATGGAAGTGTGCCCAGGAAAAGCACCTGGGCACCTGGGTATTGAGAGATGGCTCTTCGACTGCATGTCGGGTAGCCAAGAGGAAATGCCTCGGAGGAACAGAGAGCATTGTCAAGCTTCGGTGGGAGGTGAAAGCCAATGGATGCTCACTGGGGGGGCATACACCCAGGAGGGGCCATTCACACACCCACTGAAGTGGGAGAGAGCTCCAAGGGAAGAAGAGCACACAGCGGGGACTGGGGCATCGGCCTCACCGGCTGGGGGAGAGGAAGGAATCAGTAAGGATACTGGGAATCCTTTTGAGAAGAGCTGGAGAGGCGGGCCTTTGTGGAGCTCACACCGTGACTTCTGGGACAAGTGTTCAATCCCGCTGGGCCCCAGAGGAGCTCAATCAGAGATGAAGAGAGCTCTCCAGAAGGCCAAAGGGGAGATCCTGGGTGAATGGGGCGGGGAGCATCCTCCACACAGGGGGGAGATAAAAGCCAGCTCTGAGGCTCTCGTGGGGATGAGGCAGAGGACGGTGGAGACAGTGAGCATATCCACCATATTTGAGGTGACAGGGCGGTGGGCAAAGCCAAGGCCAAAGGAGAAAGGAAAATGGCAACAGAGGTATTCCAGGAATCCACACAGCGTTTTAGTGACGGGAGTCAGGAAGGGTAGCACTACGCAAGCCTCTCGACGTGGGTACTGCTGACACCTGGGCCGGATCATCCCTTGTCCTGGGGGCCGTCCCATCCCAGCCTCCAACCACAGATGCCAGGAGTGACAGCACGGCCGCCTCCCAGGAATGACAACCGAAAATGTCTCCAGGCGATGCCCCAATGTCCCCTGGGGGCAAAACGCCTCCCCTCCTGAGACCACTGCGCTCAGTAATACAAACATGTGAGTAGGGAAGAGACAGTGCATTTCCAGTTCAGAGAGGAAGTTCTTCCTCTCCTCACATAAATTCTATCATTCTAGAGAAAGACCAATGAAATGTTACTGGCGCCATAAATCCTCAACTTCAAATTGTGCGAGAAAATCCAAACAACTTAACAGTTGGAACTACGGAACAGACTGTCAGCTAAGGTCGGCGAAAATGCAGAGTCATTTCTTAAGACAGCATTGCTCTTCCATCAGAGCTCCCTAATATTTCCTGTCTCATGACCCCCGGGGCAGGCGTGATTTGGGGGTTCATGCAGTCCTCTGGAAACATCGTGCTCCTGAATGGGCAGCACGAACTGTGAAATCAACAGGCAGAATCCCGTGTCACTAACATCACAACTGTCCCAGCAAGGAGCACAGATCTGCCAGGGGGTGGAAATGGTTTGCGTCCTACCAAACCATAACACAGCAAAGGAGCTTCCCTCCTCGATAAATTATCACCCGATCCGTTTTCATGCAGTGGGCTTAAGCTGGAGGTTTACATGACCTCAGTGATGAATGAAGAGACCGAGTTCTGGGAGTGGGGTTTAAATCCAACGTCAATAACTCACTGGGGCTTAGTAAGTCCTGGAAAAAAAATTATGCTCAGTCTTTAGAAGAGCTCAGTTCATTTCAAAAAGTCCTTATAACTCAGCTTTTGATAAATATTTGATGACAGTATAAAGCAGCTCTTTCTCCCACGATCGAAATGATTTCTGAAAGATGTCTCCAAATATTTAACCGACGTCCAGTGACACGGCGAGCAGACGCATTCCGAGCCCTGGAACACGTCTTGGAAGCTGTTTGCTTTGGAAATTCCACCAGCAAGGAAGGCCGCTTAAAGGAAATGTATGTTTATCGAGGTCATTTTATAACCCAAGTGACCGGTAAACACAGAGCTAATTCTTTAGGCTGAAATTAACATATTAACATACGTCTCCTCTCTTGACCTCTCCTCTTTCGTCTTTGCCTTTCTTCCCACCCATCAAATATTCACTGAGCACCTGCTGTGGTGGCATCTGTCTGATGCTGAAGGTTTAGAACTGCTGCCTAGGAGCACTCTCCCCTGGGAGATCCGATGCGACCTCACAGTTCTCTAAAGGGAAGGTCTGCTCGCTCCCAGGTGAGCTGATAACCACAGGGTGAAGACTGGCTCTCACGTGGTGGCTCCGAACACCTGAGTGTCAGGTACCTGTCGGAGGGCATGACTGGGACTCAGAACTCCCCAGCGTCAACCCAAACTCCAAGGCATGAAAACATACTTACGGAGAACGGTCCCATCTGTGGTTCCCTCTAACTCCCCTGAACTTGGATTCAGGTGGGCTCTCACTCTTTTCCACCGATCTCACTTTACAGAGAACGTATTTTATTAAAATGCACATTTCGGGATGTTCCGGCAAGCATGCCCCCCACCCCCACCTTCACATTTTAAACGATTTTCCAAGAGGAAGTTAGTTACCAAGCACATGGCTCACTGTGGACCCATTGTCATGGTTATGAGGGCTCGTACCCGACAGGCCTGGTTTTTAGATATATTAATGAACGAGTGACAAGATCGTCCCCATGAACACTGGGACGCCGTACTTGTGCCGGCTGCTGGAAATTTCCGAACAATTAATAGCATCAGTGTGTGCATGTATGTATTTAATCCTCATGGTGAGTCCCATGAAGGACTTCCTGTCTTTATCCCCATTATGCAGATGGGGAAAGGGAGACCCTGGACTGTTAACAACTTGTGTAAGTGGCAAACCAGGCGTCTGACTCCAGGTCCCGTCTTAGCTGCCATCTTGCCCCCCTCCTTGCACGTGTCTAGAACGTGGTCGGACCTTGGCTGTTTGCGTTGTGTGTATCATCCTCAACTTCGCATCGTGTCTTTGACTTTCCCTCCACTTCAGTTTATTAATTGTTAAACCTTTCGCATTGCATTCATTTTTGTGAGCTTCCTCAGGGATAGATTTACGTAAAATACGCACAAACAGGTAGACAAATAGGTAAGCGGTTTTCCTTGATCGCCTTGCTGGTAAATGGTGGCAGGGGGGTTGGAGGATGAGTTTAAGAGATATTCAGCTGATGCGGAGCTATCCCCCGGAACTGCTCATTAATGGCTCTGGAACTAGCCATGTGGTTGGCTGGAATTGTACTTGGATATCTTAGTGCACGCTCAAACTGTGTATCTAAAACTAATATTATTATTTTACCTTCCACAAGACAGCTCTCACTCTTGACTCTTGTGCTTTGCTAATGGCGTCATCAGTTGCAAATCCCTGTATCAGAAGCCTGAGATGCTGGCAAGCCTGGCCTTTTGTGCCCCCACCCCCCCCAACCCCTCAGCTCCTAAGTCCGCCTCCCATGGGTTCATTTCTGCCGCTCACTTCTTCCTTTATTTTCCCAGGACCATGGTTTACACTCTGACCACTACTGGCCCGAAGGCAGGAAGTTCCCCCAAATACCTGCCGAAAGCTTTGAGTCAGGCAACCCTGGGTTCAGCCCCAGGTCCTATGACCATCAGCTGTGTGGCCTTGGCTGAGTCACTTAATTTCTCTGGGCGCCAGTTTCCTTATCTGTGATGGGCCGATAACCGCCTATCCCCCAGGGTTGTGGGCAGGGTGCCATGAGGCAGTGAAGTGAATTCAGTCTGTATCCCTGGGGCTCAGGATTTATTTCATTCCTTTAATGATGGTTTAGAGAAACATGTCACTCTGCTTGACATGAAAAGCAGCTAGGAGGAAAATGTCAGTCAGAAACTGTCTCAGGCCCCAGTTTAGAACTTTCTCCCTGTGCACACATGAAGCATCCTACAGAGATGTATGGCTTTGACAATGACCCGAGTGTCTGACATTTCCTGAGTCTTTGAGATTTGCAGTAGATTTCGTGAAGAGTAATGGTCTCGTTTCCTTCAGTCTTCAGCTTCCCGTCAGGAGCATGAAAGTAGGAAGACATTTCTCCCTGCTTACAACACATCATGAGGGAGCTCTGGTGTCTGTACAAAAATGCACAGCAGAGACCAAAACTATTTTCTCCTTTTCCAGTAACGGGAACTATGGTTATTAGTTTCAAAGTGTGCTTTAGCTACTATGAAACCACGGCAGAAGGTCTCAGAGTGACTCCTCACTTCTTCCCTAGTCAATTTGGCAGAGTCCCTCTGCGATGCACTGAATGTTTGTGTCCACTCAAAATTTATATGTTGAAGCCTGATCCCCAGTGTGATGGATTTGGAGGTGGGGGCTTTGGGAGGTGGTTAGGTCATGTGGGGGGAGCCCTTATGATGGGGTTAGTGCCCTTACCAGGAGGGGCTGGGCAGAGCTTGCTTCCTCGCCCTGCCTTCCACCATGTGACACACAGCAAGGAGATACCATCGGCAAACCAGCAGGAGGGTCCTCACCAGACACCCGATCTGCTGGTACCTTGGCCTCGGACAGACCAGCCTCCAGAACTGTGAGAAATAAATGTTGTTTGTCACTCAGTCTCTGGCAGTTTGTTAGGGCAGCTGACTAAGATTGCTTCCAATATTCCATGTTCCCCAGCACTGAAACTGTTTGCACTCACCTTTCTAGGACTGTGAACTCCAGAGGGCAGTCATGAGCAGGTACCTGGCATCTGCCACGGTGGGGAAAGAAAACATCTGCCAGATGTCCTAATAGCTAAATAAAATCTAGAACAGCCAAGCCAGAGACGGAGCCATAAACCCCGAGTCCGTGAGTGCGGATGGTAAATGCTCATTGCTCATTGCTTTGCTGGAAGCTCAGTTTCGCTAATACACAGGGTGAGCGAGTACAGGAATCTCGTGGGTGGGTCCCATGGAGCCTGGGATCTGATCTGGGGCACGGAGGGAGCTGAGTAAAGGAGAAACGTTTGTGCTAGTTGGCAGCGGTGTCTCTATAGGGCAGACTCGGCAAGAACCCGATGGAGCAAAAGACGGTGCTTAGTAACAACCCTCGAGCTACAGCCCTGGGTCTGCTGGTGCATTTGTTTGGATATAATAAATAAACTACTACATTTACTTTTAAATGCTTTTAAAATCAGGTAATTTTTACATAAAACTAATAAATAATTAAATAGAATAATTAAAAAGGGAATAAGACTACAAAAGCCTTATAAAATTTTAAAAAGCACAGTCCGCCTGCCACGGTGAAGAGTAAGATCTTCCCAGCACCTCCTGCCTCTCTGCTTCTTCCCTCCCCCTGTTTTTTCTGGTTCCACAAAATATTTCTTTTCAAAGCATTGCTGGCCATGGGTATTGATCTCCTTGAGACTGTGAATACGAGCTAAAGGTCGGGCTTATTATGGCAATAACATAATCAAAGCAGGAATTTGAGTGAAAGTTTTCATTCCTGTATTTTGGGTTCAACTTATCTAGGTTCTTAATAATATTTGACAAAGATCAGAACCATGTACACAGTTGCTAAGACCAGGGAAACCCCGATCGTTGATTAGGGCGTGCAGGATGGACTTCCTCTACGATACGGCCCGTAGAGCCCCTCAGAGGTGGAGTGGTGAGGCTCCAGGGTGCGGCGGAGGGGATGAGGCCAGAGGGAGTGTGGTGGACCGTGCAGAGAACACGCCGGGTCTAAATGAAGCAGCTACTTCTGTGTCCTAGCTGCTGATTATTGTCATCAGGGATGAAGATCAGGTAGATAAGCTACCAATTTTCAGGAGAGATGATCTTTTTTTTTTTTAGTGAACTGTCCTTTTTCTAAAAATAATACTCTGTAAGTCAAGAAAAACATACTTGTAACCACAATCTGCTCTCACGGATTCCAGTGTGAAGGCCATGGCAAGAATAAGCAGGAGACTTTGCAGCTGTGGGGCCTGGAAGCGTTGTGGGGCCGGGGGCGGGGGGTCCTGGCAGCGAAGGGAAGGGCAGCTCACTTCCGTCACAGCTCATGTGTTCCTCCGGCGCGTGTTCATGGAGGTATGAGTGGGGTTAGAATGCCAGCCCATTCTCCGCCTAACGTTTCACTTTTTGACAAGTGCCTGCTTCTTTTTGAAAACAACAGTCAGTTGTTATGCGTAATGCAACCAACCATTTAGCCGTGTTGTCTTCGAGCTTCAAATGAGAACGCACTGTTTCATTTGAAAAATACAAACGAAGCAAAACAAAGGCAGACATAACAGCCCTGCTCTGGCTAGGTGTGGAGAGGTTGCTATGTCTCTGCGCTCCCCGTGCGTACAAGGAGAAAATGAGGAGGTACTTAGGAACACGCGCTAAATTTCAAAAGGCTTTCATCCAGGTAGCTTTGCCTCTTCTTGGATTTAAGAAAAGCACATTAATCCTTGATAAACCCAATATATTTTGCAAATTGAATGTCTTTTGTTGTCAAACTAAGTATGTGGCTAAACAATGAATAGAAAGGTTTTTTTTTTTTTGGCTTAGAACTAGAAAAACAAGTAGATAAGTTACAGGTACGTTACAAAGGGCAGAAGAGACATTCATTTCTTTGATATGTATCAAGTGTGGTATGCCCCCCACCCCAATCAAATGTAATGCACTTTCCTTGCAGAAGACTTGCACTGCACTTCCAAGTATTTCTAGGATGACCTTCCCAAGATCTAATTAAACGGCCTACATAAAAATAGCTCATACTGAGTAAACTCCCCGCATGGACGTAATAGCTCATACTGAGTAAACTCCCCGCATGGACGTGATGACATATCCTACTGCATTTACGTCCCAAACCCTTATATCCGTTCTGTTGGAGGGAGCAATTGTATCAATATGCAAAACAGTGTACAAGTCACAACTGTATTATTATTATGGCTATTAACATTTTTATTACCTGCTCTGGCCATGGAGTATTTTGCATATTAATGCAGTCTTCCCAATAGCCTTATGAAATGTGTATGCTCCCCATTTGATGTAAGGAAACTGGAGTGTAGAAAGCTGAGCTATTATAACCAGTCATGAGTGGTCTCACTTGAAAGTCATGCTCTTTCCGCTCTACCATTCAGTAGTCACTTATGGACAGAGTGGTGACTGGTAAGAAGTCAGGAAGCAGCTCACGGGTAGCTAAGAAGGTCGGTTTGTTGGTGGCGGTGGCTGAGGGCAGGAGGGATGGGGTACGCAGGCCGGGATAGGTGTGCCGGGCTCAGGCAGGAAGCCGCAGGGACTGAGTGGTGCCGATAGGAATTCGGCACAGACGTGAACGCGGTGCAGGAGGGGCTGGTGAAGGAGCTGGCGGACCAGAGCTCTGGACCAGCAGGTGAGCCCTGCCCTGGAGCGGGCAGCCCTGCTCTCTCGCTGCTTGTTCTCTCTTTGAACTTGGGTCAATTAGTTGTCACTGCTGTGCCTCAGTTTCCCGTTCTCCATCTGTGGCATGGGCGGTTGTGGGGGGGGAGGGATCTCTTCAGCTTGTTAAAAGCAGACTCAGGAGGCATTTAGGAAGTGTTCACAAACGTCAGGGGGGAAGAGGAGAGGGTTTCTATCAGGAGTAGCAGGTCTGTAAAACATAGGGAAGGAAGCGAAATGCTGTCTGGGCAGTAAGGTGGGCACATGTTCCATCCTCCACTGAAAAACCCAGCTCAACGCTGTGCACAGCGCCCCCTGCTGGGGACTCTGGGGGAACACCACACCAGAAGATGAGGGTGTCGGAAACTGGCTGTCCATGGAGAGCCGGGAACGTAGGCCTGGCCCCATGGTCAGGATAGGCGATGATGGTGTTGGCAGGGGCTGAGACTATGCGGAGGGGATGGATCGTGGGTCGAGTCTTAGGTGAGGCCCCTGAAGGAGAGGCGGTGTCAGGGAAAGAGCACGGACAGTGTCCCCCAGAGAGGCACCACAGGCAACAGGCAGCCCAGCGGAGGACCGGAAGCTAAGGAGGAGGGGCTTCTAGGTGAAGGTGACCAACAGCTTGATCGGAGCCTGCAGACAGGACTCCGAGAACGAGCGCTCAGAGCATGCGACCCGACTTGGATTCTGGAATGTAGAAGTGCTTCCTGCTCTTCAAGGGTAGGATTTGTGGTGTCAGTGTTGGTGAGGGTGAGGGAGGAAGTGGGAGGTGCAGAGTAAAGGTGGTGGATGAGGACTCTCGGTCTACAGAGTGTGCCTGAGGGAAGGGAGAGACCCTGGTTGAAGAGCCAGGGTCCGGAGGAGGCACAGTCGGACACGTTCAGCTTCACGGGACAATGGGGGATGCGCCCACCCCACACACCCAATGCTGAACGGCTCTTCACACGGCAGCGTCTCTGAGAATCTCTGCTCTGAGGCCCTGCCAAGGGACCGATAAGTGGCTATCGGCGACCTAAGGTCTGGAGTGGGTGCAGTCAGGTCAAGTGCCCTAAACGGCGCACCAGGGGAGACTGGCTGGAGAGGCCTCAGAAGCAGGGCTGGGGTTAGGTGAGGTGAGCGGGGGACTCCCCTCAGGCACAGCATTTCAGGAGGCACCAAAAAGCACAATAGTCATGATAAATGACATCCTCATGCAATATTTTCAAAATAAAAATTAATGCAGAAAAGTCCAAAATGAACTAAAATACCAAAAATTTAAATCAAGGTTAGTAGGTGGAATGAATTGTTTCCCGCCAAAATTCCTATCTTGAAGCCTTTCAATAAACCCTCCCTCCAAGATCTCTCTCTCTCTCTTTGCCCTGTGAGGACAGTGAGAAGGGGGCCATTTACCAGAAGGAAGAGAGAGTTCACCAGCCCTGTATCCTGCAGGAACTTGATCCAGGACTTGCAGCCTCCAGAACCACGAGACAATCCGTGTCTGCTCTTGGAGCCCCTCAGTCTGTGGTGTTCCGTTCCGGCGGCCCTAGCTGACTAAGAGCGTAAGTGCCAAATGCCTCACAGCCTCAGCAAAGAGGAGAAATGTCCCTTCCTCTATATCAGATTTTATGGTATTTTTTTAATGGTTAACTTTTCCCATAACATTAAAGGTGCTCAAAAAGTAGAAGTTTGCTTCCATCAAAACCAGGAAAATAAAATTATCATCAGTTCTGTTTTCGGTATAAATAAGGTACTTAAAATTAAAATAATGTTATACATTTTCATACCTCTATTTTACAATTTTCCAATAGTTTTTCCAATATTTAATGTTCTGTCAATAAAAATCTAACTATTAAAAATATACAATACCACCTATACAGGGCTACACATTTCTCCGTTTGCCTCTGGCACCAAGATGGCTTGGGAGGGCACTGCTCAGAACCCGAGGTAAGACTCTTCTAAGGTTTCTTTTATTGCTCATTTATTTTACTTTTCCTTATTACTAAAGTAATGCCTGCCCACTAAAAAAATAATAAACTGGAAGCAAACACCCAAGGAGAAGAGCAAACGGAATACCTATCACCCCATCCACTTGGAAAACTGCTAGCATTAACTCTGAGTCAGATGGTTCACGTTCTAGTCTCAGCCCATGATATTGAGGAAAAAGAGCAGAGGGAGCTCTGTTCAGCACGCCGCTGTTTCTCTGTCCCTCCCTTGCTCCATCCGGTCTGTGGGAGGTGGGTGTGGGAGAGGGAGCAGAGCATATGGGCTCAGCCCTTCTTTTCTTGGGAGGAATCGGCCTGCCTACAACGAGCTGTGCTCTGGTAAGTTCTGTTCCTCTGAGTTGCACCCACCACCTCTGCCTCACGGCATACCTGTCCCGGTGCCATCAGGGAGCCCACTGCCCTAAAAGGAAGGGGTGGGGATCTTGTTTATTGAACCACAAGCTACACAGCATATCTATACACACAAATATGCACACACACACACACACACACACAGAAACAAAACACCACATAATAGAAAACCCCCTCAAAACTATAGTTAATTGAATGAAGATACTCAATTTTGCCCAAACCACCTTTTCGTCCAAATTTTTCGGTGGTCAATTTGGTTTTTGTCCTCATTGTTTTTAATCAAAAGACCAAGAGCCGTCTTTTAATGAGTCATCCTAAGATAAACAGCTCTCATCTTCTACACTTTCTTGTATATTTATCTGGTATCAAGCAGCCACCAGATGGGTTGTTTTTTCCTCCCCCTGTTGACCAGAGAAAGGAGTTCTATGAACAGAACCTGAGAAGCCTCTGGAATTCCCATCTGTTTTTTCATTAGGTCTTGATCACTGAGGTTTAGGCTGTACACACAGCACAGCTTATCAGTCAGTGCATGGCCGTTTGGGCCCCAGGGAGGATCTATGGGTGGACCTGAGGCCCCGTGTGCTGTTGTGTGGTCGATACGTCTGTACCTGGGCATGCTCCTGGCTGGGCACGGCACTCAGACCCGTCGCTGCCATGTATGTGCTGCCAATGGTCTTGATCTTTTCAACTCCACTGAATTTCGGCTTGGACAGCAACTGTGAAGCAGTGACAAACATTCAGTGACTCACCTGGGTGCACTTTCTAAAGACAGTCTCAAACTCTAGTTCACAGTAATGGGAATATGACTTATTTCAACCACTGCTTACTCACACTTTGACCTTGGGCTTTGGTGAGAAAGAACACTTTATATGTTCCACAAAGAGTGTGTCCAGGGAAGGAAATGCAGTATAATGGTTTACTTACAATTAACATGAATAACCTTTTAAAATCTGGTAGTGAAGGAACTAGGGTAAATTATGATGCAAGTGACAATGGCCTCAAATAAATTTCCCAACTCTGGGTTTGAAAGGCTTAACACAAACATGATTCAGTCGGGGAGGTCTTCCATGCACGGGGAGCGTGATTTATGACCAATTATAATGCCAAGAGAACTGGCTTTTGCCTCTGAGCTCTAGAAGCTCAGTAAAGGGAATACTGATCTAGAATGGCTCCCCCCATCAGATCTGACCTGAATATTTCTTGTCCCAGGTCCTGGAACCAGTTACCAGCTTCCTACTGGCCTCCTTCCCATCCAAGTACATTAGGACTTGAGGTGGGAGGGAGAGTAGGTAAAAATAAGAGCAGAAGCTGTAGGAAAGAGAAGGGGTGGAGAGAGGAAGGGAAGGACACTCTGAAAGGTTCTGTCCGTATCTGCTCAGGAGGACAATGGCACCAACTGAGGACTGGAAACATCCTGACCCTTTGTTGGTAGTCCTGCTTTTGGGCATACCAGTGGGAATCTCTACTTGCCATGCCTTCACCATAAGTCTTGAGTCAACCTCATGGTCACAGTGGTGGGAACAGAGAAATGCACAGGTCACACAAGACATTTAGAAGGCTGGCCTGAATCCATCCTACCACATCAGTAATTTCATCACTGTATTTCAAAGTTCCATGGATCCTGATGAACCTATGTTCATGTATGTCAATTTTGCTACATTTCGCTTGATATCTATAAGAATGATGTAGCATCAACACCCTTAAAACCATAGGCGGGTTTGTTCTTAACCAAACAAAACACATTATTCTCGATGCAGGCAGAATATTGGAAATTGAAAAATGACACCCATTTCAAACTCTGAAACATATACTTTGTCCCCTCTAAAATATATTATCCCTCACACAGACTGCTTTTTCAGTAATAAAGCATGTCATCCCTGCACAGTTCAAGTTGATATCTGACCTTGGAGTATGCCGAGACAGACATGCCAATAATCTACTATGATAAAAAGATCCATTATCTCTTTTTATATCAAGAGATAAGCAAGTATTCCTCTTGGAGCTCAAGCTTTTTGAGAAAACTCACGAGCACACTGGAAAGACATTTTATTGATATTGATTTTGGTACTTGTTCCTAGGAATCATACTATCTCACACATAAAATGTATTCCTCTCTCCAAAATTAGTCAAGGACAATTAGAGAGCAAAAGGATTTAATTTTTAGCCAGCAACCACAAATTACACCAAAAGACATATTTTAAGATATGCCACAAGACTGGACTAACTTCAAATGCAATGGTCACAAGAATGCCAAAGTGTGGGACAGGGGCTACCCCTACCTGTCAAGGGTAATTCTCAAGTACTTACATCATCAAAGTCGGCGATGATCTCATTCAGGAGCCGAAGGCATTCCAAGCCCTCCTTGTTCACATCTGATTCTGTGTAGAATTCTTTGAAATCCGGAATAGAGGCAAACATGACGCAGACACAGTCATAGGACTGGTGGTATAACTCCTGCCCAGGAGAAAGAGAAGAGCTGAGCACTAGGAAACCTTTTCAACGAACACACTCTTAGGGCAAGTGTTTCTTTATGCTAGAACCGGTGAAGAAATCACCCAGTGCCCCACTCCACCTCCTCCCCCATACCAGCCCCAACCCATTCCAGACCCTGGCCATTGAAGGCAGGTGAAGGCTTCTAAGGAACAGGACGCAGGCTCTGAATCCTCAACACAGTGCTTCCACTGCCACTATCAACTACTAAGAGGGGTCCTTCCAGTAAAATCCTCTCTGCCATCTCTACCTTAGACCATGACAAGAGATCACAGACTTTTGGCTTAGGAAAGAAGTATCCTTTAAGCAACTGAAGGCAAACAAATGATCTCCCAAACTACTGTATTGGTTTAACATGACTTGTGATGGCTACATCCTTTGCATTGAGGTCTTCATGCATTTTGTTCTTTAGTGTCTCCTGAAAGGAGCAGATGAAACCCATCGAGGTACTTCTCAATTACACTGGAAAGAAGCAGTGAAATTCTCCAGGTTACTTATTCATACTCAAGCCTTTTGTTTTTAAATAGAAAGAGGCTCATAGTTTTTCATCGGTAGACATGAATAAAATTACAATGTCTTGCCAATACAATTTTAAGGTGTTTCAATGTTTTCAACATACAACCTTCAAGTTCAGTGGCTGTTTCAGAAAGGGAGGGTTGTTATGTGGGCACAGGGGCTGGTCCTGGGTGTGAAGAGCTCTCTTCCCACTGGTGCTGGCTCTTCAGGGCCTGCAGGTGACACAACACGGGCAGGAAGGCCAGGTGCCGTGGTGGGCACAGTGCAGCGTGGGAAACACCCCCTCCACCAGGGACAGTGAGGAGCATTCTGTTAAACAAGATGGCCGACCTCCAAGTGGAGAAAGAATGCTGGTGGCCAGGGCTTCCTGTGTGCCTGGCAGGGCAAGGGAATCCACTCCACATGGACATTATCGTGAGCTCTGCTCTCTGGGGCACCCATATGAGTCCAGCAGGGAGAGAGCACTTCAACAGCCCTGTAAGTCCAAGGTTTGGTGGCCTCTCAGAAGAACCATTCTTCCCCCACAGAGGTCTCATAACAAACATCAGGACAATGGCGACCCATGAAGGTCATAACCACTTCCTGAAAAATCTAGACTCATGTCGGCTTCCTGTTCTCAGGGCCAACCACCCAGTAATGCCTTCTGCTCCTGCCTCACAATCTTCACAAAATACATGAACAATGCAATCAAGGTTTCTCTTTTCTACTCAGCTCTCAATATGGTTGAGCTGGCTGATTGTGCAGACCTGTACTTTGTCTCTCTGAGGAGTTGTTTCTGTGAATATTCATAACCTGGGAAGACAACATGAGACACATGTGACTGCCAAGCTTAGATTCTAGTAATGCTGACGAAGCCGGGGAGTCAGGGTACAGGGGAGAGAGAATCCCCTAGAAGCCTGTTCTAGTTAAAAATGCCAGTTTTATAAAAGAAATGTATATTGCACTGACTTCCCTGCTCCTCAGGAAAAGGAATACATCTGCAAGACAAAGAAATATTTTCTGTCCCCTGCATTTCCCCATTGTCTCCTGACACTGGCCAGAGTGACCGTCTGGGGAATGAGGATGATAAGAGGCAGGCCAGAAAAACTCAGCACTGACTCCACGCCCGCTGCCTGAATAGGCCACAGGCATGAACTTGACCCTGACTACACTCCTAAGAGGCTGGTGCTATTATCCTCAATGTACAGAAAGGGAGACTGAGATGGAGAGCGGTTACATTACTTGCCCAAGGTCGCAGTTACCAAGTCTGATGCACACTTGACTCTTATTAAACACTACACTTTACATGAGAACCTGCATCTCCTGATGACCACAGACTGTGCTGCTTACATTCAGGGGTGGTGTGGGCCTCCAACCTCGTGCAGGTCATGTGCTTTTACCTTTCTCCTTTCCCCCTGAGGTCTTCAAGGGCATGTGGAAATGGGAGACAATAAAACACAAGACTGAACCGACTGGCAGTTTGGATGAAGGTCCATTTTAACTGCACTGGTTTGGAGTCTAATAAAACAAGGTTTATCTACTGGAAGGAGTCTGGCGTGTTATCTCATTCCACTGTCCTCAAACAGGAATGCATGGGACGGTCACCAACGGGTCCCCCCTGACCAAGTGCCACCTGGGGTTGGCTCCAAGCACGTGCATGTTTTGGAGAAGGTCCATGGGTTCTTCTGCGGTGCAGCTGGATTACGAATCACAGGCTAAATGAGGAAATGGAAGGTCAGGGGAGTGGGGTGACACACCAAGGCTCCCGGCTGGCCTCAGGGCCAGGACTAACCTCTGGAGCCCTGGCTGGGCACACTGCAGGTGGTGAGTGCTGCTGGGGGCCTGGGCTGCAAACCACTCACCCACTCTCTCTACAGATCAGTCACTCGGAACCTTTGGGGAAACACCAAGGATGAGCGTGCATCTCTGGCCCCGGGGTCTCTGATTCAGGGCTCAAGGACTATTCTTGAGAAACAGGGAAACTTCACCAATGGGAAGCTTCATAAATTCCCTGGAGCCAGTGAAATGTGCAGGTCTCAGAACCATACCCTAAACTCATGAGAGGTTCCCTCAGGTCTTTGGGTTGGGCTTGGGCGCCAGAGAGGACCACAAGCTGATTGGTTGATGGCCTGTGCTTGTTTCAGATTTCTAGAGGATCTGGGCATGGGGGTAGGGCAAGTGGGCAGCCTTTGAGGAGATTTTGGAATTCAAAGTCTAGAATGGGTGACTCTCGTTGGGCACACTGCTGCCAGAATGTGTCCCCGAGCTTTGGAGTTAGAAATGACCTTAGGCATCATTTCAACACTTGCTCACACGTAACCACTCTGCCAGACAAGCTCAAGTAATTAAAAAATAATCACAGAACAACTGCATCTCTGTGCCCACTGCCCCTTTTAGTCTGCTGAGTGAGACCCGTTCTTCTTCTCCTACCCAATCCAACCCTGGACAAAGACTTGGGACAACCCCGTGGCCCTTTCTGTCACTGTTGGGTGATTCAAGTCCTCTTGTCAGTAATTAAAGTGCCCAGCCCAACGAGTGGTCAAAACTCAGAACCTGGCTGAACTTGGGGCTCTTCTCCTTCCGCAGCATGAGCCTATTGCAGTGGTGGGGGGGGCCTGTGAGAGGCGGTAAGGGGCGCGATTGGCTTCTACACTCTCTCTATTCATGCTTCTACTTTGAACCTCCTTAGCTTGCTTAGTCAGGTTTTGCAGACCTCCAGGGGTGCAGGCCACAGAGAGAAGGATGTGTCTGATGGAGCAGGAAAGCGCTCCATCGAATCCATCATTCTCCGAGGGCACTCACGCCTGGCGGACATTGCCATGGGTGACTGAAGACTCACTGTCGCTTCCTCCATCACTGAACATCCCACCTGAGGTTCCCTTGCTATGGACGATACACTCCCTCCTGCTTGTGACCACTCTCTGCCCCAGGCTCTCTGGCTATTCTCACAGCTTCCCTGCTGGGGCCTGTTCACCCCTCCAGGTGGCTCTGAAGAATAGCATCTCAAAGAACCCCATGGCAACTGTCTTTCTCTTGCTCTGTCCCTGAGTAATGTTCAGCCTCCTTTGCCCTCCCAAGCCAGGACAGTTATACCCCCACCTGCAGCCCCAGCTCTCTCAGCCCAGACACTTCAATCAGTCCCTGCCCTCTGCATTTTCTACTTGTCAGGGACCTGCCTGTCACCTGTGTCCCCTAGAGGTAGGTGTCTTCCCAGGATATCACTCAGTGGGCCCAGCACAGGGTATGCATGGCAGGTTCTGGTCCATGCAGAAGGCTAGAGGTGAAGGGAAGATCCCTGGGGGGCTGCCAGCACCCCTCTTCCAGCCTCCAACCTCCTGCCCATTCCTATGCTTCCTTCTAGGGAAGGGTTGAGAATCATGCAGCCAGTTTTCAGGAAGGGCATTTGTAAATGAGCAAATGATTCAGTGCCCCCTCTGGAACATGGGAGGTCCCGTTTGTGTGTCACAGGCTGAAATTGACTTTAGCATCTGGTGTGTGCGTGTGCACACGCGCGCACACACACATACACCCTCCCTCCTGGGGGCCTGCTGCATGCTAGGCTTCAGGCCACATGTTAGGACCCACAGATGAACAACACAAGCCCTGCCTTAAGGAGCACAGGGTCTAGTTGGAGAGAGAGAGCAAGTGACGAGAAATTGAGAACAAAGCGTGACTGGTGCTGCTTAGGCCCAGGCGTGGACATCTCTACTGGGTATCCTAGAAAATGTTAAGAACTGCTGCTAGCACTCAGTTTCCAAACTCCTAGCCAGGAGGACCTCCCATTTCCCACTTCCCCCCGCCCCCAGTTGACCTATGTGCTAACCATTTAGCACCTGTGTCCCCAGTTGTCACCTAATGCCCTAATTTATTCAGGGGAGTCAAGTAATTAGACAGCACAAAAGCATCTCTGACAAGCGGGACGGCATTCTAGGCTGACTCTACAAGGAACATGGTTGAGGGGTCTGGCTGGAGGGGTGGTGGCAGCGGCGGCTCACAGCTGGGAAGGACGGTACTGTTTGGGCACCGGGTGAATTCCCACATCCCTGCAGGGACATCTGGGTCCTGTTTTGATCACGCTTCAGCTCTCCCGCAATGAGGCTGCCTGTCTCAGCATCACAAGCCATCCGTACCACCTGGAGACTCCATTCGGCGACCAAATGTGGTCTTTTCAACAAGTGATGAAAGCTAGCTTTGATGTCTGCTCAAGAGGCCTCTCGAAACGTTCCTGCTACAACATGGCAGTTTCTAGGGCTCGGGTCCAGGCACACAGAGCTCCTCCCTGAGCCTGAATGGCCTGTTGCCTGATCTGGCCAAGACCCTGGGCAGCTGAAGGACGGAGAAGCTTGCAGAAGTGCTAAACACGTCCCGAGGGAAGGAAGAGGCGCCTGCAGACACTAGCAGTGGCTCTGCCCACACGCTGGGAGCACAGGCGGAGTGAACAGGTTTTCATCGAAATCAAAGCTTTCGGGGATTGTTACTGTGATTTAAATCATTCTTTACTTTTGAGGGGAAATTCATTTCCTCTGAACATCCATGTGGTGGGCTGGAGAATCAAAAAGAGCTGCAAGGCTCTTTGCTAACATCGGTCCTGGCCGAGGTCATGTGTCATGTTCCCAAGGAATGTTCCAGAAAACCATGCCTTGGTAATGCTTATGGTGGAACTGAAATGCATACTCCTGTCCTGCCCCCCACCCCCCCGGCAAAGGTAACCCTGGGTCTCTGCATTCAGAAGGCGTGGGTGCTCACCGCACCCCCCCCCAGAGGAGGACCTGAGAAGGAGGAGCTGCCTGGATGGAGGGCAAAGGGATTACATTGGGGTTTGCTCTCCATCCTCCTTGGCCCGTGTAAAGGGAGAGGGAAGAAGGCGTCCTTGAAGCTATTAATAAATTCCAGTGGGCAGTGATTCTTAAGTTTTGCATAAATCTGGGATATTTGCTTACAAGATAACTAAAATTGAGTGTTGACCGCAGGCCAGGCACCGCTCCAAGAGCTCTGCATGAATTCATTGCTTTTAAAATCAGTCTCAGCCTCTGAGACAATGGAGGCCTAGGTCCCACAGCTCAGAAGTGCCAGGGCTGGGCCGGACCTGTGCTCTCAGCCGTGAAGAAGGGCCTGCAGGTAGAGGAAGGCTGGCCTGGGTAGCTGGTGGGGTAGACACCCCTTCCCTCGGAGCAGCCTTGCGCTGGGGGGCAGGGTTCTCTCCCGGCCCCCCTAGTGGCGGCGCTCTGCCAGGCCTGGTCTGGAATCTGGCGGAAAAGATCCCTCTCCAGGGACTGCACGATTCCACAACAGTGGGGCCTCTCCTTGGGAAGCCTTAGGGAGAGAGAGCACTCACACAGGGGGCATCTACTTGGCCCTGGCAACGGAGGACCTGGGCAGGATCCGTGCCATCGAAGAGCACACACTGCACCATTGTTTAGCAGCAGAAGGCCAAGCAATGGCAGCCTGGCCGGCCCGGGGTTCTGGGGCCACGATCACCCGTCGCTGGGGTGGGGAATGGTCTCTTCTGCCTGGGGACGGTCAGGCAAGGACAGAGAGGTCCGATGGGGACGGGAGAAGGCGGAGAGCCACCCTGTCAGGAAGCCAGAAGGATGAGGCAGGAGTTTGCTATGGTTTATGCACTCAGATGAGTCTCCTTGTAGCGACCTTGTTAGTTTTGGGGGAAAAAAAATCCAAAAAACATAATCGTTCCTTACTGAGACTCACGGTGGGGGCAATTAGGACTGGTAGAAGGGGCGTTAGTGATTCTCTTTCTTGTTCGGCCCTGTGCGCTGAGCTCTGTTTTGCATTCAGGATTTTCCCCAGGAGGCTCATAACCAGCAGAATCTCCTACACCCACCGTCCGTTCGATCTGCAGCAACTGCAAGGCAAAACCTGCCCTGTTCAGCGTGCTGCCTCTGAGCCACTGTGCCGATGGCACGGTGCCCAACGGGGGTCCCTCAAAGCTTTTAATCCCCCAGACTTAGAGTGGCAGCTTGTGTAGCTCCCCCCATATTTAACCTACCCGACAAAACCTCTCAGTAAAGTATGGGAAGTTACAACCAAGGGTAGTTGTGTGTTGTCTGCCTCCATACACGGCACCTTGCAGACCACAACTGTGCAGACAGAAGCGACCAAGTCAAGGACCGTCTCTTTGGTCTGATGTCTCCGATTTAAGAGCCCGTGTGTGTCGCTCCACCCTCCTGAGCAAACTCAGCAGCTAGAAACATCAGCTCTCTGCTTTGTTTCCGTCTTTGGAACCCTGAGTGAAAACCAAAGACCCCTAACGTGGGTCTGTGGCTCCGGAGCCTGGAGCGGCCCGTGGCAGTGAGTTTGAAAGGCTCTGAAACGGGGCACTTTCCCTACAGGGCTGCGGGCGGCCTCGGTCCAGGATCTGGCTCCTGCCGGTAGGGACCAGCCATCCGCGGGAGTCCCCGCGAGCTGGGGATTACTTTGGGGCCTAAGACAGGTTCCAAGTGCACACAGGGATGAAGCGGCCATGGATGAGGCGTTCCCAAGGAACTCACTTTCTTTAGCTGACAAAGACGGAAACAAAGCAGAGAGCCGAGGTCATCAAAATGATTCCTAATTCATCCCTGAAGAGTCTCCCAAATACTTGTGGAGAGAGGGAGCACCCAGAGTCAGGACTCAAGCCCATTGGGCCACACCCCCCCACCCCGGGTGATGAAGGCCCCAGGAGACCCTATGTGTGTCCAAGTCTTAAAATGGCAGCCCTAGTGAGGCTTGAAGAGAAAGGTCACCCCTCTCTGGGGAGCCTGTGAGAGCCATGCTAAGGTCTGGCATGCAGTAGGGCCACTCCGGAAGTAGATGAGCCTCACCTGTATGGGTGTGGGACGTGTGTCCTGCTCTGTCAAATGCCCTCCTCGTGCCCACCCCGGGGGATGCTCAGGGCGAGGCGACTTGTCAATGTCCCACACCCTACCCAGTGCAACTGCAAAGTCAGGCCCAATTCTTCTGCTTTTATGAGTGGGGAGGCTGGGCTCGGCCTGAGGAGGTAGCTGGTCAAGTTCATGGGACAGAGTCCAGGTGTGGTCGTAAGGTTCAAGCCCAAGCTATCCACCTCTAGGTTTCTTCCCCTCACCCACCCTGCCGTTCCTTATGAGTTCCAAAGAGGCAACTGTGTTCAGACATTTGCTTAGAAGAAGTCAGACCGATGGGGAAGAGCAGAGAATCCACTGATTCCCCAAGTCCAGCCCAGGGAGAGGTCAGGAGACAGCAGGAGTAGTGGTCTGCCAGGGGGTAGGGCCGATCCCAAGGGCCTTTTCAGGCCTCGAACTAGGCACTCCTCTGGCCACAAGTAACCTCTTGTGGCCAGATTATTCTCACTCTCTCCAGTCCCCCAGCCCGTTTCTAGAACTTTCTTTTCAGTTTTGGAATCCACTTCCTCACGGTGGTGGCCTTTCTGGACTCCCATATTTATGCTGCCAGTGTGCTTGCAGACAAGAGGATGCTGTCCCCTCCAGGCGATGGAGCCACCTCTGTCTTGTTCATCTCTGTGTCCATGCCCAGCACCAGCCTGGCCACGGGGCAGGGGCAACATTAGGCACACGCTGAATTTATGAGCTGAACTGATAACCAGCCAGACAGACATAAAGATGCTCTATGTTGCTACTGAAGGCAGATGGCTCCTTCTTAATAGATGCAGTGATTTCATTATCTGTGACCAGCAGGTAGACAGGCTGCCAAATAACTGACCACCTGTGGGGAACAGCAGGAGAAGAAATAGAAGAGCGAGTGGTCCACAGTCAGTCAGACCTGCTGTGGGACCGTGACTGGCCCACCACACCTGGCACGCTTCCAGGAGGAAGACAGTGATGACGTCCAGCACCTCATTCACCGGCGGGCGCTTTCTACCTAACGTCAACTTTCAATATGGTACAGGAAAACACTGCTCCGAGCCTTCTTACTTGAGACTGCTTTGTACTCTAGCATCATGGAGTTTGGGCTTATCCATTAGCAAGCGGGTTCATGCATCTGCAAGTTTCCAGATCCCTCATCTGCTCCCCATCCCAACTGAAAACCTCCCCAAAACATGGATTGCACCTCATCTCTGAAACCCCCACAGCACCAAACATAAGCCTTTGCACACAGTAGGTGCTCAAACATGAGTTTATCACTGTCAATACATCTGCTGACTCTTGTTAAGTCAAGAACATGAAAGAACTTTCGTGACATCTGATTTCATAAGCACTTTTTGACATGAAAATGACACCCTCATCTTTCCAATTCTAGTTCAATATCCACTTCCTCAGAGGCTCTGAGAAATCGCCATCTCTAGCCATTCAAGTGAGCAGACTCAAGTCTTTGACCTGCTCTCGTGTGGATAATGTCCCAGTTCTGTCTATGTCTTATCTTTGAAATTCTAAGGCCCTTTAAAGGCTCTTGGGGAAGTTGCGAGCCATAGGATGCCTGCTGGAATTGTGCCTCTTGATTTGGTCTCTGTTGCGTGCTGGTAAGGGAGGCGGCCCTCACACCAGAGAGAGGCCACTTTTGTGACTTGTTTGGAACCCCAGGGCCCCCCATCGCACCCTGAGAACTTCACGTGTTGGGGGAGAAACACCAGGAATTATGAATCCACGTATGGAGGTGAGTCTAACTCGCTAGTCTCAGCTGATGTCTCTAATAACCAATCAGCCTCTTCTCAAAAATGGACCAGTTCAGGCCAATAGCGGATTATCTGGAGCACTCAGGTGTCTGAAGGGCCACTGGCCTCCAGGTCACGGCCAGGACCTGCTCGTCCTGCCCCAGCCCACCGCCCCGTGGTGCCCCACCTCGTTTTTCAGGCTCCGGGCCAGGAAATGCTCCGCCACGTGCGCGGGCAGCACGTTCTCCAGCAGCACGCGGTTCAGGTTCTCCATGGTTTCTATCTCCTCCCGCTCTTTTTTGAACTTGTTCTTCCATAAGAAGTCTAACCTACAGTAATATTCATTCTGTTACAAGAGGACACAGAGGTAAAGAAACAATAGGCATCTTGTCCTGCCAGAGAGTGGAGGTTTTAAAGAGAAAACAAAAAGAATGAAACAAAACTAAAAAAGAACCCCCCAAACAGAACGGTCACCCTCCCGACGAAGCCCGCTTCTCCCCCGAAATGTCTCCCAGCCAACCCCTCACCTGCATTTGCAAAAAAAGCAAGTTTGGGAAAGAACCAGCCTTGGGAACAGGGGGCTGGTGATGTCAGTGACATGGAAGGCTTCTTGCAAAGTTATGTTAATAAAAAATGGCTCGAATTATCTTTTGAGAAGGGGCATAATAGAATGTAAACAATGAATAAATGAAAAATAGGAAATGCATTAGCTGAGAGAGTGCAATGTTGGATAATTGGCATTTAAAAAGTAATAGTGTTAATTTGTGGCAGTTAACCTTTACTATTTGAAAATCAATTTTCCCCTACCACAAAATTCTGAAATTAAGTATTCAGTGAAAATTTTGTATTTCTTCATTTAGGATTGCATTGTGCTGAGAGAATGACATTGTATTTACACAATATTTCGTTTGGGTATCATTTAATTAAGATGGTACCTGCTAGTAAAAACGTACGTGTTCAGGCTTTATAATGTAGTAAAATTTAATGTTTTTTTTTTTTTACTGTTATTATTAACGTAGAGATAGAGAGGCCTGCTTCCTGGCAAAGGGTCTCTTTGATTTTGACATCATGTTAGGTCTGCTATGATGCAAATAATTTAATATGGTGAAACAGACCTGAAAGAATCTTCCTGTAACACAAGGGCCTAATGGGGTGCATTCCAGCACAAATAGTAACTTCCCGACCAAAAAAAAAAAAAAATGCAAAGAAGAAATCAATGCTGGGGGTTTGTTTTATTGGTTTGATTAATTATATTAATGCAGTACAAACACACACAGCCTCTTATGCACAGATGGCGATTAAAAAAATCACATTTTGAAACCCGAAAGAATAATGATCATTCATCATTTAGGTTTGATTCAAACCATGTATGATATGCTCAAAAATTATTCCTCCTCCTCTGGGTGTGGAATTTATTTTTACTTCGTATAGAGACTTTTTTTTTTTAAAGACTGCAAAAGAGATATTTTTAATGTTTATTTGTATTAAATTTTTACATTAATGCCAAATCCTCCACCTTCTGCACTTAAGAGAGATCATGCCCTACACTTCCTGAAAAAGCCTCTCACTTGGAGGATAGATTATTTGTTTGGATGAACCAGTGGTGTGGCTGGTTCTAAAGTAGGACAACTTGGCAATCCGTGATGGTGGCATCGAGAAGACACAGATGCACACTCGAGATCAGACAGAGTGACCGGGGGAGGAACCCAGGAGCGGGCAGGGCAGACACCAGGCCCAGTGTAGGGGACTTGCAGGGTTTCCAAGAGCCATACTAAGGGGTGGCTCAGGCCTCCCCGGTGACTGAGACTGCATCACGGGCAGCATTTGGTAAGTCTTTTATGAAACGAATAGAGGCACTTTGGGACCAGCTCCATTGGACTGAAAGCGACAGTTTGGACAGTCTTTATACCTCCCACCTCCCCAGTCAGTACATTCTGCTGGAGGACCCTCTCCTTGAAGGACAAACCCATGAGAAACTCATGGAGAAGCCCCCAACAGAAGACAGATGTTTCTATCCCAAACCAGTTGAATGGACTCAATGGTGTCCCCCAGAAAGACAGTTCCAAGTTCTCATCTCCAGTATCTATGACTGTGACCTCTGGAAGTAGACTCTGCAGGTGTAATTAACTTAAGGATCTCAGGAGATCACACGGCATTGCAGGTGGGCTGTCAGTCCAATGACTGTGTCCTTATATGAGAAAGGAGAGGGGATCTGACACAGGCCCCCAGGGGCAGGCCATATGGAGGATGCAGCAGAGGGTCATGGCAAAGCCACTTCTGCCAAGACTCTGTATGTCCCTCCAACTCAAACAGCAGTCCTGCCTTATGAAACTTTACCCCTGGCTCCTCACCCATCTCCCAGAGTCTGTCTGGGGCCACTCGACAGTTCTCAGGGCCCAGATCTCACACAGAGATTTGCTCTCCATTTGCTCTGGCAAAGACCAGAGAGAACAGGAAGAGCCTGGAAGAGGCACCAGGGCATCTGGGAGCCTCACTACTGTCACACCAGGCACAGCCTCGAGGGCAATTCTTGCTTTGTCTAGTCCTGAAAATAAGCTGAGGAACTGGAGGGGTTTACATCTTTCTACGTGGCCAGAAGAGGTGGTCCGGGGCAGGGGGCAGGCAGCGTGTGATTCCATGCATTCTTGGGTTCTGGAGCCTCGTACACAGGGACCTCAGCCTAACTGAGGCCACCAGACTGCCACCTGCCCGGATGCATATGTTGGAGGAGCCCACCTAGAGTGCGGACCCTCAATGGCAGTTGGTCATTTCAACTTGGGAGAAATACAGGGAATCTTCCTTTCTCAAAAGAGGCCCTTGAACTCAGGCTGGCATTTCTATCGTAGATCGTATTTCAATTCAGAGAGCAGAACCCCAGCTCTTCCAGGAGGTGTGTTATGGTTTTATTAAGGTGTCTTAGATACCCAGAGCAATATTTAGCATGCTAATTTCCTCAGGAAGGAAAAACATCACCATTGTTTCAAAAAAGACAGTCATGGCGCGGTGGGGGGGGGGGGGGGGTCATGAGGACAAATGAAGACAAAAGTAAGTTGCAAAATGTCCGTACCATTGTTTAAAAAAAACTACCTGGGAAATCGGTGACCCTGAGTCCATGCCTATTTATGAAACTTAAAAACCTTCTTTTAAATATCGGACATTTGTGACATAGTTGTATTTTCAGAAGGGTATGCAGAAGCACTATGTCACAAAAACGTGGACATTCTTGTGAGCCCAGAAGACTTGGGACCTTGGTCCTGGCTCATCCTGGCACATCTCCATGTCAGCTTTTAGAGAATGATCATTACCACCATCACCCTTGTGGGGAGCAGCGACTTTTTAGGCCTCTAGGCATGTATACGACCAGAACAAGAGAAGACTCCCTGTAAAACTGGGATCAGAGCTGGGTTAAATTATGCCCAACCATAATCTGGAACGTTATCTCACGTCAGTTAGAGAGTAACGGATCAGGGGTGGGCACTGGAGGCAACAACACGTACGTAGTGGTACTGCGTGATTATCATCTCAGGGACCAAAGAGTGGGGAGAATTCAGTTTGATTTCTAGCTCCTTAAAATATATTGCTGTGAAGCAACCTTGAGTGATCACTCCAGCAGGAGAAAGTGCTGAACCAAACATCCCTGGGATGAAAGGGAGAAACAGGTGACCCCACAGAGGGGGCCACCACGTTTCCCGAGGAGTGATCACGTAGGTGATATTCTGCACAGAAGCCCGTTTCTTTCCCATCTTTCACTTCTAATAGGGTTTCCTGAGAGTGGACATGCCTTTTCTCTGTGAGTGAGAGCAGAAAGCAGGTCAGTAGTGGAGAACGCCAGGTTTCGGGAGAAACAAATGAAACCAGGAAAAAGGAACAGGGCATGGTTTCATGGGTTTACTGAAATGTGCATAGGGTCAAAACTACAAGCTGAAGAATGCAGAACCAAGCACGTGCCAGGGATGGAGGGCGGGTGGGATGGGGAGGAGGCAGGGGTATTCTAGAACTCTGCAGCAGGACAAAAGCTCAGCTCCAGGGAGCCTGGAGCTCCCAGGAAGGCATGAGGGGAAAGGACAGTGTTTTCCAGGCTGCTGGACTAGCAGCCACAGATCTGGCCTCTGCTCTCACTGTGCAATTATTAACTTCCTACTGTTTAACTCTTTAGGGACGTATACATAATTTAATTGGTGTTGCATCGTAGTTGGCTATTTCTATATAAATTGCTTCTTGGTCACTTCATCCATCCAAGAATTCCAAGCAAACTTTGGAGAAGGCAGAGTGCATGGTGTGGAATGAGTCTCTGTTCTCTGGGCAACTGTCCTTGTGTGCAGCTAGAGGAAGAATACTGTCCTTGAAAATCCTGTACCCACGGCCTCTCCTTGGAGACCAGAAGTAGGGCAGGAAACCAAGGAGAGACAGTTCCCTTCACAGCACAAAAGACGATTTTTGAACAGAGGACTGTATTTCTAGGAGTGATTACAAGTGATGGCAAAGGTACTCGTACTCACTTCTAAGAAAAAGAAAGAGGCCATCCATTCTGAAATGCAAGCAAAACCCCAGTGGAGGGAGTATTTTTCCAAAGAGCGTTCAGCTATCGAGAGAACACTCTTGTCGGCTTACAACACCTACCGTGTTATTTTGAGATTTAGCAGGAAATGGACTCACATCTCTACCGTTCACAAAGTTTGCCTCTTGTGGAAGAAATGAGAGACCTTTTCCCTTTTCTCTGTATCTACGCATACACACCCACATTTCTCCTAAGTGATAAAATTATTCTGGCGTGTTTGCATGAAAGCAGCTACACGGCACATCAGCAACGTGCTATCATTGTTATCACCGGGCGGACTCTTTTTTTAGAATTGAAGTAGAGTCCACATACAAAGTATTATTAACACAGCACTTAAAGTTACGTGAAAAAGCGATGTCTTACCTGTCTGCCCAGAACAAGCAGTGTGACGAAGAATATAAAGAGAGACACTGAGCCCATGGTCTTCAGGTCTTTCCAAATGCCTGGTCTATTAGAGAACAAACAGACACACAGACAAAAACAATACAAAACAACATACATACAGGACTTAGAATTTGAATATCAACCACCTTGAGACCCTCCAGTGCATGTCTTTCTACTCCAGCCAAACACACACCTTCCAGATACATCTTCAGGCCCACAAATGCATCAAAACAAACCAAAATAATCCCTACTAGGAGAGTTCAGTAACAGAAGATTCTTCCAAATTAACATATAGACTTCTTACTTTATCTCAAGCTCTAACAAACATAAAAGGAAAGCACAGAGAAATACAAATAGTATTTTCTTTATCCTTCTGAGATCAATATGGATAATTTGACATATGATTTCTTCAACTGTTGAAATGATCACTCTCAGAAAGAGACGGTATTCTAGAAATTAGCAATCATGTGAGGTAAAAAAGTGAAGTAGGGAACTTAATTTCTACCAGCTACTCTCACCTACGAATTATATAGCTTCTCATTAACATTTTTTGGCAGGTAGTTCTCAGGCCCTCTTTCATATGATTTTATAACACAAAGGCGAGACACAGATGGAAACTCTTGGTCTACTGCCCCATTTCCCCTTGGGTCCAGGTAGACCTCAGTCATTGATCCCTGCCCGTGTCCTCATCAAAACCTTGTAGGCAATGGTCACCCCCATTGGCATGTATGGTGGGCACGGGATACCCAGACATTCCTTCCCATCTCACTCTGGGTGTCTCTGTGAGAGTGTTTTCTGGATGAGATTAACATTTGAATCGGTAAATTGAGTAAAGCAGATCACTTCGTAATAGAGGTCAGCCTCATCCCATCAGTTGAAGACTTTAGTTGGAGAAAAGGCTGACCTCCCCCCAAATTAGAGAGAATTCTCTCTTGCCTGACTGCCTCTGAACTCAAACACTGGCTCCTCCTGGCTCTACTGCAGCTTCTGGCCTTCCGTCTCCAACTGGACATGCACGGTTCAGATGTTGGATTTGCCAGCCTCCATAATCATGAGAACCAATTCCTTATGACAAACTTCTTGACTGATATATATTTATATCCTATTTCTCTGGAGAATCCTGACTAATACAGCATGGAAGGAGACATCTCCTGCCATCCCTGGGGAATCCCGTGTAGCTGACAAATGAGGACCTCCCACATAAAAGAGTAAATAAGACTTGAAAAAGAAAATTATGTAATAAGACTCAAAAAAGAAATTATGATTATGTATGGACGTATGTCACATAAGCAGCATAGGTCATGTTTAATTAAATTAAATAAATACCAGGTAATTACTTTCTGCTTGTGAGTTGCACTTGCTTTGAGGTTTTCCTGTTTCTCTACGGAGGGTTCAAAGGGCTCATGACATAAGAGGAGTCCCTGTGGTAGTGAGAGAGCTCAGGTGGGCTTTGGTATAGGATAATCCATGGAGGAACTGAGGTTCCTCTGCTCTCTCGATCTGTGGGACCTGGGTTAACCCCTCCAGACATCACTCTTGGCATCAGCCAAAGGGGGTCACATTGTCCATCTTACAGGCTGTTGTGGTCACTAGGTCAAGTATTAAGCCCAGCACAGGGCCTGACCACGGGAGGCACTTCATAAATAGCACATGTGAGTTTCAGTACTAGATGCAGAGTAACAAGGGAGGGGACAGAGCTAGAGAGGTAGAGAAAAAGGTAAGAAAATGTAGGTTGGTGAATTACCATTAACAGAGTGAAAGATCCAAGTGCACAGGGAACATGGAGGCAGAATGGCCAGCCTCAGTCCTTGATGGGCTTAAGGACTCCAGAAAGGCTGAGCCTGCATTAGGGGCTCTTTCCTCCCTCCTAAACCAGCTGGGCTGCAAGCATGTGAGTTCCCCAGCTATAAGGAGGTCACTGGTTCCTGAGCATGAAGTAAGCTGAGAGCTGCCACTTTCCTGCTTGCCCACAACTGATTCTAAGAAATGAAGCTGTTCCCTTTCGAGCCTGTGACAGCTGTGTCTAATGGCACAGCCAAAGGGACGGAGGGGAGCAGATGTTTATAAACAATGCTGGCTGCAATGAATTTTAAACTTTTTTTTTTTTTTTTTCTGTATTGACTATACTGACAACATATTGCCCAGGCAGTGAAAGTGGTAAGACACAGCCAACATTCTCAGATATGTGGGCGGAGTCTGACATTTTCATCTCGCTCTGTGAACCTTCTGTTCCTTTGTAATTCCAGGGGTCTGAGAAAGCAGCTATGACATTCCCCTTCCACCCCCACCCCTGTCACTCCCAAACTAAGAGTAAAATGTTAACTCCCAGGTCAGGATCTTGTAGCACCTTCATCAGTACAACCAATCAGAACTCAGGTCCTCCTTGCATTCCCAGGTGAGGGACCAGATGTCCCAAAAAATGCAGAGCCAGCCTAGGTCCCCATCACTGGGGAGAGGGGGACGTAGGACCCTCTTTATGCAATTCAGGGCCTGGCTGGGTTTTCAGTTCATCACACAGAAGATACAGACAAGAAATCTTTTTCTGGGACTCCTCACATTAATGTGTTTGAACATTGGCTTAGGGGACGGAAATGCTCTGCTCCACCTGTCTCCCAGATCTGGAGCCTTTGTGAGGATGAGTGGTGGGAGGAGCTGGGGACCTGGAGGGGAAGGACAAGAGAAGATAAGGCAAGTAGTTGCTGGACGGGACCTAACTGCGCCTTGGAAATAACGAGGCACATCCAGCCTCCAGAATAGACTCGTAGGCCAACACACGAATGCCTTTTCTGCTCCTGACCCTCTCTGTCTATTAAGAAGGACTGCCTGTGCTTTCAAGGATTGCATTTTGGTTTCTCAAAAACTTCCTTTATTCATCCAGCCACGAAGAATGGCTGATTCTTGTAGGACACTTTCTCTCCCATGTGGGCCATGCATGGGCGAGTGCCAGATGGCTCCTGAAGTTTGAATGAGAAATCTGTCCATCCACAGATGCATTCCTGGGTTACTTTGCTCCTTGTGTGCACGTGGGAGAGGCCAGAAGGGGAGCAGTGCAGAGGTAGCAGCATCCAGAATAGCTAGAATAAAATCCCAGGATCTAGACTAGTCAATGTGTCCATGATCACATTAGGTTCTTAGGGCTTCTAAAACAATGTACTACAGACTGAGTGGCTCAAAACAATGGACGTTTATTATTTCACAGTTCTAGAAGCCAGATGTCTGATATCAAGGTGCCAGGAGGAAAGTGCTCCTTCTGAAACCTGTGGGGACATCCTTCCTTCCTTCATTATGGCTTCTGGTGGTTGGCCACCAATCCTTGGTGCTCCTTGGCTTCCCACGGCATCATTTCAATCTCTGCCTCCATCATCAAATGGCATTCTCTCAACACAGCCATCTTCTTATAAGGAAACCAGCCATGTTGGGTTAGGGCTCACCCTACTCCAGTAGGACTTCACCTCAACTAAATCCATCGGCAACAACCCTATTCCAAGTAAGGTCACATTGTGAGGTACTGGGGGTTACGACTTCACCATGTCTTCTTTTGGGAGAGACAAGCCAACCTATGACACTCGTGCTGGTCATTTACATAAAAACGATAGCTAGTTGGATGTGAGGCCTCCTTCTCTCTCTCCTTTAAGTTTTTAAGGTTGAAATCCCCATTCTGGACTTTTTCCTTGTCTGGTTGTGCCATTCCCGAGTGTGATGAAGTAGGGGACGCAGCACTAATATAACTGAGAAAGTTTCTAACTCAGTGACAGTTCTAGCCAAAATGTGACTGAATATGCTTTCTTTCATACCTAAAAATTGGGCTCTGGAGACTTAGATGCCCAAACGAGCCTGCAGCCACACACTAATTTACAGTGGGCCCTCACCCTGAGGCTGTTAATGGAGCAATCATTGTGGCCCTCAAGTTTTGGGAGTATAAAAGACCAAGGAAACCTACAAAATTGGATGAGCAATATGGAGGAAATGCCTGGTGGACCAGTCTCTAACCTAAAGGCAAATTATTCAGTTGAGGTAAAAAAATGACATTTTCAATTCTCAGGAGAGAAAGCAGTCCAGGCATGGAGACACGAACATGATCTTACATTTAAAATCTTTATATTTTCCTAGGTGATGTAGACCTCTCTTACTTTTGAGAAGAAAAGTACCTAAAGAAACTCAGGATTATATGGTAATTCTATTTTTCTTTGTTCCAAGTTTTTATTTAAATTCCAGTTAGTTAATATAGAGTGTAATATTGGTTTCAGGAGTAGAATTTAGTGATTCATCCTTACATACAACACCCGGTGCTCATTACAGTAAGTGCCCTCCTTAATGCCCATGGCCCATTTAACCCACCCCCCACCCACCTCCCTCCAGCAACCCTCCCTTCATTCCCTATTGTTACGAGTCTCTCATGGTTTGCCTACCTGATTTTATCTTATTTTATTTTTCTTCCCTTTCTCTATAGTCACCTGTTTTGTTTCTTAAATACCACATATGAGTGAAATCACATGGTATTTGTCTTTCTTTGACTGACTTATTTCACTTAGCATAATACACTCTAGTTTCATCCATGTTGTTGCAAACGGCAATTTCCTTTTCATGGCTGAGTAATATTCCATTGTGTGTGTGTGTGTATATGTATGTATGTACGTACGTATGTATATAGCCCCTCTTCTTTATCCATTCATCAGCCGATGGACCTTTGGGCTCTTTCCATAATTTGGCGATTGTTGATAATGCTACTATAAACATCGGGGTGCATGTACCCCTTCGGATCTGTATTTTTGTGGTGCAATTGCTGGGTCATAGGGTCGCTCTATTTTTAACTTCTTGAGGAACCTCCAACCAGTGTTCCAGAGGGGCTGCACCAGCTTGCATTCCCACCAACAGTGTAGGAGGGCTCCCCTTTCTCTGCATCCCCGCCAACATCTGTTGTTTCCTGACTTGTTAATTTTAGCCATTCTGACAGGTGTGAGGTGGTATCTCATCGTGCTTTTAATTTGTATTTCCCTGATGATGAGTGATGTTGAATATCTTTTCATGTGTCTGTTAGCCATCTGGATGTCTTCTTTGGAAAAATGTCTGTTCGTGTCTTCTGCCCATTTCTTAACTGGATTATTCGTTTTTTAGGTGTTGAGTTTGATAAATTCTTTATAGATTCTGGATACTAACCTTTATCAGATATGTCATTTGCAAATATCTTCTCCCAATCTGTAGGCTGCCTTTTAGTTTTGTTGATTGTTTGCTTTGCTGTGCAGAAACTTTTTATCTTGATGAAGTCCCAATGGTTCATTTCTGCTTTTGTTTCCCTTGCCTCTGGAGATGTGTCTAGTAAGAAGTTGCGGTGGCCGGGGTCAAAGAGGTTGCCGCCTGTGTTCTCATCTAGGATTTTGATGCTTTCCTGTCTCACATTTAGGTCCTTCATCCATGGGAATTCTATTTTTAAATTTTTGAGACACCTCCATACTGTGTTCCAGAATGGCTACACCAGCTTGCATTCCCACCAACAGCGTAAGACAGTTCCCATTTCTCCACATCCTCACCAACACCTGTTGTTTCTTAAAAAATATTTTATTTGTTTATTTGAGAGAGAGAGAGCATGAGAGAGAGAGAGAGAGATCAGGAGCAGGGGGGAGGGGCAGAGGGAGAAGCAGACTCCCCACTGAGCAGGGAGCCCAACGTGGGACTTGATTCCAGGACCCTGGGATCATGACCCAAGCTGAAGGCAGATGCCTAACCGCCTGAGCCAGCCAGGTGCCCTCTTGTGTTTTTTTTTGTTTTTTTTTTTAAAGATTTATTTATTATTTATTTTGAGAGAGTGAGAATGAGAGAGTACATGAGAGGGGGGAGGGTCAGAAGGAGAAGCAGACTCCCTGCTGAGCAGGGAGCCCGATGCAGGACTCGATCCTGGGACTCCAGGATCATGACCCGAGCCGAAGGCAGTTGCTTAACCAACTGAGCCACCCAGGCGCCCCCTCTTGTGTGTTTTTATCCATCCAGCCAGTCTTGCCTTTTGGGTAGAGAATTCACTTCATTTCCATTGAGAGTAACATTGATTGACAAGGACTTTCTAATGCTCTGTTACTAATGGTTCTCTGGCTGTTCTTTAGTTCCTCTGTTCCTTTCTTTCTTGAGTTTTTGTGTTCCTTGAGGTTTTTCATCGCTTTCTTCAATCTGAAAGAGCAGTTACCCCCTTGAGTCTTTATTAACTGTGTCTGGGATGGAAATACCTTGAGGATCCCTGAGAAGGTCCCTGGTCATACCTGCTCTTCGCCTCTTCCTCCCTCTCGTGGCAGAGTTCTTAAGCTTTCGCACCTCCTCTCCATCGGGCAGGGCACCAGGCAGAGTACTCACAGCCTCCTTTTGTTTTCCCAAACAAAACTTGCCTGGCCCTCAGATTCGAGCCGGCTTTCTGTGTGTGCTCACTAGCCATCTGCTAAAGCCCGTTGTCTTCTCTGCCACTGGGAGTGTGGGCAGGGATCTGGCCACAGGGTCAGGGTGTGGGAGGTGTGGGGATCTGTGGGTGAGGTGTTCCCAGAATCTCCTGGGCAGGCTTCTCAATGGAGGCCACGATGCGGTGAGTAGGATCCGTGTCCCTGGAAGGCCCTTTGAGAGTGCCTATCTGTCCTTGCCCAGCTGCTCCCTGCCCCCATCATGCAGCTCGGGACTCAGCACTGTGGATGCTCGCTCGCACTGGAGATCTCCCTTGGGCCTCAGCGGTACCCTTCTGGGGGACAGGGGGTGTGGGTAGAGTCAAGCCATTCCTCTTACCCACTGCAGTGCATTCAGACAGTGTGCTGGAACGTCTGCTCTGGAAACCAGGACTTGCTCCAAGGCTCCGTGGGTGGGTCACTTGTCAAGTGTTTTCTAGGGGCCCCTGGACCACAGCCAAGACGGGCTGGAGCTGGTTCACGGCTGTTGCACGGCTTCACAGCCCGGGGCCCGTATGCCTATTACCTGATCCTCAAGTGCGTGAGATGCCTCTTGGACCCCGTGGCATATACTGTTGGATCCCCCAGCTCCTGCAACAGCACTTTTGTCCCTGGACAGATGTCAAATCACTGGAGCTGGTGGGGGTGGTGGTGGCAAAGACGAGAGACATCTTATTCTGCCATGATGCTGAAGTCCCTTCCTTCTTGCGCTTCTGAATCCCCACAGCTCTCCAAGGTCTTTCCAGCGTTAGTCAGCTCTGGGCCCCCCGACACATGCCTGGCCCACAAGCTCATCCTTTCCTAGGTGTGCAGGATAAGCTTAACCACGACATCCTGACAAGTCTCCTGCCGGCCTTCTGATGAAACCCGATTTTCTTATAGAGACGTTTTGGGAAATTCATCTTCTTTTTTTTTTAAAGATTTATTTATTTGAGAGAGAGAGAGAGTGTGCGGGGGGAGGGGCAGTGGGAGAGGGAGAGAGAAAATCTTAAGCAGACTCCACGCCCAACATGGAGCCCAACGTGGAGCTCCATCTCTTGACCCCAAGATCATGGCCTGAGCTGAAATCAAGAGTCAGCCACTTAACTGACTGAGCCACCCAGGAGCCCCTGTGATCTTCTTGACAGCAGAGACTACACTTTCTTCGTCTCTGTGCTCAGGCTCCAGCGCTCAGGCCTGGCATACAAAGGGTGTTCAATAAAAGTGTGTCATAAAAACAGATGAATAAGTGGACGAATAATCATGTTGGTTTGAAACCTAAGGGGCTTCCTTTCTAGACACTCTTTCCTCTCTGGCGGGACAGAGATTCACCAGAATCCTATGCAGTCTTCCGGAGAGGGTGGCCCAATGTCACCCAAGGACAGATGGCCCAGAGCCTTATGCTTTCTCAGGGTGTCACTCACAAATGCCAAGCAAGACATTCTGGGCTGGAACAGACTACCACATGGAGGGACAAGCCCATGCTGAGCAATGAGCCCTGCAGGCAGCTGCGGGTCAGGAGAGATGACAAAGCCCGGGGCTGGGAGATAGCACTGGCCTCTGCTATGGATGTACTATGCACCCATGAATGTGGCTGTGGTTTCGTTCTGTGGAGGTGATTTTAAGTGGGAAGCAACTGGTCTATCGGTGCAGTAAGACAGAGGGCTATGCATGGCTTCAGCATCAGAGATGGAGGAACTGATGATATAACATATGTATTCTGCAGTCTATGGGCACAGGCTCTGTGAAATCTCCTTTTTCCCCTTATTCTAAAATCAAACAAAACAAAACAGCCAAAAATCAAGTATCCTCCTGCAAGTGGATCCACATCACAGCAGATCTTTGAGTTTAGATAACCAAGTAGCTCACTAATGGTTGTTTTTTATAGAAAAAAAGAAAGCTTGGTGGAATTTGAGCAGCCCTAGGATGACTTGCTTTTTCCTTAAATTGGCAGCTTGGACAACCTACCTCCTTCTCTGGCCTCCCGGGCGGCTGCTAGTGGGTGTGAGCCACCCAGAAACGTGTGTTCCTTACTTTCTGGAGCTGGAACAGGGAGCAGGAATCAGAAAGGGCAAGAGAAGCTGAGATATTAAGTTTGAAAGTTTCAAAACTATTCAACATTAACTTGGATACAGGATGGGTTAGAATGTTAATTTGGAATACATTTTTAATTTGAAAGTGGAGACTTTAGAGGAATTTCAGGTGCTTTGGAATACCCCCAGGCCCTCCACCCCAGAGTGGATGTGCGATGCTCTCCTGCCTTTCTGCTGATCCTCATTAATGCTGTAGTTCTTCCTCAAGACTCTCAGGGAGCTCATCATTGGCTGATTCCAAGTTGGGGCACTGTCAGAATGGGTCACAAAATCTCAAATTCTGTGTCTTGAATGAGACGTAGGAGAAACAGAGAAAGCAAAACAATGCCACACTGAAGGTGTGTAATTCAGAGCTCTCAGTGATAGACGTTTGAGAATCTCCATCACTGTCATTGATATGGAGCTTTAAGGAAGTAAGAATTACACGGACATTTCCACCAGCAAGCACCCAGAGCTCCTGAATGAGGCTGGGCACTGGGTATCACTGCTTACTTACACGCCTTAGTTATGTTGTCCACAGAGGCCTTGTCTTATTCGGCGAAGTGCTCAAACAGAGCTGGTTAGCCCACAGAGTTCCCTGTTACCTCCTCTGTTCAAGCTCTCCCACACCCTTACCTCTTCAGAATTATAAGGCACATTTCCCTCACTCAGGTGAATTAGTATCATTCCGGGTCCATATTAAATGGTAATACTCATCCCTTGAGACTTTTTAGTTCTGTAAGGTAAAAACTCACAGGAAAAATCTGACAGTGTGTTGCAGACTCTGTGGCAAGCCTTTGACATGGGAAGGGTGGGTCTTTGAAACAAAAACATCCTCCAGCAATATCAACGCTCATCACCATCACCATCGCTGGGACAGACAGCCTGGGGTCCCTGGCCATGTTGGCTGAGGGCTTTGGGAGACTGTCATGGGAAGGAACAAGAATCATTATTAATTGGTTCAGTAAACATCCTGCCCTTACAGAAAGATGGACGATGTCGTCAATGCCGAAGGAGGAGATATGTTGTTCTGGACCTTCTAAATAGCAGAAACCTCTGAGCTTCCTTCACCGTGAGGACTTACCCGAATCTCATGAACACAGATAATGATAGGTACTGCGGCATTGCTGGCCTCCATTTGATGAATTGTTCATGGCATATCCTCTCAAAGTGGTCTTTTTCTCTCCTTTAGAGTAGGCTTTCCACATTCGTCAAACTCTAATAAGAGTATCTCTGATGCCATTTTCTAAATTATCCATTGATCTGGAGTTTTTCTAGTGCATACTTCTCCTGTTTCCTTTGCTGACCCCACTGGCAAAAACTTCCCTATTGACTTGTACCATCCTGTTGGCCGGTCCATGATCAATGTCACATGTGGTTCTGAGAAGGTCCCTGAAACATGGGTCACGGTGAACTCACATACGGACAAAAGTGCTGTCCAACTATGTATTCAGAAGATGGCCTGGCACTGCCTTATGAGCAGAAATGCCCTCTCGGACTCGCCCTTGAAATACAAGACTACAAACAAAGCTGATGCTGTCCCTGAAAAGACACATCTTCAATGAGCCTCTGTCTTCAGGGAAGCAGATTAGGAGAGACTTTTCATTACAGCCAGGACTGGGGCCCTTCTGATTATTTGGGGGTGCACCTGCTGTTATTCATGTATCCAACAGATGTTTATCGAGCACCTCCTTACTTACCCAATGGCAGGCATGGTTATAGGCACTGTGGATATCAGAGTGGTACTTGGTTCAGACCTTCTCTGTCCTCGATTCGAGAGTATCTATTATTTGCGTCATAGGAAAGGAGACGGCGGGCAACAGAGCCCCAGCGGATTCATCCAGGGGGGATACTCTCCACCTCTGTAGAGTGAGAGGGCTGCTCAGTGTTCAGCAGAAGCTTGGGGTAGGTCTGCCGACAGTGCTCGGGGCCCACATGGGGACCAATCCAGAGGCCAAGGTGGGCACCAAGGACACTCACTGCCACAGCCAAGCACACATTCCAGAAAGAAGACCGGGACAAGAACCAGGAAGCCAGGAGTGGAAAGGGAGGGCAAGGATGCAAAGACCAGAAATAAGTCAGAAAAGGGCCAGGACCAAGCTCGTCTTCAGTGACACAGATGAGCTCAATCAGGAACAGATGTGCTGCTTGGCACTCCTGTGAGCCAGCTCCCCCCATGAAGGGGGCCTCTGGCTTGGAATTTAGGAATGTTCCAGCTCAAGGCACTGCCCCAGAGCAGGGGGCTTTTGTTTTTCTAAGGATCCTAGTGTTCTGTTGGAAAGAGTTGTGTCAGCAACGACACAAGGCAAAGGATGGGGAAACCCCTAGCAGGTGTCTGACGGCAAAATCTCGTGAATCTTAGAGAACAAAGAACACACGGGCATGAGTCCCAGAGTTACATCAAACATGAGGCTGGAGAAATCAGGGGGAAGGTGAAGACTCCTGCTCTTAAGAGTCTCTCATTTGGGGTTAGTTTTCAACTGACATTGAGAAAATGTGTTAATTTCAAGATATTCTGTTACTCTGCCAGGAACAGTCATCGTTGAGTGGAGGAACGCTTCTTCATTCTGGGGTGTGGAAATGTCAGAGCCCCATGGTGAGGCGGAGGGGGGCGGGGAGGTGAGGCGGAGGGGGGCGGGGAGGTGAGGCGGAGGGGGGCGGGGAGGTGAGGCGGAGGGGGGCGGGGAGGCAGGTCCCTGAGGCTTCTCGGCTCAGCCCTCTCTAGCCGTAAGGTTCTTATAAAGACAAAACTCGGAGAAGACACACAAAAGATCTTGAAGGAAACGGAAGGACTCTGAAAGTAAACACTCCTTTTCTTCAACCAAGGAACGACTCTACTGCTGCTCAGTTGTAAGCAGAGATCGTGTGTCTATCTCTGGTCCCCAGAAGTCATTCTCTCTCCATCAGAAACTCGCTTATCTAATTTCCTCTTTTTCTTCAGATGTGTAGCATATTCAGGAGCTTCAAATTTAATAAAGGGAAATTCAGCAGAATCGTCAGCTGTGCATAAAAATCAGTAACACCGCATTTATGTAGGGATTTGACAGAGGCTCTCTGGGTATAGTAGAGAAATAGTAAAGCGTGTTTGCTTGGCGACTTTGAGAAGTGATTGGGAAATTAACTCCTGATTTCATTCTCATCCTTGCTAAGGAATCAAACTTTCCTTAATACCATTATGCATTTTTGCAACTCTACTCCTCTCAGCTTGATTACAAATTATTAGGGCTTCATGGTGTGGAGGATGATGGAAATTAAATTATGTGAGGAGAATGCGCTGCTGTGGTGTTTCTGAAAGTGTTTTTATTGGTAAGGAACGTGCACACAGTAAGGTGCACGCTGTACTTGACACTGAGCCTCCAATGGAGAAGTGAGTGGCCATGCGCTGGGAACACAAGCCGTCTTTCTGGAGCCACACATCTATGAAAATATTTAAGGTGTTTATTTTATATTAAAAGAGATACGGATAATTTATGGAGGATTATGCCACACGCTTATAGAAAAAATTTAAAGGCTGGTGGGTCCAGAAATAAACCTAGTGCGTGATATATAAAGTTTTGCCATTAAGATGTGAGATGGAGAATATCATAATGATTACTTTTTTTTCAAGCAGGGGATAAATATTCATTGTAAGTATATGGAAGTAATTTGATGGCAAGAAACCTTTTATAAACCTGAGGAAGGGCTTGAGGAACATTCTTCCAATGTTCCCAACCTCAGGGCGGGATGCGATCACAGTTGTATCTTTTCTTGAAAGTCAATCTCTTCATAGAACAGACAGTTGCCAGTTGACCATACTCCCTCCACGCAAGGGTAGTTTAGGAAATCTCCCCTAAGAAGTTTAACGCTATAACTTGTGAATCTTTTCCGGTATTTTTGTGTAGGCTGATTCATTTGTTTTGGACTGGGGGGGGGCACTTTGCCTGGGGGGCACATTTGGCAGTGTCTGGAGAAATCTTTTGTTGTCATGACTTGGGGTGGGTAGTTGTGTCTGGCGTCTAGTGGGTAGGGGCCAGGGATCTGCTAAGAATCGTGTAATGCCCAGGACGGTCCCCTCACTGCCCAACGCGAGGGAAACTTATTCAGTCTGAAGTATTAACAATACTGAGGAAGAGAAACCCTAGGTTATACTTATCATTACAGTCCAGAGGGGAACACAAATCCCCTCTCTAAACCACTTCCTATCCCCTACATGTATATGATGATACCGATTCTACATAAAATCTATAACGAAGACACACACCAGCTTCCTGCACCATTGTTTTAAAGAAACCCACGTGCAGTGATTGCCGATGACAAGGATATTGCTCATCGACATTTACTCAACGCACACTCACGTTATCAACGTCCCGCAAAAGAACCAAGGAGAAGGAAAGGGACGCGGGTTACCTCTCGAATAAGACCTGGCTGTAGTCGTCTAGGACGTGGGCGTGAGTGTGCAGAAGGATGGTGTTGTAGCCCACCAATGCCACCATCATGATCAACATCTTCAACTCGTAGTTCACCCTCAGGAACACCGAGCAGGAAATCAGTCCCAGAATGCAGCTGTAGATAAAGTACTGGAACAGGGAAACAGATCAGATGAATTACTCAGGATCTCCTCTGAGAAATGCTGGAGTAAGCATTAAAATTGGGGATCACCACCAAGTTCACTCAGGCTGCTTATGAACTGGCTGCTCATCATTTGCTTCTGGAAAATGAAAACAATAGGACTCTGTACACCTTTAGAGATTTTAAAAGTTGTAGTACATAGAATCTCTTTCGGCCTTGCAATTCTTTATTTATTAAGAGGATATAAATCATCGCAGGGGTTAAAAGCACAAGAAAGCCCAGGTGTTTTATTAAAAGAGAAACAGTGGGTCTAAAGCAGGAAGGATTTAACAAACTAAAAGCTTTGGCCAGGGTGAGTCACGAATTCCCCGGAAGCGGACAGGAACCCAAGGAAATGGAAAGAACCAGGTGTGAGGAAGAAAGCACATTCCATCCTGTGTGGCCCCAGGAAGCCACGCTGCTCCTGCACGAGGATGCGTGTTTCTCACTATTTACCATAATGGACATCGTTGAGAAGGGAGAGCCCTGAGGCAACCTTCCTTGGCTCACTCATTCGCGGGGTTACTTTGGGCCACTGACCTAACCCGGCTGTGTGACACGGTGTCTTTAGCTATAACACGAGGGGAAGAACGTCCTCCTTTTAAGTCACTGAACAGAGTGAGCAGAGCTTGGAGCCCAGAGCCCTGCCAGCCAGGAGTGACTTGCTGAATGAAAGGTCGCCAGTCGCACGAAGGCTTTATCTGCTCTACCCCTCTGTTTTTGTGAACCAAGGTTAGCTATCTGCTTTCCTAGAAGGGAAGCAGCTCTCAATAAAGTCTAATCATTTTAATAAAGCATAGATCCGACGATGTTTGATAAACGTGCCTTTATAAAAGAGCCCAGTTTGTAAGGCACTCAATTTTCGTGTCATTATGTGGAATAAGCCATGTATGAGCTGCTTATTCTTACCACTCGAGCTCTTTTATTTCCCTGGCTAAGGCCATCCAGAGTCAGCTCTCTGGAAGGCTAGTGATATTAGCTCATCCATCCTGTTCCTGGGGAAGAAAGGAAGGCGAGGAGTGAGCTGCCCTGGTCACACCAAGCACTTCCTTCTCCGTGAGAGGGGTGCTTGGTGTCAGCCCAGATGTTGTACTCTCGGGGACCTGGACCCGGCATGTCAGCTTCCCCAGGAAGACCAGCGGTTGTCCCTGATCACACGGCAACTGGGTCACCCTTTAGGAGGTGATGCTTTGCCCCCGGTGGCTGCATTTTACAGGGCCCTGAGGGTTCTAAGCATCCTTTCTCTGGCCCAAATTACCTTCCCGATGTGAGTTCTCCCCGATGCTGACACCACTCCCCCTACAACAGAGAACAAGAGGAGGAAAAGAGGGAAGAGATGTGTGCGGACGGGGCTGCTCAGGCTGGGACACTCGTGGGAGCAGGTGGGAGCAACGGCGCAGTCTCCCCCGGTGCAGGAGGCCAGGGAGGATGCGCAGGCTCTGAAGCCAGTCCTTATTTCCACGGAGTGCGGCCACTGTTACCCTCAGAGGGCAGGCGTGAGGGCTCATGGCAGGATGTGCACCAGGCCTGGGGACAGCCACTGGATGCGGACCAGGCAGCTCTGCAGAGGGCCTGGGGAGGTCCCCTCAGGGCAGGGAACGTGCCCAGCTGCCTGGCAGGGAGGCTCGTACCTACTGGACTGAGTAAGATACAGGCTTCTACTTCTCACATCTTTTTTTAGTTCATTTTTCTGCTAACTCACTATTATATTTTTCTAAAGTATCATTCCAAGACAGATTGGAAATTAAAAAAAACAAAAAAACAAAATGAAAACGGGGCCTTCCTCATGAAGAGTCTGAGAGGCCCTGGTTTACAACCTAGCGGTCTTTCAGTCAGTAATCAAGAGTATTCTAGAACGGCTCCTTAAAAGCCATGAAATTGCCCTGGGAGCCGGCGGGGGGAGTGGGGGAGACTCTCAGTTCCAACAGGATGCTGCTACTAAAATCATGCTGAAAACCATAGAATGAACATTATCAACAAGGTCAGCCTAATGGAAGGAGCAGAATCAGGAACCACTGTGTGTATCAACGTATGCATGGTGGGGGGGTGCGGATAGGACTGTAAAGGTTTTCTTTAACACCTGTCATACCAAAGAGGTGCCAATACCTATGCAAACATGCCCATGGTTTCACTTTTTAAAATCCATTCTTAGGCTTTTAAAAGGTTTTCATATTTCAGGAATATTGATTAGAATATATACATTAATGGGAAGTAGCATTTAGTCCGTTCTTTATTAAATAGCCTTTCTGGAACACTTGGAGGCCGTGCACAAGGTGGTTTGGGAACTGATTAAAGGTAGGGGGCAGCCTGCAGACAGCGACAGAGGGATGTGTGAATGAGGGGGGAGAGCTGAGAAGGCCAGGCCAGGGGTTGTGAAGATCAGCTGTTCTCAGTGATAAGGCACCTGCCAGGAAGGGCTCGGGTGGGCAAGAGTTTCGGCGGCAGGCTCCCGGACTGACTTCTATGAGGGTGTAATGACTGCTGACCTATTTCTATATAATTTTGATATAGTTGATATATTAGTTAATGGTTGCATTATTTATTAACATTTATAATTTTAATATTATTTTAATTACTAAATAGTTGTTAATATTAATCTTAAGTTAACGAAGTTAACATTAGTTAATATGATTATTAACACGTTTGATACAGCTGATCGATGAAATCAACTTGCGTTTTAATGGCAAAGGAACAACCACTATTACCCTGGGTAATTTCCTTAAGTTTCTTTTGGCCTCAGTGCCCTCCCCAGGAAAACGGGAATTCCAGGAAGAGCAAACTCACAGGGCAGGTTTTCAGATGAAATGATAGGAACTGCCGACGTGGCAGAAATCAAGGAAATACAGGGCATATTAGGGAATATACAGGGACGCCTGGGTGGCTCAGCCGGTGAAGCCTCTGCCTTCGCCTCAGTTCATGATCTTGGGGTCCTGGGACTGAGCCCCAGGTTGAGCCCGGCATTGAGCCCCGAGCCGTGGGTCTCCCTCTGCCCTGCCCCTGGTCCTGTGTGTGCGTTCTCTCTCTCTCAAATATAATCTTTAAAAAAAATTAGGGAATATACGAAGGACACATATAAAAATAAGGGTCTCCTATAATCTCCAACAACCAACTTGAGCAACTATTGATTATTTTGGGTATATCTTTCCAGCCTTTTTTTTTTTTTTTTTTTTTTTGGTGTGCTACTTATTACTGGCATTAGTATTTTAGAAAACTGGGGACATATTTTGGAATGTTTTTAAGTGATGCGTCTCAATTAACAACTGATTGTGAATATATATTTCTATGCCATTAAACACTTTGCCACAACATCTTTTGTAATGGCTGGCTATAACTAAATAGCAGAATTTATTTATTTATTTATTTTTTCCTCTTTTTTAAAAAAGTTATTCTTATGTTAACCACCATACATTACATCTTTAGTTTCCGATGTAGTGTTCCATGATTCATTGTTTGTGGGCAGAACTTATTTAAACAATCAAATGTATTCTAGTTTTTAGGTTGTTGGTTTCCTTTTACTTTCTTGTTTGTTCTCGATGTTACATAAACGCTTGGATGAACACCGTTGTAGCTAAGTGTTTGCACCTGCAAGATTAATTTCTGAAATGAGTATTGTGGGGTAAAAAGTATGTCTATTTTTATGCTCTCTGGTGGCTATTACAGATTACCACAAGAAGAGTTCTATCACTTTATAGCCCACCACCTTGTCAGCCTCAGATACCACGTACGATGGGGTCAGTTGTGGACATCCACAAATGGCTTTCCTGATGTTCCCTTGGGTCAATGAAGGGGGAAGCCAGGATGTTTCCAGCACATTAGTAATGCAGTTTCTATGCAGACAGTGCTGGGGCATGTGGGGCTTCCTTGGCAAAGCTCATCATAATCCTCTCCCTGAGGACTTCTTATTGGGACAAATAGTGGCTTGTGGATGAAGTCCGACCTAGATTTTAAAGAGTCTATTGTGTATTTTTTCAGCATCTTTTAGGATTGAATAAATGTTACTTTTCCCCATCTTGGGTTTCTAATGATTTGCTTCTTTTAAAAATAAGATGTCATACGGACTTACCTCAATGAGATTCAGAGGGATGAACTTACAGCTTTTACTGAGGCCGAGCACAGTGGGCTGTTCCATCCGAAAAAACTGGATGGAGAGATTTTTAAAAAATGCTTTGCCAGCTATCCTTTCCTTTCTTATGAGAATGCATATTCACTGTAAACCCCTGAAAGTGCCTTGTGAACACTCCCTGGGATGCTCTCTCCCTCCGCGGGCCTGTGCACCCCCGTGCGAGCCAGTGCCCTGCATTCAAGGACAAAGGGCTGGACCACAGTTCCTTTCTCTACAGAAGGCGGCTCCAAATTGCCCACAGTGAGGTCACAGACAATAAACCCTTAACATGCATCCTGGCTCTCACTTTTCACATCACTGAAACAAAAAAGATGCTGTCTGACACGCACGCGGGTTTACGATAATGCCTAAATGAGCGCCAGGACCCCCAGGACAAGGGATGAAGCTTATGCCAGCCTCCCTTCCCGTGCCCACGGGGACATCATTAGGGACCTTGGTCCACTTCCCTCAGAAGCCTCAAAAACATACCAGACACCCCTACTCTGCACACAGAGCTGGGAGCTTCCCGGGAAACTGAAGACAGATGGGGAAAAGGATCAAAGCCAAATAGCAAGGGAACAAATCAGTGAAAGAAGAACGAGGAAGGAAATCTCCTTTATCACCGTAGCTAATGGAGTTTAAAAAGCCGGTAAGGAATTTTTAAAGTATACATACCAAATTACCAGTTTCAATCCCCAAAATGGTTCCTTTAGCACTCTCAGAACAGACTATATGACACAGAAACTGGATGGGAATAATCTAAGCTACTCTAGAGGATTATGCAGTAAAGGAGAGTATCAGAGCTTTTTTTCTGCACAAATGATTCATGAAAGGAAGTTACTAAATAGTAAATAATAATAGTAAATAAGCAAAAGGGAGTTAACCCTTTTCACTTAAAAGACTGACATGTTAGCAAAGTTTGAAATTTCAATCTCGGTCCTTCTGGACATTGGTTAAAATGGGTCAGTGGGCAAGGATGACTGCAGGATATTATCAGTGGGCAGTGTTTGCAGCCAAAGGAAAGACCGAAATCCTCGATGTGGTCCCCCCATCATCAGTCAGGAAATCCAACACTCATCCCCTGGGACAATGAGCAAAACCTCTACGCAACGAATCCAGAACGTCAGTGACCTACAATCGAACGTCAGATGCTGAGATACAAGGTATAAAATGTAGCAGTACGAAAAGCAAAGCAAGAGACATATGGGAGAGCATGACCATGACACTGGATGTGTGCACGTGTCTCACTGGTGTCTGCCAGCCAGGCAGGGCTGCTCTGATTGAAGGCTGGCAGTTTGTAGCTGGTCCAGGCTTACTCAGGTATCGACACCAAAGAGGAAACAGTGAAGTCAAGAGCAGATCAGAACCTGGAGGCTGTCACATGGAATGCGAGGACAGCTCACAGGAAAACAACAAAAGCAATAATAACGAGCGAAATGTTCTTACCGGGAGGAAAAACAGATTTTGTGCCCGCAGAATCGCTGCCTGATTACTGGAGGCGGAAAGACTTGTGTTGGATGTATTGGCAGTTGGAGGAATTGTTTCCTCTGGGTCACTCAGGAAAAACTGCAAAGAAAATGTTTTTTCAATGACTTAGTGAACAGGAGATTAAAGAGTTAGCAGGTTGGCGCTAAGTTATTAATGGCTACGTTCCTTCTGCACGGTAAGCAGGATTATGTGGGCAATCCGGTGTCTGTATTTCCAATGCCGATAGCTTCATCTTCTCCTGTTTGAAGCTTTGAGAATTTCTATTAAATAAGCAGATAACTATTGGTTGTTGTGCTCCATGCTTCTAGTGAATTTCTAGACCTACACGACCGATATTAAAGGAAACAGAAACACCTCTGTTAAATATTAAATTAAAAATGTACAAAGCACAGGGCAGAGGGTTTGGTTAGAATTAGGTCTGAGGCTGACAACACCTCGCACACAGACATTCAACTCTCTACCAAGAAATCAGAGCCTTCGGATTTTTTTTTAAATTTTTAATCTTTTTTTTTTTTTTCAGCGTCTTCATCACCTCGCTTCAAACATTAACTGGGTCTGTGGGCTTTCTGATTATAAGAAATTGTGTCGGCCAAATGCAGTAATGGGTGTGAGCATTTGTGTGTATTATTCGTGAGTGCTTGGCAGTTCAGGATCGTGAGGGATAAGAAGTTGGGAAGGTGAATGCTCTGAGTAAGGACTGCTGGAAAGCGGTCCTAATTTAAAAGAAATGTAACCGTGAGGGGACGAAGATGGTTAGCTCTCATCAAGATACTGGCTCTCTCATAAAGGCTATGGGATCTCGGGGCTGGACTCAATATGAGCCACTGACAATGCATGCAGAGACCCCCTGTGGAAGGGCCCCGCACACAGCCAAGGGCAGAGGGTGATGGCAGGCAGCTCCAGCCCTCACGGCGCTGCCCACACGGCTCCCCCTTCTGAGGTCAAGACGGTGACGGCCACTGATACTAGAGAAACATTCGTGAGGGCTGCCTGCCTGAGGCTGGAAAAATTCAGGGTGCCCCGAGGGGCTCCCCTCTCGGGGAGGGAATGTGCATCAGGGAAAACAAGAACATGGAGAACATGCTCTGTGACGGAAGTCAGACCCAAGAACATGATCATCGTGCAATCCCGGGTCCAGGAGGGGTCTAGACCAGGCAAACGCCCGGGAGGGAGAATGCAGGTTACTAGGTGCTGGGGGAGCAGGCGGTGGGCAGTTAGTGGGTGCACAACAGTGTGAATGTACTCAGTGCTACTCAGCTGCACACTGCAAGATGGTTAGAACGATAAATCTTACGTTATGCATATTTTACCCAGGAGAAAACTAAGAAACATTAAAAACAGAAAAAAAGGAAGAAAAGGAAAGCATTTCCGCTTTATCCCAAACAGAACACTTAAAACTCACAAGAGCTTTGCAAAAGGACCTGAGTGAGGCTATGACTTCCAAAGGAAACGTTTTTTGAAGAGAAAATTAAATTTTCTTCCCAGTGACTTGAGCAAAGCAAGCAGCTCTCCCCCAGCACACACACACAGAAGAGCTGCTCCTCCTTTAAAATGTGAGTCCAAGGTCTGGATCAGCCTTCACTGGGCGAACGAATGCTAAAAAATAGCAAAACCACAACTTGGGAGAGGGGCTCAGTCAGTCTAGAAATTGTGTTCCCAAAGGAAGCACTGAACAAATTCAAAAAGCTATGCTGAGGGCGCCTGGGTGGCTCAGTCGATTAAGCGTCTGCCTTCGGCTCAGGTCATGATCCCAGGGTCCCGGGATCGAGTCCTGCATCGGGCTCCCTGCTCCGCGGGGAGTCTGCTTCTCCCTCTGCTTCTCTTTCCTCTCTCTCTCAGTCTCTCATGAATTAACAAATAAAATCTTGAAAAAAAAAAAAGCTATGTTAAATTAAACAGAAACCTCTCCAGGATGGGGGGTTGAAGCAGAGTTAGGAAAAAAGGCAAAGAAATCACACTGAGAGCACTTAATGGTGCCCAGGTAAAGACTGGAGGACAGCCGTGTCCCAGCGGAAGGGGTCTTCTTGCCCGAGCGTGAGTGGGTGACCCTGGGGGCCCACTTCCCCTGCACAGTACCATTGGTGCTCAGCCTCTGAATGCTGCATCAGTGTGGCCCATGACATGGGACCCTGTGTCTGTCTCCCATAATTGTAACTTAGGGGACAGGGGTCCGAGTAGCTGGAGGGCATTCCTCTATAAATCTTCAGATGTGGGCAAAGACCGCACCTTGGTGAAAAATCCTTCCCCTTCTGTGTTTAAAAAGAAATCATAAGAAGGATTTACAAGCAGGGAAGATGACTTCCTTTCTTTACCTAATGTCGGCTTTCATACCATTTTATGATGTTTCTTTGAAATCATAAATATGACAGCAGCATCTGCATGGAAGAGACCCACTAATTTCACGGCACCAGATATCAGTACAAATGATGGACAGAAAAAGGTCATCCGGCTTCCTCCTTGCTCACAGCCCCTGCTGCAGGAGATGGCTCAGAACGTGGAACAAAGCCTTACTTCATTTCTCTCTTGAGGGTCATCCATCATACTTCCAATGTGTGTCCCACAGCCTTCTCTACCTTAGTTGGCAACAAACTCCATTCTTTGTGAGAAAGGAAAACAATTTTGGGAGATGTATTTCTGCTCCTGAAGATGTAATTTTTTCTCCAAAGGAAACAGTTTATATATATATAAAATCTTCTCCTAAATGCTCAGCTCCTCAACCATTTACAGACAGTGACCGGCCCTCATTCACCCCAAATATTCTCTATGAAATGCAATCAGATCTGTTTTCCATGTAGTAGGTTCGGTCTCTACAACATTAGATGATGAATCCTGGTTTTAGCAGGCCAAGGGCACCCCCGTCCCAGGACTACTTAAGATGGATTTCTAGGCGGAGTGAAGCAGATGAAGAGGCCATCCCATCGCTTGCTTCCCGTTGGCGTCAGCTTTACCTGAGTCGCCACGTGTATCAGAAGGAACGGCACGCTCTACGGAGTAAAGGTAGGGCAGACGCCAAGAAAGCATCCGAGGGCCCCTTCAGCCTAGCCCCTTCACTCCTTCTTAGTACCAACATCCGCCCTCAGTCGAGTCCCAGATGCCCCAGGTCTCCCCTCCTCTTCACCTCTGCTCCCACTCTGCTGAACTCTTTCTACCCGTCCTCCAGAACCCAGTGCCGCCGGCCATGTGCTGCTTCCGGGCCGCCTCTCCATACGTCTCTGGCTCTGGCTCCGAGACTCACGATGGGTTCATCCAGCTGCCAGTCTCCTGCACTTCCCCGTGAACTCCCGGAGGCAGGGACCAGGCTTTGGGTTCTAGCATCTGGCAATTCACCAGGCACATATTTATGCCCAAAAGATCTTTTTATGCCAAAGGAAAGCTAATTGGCAAAAACTATGTCTTTATTATTTAATTTCTACCTCCTCAACTTGATTTTCTGCTTCTGGAAGGCAAGGACTGTACATGATACTCTGTAGTTCCAACAACCTGTAAAACATCCAAAATATGAAGTATCTTCATGCCTTATGGTTGATGGTGATAATGTCAGAGTAATAGGGATGCATTGAAATGTGCGTGGATTAGCTCCACGTCTGTTTTGAAGGTATACCTGTAATGGTCCCACCGATATAGTAAGAGAGACCGCTGGTTAAATATTCACAAACGACCTGGTTCTGTCCTAAGCGTGGTAGCGAGAAGGGAGTGGACGGAACAAAGACCAGACTTTGCCGGGGCTCGGAGTCTCCAGGCAGGAGACTGTAAGACTCTTACAGCTCCCTCCAGGAATTTCTTTCATGTTTTCCACTATAGCTTTGCTCTGGTTAGTCTGACTTCCCTCTGATAACCATAAACACCCCCCGCAAGATATATGTTAGCAATTCCCGTCCAAGCATATGGCCCACAGATCCACATCTGAAGAGTCTCGCAACTATGGTTTTACTAGACAGTAGTAAATAACCTTGCTTTAGCAAGCAGCTAGCCCCTCAAGGTCCTGGAAGCCTTGCTTCCAAATTCCTTAGGATTTACACTATCCCTAAGCCCCACTAACTACAAGGTCTAGAATCGGTCACTCCTCACAACCCTGGTGTAGCTACTCCTGCCCACAGGTCCTGTCCCTGTGCTATAGCAAAGGCACCTTTTTGCACCAGAAATGTTTCAAGAATTCTTTCTCCATCATTCGCTCCTGGACCCAGAAGTGGACATGGAGTCCGTGGACGTTTAATGAACACCCTCGAAAATCGCACAGCTGGAAAAGCGGGCAGCTAACGTTTGAGATTGGGCCTTTTAGACCCCAGAGCAGGATGCCTCTCCCACTGCACTCCCTGTATCTAGATGGTTCTGTGATCTTTGATGATTACCCTGCTGACATTTAATGTCATTAATGTCTCCATAGCCAGCAGGGAGGTGGGAAGCTGCTGGTGCAGCAGGTGGAGGGTGATTTGAATAGGCCATAACTGGTGCCACCTCGGAGCTACGGTCAAGGTTGGAAAGATCCCACTGAGTCCAGCACCGGAAGCCGAGAGGGCCATGCTGGCGGGAGCCCTGACTCACCATGTTGAACACGGCCATGGTCAGAATGATGGCTGTGGTGAGGACGGTGAGGGAGACCCGCGGCCAGGGCCGGTCCGCAATGATGCCGGACGACTTCAACAGCCACAGGAGAGAGACCGAGGCCTTCTTGCTGCATTGCTGGGAGGAGACAGAAAAGGAAATGCATTGCTGGTTTACGTATTCTCTTGAGTTTCTTCGTGATGTTTAAAATGACCAGAGACCTCAGTATTCTTCACAGAGAAAAGGAGCAGGCTCTGCCCCCGCCCCGCCCCCCGAGGCCCAGACCAGGTCATAAACCTTATTAAAATTATGTTGGCATCATTGTTACAAATAAAGAACAAATTAGTTAAATTTCTATGATAAATGTAGAACGTGCCTGTATGTCCTTTTAAATAGACCTGAAATTGTTTTTTTAAAAAAAATCTCTGGTAAAGGAAAAATGTGTCAGTTAATTATACCATGTTGGGGGATGTGTTGGGTCTCAGATCACAGCAATGCTAAAGCAATTATCAGCACTCAGCCCAATCCAGGCAGAAAACAGATGGGCAGGTAGCTCATCCTAAGAATACAAGTGGACCCCAAAGCAGACTGATGCCCGTACCTCCACAGACAACACCCCCTGCTGTCGGGTGTGTGTTCTGCTGATGGCTTTACCTCATCCTGCCCTGTGGGGGCTTCTTTCCGTTTGGAGAGGCTCTTTTCCAAATTTTTAATTGTGTTAAAAACACAAAACAGGACATTCTCCCTCTTTATTTTTTAAAAAGATTTTTTATTTATTCATTTGAGAGAAGGAGAGAGAGACAGAGAGCACCAACGCAGGGGGAGAACAGAGGGCGGGGGGAAGAAGCAGGCTGCCCACTGAGCAGGGAGCCCGATGTGGGACTCGATCCCAGGACCCTGGGATCATTATCTGAGCCGAAGGCAGACGCATAAGCGACTGAGCCACCCAGGCTCAGGTCATGAATGAATGAAGTCATTCATCTGTGGATGGACACCGTGTGGCTTCTGGCTTGTGGCTCTTGCTAGTAATATGGCCACGAGCATGGGTGTTGGAGAAGCTCTTTGGATACGAGATGGAACTAAGGTATTGACAGGATGGCAACGTTCCCTCAGCATTTTCTGTGGACCAGACGCTGTTCTGCGGGATTTCAGGGGATGAGCTCACTTCATCCTGAGGGCCGCCCTTCCGGGGAGGGCCACTGTGATGCAGACCTTCGTCCAGGTGGCGGGGGAACAGAGCTGGGGAGAGTTCTGGGGGGTGGGTGACACACGGCCTGTGCCAGGCACTACCGTGCGTGTTCACAGAGGTCACCTGACAAGACAAGCGGGTACAGAAGGCTTCTCTAGGAATCTACATTTTCACCTTCATGTGAAAGGGGCTATGGCCCTACGGCTATGTGTCTTGGAAACAAACAAACACAAAAAAGGTTGATTTCAAAAATTTTAAGACAAGGCCAACATCCTGTACTTTTCTGATTTGTACTAAGTTAATATGACAGTAAGACAGGTGTGACATCCATAAAACCCAAACAGCGAATCCTCCCGCGAACAAACAGCACCTTTATTTCTCTCCCTCTTTCACATCATCTTTCTGCTTGATTCTTAAAAACATGTCAGCTTTAGTCTTTTTTTTTTTAAACATATAATGTATTATTTGTTTTAGGGGCACAGGTCTGTGAGTCATCAGTCTTACACAATTCACAGCGCTCACCATAGCACGTACCCTCCCCAATGTCTATCACCCAGCCACCCCATCCCTCCCACCCCCCACCACTCCAGCAACCCTCAGTTTGTTTCCTGAGATTAAGGGTCTCTATGGTTTGTCTAGCTCTCTGGTCTCATCTTGTTTCATTTTTCCCTCCCTTCCCCTATGATCCTCTATCTTGTCTCTCAAATTCCTCATATCAGTGAGATCATATGATACTTGTCTTTCTCTGACTGACTTATTTTGCTTAGCATAACACCCTCTAGTTCAATCCTCATCGCTGCAAAAGGCAAGATTTCATATTTTGATGGCTGCATAATATTCCATTGTGTGTATGTATATATATATGCATATATATATATATACACATAACACATCTTCTTTATCCATTCATCTGTTGATGGACATTTAAGGCTCTTTCCGTAGTTTGATTATTGTGGACATTGCTGCTATAAACATTGGGGTGTGGGTGCCCCTTCAGATACATTTGTATCTTTGGGGTAAATACCCAGTAGTGCAATTGCTGGGTCGTAGGGTAGCTCTATTTTCAACTGTTCGAGGAACCTCCATACTGTTTTCCAGAGTGGCTGCACCAGCTTGCATTCCCACCAACACTGTAGGAGGGTTCCCCTTTCTCCACATCCCCGCCAACATCTGTCGTTTCCTGACTTGTTAGTTTTAGCCATTCTGACGGGTGTGAGGTGGTATCTCATTGAGGTTTTGATTTATATGTCAACTTTCGTCTTTTTTAAAAAATATTATTTATTTATTTATTCATGAGAGACAGAGAGAGAGACAGAGGGAGAAGCAGGCTCCCAAGGAGCAAGGAGTCCGATGCGGAACTCGATCCCAGGACCCTGGGATCATGACCTGAGCTGAAGGCAGATGCTTAACCATCTGAGCCACCCAGGCGCCCTATGTCAGCTTTAGTCTTAATGGAAGCATTGCAGTATGTCAAACGCTAATACAGTGATTAAATCAGATTCTTTTTTTTAAAGATTTCATTCATCCATTTAGAGGGAGATTGAGAGCTCAAGCGGGGGGAGGGGCAGAGACAGAGAGAGAGAGAGAGAAACCCAAGCAGACTCCGTGCTGAGTGTGGAGTCCAACACGGGACTCAATCCCAGAACCCTGAGATCATGACCTGAGTCGAAACCTAGAGTCGTGATGCTTAACTGACTGAGCCACCCAGGCGTCCCTACATGAGATCCTACAACACAGGATGAGAGGTGGTTAGGACAGTAAGAACCAGCCCAGGAGCCCAGGATCAAACCCCCTACAGCTGAGAGACTTTCTGTGGGGTAACTATCCTTCCTGGTCTCAGCTTCCTCATCTCTAAAAAGGGCGTAATAATGCCAGGCTTCTTGGTCTTCTAAGAGATTAAATGAGCTACATCAGGCACCAAGGGCGGGACATAGAAGCCTTAGCTCTTCTTATTACATTTATGAAGAAAACATAATACTTCTCAGAGACATTTTAGGGACTAAAATTCTCTTGCTTCATACCAGTATGAAAAAAAAAACAAAACCTCATTTCCCCTCCTTTTCACTACAGTGTTTCCTCCAGGCAGCCTGCCTTCTCTCTTCATTCCTGTCACCACGTAGAGGCCACATGAAGAGAACTGTCCCAAACGTGAGAATCAGTAAGCATGGCTGGCGACAAGGACAAGGAAACAGCGGGTGACAGGAGCATGTGCCCTGAGACATAGTGCAGAGAGAGGAGGAGGGGGGAGGCGAAGACGTTCACGGGAGCTGAGGAGAGAAGACACATCAGTCTCAAAGCAGAAGGATCTGATTAAGGAAAAGGAGACCGTTGATTCTACTGCGGCTCTGAGTAAAAAGCACTGCTTGGATCCTGATCTGATAATTTAGCTCAGTTTATTCTACTTTGGGTTGAGTATTTGAGTAAAGTCTCTGTTGGAAAAATAAGTTTATCAAAATTTGCACCACCCTAATGAAACATCTCCTAGAATATCTGGGCATTTATTCAGAAGGTGCTCTTCAGATGAAAATGAGAGCCAGGTTTGTTCCTCTATGTGATCTTTGGTTTAGTGACTGCCATCATTCCAGTCAAATCTGTGTCCTCCCTTTCTTGACCATCAATGGGTCTCACTGTAGGCATGCTGGCCTCCTACTCACAGTGAGCTCACTGTGGGCCTTCCAGAAATGCCACGGCTGTCGATGCCACACGCAACCACTGACAGATGTGGAACTCGTACTAACTGCAGTGGTAGATGTAAAAGGAGAAAGAATATAAATTTATATGCACATGCTATCAGGGGCTTGGTGCTGGGGACAATGGCCAGTGCAGTTTGCCAGCAAGGGTGTGGATGAATGTCAACATTCTTCATTCAGTACAGGCAGAAGATTCTTCTCAGAAAAATAAAATATTCATATACTGTGTTTGGGCTAAAAGAAAAACAACAAGAGGAAAAAAATATCTCTTCCCCTGTCTACTCTCCTTTCTTCCTTCCTTCCCTCCCCCCACTTTGAACCTCTTGCACTAGAAACAATGGGTAATCTTTCACTCTAAAATTCCTCCTAATTTAATGTAATAATTATAGCAGCAGATTGCATTAACAACTTCATTAGTGTCCTTTTATTTTTGTTATTTATTATTTTTTTAGAGAGCGTGCACATGCACGTGCACGTGGGTGGGGGGAGGAGCAGAGGGAGAGAGAGAGAGAGAGAATCTTTAACAGGTTCCATACACAGTGTGAAGCCCAATGTGGGGCTTCATCTCACAACCCCAAGATTATGACCTCAGCTGAAATCAAGAGTCAGACACTTAAGAACTGACTGAGTCACCCAGGAGCCCCAGTACTTTTAAAAAATAAAATCAGTTACCTGAAAAGAAGTAGATGTTGCTATTAAGTGAAGTTTAATAAAATGAAAAACATTTAGAAAAGCCATAAATATGACGGGAAGTAGCAAATTTTTATTATTAGAAAAACAAAGCTCATCTTAAAATCTTGCCTGAAAAAATGGTGAAGTTTATCATATAAACGTGCATTTTTGTGTAACTGCCTAAAGGAACATCTACTTTGGCATTTCAATTCCCCAAGGACTGTCTTTTTGAATGGTAGCAACCAGCTGCAGCAATATTTACTTGTTAACATTTAGTGCCACAGAGACTGCCATGTGTACTATTGATTCTTTAATTGTACTTGAATTTCCTACAGAAAGGCTTCTTTATTTCAATCAATCATATTTATAAAATCAACATGTTTCTTTCATAGGCCCTGAGTGAACCACATTCCTCAGCCGTCCATCCACTGTGCGGCACTCACAGCCTGTCCACATCGTGTTATCTTTGATGATGTGCTTGTCTCTGGCCACACGGGGAGCTGGCTGAGGATGGTGACTACATCACACCCCTCTTTGTATTCCTACAGCAGCACAGTGTTGAGCAAAGAGTAGGGACTCAACAGAGGCTTACTCAACATGTTCTTTATCTTAATGATCTTATCTTAATGGGTATCAGCCACTTACTCTTCAAAGAGAAATTTCCAGCAGCCAGAAACAAAGAAGGAGTTCACCAAGGGACTGAGGCCGTGGGGCTGGCCTGGGAATGTTCTGGAACTGGACACAAGCTGTGACACCTAAGGGGTGGGCTTGGGATGCTCACAGGAGGAAAGAAGATGTCGCCTTGGGCTTGCAAAGGGTGGACAGCTGAGACCAAGATCCCTGAATAAAACCAGAAGCCTCAGGGGTGCCTATCTCTTTTCAAATTAGTGTTTTCATTTACTTTGGGTAAATACTCAATAGTGGAATTACTGGATCATATGAGCACTGAGTAATGTATAGAATTGTTGAATCATTATATAGGACACCTAAAACTAACACAACACTGTACATTAATTATACTTCAACAACAACAACAAAAAGAACAAACAAAAAAATCCCAGAAGCCTCAGAAGACGATTTCCTCCATGTGAAGTCAAGAAAAACTTCATGCACTAGTTCAGGAAGTATCAACAAACTTCCAATGATAAATTCTAACTCTAAATATGGGTGATGGATTTGAAATTATGTTATATGCTTCATAAAAGGAACTTCAAGTTGAGGAGTTTTTAACTGGCTAAGGACCAGAGAAAGTCCTTGGAGTTCCTGCTAGTTGTTGGAGGATAATTCCCACTGAACATGACCTCAAAATAAAAAAGAAATTATGAACTATATAGGACAATGGGTGGTAAGAGAAAGAATCAACAGACACAACAGAAAGTAGAATTAGCACCACAGGATGTTCAGGTATCATTATCAATCTGAAACAGTGGGTAAAATAACATTAAAATAATCAAAGATGGATTAGAGTACATAATGAAAGAGCCCTTAAGAGAAAATAACAGATGCATTTTAAAAACGATCCACAAAGACTCTCAAAAGATGAAAATGTAGCTATTAAGTAACTCGGTAGTTGTGCTGAAGAGGGTAGGAGAGCTCTGAGGAAATAGCCCATAGAACAGCACAGAAAGACAGGGATGAAAAACATGAAAGGAATCTTGAGGCACAGAAGGTACAATGAAGATTCCAGACACTTGTAAGGAAAGTTTGAGAAAAAGAGAACAGAAGGACCAGGAAAGAAGCAAAATACAAGGAGCTATGGAGCAGCAGCTTTGCAAACCTGGAGCAAAACCTGAGCTCCGTGGTTGATGTGACATCCTGACTCCCAAACAGGAAAATGAAAGCAAACCTGTACCTCAACACAAGGAATCTATGGCCCACGACTGACAAAGAGCAAATCTACAAAACCACCAGAAAGAAGACATATTAGCTACCAAGAAACAGGAATTAGACTATGGATTTCTCCTTGGAAATTATGGACTCGTGTTTTCGCAATATTAGAAAAATGATCACAAACTCAATGAAGAAAAAACAGATCATTTTTAAAATACAAAGCTGAGTACATTATGCACAGGCTCTTACTGAAAAGATGAGAAAAGGAACAATCCTTTGGGAATATGGAGACTGAGTCCTGGGGGAAGGAATGATATTCAGGAAGAGAGGTGAGACATTGATATACAACAAGAATGATGATGACAATGAATAACATGAGCAGTTCCAACTTAGAAAAATTTAACCAACACTCTGTCTTTCTGTGCTGTTTTATAGGTTACCTACCCAGCTCTCATCTTACTTCCTTCAGCATAACTACTGAGTTTCCAATTTCAAGTATCTGATCATCTTAGTCCATCTTCCATATTCGATAATGGAATGGAAGATGGAATGATCAGATTTAGAGTATGGTATTCTTCAACAACAAGATGGAGATATTACTGAGTTCTGTTAGTCTTGTGTACATTACACATTTTAAGTTAATCAGTAAAAAGAAAATACTAGGATATAAAACTTCCAAGACACTAGAAGGAATAAAGGAGAATAAATAAATTCCATGGATCCAAGAGAACACAGGAGAGGAGGAAAAATAAGTAGAAACAAAGAAGACACATGATGGATTAAAGAAAAAGCACAGTAAGACTGTGGTAGTAATTATAATACATGCAAATGTGTTATACTTGTCCGGTAAAAGAGAGAGATTGCTAGATCAGAGGAAGTAACATGCAACTGGATGTTGTTTACCAGAGACACACCTAACACCCACATACTGACAAGGAAAAGCTGAATAAAAAGAAGGAAGGAAAGGACAGTGGGAAAGTATGAAAGAAAGCTGGCAGAATTATATTGACACTGGAGAAAATAGACTTCAAGGGAAAAACACTCCTGTGGAGTAGAAAGCTTTTCTACGAGCCAGTGTGTGACCTACTTTCTTTCCACAGGACGGACTTGATGTGTGTGCTTTCATCTCTGTCAGGAACAGGGTCGGTGGGCGGGCTTCACAGAATCTCTGCTACACAAAGCACGAGGCAACCACATTGAGAGAAAAATCTCTTCTGAGCGTGCTAGCATTTTCATTTACTGTTATCTGGCATCCTTGTTCTAAAAGACGCATTGGGGGTTGGTGTTCTTGGTGGTATTTTTGGTTAGAGCCACTCTCTTGTATTTGTTACAGAGATGTAAGTCCACTCAGCCCACAGCCAGATTTGGTGTTAAGTCTGGCGGTAATTGTGTATTTATTATTACTAATATTACGACACGGATTATTACTTTCATTGCTGACTGTAATGAAAATGTAAACTTGAATCTCTTATTCTACATTTTAGTTTCTAGTTAGATAAACTGGATTGTTTTGTCAAGTAAAATAATAGATTTTCATATTTGAAGGAGTCTCATTTATGTGAGAACATTTTGCAAAGTATTATTATGAGAGGTATTTCTTACTAGAATAGTTTATAGAGTCTAAATTCACTCGTAAATTAACTTTCCCCACCCCCTCCCCATCTTACCAAATGTCTTTTACGATGAAGCTGTACTTTCCCCAGAATCCAGTTTTAAATAAGCTGGGCCAACAGCTGAATAATGTGTATCAGGAAACTAGACCAGAGGGAAATATGAATGAGGTTCTCTGTGAGGTGGTCTTGACTTTCCAGTGTGATTTTGACCAGTGGATGCTTAGCTATGACCGCAAGGCAGGCTCTGTGCCCCTCGTGCCCATGACCATGAATGTGGACATCCCTGCCTAGTGCTGGGCACTCACCTGCTGGTGACTCTCCAGACATAGTCTGGCACCTTCCAAAACTTTTCCTCTAAATGATTGGAAGTGGATACTGGCTGAAGCACATAGCGCTTCCAGAGTTGGGCACCTCTCGCCCACAAAATGCGGGGCCGGACAAGGTCATCTCTGAGTTTCCTGTTGGCTCTCAAGGTCTGCCATCCTGAAATGCTAACCTTGGGAAGGGGCTGAGGTGGCGGTGCCTGCAGACACCTGACAAGGGAGGATGGGGACAGGCCAGGATGCCAGCTGGGCAGGGGCCTGGCAGCCTTGGCAGCAGGGATTGGCGACTGGGGCTGAATTCAGAGCCACACGCTCAGAAAAAGTCCCCCTGGGAGTGGAGGAGAACGAGACGTTTTCTGCGCAGCAGGGCCAGAAGGCTGCCTTTGGGTGCAACCCAACATTCCTTCAAGCTTACTGAGATTCAATATTTATCTTGTATCTCAAGTGCCTGAAGTACTACAATGAACAAAACAGGGCCGCAGCGAACTCGCTCGAGCCCTTCCCATCGAAAAGATCACAGATAATAGCACAAAACAGGAAGCCCGACCAGTAGGCACGAGGGACGTGGGTGTGACAAAGGTGGGCTCTGCAGAGTTGGTTGGGCAAGGCCAGGAGATTATTTCCAACCGTGGAGACAAGTCGAAGCCGATCAGAGTCAAGGAATCATAGTGCATGTGAGAAGGCATGTCTGTGGGCAGCATTCTGCTGGCTGCACTGGGGGACAGAAAGCCAGTGCAGGAAACAATTCTCAGAAAACCCAGGCGATGTAAGGGGAAACAACAGTCACACTCAACCAAAAAAAAAAAAAAAAAAAAGGTGGGGGAGTCAAATCAGTTGTTATATAATCAAGTGCTAAATTCTACGGCACAGATCCTAAGCTGCACGGTGCTCGAGGAAGGGCCCGTTGCAGGGACTGGTGGGTTTCTGAGAAAGTTTCTAGGAGGCAAGCAGTTGCAGGGCCCACCCACACGGTGAAGTGGGCACATGAGGCGGGGGTTGGGGGGGGCGCTGCTGGGGAGCCGCCAGGGCGGGGGGCGGGGGCAGGAGCGGAGAGCAGACAGAGGTTTGCTCCTGGCTTCTCATTGCAGGAAATGTGGTAACAAATATGTTCCCTGACTTTTTTCTCACACTGAACAAGTCTCTGATTTTTCTAGCAAAAGGAAAAAAAAAACACAAAAAAACCCTGCATTTCATGATCACTCTTAGTTTTTGCCCCTTTTAATGGGTCTCTACTTTTTTTTTTTTTTTTAATCAAACCCAGCTCTACAGTAATGACAAGTCAATGGCAGGCAGGTCCCCAGGGGGGGACAAAGGTAAAGCTCTTGGAGGAAAAATCTCCATCAGGCTTACCTCTTCTCAACCTCCTCTATCAAAGTATTTTACTTGAATTCTTCATCGGGAGAATTTAGTGCCAGTACTATGAGCATCAACGTTGCCGCTGGCATTTAAGCTAATACATGTTAATGGGAGGATATGAGAGAGAGTAGTATTTCTGAGATACTAAATACACTTTCAGAAACTCAGTATTTAATCCAAAAATAAATGAAATCATAGGAACACTTCCTATAATTGGTAGGTTTCCAGGAGGCCAGGGGATGTACAGTTAGGACGTCATGCTAGCTCTCCATGACCACTAGGATTATCTGTGACACAGAGCACTTTTCACTGAATTTGGAAGGTAGAATAGAAAGCACACTGGAAGCCTTTTGACATTGGCCTTGCCTTCATTTGTTTGATATTGATGGTTAGAAAAAAATCCTTACAGAATCCCTTAAACAGTGCAGAGAACCTCTGACGAGAATGAGAAGAATCCCTTCTTGAATTTTACCAGGATTACCTCTCGACCAAGGATTACAGCCGGTCACTAGTGGCAGTGCGGGGGGAGACTCATTCACTGATCCTACTAATTCAAGTTCAGAAAGACGTCTTCAAGCCTAGGCTTCCTGACCACTTTGGCCAAACCAGGCTTCTTTCGAGGAGGAGGCAGGCACCCATTCATTCCCAGCACTGAAACGTTCCCTTTAAGACAACACAGAGTTACGGATTCCCTTGCATCTGGTGTGTGGGTGTCAGGGTCTTAGGAAGCCCCTAGGAAGGAGAAACCAGGCCTGTGGGTGTGGAATCCCAACGGCCCTGAAGCACCACAGGGTGGGCCCGGGAGAGACAAGGAGCCATAAGCTGTTGGTTGGATTATACCCAGGCCGAAAGGAGAGACATTACATAAGAGCAAAAGCATTCTCTCAAAGACAGTTTAAAGTTGCTCTGGAGATTCTTTTTCCAGCCCCCACGTTCTCTGTTTCTTTTCGATGGCAAATTAGTGGAAAGAAAAAGTCAGCTTGAAACCTTAAAAATACACTATGTTCCCCCACCCTGAAGACTGGAGTCTTGGAACAGCAAATGAGAAACGGGGCCATTTAGGCACAGTGATAGAAGCTGCTGTAAGCAGAACAAGTCTTGGATTTCCAGCAGGACCACGAGGGATAGTTCCTGTTCTGAAACCCCGAGAAATGGGCTGCAGAAGCCTTCTGGGGGCAGGGAAAACAGAGGGCGGGCAGGAGCCTGTGTGCTTTTCCAACGAAGGAAAATGTGAACATGGAAAACCAGACTTCTTTGTTAGGTAAGCATTTTAGAAACTTGACAAGGATTCCCATGGGGCAATATTTACAACCTATAGTTTTCAGGGGACTTTAAAGAAATTTGAGAAGCCACGTGTGCATTTCAGGAAATCCGAAACCATAGTGCCACTTTGGGAAGAGTTTCCAATCCGATTTGAAACATCTGCACTATGACCTAGCAAACAAACCCCCATCAGTTTGCAAAGGTATACGGCAGAGATGTAGGTATAGAGTGTCCACTGTTGAGAGGCAGAGACATACTCTGAAATCTTAACACTCTGTGGCTCAAAGATTTCTACACATCAGACTAGAATGTACCCGATGCTTGGAAATTGGCTCAGAGTGGCCTCTGTTGTTTCCACACAAGATAAAACACTATCTTTTTGGACTTTTATCTCATTGTTGGCTTTCCTATGATGTGCTCATGGATCCACTTACTTTGGACTCAAGAATACACTTAGATTTGATTCTTACATCCTGAACTAGCACTTGAACTGTAACAGCTTGCGATGATTGGTTTAAATTAAAACACTAAAAAAAATATATTTTTACATTTGCTATTTTCATACGTTCCAAAATTTTCTATCTTGACAGTGGATATAAAAGACATATTTGGTTTAAATTTTAATTCCCCTGTACAGAAAAAGCCTCCTATTATACTAGTGTTTACTGCTATAAATACCCTGAAAAGTCAGAGAGGATACAAAGTGGTGACAGAAATAAATAAACATGAATATAGTTTTATGGCGTGACAGCCAACACTTCAAATAATCTTCAAATTAGTGTCTTGGCTGTGCACGAGCTGCCTCAGTTGATATTCTGAGCCACAGACATAAAGCATGCAGGCTGCTTTACTGGGATCTGTAAATGCCTGAGATGGCAAGCCAACAAGCTCCCCTGTTTCAAGCAAGCAATCAGTTTTCATTCAATGAGCACAGTTTTCAAAGAAGTTCCACATTTGAAGTACCTACCAAAAGCTGTCCAGCAAAGCAGGTGAAGAGGATGAAGGCGAGCAAGAGAAACGCAGCTCCGAAGGAGATCCCGAGAATGGACGTTCTACCAGGGGAATGAAAAGGAACAGGTTAGTGTGGGGGCAGTTTCCATTATTCTGGAAAGCCATCAGTAACACTTTGGGCTTAGCGTAATGAGGACTTCATTCCTCACTCACCTTTTGAGAAATGAAAATGGAGCTAAAACCAAATATACGTCCAGAGAAAAGTGTATCCGCAACTGTGTCTGATCATCTTGCTGATTTATCCAAATTGCCCTACAAGCAGCAGGTCCTTGTGAAAGCAAAACCATCTTTTCTCTGACTCTCTTACACAACTAGTACTTTGATGGCTGGGCCTGGCCTCTTCTCCAGAGGAGCAGCCTCATCCGATGCCCTTGAGGACCTCCCGGCCCATCCTAACTCCTGCTCACTTAGGAAACAGCGAGTCCTTGCACTCCCAAGTACAACCCAACCGGATGCAACTTTTTTCAGCAATCATGCAGCTAAATGTTTCTGATGTTCCCCAAAGATTTCAGGGACCATGGCCTTCACATTCTTGCCCAAGCTGATGAACATGCAAGCTTCTTCCTATGATCACATGAAAAATTAAGTTACAATTCTGCCACTGACAGGCTGCAGGTAGATGAAAGCATTTATAAGAATCACATGCCTCTCTGAGACATCCTTTATATTTTTTAGTTTTTTAAAGATTTATTTATTCATTTTTGAGAGAGAGAGAATCTCAAGCAGACTCCCCACTGAGCGCAGAGCCCAATGCAGGGCTCGATCTCATGTCCCCGAGATCATGACCCGAGCCAAAACCAAGAGTCAGAGGCCTAACCGACTGAGACACCCAGGTGCCCGGAGACATCCTTTAAATCATTAAAAAGTTCAAAACCTCTTAAAACCTCATTTAATCCAAGGATAGAAGTGTTCAGGGGTATTAAAAGAGCTGAACCACAGTGAATATTCAAAGTTGAAATTCAAACGAGACATCCAAGGAGAGGTTAGGGGTCTCTCAGACTGCAACAGAACCTTCTACCAATGAGGTTGGCCAGAGACACTGAGGAGACAGAAGAACTGGCAAATAGAACAGAGCAGCAACACTGAATACGGATGCACAGAAGGCTCAGATGCAACTCAGCAACACAGGTGCACAGCTGTGAGTCCACAGTGACAGAAACAAAGCAGATAACCAGTGCCTGAGGCAGTCATGATGGGAAGGTTCCACTCAGCGCACACTCTCAAATGCCTCCTCTCTTACGAGATGATTTACACATCAAGCAAGGTCAACAAAAGCCTGACTTCAAACCCAAACGTGAGCCTGACTCAGTGATGCACTGGGCACTGAGTTATCTGCTAGAGTGATTCCCAGTGCTTTCAAATGCCTAGCCAGATAATGACATTTGTTCACATTTTATGAGTAACACTAAGTCTCTGCTAGAAAGGTGTATATACACCAAATACATCTAGCCCCATGCTAGGCCGTATGTAATGACACAGACAAGTAAGATGTCATACCTGTTTTGAGCTGCTTACAGTGCAGTGGAGGTAAGCACCATATGTCCTTACCTCCCCTATCTAGAATATCCTGCTTTCAGACAGCCCTCCAGGCCTCAGTCTCTGGTCAGAAGCCACCAGTCTCACATCTCCCTAACACATAATCTCAGAGCCTCCTGCTTAGCCAGGCAGTGAGGGGGGAGGGGAGTGTGAAACAGTCAACACCTCAGAGGAATGGAGGCCTCCTGGCACTCTTGTGACTGAAGAGGGACACAGTAACTCATCTGCTGAATTTGTTTGCCATCTTTCTCACCCAGTTTTACAGGAGAGCTCTGATGGGGTTTCTTTGATTCTGTGCTGCCTGGTTCCTTTCTGGTATCAAGGTAATGTTAGCTTCATAAGGCTGAGTTCAGAAACATTACATCTTTTTCTTAGGTGTGAAACTGTTTAAATAACACATCAATGGTCTCTTCTAGAAGGTTTGGTAAATGTCAACTGTAAAACCATCTGATGATAGTGATGGTGATAAGACAATGATGGTAACGATAGTGATGGTGATGACACTGATGGTGTGATGGTGATGACACTGATGGTGCGATGGTGATGACATTGGTGCGATGGTGATGACACTGATGGTGTGATGGTGATGACACTGATGGTGCGATGGTGATGACATTGATGGTGTGATGGTGATGGTGGTGATGGTGACGGATGATGGTGATGATCATGGTCAGGACATGATGATACAAGGTGGTGCTGATATGAAGATAGATTGTTTACTCTGTGCTGAGTACTGTTCTAAAGGCTTTATATACAGAATTCACTTAATCCTCACCATAATCATGGATAGTAGTTACTATCATTACTTCATTTTACCAAGAAGAAACTGAGGCCCAGAGAAGCTGAATAACTTGCCTAAAGTCATACCTCTATTAAGTGGTGTGGTCAAGGATTTAGGTCCATTCAGTTGTATTCCTGACCCAGATTTGGTTTTTAGGAGTAGACGTGTCACATTTCTGCCTTGTTTACTGGCTTTATTAATCCTGAGTCAATTTTGATAATTTTCCTGGAAAATTTAGATTTAGATTTTCAAATGTGAAATATTCTACACAATATTCTCTTTTCATTTTAAACGTCTCCATTTCTGAAGCATTGTTTTCTTGACCTTAATGTCCTTTTTCTCTCTAGATCAGACTTTTGAAGCTGTGCGTGTTTGCTGATCTTCACAATGAATGAGCTTCTGGCTTATTATTAAGGTCTATGCTTTCTGATGGTTTTCTACATAATTAGTTTCTGATTTAAATTTTAACAATTGCTTCCTCTTTCTTTACGCAAACTTATATTACTTTTTTCTTAGTTATTATTTATTGCCAATCTTTTATATTTTCTAATAAATGCATTTAAGGACATAAATATTCCTAGAACTACTGCTTTAGCCAAATCCTACAGTTTTTGATTTGTAGTTACTCATTGTCGTTCTTCTCTAAAAAGCCTATAATTTCAATTTCCATTTCCTTTTAATACAAGAGTTACTCAGAAGTCTAATTTATAAATTCCACAAGATTATTTTTGGTCTGCCCCTCTTATTTCTAATTTCATTGGATTTGACCAGAGATTGTGGCCTCTATTATTTCTACCTTAACAATTTATTTTTCTTCTAGGATGTGATGAACATGATTTACTTCTATTGTGTCTTACGGATTTCTAAAAATGTTATCTATTTCCTTTCACTGGAAACAAAGCATGTTCCCTAAATATGTCTGTTGTCAGATCCGGATGAGTTAGTCAAATTCCCAGTGGGCTGACTTAATGGTTCAGTTTGGTCTGTCAATTTTAGAACGTATTAATATTTCCGGCTAGGACTGTGAGTTTGTCAATATATCTGAACATTCTAATTGCTTCTCTTTACTTCAAAGAGATGCTGGAGTGCATGAAGATTTACAATTGGTAAGTCTTCTTGGTGACTGTACCATTGTACAAGTCTTTCTATTTCTTGTGCTGAATGCCTTCCACTTGATTCCATGTCGTCAGAAATTTTTATTCCTGCAGCTTTCTTTTTCCTGTAAGCTGTTTCCTGGAATAGCTGTTTTCCATCCTTTATTTTTCACCTCTCGTCTTTTAATTTTAGTGAGATCTCCTGTACCTAGTACAGAAGTAGCCTTTGGTTTTAGCCTCAATCTGAGCCTATTTCCATGAATAGGACATTTTAATCCACTCAAAATTATGAAATTTGGCAATATTTGGCCAGATCCTTCCATCTTATTTTCTTAAAATGTTCAGTAGAACTCACAAAGAAATCACTGTCGTAGGAAGTTTTCTTTGTAAGAATGTTTAAAAAAATCAAATTTAATAAATTTAATAGATACACACCCATTAAAATTTTCTGTCCCATTATGTTGCTGTTTTGGCAGGGTTGCTTTTCAATGAATTTTCCCCTTTTAAGTAAATTGTAAATCTTTTTGGGCTGGAGTAATTTGTAATATTCCATATTTTATCCATTAATGTCTATAGGACCTGCAGTGAATCTCCATTTATTCCTTACGTCCTTATGTTAGTTTGGGTGCTCTGTGATTCTGTGATTATCTCTCTTTCTTGATCAGTCTTGCTAGTGGCTTAGGAATTTTTAAACTTGTTCAAAGAACCAACTTTTGCTTTGTTAATTTTCCGTATTGGTTGTTTTCTATTTTATGGATTTCTTCCTTCTTTAGTATTTATTTACCTTCTACTTGATTTGCCCATCTTTTTCTGGCTTCCGAAGTTGAAACTTCAACAACAAATTTTAACCCTTTCTTTTCTAATATAAGCATTTTAAAGCTACAAATTTCTCTCTAAATTACTGCTTTAAGCTACACCCCACACCTTTGGGTAGGTTATATTTTGATATTCAAAATATTTTCTAATTTCTCTTTGTGATTTTTTTATTTGACTCATAGGTTATTCAAAAGCATATAGTCTAACGCTAAAATATTTGGGGATACTTTAGATATTCTGCTCTCCTTCATTTCTATTTTGATTTTGGTGTGGTTAGACATCACACTGTAAGATTTTTTTTTTTTTTTGTCTTTTCAAATTTATTTCAATCTTTCCAAATCTGTCAAGATGCTTCTATGGCCTAGTATATATTTTGGCCATGTTCCATGTGCAGTTCAAAATCACATGTATTTTTTTCAACTTTTTTTTTATTATGTTATGTTAATCACCATACATTACATCATTAGTTTTTGATGTAGTGTTCCATGATTCATTGTTTGCATATAATACCTAGTGTTCCATGCAGAACATGCCCTCTTTAATACCCATCACCAGGCTAACCCACCCCCCACCCGCCTCCCCTCTAGAACCCTCAGTTTGTTTTTCAGAGTCCATCGTCTCTCATGGTTCGTCTCCCCCTCCGATTTCCCCCCCTTCATTCTTCCCCTCCTGCTATCTTCTTCTTCTGTACCTCTGAAGCAAATAATACCTTATATGTTAAAAAAAATCACATGTATTTTACAGCTGGGTTAGTGTTCTATGATCAGTTTCAAGAAGCAGATAATCTTGCTCATATTTGCCATACCCTTATTTATACAGTAAGGCATGCAAAAGGGATATTTAAAAGTCTACTTATGATTGTAGATTTATCAAACTCTTTGATTTTAATATTTTTTCTTTTTATGTATTTCATAGCTTTGTTTTAAGCTTTATGCACATTTCATGATTCTATACTTTCTGATGATTTGCCTCTTTCATCATTATTCAATGTCTCTGTCAATAGTTCTTTCCCTCATGTCTACTTTGATATTACTACATGTGCAGTAACCTTCTCATGTTGTTTAGATGATCCATGTTTTCTGTCCTTTAAATTCCATCCCCTTTTGTACTTAAAATGCATCCCTTGGGGGTTCCTGGGTGGCTCACTTGGTTAAGCGTCTGCCTTCAGCTCAGGTCATGATATCAGGGTCCTGGGATTGAGCCCTGCATTAGGCTCCCTGTTCAGCAGGGAGTCTGCTTCTCCCTCACCTCTGCCCCTTCCCCCTGCTTGTGCTCTCCCTCTCTTTCTTGCAAATAAATAAATAAATAAAAGCTTAAAAAAATAAAATGCATCCCTTGTGTTATTGATAATGCTGCTATAAACATCGGGGTGCACGTGTCCTTTTGAATCTGTATTTTTGTGTTCTTTGGGTAAATACCTAGTAGTGCAATTGCTGGGTCATAGGGTCAATCTATTTTTAACATTTTGAGGAACCTCCATACTGTGTTCTACAGTGGCTGCCCCCAGTTGCATTCCCACCAACAGTGTAAGAAAGTTACGGAAAGAGCCCAAATATCCATTGACTGATGAATAAATAAAGAAGATACGGTACGTGTGTGTGTACATATGTGTATATACACTACACACACACACACACACACACACACACACACACAGACTGAAATATTACTCAGCCATCAAAAGAATGAAATCCTGCCATTTGCAATGACACAGATGGAGCTAGAGTGTATTATACTAAGTGAAGTAAGTCAGTCAGAGAAAGACAAATACCGTATGATTTCACTCATAGGTGGAATTTAGGAAACAAAACAGGTGAACATAGGGAAAGGGAAGAAAAAACAAAACAAGATAAAAACAGAGAGGAAGGCAAACCATAAGAGACTCTTAACTACAGGGAACAAACTGAGGGCTGCTGGAGGGGCAGTGGGTAGGGGATGGGGTAACTGGGGGATGGGCATTCAGGAGGAGATGTGATGTGATGAGCACTAGGTATTATATGCAACTGATGAATCACTGAATTCTACCCCTGAATCTAATACTACATTATATGAGAACTAAATTGAATTTAAATACTAAAAAAAGTAAGTTATGACACAAACTATCAGACATGACTCAGGAAGAAACAGAAAATCTAAATAGACCTATAAAAGAGATTGAATCAGTAATTTAAACAAAATCCAAACCAAAAATTACTTGCAAAGAAAAGCTCACACCCAAATGGCTGCACTGGTGAATTCTACACAACATGTAAAGAAGAATTTTAACTACGTTTTCACAAACTTTTCTGGAAAATGAAATGGATGGAACAGTTCCTAACTGATTCTGTAAGGCCAGTATCACCCTCATACCATCAGAAAAAGATATCATAAAAAAAAAAACTGAATCCAGTGTCTGTTATAAATATAGACACAAGAACCTTGACAAACTATTACAAAACCATATCTAGTCACATATAAAAAGGATTATGTAACATGACAAAGTGGGATTTATCTGAGAAATGCAAGGTTGGTTTAATATCTGAAAATCAATTAATGTATAATACACTATATTAATAAAGGAAAAGAAACCCACATGACCATCTCAATAGCTGTAGAAAAAGCATTAGACAAAATCTGACACCCTTTGATTATAGAAACACTTAACAAACTAAAATTAAAAGGGGATTTCCTTTATCCTAATAAAGGTATACATGAAAAACCCACAGGTCACATTACATTTAATGATGAAATACTGAATGTTGTCCTCCTAAGATCCTGAACAAGAATATACATGTGCTGTGGCTACTTCTATTGAAATTACACCGCAGTTTCTAGTTGAGAAAATTAGGCAAGAAATTGCAATAAAAGACATCACACTGGAAAGGAAGGAGTAAAATTATCTCTATTTGTAGATGATTTGGTATCTAGAGCATTATGTCCACAACCTGAGATTCAGACCCAGAGTGGCTCAAACCCATGACTGTCCAGTGCTCAAGTTCATAGCACACTGGCATTCGTGATCAGATGGATGTACCTCTCATCGCAGGGAACAAGAAAAACCATGAGCCAAAGTAATGGCCGGCCAAAAGCTTTTAATTATAACCATTTATCCAGCCTGCTCTATCAAGACCATGTTCAGGCTCATTAAGCATACCAAGATGTTTGTGTAACATAATCAATTTTAATTAACATTCTAGTTGCACAGCTGTTTCTTTTTAACACACAAGCATAATTGATTTATATACTCACTGAAAAGCAAACTTGACTCTTCCCTGTCAGGAGGGGAGAACAATTACACTTTTTTTAGTGATAATTTTTGACTTTGGCACTTTAATCAAGTGTATTGTTACAGTATAGGGAATAGGTTGATTTGAGACAAGTTCCTTTGTCCTTTCTGTTTTTTTTTCCCGAATCAATTTATTGCTTACAGGTGGTCCTGACTTGGATGAGGAAGCACATTTTCAGGCAGGAAAAATCCAGCAGAAATATACATCCACTATCCCCCAAACGTCTGAAAGTTATATTAATTATAAACTGTTTTTGTGGGTAAATAATGGTATCTTTACGTGGAATTTTATTTAATGTGATGACTTCTATGTCCCTCCTCCCTCTTTGCACTCACCTCCCCCCCCAAGAAGGATGCAGATTAACGTTCTGTTCACACCAGTTTCGTGGTGTTCCGCAAGGATAAGAACTCAGGGAAGAAGGCTTTTCTTTTAACTGTAAGTTAGCATGCAGTCATAAAAACCCCTTTATCTCTCTTTTTTTAAGTGACAGGTGATAGAAATTCAAAATTAAAGGGAATTTGGTAAAAAAAAAATCAAAAGCTGAAAAGGGAAGAGGCATTTAAATATTCACCGCTGTTACAGATCATAGTAGCCTTTCTGTGATAACAGGACTCAGGAGCTTTGGGATGTTCTGGCCACTTGAAGGTCCTGTGATGTGGCAAAAGGGAGAAGGAATTGTGTTTGGCAGAGTAAAAAGCCTCCACTCCACAGCAACAATAAGGGCTGAAGATTTAAAGTTTCAGACAGATTATTCCCCCAGAAGGCCCACAGTCTTCTCTTTCTACACTTATTTCTTAGGTGAGGTCATTCCATCCGATGGATTTAAAAATTACCTATGTGCTGGGTTTTCCAAATTATGACTCCACCCCTAACTCCTCCAAGAAGCCGGGACTCACACACTCCCTCCCTCCATGAAGCCCCACCACGTGGATGTCTAAGATGCACACGCATGTCTTTGATGTCCAGGACTGAGGCCCTGATTCATGGCCCTCCCCCCCTGCTCCTTCTAAGGATTCTCCCTCCCTGTAAATAGCAACCCCATTTTCCTAACTGTTCAGGCCGAACACCAAAACCAACACCAACATAAAAAACCCACAGAACTCAGCTTTCTCTTATTGCTCATATCCCATCCAATAGCAAGACCTGTCTCCATCCATCTTCTTGAGATACTCCAGCAGCTACCACCTGCTCTGCTACTCCGGTACCAACCATCACCTTACCTGGTCTTCCTATTTCTAACCCTCTTCCCCTGCACAGCAGCAAGAACAATGCTTCTAAACATACCCAGATCATATCCTCAGCTGAGAACCTTCCAGGCCTCCCTGTCACACTCAGCGTCAGACCCAACGTTCTCCTAATAGCCTGGGAGGGCCAACACCTGCCCTCCCATTGCTCCTCAGACTCCATCCTCCACAGCTCTCACCAGGCTCGCTCTGCTCCCACCACCCTGGGTCTTTGAACACACTGTGGTTCCCATCATCTGGAAGATTCTTCTATCAGATAGTCACATAATTCCCATTTCAATTCATTTGGGCCTCTGCTTCAGTGTCACTTAATTAGTGATGCTTTCCCTGCTCACCCTCATCTGAAATATCACCTTCCATAGCTCCCAGAGTATCCTATTCTGTCTTATTTTTTCTTAAAGATTATCACCACTGAATCATTATATGTGTATTTGTTTATTACATTATTGCTGTGCTTCCTAATAGAATGTAAGTTATATGAGAGAAAGGGCGTTCTGGGGGTTGCTGATGCTTTCCTCACATCTCTAACAATGCTTGGTATATGAGAGCTCAATAAACAGCTACAGAATGATTCCACACGTAACCGGGTGCATGTATGTGCTTCTATCATGAGTTTCTATTTCTATAACAAATGCTCAGAATATATCCCTAGGTATAAAGTAAAGGCCCATGGCCTGTTTCAGTGAGTGAAAACATGCTCAGCTCCATTTTTATTGTTATGGTTCCTGAAATCTTACCATACCACTGACATATAGCTAAATGCAACACAAATCAGTTTTCATTCCTGGAGAGAATACTGGTTTTCATGAATTCCATTTTTTCATGATGACAGCATTTTTAGATAGGCACCCTGTTATGCAGACTAAAGACTACTACTTCTAGGCTCCCTTGGAGCCAGGTTCACACATGTGACTTAGATCGGTCTTGGGTTATACACCAAAGTGTCATGACGTAGCTTCTGGGAAGTTTCCTCAAGAGATGGAACTTATGAATGCTTTCTGCCCTCTGCTTCTGGGTCTGTTCCTCCATCTTGTTGCCCTGAATGTGGATGTTGCCATCTTAGAAAAGGAAGGTAAGGGGCAAAGTCTAATGACAGTATGGAAGTGTGCTGGTGGGATCCAGGCCCCCCAAAGAGTCCAAAGGACCAGAGTATCATACTGTAACCTTTGGTCTTTGATTAATGGGGAAAAACTAAACTGCTAACTTGCATTCAAGCTACTAATTGTGAGGCATTTCCTTACTTTCTGATGACCTGAATCCACAGCCGGCTGTTGTTGATCTCAGTACTTTTACTGAGTTCATTTACCTTGGATGGTGAGAATTATCTCCTCCTTTCCTTTCCCCCTCCCTCTTTTCCCTCCCTCCTCCCTCTTTCTCTTTCTCTCTTTCCTTCCTTCCTTCCTTCCTTCTTTCTTTCCCCTAAAATTCATACCCACTCACAGGGAGTAACTTACTTTCATAGTATCCAATATTTGGGCCCACCAATTTGGTTGCCCCCCAAAGAAAACTGCGTCCATAATAGTTAGTTTTCTATCATTTGTGTTTAGAAAATCAAGTCTACTTACAATGGACATGAATGATTCCATCATTAAAATTTCTTCTATTTTTTTTCTCCTTTTTGGAGATAAAATCAAAATGAAAGTGACTCTTTTGAAATGAGTATTAAAGAATTAATGAGCACTGATTATTCAAATGAGTAAAGGAATAAGTATCAAAGAATTTCAGGGGAAACAGGAGATCTCACATATGTAAGATTATAATTTGCTATTAATTTTGCTTAAGTAAAATACCATTATTCTTAATTTAACTTGGGCTATTAAAACACATGATATTTAACTAAATTTTATTAGAAAAAAAATCACTCTTATTGTAACAATTGCCCATGCCTGGTTTAATATACTTAGTTTGGCAGACAATATGAATAAAACCACTAAGGACTGCAAAAACAATTCAGGCTTCATCATTTTTGGTCTTTGAAGGTAGCTCACATTTCTGATAAAGTCATAGTACAAGGCAGACAGAAATGAGAGAACAAGCCAAAAAAGAGGATTCAACTAATAATTTAATTACAACTATTCAAATTCTGAGACTAGAGCTAGATTCAAGATTATGTGCCAAATAGGGATGACATTTGGTCTTCTTTTAGGCAAACCCTTCCCCTTGCTGCTCGTTTTGAGGTCATGAATTCTTCTATTATTAGTTATTCATGCACTCATCCATTCATTCATCCACTTAGTCATCATTTTTCTCCTTTTCCCAAAAAACGTGAGGCAGTTTCCCCAAAAGAAAACAAGCAAAACAAAACTAGAGGTCAGCACATTAAAAAGAAGTGAGAAGTGAGAAACATCATTATCCCAATGAAAATGCTTCATAAAGTATAACAATATTATTATTTTTAAATAGATGAGCTCATGAGAAGAGAAAATACTACATACACAGATGGTATTCACAAGCAGAATGTGAGGGGTTATTGATGCAAACCAGCCCAGGAGGAACCAGGGGCTGATCCATGCCTTGGAGTGTGAGATTTAATGTTTACGCAAGGCAGGATGCTGTCAGGCATTTCATTAATGCGAAATTGGAACTGAGCTCTTGAATAAAGTCAGAAGCCATAAATGGCTGGCCTACCAAGAAACAGGAAACCTCAAAACTATGCCCAGCAGTCTGATAATTTTCAGGGAAGTTGACTAACTAGAGCGATGAATGGAAACAGAGCCATCCTGAAATGAGATGCCCCAATCTTGCTCCATGCTAAGGGGTTAGCCAAATTCACATGACCTGTTTAGTGAAGGGACCCTGACCTTGACCTGAAGTTAACAAAATACTTTGACTTGAACTGGTGAACCCCAGAGACAACTGGCAGAGACAGACTGAAAAATATATCATAGTAACGCCTTCATAACTCAGAGCATGTGAAATCACCATGGACCCAAACCCTTGATGCTGGTGAGTTCAAAGTTAAAATTACATATAATCCAAGGAGACATGCCACCATGAGTCAACAGAGAGACCCCACAGCAGAATTCATACATTTATACACCTTAATAACAGAATGAAATAAGTGCTCTTTTCATACAATATTTTTATACAATTTCATACAATTTGTTTATTATGCTAATAAAGGAAAGAAAAAATGGAATCCTTAGGTATAAAATAAGGAATTATAAAAAATTCAGATTTAAAAAGAACCCAATAGATGTCTTAGAGATAAGTAATCATTGAAATTATACACTCAATGTGGATGAGGGTTTCACCAGAATGAATGCAGCACCGAGAAATAAAGAGGTGTAAGCTTTGAGGAAAAATTGTAAGACCTGGAACACAGAATGAACAGCACAAAATACAATTAATAAGATTTCAAGGAGGAAAAAGTAAAGAAAGAAGGAATATATAAGGTGATAATGTGAATTTGCCAATATGAATCTTCAGACTAAAAATCACACCTAGGCACTTAGGTAAAGAAGAACAAATACACACGGGGAAAGAATATACTGAAATCCCAGGGGGAGAAAAGCACCCGTGGTGGAAAGACACATGATCTAAAAAGAAATATAGTGGGATTGGGGGCGCCTGGGTGGCCCAGTCGGTTAAGCGTCTGCCTTCGGCTCAGGTCATGGTCCCAGGGTCCTGGGATCGAGCCCCGCATTGGGCTCCCTGCTCCGCGGGAAGCCTGCTTCTCCCTCTGCCACTCCCCCTGCTTGTGTTCCCTCTCGCGCTATCTCTCTCTGTCAAATAAACAAAATCTTAAAAAAAAGTTTAAAAAAATTAAAAAAAAGAAATATAAGGGGTTTGATAGAATACATATCATTCGCAGCAACAGATGATGAAATTGATGGGCTATCACCATCCTAAGAGAAAATAGAGTTAAATATAGGATTTTATACTCAGTTAAACTATTATCCAAGAGCCAATGTGAAATAAGGCAGATAAAAATATTTTAACATATAGAGAAAAAAAGAGGAGCTATTGCTACTCACAGACCCTCAATGAAAGAACTAATAAATGAGAGTCATCAGCAAGAAGGGAAATAAACTTGAAGGAGTAAGTTTTTAAAAGATGGTAAAATAAACAAGGGGATTAAGCGTACACTGGGTGAGCAGTGAGAAATGTATAGAACTGTTGAATGATTATACTGTATACCTGAAACTCATGACACTGTAAGTTAATTATGCTTTAATAAAAAAAAACATTGATAAACAAATAAATTGGTAAAGAACAAGAGTAAATCTAAATAAATGCTGACTAAAATTACCATCTGGAACAGAAGTCCTAAGAGAAATTATAGAGAAGATATAATGATTAACTTCGGAATATTTTAATACTATATATATATATATATATATATATATACACACACACACATATGTAGTTATGTTAAATACATATATTTTATATGTGTATGTTATATATATGACTGTGTGAGTGTGTGTGTGTGTGTGTGTTTATATATAGAGAGAATATGCGTGCACACGAGGAGGAGAGAGGAAGAGAGATCCTGACTAGTAAAGAAAAAGAAAAGATCAAAGAATACTGGATCAATCCTTCCGAAGTTAGAAAGTGGGAAGGTGCACCAAGAAAAGCAAGGTAATTGAAACATAAGAGGGAAAAAGTGAGGCCATACATCAGTAACAAAATCTAATACAAATGGAATCAAATCACATTAATGTAGAAAAATATCAGATCGAATAAATAAATAAATAAAAATAGAAGCTGTTTACACGAGGTATACCAAAACAACAATGGCTTCAAGAGCCCAGAAACTTATCTATAGGAAGTGTGACTCAGGAATAAATTTGTACAGTCTGGATTGTAAACACACAGATGTTTATTATATCATGTTCTGTACTTTGCTGTACCTTTGAAATACTTCACAAGAAGAACTATTTACAAAGGAAAAGAAACATGAGGACATTACCATGAAAAAAATGAAGGAAGAGGACATTATAATAAACATAATATAATATAAATGTAATATGAAGCAAGCACAGAAAGTTCTGGTCTCAACTCTTTCCATCAGAGGTGTCCGCAGACCTACTCTGAGCTCTGTCACTGCCAACACAAGGAGGGTAGTGCAACCAGCACAGAATTCACAATGTTCATTCTCAAAATCGACTTGTTGCTCAAGAGAAACACACTACTAATTGGTGATGATGCCTGACAGAATGAAATTGGATGGGTCCTCTTAAAGATACAACACATGGAAGAGAGATAAAAAAATAAAAGCAAAGACAGAAGACATCTTCCTGATGTTTTCTGAAAAGTGTAATCTCATGAATTATTTGTCTTGGTCCTTGGAAATTTTTGGGTTCTCTGGCATCATCTTTCAAGACGTCCTAATAGTGGAATTACTCGATCATATGGTAATTCTATTTTTAATTTTTTAAGGAAACTCCAAACTGTTTTCCATAGGGGCAGCAACAATTTGCATTCCCACCAACAGCGTATGTAATTTGAAAAGATATACACACCCCTATGTTTATTGCATTATTATTTACAATAGCCAAGATATGGAAGAAACCCAAGTGTCCATTGGTAGATTACTGGATAAAAAAGTTGTGATAAGCCAATTATATAAGGCAATTAATAACAAAAGCAAAGAAACACATTGACAACAATACAATAATAGTGGGGGACTTTTAACACCCCCCTGACTGAAATGGACAGATCATCTAAGCAAAAGAGCAACAAGGAAATAAAGACTTTAAATGACACACAGGACCAAATGGACTTCACAGACATATGCAGAACATTCCATCCCAAAGCAAAGGAATACATATTCTTCTCTAGTGCCCATGGAACATTCTCCAGAATAGATCACATCCTAGGTCACAAATCAGGTCTCAACCGCTACCAAAAGATTGGGATTATTCCCTGCATATTTTCAGACCACAATGCTTTGAAACTAGAACTCAATCACAAGAGGAAAGTTGGAAAGAACTCAAATACATGGAGACTAAAGAGCATCCTACTAAAGAATGAATGGGTCAACCAGGAAATTAAAGAAGAATTAAAAAACTTCATGGAAACAAATGAAAATGACAACACAACTGTTCAAAATCTTTGGGATGCAGCAAAGGCAGTCCTAAGAGGAAAGTATATAGCAATAGAAGCCTTTCTCAAGAAACAAGAAAGGTTTCAAATACACAACCTAACCCTACACCTAAAGGAGCTAGAGAAAAAACAGCAAATAAAGCCTAAACCCAGCAGGAGAAGAGAAATAATAAAGATCAGAGCAGAAATCAATGAACTAGAAACCAAAAGAACAGTAGAACAGATCAACGAAACCAGGAGCTGGTTCCTTGAAAGAATTAACAAGATGGATAAACCCCTGGCCAGACTTATCAAAAAGAAAAGAGAAATGACCCAAATCAACAAAATCATGAATGAAAGGGGAGAGATCACAACCAACACCAAAGAAATACAAACAATTATAAGAACATATTATGAGCAACTCTATGCCAGCAAATTAGATAACCTGGAAGAAATGGATGCATTCCTAGAGATGTATCAACTACCAAAATTGAACCAGGAAGAAATAGAAAACCTGAACAGACCTATAACCCCTAAGGAAATTGAAGCAGTCATCAAAAATCTCCCAAGAAACAAAAGCCCAGGGCCAGATGGCTTCCCAGGGGAATTCTACCAAACATTTAAAGAAGAATTAATGCCTATTCTCCTGAAACTGTTCCAAAAAATAGAAATGGAAGGAAAACGTCCAAACTCATTTTATGAGGCCACCATTACCTTGATCCCAAAACCAGACAAAGACCCCATCAAAAAGGAGAATTACGGACCAAAATCCTTGATGAACATGGATGCAAAAATTCTCACCAAAATACTAGCCAATAGGATCCAACAGTACATTAATAGGATTATTCACCATGACCAAGTGGGATTTATCCCTGGGCTGCAAGGTTTGTTCAACATCCACAAATCAATCAACGTGATACAATACATTAACAAAAGAAAGAACAAGAATCACATGATCCTCTCAATAGATGCAGAAAAAGCATTTGACAAAGTACAGCATCCTTTCTTGATCAACACTCTTCAGAGTATAGGGATAGAGGGTACATACCTCAATATCATAAAAGCCATCTATGAAAAACTTACAGCGAGTATCATTCTCAATGGGGAAAAGCTGAGAGCTTTCCCCCTAAGGTCAGGAAAGCGGCAGGGGTGTCCACTATCACCACTGCTATTCAACATAGCAGTAGAAGTCTGAGCCACAGCAATCACACAACAAAAAGAAATCAAAGGCTTCCAAATCGGCAATGAGGAAGTCAAACTCTCACTCTTTGCAGATGATATGATACTTTATGTGGAAAACTCAAAAGACTGCACCACAAAACTGCTAGAACTCATACAGGAATTCAGTAAAGTGGCAGGATATAAAATCAATGCACAGAAATCAATGGCATTCCTATACACCAACAACAAGACAGAAGAGAGACAAATCAAGGAGTCGGTCCCATTTACAATTGCACCCAAAACCATAAGATACCTAGGAATAAATCTAACCAAAGAGGCAAAGGATCTGTACTCAGAAAACTATAAAATACTCATGAAAAAAATTGAGGAAGACACAAAGAAATGGAAAAACGTTCCATGCTCATGGATTGGAAGAACCAACATTGTGAAGATGTCAATGCTACCTAGAGCAATCTACACATTCAACGCAATCCCCATTAAATACCATCCACTTTTTTCAAAGAAATGGAACAAATAATCCTAAAATTTGTATGGAACCAGAAGAGACCCGAATAGTCAGAGGAATGTTGAAAAAGAAAAGCAAAGCTGGCGGCATCACAATTCCGGACTTCCAGCTCTATTACAAAGCTGTCATCCTCAAGACAGTATGGTACTGGCACAAAAACAGACACATAGATCAATGAAACAGAATCGAGAGCCCAGAAATGGACCCTCCACTCTATGGTCAACTCATCTTTGACAAAGCAGGAAAGAATGTCCAATGGAAAAAAGACAGTCTCTTCAACAAATGGTGTTGGGAAAATTGGACAGCCACATGCAGAAGAATGAAACTGGACCATTTCCTTACACCACACACAAAAATAGACTCCAAATGGTTGAAAGACCTAAACGTGAGACAGGAGTCCATCCAAATCCTAAAGGAGAACACAGGCAGCAACCTCTTCGACCTCACCCGCAGCAACTTCTTCCTAGAAACATCACCAAAGGCAAGGGAAGCAAGGGCAAAAATGAACTATTGGGATTTCATCAAGATAAAAAGCTTTTGCACAGCAAAAGAAACAGTCCACAAAAGCAAACGACAACCGACAGAATGGGAGAAAATATTTGCAAATGACATATCAGATAAAGGGCTAGTATCCAAAATCTCTAAAGAACTTATCAAACTCAACACCCCAAGAACAAATAATCCAATCAAGAAATGGGCAGAAGACATGAACAGACATTTTTCCAAAGAAGACATCCAGATGGCCAACAGACACATGAAAAAGTGCTTAACATCGCTCGGCATCAGGGGAATCCAAATCAAAACCTCAATGAGATACCACCTCACACCCGTCAGAATGGCTAACATTAACAAGTCAGGAAATGACAGATGTTGGCGGGGATGCGGAGAAAGGGGAACTCTCCTACACTGTTGGTGGGAATGCAAGCTGGTGCAACCACTCTGGAAAACAGTATGGAGGTTCCTCAAACAGTTGAAAATAGAGCTACCATACAATCCAGCAATTGCACTACTGCGTATTTACCCCAAAGATACAAATGTAGGGATCCGAAGGGGTACGTGCACCCCAATATTTATAGCAGCAATGTCCACAATAGCCAAAGAGCTAAGATGTCCATCGACAGATGAATGGATAAAGAAGATGTGGTATATATACACGATGGAATATTATGTAGCCATCAAAAGGAATGAGATCTTGCCATTTGCAAGGACATGGATGGAACTGGAGGGTGTTATGCTGAGTGAAATAAGTCAATCAGAGAAAGACATGTATCATATGACCTCACTGATATGAGGAATTCTTAATCTCAGGAAACAAACTGAAGGTTGCTGGAGTGGGCAGGGTGTGTGGGAGGGATGGGGTGGCTGGGTGATAGACACTGGGGAGGGTATGTGCTATGGTGAGCGCTGTGAATTGTGCAAGACTGTTGAATCACGGATCTGTACCTCTGAATCAAATAATGCAATATATGTTAAGAGAAAAAAAAGCAGAAGATAGCAGGAGGGGAAGAATGAAGAGGAGTAAATCGGAGGGGGAGATGATCCATGAGAGACGATGGACTCTGAAAAACAAACTGAGGGTTCTAGAGGGGAGTGGGGTGGGGGGATGGGTTAGCCTGGTGATGGGTATTAAAGAGGGTACGTTCTGCGTGGAGCACTGGGTGTTATGCACAAAAAATGAATCATGGAACGCTACATCAAAAACTAATGATGTAATGTATGGTGATTAATATAACAATAAATAAATAAAAAAACCCTAAAAAACAGTATGCTAAGGGAAAGAAGCCAGAAACAGTAGGCCACACATTGTATAACTCTATTTCTAGGAAATGTCCAGAATAGCCCAATCGTTACACACAGAAAGTAGATTAGTAATTGCCAGGGGCTGGGGAGAAAAGAACGGGGAGTGAGTGCTTAATCAGTTTCCTCTTGGAGTGATGAAAAAGTTCCAGAACCAGACAGTGGGGATGTGCTCATGCAACATTGTAAATGTACATGAAGCCACTGAATTGTACACTTTAAAATGGTAAAAATAATAAATTGCATGTGTTTGTACAAAAGATAAAACCACCACCTCATGAGAGGTGAAAGGGCAAACCACAGGGTAGAGGAAGATATTTGCAATACACATAACTAACAAAAGCCTCATAGCCAAAATATACACAGTCAAATATACAAATCAATAGAAAAGAGAGAGACAACCCATTTTTTAAATGGGCAAAAGACTTGAACAGGCACCTCACAAAGAATATATAATCAGGAAACATAAAATGCTCAATATCATTAGTCATTAGGGAAATGCAAACTAAATTTCAAGAAGATAGCACTGCACACAGGCCAAAATAGCTTAATCCTTTTAAAATGACAATACCAAATGTTGTTAAAGAAATAGAGTGGCTAGAACTCTCATTCATTGCTAGTATAATGAAAATTGATACATTCATTTTGGAAAAGTGCTTGGTATCATCTAATATAGTTGAACATACACACATACCCTATCATCCAGCAATTCCACTCCTCAAAATAGCCCCAAACCAGAAACAACTCAAATGTCCATCAGCAGCAGCATGAAGAAATACATGGTGATGTATATATATATATATATATATATATATATATATATATATATATATTAAGATTTTATTTATTTATTCGACAGAGAGAGAGACAGGAAGAGAGGGAACACAGGCGGGGGAAGTGGGAGAGGGAGAAGTGAGCTTCCCGCTGAGCAGGGAGCCTGACGCAGGGCTCGATCCCAGGACCCTGGGATCATGACCTGAGCTGAAGGCAGATGCTTAACCGACTGAGCCACCCAGGCGCCCCAATGGTGATATATTTTTAAATGTAATATTATAGAGCAATAAGAATAAACTACAGCTACATGAATAAAATTCACAAACATAACATTGGCCAAAAGAACCCAGATAAAAGAGTAAATTTTGTATGAGTCCATAGCTATTAAGTTTAAAAACAGGTCCAAGTAGCCTATGGAGATAGAAGTAAAAACAGAAGTAAGGTTACCTGGAAGACGGCACAAAGGCAGATATGTAACGACTAAGCCATCCAGGTGCCCCAGGATTCTAGTTCTTAACCTGGGAGGTGATTACATGGGTGTGTTTGTGAATTCACCCGTCGGTATCCATATATTTGTGCACTTTCCGTTTGAATGTTATACCTTAATTAAAGTGTTTCTTTTTAAGTGGCTGGATAAACAATCTGTGGCACAGACATACAATTGAATCCTGCTCAGCAATAAAAAGGAATGAACTATTAAAAAAAAAGTTGTGATATACCTATATAATGGAATATTACTTAGCCATAAAAAAGAATGAAATCTTGCCATTTGTGCCCACATGGATGGACCTAGAGGCTAACTAAAAAAAGTCAGAGAAAAACAAATATCCTATGACCTCACTCATATGTAGAATTTAAGAAACAAGACATAGAAAAAAAGAAACAAAAAAAACCACTCTTAAATACAGAGAACAAAATGGTGGTTGCCAAGGGGATGCAGGTGGGTGGATGAGGGAAATAGATAAAGGGAATTAAGAGTACACTTATTGTGATGAGCACTGAGTAATGCAGAGAATTTTTGAATCAGTATGTTGTGCACCTGAAGCTAGTAGAACACTGTATGTTAATTATACTTGACTAGAATAAAATAAACGTATAGCATAAAAAAGAAATATTGTGCATAGTAGTAAAATGGATGATTTGAAAAAAAAAGTCCTAGTCACTTTCTTCTCTTCTAATTCCTTCTGATGGGTGATAATCCCTGTCTTAATTATGATGTAGGAAATATAAAAATGCTCATCCAATGCAGAAAAATAAGTGAATTTATCCACCTAAGAGCAATAACAAGGGCCCACTTCCCTTGGTAATTGTTTCACTTACATGACTTTTTAAATGCCCTTCGGCTCTATCGGTTGGTAAGCTTTGTGTGTGCCGGCAAATCTAAGGGGAGAAGGAGAAGTTTCCTGGGAACCTCTTCTAAAAGGGGCCAGACAGCTTGGGAATGAACATGTGTGAGCTATACTGTGACTTGTTACTTCTACAAATGCCTTTGTGTTGCTTCGTGCCCAGAAGAACATCCTTTGGAGTGCAGAGGGGAAAGGCAGACCATTTCTGTCTAGCTGGCTCAACACCTTCATGAGACAAAATGCGACCCAACCTCGGCAATTCAAGTTTTCCACAAATGCTACTGAAGTTAAATGCAAACACACAACTAGATCCTACTAAGTTGAAAATGGTTGCTTTGGCCTTTACAAAATATTGATAAAAGCAAAGAAGATTTGTCTTAAAAGTTTCTTTCTATATCCCCAATTATTGAGAAAAGGGCAAGAGTTTTGTTTTCTTCTTTTCCCCTTAGACTATAGAATGAGAAAGAATCCATTACTTTAAAGAAAGTCAGTTGACTTCTATGGCGCTCATGAAGAAGGTATGAGAGAGAGAGAGGCAATCTAGCAATCCCCAGAGTGACTGGATTTTCACACAGAGATGGGACTAGGAGTCCACCCCCAAGTGTCCAAGTGTGACATCCGGCTTCCTCAGTTTCTCCCCTCTGAATCCAGGTCTCTCCTGGGAAGGGTGAGCTAGACCGTGACCTATTACAATCAGAAAGGTGGCAGAGAACAGACTTCAGGGAGAAGAACGTGAAATCAGAAGAGATGGGTATGTACAGTGTGCCCAGAGCAGGTTATGTCCTTTCAATACACAATAACATTATTTGCTTATTAGAAAAAACATCTAGATATTTAGCTCCTTCTGGGTAGTTTTTTGGGCTGCATTTCTTCCACTGGGCACCAGAGTAATACAGAAATCGAAGTCAGGAGGTTAAATTTATTTTGTTAAAAATCCCTATAAGGTGAATCAATAGGTCCACATTGAAAATGCAATATTATTGTAACTAAGCATGACACACGGGAGCCACTTAGCTTCGCAGATACTGAATAAACTGGCCCTCCCCTGTTATATGACCCTTCTATTTGGAAATCTGCACTCTCTTCTATCCTTTAGTATAACTGGGCTCCTGTAGAGAAATACAGTGAACCATAGGTACTTACTTCGGTAATACCAGAATCTGCACAACGAAGATGCAGAAGAATATGAGACACGCACAGGTCACGTAGTACTTAAACGCTGGCAGGGCGGTGGCTCGGTACTGAGGGGACAAGAAGGAAGCCATGAGTGCTGTTCTCCGAGAAAGGGGCTGGAACCGTCAGCCATCAGCCTACCTGTACCTACTTCCTGCATCACGACTTAAGTCACAGATGTGGCAAAAAACAAGCTAAAGACAATGGCTGCTCATCTCTGGCAATGAGCGCTTCCTCCCTCCAAATGAGCTATGGAAGAGTTTCTTCCCAAAACCATTTTTATGAGTCTAACTGTTCCGAAACCCCTTTCAAGGCAATTGGATCACTCCAGCAAGGAGAGAGAGCAGCGGACCGGAGGGACAAGTGAGTGAAGTGACGGCACCAGCATGAGCCACGCAGGTGTTCCGGTCGCCTCGTGGGTCTGTTGTCCACAGCTATGTGGGGAAAGCAGATGACTATCCAAAAGTTTACTTTCGAAGAGTAGTTAGGAAATGCAATTTCCTCAGTTTATTTATTGATTTTAGTCTTTTCTGTTACTATTCATCTCAGTGCTCCATGGCGGTAGTAAGGGAATTTATAAGACAGAGAAGGCCAGTGGGCTTTGTTCCGGGTGTCTGATCATTCCGTGGGCTTGTGGACCTGGCTGATGGTCACCAGCAGAGCAGGCTGGGGATAGGTGGACGGAAGATGGGCTTAAATCCCAGTGGTGTCTAAAATTTGCTTCAAAGTTGGCCCTACAAATATGTAATACCAGGGGACTGTTAGCAAAAGTTGCATTTTAAAATGATGATCACCTTCTGCTTACTTGAATATTTTCTTGGTGAATTTTGTGGCTTGATGGCCAGGATAATTTGCATTCTAGTGAAGAAGCTATATTTACATAATTGCAGAAATGTGATTATATTCTACGCATTCAATTGCACTCTTATCTTTTACCTTCTTCTGGGCTTTCTGTCAAGATATGAATTGGAATTTCCTTGCAGTATTAATAAAGGAAATGGATTTCTATCAAGCAAGAATAATTTAACATTTAAAGAATAAATAACCATCAGGATCTGTTAAAGTTATTCGAGGATAAAATGGTCAATAATAATGATCAGATACATCAAACGTCCATTCGGTAAACTGTCTGTAGTCAGCATGTCGACTTAGAGGCAGGCAGTTGATCTCATTGACCGCTAACACAAAAGAAAGTCTGGGTACAACTATAAAATCCAACCCTGATGGATTCTGGATATTCTATTCAATATCCATAAAACAATGAACTGGATTTTCTCAAGAGCATTTTAAAACCAGTGCTGTGACTTTTGCCATTAATATAGTAGCTTTTGTTCAAACTAAGCCTGTAATTATATAGTCGGATGATAAAAAATTATCTCTCCCTTATTCCTTTTTCTAGATCAACACAAAACAAAAGGCAAATGTGATAAAACTGACCTAGAAGAGTGGTTGCTTTTTTGGCAATAATTACTTAAATCGTTTTAGCAAATCCACATTAAGCATGTCAAGCCCAAATATCTGCTTATTTATTTGCACTTATCATAGCTCTTACTTCAGGGGTCGCAATGTGAAACTATTTAGGTGCAATAAATACTGAGAAGTTTGGGGTTTCTAATTCTCCCAAACAGATGTTGAATGCAAATCTCCTATTTTTGTTAAAAAATTAAAATGATTTATGTAAGAAACTGCAAATTTATCCTTTTTTTCTTGACTTCTTGAATGATTTTGTTTTCTTTGAAAAACTTTTTCTAAGAAAATAGGCCATCGGGAGAGCCAGTTATGAGCTCCTGTCCTCTCCCCTTAGGATCTCAGACCTGCTGCAGATGCCATCCCCACCAGGAGTGCTGAGCAGGGTGGCTGGCCAGCCAGTAACTCAGATTTTTAAAAACTCACACTTTGGAAAAAGAGATTGGGGAAAAAAGTAGCTTACTTCTTTTTCTAGTATTTTATTGTAGAACAGGAGTGAGATTCTCTGAATGTCTTCAGACTTGAGCCACTGCCTGGAAATAAAAAAGACAGACATCATTAAACCGAACTTCCAACCAATGATCTGAAACTTTAAAAAAAATCATGTGCATTCTTCTTTCTTTATTGTAAATCATCCAAAATTGAAGATTTAAAAAAATTCATAATACCAAATAACTGGGTATGGAATCTAGGACTAAAATAAGGTGTGCAAATATAATATTGCTATTCACACATGACCCTCCTTGGGAAATTAGCTATTACAAACCAGTTGTCATACCAAATTGAAACTCACGCTCCCAAAATTAAATAACTAGGCAAATAAATCATCAAAAGGATTCAAGTTCAGCAGTAAATTTATTCCCTGATGTTTTACTGAAATCACATGGTAGGTTCATCCCCTGAAAAATATGGTTCATAGAGAAGCACCATTTTTCTTAGCTCATAGCAAGTAATACATCAGAGCATCAAAACCATTTAGAGTGTCCTCCAAGTTCTGGGAGAGAAGATCCTGCTTCTTTCACACTTACTGAAAACATTTTTATTGTCATGACTTGCATTTCTATTTAAAAAATTTTGCTTGAATGCATTTTAAAAAATGGGTAAGAATACTAATACAATAAGCAGTCGGTTCAGACCACTAACGTAGTATGTTGATGCAAACGTAAACACTCATGTGTAATACAAACATTCCCTGAGATGTTGAAAAATAAATAAAAATGATATGAAGGCATGCGTTCTTACACACTGACTTTTAGAAATTGGTTTTAAGAAGGCAGCTGAAATAAACAAAGAGCTTAAGGACAGAACTTTTCTCTAGGGACCTGGGTGGCTCAGTCAGTTAAGCGACTGCCTTCGGCTCAGGTCACGATCCTGGAGTCCCGGGATCGAGTCCCGCATCGGGCTCCCTGCTCAGCGGGGAGTCTGCTTCTCCCTCTGCCCTTCACCCTGCTTGTGCTCTTTCTCGCTCGCTCTGTCTCTCAAATAAATAAATTATATATATATATATATATACACACATATACATGAAGAACTTTTCTCTAGAACGTTGTATAACTTGCAAGTGGAACAGCGACACTTGATGTACGTAAGCCCCAGCCAGTCAGGCACAATCCCACACCCGGTAACAAAGTACATGCATGTTTGATGACATAAAGATGAATGAAATAGAAAGATACACACTCTTACGTTCATGAGCATAGGAGTATAAGGAAAAATTGAAAGCTGTGTATCAAGGAAAAAAATCTAGAGGTAAATACCAACAAAATAGATTACAGCTGGTTTGGGTCATTACACTGAGGAATCTACATTTCTATTTTCCTACTTCTCTTAAATAAATACTTCTTTTTTTTAAATAAATACTTCTATAATAAAAAATAACTTGAGTTATATATGTATATGCATTAGATATGTGTATATAAAGTGTGTATATATGTATATATCTACAAGTGTTTATAACCATCTATCTACATCTATTTCTTTTAAGATTTTATTTATTTATTTATTTGACAGAAAGAGAGAGAGAGAAGCAGAGGGAGGAGAAAGTCTCCCCTATGTGCAGGGAACCTGATGTGGGACTCGATCCCAGGGCTCCAGGCTCGTGACCTGAGTCAAAGGCAGATGCTCAACCAACTGAGCCACCCAGGCGCCCCTAGCTACATGTATTTCTATACCTATATATCAATATACAGGGAAAGAGATTGTATATGTGTGTGTGTGTGTGTGTGTGTGTGTGTGTGTGTGTGTGTGTGTGTGTGTGTTAGGACATGAGAGAGAAAATTATGTTTTATATAGATTTCTAAAAAAATGTTAAATCTGTTCAAACAATTGTCAATTCACATGAATTTCTTAATGAGGTCCTTTTCCAGCCCATTGGTCAGATGTCTGTGGATTTTTGACTCCCTGAGGTTTATTTGGGAGATGGGGATTTGAGGATCCAGGAAAGAAGGCCAAGTCCACCGTTACACTTGACCTTGTAATGGGTAAGTACAGCTACCTGCTGGTACTGGATCAGGGTCTCAAAATTGACACTGATGTTTCCCATCAGGGCTAACGACAAGTTAACCCAGGAGACCAGCACACTGGGGGGGGGCGGACTACCTGGTCTACCTGGAGGGCCCTGTGCCCAGAACATCATGTGCGTCATGATGAGCTGGACTATCCCATAAACCTATACTACAGACAGTGTGCTTTCAACAGAGGCACGGAAGTCAGTAATGTATTCTAGTATGATTGCCATTTAAAGTGAGAGCTATAAAAATGCATTCTGGTTCAAGGTTATAAGCTTTAGGTATCAGGGACATACATTTTTCTTGGTATTTCTTATTACTGTACCAGCTGCAGAAATGTGGTATTGTCCTGTTTGATGAAACTGGAGAAATCAAAGGTTGGTGAACGGCAAAAAGAGCAGAAGATAAAATCTGAGATGAATATTAACCATATTCATTTTCAAAACTGTGCACTTGTTATGAATATCACACTATGAATAATGTATGCAGGTAACTTATTCAAAACAGTTTTTTTCCCTTTATCGAGAAAGAAAAATCTAATTTCAAAATGCCCCTCGGTAATCTAAGATTGGAAATAAACTAAGAGTGAAACTTAGGAAGTAGAAGTAAAAGCATCTCCACAGGAGTTAGCGGAGCCCCATGCCCGGTGTGGGTCTCCAGCACCTGCCTGTGTCCTGCCGGGGGACAGGTGGTGCTTGAGGCCAGCCCTCACGTCCCTGTGTCCCCAGCACGTAACGATGAGTCTCCTCAGCCAGGACCACTGGGTTCTTACGACCTTTTCCTCAGAAGGAAGGAGAGTATGTCCTCCCCTCCCTCCTTCACCATCCATAGGTTCTCGGAGATGGATCAGTGCCCTTCACTGATTTGCAGGAAACTCAGACATTTATAAGCCGGATTTGGATAGCTGGAATAGGAAAGATTAGTGGGGGCTGATCTGGTCAAATATTTTTGGGAACTGGAACTACAGAGAGGCAAAGAAGGGAAGAGGAAGGAAGGGGAAGGAAGGCATGTGTGTGTGACTTACGGCGTCCTGACATCGTTCCTGACCCAGGTGGCAATGGGATGAAGAAAATCAACCCCAGCCCTGTGCTATACAACCAGTGACCTTCCACTGATTTATCCCAAGTTTTTTTTGTTTTTGTTTTTTTGTGCGAGGCCCAACTCAAATAAAGGAAATTCTAAACGAGATCCTGACTTGTGTGAGGGGAATGTACATCCACACCCTTACTCAGAACTATTCTGGAATGGAAGAATGTAGGTTCTTAGAGCAAAGGGGACACTGAAATAGAGAGAAGACCACCTTCCTACTGTAACGGCCTGAAGGTCTACATCCCCCCAATTCGTATGTAGAAGGCCTAATCCCCAGCATGGCTGTATCTGGAGATGGGGCCTCTACAGAGATAATCAGAGTTAAATGGGGTCACAAGGGTGGGGCCCCAATGGGAAGGAATGAATGTCCTTATAACAAGAGGCACCAGAGGTCCAGCCTTAAGCAAAGGCCCTGTGAACACAGTGACAAGGCTTCTGCGAGTCAAGGACAGGGCTCTCACTAGCACCCGACCGTGCCAGCACCCTGATCTTGGGCTTCCAGCCTCTGGAACTATGAGAAGTAAATGTCTGTAGTTTCAGCCCCGGTCTGGGGTCTTCTGCTACCGCGGCCCCAGTGAACTAATACACCTATCTGGGCAGTATTGAACCTGAAGGCTTCAGTGGCCTTGACTGTGCCCTCAGGCCCTGGGGCATTTGAGAAAGATGGTATTCCTGGACAAGTGGTCTCTCCGTGTGGAAGACCCACCCTTCCTCAGCCCTGGGGTCTGAGATCCTCCAGTCGATCTGTCCCGCACTTGGGCATTCGCTCTGTCCATCATGTATTTAGTCTTGGGCGCACGATCTTCTCACCTCGCCTACCCGGACTAAGTCAGAATCTCGGGCACCTTGCCCCGAGCATGTGTGCGGTGGTTTCTCTTCTCTCCTCAGGGCTTTGAGAGGTGCCACTGTGCCTTGTGTCTTGGATGCCAAGCACACGCTGCCCCTGCTCAGCCCTTCACACAATGCCTGTGAAGGGAGTAGATGAACACAGACACAGACATTTGCATCTGAATCACTGTTTCCTCTCCAGGAAACAACAGAATGGTGCATCAAGACTGGAGTCCTCACTGACTCCTCCAGAGGAAATTCAAAGATCAGAAGGACATCAGATCCAGGACCAAGAGGAGGTAATGAGTCAGGCCGAACAGAATGGGAGTGAAGCTAATTAAGAAATATATGCAAAGTAGCTTCCACTTCAACAATTTCACTTCTGACTTCTGAGTACAGCATGACATCTCTCCCTGTTTCATTTCTGAAATGTGTTGGGAAGATTACAACCTAAGTGGTTACGCCAGCATTAAACATTACCTTAGAATAAAGCTACACGAAAGCATGAAGGTGTTCACTCAGTACGCATTTGAATACGAAATGATATAGTACAGACAATCCGAAAGCCACCTCTACAAAAATAAAGCCAAGCCCAGCCCATGATTATGCTTTCTAAAGAATCCTTCAGTAGGAACACTCGAAAAGGTGGACACAGAGGTCTTTTAAGAAAGTAGAGGTCCTGCAGGAAGGCATGCTGAGGCTGACTTTATACACGGGCTTTCTATTATTACCGTAACTATTGTAATTGGCTAACTTTGTCAGGAAAAGGGTGTTCCCTTTCTTCTGATGCTGTGTTTTATTCTGGTGGGTCCCAGAGTAGTAGGTGTGATTTCCTCTGGCTGAATGAACATATCCTTCTACCCAGCCCACATGCAATCATACTCTTCCCTAGGTTTTGGCTGTCAATCGATTCCAGGTAAGCAAGTTTCTCGGTTTGTGATGTGTTGTGGTTTCGAGGGGGGCAGAGATGAAGTTGATTTTTATACTGCTTTTAGGGCCTGGCAAAGCAGAGCATTTGTCTGGGCGCTGCTGGTGTGTCCTGAGTGCTCCATGACGGGTGGACGGCCTTCTCTATTTGGGGCATGCAAAGGGGCTCTAGGCAGGTGTTAATTCAACGTGCCAGCATATGTGAACTGCAATTCTAGCCCAGCCAAGATACTTGACTGTGTATCCACGCAATCACACACACCATATACACATACGTATACGCTCGTGTAATTCTTTCATTAGTCACGTAAATATTCTAAAACGACTGCTTATAAGGAACAATCTAGAAAAGGCACATATTTTTCAAAGCTGTGTAACATAATTCTGGAAGCAGGGAATTCAGGTGAAAACATTCATACTTTTCGTGAGTCAACTTTCATGATAAAAATCAAATAGTCTGGTTTCCGTAACGATGGAAACTTTTTCATTAAGGCTTTTCATTTGGACCTGCTGATGTGTTTGCTCCAAGTTAAATTAACAAACACTCACTGAGTGTCTGATGGGCACCAGGCACCATACAGTCATCTATCTGCTGCCCTCCAGGAGTTTAGCCATGACACATGGACCTAAGGAGAATTCCAAGGCCAACGAATGTCGTCATTATGTCCAGGCTGTGAGATCTACCACCTTCTTTAATTTTCCCCTTGCATCTCCTGGACCATTTAGAGCTGTAACAGCAATTCACAGACTGAAGAAACATTCACAGATCTCCACAAACTCAGATTGAATGATATTTTGTCCCCTAAAGAATCTTTATTCCTCCCACTGCTGCCCTGAATTCAGATTCTAGTGCTCAAAACCTCTCTTCAACAACCTAGAACACAGGTGAGTCCACGTTCCCGGACCGTGCAGGGGAAGAAATGCATTTTGAACAGAGAGAGTCACACAATACAACTCCAATTTTCCCACGTGGCATTCCTATTGACATTTAAAAAATATTTCTTACTGAACACATTTTGCTATGATTTTTCTATGTTTATATCTCTTGTTGTTTGTCAGTAATTTACCCAGAGAGTATTTCTTAGACAGGAACGAAAAATTTTCTAATTACCAAAAGCTATTATTAAGGACAATTGAGGTGAATTGAACGAATGGCTTCTAAAAGCATGGCTTTGTCATGGCAAGTATTACAGAAATTATGGTGAAAATATTCGTGGAAAATATGACACGATTTTCAAATAATAGGGTTTGAAATAAAAAATATGATAATTTAAGATCATGAAGTACTCACTTTTGTGCATTAATTCCATCAATTGCTTGAATCATCCTTTCATTTAATTCTTCTTCAAATCTTTTCTTTTGGGACTTGGTTCTGTATGAAAAGGGAAACATTATGAGAGAGAATGTGACTAAGCCAAATATGAAGTTCATTTTTCTAAGCCAAATATGAAGCCAAATATGAAGCCGAAACCCCTACTTCATTCAGTCCATTGGATCAAAATTGGGAAAGAAGGAAACGAGATTATGCTAAGTGAAATAAGTCAAGCAGAGAAAGTCAATTATCATATGGTTTCACTTATTTGTGGAACATAAGGAATACCACGGAGGGCGTTAGGAGAAGGAAGGGAAAAAATAACGGGGGGGGAAATCGGAGGGAGAGATGAACCGTGAGAGACTGTGGACTCCAAGAAACAAACTGAGGGTTCTAGAGGGGAGGGGGTTTTGGAGATGGGTCAGCCCAGTGATGGGTATTAAGGAGGGTACATACCGCATGGAGCCCTGGGTGTTATACGAAAACAATGGATCGTGGATCACCACATCAAAAACTAATGATGTGCTGTATGGTGACTAACACAACATAATAAAATTAAAAAAAAAAAAAAAAAAAAAGAAGGAAACAAGAGTCAAGGAGCAGCCTTTTCCTTATTAACATCCAGCCACTCTGTGGATTGAGCGAAGCGACTAGAGTTGGCGACTGGCGTAGTAAAATGTTACCTTACAGTTTAGTCACTGAGAGTGAAATGACACCAGACGTTAAAAAGCAACACTGGAGATATATCCTTGGTGTTTGTGATAAAAGAACTTTCTGTCCTAAGAGATGCATTAGCCCTTGACTTGTTGCCTTCATAAACTTTATTTTATGATGGAACACACTGGCTTTGGAAACTCCCCTGCAAAAATTTGGTGTGGTTGAAAAAAACAGTTGTTCCTTGTTCATGTTTCCTTTGGTCAGTTTTCAAGAATTTGCAGAACGACAGTCTTCTCTGAGGCCTATCAAAGCTTCATTGTATGCATTTAAAGCTTCCTCAGTATTTGAAAGCGCTCTTCACAGGAAACCCCACATATATTTGCAGACTCTCACTTGGTCTTAGAAGAAAATACTCTTCAGCCATATTAAAAGACGCCTTGTCAACAAATTAGGCCAAAAGAATGAGCTCCCCAAGGTTAATTTGACCATTCGCATGAGAATCATATAAAGGAGAAAATCAAAATAATCCCTATTTTTAAAAAATTACACATCTGTTGCGGAGAGTAAAAGCACACAGGAGCCTCACGAAGCTGGCCCAGCCCAGCCTTCACTTGAGTACAGCACCTGCAAGTCACCTGGTCTAACGTGGAGTGAGCCCATGGCTTCTCTGAGCTCGGGGGGGGGGGGGAGGGAGGGGGGGCAGTTACTAATGGGGCAGGCCTTCTACTCTGGGATGACAGTAACTTTTCTGATTTCAGAACCACCTCTAGATAACAGACAAGAATAGCAATGTCACATCTATCTGTAATTAAATCTCCCGAGAGTATCATGAACGAGACAGACGGGTCTTCCCATCATCTCAACACCATTGGTGGGTTGGTGCCCTGAGCTCCTGCCTTCTTGAAACGGGCCCCAGGCATTCCTGGTTCAAAAGCACAATGATCTGAAGTGATCCACCTACAGATATGAGAAAACTGAATGAAGAAGTGAAGGATGCCAAATTCTAAGCATGCTTACGTTCGAAGAAGGACCATTCATTTTTCCCTTCTTTAAAAAAAACAAAACAAAACAATTTAGCAATCATCTAGGATGGTTCATTCTCATTTAGAGGCGAGGAGCTACCTTCATGTTTTTTGTATCGGCCCTCTGCCTACACTTCAGTTTGCAGACTTCAATTGGTTTCCTTTTTCACAAAGTCTTGCCAAATCTAAGAACAGTGTAGGTCCCTGGAGACTCACAGGAAAATGTAATCCTTCCATGGTATGCCCGGGGCTAACCAGAGCATTGCCTCCATGAATCTGTTTCAGGATTAGTTTACATAATGTCTACACAGCACATAATGATGTAAAGGTGCGTGAGTAGCCCACACCTGGGTATTATTACACATCCGCTATGCTTACTGATTATCTGGATAACAATTCTTTTTTTTTTTAAAAGATTTTATTTATCCATTCATGAGAGACAGAGGGAGAGAGAGAGAGAGAGAGAGAGAGAGAGAGAGAGAGAAGCAGAGGGAGAAGCAGGCTCCCAAGGAGCAGGGAGCCCAATGCGGGACTCGATCCCAGGACCCTGGGATCATGACCTGAGCCAAAGGCAGACGCTTAACCATCTGAGCCACCCGGGTGCCCTGGATAACAATTCTTAACCCATAGTTTCCTTGTCTCTGTCATTTTGTGATCTCTGCTATGGTGAATGATAGGACACCCAGGGAGCTGATAATCTATCACCGGGAGTTCTTAATTTGCCAGCGTGGGTTGTATTCCTCAGATGTCTGGTGTTCCTAGCTGTCCAGTCTATGTTCCTGCCGCTGGGTCACCCTGCTTTCCAGTTTCCTTCCATTCTTCCTCCTGAGCCCCTTCCCCGACCTGTCCCACTCCCACACCCGGTCTACTGTATCTGAGGATGCGGGGAGGAGGTCGTGAGTTAGCCCAGGTAATGTTCAATACCAGGGCATGCTGGCTCAAGGGCCAGGCTGAAGGCTCAGGGAGGTTTTATAATGCAGGCCACTGGCGGAAACCAGGACATGCGAAGACAGCCCCAGCGAGGCTGATTTGGAGGTGGTGCTCTCTCCACGAGGCCCTGGGGCCACCAGCGATCCAACCACTGCAGAGGAAAGTGGAATCGATATGGGAGAGGCTCCCAGCAAGGTTGGCAGGACAGGAGAGCAGTTAGGGGTGCAGAGTTTGGGGTCACAAGGCCAGGGCACAAATACGGGCCTCTCCTCCACCAGCCGTGTGGCTTGGGCCTTTTCCTCACCCCTCGCGCCTCTGTGTCCTCCCTTCTAAAATGGTAATGGCATAGGGTCTACGTTGGATGCTGCAGGGGTGACGTGAGATCTTCCGTATGCCTGGTACAGATCCAAATGATGGCTTATTGTCATGGTCTTCCACACAGCACTCTTCCCAGGAGCCGCTGCCCACATCATATGGGCCCTCCACAAGCATCCCCACGCTAATTTCAGTAAATAGTAAGGTCTAGTAAATAGACCCTTGAGGCAGAATCTCAGGGAGGACAAGATGGGTAACAAGAAATATGAATATAGATTGAAAACATGCCTATGAAACTTCCGTGGACAGTTGCTTACAGATCTGCTAATGTCTTATGGGCTTGAAGAATCTTACCTTCTCAAGTCATCTTATGGGGTCCACGGTGTTCCTAAATTAATGTAAGTTCTCTTTAATGTCTCTTTTTTTTTTTTTTGCTGTTTGCTATTTATTTTAAATAAAATAAATTGTTTTCCAATGTTTAATGTGCCTCTTAATGCTTCAAAAGGCCAAGCCCAAGAACCCAATATCTTTATAACATAGGACTCTAAAGTATTATATCTCAATATTAAAATTTCAAATGTGATACAAAATACGAATTAGAGTTCATTACAACAAATGAAGTCCCATAGAAGATTCTGGAATAAGGTGCGCTATTTGCAAGGATGTGGCAGGTAACAACCTAATTGTGTTTAATTATACTTGGACACACAATGCATTTTCTACAGAGTAAACTCACTTCTCTGTGGGAAAAGAAAGGCTGACTTAAGTTTTGGGCTTTTCACTAATTGTCCTAATGACTTCAATAAGAAGTGCTTAACTCCCAGACCAATACTAACATAAAACTCTGAGCCCAAAAGCTAGAGGATCATGAGAAAGGGTTAGTGCCTAAATTCTGTGGCCGATGGTGACAGGGGGCCTGTGGACACCGCGTGAAACTTTTCTCTTTTTTTTTGAGCAGGTCGGCAGGCCTTCTTTTCACTATAGAAAGGCCGGACTTATCTTGCTTTTTTTATCTCTAGGATTCAACACACACACAAAAATGTAATTTTGAGCAGCATACTCCTTTTAAGAAAATTCAATTTTTTACTACATATTAATGTTAAGAAGAGTCATTTTTAGGAAAAACAATTTAAAGTTCTAATTTGCTTACCCAGTGCTGTTTTTCCTTTTCCCTCTTTTAAACCTAATAACATGACACCAATAATTATATTTTTAGAAGCTGAAAACAATCTAATTGGGCTTTTCACAAGCAGCTGTTCTTTTTAGAAGAAATGGCCTTCCAAGTTACTCTAATTGATGATAATCACTTTCAGTAATAAATATAAAAAAAGACAAGTCTTTAAAAATCAGAAAGTACAACAAATACCATACCTTAAGGTACGATTTTGAAAATTATGCTGACCCATTGGCACATCCTATTCAAAAACAAAAAAAAACAAAAAAAAAACAGGTTGTTAGTTTCTAAACACATACTTCAGAGAATGATGTTGCAGTGATAATCATGTATAACATTTTTTCTTTTATCATGGAAAGCATCATTTAGGTAACAATTACCCCCGTGGAGAAGAGGAGCTTAATTATAAATGTGAAGAAGATGATAACCACAGTTGATACTTAGAATGTTGGTGTCATCTATAAACTTTAGATGTCAGAAATAATCAGGATTGTTGTCTGGAGCTTTACAACTGACATCCTGATATTTGCAGATAGGATTTCAAATAAGGGCCTTGCAAGTAACTGTTAGTTACTGTAGACTAAATCTTACAATCCTGTCTGGAATCAGACAAATATTAAAAAGTGCTTTAAAACACAAACATCACCACAAAATCTACAGTCAAGCATTATCCCTGAACTGGGCTGGTGAGAAGCCGGTGCCGTTGATTAAGTATGTGAAATCATGACTCATTGATCAAAAAGAACAAACCGACACATGAGTGCTGGTAGCTTCTGAAAAAGGACAGAGACAGAGCTGATCAGGGTTTATCAGTGGGGGACATGTGTGAAATGTTCAACGCACTTAAAAAAAAAACCCAGAAGATCCACTTTTATCCATTTGTGGTGGAAATTAGAATAAAAGTTGAAACAAAGCTGCTTCAAGTGGCTCCGAAGATACTTTCATCTCCAGTGTTAGGTTAGGAATATTTAGCCCAGTGATTTTTTTTTAAATTTTATTTTCTTATGTTATGTTAGTCACCATACAGTACATCATTAGTTTTTGATGTAGTGTTCCATGATTCCTTGTTTGCATATAACACCCAGTGCTCCACGCAGTACGTGCCCCCCTTAATACCCATCACCGGGCTCACCCATCCCCCACCCCCCTCCCCTCTGAAACCCTCAGTTTGTTTCTCAGAGTCCATCGTCTCTCATGGTTCGTCTCTCCCTCCGATTTCCCTCCCTTCATTTTTCCCTTCCTTCTCCTAATGTCCGCCCTGCTATTGCTTATGTTCTACAAATAAGTGAAACCATATGATAATTGTCTTTCTCTGTGAAAGGGAAGGTATTTTTTAAAAAGATAACTAGACTTAGGGGCGCCTGGGTGGCTCAGTCGGTTAAGCTCAGGTCATGATCCCGGGGTCCTGGGATTGAGCCCCACATCGGGTTCCCTGCTCAGCGAGGAGCCTGCTTCTCCCTCTCCCTCTGCCTGCCGCTCTGCCTACTTGTGCTCTCTCTCTCAACTCTGTCAAATAAATAAAATCTTGAAAAAAATAAAATAGAAAATAAAAAATAAAATAAAAATATAACTAGACTCCGAGTCTTATTACATAAAGCGTATGTGCTGCTGAAGCGAGCACGTATTACATAAAGTAAAATAATGCATTATTCACCAGCTCTATCAACGCTGAATCAGGAGTCAGTGCAGTTCTGCACAGAGGATTCAGTAAAAGAAATAACTTTTGGCAATGACACTGCTTGACGCTGGAATGTATTAATAAGAATGATGCTGGGGTCTTCCTCAAAGTGAGTATGGGATACAGCCAAGTTACAGTTGTATGGGCTTCTTGTACTAAACAAAGCCTTGGGATTTCTTAAGATAGCCTATACTGGGGGTGCCTGGGTGGCTCAGCTGGTGAAGCATCTGTTTACTTGTTTGCTGCTTATGGTCTCTCTCTTCCCAACAGATGGCAAACTGCTCTCGGACACGTCCTGGCGGGCTCCCTGGTCGACCGATGGATGTGGTCTTCTGACAGATCACATTTACATTTTAGTTCAGAAAAACACCAGGGAAGTTGAGAGGAGAGAGCTAACGAAGTCAAAACAAGACTGTGGATGGAATCATGGTGGGCTGCTGGGAGGCGGGGGCACAGGGGGGCACAGGGTGATTGGAAAAGTTCGCTTTCAGCGACAACCTGATGGGTCTCCTCTCATCGGCCGATAAGGACTAGGTAACATTCCATTGTCTTTTTTTGCCTCAACTGCATCCCTAGTACAATTAACGCCATTATACATGAAATTTTACTCAGAGATTGTTTTAAAAATCTAACAATGCTATTGGGACTATTCTAAGTGCTTTGCCGTAGTCACTCTTCGTGCCCCCTGTGGGTCTTTCTATTTTCTATCTGCATTTCAGCCCTCTTATTGTTGGAAGGAGCTTTGGCACCTGATGAGCTGTTGGAAGGTGGAGTGAGGTAAGTCAGGAGCTACACGATAGAACGTTCGCTGCTGCTGACACAGCTTGAACGTGCCCGCAATGAAAAGACAGACCGGATGTGGCAATTCAACCTGCAAGGACATCACGCCTTCATCTGCTCTTTGATTAAGATGCCCAGGCTTTCTACTTCATGAGAGCAAACAGACAAAATGCCAGGACAAAGAAAGAAAAAAAGAAAAAAATTCAACTGTGTTCAGTTGCTAATCACTAAATGAAATAACAAGTAAATCAGATGGTCCTGGGTTATAAAGTTATCACGCAAAATCACTCTGGTTCGAGCCCTTGGTGACCGGAGCCTGGCCCTCATTCACACTGTTTGCAAGGGGTCTTCCCCGAGGAGACGGGGAAAGCTCGCTTCACTACGACCAGAAGTATTTTGCCCGGAGACGCCGGCCTCTTGTGTTGGGGAGGCTCCGGAGGCCCTCTGGTGCCGCGGGGCACGGGGAGAGCTTACCGTGGTGCTGATTTTGCCATTCTCCGTGGTCATGCTGTCTCGGTGATGCAGGTGCGCAAAGGGCTTGGCCGCTCCCCAGGACTCCAGGTACCGGGTCATGCGCACGGATGCCCTCATCTTGGCTCCATCGAGGGTGTGGCGAGGTCTGAAGAGGTGAGGGCTCCTTCGTTCTCCCTTGGGGTGGGAAACAAAGCATTACCCCTGGCACACCAAAGGGGCCGACCTTCTCCTGCCTGCTCCCTTGCTCCAACTCTGGGATTTCTCCCTTCGCCCCCTCGCTCTCCAGGGCTTCTGCCCTCCCTCCTTCAGTGTGACTGGTTTCCAGTGTTATGAGCTCTTGGAACTGAGTGTTTTTTTTTCCCAGAGAGCAAAAGACACCTGTAATTTAAACTAAGGAAAAAAATAATAGCCGTTTTAATGAGCATTTTTTACAAAGTAAATTCTTAAACAAGATAGGCTGCTCTGTTTCAAATCTTTCTTGATGACTGTGGTTTAAAGGGGCAGTTGCTAGAGATCAGGGCTGTTTTCTGATGCGAAATGGTCTTGCGAATCTGTGTTCGGGTGTTTTTGCTGGAACACAATGTTCTCTGTATACTTTTTTTTTTTTTTTTGGCCTCCTCCCTCCACCTATAGCCCCAAGTTCTTCCTGACTGACACACGCATGTCTCCAGATCAGCCGTCAGGTGAGCTGGAAGCGTGTCTCCAAAGGTGAACTTGGAGTTTCAGGGAGGCTACCACCGGTGAGCGTCCATGGCCTTGACCTCATTGATTCTGCGAGACTGGTTTTGCCAGTTCAGAGGTGTTTCTTGCTGATAGACTGTACCGTTTACCAGCCGTGTGAGCTGGGGGGGGGAAGTTACATAACCCCTGGGAGCTTCAGATTCTTAATCTGTAAATAGCACTGGTACTCATTTGGCAGGAATTTGAGAAGGGCTACGAGACATGACAGCTAGAAGCCCTTGCTTGAGTCTGACATCTGGTATGAACAGAGTAAGAGACAGCTCCTAACTCTCTCGGTGGCCTGGCGAGTCTTCCAGTAACGGAGGATTTTACTGCCCCAAAGTTAACCATGTCTGCACAGTGACAGTGGTTAATCATTTAGAACTTTCTTCCTTTCCTTCTTCTTCTACGTTCATCCTATTTCATCTCAAGCTAGATTTTTATCATCTGAAGCCCTGAGCAAATCTTTTTGTCTTTATGTAATTTTGCAATTGCCAGGGTGGGCACACGGAGGGACTTCCAGAAGCCTCGTGGACTAACACATACATTGACTAACACTTATAACCCATCATACAGACAGTAACGTTATGATAGGAGCAAGCAATTCACTGCAACTGTTCCTTTAATAAATATTTTAATTTATGATTATAAAACATGTGCCATAATCAAACTGCCATATGCATTTAAGGTCATTTTAGGGGACCAGCAAAGCATTCAATGGATTCTTGACTAAAAATACTTATCTGTATCTGTAATTTGCCCCTTTCTATCGTCATCACAGAAGTCAAAAGGTAATTAGAGGCTCTTTACAGTACTGACCTTGGGGTTGATTACAAAGTAGGTTTTCACCAGGTGCTGTTTTAAATATGGGTCTCTTATGTCACCGTCTCCTTCCTCCACTTTATAAGCGCCGTTCAAGTGTTCCAGGGTGACGGAAGAAATGTGAACACGTCTGAAATTCCATTTTCAAACCACAATCAAGATAGATAAGGATAAACATTAAGGTTTTTCTTATTTACTTGTGATTTTAGAAATAATTTCTTCTCCCCCAAAGGAAGGAAAGGCTCTATGTTCTTGGTAAAATGGACTATAATACAGGTTTATATTTTATTAAACAGGGCTTTGGAAAGATGCTTGCAGAGGTCACAAGATACTAACATTTAGGGCCTCTCTGCACTCACAGAAACCTGCGTGGTGGGTGTGGTGAATTACGGCAAATAAAACTCAACCATAACGCAGTTCTGTTGTGTGAGCGAATTTTTTGAAACACATGCCAAAGACATTTTAGGGAGTGTGCTGATGTGTATAAAAGTACGGATTTTCTTTCTCAGTGCTTGCTTTGTGCTTTTCCAAATTATAACGTGTGCATCAAAATTCTCTTGTCTGAAATACGCTCTTCCAACTGGAAGGAGATGGTACCGTTTGCTCATTTCAATAGTACTGGCTTCAGAGGTCACCAGTAATAGAGAAATGCCACATCTACCCTGTATTATAAAACACCTTTCACCCTAGGTCACTATTCACACATTTGCAAATAAATACAAGTCATTCAGGATCCAGTATCCACAGTCTCTGACCATGGGTGTTGGGGTGGCAGAATTGAGACTTGAGAGTTCGTGTTAACCTAATTAATGTAAGGGGCCGCTGGGCAGGAATCACAAGGTGCTGAGAGGCGGCAGAAACCACCAGGTATCCTGCAGTCGGTTGTGAATCCAATCGCCTGGCATTTCTAACCGTGTCCACAGCTTGAAAAGAGAAATCCAGATAGGCCTTACCCAGGGACCCCTCCAGCTTCCATGTGATTGGCCAAGGTCACGTCATGTGACCACACGTCATACTGCCACTTCTGCAAACCAATCACCCCGCAGAGGACGTTCCCAGAATGCACGCCCACGCGCATGTTGATATCCACTCCAGTGGCGTCCCTCACTTTCCTGAAGAGAAGGAAAGAAGCATCACCATCTGGGAACACCCTCTTCTTCCTTTGACTCTTGGCCAATTTTCAGGGCACCGTGTTACTCAGAATTTTTCAGACTTTTGGAAATAGAGTCACAATTCCCTACTGTGGCAGAAGATGGCTGCTCTGGGCCAAGAGAAAGGCCTTTTCTTTGTGGTTGCTCCCTGACTAAACCGAGAGCTCCGAGGCTGGCTGTGAAGACCACATCAGGCCAGACGGTTGGAGCTGATGCAGCATTTCGGCTGTAGCTTTGGGTTTTCACCTATCACGTGCTGATACCTGCTCTGAGTTCTCACTAGAATCACAAGACATTGCCTTGTACAGTCAGAAACAGTCTGGGATGCCATCTATGATTCTAGCACTTAGCACGATGCATGTCCCCAGGGAATATTTTCGTCTGATAAGAGACAATACACCGGGGTGCCTGGGTGGCTCAGTTGGTTAAGCGACTGCCTTCAGCTCAGGTCATGATCCTGGAGTCCTGGGATCGAGTCCCACGTGGGGCTCCCTGCTCAGCGGGGAGTCTGCTTCTCTCTCTGACCCTCTTCCCTCTCATGTTCTCTGTCTCTCATTCTCTCTCTCTCAAATAAATAAAATCTTAAAAAAAAAAAAAGAGACAATACACCGTATTTGTGAGCCTAATGACTTCAGCCTGAATAGGGATTTCTCAAAAAACAAACAAACAAAAAAAAACTAACCATGAGTTTAAAGCATTTCATTGTGCATAGTCTTTAACAAAAACAACAACAACAAAACTCTTTAAAAAGTTTTAATCATGCGTAAGGAAGGTATCATTAAAAAGAAACTAATTAAAAACAATAGTTTTAAAAATACTTTAGGACCTGATCAGTAACTCATTTACAGAGACAAACGAAGAACTTCTTTGAATGGAAAATGGAAAAGCTTATTGATTTCTGCCAACTAAATGTATTTATCAGTGAAATAGTTCTGCAGAGGAAGTATGCAGGGAGGTCAGGAAAGCATTGTCCCAGAGCAAATGTGGAGGGAAGTGAAGACATCGATAGCAACCCAGCAGGGCGGAGGTTACCAGCTGTGGGCCGCAGTAAATAAGCATCTCAAAATGCCACTGGCATGGATGTCATGCTTCAGTGGTACAGCGACATCACTTGAGCATGCTGGAAGTGATAAGAAGTGACAAGAAATGGATCCACAATGTAAAAAGAAAGGACCTCCTGGAAAAGGGATCTACAGAGCCGTTCCCTCCCCTCCTACCCCCTCTCCTCCCATCCCTTCCTCCTTCCCTATCATCCTGTTTTGTTTTTTCACAAAAAAGATCACAACCTATTTGGGACCACGCAAGTCCTCCAGACCCTTCACTCCTGCCCACACGATGGGCAGAGCCTCAACATGACCCTGGAGGGCTGCCCCTTATCGCTCCATCCTCTATCGGCTTATGGCTGCCTGGGCACCGTATGGTCCTCAACTCTGGGCCTCTGCTCAAGATGGCTCTTCTCTCTGCTGCTCTCTGCCCTGAGCCTCCAGCTCCTGACAGGGCACTGGTGCCACGTGGCCAGTTGGCATTGGTTTTCCATCAGTGGCTGAGGCATGACCTCATCTGGGAAGGCACCTCATTCTGGTCCCTCCTAGCTTGATGTGAGCACCCCTCCGTGGTGCTCAGCCTTCCTGAGTGTACTCAGCCTTCCCTGCTGGTGTCCACATCTGCTCTCAGTCAGCCCCGTGAGGACACACGCCTATATATCCATCAGGGGTTTGGTACAACATGGACACTTGGTAAAAGTTTCCTAATTGACACAGGTCATTTCCGAAGGATTTTACTGTGCTTCTGTCTTTGGGAAATAATGATCCTGAAAAACTTGCCATCAAACCTGTAATTGTTCTTAAGATTTTCTGTTATTGAACCACATCCAACCACGTGACATTTCTGTTGACCAAATACGGTCAGTAGAAAATCAAGAGGGAAAGAAGGGTGGATGACATACTCTCTAGTTGGCCATTTTGACAGAACCGGTTGGTGAATGATTTGACTTTTTTAAAAAGATTTTTTTTAATTTTTATTTATTTTTTAATTTTTTTAAAAGATTTTATTTATTTATTTGAAAGAGAGAATGAGATAGAGAGAGAGCATGAGAGGGGGGGAGGGTCCGAGGGAGAAGCAGACTCCCCACCGAGCAGGGAGCCCGATGCGGGACTCGATCCCAGGACTCCAGGATCATGACCTGAGCCGAAGGCAGTCGCTTAACCAACTGAGCCACCCAGGCGCCCGAAGATTTTTTTTTATTTAAAGACTATTTATTTATTTGACAGAGAGAGACACAGCGAGAGAGGGAACACAAGCAGGGGGAGTGGGAGAGGGAGAAGCAGGCCTCCTGCCGAGCAGGGAGCCCGATGTGGGGCTCGATCCCAGGACCCTGGGACCATGACCTGTGCCAAAGGCAGATACTCAATGACTGAGCCACCCAGGCGCCCCTAAAAAGATTTTTAATTTAAGTTCAATTTAATTAACATATACTGTATTATTAGTTTCAGAGGTAGAGTTCAGTGATTCCTCAGTTGCATATAACACCCAGTGCTCATCACATCACGTGCCCTCCTTAATGCCCATCCCCCAGTTACCCCATCCCCCCCCACCTCCCCTCCAGCAACCCTCAGTTTGTTTTCTAGAGTTAAGATTCTCTTGTGGTTTGCCTCCCTCTCTGTTTTTATCTTATTTTATTTTTCTTTCCTTTCCCCTATGTTCATGTTTTGTTTCTTTAATTCCACATATGAGTGAAATCATATGGTATTTGTCTTTTTCTGACTTACTGTGCTTCACATAATACCCTCATTAAAACCATCTCCATGTCCTTTGTGTCTTTTTTAGAAAAATGGGTTGATCAAGGGTTCAGATGAATTCACTGACCACATGTTTTAATGCATTTGGATGCAACTTGTGTGATCTATAGAAAAATATCGAAATAGTTGCTTAAAGCTTCGACAATAGAAGACAATCTTCCCAGTTTAAGAGGAACCCTAATCACTTACAAAGTCAGGGCTCTGCATATTACCTCCTCGATTAAGAACAGTTTACATTTTCATGACAGGGAAAAAAAAAAATCTCTCTAAGCACTGGGAATATTCCAAACCTCCGCTGACATGCTCTGTGTCAGTGTTTTAGCTAACAGAGAATGAGGTGCTGAACACGTGTGGGGGTCCAAACCCGGAGAAAAAGTACAGCCCAGTGATCATGGATCCTAGCAAAAACCTGAGGTAATCTGGCAAAATTCCAAGTGTACTCTTTCTCTCCACTACCTTAAAAAATTAGAATTCTCATATTCATCCTCACTTTACGGTTTAATACATGTGAGTGAAAATACGTGCCCTGTATGTTAGAAGAACAAATCCCTGACATTGGCTGAGATGCCCTCTCTGTTCCTGCCCGTTCTGGAAGTACAAGAAAACAACCTAATACTGATCACTGTGTCGAATGCATAGGAGCTGAACAGGTGATTTAGAGAGAGATACAGAGAGAGAATGTGGACACCCTCGGTCAATGAGTGCAGAGCACAGAGACATACAACCATCGCCTGACTTGATAAGTTTAGTTACAGGCAAGAGTCCTGGAAAGTTTCCTCAAATCTTCTAATGTTGCTGAGATTCTGGACACATGAGATATTACCTCGGCATCCATCACAGATGGATAAATAAAACGTGGTATCCTCATACAATGGGATTAATTATTCCACCATTGAAAGGAATGAAGTGCTGACACATTCCACAATGTGGATGAGACTTGAAAACCTTACACTATGTGAAATAAGCCAAACACTAACCAATAAATATTGCGTGATTCCACACATATGACGCATCTAGAAAAGGCAAATTCGCAGAGACCAAAAGTGGAGAAGGGGTTGCCAGGGGCTGGGAAGAGAGGGTAAGGGAGAGTTATTGCTTAATGGGTATGAAGTTTCTGTCTGGGATGATGACAAGGTCTTGGAAGTGGACCGTGGTGCAGGTTGTGCACAGTTCAAATGTACTTAATGCCACTTAATTGTATGTGTAAAAATGTTAGGGGGCAATAGTTATGTATTATTTTACCATGATAAAAAAATATAACAGAAAAAAATATTACTGATGAGCTGGTGATGTGTCAGTGGGCAGAATATAAGTATTCTCTCTCCTAAAGGCTCTTCAACGTGCTGGAATAACGTAAACAGAACTGGGAAGCAGTTGACCCAAAAGAAGAAATCAAACTTCAGTAATCCGATATATTACTGATGTGCATAATAAGGACATTAAAAAAGCCCTTTCTCCCACCAGAACCCATTTCATCCCATGCTGGAAACCCACACCGAGAGTGCCTCCGGAGGCAGGTAATATGTTTGAGAAAACCTATTAGTTTTACTGATTAAATTCACTTACACTGTCTAGACCCAGAGTGTGGGAAATAGTTAATTACTTCTGAAACAAAGTAAAACTATTTTTCATGTCAGAGAAGACAAATGAGTTACTTTGGGGAAGACGCGGGAGGGACAAGGTGATTTGCACACAATGTATTTCGTGTGGGAAGAGGAGGCCACACTGACTAACCTTCCCATCTCTGTTCTTTCTTCAATTCCACTTAATTCACTTCCTCCCAAGGCTGATCTGTCTACAGTGGTCTGTGGTCGCCCTGCCGACCTAGAGGACCTGGACCACTGAGATCTCCCACACTTACTGGAGGCACTGTGGGCTTCACTGTTTAGCCCTAGACAGCCCTGGGAAAGCCACCCACAAATCTTTTTGGTTCACTTCACCGTGTGACCCACATACACGGTGGCTAAGCCCGTGACAGCTGGGCTCGCTGCTTTCCCACTGAGAGCCCCATTTACTCTACCACTGAGACAAGGAAATAGAGCACCAACCACATAATTCCTGTCCTGTTTAGACCAAAAATGTGTGCAGGATAGAGTAAAATCACTTGACTAAAATAGGCAATCAAAAACCCCAATACACTAAAATCTTTCAGTCATATAATCAACAAACAAGAGCATTTACCATTTATAAGAATATTCTGGCTTCTACCATGGGCATTACTAAAGAACTACATTATGGCACTGGTAACAGAAATTAATTTTGTACCTTACACTTCTATCTAGTACTCGTCAACCATAACATTATTCGACATAAGTATAGCTTCTCCAGAATTATGATAAAAGAAACTATAAATACAATACAGAAAACATACTCTATGTATACAAACTAAAACTAAATTTATAGAGCTGAGAATTTTTGACTAGATGCAGTAATTTTGGAATTTCATATGAATTGCAATCTGGTGGTTTAAACTACCTTCTCCCTGACAACTTGAGTATAGCCATATTGTTTGTCAGAAATTGTTTGTATGGAAGTGTTGAATCGCTAAATTGTATATCTGAAACTAATATACTGTATGTTAACTAAGTGGAATTTAAGTAAAAACTTAAAAAAAAAAAGAAACTGTTTGTCAGATGGTAAAAGCACAGACCTTTTCCTTAAGATTAGAGAAGATATTTAAATGAAAAAAAAAATCACTTTGGAAACAACCCAAACTTCTCCTTGCCTGTAGATTTCTACCTCGGTATTGCTGTAATCCAAGGCTAGCCATAACGATACAAAACACTTCCAGAAGTCTTACTTTGGACTGAGTTACTCACACGCCAATAGTTGGGTCTCTGCACACTTCTATTTAAAGGTTCAATAATGTTTTTAATCCCAGTAGACAGAAACACAGAAACAGTTATGAGTGAGAATTAGAACTTGAGATTCTTAAGCAGTTAAAAAGGATCCTACTAAGCCTTACACTTACTTTATGGCTTCACACATGTCCAGCCCCATTTTCACACAGTTCTTGGCATGGTTTGGGAGAGATATAGGGAGTCCGGACACACAGTAGTAGCAGTCTCCCAAAATTTTTATTCTCATGCATTCATTCTCCTGGAAGAAAAAAATCACAGCATTCAGTTGCACTCAGCGCTCAACAGCGGTTTAGATTTTCCGAATCTCATCAAATGCTAGTTCTACTCATAGCATTGCAGTGACCTAGGGTTTGTGGGGACAGAAATGAGCCCTGGTTGGGCTTCCCTTCATGACCCAACAAGAATGAACCACCCTCACCCATATGCCTATTTGCCAAAGCAGGAAGAGTCAGGAAAAGGGGAAGAAAAGGAAAGCAGAGAGAACGTTCTGGAATGATTTACTCTTAACAGTAGCAGAGGAGTATAATGACAGGATCATTCTCTCCAGCCCAAATATCCCAAGCACTGATGGCAAAATGAGATCTTCTATGCAGAGCAGAATCCTCCAGGACAGTGAATGATGATCAGAACTTGACTGGAATTAGAATCGTATGTCATTCCATACTATGCTCATGGTTTTCTTCATTTATTTTAAAGCTGAAGCATATTCTTACCTAAGAACATAGCTTCTGAAAAACATTTCCATAATACAATAAGCCACCATTCAACACTGCCAAGTGATTTAAAACTTAATTCTGACCTTAGGTTAAACTGTTTTAATATGAAGTGGGACTCATTATTTTTCTTGGCTGGGTTGTTTTTATATTATGATATTGAGATTAGCTTCATTCATATGCATTAATCCTACATGCATGTCTAACTTTTCTAGTTACTTTATAGACTCCTCACTAAGGGAAAAAAAAAGAAAAAGAAAAAAAGGCAAAAGACAAAGAATCAAAAAAACACAAAGATGTACCAAACACAGATCCTGTCTTTCTTAACACTAATGCAGGCTTATACATAAACTGAACAAATCTGGAATAATAAAATGAACATAAGATTTTCTTAGTCTTAAGTACGTGTTAGGTTTGTTGAAGATTTTGCATATTTCTTTCCCTGTGTGATAGAGGGTGCACAAGCTGGGGCATTTTTTCACACTTATCTATGGTGCTAGAGATGATTTGCTTAGTAATTCCTAATTAAAAATCTCATAAGTAAAATGGCAAACAATTACATACTAATAGGGCTTCCATCCCATACTTCCTAAATAGATATTCTGAATCTAGAACACACTAAGATTAACAAAAGTGAATTCTTGGCAAACTTATCAAAGATCAGTTGACCATATACATATATGCATGGGTTTATTTCTGGGCCCTTGGTTCTGTTCCACTGGTCTGTGTGTCTGTTTTTAATGCCAGTCTCATACTGTTTTGATTCTGTAGCTTCGTAATTCATTTTGAAATCAGGAAGAGTGATGCCTCCAGCTTTGCTCTTGCTTAAAATTGCTTTGGCTATTTGGGGTGTCCTGTGGTTCTGTGTGAATTTTAGATTGTTTTTTCTGTTTCTGGAAAAGATGCCATGGAGATTTTGATAGGAATTGCATTGACTCCGTAGAAGCTTTGGGTATTATGGACATTTTAGCAATGTTAGTTCTTCCAACTCATGAACATGGGATGTCTTTCTATTTATTTGTGTCTTTTTAGATTTCTTTCATCCATGTTTTACAGTTTTCAGTGTACAAGTCATCCATCTACTTGGTTAAGTTTATTCCTTAGTATTTTATTCTTTTTCATGATAATGTAAATAGGATTGTTTTCTTGATTTCCTTCTCAGATACTTCACTACTAGTATAAAGAAATACAACTGGTTTTTGTACATTGATTTTGTATCCTGCAACTTTACTGAATTAATCTATTAGTTCTTTTTTTTTTTAAGACTTATTTATTTGAAAGAGAGAAAGAGAGAGCGTGTGCACGCAAGTGGAGGGAGGAGCAGCAGGAGGGAGAAGGAGAGACGGAGAGAAGCAGATTCCCAGCTGGCTGCCGAGCCAGACACGGGGCTCGGTCTCACAACCCTGACATCGTGACCTGAGCTGAAATCAAGAATCGACACCCAACTAACTGAGTCGTCCAGGCACCCCCGCCCTATTGCTTCTAATAGATTTTGTGTACATTTTAGGGTTTTCTTCACACAAGGTCATGTAATCTGCAAACAGAGATAATTTTACTTCTTTTCTGATTTGGATGCCTTTTATTTCTTTTGCCTGCCTAACTGTTCTGGCTGGGGCTTCCAGGATTATGTTGAACGGAAGTGGTGGGAGCAGGCATCCTTGCCGTGTTCCCAATCTTAGGGACAACGCTGTCGGTTTTCCTCCATCAAATATAATGTTAGCTATGGGCTTTTCATAGATGGCTTTATTGTGCTGAGGTTAAGTTTCTTCTGTATGTTATCAGTTAAGAGTTTTTATCATGGAAGGGTGTTTAATTTCACCAAATGCTTTCTCTGCACCTACTGATCATGTAATTTCTACCCTTCTTTCTGCTAATGTGGTCCATCATGTTGATTGACTTGTGTGTTGAACCATCCTTGCATCCTAGAAATAAATCCCAGTCGGTCATTGTGTACGGTCCTTTAAATGTGCTGCTGAACTGGGTTTGCTAAGTGAAATTAGCCTGACTTTATTCAGGACACATCCAGAGGGTAGATACTGCATGATCTCACTTAGACGGGGAATCTAGAATAGTCAAATTCACAGGAGCAGAGAGTACACTGGTGCTTGCTGGGCCTGAGGGAAGGGGAAAACGGGGGGCGTGCGCCAGAGGGCACACAGTTTTAGTGATGTAAGATGAGTAAGTCCTAGAGATCTACTGTACAACATTGTCTCTAGTTAACAATACCGTACTGTATACTTCAGAATGTGCTAAGAAGACAGAGCTGATGTTAAGTGTTTTAATCACATCATCATCATCATCATCATCATCATCATCAATAATAAAGAGGGGCAAGAGGACACCTGTATGTGGTGGATATGTGTATGGCACAGAGTGTGGTGATGGTTTCCCAGGTGTATGCTTATCCTCAAGCTCATTACATTTTATATATTAAATATGTACAGTTTTTCATATGTCAATTATACCTCAATAAACTGGTTTAAAAGATTAAAAAATAAGTGAATGATTTTGAGTTCCTGAGCTTGGTTATGTGCTTTATGTAGAATTTACTCAATTGGCTGAGTTATCTGTTGGCTTATGATGCTGTCCACCTCCCTGTTATTTAAACCTGAGGCATAAACTAGTTCCCAAAACATGCTCCCTCTGTGACCAGCAATGGATGGACCAAGCCATCCTAGGCTATAATATGATACTGCCTGGACATTCCTTTTTTCAAACCATCAAACACTAAGTATTTCTGTTATGAGCAATGGATTTTGTCTTCCCCAAACTCATATATTGAAGTCCTAACACCTGGCGTGCCTAACACCAGTATGAACTTGACCTCATTGCAGATATAATTAGTTAAGATGAGGTCGTGCAGGAGGAGGGTGGGTCACCAATCCAATATGACTGGTGTCTTCATGAAAAGGGGAGATTCAGACACTGAGGCTTGCACAGAGGGAGAATGCCACGTTAATACTGGAGCTATGCTGTCACCCGCCATGATTGGGATGTTTCCTCCTAATGTGACAAAAATGACCTTTTCTTAATTCAAACTTTTAAGACATTATTTAAGTTTAAATCATCTTTTTCTAAAAATGAGCACCTAAAACACTCAACCTCTTCCTTTGGTTCGGTAAAAAGAAGAAAGCAGTGCTATACTCTAACTGCTTTTTAAAAAATCTCCAATGAGATCCATCCCGGTCAGGCAGGCAGCAGAAGGCACCTCCGGGGGAGCCTGAACCAGGAGTGACCCTGTGAACATCATTTATTCCTAAGAGGCTTGCCTGGAATGTTCTGTATGGTTTAAAAGTGAGATGAATCTTGCAGGGAACTAAATTTGGAACCAACTCTCTCTTCCATATATAAATAATTCATTTTAATAAGCATAATGAAGTATTTTTTGTTGGAAATAATTCAAAGAAAGAATGAGGCTGACTGGTAATGCTTTATGAGGTGGAAGTAAAGGGCTGGCAAGGGAGGAAATAATTTTTATCACTGTTCCCACCAGCAATCCTCATGGTTCCAGTAAATATGCAAGTTCTAGTATGGTTTTAGATTGCCTGTCACCATTTCCTCTCCATGAGCGTACGAACGGCCAATACGGAACTTACGTTTCTCTCCAAGAGGCAAAAGGGTCAATGGATGTCAATGAGACGAGAGTTAGTAAAAGGCTAGGGTGGGAAACATGCATCCTACTTCAGGGGTTCTCCCAGGGTGCTGAACACATGAATAGTTGCTACTGGATGACAGGCAATCATGTTTCCAACTCCTGACACAGAAATGCCTAAAAAGAGGAACTTAGAACAGCACTGTGCAGAAGGATGTGCATCTTAAACTCACCATCTTGAGTGTATTTACCATATGTGCGCTGAGCTCTCTATAAGCAGGACTGTTAAAAATAGATGCAAACCTGTGCTAATTATATGCTGCAACATGTCTCAACCCTGAGAAATGAGGCTCATCAGAGCCCAATGGCACATAAACCCTACAAATCTATCAACACCAGCCCTAAATGGTGCTCTATGAAAAAACAAAGACTTGATAAGGGACGGGAGAAAAAGTAAGCCACGATTTTATAAATCCTCAAAGTAGAAGGGACTCACTACTGCTCACCTTTGCAATTTGGTCAAACTTTCCAAAGAGCTCGTTCAGCATGTGGACCAATTCTCCTGGAGAGCAGTCACTGGCCAGCCGGGTGAAGCCAACAATGTCAGCATACAGGATACTGTGTGGACAAGGGAGGAGCGTTTGCAAGCTCATATTTGTTAAGAAGTAATGATACTTTTTTCCCTTAAAAGAGTCTATCATTTTTTACATTTATATTAGTATTTTACAAGAAAAATGTCATCCCCTGGGTAGGAAATACATAAACATTTTGCTAAACTTTCCCATTAAAAATGTTCTTTGTGTGATGCTGAGTTTTTATAATTAAAATGGGAGAAGAAAAAACCACATGATGCACTCTGTCCATTCTAGTCCATTTTAACTGATCGCCTTTATTCCCTCACGGCCAGTCCGTCCCTCCCTCCCTGGCTGATGTGGTATTCGTCCTGAGAGTTCACTATGCTGGCATAACTCAGATATCAATGGACTATGCTTCTGTCTGCACTGTTACGTGCATTTACATTATAAGAATTCCTAAAGTACTGGCAGCCAAATAATAAAAGCAAATTCTATTTTTACTGATTCGAAGAAAGAATAACAATCTTCTTAAAAGAAAGAGTACTTAACAAAAGGTTCTGAATGACTTACTCTTTGCCAGGATGAAGCAGACATGGTGCATCTCCCTCAAGCTTGGAGTGTAGGTGGGGGTATGCATTAAACAAATAAGGAAGGACACTAGCAATGTCCAATCACAGTGATAATAAGCGCGCGCGTGTGTGGAGGGGGGCGGTTAGCTGGTGACAAGTCTGGAAAAGCTTCCCTCCATGGGACGTACGTGCTAGTGGGATGGACGTCAGGTTTCTCTGAGCCGTATCTGTGTTTCATTAACCTTCAAGGGCCAGCATAGAGAAACACAGCACCAGGATGTGCATTATCACTTTTCCATACAACAACATGCTTCTGATTTGTATAAAGGCCTCACAAAGATGCCTGAAATTCCTGCCAGCAGCTGGAGATTCAGATAATATGGTTTAAGATATACCCTGAAACAAAACTGACTGCCACTTCATACCCCTTTGGATGGCCATTATCAAAAAAATAGGAAGTAACAGGTGTTGTCAAGGGTGCGAAGAAACTGGAACACTTGCGCATTGCAGGTGCGAATGGAAAACGGTGCAGCCACTCTAGGAAACGGTACGGTGGTTCTTCAACAGATGAAACAGGATGACCGGATGGCCCGCCAAGTCCCCTGCTGGGAATACATCCCAAAGAACTGGAGGCAGGGACTCAAACCGGTATTTGTACACCCATGTCCATGGCACCATTATTCACAATAATCAAAAGGTAGAAACAACCCAAATGTCCACTAAGGGATAGATAGATAAAGAAATAGGGTATATAACTACAATGAAATATTATTCAATCTTTAAAAGAAATGGAATTCACCGGAAACAAGAAATACATTATATGTTAATAAAAATAATTAAAAAAATAAAAGAAATAGAATTCTGATACATGATACAATATGGATGAACCTTGAAGACATGATGCTGAGTGAAATAAGCCAGACATAAGAGGACAAATACTGTATGGTTCCACTTACATGGGATCCCTAGAGTAGTCAAACCCTAGAGACAGGAACTAGGAGGGTGGGTGCCAGAGGCGGAAGTGGGGGAAGGAAGCTGCTGCTGAATGGGTACTGAGCTCCCAGTCTGGGATGAAGAGAAAGTTCTGGGGATGGATGGTGGTGATAGTTGCAGAGCAATGGGAAGGTGCTTGACGCCACCGTGCTGGACAATTAAAAATGGTTAAAACTGTGTTATGTTAGGTATATTTTGCCACAATAAAAAAAGTAATGTGGCACTGGCCTGCCTGATCTTAGGCAGAAAACAGTTGGCTTTCTGCTGTTGGCCGTACCCCATTCACTGTGCCAAGCACAAGGCTAGCGGCTTCACCTTGGAGGAAAGACTTGGTCCTCTGCCGATGACAAAAGCTGGGGGAAAACTCTCTGGTCCAAGAAAATCAGGGCTGCAGGGGCTTCCGCACTCTCCATTCTGTTCAGATGGTGCCATCAAACCTTCCCTATTTCCCCCAGAGCACCCTGTAGCAGCAAGGATCACAGAAGCTGAGCCTGGTCCAAGATGAAAAAGCTCAGAGAGAGTGTCTGATCCAAGGCAGAATTGGGAGGGAGAATGTGCGAATGGACGTTGAACCCACTTGTTGACAACCTCCACCATGCTTCCGGTGGTCCAATCTTGTAGTGGGTGAAGGCGCCCACAGATAGGCTGGCTGTAAATGTCTTACAATGGTCCGAAAGTTACTTGGCAGCCAGGAGGTTCAAAATGTAAACAGGTAATTGTGATGCAATGTGCAAAGGGTTATAGGAGAGGAAGCAAGGTACTCTGTGGGATCATTCAGGTACCCGACCTAGATCATTCGGGCCCCAGCAACCTGGAGTAGGCATGTCAGTTAGAATCACAGCCCTTTCATCCAGAGCCTTGTGGACAGTATTGTCAGGTGCAATAGAGAACTAGACAGATATGGGAGAAATGTAAGAAGGATGAACCAGGTATGTTGGATGAACATCGGATATGGTGGGCAGTGTGTCTAGGAGAGGGAGGCGTCAAGGAAGACCCAGTTTCTGGTTGATAAGGGGGCTCAAACCTAGCTCTGAACAAATCAAAACAAGCTTGTAGGGGAAGATGGCCAGTTCAACTCTGGTTGTGTTGAGTTTGATGGTGGTATAGGTGGAGCATCCAAGCAGAAGATATACATTAGGTGAGTGAGAATGGAAAGCTATGGTTGAGTTTTCCTCCTTTTTTTTTTCTTTTTTGAAGATTTATTTATTTATTTGACAGAGAAAGAGAGGGTGAGTGGACATGGGGGAGAGGGAGAGAGAGAATCTCAAGTGGACTCCACACCCAGCATGGAGCCTAATGAGAGGCTCGATCCCATGACCCATGAGATCACGACCTGAGCTGAAATCAAGAGTCAGACGCTCAACTGACTGAGCCCCCCGGGTGCCCCGGCTGAGTTCTGCACCTTAGCTTCACACAGATGGTAACTAAAATCCTGAATGAGAAGTGGAGAGAACAGAGAGGAGCTAGGAGAGAGCTCTGAAAACACTCCTTTACAGAGAGGCTAGATTTAGGGAAGGGAAAATGGCCAGGACATGGTAAGAGGAGAAAAGGAGTATGATGTCATGGAGTCTACAGTGAGGGAGAATTCTTTAAGCAGGACGGCAAGGTCAACTGGCCAACCATACTGAGCTGTGAGAGGTAAGGATGCAGAGGCTTAGTCATACACAGATCTGGGAGCAAGGCAGTTGGCGAGCTGAGCAAGCATGAGTTCTGCGACATGGTGGAGGTGGGTGGCAGAAAGTGAGGATTTGAGGAGGGAGAGAAAACAGGGAAGACTAGTCAGATCGTGAGGAACAACCTTTCTAGAATCTTGGCTATGAAAGGGAGAAAGGGCAGGTTTCAGAATTGGATGGTGGCATTGAATTCCGGGACCTGTGGTTATTTTCAAAGACGGGATGCGTTTGTGAATGCTTCAGCCCTAGTGGCAGGTTCAGAGGAAGATGCTGAAGATTGGGAAAGCAGCTGATAGCTGCTACCTTTCCATCTAGAAATTCCTCTCCTCCTAATGATTATTCACATTATTATCATCCTCAGAGAGTAAAGAGCTAGGATATGTTATTAACAGAGAATACACATTTTTTTGAATGAATGGCCAAAGCTGAACTAAAAGTTAACAGATCTTTACTGTCTACAAACCTAATAACTCTCATCCAAAAAACTCCCCCCAAACCCCTCAGGTATTGACTGCACTCTCCGCAATATCCATTTACCATGTCTGCTTCTTTGCTTCTGCTTAGCCTGTCCAGGATGAAAAAGTCATGTTTTCCTATTTCTTATAAAAATAATTGGTATACCATGCAATTTACATATGCTTTTACATTTTTAAGTTTAGGTATTTAAGTTACTTTAGAGTCCTAACTATACTGTGTGAATTTAAATTTAATTCGACACTGCAAATATATTCTAGACGATCTCGGAAGGCGCTTGAAGTTGCTTCTCCTATCCTTTGCCTTGACAGTGTGGTAGTCAGCTTCCAAGATGGCGCCAGAGAGACCCAAACCTCCTGGAACTTACTCTCTTCTATCATCCACACTCCACTGGGTGGGGCTGATCTGTGTCACCAAGAGGTTGCTGCAGGAATTACAGCAATGAATTTGCAAGCCTAGATCATAAAAGAACTGCAGCTTGCCCCAGGCTCTGTCTTGGATCCCTCGCTCTGGGGAAGCAGGCTTCCTTGTTGTGAGGTCACTCAAGTCACCTGTGAGCAGGCTCAGTGATGCTGACCTGAGGCCTCCAGCCAACAGTAGGGAGTCCTGTAAACCACGTGAGGAGCCGCCTTGGAGGCAGGTCCCCCAGCAGTGCCCCCGACACCAGGCCTGAATCCACATCAAAGACGGTAAGCCAGAACCACCGGGTGAAGCTGCTCTCAAATTGTGACAGAAACTGTGAGATGATGTTTACTGTTGTCTGAAGCCACTAGGTTTTGGGGCCCTTTGTTACTTAGAAATTGGTAGCTAATACACACAGCACGGGGAGCCTTCATCACCTGCCTGGGGTTTGCGGTACCATCGGCCATTTTCATCAGGCTCTTTGTTCCTGGATTATCTCACAGAAAGTCAAAGATACTCGGGGACCCTGTTCAGATATGGCTGCATTTATCTTTACATGTGTAAAATACTACATTTGTGACTTAAAACTCTTCCCTCAGATAGGAGGGATATTGCTGATTTTCAGACAGCTAAGGCTGGAACGGGCATTTTCTAGTATAATACACCTTGTAGGATACCATGAGAATGTTTCTTCTTTAATTCTTCAGGTGAAACGCTTAAAAACCTGAAGGCACGCCAATGTTTTAAATCATTTTACTCCTTAGCAGGTGCGAATGTTCTTGAAATACATTTATTTTTTTTAATCCCTCAAAATAGTAGGGACTTAATTTTTTTATTTTACCCCTGATTCTTCATTTATCCACTGCTTCCTTAGTTCTCACTGATATAGTTTTTTCTATTATTGCTTTCCCAATTTGCATTTGTCATGATACATTTAGCTCCGTGCGTGCTTGGGCCATGTTTATCACTAGCTCTACACACCTTTCCTAAAATCTGGGGTCAAAATGAGATGTATCTTAGCAAGGTAGTTAAACTGCAGTTAAACTGTAGTGGCAAAATGGAGTCAAATTTGTTTCTTATTAATAAACTTCAAAAATCCTTGACTTGCAGCAACCAGACTGGAAGCTAGGATCATGCACTGGAAAGGATCCGAGCTTGAGAGCAAAAGGCCAAGTATTCAATGCTCAGCAAATTGTAGTTATATTTGTGGTTGTTGTTCCTGAACTATTGAACCGGGTGGGCAATAATATCAAGGTGGAATGAATGAGGTCAGATGCATGAGGTATTTATCGAGAGAACCTGGCAAGAATAAAAAGCACTACTGCAATCTAGTTGAATGGATGTAAGAAAAAAACCCGAAAGAAGTGGTATGAAGCTTGGGTTGTCTTGGAGAACGGTGAGGGACCAGACACCTGGGTCTGGAGGGGCCGTGTTCTGCTGCAGCTGGGAGACGGGCAGCATGGGAGGAAATGCCTCCCATGCTGAAGTGAGGGCCTGCACAGCTCCTCTCTGGAGGAGAGCTAGGGGAGAAAGACACCCCACATGGTTCTCCTTCTGGATCTCAATCTCATGCTGATAACATGTTAGTTTCCCACTTCCTGTGATTCCAGGAATGGAATCAATCCCTGGGAAGCAGATGGGACTTTGACAGACTTGGGAAGCAGGAACTTGCACTATTAATTAATTAAGGTGCACATCAGTCCCCTGTGATATTGGTCACTGGCTGGCCACACCCCAGAAACCCATCATTCCTGATGGACAGGAAGTGCTCTGTTCACTGAGGCCCTGGCCCTGCCAAGTCCCTCCTGAGGAATCAGGTCTTGTATCAAGAGCCCAGTGGCCCTACCTTCAGTCTTACCACAGAGCCGAGGGTCCTGGGCTCCGGGGATGCCAGGAAACCTGACCACGGTGTTCCCAGAGAATGGACCCCACTAACCACCTCTCTCTCCTTTGTGACGGAAGGTCAGCCATACAAAGCAGGGCCATGACGGACAACAGAATCCAGTAAAGTGAAGATTCTACTTCCTTGTCTTCCGGTGAAGGCCATGAGAGACAGCAGGAGGTGGGGTGGAGTGGGGACTCCATTCACAGTTTCAGAGGAGACAGGATTTTGTGAGATGTGAGCTCCCAGTTACAAATGGCCCTAGGCTGGCGAGCCGCTCGCCGGACTTGCTGAGGAACAAGAACAGAGCAGCGTACCTCACGTTGGTGTGTCGCTTGACATACAGGTTGTGAAAGTTGTTTGTGTTTTCCATTTGGCCGGCTTTGGGGCCCTGCAGCCTCTGGATGATCTCGGCTTTCATTTCCATGGCTATGTGAGCCGGCAGCAGGGAGAGCAGAAGCCGCTCCTGAAACAGGGTGTGGAAGACCAAGACATTTCAAATCATTACGGTAACACCCAAGTCATCTCTGAAAGCATCACGGATCTGCAGAGGGTCCAAGTCGAGGACTCTTCCAACAAGTTAAAATATGGAGTGTAGAAGGACATGCTGAAAAAAAATTCAAACTTTCTAAGGTCAGCGTGTGTTATATTATTTATTATTTATGGAATTCTAAGTATGTGTTCTTCAGAGTGGAGAATAAAGGTAAGCAAAGATATTTCCTCCACGGATACTATTTACCTACTCTGATTTTAAAGCAGTAAAGCAGAAATGATATAAAAATGCCAGAAACCTATGGTCAGTCAAAGATAGAAAACACTCATTTTCGCCTGCCTGTTCATTTGGGAGATAAAGTACAAGCTTTATTGCATTTCAGAAAGTCAACAAATATTCTGCACATCCTAAGTAAGATAGTCAAATATTTCATTTCCTCTGTGATGACCACCCAAATCCCCTTTAGTGATTCTAATCTATTACAAAGACAGTCAGGAATAGCATCTATAAAATGTCACGTATAAGAGACTACAGGTGGAACACAAGGAAATGATAAATTATGAGCTTTTCTTGTATTTTTGGTCTTTAAATACAGCAAACAGTAGCATGTAACATTACAGTTATTTTAATATATGCTTATTTTAGTTAGAGTGACATTTGCAATATTTTTTTTTTTGAGAAAAAGTATCAAAGAAGGGCAATCTTTGAAACTTTGTACTCATCTTTAGTTATTTTAAACATTAATTTATTGTAGCAGTGCCTGGGTGGCTCAGTTGGCTAAGCACCTGATTCTTGGTTTCGGGTTGTGATCTCAGGGTTGCGAGATCGAGCCCCACGGTGGGCTCTGTGCTCAGCACAGAGTCTCCTTGAGATTCTCTCTCCCTCTCGCTCTGCCCCTCCTGCTCATGCTCTCTCTCTCTCAAATAAATAAATCTTTAAAAAACATTAACTTATTATAGAAAACACCATATTCTTTAGGTATTGTGCATTGAGCAACTGATATTCAGTGTTGATTAAAAAACATTTGTTGAACTATTTTCTCTGTCTTCCACATTTTCTGTCTCTTTTTTCTTTCCTTCTCATTCATTCATTCATTCATTCATCCATTCATTTATGCGGACAAAGTGATAAGAGAATACAGGGGAAGGGAAGCTGGTCTTTGCTCCCAGGTTTAACAGGGCTGGTATCCCTTTGGGCTAACCCTCAGGGCACATCATTTTGGTGGCTGCGGGGAACATCCACCGAGGGAGCAGAGGGAAGGCCTGGAGGGCATCCTGATGAAGATGCGAAGACCCTCACTACAGCCCCTCCCCAGCCTGCTCCAGGGGAAAGAAACAGGTACAAAGCTAATAGGAGAACCGAGTGGGTACCTATGGGGGGGATCTCAGTGCATGGTAGAGTGTTTCACCAGGAAGTGGCATAACTGAGTGCTGGTCATTTGTTCCATCATTCATTAATTTATTCACGCATTCAGAAAACATCCATCATTGCCCATTAAATGCCAGGCCCCATGATAAGCACTAATGGTAGATGCAAAGAAGAGTGAGTCAACATCCCTGATATCATGTTGTTCATGATCCATCAGGGAGCCCACACACAGTACACTTGCCATCAGATGAAGCTGGAGGAACTGGCTGGTGTTTGAAGGAAGCCACATGCCTGAGATGTGGGAAGAGAGGAGGGAAACTAATAGTCCAGGAGCACCTGCTTTTCATGTGAAACAAATGAGTCAAAACAACACCCCTATTTGATTAGTACTATCACCAACCTCTTTGCAAAGAGGCATTTGGGTAGATGGCCAGGTGCTAACAGTTGTCATAACACAAGTGCTGATACTGGTATGACAAAGGGAATTTTATTGGTACTTAAGAGATTAAGAAGACACTTTTTATTTAATAATTATGTTCTTACTTTTGTTAAATTCCCCTTGAAGTTTCCATTTAATTACAATTAAAAAATGGAAAAACCAAAAGTATTTAATAAGTTAAATGTCCATATATACATCTGAGTAAATATAAATTAATATTAATTTGTACAAAATCATGAGGATAGCGTCCTGGGTGATCTAAAATATAACAGAAATTAAACCTACAATGGCATTAACACAAAAAATGAAGTGAGCGTGAATGGAGTTAAAATGTTCTGAGGCCCTAGGATTACATGGGAAGTGGCAAAGGTAGCAATTTATAGTAGAATGCAGTAAGTCAAGGATGGATATAATTTCTACATTAGCAACGAAGAACGGAAGGATGTATGACTAGCAAAACTGAGATAGGAATTCTTATTAATCCAAAATAGTCATAATGAAGAGTCAAAGAAAACTTAAAACAGGTGAAACAAGCAGAGAATAAGTTAGAAAATGGCTACTATTGGCCTATTATACCAGATATTACACTAAATGTAAATGAACGAAATACTCCAATTACTTGACTAATACTGTCAGATTGGATTTTAAAAAAGGCAAAATGTAACTCTACTCACAATAGGCACATCTTAAATATAAGAATACAGAAATACAGAAAATAAGATACCAAAAAAAGATAAATTATGAAAACCTTAATGAAAAGAAAGCTGGTGTAGCTAAATTAATATAAAATAGACTTTGTAGATATTTCAGTCTTCAGGGAAAGAATGGACAAGTCCACATATTTTCTAGAATGTTTTTTTGAGAGGAGTAAATAGTTTTTGCTATGGACATTGGACATACGTCTTCAAATGTGGTTCCTCTCACTCACAGAAACTGGTGATATAAAAGGAAATAAAGGGGGGGCCTTGTACATTGCTTTATTGTTCAACTCCTGGAGGAATTCCTGGAAAAGAATAGTTGCTCTACAGTTATTTGTTGAATGAATGAGTGACCTACTATGCATTTTATCTGGGATGCATCGAAGACAAATCTAATTTCAAAGTTTCTGTTCACTGTCAGTGGTGACCAGGGCGGGGACCCGGGGACCTGGGTAGACAGTGCTCAGGTTTTAAAGTCATATTAATGACCTTCTTGATCACAAATACCAGGCCTAGGCACAATCTACACTAGTGATGTTCAGACAAAGGAAAACTTGACTATTCTGCAAAATAAAGGTAGTGATTACTTTGGGCTTTCCTCTCTGGAAGACAATCACACTGTGGTTATGGGCCCAGGGAATGGAGGGAAAGAGTGCAAGACTCATGCAGAGGGAGGAGAGACCCCAGTTTCACATCAACAGGCTGCACCTACGGAGAAAGAACACATTCCAATTTCCCCCATGTTGGGAAATGGCTGGCGGACATTGGTAACCACTTGAAATTACATTCTGATTTTATTCTGATCCTAAGCTCAAATTCCCTTCTGTTATTCCCCAACTTTCACTAATGATCTCTCACAATATAGCAGCATCATGTTAGTTTAAAGTGAGGAGGTGCGTTCAAATTTTGGACTTAAGCAAAACGCTCAAAGAGTAGAAAATACGCCTGACTGTGTGAGACATCTCAGCAGGCAGCCAGGGGCTAGGATAAGCAACACCAGGAGGATGGAAAATACTGAATTCAATAATGGAATAAAAAAATCAAGTAATATTTGGGTTTAGTAAAGAAACGGGTAGCCCCAGAAAAATGGACCCATCTGGAATTCAGAATACCAAGAAACCACTAATGACATGAAAATACACGTTCAAATTTTAAAACTTGAAAAAAAGTCTGTGTCCTTGTTAGGCACAAATTGAGTTTGGTTTATTTGTTTGATGGCTTGGTGGCGACACAAGTCAGTTCTCTCTCCGATCTAAGAACCCATGTGGAAAGACAATGGGATTTATGGGTTTTTTTTTAAAAGATTTTATTTATTTATCTGACAGAGAGAGGCACAGCGAGAGAGGGAACACAACCAGGGGGAGTGGGAGAGGGAGAAAAGCAGGCTTCCCGCAGAGCAGGGAGCCCAATGCGGGGCTCGATCCCAGGACCCCGGGATCATGACCTGAGCCGAAGGCAGACGCTTAACGACTGCGCCACCCAGGCGCCCCCCCTTTTTTAGAAGATTTTATTTAAGGGATTTATGTTTTAAATAAATGATAAACCCTTTTGAAATCTTGATATCAAGACTCATCATTTACTCATCTTTTACTACCCATCCCCCAAATACACAAATTTGCTTCTTATCTTGAATTCTTCCATGTGCTGGCCTTTGTGTCCAATAGGATGGTTAGACATTTGAGAAGTCTAAAAGTCATAAAACACATGATATATCCAAGGAAGTATTTAAGATAGATAGACTTTGTCCCTTAAAGTTTGGGACTGAGTTCCACTAAGGCAACATTTACTTAAACCCATTTCCACAGGGTTTGAGCACACTATACATACTAAGGAACACTGTGTGGGATAATATAATAAGTATAGTAAATATAAATATATATTTAATATTTATTAAATATGGGGGATAATATAATAAATATAATAAATATAAAATATAATAAATATAAATATAAATAATATAGTAATAAATATAAATAATAAATAATATAATAATAAACAGAAGAATTTCTGTTTATTGATTGATGTATTGGATAGTTGGGTATAAGACCAAAATGTTATAAAGGAGTCATTATGTTAACAATCTGTTTCAACAAATAGGGGAAATCTAGTGAGGAATGTGTGAAATTGCCATCAACAATAATCAGGGGGCCTATCTGCTCATATTCTCAGACGTGAATAGAACAACCCTGGATGGGAGCCAAGGGAGGCACAGTGCTCTGAGATGCCATCAAATCTCTGTCATCATCAAAGCAAGTAGACATGAACTATGAATTTGTGAACTTCTGAAACAGTAATAAGGAATGTTAGCACGTACAACGTAACAGATTATAAATCTGGACCTAGGCTATCTTTTTAGAAATCCCAGTGGAATCTGTGTGTCTACAGAGAGGTCTGGTTATTGGCTTAATTTGATTAAAACCAAGTTTGTATTCTTTCTGGTGGTGATGGATGAGTCAAGGGCCATGAAAAAATAAAATTCACCAGGCCATAATCCTCAATTTATAGCGTTCTGCTCTATTATCTTACGATGATTACCTGTGTGTGTGCGTGGATTCTGTGCAGTCTTCTGTAGGATTTAAAACAATCAGTAGCCTTTCCCACTGTTTACACTCACTTCTAGTCAGGCTTCTTGCGGCTGGTGCTGTCCTGTTCATGTTCCCTCTGCCTTTCTTGGAAGCTCCCTGCAGCTTATTCCTTACAGTTTCATGGGTCTCAACCAATGAGGGAGTAACTGATGGATAAGTACCCCAGCTCCTGCACCCACATCCCTCAGCAGGAAGATCTGAGCATGCACGCCACTTCCCACTTCCCACTGAGGGTCTCCAGCAAGACTGAGCCCTGGATGCCACCAGTGGTTCCTTCCAATGGCTTACTTACCTCCCTCCCTGATCAACTCCCTCACTCTGCTATTTGGAACCACCTTCCAACTAAATTACTCCACCCAGATCCTTGTCTTAGGATCTGCTTGGGGGTAAATCTAACTGAGATCTTTCCCTTCTCTCCTCCTCATATATTCTCTAATAAGAATAGGCTAAATCCCAAAGTTAGCCTTTCTTGAAGGACCGAGTCCATGAACAAAAAAAGAATCCAATATAGTAATTCTCTTTCAGGCCCATAGGTTCATTTAATGACCAAATGTAAATTATGATCTTTATTTTAGACTCAAATGTAGATGGATGACTGGCTTTTTATAGGTAGTTTCAAAAATACAAGATGTGTGTGTGTGTGTGTGTGTGTGTGTAAGCCAAAATTTTCTTTTTTCTTTTTTTAGTGTTCAAGAATCCGCGTGAATTTAGACTGGAATTGAGATTTTAGTAACAGCCAACCAGACAAATGAAAGAACATGAGGCGCCCTTACTACCATGCTGTTCTAGCACTGCCAGGGGAAGGCAGAACGTCTGATTAGAGCTCATGAATGGGGTCCTTGCTTTGGGGTCTGCACATGTCCTCTTGGTGATGACAGCATTGGGCAAGAGGGTGAGCCTCAACTAAAAGCCTGTACTGAAATCTGTAAATCAATATACTTTTAAATTTATCTTTTTTTTCCCTTACAAAATGCTATACTCTGCAGAAAAAAAAGCCCAATATTATAGCACACATGATAAATTTCAACTCAATTCATAATCTGACAAGGTTAATATTTCCATTAATATTTCAGGTTTTTGCTAATGCAGCTGTGTGCCCTGCCAAATTATCGGAAAGCGACCCACAAGTGTAAGTGCTTAATATACCAGATAGAACCTGGCTACAGGCTCCCTCCAAGCACTGGAAAAATTCCTTAAGGGGATTTCTGGAAAATCAAGTGTCATTAGACTGACTGATGCATACCATTACTACTTCTTTCTCTTCCTAGAAAAGACTGTCTAATGACAGAAAATCTGACTAATTCTAGCTTATTCAAAGGTTATCTGATAAACAACTTGGCCTTGACTTGAGGGGTCTATCTCAACACATCCTTTTATTAAACCTCCAATTATTATTCATTAGTATTTTTTTCCCTAGAATTTGTTCTTTTAAATTGTGCCTCAGAGAAGAGCTACAGAGTTAGTAAATTTCAGTGCACTATTGATCAAAGTGTAGGACATTTTGAGCTCCAAAGTGTTTCTAATATAATGAAACAAAGCAGACATTATAACTTTCTACTGTTATGCTAGCCTGGAGATTATTTTGGTTGATAGGAAAATCCAATTTAAGCAAAGAAGACTTGTACTTAAAATTTGAGCTAGGATATGATAATGCATGTGATGCCTTGTGCCTTCAATAAGCCATACATGTAATAAAAATTAAAATCTGCTGAATTTTTCAAAGGAGAGGAAGACAGTGACATGCTCCTTTTGCAAGATGGAAAATTTTTTTCTCTTTCAAAATTCTTATTTCTGTTTTGTTCTTATTTTAAATGGCAATTCAATTACATCAGGATGCCAAACCAATGCAATGAACAGAAGGGATATTGTTATAAATGTTTCTCCTCCCAACAGAAAGTAGCTATCAGAATGGAAGACACCAGATTCCTAAGCAGCCACAGGGTTAGACAGATGATGTGATTCAATACTGTCCTGCCTTATGAAAGGACAATGTGTCTATTCAGGAACAAATGCTGAGAACACTGTACTTGGAAAACACCTGCCAGGGACGTAAAGATATGTCAACACCTTCCCCAGATCATATCTTCTCTTGCAGCCAGCTTCATGTCTGTTGGTCTCAGAAAATAAGCATCCTCCATTGGCACCAACCTCCATCAACAGCATATCCCCCAAATTAAGTTCTAGTAACAATTGCTACTGTTGCTGTTTCCTGTTGTTAAATTTAGCTTGTTTCGTTTAGGTTCCTCCTTAAAAATCCTGTTTCACATCAATTAACCAGAACACACTGAATACTCTTAATATTTTAAAGGTCTTGTTTCATCTTTCTATGATTTTTACAAAAAATGCAGTCATGAAATGGACGTATGAAAGGAAGTAGCAGCACTTTGTAGCAGAAACCACACCACCACGGAATGACGTGGATTCCTGACCTTTTTCAGCCACTACCTAGAACACCTCAACCAAATCACTCCAGGCTTTGAGTCCCAGTTTGGTTGTCTAAAAAATTTGTCTATTGAGCTAGGGGAGCTGAAGGTCTCCATGTCCATGTGAATTCATAGCATTTGATGGAACCACAGGAGGCCCTTTCCAGAATTTACTTCTCAGTGGTTTGGAGTTGACCAATTGGTGACACATAGAGGAAAGAGCCCCAGTGCTCACATCTCAATGTGGTGGCAAATACTGTCAGAAGGACAATGAAAAAGGAGTGACCACTTGGAATCTTGACAATGGAGACCAGAGGAGACTGAGTGTGTGCTGGTTCTTGAAGAGTGACTTCAATGGGGGGGGGGGGGGAATGAAGAAGGGCCAGAAGTTCCGGTGTGCCATATTAATGGCCTGTGTTGGCGTACAGAGGGAAAGCCCGCCTGTTTACTTCACAGTCTAGGAAAACTGGAATGCTTTGTGCAAATTAAAGCCAATACGCACTCAACGAATCACCATTTCATTTTACAAAACACTGAGTCCTTTCGTTACATGCTTATATTGTTGCCTCATTTTACAACCCTGGTCACAGACAATCTCATTTGAATGTAAACATTTTTCACCAAAAAAGGGGGCAAGCTAGATATAGGTGTCATTCCAAGGGGTACAGTGAGGGGGTTGGTGTTCACCAGGGAGTCAAGACCAAATGGAACTTGTGTCTCCCAACTTCACTGACCAGTCTTTCCACTTGGTCTGATTTTTGAGCTCAGTGAGATGACGGAGATGCTTTTAGAGCACACACCATTAATAGATGGTACAAGAATGAAATTATCACTCTCATGTGATGACTCTCTAGTTCAGAGAAGTTGGAGCACAAAAGGGCCAATCAAGTCAAAGTATAAACTGTGTTTATAGTCATGGGGGATGGTAAATTGATACTTCTAGACTTGAACTGTTTACCATCCACTGTCAATTCAATTCTCAAAAATAGAGCTTCTGGTGAGAAAAAAAAAAATCACTGATAAGGTAGAAATAGTCAATCCTCGGGTGGAGAATATGGAGGTCCTAAGATAAGAGGCACAGCTTTGTTCCCTTGACCAGTCAGCAGGGCAGGCCACTGCACACAGTGCCCAGAGCAAGATGGCAGGAGGGGTCCATGAGGATCACAGGCCCCTCTCAGGCTGGTGCACCCACACAGTCTGAGCACAACACAACTCAACACCGGTGCTGCTGAATCACCCAAAGGAGATCTCATCACGCAAACAGACCTCCACACTCACACAACATAAAGTAAAATAGTAAAGTGCTCCAGAGTGGTGTTAATTCTGGTCTGATTGGCCTTTCAGAGATCATCTGCCCACGGGCAAGGAACACCATGCAGCCTGAAACAGGTGAAGCTGGTTGAAGAAAAGAATGTGGAGAAAATGTGTAAAGACTGACCACACTTCTGGATTTTTTTTTCTTTTTGGGGGTGCGGGGGCAAAAAAAAACCCATGATGCACAGGTGGCCGGAAGATTTCTCCTGAGAATAAGGAAAGGTGGAGATGCCAGTAATACCGTTGACAGAGGAGATAACAAGAAATAAAAAGTTTTGTTGGAATCGACTTGAGGAACGATTGCAAGGAGTAAAATGGAATAATTTAATGTTCAGATGCAATCCCTCAATGAACCCACACGCTAGAGATGACTAGATACCCAAGGCACTTCTATGCACGAAACACTCGCAGTGCACTGAATTATTTTTTTTGAAACAGGTGTTGACCCTTTCTCTCCTTGCCCTCCTCACTGTAGGCTTGGCCATGGGCCTCGGTCTGACCAGTGAAATGCGAGCAGCATGATGTGCGCTCCTTCTACGCACAACTTTAAGAGCCAGTATGGGGCTCACCATGTTCTTGTTTCCCCCTGCTTTGGGGACCGGCAGTATCCTCAGTATTGGCTGCTGTAAGCCCGGGTCCCATGCCTGGCACAAAATGGCAGCCCACTGATACTGGACAAACACCAGTGAGCAGGCATTATTGTTGCCAGCCACTCTGACTTGGGGGCGATTTCTGCCACAACTTAGTCTAACTCTTTAGATAGATGTAACACGTCAGGGCCATGTCCGCCGCCCCACACGTTCAGTCCTTGTGTGCACAGGATTTTCAAAGCATGGAACATTTCAGTCCTAATCTGATAAAAAACAGGAATGACACGTCTAAAAGATGTTTTTCTAACTAAATGCTGAAGTCATCAGAATCTACCCATTCTTCGTGGCGGCAGGTGTCATCCTGCACACAGAGCGTTGTGGTCTCTAGTCTCCTATCGGGGGCGTCCTTCTGGCTGAATACAAAAGCTATGGGCTTTCCTCAACCAACCGCGTGTCCCCATACTCAGGGACGCTGGCAGAACAGGGTTTCACAGGGATATTCGCAGCATCGGCTGGGACAAGGAAAAGTACCCCAGTCTGTCTGCTGGCACCGAGTGAGCTCCTTACCTGATGGAGCTGAGCTTGCAGGTTCGCTCTGCTTAATCCCTCGGCAGATGGGATCCTAGTATGGAGTGGCCTGCTCTGCCTGAGCCCGGATTCTCGGATTTATGAAACTGGACAAGCCTGTAAGGGGGTGTGCGGGATGAGGGTGGCTGCCAGGGGGCATGGAGCTTTGGAGGGAAGACCAGTGCCTTCAAGGCTGTGGCCAAGATTTGCCTCAAAAAAGGTCTCTCAAATCACATTTGGGGCACTCAGAATTGTTGATCAAAGAACAACATGTGGAACACCATGGACATGAACTTCCTCCTTGTCTTCCGAGGAAATTACAGAACTGCTCAACTTGAATGTGGATGCTGTGCTCTTAATTCCCGATTCTTTTCCCCACTCAACAAATATTTATTGGCTACCTTCCACGTACCAATTCCCATTCTGAGTGCTTTGTAAGCATCATCTCACTTAATGCTCCCCAAAACCTAATCAGTGAGTGATTCTTATTTTGCCCGTTTCTACAAAGAGGTAACTGAAGGCCAAACAGATGGTGGAATCAGGACTTGAACGCACAGAGGTGTAGTCCACGGTTAGAGCTCTCCTTAACCGGTCTGCTAAACTGTACCCAGAGAGAAAGGACAACCCGTAAACGGGCGATGAATAAACAACAGCTTTCGGTTAGTGACAGGGAGGGGGCTGCTCCCCATGGCAGTGTCTTGAGTTGTGGCTAATTCCTCTTTATCTTTGGTGGGGTGAATGGACCTTTTTCCTGAGGCTGAATGTGGAGACTTGAACCCCAAAGCAAAATTGCTCTTGGGGTGAGCCCCATCCGTCTCCTACACCATCAACAGCCCTCAGCCTCTTCCCACCCACCCAGTCCGACCCCCCCCACCAGAAGCACCCCCCAGACAACGCTGGGGCATAGAACAAATAGCAGCTGATATCAAAGGATGTCTTTGAAAAGGGAGGGAGCTGAATATTCTGGAAGCAACTGCTTGACATTTCTCTTGTGAACCCATGACTAGATCCTGAACCGGGCATTGCCTTTTATCTGTTGTGCATACAGAGATGAGTAGATGGCATGGAGGGGATCCAAGGACTCCCTAGCGCTCAAGTCGACATTCCCATTGCTGCTTATTTGTCTTGAAAAATAGTGCCCTGATGCCAGGCTCCAGAGAAAAGCCTCCAAAGACACAACCTGGCAGATAACACCCTTTAAATAATGTGCCTGCCCTCAAACATGGGTCGTCATCTTGGGCAAGGATGTGGTTGGTACCAAGAGAAGTGCCCACGATTTCTGCACCACATCCCCTTCTCCAGAAAAGAAGAACAATGAGGGAAGACAGATAACAGAACTGCACTAATTCTCATTCCGTGCATCAAGCAATGTCCTAAGCTTTCTCAGATTTAGTTAAAGATGCAAGCAGCAAATGGTCCAGCAAAATCCCCACAGCAAAAAGCTGAAGGGCCGTCACATCCTAGAATTTTATTTAAAGGAACTCAAATGAAATGCCTGGGGTTCAAACTCAAGACTATAGGTAGCCTTCCGGCTGCAGTTTCTGGATGGTGGCTTGGAACATACCCGGTCTGTGTAATCATACTGTTGGCACACAGTCCTATTTAAGCTCTATCTTTGTCTTTAGAGAGTGCATTCTTAGAAACACTGCAGATTTTCGTTCAGGGATTCTCCCACTTAGGTCTCACGCAGAGTTCTGTTTGGAGACAATCACATCGAATATTAGCTAAAAAACAGTGATTCTTATTCAAGACCTCACATTTACTGCTACCTGACAAAAAGGAAGTCATGGCTTGGAGGTTCCATAATTTAAGAAAAAACATGTTGCAATACACTGTACTGCATGTTACATGTGATGATAACTCAAGTTTAAATCATAGCAGGAAACCTTGACTTAGTGTGTTTTCTGACTCATTTATTCTGAGCATATATGTTAAGGACACATACAAATTTTAAGTTCATAGGAAGCAAACTGGCAGCCTGTGGGCTGAGCCTGGGCAGGTAGACAAGCTCTGATCAGCTTGTAGAGGGCACACATGGTGTGTGTGTGTGTGTGTGTGTGTGTGTGTGTGTGTGTGTGTGTGTGTGTGTGTGTGTGTGTGTGTGTGTGTGTGTTTAGGTGAAGGAATTTGAACAGGTACATCCTACAGTTTCATTGTACACATTTACCTTATTGGCATTTGGGTCTGGACAGTTCTTTGCTGTCCTGTGCATGACGGGATGTTTAGCAGCATCTACCCCATAGACTGAGACTAGATTTTAGTAGCTCCTAACTGGTGAAATGCCAGTAGGGGCCCCATCTCTGTCTCAGATAACCCACACTGCCTCCGGCCACTGCCAAATGCTCTCTCCTGAGGAGTGGGGAGGAGGCTGGAAATTTCCCCTGGTTGGAAACCTTGGCTCTGAATTGTGAGACTTCCCCTTTGGACCTCTAACCTGACTACTTTTGCCCTCTTGCCCCTGGCCTTCCCTTCCTTCCATTCCTTCCCACCCTGGACTCTGGATCCATCACTTCAATCTTTTTCTTGCCCCCATCCTTCCAGAATGGGAGAGCTCACCTCTCTAGGGTGTCCCTTGGAAGAACACCATGACTTTTGCTCATGTGCCATTGGCCAGAGGTCATCGTAAGGCTGTCTGTCTCTCTCAGGGATGCTGGGACATGTTTTTAATTAGGGTGGCATGTCTCCTTACTATAGAAGGAGACAAAGGATACTGAGAGACAAAACAGTGGTTTCTGTCACAGGCAGGGGTTGCAAATGCAGCATTTCCACAACAGAAACCATCACCTTCCCTCCTCTTGTTAAGCTTAGCCCAGTTAAAGGTTAACCACGCAGAAACCTGCGCTCATCCTTGGTTACTCTTTCCCTCTTACCATCCCATGTCCGTGAAGCTGAGATTCCTGTCCTTCCCACTATGTACAAAACTTGCCCCTTTTCCTTGCCCCCCATCCTGTTCCCAGCCACTGCTGCTGAGGAGTGTCCAACTTGGACAGGTGTTGTGCATCATTCTGGCACCCAATGTTCACTCTTGAACTCTTCTGGAATCATCTGTTCACTCTCCTGCCCAAGGCTGTAGGTGTTGGTGCGCCGGAAGTGGGCTTGCTTTGATATCATATCCCCATATGGAACACCAAGCTAACACATAGGAGACACTCAATAAACATTTGTCAGATACAGGAAGGGATGTGTGAATGTGCAACTAGCAAACACCTCATTACACTTTAAATCAGATTTCTTCTGAGTAGCTCATTCAATCGTCTGGTGTTTCAATAATGGAAATCTGAAGCATATCCTGACCTCAACTCTGTCACTAAGTGGACAATGGGAAAACTGTAACTTCCCGGCTCTCAGAGTCCTCCTTGCAGCCTGACAGGTGTTTGAATAGATTTCTACTGTCATTTCCACTTTTAGATTTCTTCCACTCTGGAGGGTGTCAGAAAGAAGTGGAAAGACATCCTTGAGTGTGGCAGCTGAAAAGAGATATATTTTGAATTTTTTTTTGTTTTGGTAATTTTTAAAAACCTGTGCTTTTCTGCACTAAAAGAAATGATGGGAGAATGGGAATAATAAATATGTGTATGTATATTACACCTGTGTGTAATACACGTGTACATATGTCTACACCTACAGATGTCTATACACCTCTAGATACAGATTCAGAGACATCTTTTGATTGGGTCACAGTGCCCAGGGGTTGGCGTGCATGCACGGATTCCCAGGGCAGCTGTGGAGAACCAAGGGTGGTTCTGTTCTTTCATATATTTTTCCGAAGGTGTGCTAAAATCTGATCTTTCTAAAGCAAAGGAAGTGGCACTGCTGTTTATTATCCTGCAGGTAGAAGGCAAGTGCACATGTAAATGACTTGGGCCCAGGCTCCTCCTGCTGCCGACTCCTGCGCTCGGCGTGACCCAAGGTGCACAGCCCAGGACAGGGCACGGAGCCGCAGAGGACAGGATGGATAACTTAGGAATTTCAGCCTTGCCAACGTGACAAAGAGGGCGGGTTTCCTGCCAGGAATCAAAAACTGAGATCAGTGTGGGAACGAAAGTCACGGCTAATGAGAAGAGAGGTGATATTACATTAAAACATATTTACTGATTAATTTGAATCACAACATCAACCTATACAGGCTTGGGAATTCTCAGCTTGGTCATGCCAATAAGCATATTTGTCAGGCGGTAAACAGATTTGTAAAAGCACTGAAGGGACAGGTGACAAAGCTGATATCTGATAAAATGCCACATCCTGTGCAGTGATTTCTAAGGAAAATCGCACGCTCCCCTCCCCTGGGCCTGTGCAGACCTGAGCTCAAGCCTGGATCGGATCAGGAATATACTTCAGTTATCTACCGCTGCCAAATGAATCACCCCAAAGCTAGTGGTTTAGAACAGTGATGCATTTATTTGGTCACGATCCTGTGGATTGGCAGGGCGGTTCCTCTGTGGTTTCGCTGTGGGCCAGCCACGGGACTGCGCGCGCCAGGAGGGCTGGCTGGGTGGAAGGCCCACCATGCCCCCAGCTACACGGCCGCAGCTGCTGGTAGGCGGCTGGGCCTTGGGTCTCCTCCACAAGGTCTCTCATCCTTCGTGAGGCTGGAATGGCTCCCTAATGGTGATCTCAGGGCAGTAGCCCCAGAAATGAGAGGGGACCTTCAGGGCTTCATAAGGCCTCTGCTCCAAACATCCCAGAGCATGACTTCCCATGTTCTTTTAGAAAAAGTGAGAAAGAAGCCTGTCCAGATTCAAGGGATGGTGGGGAATGGCAGTGGTTTTCATTGGACACAGACTGGGTGGCAGGGCCTTCCAGCATTCATGGATCCAAAGGTTAAATAATTTCTATAGGCTCTACATGCTCAGGCCGTCTCCACGAGCAACCCCAGAGCCCAGGCTCAAGTAACAACAGGGGAGATCTTGGATTCCAACTTGACTCTCTGTGAATTCCCTGCATGTCCAGCTCTACACACCACTTCTCTCTCTTGTTCAAATGCTGGCTCCGGGCTGGACTTCCACTCCTTAGGGGGCGACCCAGGAGGACCGGCTCTCGATGAGGATATGAGGTGAATGCTACTTCATTGCCATCACTATGTCCCCGTTTTGGCTTCTACCCTAAATCTACACTTCGCAAATAATTCTTAGAAATGCCTTCAAAACAGTAAGACACACAATGGAAATTGAGCAGCTGTCCACAAATGCAATGAGTCACTTTCAACTTATTTTAAGATCGTTTCAGACATCAGTCTGTATAAATTAGCTCAGACAACGTGGGGGGCGGAGGTTTCAAAGCTAATGTTGACTCCTTGTAGCGAAAATAAAAATAAACAAAAATTGGGTAGGATTGAGATTTCTTTTAATAAACGATTTTGAAAGGAAAGGAGAAAATTAATGGAATGGCATTCAGATATGTGTCATGATTCAGTCTGAAGTGGTCCACTGAAATATCTGGGAATGTTCTGTTCTCTGTTCAGTGATTTTACTAAAATGCTTTTCTGGTAGCTGATAGAAACATACAACACCACACTACCCAAAGCAAGATGTTCTTTGCATATAATATATGCAATTATGATTGAGCAGGATATCTTTAAAAGAAGCAGCCAGATTTTCAACTCAGTTGATGGACCTTAAGATTCTTACTCAACTTGGATGCACAATCGAGAAACTCACATAAAATAAGATGTCTGATCCTCAGTCATGCTTTTCCCAATATTGCAAAACTATAAAAAAAAAAATCGGGTTTTAAAGGACCCTGCATTTAAAAAGTGAAATAGAATTATGTACTAACTTTCCATATCACAATTTCCAGAAGATCGTAACAATAGCTACTTGCATTTACAAATGTTCCACTGCAGCTGAACGGTTTTGTCCGTAAGACCGCGCACCTCCTGGTTATACGTTGCTGATGGCATCTACACAACGGCAAAAACAATATTCGTGTATATTGTTTATATATTGTATATATATACATATATATCGTGTATATTGTATATATCTCGTATAACATGAGATGGCCTAGTGAGCTCGGCTACCCCTCCTGCAGGTCTAAAACTTGTCCGGGATGTTCATGGTCCCATCCAGTCCCCCGACAGGACTTGCCACCATCTCTTTCATAAAATTCCAGAGAGATGGGTCTGCTCATTTCTCCCTGCATAATCTCTCCCGTTACACTCCCTGTGCAGCTTTGTTCTTACTTCTCCTCAAAGATCTACCCTTGCCCCTCTTCTTAAAGGGGACAGAGAAGCCTCTCCCGAATGGGGTTGCTATGGGATCAGAGGAACAGATGTTTACAGAGGGCTTAGAACAGTGCCTGGCAGGGAGGAGGCCCATACATGTTAGCCTTGGTGATGGCAAAGTCACCTTTGGCTGGTACAAACCCACGTGCATTGTGCTTTTTCTCTGAATTAGGACTGGTTTCATAGCCGGTGATGCCCACTGTCATTAATTATTCTCTAGCTCCTTCACTTACCCTGGTTTGCCCCACTAGAGTCTCAATGACTCTGTGGGGGTGGGGGGGGGGCAGAACGGGCAGAGATAATGAATTTTATTTACATATCCTTTGAAATTCTAGATGTCTATTACACTCATCAAATGATCAGTAATTATGATCGCATTTGTTGATGACTCTAAGTAGATGAATAAGATAGGGGGCCAAACTTAGGTGTCACATTAAAACCAGCATGCGGCAGAACTTCCCTCCCATGATACCTAATAAAATAGGCCAAATTTATAAAAAGGAACCAAGAAAATTCATCAGTTACTGCAATGGCACAAAAAAGGGCATGACTCAGTATCATAAACTCCAAAACCAATGGCCAGGAAGAGACAGAGAAGATTCCAGAGCTGAGCATGAGGTGGGCTAGGCTTGGGTCTTACTCTGCCCACCCCTCCACGCAGTCTCATGGAGGAGACAGAGCCCAGAGAATTCTCACTCGTGCCCACAAACCTGAGGAAAGGCAAACTTATTAGTTCACATGGAGATCACGGCACAGAGGAAATGGTATGACATGCCATCTACTTTAAAGGGTGTTCTTTCTAGATCCCAGATAAATTAGGGAAAATGCCCACCACCTCCGTAACTGATGCCTCGGGGAAGACGGAAGAGTAGTGGGGTCAATCCCATACCATAGTCGGGGGCAGCTGGAAACAGATGCATGGAGGGGTGGACACTAATCTTAGGGTCCCTGTAAGTGGGGGACAGAACCCCGGGAGCGGTCCTTCCTCCTATTTCATCCTGCAAGGACAGATGAGGTGTAAAGAACAGAGAGTGCTCAAGTCCTAGAGGATGCTAAGTTATCGAGGTGGGCAGGGAGCCCAGAACAAGTGTTCAGGGAACAATGGAGCGTCCTTCAGGATACGGCCACTGGCCTGGTGTCTGCCCTCCGTGGATTCACCTGTGAGTCTCTCTGGCTACTGCGGACTATCCAGTCGCAGCTTCTCCCAATTCCCCACCTCTGCTCATCGCCTATGGCCTTTGCTGGGGGCCTCATTCCACAGCAGTGGCGCTAAGCAGGGACAATTCTGTGCCCTGACTCAGGGGTATATGGCGGTGCCTGGAGACACTGTCGGCTGTCATACTGGAGGATGCCACTGGCTAGCGGTGGGTGGACGGCAGGGACGCCGCCACACGTCTGTCAGCGCACAGGGCAGTCCCACAGCCAGGAAGGAGCCAGCCCCAGGGGCCAGCGCTGAGCCCGAGAACGCCCGGAGTGCCCGGCATCCTACTTTGTAGCCTGTCAGTTACCTTGTATATGTTTAAAGTTCCGTTTTGCATAAAAAGGCAACAGAGTAAGTCGGCCGATAAAATCACATCATACTTCTGGTCCTCTGGGGAGCACTGGAGCTCACAAGCCTGGGAGAATCACCCCGTGTTACACACGCAGAGGCAGAGCCAGGCATTTTGTGCCGAATGAGAAAAGAGACTTGCCACCCTGAGTTGTGTGGGCGGGCTCGGATCCTCGGGGGTTGCAGGAGGGATGGAGAAGCAGAGCCGCAGAGGGGGCCCCCCGAAGCATGGCCGTATGACATGGCCTTAGTGTGCAAGGACTGCCAGAACAAAGCACCACAGCCTGGGGGCTGAAGCCACAGAAACACATCTGCTCACATTTCCAGAGGCCACAAGTCCAAGGTCAAGGTGCCTCAGGACTGGCATCTCCTGAGGCCTCTCCTTGGCTTGCAGAAGCTGTGCCTTCACCTGGTGTCCCCTCTGCATGAGAGAGTGAATCTCACTAGATGAGCAGGACACCAGTCAGACCGGATGAGCGCCACTTTACCTCAATTTCACTTGATCTAAGTACTGGGGGTTATAGCTTCACCATATGAATGTGGGGGGCACAGTTCGGCTCCTAGGTGAAGATGTCCTTCATCAGCAGAACAGAGAAGAAGGAGTAGGTAATACCCAGGCCCCCACGTGGCTACCCTGGGCCAATGAGCAGACAGACCTTCCCTGGCTCAGTCTCGCTCAGACTTCTCCACGCTGCCTCTTCATCTTGCTGCCTATTTAAATGTTCTCACAGCTCCTTAAATATTCCCGCCTCTTCTATAACTGCCCTGCTCCCCCCCCCCACTGCTGCCCTCTATGGGTCCCTGTCACCCAGTTGCGCCTAAGCTATGCAGCAGGAGTGGCCCCTGGGCAGCATCCGAGGCTCTCGGCTTGGCCAGGAGCCATCCCCCTCTGTGGAGGCCTGGGATCCGGGCATCCTGGGCTTCACAGTGAGGCCTGGGAGTTGCACCCTTGGTTGGAAGCAGCACATGACCCAGAGCCTCTGTCCACAGAGTGCGGGGCAGGGGCAGGCGAATTCTTTCTGCAAAGGGCCAGGCGATCCATAGCTCAGGGGTGTGCTCCACCAAAACCACTCAAGGCCACCACCGTGGTGGGAAAGCAGCTGTAGACAATGTGCAAACGAACGAGGGTGCCTGGGTGCCAAGACTTCCTTAGTGGGAACCGAAACTGTAATTTCACATAGTTTTCACGTGTCATGAAATATTATTTTTCTTTTGATTAAAAAAAAAAAAAAATCACGTAACAATGTAAAAAGCATTCCAGGCTCAGGAGACTGTACCAAAGCGGACGGATGAGACCTGGCCCTTGGGCTGCAGTTTGAGGGGGTCCTGGTTTAGAGAATCTGCTCTTGGGAATCACACTTAAAGGCACGCGAGACACGTCAGGATTGTCACTGACAACCGAAGTAAGGACAACGAAGGGAACATCGTTCCACCAGAGGGCACTGTTCTATGATTTCGGTGATCTGTCTCTCATCTGTTACTCAACCTGCTGGACTTTCCAATAAAAGCCTTCAAGTAGATCTTCTCGGAAAATGCCCGTTTCCAGGTTCTCTTTGGGTTTTCCGCTGAAAAGGAGGGCACAGCGGCTCAGCACCCAGGCTTGGGCGTCCAGGCATCTGGAAGCAAATCCCAGCTCCCCCACCTGCTCGAGTCTCGATGGTACTGGTTTACGGGGGGATGTGGCCACATCCTGGATTTAAGTGGCTGGTTGCCACAGAGGTGACCATGTCGCCGCATGATTCAGGGCGATGCTGGGGCAGTATGGTCACCACACGCCAACCAGACGACGGAAACTCATGTCTGAGCTGGCGACTGCTTTGCATGGGGCTCCTAAACTTTCTGGGCCTCACTTCCCCGCCCCCCAAAGTGGAGGGGCAGGCCTAATCCCAGTCTCCTTCTCGCTACAGAAGCTAGGGAAGCAATCGTTCCAGAACACTTATTTTTAGATTAAAAAAAAAGTCAACTTGAGTTTAGCTGCAAACAAAAGTATCTCATTTCCCCACTCAATAGCTCATTCTCTAGCAGTCAGAATTCAGAACACATGTTGCTTGATTTACGGTGGCAACCAGTAATTTGTGTGAGAAAGACTTAATTTAGAAGAACGCACATGTCATTTTTTTTCATAACCAAGTAAGAGTTACAATTAGTTTGATTCATATGCTGTCACGATGCCTCCACCACACGCACAGTGAACAATACAAAGTTTTTAAGGCAGCTCTTTGATGGAGAGGGCTATTTCTCAGTTGTGTAATTAATACTAAACATAAACCCTCCTCCATTTTCCTCTTGAATGTCTCATGCCCACTCAAGCATCACCTCCTATGAGGGGATCATCCAGTAGGAAAACCACTGAAGAGACTCACTTTTTACTGAGTTTTGCTTTGTAATGCTCTACTTTCGGAAAATGGCCAGAATACATAAAAGTGAAAAGTCCAAAATAACCAGCAAAATTAAAAAAAAAAGCCTCAAAATTTCCTCCCATTTTTACCCACTTCTTAACATGTAGCAAATTTAAAAAAAATATCGTTTAGGGGCGCCTTGGTGGCTCAGTCGTTAAGCGTCTGCCTTCAGCTCAGGTCATGATCCCTGGGTCCTGGGATTGAGCCCCGCGTCGGGCTCCCTGCTCAGCAGGGAGTCTACTTCTCCCTCTCCCACTCCCCCTGCTTGTGTTCCCTCTCTCGCTCTATCTCTGTCAAATAAATAAATATAATCTTTAAAAAAAATTTTAAAAATAAAAAAATAAAAATATCATTTCATCAAAAGCCAAATGACTCAAAATGTTTTCCAATGTTTGATTTAAAAATTAAAGGGACACAAGAATGGATTTAAAAGGAGAATGGGTAGGTGTTCATGATTGAAGACTCAAGTGTTCATGATTCCTTGGGTTCTAGTCACAAAGTTCTTCCCAGGCTTATCCCCTCAGTCATACTTGGAAGTTAAGTAATTAAAATCACATAAGGACTGATCAGGAAGAAATAAAAGAAACTACCCACAGATCAAATCTTAAGAGAAGTTATTATAAGGGACACGGCATCGTGGATAAGGGATAAATGGAGTTTATTTTAGAATGTGTGTGGGTATACGTTTCATATACCATTGAGAAATATACTCTTGGTACCTAAAGCAGGCCTGTGCTTTCTATTATAAAGTTAAATCACAGGATAATAGTATAGGTTTTCAATGAAGCCATTCAGTCCAATGATATTTTGCCACAAAAATGAATACATCAATTATTCTTTTGAAAAACATGATCCAAGGACGCCTGAGTGGCTCAGCCGGTTAAGTGTCTGCCTTCAGCTCAGGTCATGATCCCAGGGTCCTGGGATCGAGACCTACATCAGGCTCCTTGATCAGGAGGGGAGCCTGCTTCTCCCTCTCCCTACTGCTCCCCCTGCTTGTGCTTGCTTTCTCCCTCTGTGTCAAATAAATAAATAAAATCTTAAAAAAAAAAAAACAAGATCCAATGTCTTGTCCATAATACGTGCTCAATAAATATTGGAAGGATGAATATTATTTAGAGATCCCAGCTTAGTCCTATCTACCTGGGTGGCAGCAGCCTCTTCAACTGGATAAACATGGAGTCGTCAGATGAACTGGATGGGGGTAGTCGGGGACAGCCATCTTTCACAAGTGACAGGCCTACCTCCCTCAGACGGCACAGCACTGGGTTGGAAGCCCACATCTCCTCCGGTGCGACATGCCCTTTCCCCGTGACATCTCCTACTCTACACAGCCTACCTTTGGGTTAACTGTGCAGTGTTTTTCATATACTAGGCACTGAAATTAAATAAACACATTAGGAACCAGAACATATCGCTAGTGACAACTCCTGTGTCCTGAGTGGTTCCTACGTGCCAGGCGCTGTGCGTGAGCCGCCATGATGCTAGGGCGTCGTAATAGCAAATGACCCAAGCTCTCATCGCCTGCTGGTGGTAGTCCTTTTGTGCTGCTCTGGTTTGACTCATCTTCATCATTCATTCCTTTGGCTCTTTTGGTCTTTGTTCCTTCTAATTCTTTTTCATTGTCTCCTGTTAAGAAGTAACGCTAGTTCAGGTGATTCTCACAAAAACTGTGAGACACACTGGTTCCTACTGCCAGGCCTGTGACATCCACTTATCCTGAGTTAGATTCAGTTATGGTTCAACATGTGTTCTGGGAAACCAGTGGAGCTGTGATGGATTCTCATTCTGAAGTCAGTGCGGACTGAACAGGCCACTGACAGACATCAAGCCTCTCATCACCGTTCACATCACTACCGAAATCAGAGCACCTGGCTTCTTCCAGGGCCAGGCAGGTCTCAGGCGACAACGAAACAGAAGAAAGGCTCTGACAGATGGATTCCCCACTGCAACCTCAATGTCATATTTTTTTTTCTTTCTCTGATTAAAAACCACCTCTGTTTGCTGGATCATTATTTCCAAATGGGTGCTTATTGTTCTTAATTTCTCCTGATTTCCAGTGATTCCCCCCCCCACCATATTAGTGAAGGCCCTCCCGAGAAAACAGAATCAGCAGCATGTAGGTTACCTATGTCTGCACTTTTCATAACTTTACAGAGCTCTGTGCCTACATCTATCTATATCTACCGATCATTAATCAATCAATCCATCCTGGTCATCATCTACCTTCCGTTTCAATTTATGGAATTGGATTATGCGATTGTAGGGGCTGGCGAGTTCATATTCCACAGGGCAGGCCAGCAGGCTGGAGACCCAGGGAAGAACAGGTGTTGCATCTTGATTCCAAAGGCAATCTGCTGGCAGAATTCCCTCCTCCTCGGGGGACCTCACTCTGTTTTAAGGCCTTCAACTGACCGTAAGAAGCCCACCCACATTATGGGGGGTGATCTGCTTTACTCAAAGTCTACTGATTTAAATGTGCATCTCTTAAAAACTCTAGACGGATGTTTGACCAAACATCTATGTACGATGGGCTGGCTAGTCAAAAAGACACATAAAACGAACCACTGCGCCACAGTTTTAGACAGCTGAAGTAATGGAATGGGCATATGACAGAAAAAGTATTGAATTTCATCTTCATAAAACTTTTCACTAGAGCTCTTTGTGGAGAAATCTAGGGCATTATACATTGAATTTTATTTTTTCTCCAGAGAAATAGCATCCTCAGGTAACCACAAGCAAAGCGGGAGACATCAATCTACAGAATTCAAACCAATCACAGGGCATCATCCTGCACCTCTGGTTTCATCTGTAGTGGAACTGCCCCCACATCTACCTGGTCAACACTTAAAACATCTCATTTCCGATGGAGGGAGGGAGGGTGAGTAAGCACCGGTTTCATTTTTAATCTCCTTTACACCTATGGAATACTTTAGTTTTAATTAGTATGGTTAAAGATAACAAACAGTTAATTCTAGTGAGTGGAAGGTAATCGTACAAAATTATTCTACATCTAAGACCATTACTTTATTGCCCTACCCACATCAGTAGAGTAGGTGTTCCTTCCAATCAACGAAATGGCTTCTCCCTCTTGAACAAGAATTTGGCATGCTCGTTTATTATTTCAGAAGAGAATATTATCATGTCATAAGTACTAAGAGAGGTTGATGAATCACATAGTAAATACTGAGCTATAATTACTCAAAAAAGAAGTGTCTTTTGGAGTTTGGAAGCAGATGAATAGTCACCAAGAACATAGGTTCTCCCGTTCCGAGATCTCACTCAGACTAATATTTCTGGATGGTCTGACAGTGGATCGCAGGGTCCTTGCCAAAGCATCTTGTACTTGTTGGAACCTGAGAGTAGAACACAGCATGGAGAAGGCTGATGCTTCTCTTTTTCAGCCACATAAATCATCCTTGCCATAACACCATATTTTCTTTGTTGGAGTTTACGCTTTTCCTCATTAGGGAAATGCCAAGCCAAGGAGTCAGAGAAGCAAATGTCTCTCCTTCGTACGGCTTGTGACACAGGCGATTAGCCCTTGGGCATCCAACACGTCTTTCACCTATGCTGGCAGGAGGCTCCCTCCACTCATCCCTTGATATATATGTGATGATCCCACCAAATGCCAGAACCACATCTACGAAACCAACCCTGCCTGCAGGAGCTCTTAGTCTGTGTACAAGTGCTTAGGCATGAAACAGATCCTAGTGGTGGACTTTTAGTGTTTTCTTCGAGTTATGTTCCAAGGTACAGATGAGACACAGGAAAGAAGATCAGTCCAGGGGATGGAATCAATGAACAGGACCCAGAGCGAGACAGAACGGAGCAGGAAGCTGGAGGGCTGGGCGAGCCCCAGCACTCGGGCTCTGCGGGGCAGCGAAAGGTCAGGGCATGTAGATCCATCCAGACAACTGAGGCCAAAATCCCGATCCCTATACGCTGTGCTGTGATCCTGGGGACTTCACATATCGGAATCTTACCTCTGTCCTTGACAATATGAGTTCTGCCTACTCTGCGTGTTTTCATTGAAGCTGCTGATAAAACCAAGGAATGTTTCTGGTGCAATGCGGGCACTAAATTATTGCAGTTACCACCCTCCCAGGCAGCCCTAGAGAACAGCATCTTCAACGTGTAGGCAGCACATGGGCCCGAGGGGAGGTGGTTTCTCTCCCTCCTGCAACCTGAAAAAAGGGATATAAGATTTTTCTCTAGCAATTATACCAAAAAACAAACAAAAATAGACCGAGCACAGACCTCTTCAAGAGCGATATGCTGCAGAATGGCTTGGCTTGTTAGAACCCAGTGGAAAACAACAGCAAGTGGGAAAGGGAGCAAGAGAGGAAGATGCTGATGGCCTCTCCAGGCCATCCAGGGAGAGGCCAGGCAGGCTCAGGACCACCAGCGTCCAGACTGTGGCTGTGTGGACCCCCACAGAGGAGACGAGTGCAGCAAGGCAGCCCTGGGAACCCATCTTTACACCAATCCCTCTAGCTCCACTCATTCTGATTCTTGCTCCTGGGGTATAATTCACATACAGTTAGACAGACCTCCAACACAAGGAGCGTGAACGGACCTGCACATGTGAGCATCATGCTTTAGGCAACAGTGGGATTTCTCAGTGTAAATCCACAGACGATCTGCCTTCTGCTTTCGATGCTTGGTGCATGGGACTCTGCTCCCAAGAGCGGCTTGCATGGTTGGGTTGCTGACAAATCAGGTGGCCAAACATCCAAATTGAAAGGTAAGCCCTGGCTGAGGAGAGATGGGCTCAGCCACCGTGTGGCAGGCTAGCTTGGTGGACATCCAGGTAGACACCCAGGACATTCAGGGGACACCCGTGATCACTCAATGCAGAAGTTGCGGTGGGGGGGGGAGGGCAGATGGTAGGGCGGTACTCCTGAGCACAGTGTCTCATTGTGATTGCTGATAGAGAGAGCCTTTTCAAATCATCCCTCTCTGAAAGCGAAAGTCTTACTGGAGAACAGGAATAGTTCCTTACAATTGAAGTAGAATTTTAAAAATGAGTTTTCAGTTCAGCAGTGAGAAAAAAAACACAACTCGCCTGTTTTCAGATTGAACAAGTTGCAGCTTGGGCCCGTGGGCTATTTTGCCCTATCTTTTGCCATTAAATGTTTTTATTAGAAGTTTTATGAAAAGATTCTTTTGAAAGGTTCCTATAACCTCAGTTTTGATGGTTTCCATAAACAGAAATTGCTAGTGTTACCTTGAAAAAGCATTTCCACTTTATAGTGCATTGGCACACTGAACCTGGAAGCTTCCAGCTAGCTTGTGCTCAAAGAAATGGACAGGCTATTTTAGGCATTAGAGATCCACACAGGGGCATCTCCAAAGTCATCCTTTGAAAACCACCTTCCAGCCCAACATGCTGAGTTCCTTCAGATGCCTCTCACACCCCTGCAATTCCCATTGTAAAGTATTCCCAGGTCGCACAGAGCAAAATCTCCTTTCAAGAGAGTTCTAGGATATGCAAAACTCCGCGTAAGGTGCGCCTGGCCTCAGGCCTTTGTCTTTGATCTCAGAGTCCCACTTGGCAGAATCTTGACCCAATGCATTTGGGCCTGCCCCAAATATGTTCCTTCTACCAGCCTCACGTAGGGCTCTGTCCTATGGAAGGTGCTCACTGGTCTTCCAGAAGAACCGACGTTCAAGGGTCAGGATTGTTAACGTGGCCTCATGTAAATGAGCCCCATTCCAGGCCCTTCGCGAGGGCTCTGAAGGAACATGCTTCACTTTTTCTTGCACATGGGATCCCATCAGCCCACCAATGCAGCAGTCATGGTGTCTTCAGGGTCTTTCCGTTCAAAGTCAGAATCCTGAGGTCTCCTGGTGCGCACTGGAATCTTGGGCATTAGGCTAGAGGCTCCAAAAGTGAGGTGTTGCAAATACAAGAGCGTACCCAAAGACACGAACCAACTGTCACTTTGGAGTGACTGGTGACAGTGCCAGGGGTCCCTGGGAAATGTGCATCTACGGTTTCCCCCAGGGGAAGGCCTGGGGGATGGGTTGGTGGTGCTGCATAGGGTCTTATTCCTCCTCATTCTCCTCTTCTTTTTTGCTAAGTCTCTATCAATCTAGAAAGTATGTGCCTAACTCTGTCCCCTGTAGTCATTTAATAGATACTTATTAGTAGCTTTAGGGATTCTAGTGATATAGATACCAAGAGATTATCACATGGACATATTCCTAGAGTCTAACTCTTCTGGATTATTCGACTAGGCCTCCAACATCTACTTAACCCAGTTTATATTAATATACTAAACACTGGTTGTCTTTGGCTAATTCAAACTGAGTGTGTGAATGTGTTCAGTCATTGCCCCGAACTTCTCCGCAGACCTAAGGAAGCGTGGGCCACGTGGAGAGGCAGACCACAGACCACTCTTCCAATAGTTAGTTGAAGGTTTGGGCAAACTCTGACCAGTCTCCTGATTTTCCTACTCTCCCGAAGTTTCTGACCATGTTTCTGAGTATGGCAAGAGTACTCAGCACTTTTCTGTGCTCTTGTTTTCTAAGAAGCCCTTAAATTAAAAAAAAAAAAAAAAAAAAAATCTTGCCTTCCGGGAGAATCCTTACTCAGACCTCACGACCAGGGAGGGCCATCTGTCGGGGAGATCCGTGAAGAGCCTCACCTGGACGCCATCCAGGTAAGCGGGGGCTCGGGGCAGACAAATTCCAACCCAGGGGGTCTGGGAATCGAGGGGCTAGCACTCGGGGGGAAGGTCTTCTAGACCTAACATAAAATGTGTTCCAAATCATGTGAGACGCTAGTAAAACAACCATGGTCCCGGCACTATAAATTAAAAATAGAAGAGAAAACACTAGAGCTGCAGCAGTGGGCTGCCAGCCGGAGGCACGAGGACGTCTGTCTGCTGGGAGGGGCCGGGGGGGGGCGCAGCGGGGAGGACCCGGCTGCTTCAGGCTGGCGGCAGCTAAGCTGTAGGGGGCGGGGGGCAGCAGCTGGGAGGGGCGGGGGGGGGGGAGGACCCGGCTGCTTCAGGCTGGGGGCAGCTAAGCTGTAGGGGGCGGGGGGGGCAGCAGCTGCTGTGTGCATTCCAACAGCCCGATGAAGACGTCTCAGCTGCCTTTCTGCCTGTGTCCTTGGAATGGGAGAGATCTATTTGACAACGGCCTCTTGCTTCCAGAATTCGGCCTGCTGCTAAATTTTGCACATTTGCTTTATTAGGAAATGATCACATCCTAAACTAAGGAGTTCTCGTTTCCCTTGGACCCCATCATCATTTCCCTAAAGTCTGCCTTCGTCTTCTGTTTGGGGTGTGTGAATGAGTGTGTTGGACCGACATCTCTTACATTACAACTTGACTCATGGTTGCCCACAAAGGGGATGAGGCCAGGCACGGTAGACTGAAAACGGCCACCCAGAAACATCCATACCCTAACTCCAGGCCTGTGGATCGCAAAAGGGACTTTGCGGATGTGATTAAGATAAGGAATTGGGGATGAGAAGATGATCCCCTATTACCATTTGGGCCCAAGAGCATCACGAGGACTGTTATAAGAGGGAGAAAGGAAGGCCAAAGACAGAGAAAGGCAGTGCGACCGTGGGCTGAGAGAGAGAGCTGGGAAGACGGTGTGCCGCTGGCTCTGAAGATGGAGGGGCCCCGAGCCAAGGTGTGTGGGCAGCCTATGGAAGCCAGATTTGAAAACAATTTCCAGGCTCAAGATGCAGCTGCTCCTGCCCAGGGTGCCACAATAGCCAACAGAAATTTAGGTAACTCTCGTGTCCCCGTAAATGTGCCGCCTGCCCAGAGATGCCGTATATCCACTCAGCCAGTCCCCAAACGCCGAGCCACCTCTGAGCTCTCCCCGTACGTCCTTGTTCCTTCTTACCCAAAACAAGCTGATGTGTGGCCCAGCCAATCAAATATCATCTGCTTTCCTCCTCCTCGTTCTTTATTCATTATCCTATAAAAGCTGCCTACCTTCTGCCCCATTCTGCAGTTCTCCAAATAGAGACCGTCTGCTTTGCGAAGTGTTAAATAAAATGTTTTATCACCTAAATTGTCGTCTTCTGTCATTTTTTAACACCGGAAAAGGCAAAATAAATAAATAAATAAAGAGATTACTCTCCACCCCCCGAAGCCTCCAGAAGGAACAAGCCCTGACAACCCATTCTAGCCTTCTGAGCTTCAGAACTGAAAGAGGGTAAACTTGAGTGCAGTTGGCCCTGAAGTTTGCAGCAGGAATAGGAAACTCATACAGTACGTTAGAAATGAGGCTACAGGACCGGTGGATCTGGGTCTTCTTGGAAAGGAAACCAATGGGGGCAGATATGAATTGTGCACTGTCGGCGGGGTGTGGGTTGTGGGGCAGGGCTGGTGAATACATGTGGGATCCAGCTTATGATGTGGCCGTGAGCACCTGAGCAGGTCCCCTCCGCCTCCAGCACTGCCCTTCAGCCCTTGTGACAGACCACAGACTTCAGGCCCGGGATAAGTCTCCCAGTCTCTCCTTAGCTGGACAACTTCTAGTCATGTTGCCTCTAGTAACACTTATTTAATATGGCTAATTAATACCATTTGCCAAAATAGATAAAAGAGAGACATACCTCGCCCCTCATTATGAGGGTAACCTGGCGATTTCTGGGTTGGGGATAAGTTTTTTTTTGTAGAACAGGGATTCACAGGGTGTGTGAAGAACACATGAGAAGTTCTATTTATTTATCTTTTAAAACTAAAGTAAGAAAGGCACCCAGCTATTTAATATCTTGATTGACCACAGCTTCTTGAGGTGACTGCCCAACACAGGGCCATCACCCACAACAGAGGGTGCACCAGCGGGGAGAGCGGGCTTCTTGAGCAGAGCGAGTTAGCTCATAGCACATCTCGACAGGTGGTGATGCACCTGCTCTAGAATGTTTTCTGTGTAGTTGATTCTACAGAGTGCAATCCGTATAAAACTTCATAATAGGATGGACATTCACATCACACAGTAGTGCTCTAGTTAAAAGTCATTAAAGTTAAAGAGAAGTTATCTACTTATTTATTTTTGGCCAAAATTATAGGAGTCCAAATTTGTTGATCTTTCCTTCATGTCAAAAACCCTGTAACATTATATTAGCTAAGGGATGTTTTTGTGCACACACACACACACACACACACACACACACACACATTTAATCTGTCCTTTCAAAGTAAAACTGTTATTTCATCCATGAAGGAGAAATGATTTTTTTTTATAGGAACACATGTTATGGAGAAACCATTTGAAAAGCAGACAGTTAAAAATTTCTCTTTATGTGATTTTCTTGCCAAAAACAATATATAAACTCTCATATTTGTACATTTGTATTCCTTAGAAAGGAATTTTTAAATTCAGTTAAAATCTCCCAAATGAATATTCAGTACATCTTGAACCCAGTTGCTAAAAAATAAAAATGCAATACCTTCTGGTTGATTTGCAAGGAGAATTGATTGACATAAGGAAAAGATGGAGAGTTTACAGCTGAATTTCATCAAAAATCTCTGTGTAAGTGTGGACAGGATTGAAAAATGAGCGTAATGATTTAAACATCCCGTCACTGATTCTTTCATGTGGATCATTTAGCCATTAAATCAAGTGTCAGAACAGACTGAACTTCAGTACAGAACTTAAAAGTCTTCTATTGCAAAGTGTTAACCAAAAATTTCCTAAACAATGAAGCATCTCCCATCACAAATGCTCTTATCAACAATATTAAATAACAGTCTAATGTATTCATGAACCATTAAAAAAGTAAATTAACTTAAAATATTTTCATTGTTTTCTCTCCTTAATTCTAATTTGTATTTATAAAAGTACATAAAGTACATATATATACATATATACACACACACATACATATACATATATATACATATATAAAAGTACCTATATAAAAGTACATATATAAAAGTACATACGTACAAAGTACATAAAGTATGAACATATATATTTTATGAATAAGCAAATATACATACCAAGGCACGTGGTTCAATTTTTTACCCCTAAGTACACACACAATTAAAACCAGTTTATTGCCCTCTGCCTTAGAGCTATGCCTCTCTGCCCAAGGCACCCTTTGCTGGCTCCCAGGTAGCAGAGAGAAATAAAGAAATCCACTGCCGGAGCGCCTGGGTGGCTTGGTTGGTTGTGTGACTGCCTTCAGCCCACGTCACGATCCTGGACTCCTGGGATCAAGTCCCGTACCGGGCTCCCTGCTCAGCGGGGGTCTGCTTCTCCCTCTGACCCTCTCCCCTCTCATGCTCTCTCTCTTTCTCTAAAATAAATAAGGAAAATCTTTAAAAAAAAAAGAACATTTTTTTTCATGTGTCTCTTAGCCTTTTATATGTCTTCTTCGGGGAAGCGTTTGTTCATGTCTTCTGCCCATTTTTTTACTTGATTATTTGTGTTTTTGGTTGTTGAGTTTGAGAAGTTCTTTATAGATCTTGGATATCAGCCCTTTATATGTAGTGTAATTTGCAAATATCTTCTCCCATTCTGTGGGTTGCCTCTTTGTTTTGTTGACTATTTCCTTTGCTGTGCAGAAGCTTTTTATCTTGATGACATCCCAAAAGTTCATACTTGCTTTTGTTTCACTAGCCTTTGGAGATGTATCTTGAAAGAAGTTGCTGTGGCCGATGTCAAAGAGGTTATTGCCTATGTTAGACATACAAATGGCTAACAGACACATGAAAAAATGTTCATCATCATTAGCCATCAGGGAGATTCAAATCAAAACCACACTGACATACCACCTTACACCAGTTAGAATGGCAAAAACGGACAAGGCAAGAAACAACAAATGTTGGAGAGGTTGTGGAGAAAGGGGAACCCTCTTACACTGTTGGTGGGAATGCAGGTTGGTACAGCCACTTTGGAAAACAGTTTGGGGGTGCCTCAAAAAATTAAAAATAGAGCTACCCTATGACCCAGCAATTGCACTCCTGGGTATTTACCCCAAAGACACAGATGTAGTGAAAAGAAGGGCCATACGCACCCCAATGTTCATAGTAGCCATGTCCGCAATAGCCAAACTGTGGAAGGAGCTGAGATGCCCTTCAACAGATGAATGGATAAAGAAGATGTGGTCCATATATACAATGGAATATGACTCAGCCATCAGAAAGGATGAATACCCAACTTTTATACCAGCATGGATGGGACTGGAGGAGATTATGCTCAGTGAAATAAGTCAAGCAGAGAAAGTCAATTATCATATGGTTTCACTTATTTGTGGAACATGAGGAATAGCAGGGAGGACGTTAGGAGAAGGAAGGGAAACATGAAGGGGGGGCATCGGAGGGGGAGACGAACCACGAGAGACGACGGACTCTGAGAAACAAACTGAGGGTTTTAGAGGGGAGGGGGGTGGGGGATGGGGATTAAGGAGGGCATGTACTGCATGGAGCACTGGGTGTTACACAAAAACCCTGAATCGTGGACCACCACAGCAAAAACTAATGATGTATTGTATGGTGACTAACATAACAAAATAAAAAAATAAATAAAAATAAAGAAATCCACTGCCTTAGGACTTGGGGAAAGTCACACATGCGGTGAATATTTATAGAGGATCGATGGTGCCTGGTGTTGGGGAGAAGGAATTCTGCCTCTCAAAGCATGTGGCAGGATACCTCCCACCCCCTGCCCCCTCTGCTGCCCTCTTCTCATTTCTGTGCTATGATGGTTAACTTTATGTGTCAACTTGGCAAGACTAAGGTGGGCAGTTGTTTGGCCAACACTATCTAGATTTTGCTATAAAGCGTTCTTTTTAAAGATGTTATTAACATTCACAATCAGGTGAAGTCAAGCAAATTACTCTCCGTAATGTAGGTGGGCCTCGTACAATCAGCTTAAGTCCTTAAGAACAAAGACCGAGGTTTTCCAAAGAAGAAGGTATTTTGCCTCCAAACTGCAACACAGAAGTTCTGCCTGAGCTTCCAGCCTGCCGACCTGCACCCCGGATTTTGGACTTTCCGGCCTCCAACACCATTGCACAAGACAACTCCTTTTTTTTTTTTTTTTTTTTAAGATTTTAGTTATTTATTTGACAGAGAGAGAGGCAGCCAGAGAGAGAACACAAGCATGGGGAGTGGGAGAGGGAGAAGCAGGCTTCTGGCTGAGCAGGGAGCCCGATGGGGGCCTCGATCCCAGGACCCTGGGACCATGATCTGAGCTGAAGGCAGACTGAGCCACCCAGGCGCCCTGCACAAGACAACTCCTTAAAATAAAGTTCTCTCTCTGCACACTCACATCTCCAATGGGTTCTGTTTTCTCTGGAGAACCCTGACTAACCCACCTGCTCAAGCAGCAAAGATAGAGACCACGACCTGGTCCCATCCATGCCTTTCTCATGCCCCTTCGGAGAAGGATGGGAACATCCTCAGTCCCGCCCCTCCCTTCCCATTTCCTTTCTGACAGCATGCCCATTTTCTTATCTGCTCCTCATTGCCTTAAATTTTCCTGGGGAGCAACTCCAGCAGGGGTTCCTGCAGCTGTTTACCTCCACCAGGGACCAGGCTCACTGACTTCATACCATTTGGGGCCAGAGCCAAGCCAAGTTTTCCAAGAAAACTTCATCAACAGTAGAAGTGGAATTCTGATCTCCACCTGACTTCTGTTCTGTCTCCATTCGTTCTGATCTCAGGCAGAGCGACAAGGGGGCAGTTAATTGGGCCCTCCAAACCCCCACGGGCCACGGGGCATGACCCCAAGTGTTAAATGCCTGGGGCTGCATGGGCAGCGCTGTCCACACACAGTGCAGGCTGCTCCATCCCCAGTGACACGGACTGCGGCTGTCCTTTGGGGGGGCTTCGTGGGGGTGACACCTCAGTGAAGACAAACAGTGTCGGCCAGCTTGATGGTGAGTGGGGGAGGGGGAGATGGAAGGAGAAAGACGAGGGATGACGGGCACAGAGGAAGGGGGGGCTCTGTGTGTCTGGGGGGCTTCAGGTCGGTGGGCTCTGTAGTGGTGTCCTAATGGTTGAGGTTTACCTACTGAAGTGGGTCTTACCCCACCCCCATTGTCCCTGGAACCCGCCCCTGAGTTGCCACAGCCACTTCACTCTCAGAGGCAGAGCCTAGATTGGGGAGCACAGAAGCAAAGAATTATCGTGAAAACCAGAGTCACGGAAGTGAAGTGTTCATTCTCACACGTGTCCTTCCGTGCTTGCTCACCGTGCTTACCTAGGCCTGCCTGGTCCTCACGTCATAGCCAGTGAACTCACACAGCAGCTTGGGAAGCTGGTCATGGGTCAATCGAGGTGCTCTACCGGCACCTAGACAGTTGTGTGTCACGGGGCCCCTTCCCCGAGAACACACAGAAAAGTTCAGCGTTTGTGCAAATTGATTAATGAAACTGTTTCCTGTAAGTCACATCACTGCTGAAGCTGGCTCATAGCAGAGGCATTATCTAGCCTTAGTAACTCAGCCTCCTGGTCCCACAAGTGTCCTGTTACAAGCCACGGATAGCTGAGGACTAACTGGCAAGGATCACTCCTACAAACCACAGAGCTATGGGTTTGCACACAAACTGCTGGACCTTTCAGCGAGTTTTAAGAGAAACAACAATGATTTTGGTATCAGTTTCCCAGACGGCCTTTCCTTCCATTCCAAAGAGATGACAGCCTACACAGGACAGCAATCGGGCCTCACGAAGCTCTTGAACAGAACACACACGTACACACGCACTCTCTCACACAAAGAAGATACTTTGGTTTATGCAAAATCTCATCTTAAATTACACTGCATTGGAGAGAGCTAAATAATTACACATTATTTGACTGTATCCGAATTGAATAGCGCATACAGCTGCAGAATCGGGAAAACCGTATCTACGCTGACAGCAAAGCCTCGCAGAGTGACAGCCCGTGGCGTGGCTTGGTTCTTTCACCTCAGAAGCTGAGCGATGAGCTAGTTTTCAAAAGACGCTTCACGCGAAATACATCTGAATAGTTTAAACCAAAGCATCAAGAAAACTCAGCATGATGGTAAATTTTCTGTGTCAAGTTGGCGGGGCCCTGGTGCCCAGCGACGTGGTCAAGTATGACTCTGGATGTTTCTCTCAAGGGGTTTTTGGATGAGATCTACGTTTCAGTCCGTGGACTCAGAGTAGAACAGATTACTTTCCTATCGGGTTTGTCTGTGCAGACAGCCACTGGGTCTGACCTGCACTGGCTCTTCCATGGCCGGCAGTGTGCTGAGCCACCTCCAGATTCGGGACTTGCCAGCCTCCAGAACCGTGAGAGCCAACTCCTCGACACAACTCTCCTTCTACATGTACGCATGTGCCCTATTTGTTCTGTTTCTCTGGAGGACCCTGACGAACAGACTCCGGATTAATAACCACCCAGTATTCCGTTTCCTTGGCTTTGGGTTCTCAACAGAAGAGCTGCAGGGAATACAACTTTCTTCGCTGCCGAGAAGGGAAGAGAGACTTGTCTGAGAAAGCATGAAGTGAACACACCGACGAACAGCACAGCCCAGGAGTGGAAAAATCCCGAGAAGAGGGGTTACAGGAATCTGTTTGTTCCTGAGAAGACTCTGGGGCAGAGAGAGGGAGGGCCAATACAGAAGCGGGACCTGGGGTTCACGAAAGGTAGTGATATTCGGTGCCTCGCTTCGAGGGCACCAGGCGTTCCCTGGCTTGCATTTGCTGGCTCGGACCAGGAATCCGCATGCTGAGAGAAGTCTGAGGAAGGCAGTGCATCGTGCCCCTGCAGGCAGGGGCCTTGAACGCCATGGACACATTTCCAGCGTGGTCTCTTCTATCAGCACGACACCGCAATCACAGCTGCCCCCTCCACAGGGCCTTATGACTTTGGAGGAGAATTGTGTGCGGGGAATGATGGCATCTGATTTTCAGCGGAGAGAGAAAAGCCAAGCTCTGGATTGTGCACGTGTGTAGGCACACTGTGACCCTCGCCTAGATATGCTGATCTGAGGAGTCACTTCAGAGACACGAGGTGGGCATTTGTTTTGATGCTTGACTCAAGAACCTAGGTCATTAACCCTCTGTGGGACTTAAACCCCTAGGAGGAGAGAATAAAGAGAGCAGCTCAATGGAGCACTTTGCTTATGGGGTGGAAATCAAGAAGGCGCATGTGTGTGCACACGGGTGTGCATGGGGGAGGAGGGAGGGCAGAACACAGATGCAGAGGGATGGTGCAGAAGGCACGGACAGGTCTGCTTGGGGATGGGGAACCACTGTCAACCATCCTGGGACATGCTGCATCCTGCTCAATCCTTCCTGATGCTTAGTATTCAAGGAGGAGCTCATAGCACACGGCTCCTCCCATTTTTCCAGAAGACTTTGCTTGGTCTATGCATCTCTATCAAGTGTCCGTGGTGAGGGAGGGAGACACTCAATCAGCCTCACTGATTGCCAACTGTCCACCACCCACCGTAGCCTCCTACTGTGGGCAGAGGCTTCCTTTGTTGGGCAGTGCAGGCTATTTTCAATTCAGGATGTGACAGATCCATCTGTAGATGGCAGACTATGCAACCAGGTGCTTTTCTGGCATCGTTTGCCATCTTGCTTTCGGTGTGAGTGACCAAATGCTGCCATCTGGAGGCTCTGGGGGCTGAGCTGGGAAAGGATGTTTGCCTGGCTACCCAGACAATGAGAACCCCAGGCTCACTTCTCTGTGAGAGACTAAAAGCACTGGTAACCATAGATCCTTCTATGGTCCCTTTGTTCAATACTGGTGTTTAGTGAATGAACTCTTCCCCCAATCAATTCTCTCAGCATGCCTCTGACTGAATCAATGGACTTCTCTTGTTTTAAACATGCCTGAAAATTTTAGAAGCACAGCATTGGTAGATAATCATTGAAAAACATTTACGAAAGTGTTTCATAAACAGCAGGACACGTTTGTGGAGAGCTTTTTATGGGCCAGGGGCCTCCCACAGTAACGTCACAAATATCCTTCTTTTATGAGACACAGCTCATGGGCTGTGGGGAAACATCTGGACCCTGACTGTCCAGCTCTGGAGGCTGTCTCCCAAATGGAGATTGGACACAGGTGGGTGGGGGATTTCCGTTGTGTTTTCACAGTTCCTAATCCATGGCAAACATGATCATAACAAGTACATCCTTACTTCTGAGAACAAAACTTGTACTTTCTTATAGTTTTGATATCTGGTCTTAAAAACATTCAGAAATGGAAATAAAGGCAACAAAGGAGCATAACCCAATAGGATGCCATAAACATGGGACCCCTCTGTGACATCATCAATTTGCCATTACTGATGGACCATGTGGCTCTAGCCCTGGGATGCAGGAGACACCTGCTTTACAAGGGTCATTGTGTGGGAGGCATGAATCACCCCCAAACCCAGACATGTGTCTCTAGATATCTCAGTGTCTAAAACCGAACAGGGATTGAGATGTACGTACTTCTAATGCTTGATGGAAACATCTATGCTTTGGCCACTGTTATCTCCCGAGCAGGTGTTTCAGAAATCTACAACTGCCGAGCAAGCAGTTTTCCCTAAAAGACACTTCCATGTCTCATGGTCTGGCTTCACTTTTTAGCATTTGAAGACCTGATAGGTTACTTATCCACATTGCTGATGTCCGTATCTGGACAATGACATTTCTCTTGCCCTTCACATTTCCAGGGACAGCAGTGTGTACTGACTACCCACATCTTGCCATCGCTCTGGGTGAGTGGTAGGTGAGCAACGCAGGGCATTCAGTGACATGAAAATGAGTAAACTGACAGAACTCTAAGGAAAGGTGGGAAGGATAGCCACCTACCAGCCTCTCTATCTGTGTATACTGCAGGCTCCACCTATGAGTGTGGAACGACTGGGCAAGCTCCCTGCTCCCTGTGTGCCCCAGAGCCCACATCTCCTCTGGACTCCAGGATGTGGATCTGGGCAGCTGCCTGCCTCTTACAACATCCACTGTCCTCTGCTGGATCGGATCATCCAACAGTGCACACCTGCGCCGCTCTTTCTCCCACGTTCCACATCATAACCCTCTCTTGACCAGGTCTCCATCTTGGCTCCCCTATGCCAGCCAGCTCCCCCAGAGAGTGGACTCCGCAGCCATTCTCCAATCCTCCCCTCCCGTCTCTGCTGAACCGCAAGCAAGGAGGCTCTCTCGCTCACCATCCTGTCAGAGCAGCTCCTGTTCAGGACAGCTGATGGCCCCCTCTCTCCTGACACTCTTTACAGGCACATCTCAGAGATACTGCCGTTCAGTTCCAGAACACTGCAATAAAGGGGGTGCGGCACGAAAGCGAGTGCAGCGAATGTGTTGGTTTCCCAGTGCATACAAAAGTTTTGTTTTCACTGAAGTCTCCTAAGTGTGCAGTAGCTTTATGCCTAAAAAGCAACGTACACACCTTCATTAAAAAATACTTTATTGCTAAAAAATGCTAACCATCACCTGAGCTTGCAGCAAGTTGCACCCACAGATGACCAATCACAACACATAGAAGAATAAGGACAAAGTTTGAAATATTGAGAGAATTACCAGAATGTGACACAGAGACACAAAGTAAGGAAAAGCAGTTGGAAAAATGGCGTGAATAGACTCGCTGGTCACAGGGCCGCCACCAACCTTCAATTTGTAAAAAACGTAACAAAGCAAAGCACAGTGAAAGGAGGCGCGTCTGTATTCAGCTGGCTTTCGGAGCACCCCACTGGCCGGGCTCCCTGCACCGCAGGGACTGTCCCTTCTCCAGGCCCTCTGCTGCCATGTCCATTTCTCTTGGCCTCTGAACGTCGGGGTCCCTGGATGGCTGCATCCAATCTGAGCCTCAAATGTTCTCCATCCGCCGCTGTACTCTATCATGCCTCCAGCCCAGCCCACAGCCCCGGACGCCAGACTTACAGTCCCAAATATCTTCTCCACAACTCTCCTCGGATTACTAACAAACCTCTCACACTTCAATCCAACACTGAGCCCCTAATCTGCCTCCACGAACTGGCTCCTCTCCCAGGAGCGAGATGGAGTCTTCCTGAGTGGTAAGAATTGACAACGTTTGGGACAGCGTGCTTCCTGTGTTAGGGAAAAATCCACATGCTAGTTTATACCCATTTAACATGTGAAAACCATGCACCTCAACTGCAGGACATGAAGGTCGCTTTTGCTTGAATCAATTGGCAGCTATTTCTCAGGGCATCTCTAGTGTTCTAAATAATAAGGTACCTATAGAATATTTTATAGATTAATAAACTACCAAGAGTTATTGAGCTAAATGTGCTAGGAAAAGAATAAACCCTCTACACCTCTTATTTAATCCTCACTAAATGCTGCAACGTGGGGATGACATGATTATCATCCCCATTTTTTATATCTTGGAAATCTGGCCAAAGAAAGTTAATTTGCCAGACATCTCGCAAGAGAACAAAACCCAAACCCCGTCTGATCGGCTCCTGAGTCCACCGCATTCCAGGCCTGGGTTATGGGAGTCATCATGGAGTAAAAAAAAAAAAAAAAAAAAAAAGGAACAGAGAAGGACATATTTTGAGATCCAAATTTCTTAGTATTTATAGAGTAATAAAATAAACCCCGTTAACAGAGCTGCTAGTACTTTGCACGTGAATGCGAGCCCTCCTGTTTCTACCCACAGCACCAGGGGCTCAAGGGAATGAGGGCTTCAGCTCCAACACACAGTTCCGTGGAAAGGACCCGGTCACGGAAGCTACTCTTCCTGTCCGTTCTAAGATCTCCTTCTCTTTTCTTCCTTTTTTTTTTTACATTTTTATTTTCCCTCTGGGTAACATTTTATTGCTTTTCCTACAAAGTTCACTTGCAAAACTTACGTAACAGTGAAAGTCAGTATGTCATGATCGGGGCAAGTCACAGAGGGAGAGAGGAGCTTTTCCTAGAAATGAAGGGAAAGCAGTAATTCTAACACACTCAAAAAGAGCCCAATGCAAGCACCGCCCTCCTGATTTAATATCTGCCTGTTTAACAAAATATAACATGTGTCAAAAGGCTACTTTCATGGCACTGTCACAAAGAGCCAGACACACAACGTCTCTGAGATCCTCCCGTGTACAATGGGTCAATCTGATCAAAGGAATTACAAAGGACAGATGAACTTTGCAGAGCATTATGCAAATATTTCCCTTCATCATTAACATGGATTATAATTATATCGAAAAAGTCATGTCAGTTTATGAGTAGCATACCCCAAACATATCCTACCTTCAAGGATAGGGAAAGGAATTATTTTTCTGTTGTTATAATATTTATTATAACAGCACACCTTAAAAACATCAAGGGCAAAAACAATTTCTTAAAAGATTTATTTATTCACTTGAGAGAGAAAGACAGAGAGAGAGTGCAAGCAGGGGGAGGGGCAGGAGAGACAATCTCGAGCAGGCTTTATGCCCAGCACAGAGCCAGATGAGGGCTTGATCTCAGGACCCTGAGATCATGACCTGAGCTGAAATCAAGAGTCCGATGCCTAACCGAAGGAGCCACCCAGGCGCTCCGAGGGCAAAACTTTTTTTATGGTTAAGACTTGAAAGCTGGATCTTGATCCAGTAAAAGAAAGAACAATTTTAATCAGTCTTCTCAATCTGCTCACTTCCTGTGTTTCTCCCTCTCTCTCCTGTAATGTAAAGGGCTCAATACTTTCATACATGTCACTACTTAATAGAAAAGGTGATGGAGGGCGCCTGGGTGGCTCAGTTGGTTAAGCGACTGCCTTCGGCTCAGGTCATGATCCTGGAGTCCCGGGATCGAGTCCCGCATCGGGCTCCCTGCTCAGCAGGGAGTCTGCTTCTCCCTCTGACCCTCTTCCCTCTCGTGCTCTCTATCTCTCAGTCTCTCTCAAATAAATAAATAAAATCTTTAAAAAAAAAAAAAAAAGAAAAGGTGATGGAAGCGCCCATAGCTATAATCAGAGAATGATTTAAAACTTTTACCTTTCATCGTCCCATCGATCCGTTTTTATGTCTGCGATAAATGCTAGCGTGTCTTCTGCTCAGGGCTGGAAACCTCAGCAAGTTGCACTGAGTTTTAGGCAGTGGAGGGGGCCGGATAGTGTCATTCACAGACATGCAGTTTATTTACTAGAAGAGGCTATCGTTAAACAAAATGCATTTTTTACATCCTTCCCTCTGTATTCCTGCCTCAAAAAAGACGTCAAAGAAGAACCCTCTGATGCTGGGTTTTAAATCACGACCCCTGGGGCCCGGGCTGAATTCCTGCCTCCGGCCACCCACACAGTTACACGAAGAGAAATGAAGAAGTGGTTGCAAAGCTGCTTCACCCTCGACCTTATCTCTGCCAAGTAGCCAAGGAGGGGTACTGTCATCATCAGCGAGTCATGCCATCAGTTTCTCTTTATGCAAATGATACTCCCCGGGCAGCCATCCTACAGACACAGAAAACGGATTTCAGTTCCCAGGGAGCTTTTGGAACCATACCGCCTCCCGCAACTCTGTTTTATAAGGATGTGGAAAAATGACTCTTTGTTTGACTTTATTTTCTTTTTAGATTGACCCCTAATCCATAAGGCTCTGAAGCACTGAATTCCTTTAGAGAAAGAGCTTTTTTCACACTCTCCAATCACCATTTCCTCTAGGGTTATAGCAGCAGCGGGGAATGCACAGGGCGGAGGACCTTGGAGAGGAAGTTCGGGAGACACTCACGACTGAGGCAAAGCTTTGGGTTTCATGTTTCTGGAGGTGTACTTGCTCTACCCCAAATCTATTTTCCACGCTTCCATGGCTAGCGCTGCAAAACATGCTTTCCAGCATTATGATCCCTGAGGTTGAAGTAATCAGTCTCACATCATTCCTTCTCACTTGATGCAAATGGCCAAAGACCACAATGAATACTGAGGATAGCAACATCTGTCATTTACTGCGGGCTTGTTTTAAGCTTTAAAATGGGGGATTTTAAAAATCAGATGTGGTAAGACACAGAGACATAGAAAAGTCAAGAAGGAATACGTTTTTACCCTCCACCCGAGCAGTAAGAGCCGTGAAATGCCTTGTGACGCCAGGTGAGAAGCACCTGGTCAATCAGAAGCAGAGGGAATGAGGGACAGAACATGGACAAGAGTCTCTCTTGTGGCTTGGATGGGAAGGGCAAGGCAGGGCAGGGCGGGTAGGCTTAGGAGCGGCCAGTGTGAACAATGACAGCAAGCCCCGGGGCTGTCTGTAGTCATCTGGTACCCGGGCCGGGGGTGACTAGGGCAGGTGGACAATGGCCTGGGGGATGGGCCACCAACAGGGGACGGGGTCGGGGTGTGGGCCTGGGACAGGTTGGCAAGTGCACTTTACTGTCTCTAGGAACTGGCTAGCCTACAGGGGGCAGTTTCTCTGGGAACAGCAAGCCCCCAGATGTTATAACATCAGCAAACACAGAAAATAAAAGGGCATGATTAATACAGTGCCTCCGCTGTGGTGGCCATTATTCTAGAGACTCTATATTAACTATTGCGGGGCCAGCATCCTCAGGGACAGAAAAGTGAAGGGTGGGTGAGGAGAAGTATGTGTACACGTGTGTGCATATGTGCACCCATGCAGATGGCAGGAAGGGAGGGTCCATCTTACTCTGCTTGCAAGCCACTCCAGTGGAAGAGAAGAGACGCAGCCACATAAACACCACTCTCCAAAAGCAGAAACTGCCTTTGTTTAAATGGAGAGGAAAGAAGGCAATTGCATGGCCTCCTACTACCCCAGGGAGGTAGGCAACAGAACAGTGGCTTCTGAGGGAGGTGTTTTGGTGATGGTGATGATGATAAATATTTTTTTAAAGATTTTATTTATTGATTCATGAAAGACAGAGAGAGAGAGAGAGAGAGGCAGAGGGAGAAGCAGGCTCCCCACTGAGCAGGGAGCCTGACGTGGGACTCGATCCCAGGACCCTGGGATCATGAGCTGAGTGGAAGGCAGGCGCTTAACCAACTGAGCCACCCAGGCGCCCAGTGAGGATGAATATTAATATTTTTTGACTGCTGTCAGTAAACAAGAAGGCATACATGTAGATAAAGACTAGCTCCTGCATGGGGTCGGGCAAGCTTTGACTTCTCTGACACCAGGCAAGTATGTCACTGCCAATGGGATGAAATAAGCAGAGAGCAGGCTCCTAGGAGAATGAGCTTAGAAATTTGGGTGGTTACCACTTTTTAGCTATTATGAATAATGCATAGTGCTGCCATGGACATTTATGGACAATTTTTTTTGTGTGGACATATGTTTTCGCTTCTTTTGGGTAGCTACCTAAAAATAGAATTGCTGGTTCATATGGTAACTCTATGTTTAATCTTTTGAGGAATTGCCAGATTGTTTTCCAGAGCAGTGTCCTCATTTTACGATCCCCTCACCAGTGTACGAGGATTTCAACTTATCCACATTTTCAACAACGTGTACATTCTGTCTTTATGATTATAATCATCCCAGTGACTGTAAAGTGATATCTCATTGTGGTTTTGATTTGCATTTCCCAGACTGCTAATGACGAGCATCTTTTTTATGTATATATTGGCCATCTGTATATCTTCTCTGGAGAAATGTGTATGGAGATCATTTGGCTCTTTTTAGCTGGACTTTTTTGTTTTTTTTATTACTGCGTTATAAGAGTTCTTTCTATATTCTAGATACCAGTCCTTTCTCAGATATATGGTTTGAAAATACTTTCTCCCATTCCATGAGCTGTCATTCCCACTTTCTTGATGCTGTCTTTTGAAGCACAAAAGATTTCAGTTTTGGTGAAGTCTCGTTTACCTATTTTTTTCTACTGTTTTTCTTTCAGTATCATACCTACGAAACCCAGCTTAATCACGAGAATTTATGGCCATGTTCTAAGACTTCTATAGTTTTGGCACGTATGTTTAAATTGCTGAACCATTCTGAGTTAATTTTTTTATATGGCGTGAGGTAGAGATCCAGCTATATTCTTTTGCATGTGGATTTTCCAATTGTCACAGAACAATTTACTGAAGACAGTATTCTTTACTCATTGAATTATCTTGGCACCTGCATCAAAAGCCAATTGATTATAAATGTGATGGTTTATTTGTGGGCTTTCAATTCTATTAAATTGATCTATATTTCTCTCCTAAGACCAGCAACACACTTTCTTGATTCCTATATTTTTGTAGCAAGTTTGGAAATCAGGAAGAATGAGTCCTCGAATTTGTTTTTCTTTTTCAGGATTGTTTTGGCTGTTCTGTGTCACTTGCAGTTCTGTATGAAATTTGGGATAGCATTCTCAATTTTTACTTATTCTTCCCCCTTTGTGGGCTATTACTGTTGTGTACAATGACTGCACATAATTACTGCGTTCACAGTGTGCTCTACATATTCCATCTATATATGTCACACCTTCAATAATACCTTCAGTAATTATTAACGTATACAATTTGATGTCTTTTAAAGAAACTTTGAAAAGAACATGTACACATTTATAGAGTTTGTTATTTTTATCTTAACCTAAGTTTCTTAGTTGAAAGTTGTTTTTTCTCTCTCCGTACTTTGAACAGGCAATTCCACTGCTTTTTGGCCTCCACTGTTTCGTAGGAGAAGTCAGCTGTTAATCTTACTAGGATTCCTCTATAAGTGATGAGACATTTTTCTCTTTCTGCTTCCAACGTTTTCTCTTTGTGATTGGCTTTTAGCATTTTTACCGCAGTGTGTCTGGGTGTGGATCTTTTAGTATTTATCCTACCTAGATTCTTTTATATTCTTGGATTCACTGAATTTGGGAAAATGCTCTTTATTGTTTCTTTGAATTTCTTCCTGCTCTTTCTCTCTACCCTGTCTTCTGGATTCCCAACAGGCTTATGTTGGTGCACTTACTGGTACGCTACATTTCCCTGAAGCTGAGTTCATCCTTCTTGATCCTTTTTCTCTCTGTTCGGCAGTTTGCTTGTTATCCCCTGGTATCTGTGGTCAAGTTTACGGATTCTTTTTTCTGACAACTCAAATCTACTGTTCATCCACTTTAGTGGCTACTTAATTTCAGTTATTGTACTTTTAATTCCAGAATTTTCACTGGCTATTTTTGAAATTTCTATCGCTCTAATGACATTATTCTTTCTTTGATGAGACATGGCCATCACATCTTCCTTTACTTGTTTTAGCATTCTTTCCTTTAATTTTTTGAGCATTATTTATTGTAGCTATTTTGAATCTTTGTCTTCTAAGTGCCAGGGACATAGGGATAAGCCAAAATTTCAAATTCCTTCCTATACTGGTACTTATTTTCTATTGAGTGATAAGGACTAGGGATCATCAATCTATGACCCCTGGGCCACATCTTATCTCCCACCCATTTTGGGATGACCCATAAATTGAGAATGGTTTTTACATTTTTAAATGTAAAGTGTACGTGACTGAGTGTGTGTTTGTGTATGTGTGTGTGTGTAACAATACGCCTTCTGATAAGAACGGTGGCTTGATTTTGCCGCTTGGTCCACAGAGCCTAAGATATTTACTGGTTAGTCCTTTACAGAAGAAGTTTGATGATTTCTGTTGTGACAAAAAGCAAAAGAGAAAAAAGAAAGAAAAGGAAAGGGGAAAAGGAGAAGTGATGCAGTGCATTGGTAAGTGCTGTGAACAGCGGCGCAGAGCCAGGGAATGAAGAAACTCGGCCATGTTGTGTCAGACCGCACGGTCATGGGGTTAACACTGCAGTAAGGAAGGCTGGGAGCAAAGGAAACATGAGTGTCAAAGACATTTTGCAAAATGTACTCAAACTGTTTGAGGAGAAGTATAAGGGCCCCATGCTCTTAATGTGAGGGGGGAAAGTGGTAGGATATAAAGCTGGAAACTCAGTCAGGGCCAGATCTTTTGGGGCCATGTAGACCAGGGAGACAGCTTTACATTCTAATCCCCGGGGTTAAGATGAGGAGTAACACCATCTGTTAGACTTTTTTTTTTTTTTTTTTAAGGCTTAATGTGGATGCTGTGTGGTGAACAGCCCGTGGGCGGGCAGGGCATGAGCAAGGAACACTTAGGTAATGCTGATGTCCAGGGAGAAGGATGGTGGTGGTGTAGGTGGTAAGGGAAGGTGGGGTGTCCTTGAAGGCAGAGCCAGTACCATTTGCTGGTGGTGCTGATGGATGTGAGGAAGAAAGAAAAGGCAGAGTCCAGCACAACTCCTCCTGTGATTCTGGCTTGAGCAACTGGGTGAAATGTTATGTCATTTACTGAGAGAGAAACAGGACAAACGTGGGTTTGGGGGAAATCAGAGGTCCTGTTTTGGTCATGTTATGTTTGAGAGGCTGAGTACACATTCCAATGAAAACATGGATTTGGTAGTTGGACTTTGAGTCTGGATTTCAGGGAAGAGATCAGAGCTATAGAGTCTTAGTGTACAGAGGGTTTTAAAGCCATGAGAAAGGGTGAGAATCCTCAGGAGTGAGTGACAGAGAACAGACGGGAAACAAACCCTGGGTACACACAAGTGTTTAGAGGTATGGACAGGCAAGGCTTCCTGCAGAGTCCTCCTCACATCGACACACTGCGTGTTACATTTCAGCTCCCATTCCTCCCCAGAAATAAAGTGAGTATAGTTCCATTCCCTTCTCTGTCTATAAATGTGTATATAGTATGCAGCTTAGTAAAAGCTACATTTAGATCCTTCAGACTCTCCGAATGTGCTACATCTTCCATGCTTGAGGAAGCACAAGGGAGACCCCAGCTGCACCTGCTTTTCACTGACCAGGCATCCAGAAAGAAATACAGCGTCCACAGAACTCAAAATCCCACGCTTTATCCTATATGACATCAGAAGGTAAACAAAGAAAATAATTTTCATATCAAATGTTTCATTCCGTATCATGAAAATATTTGTAGCTCAGGAACGTTTTACTCAGTTGTTATCCAGATGAGGAGCAAAACAGGAAAATAATGTCACTTAGGCTTTTCATATTTCACAGTTATCATAATGTCTGATCAGAGGCCAAAGAAATTCCTTCAGTGAGCAGGTATCTCCAAATATTAAATGGATCCCACTTGCATGACACCGAGGCCATAAGGACAAAAACATTTTCTTAACCAGAGAGGTAATTATAACAGATCACTCAAATTTATTAGACTAGTTTTATGTGCAGTAAATTCCAGTAGTGTATCTTCTGAGCCATCATGTTTTGCTTAAGCCACAGCTATAAGTGAAAAGCCTTTATCCAATTCCACTGTTTTCCAGAACCTGACAGGAAATCTTTGTGCTTATTAGAATGGCAGCAATGGTTCTCTTCACAAATTTAAAATATTAATTTTTTGCACATCAAATTTCTATTAGGTGACACAAATGGTTTTAATTCATCTATAGTTACATTTTTCTGCGTTTTATGACTTGAGACTAGTTTATTTTATATATTGCTATATATTTCAGGTCTCACAGTAAGTCCATTTTTCTGTCCCTCCGCATTTTACTTGACAAAGATTTTCTTAAGTTATTAGGAGACACTGCCTTTTTCTATTGCTAGGAGACATGCCTTTGTGAGTGCTCATTACCTGAAACCACTAGAATGAAGAATGCTGATGCTCTTGGGCCACCAATTGATAATATTCATGGTAGGATATATTTCTAGGCTAAATGATCATAGTATTCTTCCTTGTACATGCAAAAACAACTCTTCATGTAATGCTTTGCTCTGAAGAGTTTCTTGTAATGATTATGCATGAATATTTACAATTCACGAAAATAATTAGGCAGAATAGGCGTGATGTGCCATGAGAAATGAACACAGGATAGAAACCAATGTCAACAGATAAGGAGTGAAAGCTGCATGAAAACACCTCAAAATCATAGCCAGAATTTAAGTTGCAGTAAAAAAAAAGAAAGAAAACCAGTCGTAGAGTCTTTCTTTGAAGGTTTCTGAGAGACTGAAAATAATATTAGAAAAATGTAAAGTCATGGACCATTAGGCTGGCAGGAAATCTATTGAGGACCAGAACCCTCATTTTACTCATGAGGAAGATACAGCCCAGAGCACTGAAATCACTCTCAGCATTGTGTCTTTCCCCTGGGCTCCTCAAGAGAAGGAGAGGGAAGGCAGAGGGTCTGATTATTTGTCCCTTTGCTATGAATTTCAAGTCTGAAATATTTTGATGCAGAAAGAAAAAGAGAACTTCAGGAAACATCAAAAGTCAAGGACAGACTGAACTGCAGGAATTAGGAGAGGATTCTTTGTAGATCTTTAAATATTTCCAAAATTTTGCCAATAATGGTGGGGAGTGAAGAGAAGGGAAGGAGGCCAGTTGTCTAGCAAAGCCCTGGCCGGTTACAGCCTTCACTCTCCATTCCTCTTCAATTTCCTGTATTTGTTATTTTCTTAAATGTTAAGAAGTGTCTTTAAAAGCACAGAAAATTTCCAAAAGTTTACGTTGGGGCTTTTTATAACAATTAGGCCATTTCTGAGTGTTCATACAATAGGAGAATCTCTATGCAAAACCACCAATTCAGAACTCCAGGAAACCAGGAACCTGTGAGGTTCACTGTCCACACAATTTCCGCCTCGTGGCTAAGAGCCCACGTGCGCTGCGTGCTTGCTTGCAGAAGCCGCTCCAAATCTCTTGACATACACACTGCATCCCCACAACAACCCCATGGGGCAGCTACTACCACTACTCACATTTTATACACTGGGAAACCAATGAACCGAGAAGTTTAGAAACCAATTAACCTATGCACCAACCAAGCAATTAAAACGAAAAATACTTGTCCAGGGTCGGTCACATAATCAGGCAGAACTGCGTATGCTGGAAGTTGCAAGGCACATTCAGAATTGCAAAGGACAGGAAGGTTTGCTCAGGGAGGGAATTTGGGTTAGAATGAAGGTGCTGACCTTTCCTGAATATACCAAACTTTCCTACGGCTACTTTTTCCAGGGGGAAAGCCGAAGATTGAAGGCATCGGGAGAAGGACTCTGGGACACTGGAGGTGAAGGCAAACACTCCCAAGAGCAAGTAACTCCCAAAGGAAACCTGTTCTTGAGTCTTGCCTTCAGGAAGCCTCATGAAATTGCCCATCTGCATCAGCTTTTGCTGAAACCTCAATAACTGCCTGCCCTATGCATTTTGGACAATAACACCATGTGAAATAATTCTATGGAATGTGATATTTATGACATGTATAAAGAACTCGGTTCTCTCAGATGAAAGATGCTGCATAAATGCAAATATCAATAGGGCTGAGATGTATAATGTGCTGCAGGGAGTTCTCATTTTCACAGCTTAAATGTAATATGCACTATTTATCTGGTCCTTCCTACCTTTGTTTTAAGATTTCGTTTATTTATTTATTTATTTGAGAGAGAGAGACAGAGACAGAGAGAGAGAGAGAGCATGAGCGGGGAAGGGGATGGCAGAGGGAGTGGAAGAAGCAGACTGAGCGCAGAGCCCCACTCGGGACTCGATCCCAGCGCCCTGGGATCATGGTCTGAGCTGAAGGCAGACGCTTCACTGACTGAGGCACACAGCTGCCCCTTATCTGGTCCTTAAACTGAGATTTTATTATACATGGGTGGAAGGAAAATATGAAACACTCAGCGTATTGAACTGCATAATTCAAGATGGCTTGTCCTTATAAAAGTGATGCCTTTTTTCCTTTATGCTGAATTTTGAATTACCATTAAAAGAGAGTTTTTCAACGCATGATGCACTTTGATGAAGACAATAATCTAATTTTCTCCTTTAATGTTGTTTGAAATTAAAAATACTCACTATGACTAAAAGCAATGGGATAAACCATTTCTTTCCTTCTTTTCTCTTTTTTATGTTGCTGTCTAGAAGTAATCATTCCATACAATAAGGTATCCATTATCCAAAACACTCCCAAGCTGAAATCATCTGATTTTTAAAATATTAGAGTTTTGTTCTTCTGGCTGTTTTAATTAATAGTTCTAGTCTTACGTTAGGCAACTACAATTATTTAGTGTTATCTTTCAAGCTTTACCAGTTCCTTGGCTCAGGAAGTTTCTCTTATTCCCCGCCTTTTTCTCTCTTTTATTTGAATTCATTTTTTTTGTGTTTTACTAGAGGAAATCCTAAAATTGCCATGGCCTGGCACACGTGTGGGGTTGCACTTTCTGAGTGCACGCATGCCCACAAGTCTTTACTTCAACCTCGTTGATGAATGGTGATTTGACTTGGTGTACAGATCAAAGTGCAAAATAATTTTCTTAAGTATTCTTAAGACTTTGAGCTGTGTTTTTAACATCTGGTGTTGTTTATGAGAAATGAAAATCCAACTCTTATCCTATCACACTTAACCTAGGAGTTTTTTTTTTTCCCCCTCCATTCTAGAAGCTTTTAGGGTTTCTCTCCTCATCCTTAGTACTAAAATGTCAGCAGCACAGAGATGAGTCCATATGGATATTTGGAGTATTTCTTGAATAAACAAAGATTCAGGCTCATAACTCAAATGTCTTTATCAATTCCTCATATAAAGAAAGGTCTCTAAATCATGACTTAAGAGTAGATGGGGATAAAGATATTACTAGAAAGAAGGTAAAGTATGTGATTAGGAACCTGTTCATTGGTAACTATGTAACCCAAGAGAGCCATCTTCCTTCCCAAAGCTCTTACACAAACTGGACCCTCACTGGGACAGCCTTTGATGTTTTCTGTTGTCACCATTTCCTCTCTGTTGGCTGAAAAAGTACCCCCTAGCCGTTATGGCTTGGAGGCTCTTTCTTTTAAGGACTTTGAAGATGAAGATGCTGGCTTTGCTTTTATCATCACTCTCGGACATTTCTCAGTGAAGCCTGAACCACATCAAATGAGCCTCAGCTATCCTTCTGCTCTAATATAAAGTGTCAGCTACTTTCTGGGCACCCACTTTAGGCCATTTGGAACTGAGAATGCTGAACCTCCACCCAAGCATCTGTCTCCCAGAAGCCTGAGCAATTCCCTGGGAGAGGGATACTATGCGGGGAGCATCAGAGCTGGCTCCGGCTTTGCAGGGCACAAGTGACATTGCAAACATGCATGGTGGCGGTGATTTTCAAATTCCTCATTCCTTCTACTCAAGGGGTGCTCCCGGGAAGAAAGGCTGAACAGGGAGCAAATACAGAACTTTCTCTGAAGCATCAGAAAAGCAAGTTTTCCAAATCCTTCCTCGGCTGGAGCATTGGATTAGCTATTATTTTTCATGAGACTGAGAACCAGCCCATCATTCCCTAGTTCACCAGCAAAGAGAGTAAGAGATGAAATGATTGAAGCCATCATTCTCTAGAGAAAATACTCACAAAATACCATAATTTTGGTCTCTCCCTCTCTTTTTTTCTGCATAATATGTTTGATTTGGCCTTTCTAGGCTTCATGCTCACATTGCTTATTTCCCAATGAAATAAAATTATGATGTCACCAAAGGCAAAAGACAGTAGCTATAAATGCTGATTTACATGGGAAATGATGGAAACATTTTTCATGAAAGCATATAAAAAGCAAACTTATTTTAAGGCAAGTTTTAACTTTTTCCCCCCATTATTCATCGGCAACTTTGAGAGATCTGTCACTTCTCTCTCCTGTGGAATTTGTCACATTTCATGCTCATTTCTATCAGCTGATGAAGTACATTGCTCTTCAACAAAAGGATTTCCCCATGTTTTTCAATAGAGCATTCAAAATCCCACTTGTAACTTTTCAGAAAGCTCACTCATTTGGGAGTGTCACATCATCATGGCTCGAGTTTTGAGTGCTTCTTGATCTATCTATCTGCCCTTTTCAAAGCACAGAATCTGTGGTTGACATTCATCTTGGTGTACAGACCCACTCTGTGGAACACTCACTCCTAAATATGCCCCTGAAACATTTTCCCCCAAACTTGTTAATAAAATTCACCAGCAAAGGTCTGAAATAGTAATTATGTTAAGTACTGTACTCACTGATGTCAAAATCTAACACTGTTTCAAAGATCCATTATCCTGGGGCGCCTGGGTGGCTCAGTCAGTTAAGCGTCTGCCTTCGGTTCAGGTCATGATCTCAGCGTCCTGGGATCGAGCCCCATGTCTGGCTCCCTGCTCAGCAGGGAGTTTGCTTCCCCCTCTGTCCCTCTCCCCACTCATGCTCTCTCTCTCTCTCAAATAAATAAATAAATATTTTTTAAAAAAAGATCCGTTCTCTCATAAATTGTCACCACAATCCATCCATGAGCCAAGTGTTTCATCAAAGTCTAGTTTAAATGCATGTTCTTCAGGAGATCTGGATCAAGTTAACAGGCTGGGGTGATTTCAAGCTTGTATTTTATCTTTGACATAGTAATTGGGTTGTTCATAACACACACAAAAATTCTGTCTGTACATTCCTTCCTGGAAGGCTATATTGATCACTTCCATGACAATGAAGCTAAGGTAACCCAAGTTCATAAAAATATATCAGCCAAAAACACACAAGAAACTTTTGGGGACAGGAATATGGGCCTGGGAGAGCAGCGAATGGTGCATTTTTGCTGTTTATCTTCATTAATTTTTTTTTAAGATTTAACATGAATGCTGACATGATATAAATGAGCCTAATAATGAGAAGATGCATCTGACAGTGTCAGGGTTCATTCAAAGCAGTCACGGGGCACACAGTGCTCAAAGATTATACCTAACCCACAAAGAATTCAGAAGAGATAGAGAGGGAGAATCATGAAGGGTGAATCAAGACAGCGTAAGAATAGTCCAGAGTTAATCAAAAGGCATCCAAAGTGTCAGAGGACATGTCTTTGGGACCATTAATAATAACACAGTTAAACTAATTATTTCTAAGTACATATATAATTAATAATTGCACTACGAAAGCCGAATGGAGAGAGAGTGGGAACACTATATTGATGTGTTTTTTTTTTTTTTTTCAGCTGTGTTTAAGTGTGCATATCCTTGCCTACTCCATGCAGGGGACTGTACTAGGTTCCAAGAATATAAAGAAAAATAATAAAATAATAGACAGCCCTTGCCACAAAAGAATTCACAGTCTAGTTTCATGATGGCAGGAATGGGCTCCAAGTAGGCCTCTGAGAGGGATGATGATGATAGTGTCCCTGGGAAATGAGCCCCAGAGTCACTTAGTCTGACAATAAACTTGCAGGCAGCCGCCCGGATGGCTGCCACATCCTGACCCCCAGGGACCCAGGCACAGGCAGGGTCACTGGGAGGAGCTCAGGGCTCAGGCACCTGCAAGGTGCCCTCACATATGCACCCTGCCTCATGCTAAGTGTGTGCTTGGTGGTCGGTCCTCCAATCATTGGATCCTGTCCTGGAGCGAGAAGGTCCACATCAGTGACTAAGCCTTGTCCAAGGGACGGTCATGTCCTTCAGGGCTGAGATGCCTGGCGTGGCCAGCCAAGGTCATCAGATTGGTCTGAGCTCATTCCACAGTCCACGAATAAATACGCATGTTTTGATTCTATAAGGCTTGTTTAGAAAACCAAAGTCTTAGTATCTTAGAGCTCTTAGAGCATCGGGCGCACACATACAGTCAGAAAGGTGCCTAAAACAGGATGGGGAAAGAAGGAAAGAAGAAAGAAAACATCAAGAAAATTCCATTTTGTGGCCAAAACGTTATTCCCTGGACTCTCTGTTTTCCGGACAGTCGCCATGTGCGGGGATCAGGGAGCAGCAGGAAGAACCTCTCAGCGCACCTGCTGTGGCCTTCAGAGTTTTGACCTAAGAAGGTGGTCAGAGCTGAATTCCGTTGCTCCCTGTTTCTGCTTCTCAATTTTTGCCTAGTCCAGTCCACGGGTGGCTGACTGATGTTTATCTTCAGGTGAAATGCCGAGCCTTGCTTTTTCCATTCTTACAGTGGATTACACTTGTAGGAAAACTACCCAACGCTGAAACGTTCAAGCCCTGGGCAGCGAGCCTCCCAGCAATAAGGTGATAATGGCACATTCATTGATAAGCGATTGTTCTTTTTTTTTTTTTCCCCTAAGAGGATAAATTCTTTTTCTTCTAACATTTAATCTTATGGTTTTGCTTGAAAGTGTTTCTAAAACATAGTTAACCCACATTGAGGCTTGAGTTTTTGTCTTAACCCATTCTCTTTATTTTACCTACAGTTCTCTCAGCCTTTTTGTTCCGTTTCACAGTTTCCATATTGTTATTATTTGCCTATTTGCCTATTAAATAACTCTTTTTCATTATTTCCATTAGAGTTAAAACCGTTCTTGTAGCAATTACCAGATAGGAGTTCACATACACAATGGACTAGTGCTGTGATTAGTACTGTCAACCAGGAACACAGTTACCTTTCTGGAAAAATCAATCAATCCTTCTGCTCTTCCCTTCCTGGGAATCAATGAGTCAGAATAAAAGCAAGACACATGGGGAAAACTCGGTAATATGATACAGCAGAAACAACAGTCAGTGTATAATGTATTGGCAGAGATGCCATAGTCAGATAGGTAATACAACCCATCTTGGGTGAGGAAAACCTTGACCAAATAAACTGCTCAGCATTTTCTGGCTCCTTTTTATAGCTGCATATGTCAAAAGAGCTGTCATAGTCACTGAATGCCCTTCCTCACCTACTGTTTTCTCCTTACCTGAGCTCTGTCATTTCAACCCCTCTGCCCAGGCCACTGGTGACCGCCATGTTGCCAAGACTGGTGGTCCACCTCTTTGACACTCCTTCCACGGTGACTCTTTCAGCACTTGACTAAGTTGACCACTGTCCCCCTAAACTTTCTCTCTTGGCTTCTCTAGTTTTTCTCCTATGCAAGTGATCTTTCTCAGTGACTTTGGCTGACTCCATTCCTTCTGTCCTTTCTCTAACATTGATGCATTTTGGGGCTTGGCCCTGAGCCATTTTCCTATTTTCTAATCACATTCTCTCCCTAGAGGAGGATCTCATTTAGTCCTTTAAATCCCAATTATATGTTGATGACTTCTAAATTTGCATTTTTTGATCCAGATCTTATTTACAACTACAGCTTGGCATCTCTCTTTGGACATATCATAGGTATTTCAAAATTAACTGTTTAAAACTCAACTCTTGATTTCTACTCCACCCCTACCTCCAATGAATATTGTTCCCAAAGACTTTGACATCTTATAAGTGACACACCATCCATTACCCAGTTGCTCAAGTTCAAAGCTTATGAATCTTTCTTGATTATTTTATTTTTCTCTCATCCAACATCTAACTCAACAGCAATCCCTACACATTTAATTTCAAAATATGCCCTGCATCTGTCGAAGCTACTCTTATCTCTCTCTAGTCTGGACTACTGTCAAAGCTTTTCCCTCTGCTGATGTTCCTTCCTCCTCCACTCCATTCTCCACCAGCAATCAGAGAGATCCTTTAAGAATGTTACCAGTTCATCTCCCTACCTCACTTAAACCCTTCAGGGCCTTCCCATTCGGCATATGATAAAATCCAAAGTCCTCAACACACCTTGCAAGGCCCAGTGTGTACTCAGGCTCCTGTCTCCCTCTCCAACTCCCTTCTTTTACCTAACTCTCCCACTGACCTTTATGTTCCCCAAATGGGACAATCTGTTTCCTAACTCAAGCCCTCTGCAGGGCTGCCCCCTCTGTTAGAGCACTTCCATCGCGTTATCAAAGGGCTAAGCCTCCCGTAATACCCGTATCAGCTCAAATGTCACCTCCCCAGAGAAACCTCCCCGATGGCCTCACTAATGCGCCACTCACTCTACCTTCCCCATTATGCTATGTCACATGAACTCGTTGTATCTTCTGATCGAACTTATGCACTCAGCAAGTTATAGTTTGTCTCCTGTCACTGGAATTTAAGCCCAAAGAGAACAGGGACCTTAAGCCTTAGCTATCATTCTATTCCCTGGGGTTAATCCCTTGGCACATAACATATAATCAAAGATAAAACTGTGAAGTAGGAGTTTTGACAGATAGGAGAAGTAGTGCCTCCCAGTCTCCATAATTCTGTATTTAATGGAAGTATAAATGTAAAAGCCACATTTTAACTTAATAGTTTATGCACAGCTTTATGTGCACATCATTATCTCAAATGCTCCTCCTGTTTCACTCCTGTACATATCTTCACCTTTATGAAAAATATAGATCTCTGGAAGGAATTTTCACATCCAGCAGCTTACATATATTAAATGGTCCCTAATATATAAACAGGTTAAAGGATTCTTTCAGAAAAGCCCTAGAACAAAATTTCCTAAACCTCTGAGGACATTCAGACAACCTAAAAAAAATAATAATCCAAAGAATAACGCTTTTGAAAACACATATACAATTAACAAAATTCTAAAATTTGTAAGTCCTAATTTTTAATTTAGTACAAACATCAGTGGGTGCCTCAATTCAGTAAGCACAATGCTAAAGCCATGTGAAGTGTTTTCATCCATGACTGTGCTCATGGTAGTAAATTATTAAACAGGTTCAATAACTTTAACATTTCAAATCAGTCCCATGTTGATAAGTATAAAGTGTCTCTTTTTCCCTATTAACAGTTAAGTGGCCCATCTGTGGTTTCATCTGCAAGAAGAAAAATATCATAGAAGACTTGACACTTTGCCTTTGATTTTGGAGTAAACATACATTTTCTCCGATATGCGATAAATACCAGAAGAATGGATAACGCAAGCAGAAGGACTGATTTTGGAATTCCTTTCTATTGGGCTTACTTTTCTCATATCAAATGATGTAGAGCTTTCTTGAGTCTTTCCACTAGATTATCCTTTGCCTATTATATAATCTTGCCAGCATCAAAATATTGCATCACAGGGTATAAAAAGTAGGCGGTCTCCATGAAACACTAAAAATTCCCAGAGGCCAAAAATATCAAAACCAGATGCTCTCCTTAGGGTGCAACTTCTGTTTTCTGTGCTTCTTTTATATTATCAGCATAGATTAGCTTGGGATAACCTGGAGCAACAGAACTGTTTCCCAGGTGTTCCTCCAACAAGACAGGTGAGTTGCTTACCATAAATATTAGACGGGAATTTTGCTCAAGTTTCTCACATAGAAGAAACTTCTGCAGAGTTTTATTTCACCACTTAGCTTTTCTACTGTCATTATATAAATAGACATTTGCATATATTTAATTCATTAAAAGAATCTCTGCTTGATTAATTGTTGTACCCTATTTTATTTTTTTCCCTTCAGAGCAGAATGTCTAACTTGTTAAAGAATGAACAAATAGTCGTTAATGCTATTTTTGTGAGCTCCTATTACCAATTTCCTGCGTTGCTGCATCTGACAGTGACTCCCATGAATCTCTCCTTTTCCCCTTGGTCTTGGAGCTATAATTGTTGCTTTCTCTCTAGAGGAGCCAAAATACACATTCACAATATGGCCCTCATTGCAATCTTACAAAATATGTACTGATTTCAAGCACTTTAACTAAAGGACCTATCTGAAAATACTTCAGGCTCATTATAAATATATTTTTTCTGGAATTGATTTTAATTTCTCATTTGAAGGAACCTGGTAAAAGGATCATGGTGAAATGCAGCATCCTGAAATACCTTGCCCTGAAATTTCTCAATAATATCTGAGCATCCTGAGAATTTAAGTCATCAATATGAGACACAATGGTGCAAACCATGGAAGTAATTCTTGAACTTCAATCTGATGGACTCAAATGGCAAACACTTTTGAGGACAGCTCTTTCATGAAACCATCACTCTTCATTTTTTCAACTTTCAAGCAGAAGGTAAGCGTGATTCAATCTTTCACTAATGATTACTGAGAATAAGGTGGTGATAAACCTCTATGTGAGCTGTGACTTCTCCATCAACAGAGACAATGATATCATCTATCACTTAATACAATGGAGGAAAGTGGTGACTGAGAACAATGTAAGGTATGACTTCATCAAGGAAGGGATACCAAAGAAAAACTACACAAGTGACTATTTAATAAAATAGAAAAAAAGCGGGCACACAAAAAAACATATTTTGCTGGCTGGGACAAAAGTGTAGGTAATAATCTTTGATGATGCAAGAGCCTGAGCAGAGCCTGCAGATCTGAACCAAACTGCGCACAGGGTGTGATGTTGTGAGAGTCTCACGTTCTGCTACCTCTACTGGATGCACCCCCCGCTACCCAAAGGTCTTGGGTAACATTTATAATAACATTTACTGCTTGAGTTATTCAGGAATGGCACTGAGAAAGTCTCACTGGCTGGGACTCTTGTTGGGCACTTTATGCCCAATTTGGTTTCCTCAAGAAGCACATGCTGTTGAGATGTCTCTGCGTGGACTCTGACTCTCAGCTCCTATTGAGGTGACGGAAGCTGGGGGAAACAATGAGTCCTGTAACGTGAGCATCCAGGACTGCCTCACCTCGTGCCTTCTGTGAGCGACAAGTAAACTTCTGAAGGAAGTAGGAAGATGACGCTGATAGAAAGAGTATCTGGGGCGATTATCCAACTATGCCAGCAGACAAAGCAAAACATTTCTCTGTTCCATTTGTTCGCCTCAAGGAAGAATGAAGTCTGCTGAGGAGGTAACTCTGGGGATGGCACGGCCGCATTCAACCCTCCCTCCTGCCACCTCAAGCTCCATGGCTTGGTCCGGGTGGCAGCTGGTATCTCTTGCTTAATGCGACTGCATCCAAGTTATCAGAGTTCCATGGCAAGACCGGCGACTGAGCACTTTCTTAACAGGACACCATTTTGGGTTTGACCAACGTCACACTAAAAGAGAACACAACCTTACGTCAACTCAGGCGGTCTGCCTCCAGAGTGCACCCTCTTCTCGGCCCCTCCAACATTGTGTGGAAATAAAGCCAGAGACAGATTCCACACTGCGGCCCCTCACGTGAGTGACCTTCCATAGAACTTCCTGACACCCTCATGGATGACACATTGCTTAACTGTGGCAGTGCATTACCTAATGATCAAATCAGATACCCATTTGGTACCGCCTTATGCTTTCTTCTTTAACCAGTGATGATAAACAACATAGTTAATTTTAAAAAAAGTCCTTCATACCTGGGAAAATCTCCAGCTAGCCTATGCTCAGAGATCATTCCAACAAATCTGCCACAGAACCAACACGAAAGGCAAAAAAGCCACATTTACGTAAAGGCAGAAAAAGCCACACTTACTTACTAGCTGAGTGATCGTGTGTAGGTAATTTGGACAGTTCCTTTATCTGGTTGAAATAGGATAAAGGACTTAGGTCATCGAGTTGATCCAGAAATAAAGAAAGATAATGGCCTCGAAAAGAGGACCCCATCCCGTGATTATGTCGCCTTACATGCCAAACAAAGAACTTGGCAGATGTGATCAAATGAAGGACCCCGAGATGGGGAGATTACCTTGGATTATCCTCATGGAGGGAAACAGTAGGGCTAGAGGGAGAGAAGAAAGCACAACAGACAATCAGAGGGTGAGAGAGAGAGAGAGAGAGAGAGAGAGAGAGAGAGAGAGGGGAGGGGAGGGGAGGGGAGGGGAGAGGAGAGGAGAGGAGAGGAGAGGAGAGGGAGACTAGAAGAGTCTATGCTGCTGAATTTGAAAACAGAACGATGGACTAGGGGTCATGGAATTCAGGCAGGCTCCAGAAACTTGAAAAGGCAAGGAAACAGATTCTCCCTCAAGCCTCTCAAAGGTTAGCTCATGAGCCTGATTTTGGACTTCTAACTTCCAATGATGAGAATAAATGATTGTTCTATTTTAAGCCACTACATGTGTGGTAATTTGTTAGAGCAGCCACAGGAAATGGATACAATATACGTAAAGTACTAAAGAGACTACCTGGTACATTACAAAGAGTCAAAAAAACAAAACAAATAATTCCTTCTTTTCTCCTTTCCCTCATGAAAACGGACCAAATCTAGCAGCCCAAATCTAAAACCACTTCAACAACACTTTTCCTGGCATCTTCAAGGACTTATGTAACACAATCTGCAATGCCCTAATATGACCTGCTATCATACTAGGATAAACATGGATGCGTTCATGATCTACCCAGCCATGAACACAAAAGGACCCGTTACTTATTACACTGAAGTCTGCACAGAGGAAAAACAACTAGTCCCCAAGGAGAGCCAGGAAGCCTACTGGCTCCCTACCCCATCCCCTCCCCGCCGGGGTACAGATCCCGGTTTACCGGGGGCTGTCTGTGCCTGGCTTGACCGGTGCTTTCCACTGGAATGCATAGTCTGTCTTATCCAATCTATAGCATGGTTCCAGATGAAGGGAGGCCACGTAAAAACTCTCTGAATCACATTAGTTTAAAATGAAGACAATATATACATGGAAGAGGGTTTATTTTCTTTCCATTAAAAAAGCAAATCCAGTTTTTATGACTACAGAAGCAAAATTTATTTCCACTGCCCATGCGGTTAGGAGAGAAAGTTCTTGTTTTGCTCTGAATCCAGCTCCCATCAATTCCAGAGAGTCTATTAGAGACTCTGGGGAAAAACACTTGCTGTTTTCTCAGCTTTGATAAAGAACTTTCTATCTCACAGACACAGTGCTCAAGAAACGGCTGTGCCGTTTCTTGCAGGATTGAGACTTAAGACAAAAGTCAAAACTCCCTGAGAAAATACCTTCTAGCCCCAACTGTGGCCTTGATGCTAATGCATTACATCTCCCACCCGGTAAAAGAAATCATAGCTTTTAGTGTTTCTCCGTGAGAGCACTTTCACGGCAAGAATATAACTCTGCGCAGGTCTCTGTAAACATTTTTCATTCTCTCCGTTCCCCAAATCTCACAGCACAAATACTCACTTTATTCAAACATGGTTTTTAGTCTCTAAAAATTCATCTCATTTGCATCTAGGGAAAATACCACAATATCTGAAGAAAAGAAAGCAAAGAGCGGAGCAAGGCTGAAAAGGTTTCAGAATTCCTAGACACCTCCCAACAGCTTCAGCTGCTACAGACCCCGGCAGGGTTGTCAGCGTGGGGCTTGCTGGGCTCACCTGAGTTGGCTTTCCTCTCCATGGAGTAAGGTCAACGTTGGGTGACGCTGTGAAACAGGTTCAGGAACGACTAAGATGGCGGCTGCTCAGCCAAGATGGCGGCTGCGCAGCCTCTCGGAGCATCAGCTCCCTCTGAGGCAACTGCCCATGTAGAATACTAAAATAGATGGCACTTATGGATGCTGAAGCAAATTCTTTTGCTCAGCACACACCCTGGTCCACTGCTGTTTACCATAGTGACTATGGATGAAGCAAAGATGGTCAGGAAGTGACATGTGGAACCCGTGTACCTCAGTTTGGTGTGTGGCTGTACCAGGACCCACTGTCTCAGGGGCCGACCCTCTGTGTGAAGAACACACAGATTGCCACTGGCTAATTTGTATATATTTCCTTATATCTCTCAGATCGTGTGTGCCTGATGTTATTAACTAAGAGAAGTTTTTGTTCCCACTTAATTACAAGCCAGTCTGAAGAAAGAACGAGCATTCATTCTAACTCTAGAAACACATTTTCCAAAGCCCTAACAAGAAAAGTACCACGTTCTGCGCACCAGACCCTGGGAGCAGATTCCCAACTTCAACAGCAAAACACATTTGTGGTATGAGATTATATTTTATTAAACATCTTTACTACAAGGTCTTCTTCTTCTTTCAAAGTGTCCCTCTTCTCTTTACTTATTTTTTAAAAGGTTCCTTTGTAAAACGCTAGTAAATGCCCTTATAATGCCTTATAACACTCTCACAATGGCCCCACCCACAAATTCTCTAGCACACAGGATGCCACCGCTCTAATTCCGGAGCTACTAAGGACACCGTGTGGCATCGGACAAGTTGGAAGCCACTGTGAAAGGCTGACACTGGGTTCTGGTTGCTCAAGGACTCTTGAGAGAAGTATGTAGTGCAGATGAGGTCAGTAGCCTGACTTACTGCTTTTGTCAGAGCTGGTACTATAAATATTAGGTTATATAATCTGTCTACTTGGAATGTCAGTTCCCTCAGCCTTGGTGCGATTTTGAAGTAGATTTTGGAGGTGATGGAACAGAAAGTTAAATATGTCTGTCAGGACCATCCTGATAAAGTCCCTGCTGTTTTTTGAAAAAGGAAGCCATCTATCCTAAGACATCGGGACTCTACAGAGAAAACAGTCATGAACCCTAAGGGCTGCTTGTTGAAACTGTGGAATTTTCTAGAACCCAGATTTAAAATACTACTGGACATAGGTAAATGAAAACATACTGGATAATGGTCCCAAGTTAACAACTGTCTATACTTCTTTAGGTTGAATCCAGAGTTTGATATGCATAGAAATCAAAGAACTAAACATTCGTCCCTAAATACCTTTGCTATACATGCTGTAACAGAAAATGCTTCCTTTTTAAAGATTTATTTATTTGAGAGAGAGAGAGAGAGTGTGTGTGTGTGCAGGGGAGGGAGGGGCAGAGGGAGAGAGAGAGTCTTAAGCAGACTCTGTGTTGAGCACAGAGCCCGATGCGGGGCTCGACCTCACGACACTGAGATCATGACCTGAGCTGAAACCAAGAGTCGGACACTCGACCGACTAAGCCCCCCAGGTGTCCCCACAAGATGCTTTCTAAAAATTAACTATGAGATTTGGTAATAATACCAGTGAGAATGCGAAGTTCACAGCCACACTCCTAGTGCCTGGAATCACTCCTGACAGGCGCTCGCTCAGTCAGTCTTTGTTGAGTGAATGAACTGAAATCCCTGTTTTCAAAAAGGAATTCGATCATTCTTCTTCAGTCTGTACACGAATAAAAGTCTAGCATCAAAGTTTAAAGGATGCTTTGTCGCTGCCACCACCCTGATACGCTTTGGTGAAATTCTGTAGAACGGACGAACTCAGCACAACTGAACAGATAATAATGAAGCATCTTCTATGTGCCAAATGCTGACTGGTACAGCCTAGGCCCCGTGATGAGTGCTCTCAGAGAGGTGGGGTGGGGTATTCACAGAGGGGCCTGCTGCCCGTCACCTTTCTAGGCGGGAGCTGGGTTCCTGGTGACAATACACAAAGCCAGGAATAACAAAGCCAGTCGCGAGCTGTCCCGCCATCGCCTGCCGTCTAGCACGTGAGACGGGGCCCCGTGTGTATTTATGGTTCCCCCTCCAAAGCATATCTGTTTCCTCTGCTCTCCACCATCCTTGACGACACCAGGGCTTGGCTTGCCACATGTCCTCCTTCTCTTCCTCTCACTTTTCCAATGCTTTGCCATAACCCACGTGTGTTTCCATGCACATCGGTCACCACAGGACAGCCCCCGTCACGACAACGAGCTCCCTGCTGGACCCTCCACCCCAGCTCCTATCACCTCCCTCAGGGACGATTCTGGTTACTTCCTGCCATGTGGACAATAGGCGTCGTGGGAAGCACTGTGCGGCACAGAGGGAGGAGGCTCAGATGTTAGCTAGGGCAAACGCTGTAACAGAGCACTGTGCTGTCACCAAAAGCGGGTGTCAACAAAGCGTTATTATTATTATTATTATTATTAATTATTACTATTACTGGAACGTCCCCAGCCACGTGTTGATGGCAGGTGGCGTGGTACTAGCATGTGGGGGGTCCCGGGGTCACTGGGTCTAGGTCTGCTGATGCCATCCCTGAGCATGGGCAAGCAGAGGCTCCAGATTCTTCCTGAGGCCCATGATGAATGAACGGCATGCTCGGTATTAACAGAAAAATGCATTTTACCTGCTGACGCTTTTCAAATTCCAGTTTGATCCGAGACTTGATACAGTTGCACGTGTCCTGATAGGTCTGCTGCAGGGCAAGCTCCATGAGATGCTTGTGGTAGGCTCCCGCCAGGTTCCCACAGATGAAAATGATCACATTAGCCAGGATCTAAGAAGACAGAAAGAGCCACTCAGGAGGGTGAGTGTTGCTAACTCGGGAACACAACAAGCACAGAATGCACATTAGCACCAGCAAGAGATGACTCTGCGGGAAGTCAATTTCATTTGTTTCCAAACTCACATTTTTATTTGCTTAAAAGAAACAGCTATTGCCTTCAGGGATTCGAGCCCCTTCTTGGATCCATGCCCTTTGATGGATGACTCTGCAGTCCCTCGCTTGTCTTGGGGCTGAGCCATGTGATTTGCTGTGGTTAATGCAATGGGCAGGGGGTAAATGAGTGCCAGATCCAGCCCAGACTCAGAAGGCCTGGCATGTTTTTGGGTGGCTCTCCTGTGCTTCATGAGAAAGAACATGCTCTGGCTAGCCCACTGGTCCCAAAAAGATGAAAGACCCACGGAACAGAGCCAACCAGACAGCCCACAGTTTACTCTTGTGTGTCACTGGGATTTTGTGGTTGTTACACAGCATTATTTCAGTAATAGGTGACTGATCCAGGCTGTTCTCACACCAAAACTGTACTCACTGAGTCTGGGTGAGTGATAGCCCCTATTAACATCTGTTTATATAGGAATATGGTAGACTCTCAAACCATATAAATCACTATTCTTTTGACGATAAAAAGTCAGGTCCACAAAAATTTGGGGGGAAGCAGAAAAATTCAAAGAAAAACTAAAAAGAACCTATAATAGTCCTGCCCTGGAAGAACGCCTTGCTCTCCCCATGGCCTCGTCCCCACTCCATGTCCCTCTGCATCCTCCAAACTATTGCCAAACTTTGTTTGGCCAAGACCTCCATCTTGTTCCAATAGAACCGAATTCATTCTGAATGCAGGGTTTTACTTTTTTTTTTTTTTTTTAATTTTATATTAGATCAGATTTTTTTCAGGTCATAAACATTCTATGCCAACAGAATTCTGAATGCTTGGGTAACATTCGCTTCTATGACTGCGCAATAATTCAGTTTTATTCATACTATTCGACACTTACTTTATTAATATTCCTTGCACTGGCATACTGCAACAGTGATCACCGTGACATTAACGCTTTGGCTTCATGCTCCATCTTCTCCTTAGGTCGATTAGCGAAACACACTGAGTCAAAAGCCATGACTATTTTTAAGTTCTCGTTACATATTGGGAAATGGCTCCAAGGAAACACTCCATTTATACTCTCACCCACAGCCGGGGGCATTGTCTTTTCAGTGTGTCCTCTTGCCCAGCACACTATTCACACAGAGCAAGCGGCAGTGATGTATAGAACGGATGTGTATGGATTTCACTCTTATGTGTTCAGGGAAAGACTTGCAGTATAGAGGGTGGGTGGCTGCACCTGGATAAAGCGCCCCATCACCCCCTCCTCCACATGACCTCATGTCTCACCAAATAGGGCGCTAATGGCTTTTACAACGAAGGCAGGACATCAGCTTCCAGAAGCCCTGCATTCTTCCCTGAGAACCTCCCACTAACATCAGCTTGTTGCTGCTCCTGACTACCTGATTGGAGAGGCTGGGAGAAGGATCTGGACCCCACGAGCCAAGCTTTTGCTCCTCTCAGTGGGGCCCTCCCTCATCCCCTCTGTTCTCAGCCAGCTGAGCCTATGGACCCTCACACCCCAGTGCTGGGAGCAGGAGGAGGTGGGGTGATCCAGGGGAACGGTGTCACGTCCATGTGGCTCAGAGCCAAGCCACATCTCCCAACAGCTGTAACGGTAGCAAAGGGCATATCCTCGTCCCCATCCACCTGCTGGCTTTGCCTCACTCTCAGTAGGTTCTGAATACAGGTGGAAAACAGGGCTCCTCGAGCCCTGGGAAACCCATTTTGGGGACGGAGGGCAAAGCAGGACAGTGGTAGACATGGGAAGGGTGATATGATGAGCTTCCCTCTGTGAATAAACAGACATTCCACAGAAGTGGGGGAAGGGCTGCTCATACCAGAAGGGCCTTCCAGTTGTCCATCAAGCCCACAGATCCTGGAGGCGGAGAGCTCCTACAGCTCGCCCTTGCTCTCACAGCAGCCCCCGAAAATGTCCTTTTAGGCAACCCCATCCTCCTCCCGTAGAACTGATGATTCAAGTATTAACCCTGGACACTGCTGTCTGTCTGATGCACACACAGGGGATGTGCATATGTGATATGTTTGTCATGTGCGCACGCAGTATCCGTGTACGAAGTGTGTGTCATGTGTGATCTGTTCGCGTGATACATGCATGTGACACACACGTACCTCTGATACGTCTCTGGGTGCCGTGTGGGATGGACTGTGTCTATGGTATGTGGTTTGTGTGATGTCTGTGGACACGCTACGCATGTCACTCTACATGTCACGTGTGGCTCTGCGTGACATGTGCGTGTGCCGTGCACGTCTCTGGTGTGACAAATGACGTGCATGTATGGCACGCCCGTGATCTGAGTGGGAGGCATGTGTGCTGGTGCTGTGTAAGTGTGAGCACCAGCCCAGAGGGTGGGAGCAGCAAACATTTCTAACTGCAGAGGGCTCCCGTTCTGCCCCTAGCCATGCTTGCACCCATCACCTCTGTGAAGGTCAGTTACGTGAGCACAGGGGTTCGCTTGTGAAATCCTGGCTCCCACCGGAGAAGGAGGCCTCCTCTAGCTGAGGGGATCAATTTCAGTGTCCTGCCCTCCGGCGCACTGTTAATTCGGCCCTGCCTTACTCTGCTTCTGCAAAATGACCGTCTACTTCGCTAGATTCTCCCAACTTCGTCACTGCTGGATTTGCTTTGAAGGCCGGTGCACCAAAGAATGCAGACAATGAGGAAAGCCAACACAAACCAGACTGCTCAGAATTCGAAAATGCTATCTCTTTCCTTATTAGGTACAGCTGAAACAATAACTTAAGTGATTATCTAGGGGAGATTTTTTTCTCCTTAAAAAAATGCCTTCAAAGCAGAAATGTCAACATTTTAGGAGGCGGGTTCCTCCAAAATGAGAACCAAACATAAGCAACAGAGCCCAATGACGCCATCAGCTGTCCCCGGGAGCCCCCTCAGCAGGGTGCGGGAACGGACCCCTTCTCTGCAAACCCAAAGCCACCCACTTGGACGGTGAGTCCTGCCTTCTGTTGAGGATCCCCGTTATCTCCTCTGAATCCCCCTGGGCCCCAGAGTGGGGCAGGTGTGCTGTGGCCCCATGGATGGGCTGCCCCACCCCGCAGTCCTGCTGTCGGGGCACCTGTGGTCTCTGCCAACCCCCCCCGCACCTGATGGCGGAGGTTGTGCGGCCCCCCCGGGGGGATGCAACCAGTCGACCCCAAGTTCTCAGCTCCCACTTGAGCCACCAATTCAGTGGCGTCCATTGCGCACAGGCAGCTGCGTGGGGCCCCTTTCGCAGCAGAACCACGGGCCCCGAGTGTCACAGCTCTTTATGACTGTAGTCACTTCTTCCCACTCACAGGGATGGCGAGGTCAACAGGCCGCCTCGCCCATCCGGGAACAACCAGGACACCTGCTGCACTCCAGCACTACCTCCCTGAGCAACTGTCACTGGGCCGCGCCACCTCCTCCTCCAGCTCAGGCCAGCATTCGAGTGGTCACGTCTGGACCACACTCGCAGGCTAAAGCCGGGGTCTCCTGCAGGCTCACTGGGCCCTTGCCCATTGCAGGTGTGCACCAGGCAAACGCTTCCTGTCTACTAGGAAGCGCCCCCCCCATACTATAAGGGGAGCCTGTTGGTCCGAGGACAGAGGGGGCTCCTGAAAGACCAGTGTGGCTTCCTCGGTCTCGGCCTGACACTGCGTGTTGGCAAATCTGCACTGTCCCAGAACCGAAGGAAAAGCCAGCTTGTGGGTCATTCCGGATGTTGCACTGCTTCAAATGACATGGAATTGCAACACTTCCTGGCTACGGACAGGTGGAGAGAATGTATTCACCAACTTTTATTTGGATATGCAAAGGGAAATGCTTAAGAAATAATAACTAATAAATAAAAAACTAAGAGTTTTAATGTCAAGTCAAATATGGTATATTTTTTTCTGATGGAAAAAATTAATTAAATTTTCTGATACCTGGTTTCATCCCGAAATACGGTACTCTTTAAGATCAATAGAACTGGCCCCAGCATTTTAATAACTACAGAAATTGGGGCGCCTGGGTGGCTCAGATGGTTAAGCGTCTGCCTTTGGCTCAGATCATGATCCCAGGGTCCTGGGATCGAGCCCCACATCGGGCTCCTGGCTCAGCGAGGAGCCTGCTTCTCCCTCTCCCTCTGCCTCTCTCCCTGCTCATGCTTTCTCTCTCTCTCTCTCTCTCTCTCTATCTCTGTGTCTCAAATGAATAAATCTTAAAAAAAAATAACTACGGAAATTTACAAATGTGATTGATGTCCTAAAGCACCTTTCTTGCAAAAGGGTGCATTCACATAATGATTTTGTATAAAACCCAGGGCACCAAGGAAGTGATTCAGTTAAAATGGTCTTTTCAAAAACAATATCACAGCATTTTATTTTCCAGAAAACTGTTAGGCAGAACACATGATGAAAAACCCCATTTTCAACAACGTTGGATTTGTTTTATAACATCAAACCATCGTGATGCCTTCTTTTATCTCGTTGTTCCATTTAGCTACTTTTGCATCTGTCAGAGAACAGGAGAGGGAACATGGCCTCCCACGAGATGTCTTGGAAGAAAACAATTTGTTGAGGGTGAAAACATCAGCGAACAGTTTACCCTGAAAGGTCAAACCGGGCCTTGAAGGATCCGGGATGAGTGCAAGCCGTGTGCCGACAAGACGGTCAGCCCGGCCGCTCCCCACCCCCCACCCGCGCCTTATGTAAGTGGGGTCATCCAGCAACGCTTCTCAGAGATTCTCAGAACTGATAAATCCAAACACACACACCTTGCATCTTTTCATCCTCGCGAAAGCCCAGAAGATAAAACCACCAGGAGGATGGACAAGTTTTATTACTTCATTTTATAGGCAAAGAAACAGTCTAAAAAGTTAAGAGATTGGAGGGCAGGTCCCCATGCAGGCGAGGCTCTCAGGATTATTCCTGTCCCATCCCACACTGCCCCAGTTCATATAGGTCAGGCAGGTTTGTCCAGCGTGATCCGACCCTCTGCTAGGGCGTGGGGAAGGAATTTCCAGGGAATTTCTTAAGAGACGTGTTATACTGTAAGAAGCTCATAGTTTTTTTTTTTTTTTTTCCCTTTATAAAGCGTCTGTATCCTATGCTATAAAGCACTTTGATCATTTAAGTTATTCTAAGTGGCTGTGTTTTGGAGGCCACCTGTCCATGGAGCTTTTAACTGGGGATGATGGCGTGTCTGTGTACGTTCAAAGGAAAGTAACACCGGGGGGGAGGGGGGGCGGTCTGCTGCTTCTAATGGATCATGTGACCAAGAGCAAAGGACCTGAGTGTTATCTCACTTGAAAGGAGAACATTCAAGTGTGTGAGTCCTTAAACATCTGAAAAATTACCATGTGGCTTAGGTGACCACTCAGAAACTTTGCAACTCTGAGATTTTATGCGTTTTAAAGAGTTCAATCTTCCTGCTCTTAATCTTAGGGTAGGGGCTGCAAACTACAATGCCCACACAGGACAGCAGATGTACACGTGTGCTTAGGGCAGGCTCCTAGGAACAAGAGGAACAGCATCACTTAAGGACATCATTTCACCATGAATTAACAGTGCAGGGTCGAAGGAGAAAAGACACTATTGCACTTGAAATCGGTCAGCAGTTTAAGAAAGAGCAGATCATCAATATGCAAAAACACCAATTATAAGTCAAAAGAAAATAAAAGGAATACAAGAACGTGATGAAAAGAGCTGCAAATGAATATTCAGCAAGCTTGCTGCATCTCATAAGCATCAAATTTGTCTTAAATAAAACAATGCTCTTGCTCGGGAGAGAAAATGATCGGGTAGAATTTCCCTTAACAGAGCTCTCAAACAGGCTGCAGAGACTCCAAACGCCAGCCCCTTAGCCTTCCTTGCGACTCCCAAAGAATTAAATTTGCTATATGCCCTGGCCAGAGGATTTCTGCTTTTTATCATTTAGCGCAGACCAGAAATATTGTGCTTTGGATAATACCATCCAGTGATCTTTAGGTCATGCGTTAGAATTCTCTAATTCAAAATCTTTCCAAATGAATAGGAGTAGAGTCAGAAAGTCTGGTGGGCTGAATGTGCGTGTCCCCCTCCAAATTCATAGGTGGAAGCCCTCACCCCCAATGTGATGGCATTTGGAGGTGGGGCCTATGGGAGAAATCTGGGTGTAGATGAGATCATGAGGATGGGGCTCCCCTGACGGGATTAGTGTCTTTACAAAGAGAGGAAGAGACCAGAGCCCTCTCTCTCCACCATGTGAAGACACAGGTAGAAGGGGCCATCCGTAAGCCAGGAGAACTCTCACCAGGAGGTGACTCCTCAGGCACCTTGATCTGGGATGCCCCAGCCTCCAAAACTGAGAAATCAATGTCTAGTCTGAGCCACCCAGGTGGCGGTGTTATGTCATGACTGCCCAAGCACACTAAGACAGAAAGGTGTAATGAAAATCAAGAGACCTAGCACCTCAACAAGGGGTGTTATAGGGCTCTAAGTTCAAGACTGGAATTGAAAATCAGGAGGCGATTTGATGCAATTTGATTTCCTATGGAAATGGCCACTGAAAACAGACAGTAACGTTGGTTGTGACTTTTACAGTCCTTATTCTCTTTTATATTACATCTGTTATTATTAAGTCTTTTTGAATAGCATGCATCGGGTTATTCTTCCAGCCACATGTGGGTTGAAGGATACAGAATCTCATACGTAGATGGGGCTTAAGTCCAGTATCACAGGTAGGTAAGACAGAGGGGACGCTTGAGACCCTCGTTCATCTCAGAAGTATACCATCAGCTCATCAAAAGCCAAAAGGAAGAGATGAGCCTAGAAAATACTCAAGACCTTGATAGAAAGTTCCTCCCACAATGCAAGTCATTGAGAACGTGGCTTCCCAAGAAGGGAAAGCTGACTTAACCAAGCAGAAAACCAAAGTTGTGCTTCTGAGCTCAGCGTCTACAGAGCTGAAATAGATGGGGATGAGGTTGGCTTGATGAACAGTTGAGAATAACAAAAAAGAGACAAAACACAGAGTTTCCAATTTTCTGAACTCTGTGGGAGAAGACTACACCAGCCTCCTCCACGGAGATTGGTAACTCACTCTCCTTTCTGCAGAGGAGGGCACTGTCACACTGCTTATTCTCTTCTCTGTCTTTGACATGGAACAATCGTAGCATTCGGGGCTTAGCTCCTCTCCACGAAGGCAAGAGAGGAGACCAAACAAGTAAGTTGTATGGGCAGGAGGGAGCCACGTTACTACTATAACTCACATTGCACATTTCTCTGGCTTCCAGAGTGGGGCCCCTAGTTTCCTTTGTATTGTGACCAATTCTGCAGGCCATTTCTCCAGAGCAATGCTATCAGACATTTCTCTCCCCACTCCCTTCACTTTCAACAGAGCTCCAAGTCCAATTCCGAGAGCACCTGATGACAAAGCTCATCTCTGTCTGGTCCTGACCCTGTCTCCTGCCACCCAGCCTGCTGGTACAGTGACACTGGGCTGATTACACCTGACATTTTGTTAATCACCCAATCAATGATTAACCGAACTTTATATCGTGGCTAATACCCCATAGAAATCATTATCACCATGGTCTTTAGGAGTCCAAAGTGTCAGAACGTTAATTATCCCAAAGAGATTCCACTCTGCTTTCAGAAACTCAAGGGACCAGATGGTCCTGGATGGTCCAAGTGGCTATTAATTACAGGTCTCCGAATCTTCCCAAACTCTCTCTCCCATATGTAATGACACATGCACACACAACAGAACACATTTTAAGTGATATGTCTCAGTGTTTTTCACAACTTTAGAAATATGTAATTATATACTAAGTAAACTCAAATTTTACTAATCTTAAATCAGTTTTCCTAAGGCTCTGCACCAAGCAATATACAACAATTTGCTTAATTCTGGCGATTTCTGTGAACTTAAATGTGAAAAAAAAGAAAGAAAATTTCACACACTTTAGAGTGTCATTAATTTAGATCCTCTAATTAATCTGAAACAATGAAATCTAGCTTCATTTAAACACCATACAAAATTCTCTTCATTCATCACCACTTTATGGGCAACATGTTTGATCTGTACCCACTCATTAAAAAGTTTAAAAGCCAACAGGTATTCAAATTCAAATAACAAATATGGCCAAGGCTATCAGGCCCTTCAGTCTGTGCGGCTTCATTCAAGATGAAATGATAATTCTGTTTCATGGTGCACGTGTGAGATAAAGATTTCCTTTCAAGGAACACAGTGCACCAGAAGGGAGGCATGCCTTTTGTGGATTCGTGGGGTATTTTTGCATTGATGGTCTGTGACATGCTCCAATCCTATTATAACCTATACAATAGTAGGTAAATTTAGAATTTTTTTAAAAAGATTTTATTTATTTGAGAGAAAGAGAATGAGAGAGAGAGAGCACGAGAGGGAAGAGGGTCAGAGGGAGAAGCAGACTCCCCGCCGAGCAAAGAGCCCAATGTCGGACTCGATCCCGGGACTCCGGGATCATGACCTGAGCCGAAGGCAGTCGCTTAACGAACTGAGCCACCCAGGCGCCCCTAATAGAATTAAACAAACTAAGCACAGTGCATCCTCTGACTATGATTGAATAAGAGGACACTTTATGAAGATAAACAGACCTGAATGGAGATATCAAAAGTAACATGACAACAGCGGGACAACTCCCTAGGGAAGAGGCATAGCAACACAGGAACGGCATGGCCGATCTTGGGCGTGAACTTAAACGTGACATTAAGCGAGTGCGTTCACAGAGAGGCAACAGATTGCAAACTCCCGCGAAAACAAGACTCCAAATACAGGAGAAACACAATGAGCACTGTGATTCAGAAGGTCTACTTTTGAATTGGAATGCCCTTTTTAGTAAGGGCAAAAAATGTTCCACAAAGTCACACTGTAATTAAAAAAAGATAAATCACTGCCTGGATGCATAAACTGAAACCTCTTGTGAATAGGAAAACAAAAAATGCCCTATTACCAGCTAAACTTTAGATGTTTCCTTAATGATACCAATTATGGGAGGTGAGAACTGTTAGCAGCTTCCCCTTTAATAGAATAAAAGGCCGATATGAACTTAAAGACAGTCTCTCCCCAGAGTGTTCTCCCCTCTCCTACTCTTTAGGAAGTGATGTAATGAACATCTTGTCTCAGCTCATATTAAACCATCACCAGCTGTGTGTGGCATTTCTACAAAAGACTGACCAGCCCCAAATGTTGAAGGAATGCATGTTTTAACGCTTCAGTGGACTCTCTGATAATTTCTAAATGATCTGTCTTTAAAACTCAGTATCGTGTTGGTATGAACGGAATTGTAACCCCACCAAATTCAATTCCAGCCTGAACACTGTGTTCTGTAAGAATGCAAAGACACGTTTTTAATGCCGTTGACACCAGATCTTGATTTCTGGTCATTTTCAACCAGAGACTATACATTCGTTTGGCCCAAATCACCAAGAAGCATCTTTTGTTTTCCCAAACGACCCCGAGTACAGCAGTTATCCCAGGCGGCAGCATTCAAGGACCATAATCAAAAAGAGTGGACTTCGCTAAATGTGTGGTAGTCAGTTGGCGTGCCATGACGAAACATCCCAGATCGGGTGGCTGAAACAACAGACGTCGATGTTCCCATGGCTCTGGAGGCTGGAAGTCAGATCAAGGTGTCGCAGGTTTGGTTTCCCCCAAGGCCTCTCCCTGGCTTAGAAAGGGTCTTTGTGTTTCATTCTAGCTGTGTCCCTGCACAATCTTTTTTCTGTGTGAGCTTCTCCATACGTGGCCCTGGGTCTCCTTGTGGGTCCTAATCTCTTCTTCCTATAGGGTTGCGGGCAGCTCGCGCTAGAGCCCACCCAAATAACCTCCTATTAACTTTATCACCTTCACATGCCCTGTCTTCACAAGCAGTCACATTTGGAGGTCCTGGAGGTGGGGGCTTCAGCATACTAATTATTTTGTGGGCAGGGGAGGCACCACTCAGTCCATAATAACAGGATGTTGAGTTTTAAAAATACATTATTTATAAATTGCCAGAGAAGCCACTGAAACGTTAAAATGTGCATTCCTTAGACATTTGGGGCTGGTCGTTCTTTTGTAGAAATGCCACACACAGTGGATGATGGTTTAACAGGAACGGAGATGAGACATTCATTACATCCCTTCATCCAACCAACGTTGTCGAGGATTCATTTATGATCAACTAAACGTTGTACCTCCTCCCCATGAAATCAACGTTATTGGAATAAATGCAATAAAACGAACCAATCATAAAAGTTAACAAAGCAAGCAAACAAACACAGGTGACGCAAAGCAAGCCTGTCATGACGGGACAGTGAGTCTGCGGCTATAGGTGCTAGGCTCTGGGGGGATCCTGGATGCTGCCATCATGGGTGCTCACAGCTAGCTGTCTTTATGAGAGAAGGGTGCTGTGGTTGAAGCAAGACTTATGGTAAGTGGAGCATACTTCTTCCAACATTATTACAAAATTTTCCTTGCAAAAAATTAAGCCACTAAAACCACAAAGGCAGAGGTTCCCAAATGTCCCTGTTTCAGAATGCTCGTAGTGTCTCATGAATTTTTCATAGCATTTCTAGGGCAAAGGAAATACCCCAAAGTCTTGTTTATTAAGTAGTAATGTCCAGAAAAGTTAAGTATTATGACCTGACAACCTAGTAGTTGTTGGGGAAAAAAACCCAACATATATATTGAAACAAAATGTACTATTTTTGTTTCATTCTTATAAGATCCAGGGACTTAAGATGGGCCCTCAGGAGCACTGCATAACTTCACAACTGTTGGATTCCAATTCAGCACTGCCACTCATAATTCCTGCTCTGTCTTCACTTCTTGAATTTTTGAAAATTTAAAATATCATGAGGTGCCCCCCCAGGGGTGCCTTGGAACACAGTTTGGGAAACCCCACCACTAATGGACTACAGTTCTGACAAAATAAGTAATTAACAGAATTGAAAGTGTTACTAAAATCATGATGGGGCATGCGACGTATTTTCTCCTTCGTAAACTCTGAAAAGGTATACTTGATTAGACCAAAAATCTATGAGACTTGTTGGCAGCTTACACAAAGGTGGTTGCTTCTCCTAAATAAGCCCAGCCTGAAGGTATTATTGTGCAGGTTTTTAGAAGGTCCAGCTCAGAGTAGCTAACCTTGATGAGCCCGATGAGCCAGGTCTCACCCAGAAAAGAGGGGGAAAGTCTCCTAAAGTGACAATTTACAATGGTTTCCAGATGGCAAGCTGCACATGCACTTTCTCAGCTTGTAAGAAAAGTAAGCGAGAAAGCCCCGACCTTCATCTGGGACTGTCATGATCATATTTTAAAACGGCGGTGTTTCCAAGTCTAAGTGCATTTCTGGGATGAATTAACTTGCTTCCTGATGGTGTGAAGAAGTACTGCAAGCCAGGGAGGAAAGAGAAATCCATCCAGGGCTACCAGAACTCCAAAGAACAAGTATAAAAAGTTAAGAATCTTCACTTCCATTTTCCAGTGGGCACATTACATAAATAAACTTGCCCAGCCCATTGAAAAATCAAGAGTAAAATGATTTGATGACTAGTCCCCAGGTATTCAGAATAAAGAGTGGAAATCCTAGCTGATAAGTCATGATGTTCCCTTTATTTTGTATCACATATAAATCAGGCCTTAACCAATTAGAGCAATATTTACCACCTCACAATTTATTTTAACTATTTGAGAAACACGGCAATGCCTTTCTTTATGATTGAATACTACTACGTAGGGAATGAAATTACATAGAGCAGCACCAAAGTTGACTGAATGTTTAAGAGACAGACAGAATAGCCTGAGAAATGGTCTCTACACAAGAAAGGAGAAGAGGTGGGCCGTGCAGGCTCCCCGTGGTCAGGTGGTCCCGAAGGCTGCCTTCCTCCTCTCCCACACCTGCTGTGCTTGCTAGGGGCACACTTCTCACAGCTCAAGGACTTCCACAGGCATTGCTCTGAAAGACGCCGATGAGAAAACAAAACAAAACAAAACACGTGCCCAGCATCAGAACCACACGGCTCCAAAATGGGTGCAACAATTTGATTTTAAGAATCTGCATTAAGAAATTGCTTTGCTTAGAAGAAATTTGACAACCAAATTCCACAAGATGGAAGAAAAACAGTTTTTAACCTCCATGCTCAAGAGAACTGCACAAACCTGGACCATCACCCCGGGTTATCAAGTGTCCCCAGGCAACGGGGATTCTGGGCTCTGGTTCATTCCTGACTTTCTCCCACCAGCAAGCCAGGCTGCTCCTAACCACGCAGTACCCTCCCCTTACCACTCAAAACCCTTCCTTCTCCATTTCTCCTTTTTCCTTTGTGACCAACTCTTAAAAGCTTGTCTACTTGAGCTCTTTCTACTACTTTGATCCCTGACTCCCCATATTCCATTTCAAACTAGGCAGCAGTCCCAAGACACCACCGGAAGTACCCCCGTCAAAGCCACTGGCCACCTTCCATTCCCCTCCTCACTCCCTCACATGATTCCTGAGGAGCACCTCAGCGGCCGGCCCCTGGCCACCTCCCGCTGCCCAGAACCCCCACCTCCCTCAGCTTCTGGGGCTCCGTGTTCCCTGGGGTCCACCTGTCCCACGGACTTCCCCGTTCTGACTCCAACGTTCCACTCTCCGGGGCTCCGTGTGCGCCCCCGATTTCTCCCTCCAAGGGTCATCTGTGCACCTGACTTCTTCAACACCAGTTCCCAAAGGCAGATCTCTAGCCCAGATCAGGCTTCTGACATCTGCACTGTAATGTGTGCCTGAAACTCCGTCTACACCCTGTCCCAGGGCACCTTCAACTTCACCTGCTAAGCCCCAACTCCCCTCTAGGCACCACGCCCTGCTTTGGGGTCCTCCAACTTGCTCATCACTGCAGGCCAGAGGCCTTTGCACACACCGTTCTCTGGGCCCGGGGAGCCCCTTCCTGCCCCTCTTCCCTAGTGGGGCTGTTCTTCTCCTCCCTGGCTTGTAGGTCGGCCCCTCCCCAGCATGCTCCCCGAAGGCCTCTCTGTCACTCACCAGCATTGCACCCAGTTATCTCCTCCAAGATTACTTGCCCCCAAAACATAGTCATTTGTATTTGTTCATCTGCTTATTGCCTGTCTCTCTGGCTGGACTCTGTTCCAGGATAGCAAGGATCCCATATATTCTAGGCCCTTTTGCATATATTGGTTAGTTCCTAAAGGGTCTATCCTCAAGTGCATTTGGTAAATATTCTTTTTGCATGAATTAATATAATCCCTTATATCCATATGATTCATGACATCAGAATTGGAGAGAACCTAATTCATATATGGAATAAAAACATATTCCTTCATTTAACAGGTATTATTGAGGGCCTACTATGTGCCAGGAACTGTTCAAGATGCAGGGACTATAATTTTGAGATTAAAGACAAAAATCCTTGCTTGTCCTCATGAAGCTTACATTTAAATATGATTTTTTGACCTTAGATCAATCCACGCTTCTTTTTCTGCATTTTATATTTGGAAATAAAGCTTCATAGTTGTTTTGTAAGATGTTTTCTTTAATATCAGGGTTATGCTTTGTCCTTGCAGTAAATCCATGCAAACGATACCTAGAACAGACATGAGGAATTTGGACCCCGAATGGTCCTATCAAAGTTATCCTGAAAAAAAAAATGCAGACGTGTTTTGTCACCTGAAAGAGAATGACACTCTCCTAGGCTGGCCAGATTTGACTCTGATCTGTTGGGTAAACTAAAACATCTAAAGAAAAGATGTCTGTTAAAAAGGGGGGGGGGGTGAGTAGGTGGTGCAGATTTTAATTCTGGAAGCAGAGAAAAAGGCCAGTTGTTGGGCGCCTGGGTGGCTCAGTTGGTTAAGCGACTGCCTTCAGCTCAGGTCATGATCCTGGAGTCCCGGGATCGAGTCCCGCATCGGGCTCCCTGGAGTCTGCTTCTCCCTCTGACCCTCTTCCCTCTCGTGTTCTCTATCTCTCATGCTCTCTCTCTCTCAAATAAATAAATAAAATCTTTAAAAAAAAAAAAGAGGGGGGTGAGTAGGTGGTGAAGATTTTAATTCTGGAAGCACAGAAAAAGGCCAGTTTCTGATGAAAATGGTGCCATCCAGAGCAGATGGCATTTCGTCAGCTGATTCTAGTACCTTCCCACCTGGCTGGTGCATCCCCCCAGCAGAGGTGCATACTTAAGGCTTTCAGAAGCTGATGTCTCAAACCACATTCTCACTGGGGGCTGTATCACCCCCCAGAAGGCAAGCATCACTTCTTGGGGAAAGTGATTTCCCCAAGAATTATTATTTTTTTTTTTTTTAGAGAGAGAGAGAGAGCATGGGGGCAGAGGGAGAAAGGGCAGAAGGAGAGGGAGAGAGAAACTTAACACGCTCCATGCCCAATGCAGGGCCTGATGTGGGGCTCAATCTCACAACCCTGAGATCACAACCCGCGTGGAAATCAAGAGTCGGATGCATAACCGACTGAGCCACCCAGGTGCCCCAAGAAAATTACTTTTTGAATGTATAATGCACAGGCATGCATACATCACTTAAATAAATATGCAATATTCCTGTGGTACTAAAATTCCATGGGGGGGGTTAGTTAGGAAAAAAAATATCTAATGGCTCTTTAGGAGAGGACTAATGGAGAATAGTCAAGAGACATTGCCTCAAACATCATCTGTGCTGTCTCCACGCTCATGGGGAGCTCTGGAAAAGGAGGTTTCTTGGCACAGAAATGGTAAGGGATAATTTCATAAACTATCTGATCTACTGACCGTCATAATCCTCATGATAAATTAGTACATTGAATATCATTGTTTTTCACTTTTGTTAGAGCAAGTCAGCCTCCCAAGTTTGGTGAAGTTTGGTTTACTAACAAGATTTCACTTTGGAACTCTCCAGACTGAAGGCCACTCCCTGTAGGAGTGAAAGCTCCCAGGTGGACAGACGCTACCTGTGTAGACTGGCTTCCCCGGGAGACCCATCTTCTGATGGATGACATCATTCTTCAAATTAAGACCAATTTATCTCTAACTCCATCAGGCACAGATTTAAATATACCCTTCTTAATCTATGTATATTTCCCATTTGGTATTGCAAATAAATCCCGCCCAATTCTGCGAGTGACTTTTGCCATCTTTCATAGCTACAATGAATCTAATGAAAACACCATGATCGCATACAAATGCAAATTCCACGCACAAACTGGGCTCCATTCAGGGAACTGAAGACTCACATCTTAAAGCGCACTGCAATTGTAATTGCCATACAAATACCTCCTCTGATTTGTGTTTAGGAATAGAAAAGGCAAGATAAGGCTTCACCAAGGTGCTTTCCTCCCAAGAGCTCCTAGCAGCAAGGTCCCAAAACGGGCTGTGCCTTAGAGCCACCTGGCAGTTTAAAAAGATATATACGTGCCCAGGATCCATGCCTGGAGAGTCAGCAGGCTATTATTCTTTTAACATAAATCTCCCCGGACTTATGCACTGGGAAGGGAGAAACTAATGTCAGATATGAAGTAGAGGAGGAGCCTTGAATACCGCCAGAACAAAGAAACAATTCAGGTGCAGAGGAGCTGAGGATTTCATCATGGATGGGATGAATAATGGTTCATGTTAATGAGGATGCACTTCCTCCAAGGAGGTGGGCTTTGCCATTCAAAGGAAAAATGTGAGACGTAGTGTGATTATTTAGACCAAAGGAAAGACATCCTTCAGCTCATTTAGGAGGACCCTGCATTGATCGGAGTAGGGAAATGAAGGCTGGGGTCCAGAGAGCCGAAGAACCTAAGCCTAGGTACAGCTGAGGCTGAGCACTGGGGGTAAGGGCGGGGGAGGGGTGGAAGACAGTATGCGGGGACTGTGACATCAGAGAAATATTCTCAGGAGGATTGGCTTCCCTGTAACTTCCAAAGGAATACTTTCAAATTCACTCTTTCAGGATTACAGAGCCCCTAGCCATAATGTACCCCTAAGTATTGTTTTGAAAGCAAAGAACAAACATTCAGCAGTTTCTAAGACAAATGGAGAACAGAAATCATCACATTAAAACCAGTTAATAAACCAGCATTCCGAACTTCTACGTCATTCTCTTGTTCTTTTGTTACAGCAAGTCAGCATCCCAAGTCTGAGAGTGTTTGGATAGCAGAGCTGATAAGGCCGGATTCATAAGGGGATTTTACCTCACAGCCGGCAAAAATGTAATCTTGCCCTTTGCATCAAGATGGATGGGCCAAGGGGGCATTGTGCTAAATGGAGTAAGTCAGACAGAGAAAGACAAATATCACATGATTTCACTTATATGTAGAATCTAAAAGCAAGATAAGCAAACAAAGGAAAAAACAGACATTTAAATACAGATCACAAACTGACAGTTGCCAGACAGGAGACGGGGAGGGAGGACAGGCAATGTATAGAATACGTGAGTCACGTACGCAAGGGTCGGCTCAACACGTTGTACACCTGAAGCTGATATAACATTATATGTCAACTCTACTTCAATCATAAATTTTAAAAAATGCTCCCAGGTGGAAACTTCGCTAATAAAAAAAAAATGTTGTATTTAAATGATCACTGGGTGCCTGGGTGGCTCAGGCGGTTAGGCGTCCGACTCTTGATTTTGGCTCAGGTCATAATCTCGGGGTCATGGGACTGGCCGAGTCAGACCCCGTGCTCAGCAGGGAGTCTGCGGGAGATCCTCTCTCCTTCTCCCTCTGCCCTCCCCCCATTCCCACAGCCATGCTCTCGCTCGCTCTAAATAAACAAAATCTTAAAAAATAATTAAAAAAATAAAAACTAAATGATCATTGACCGAATTTAGATTGAAATGTAAAACTGTCTTTTATAAATAACAATATTTTAAATTGCATTAAATCATGTAAATAAATAATATACTCAACTGTATTAAATTTTGCATTGATGACTGATGAATGAACTCATGCACATGATTATTCTTTGCAGAATTCATTTTTTCCAGGGCTCTCCCTCATCCCCCCGCCTGCTCTCTGCATCACCATTAGGTTCAGGCCCGCTGGGGAACAGCTGAAAAGGAGAGAGTTGTGAGTGAATTGCCCCTGTCATGTCATGCCATGACAGCAGGGGCTATCCCAGAAGCACCTACGATGTTCTCCTCCACAGGCTGTAGTAATGCCCCTAAGAACCCATCTGTGGCCACACCCATAAACACGGCGCATGCTCAGCCTGAGTCACAGCCTTCCTCCGGTTTACCAAGAGCTGCAAAATGACTGCACCGGGGCTTTCTGTCAAAGGAGGTGGCCACGGCCCCACATTTGAAATAGCATTCACCTGCATATTTAAAGGAAAAAATCCTGCAGTCTGGTAGTTTATGTACTTTGCAGTAATTACTGCCCACTAAATTAATAGCTATTCCTATCAATCCTGGCATCAGGCAAGATGGCAACATCAGGTGGTATGGTGAGGACCTCCAAGAACCAGGACAGGCCGGGTTACACAAGCACTCAGAGGGAGTAGCTAGGTAACACCTTCCCCAGCCCTTTTCTCTGGGTACCTACAGAGGCTGGAAACCCACACACTCGCTTCCCCATCTTCCTGCATAGCTGGGCATGGAACTAGATGTGAATCCAGTCAGCTTTAGAGAAGGAAGGCTCTCCATGTTGGCTTTCAATTTCCCACTAAAAGGGAACAGACGCAATTCATGGGAAATGTTCACTTTCCTACTCTTACTTGCTTTGAATGCAGATGAAATGGCTGGATCTGCAGCAACCTCCATATGACCGTGAGAGAAAAGCCAATGGACTCTGGAAACATCAGTCCTGATTTCACTGATCTGCTGGACCAAGGTCAATGGCCCCTCCACCTTTGGATTTCTTTTTACTGGAGGCAAGTAAATTTCCATTTGTTCAAGCCTCTGTGGTTTGATTTTCTGTTTCCTGCAGCCAAATGTGAGGCTGACTCATCTGGTTGGGACAGCCCGATTGAGTTAGCAAACACAGCTTTCCCTGTGTTGTGGCATAAGCTTCTGTTAAGAGTAGTTTTCTGAGTATGTTTGGTGTAAAGCAAATGAATGAGTTGAGACCACACATGAAAGCTATGTATGGAATGTACCCTAAATAGTCTGGCAAACCAATAAGAGAAGGAATTGAGACTGATCTGAGAAAAATTAACCTCTTTCTGGACACCATGAGGTCAAGAAAGATTTGAGTTGAAGATGCAGACCGGATAAGGCAAGTAAAGGAGATTTCCTGAAGGTGAGTCTTGAGCTAAGGATTAAGAGGTCAGAGTATACTGCTGCTCCGGGCATGGAGGTCCGCACTTTTAGAGGGGCAAACTGGGCTGAGCAGGAAGTCATCCCGAGTGTAGCAGCTGGAGGGATGAAGGGGACCGTGGCAGAAACAGAAGACACGGTCCTTCCCTCCAGGAACTGACTCTATCGTTGGGAGGGTAATATAAACTCACAAAGGGAACACGTCCAAGCAGATTTTGCTCAGGCACCATTTTTGCCTGTAGCGGGTTGAATGGTAGGCCCCTCTTCAGTGACACCTTTGCAGTGTAATTCGGCCACACATCAGAGATGAGATCATCCCGCAGTAGGGTGAGCCCTAAATCCGTGACAAAGGACTTGGAGGGAACAGAAGACGCGAGGGAAGCCATGTAAAAAGATGATGCAGAGATAGGAGGGATGCAGACAGGGCCAAAAAACACATGGGGCCACCGTGGGCTGGGGAGAGAAGAGAGGAGGGTTCTCCCCTAGAGCTTGGGGAGCGAACTTGGCTCTACCGACACCCTAACGTTGGACTTCTAGCGTCCTGATCTGTGTGAGAATAAATCGAGCTTTCGTCTTAGCAGCCTTGGAGAGCTCATACACCGATGCCCGTTCTCTGTCTCCTGCGGAGAGGACAGAGGGGACAGAGTGAGGCAAGAGACCCCAGGAGGAAAGGGAGGCAGGGGGGAGGCGTGGAGCAGACACAGAGAGCACAGAGCACATGCCTGGAAGAGACAAAGGCAACGGACGTGAGGTTTCTACGCTGGGCAATCTCCCGGATGGGCTTGCTTTTCTCTCGGCAGAAGGCTGTGTTGGTGAGAATATCAAGCTCAAAGCTGAGCCTGTCTTTATGGGGCTTTGTTTTAAACATAAACGCGACTGGAGGTCAGAGGCCTGGACAGAGTCTGTGCAAAAGTCCCTTTCCTACGTGAGGTTTAGCGCCCAGACAGTCTGACTACGCCTCTGACCGAGACTTCCAGGCCCCGAGGCCCGAAGCCCTGGCAGGGGGATGCAGGAGGCCTTTTCTGAATCTCCTCCACAGCTATATTCCCAATTCTTTCTTTTTCATTTTTAAGTAGGTTCCTTGCCTAGCATGGAGCCCAACACAGGGCCTGAACTCACGACCCTGAGATCAAGACCTGAGCTCAGATCAAGAGTCAAATGCTCAACCAACTAAACCACCCAGCCACCTCTATTTTCCCATTTCTTAATTCACCATGGTATTTGTTTAAAATTGAACTATTAATGACTTAATATTAAGTTGGCCTAGAAAACCACTGTCAGCAGGAAAATGAACTGGATCAGTTGCTGGTGGGACAGTGAAGGGGCTTTTGGCCTTGGGCTCTGTGCAAAGGCTTTGACCAGGCGGCTCCATCCTTCACGTTGGGAAAGGCAGGCAGGGGCCAGCTGTCTCCATTTCAATTCCTTCATCATTCACGGAAGCCTTCAGAATCTGGCTCAGAGGCTTCCACAGTATCCCCTTTATTCGGGACTCTAAGATATTTAATATTTCATATTCGTGGCCATGACCTACCAACAATTCTTAGACATATGAACTTGGACCAGTGACCTTCACCCCCATCACTGTGGCCATGACCTTGAGCCTTCTGATCACATGAACCAATCCACCTCAAAAATCTCAAACTCCTGGCCTCTCCCACCTTCCTACAGCCTCACCTTGACACATCACAGGTGCCTCACTCCGGGCTCCTGCATTTTGCACTAACCTATCAGCCTAGCTGCTGGTATTGTTCCTTCTCTAGATCACCAGAACTCACCTCGGATGATCCGAAGCTCCTCCTCACCTGTCTCCTCATAATCACATCAGCTGTGCCCTGCAGTCACGAGCCAAGGACTGACGTCCTCACATCTTATCTACCCTACGCCAGGCACACAGTTCAAGAGGATTCCCCATGGATTTGAGACTCAACCACTACAAACTCATGGTCTTCACTCTTAGCACCAACGGAGAGTTGTGTAAATACAGCTTAGCTCCTGATTCTGTCCCCTCCAAGCCTACCTCACACCTCTGCCGTTCTCTTGGTCTCCTTCCCACTCAGCCCTACGTTCATGTTGTCAAAGACTGTTCTGTTTCCTACTCCAAGAAAACTGAGGCCTCCTTCTCTCTCCACAATGCATAATGCCTTAGCTCTACACCCACACCATGTCTACAAGGCTTTTCCAGTTGGAGATGTCCCTCCAGTTCAAGGACAACCTCTCCTCTTTAACTCAAACCCTCCTCTGGGACTCCTTCCAGGGCCTCACTGTGGCCATGGTGCCTTCAGTCCCCTCCTGGTGATTCTGTCAGGAAAGAGATGCTCGCACCTCCCTAGCTTCCACCCACTCCTTCCCTCTTTTTTTTTTTAAGATTTTATTTATTTATTTGACAGAGAGAGACACAGTGAGAGAGGGAACACAAGCAGAGGCAGTGGGAGAGGGAGAAGCAGGCTTCCCGCTGAGCAGGGAGCCCGATGGGGGGCTCGATCCCAGGACCCTGGCATCATGACCTGAGCCGAAGGCAGATGCTTAATGACTGAGCCACCCAGGCGCTCCCCACACTTTCCCTCTTGATCTCCACCAATTTTTTTTTTTTTTTAAAGATTTTATTTATTTGATGCAGAGAGAGAGAGAGAGAGAGAGCGGGGGGGGGGACACAAGCAGGGGGGAGCAGCAGGGGGAGAGGGAGAAGCAGGCTCCCTGCTGAGCAGGGAGCCCGATGTGGGGCTCTATCTCAGGACCCTGGGATCATGACCTGAGCCGAAGGCAGACACTTAACTGACTGAGCCACCCAGGCGCCCCTCCACCAAATTTCTTGAAAGATAAGTGAGTCCCAAACTTGGATGTGCATCGAAGTTTCAAGGAGAAGCTTTTGGGGGTCACTTGAATCCATCCCACACAGACTAGTGAACCTGCACCTCCGGGGCCTCGGCATAGAAATCACTTTTCACCGACCATCCCGAGCTCCTTGTGATGCTCGCTCATCGACAATATGCTCTTCATTCATTCACCTCCATTTACTCCTACTTCACTGCAAACCAAGGTTCCTTTATGCACACGTCGAAGTAGGTGATGATCCTCCAATTGCCAAATCCCAGGTGCAGCTGAAATTTTATATGACATGATTTCTTTGAGGCTTTTGACACTTTTAATTACTCCCTCGTGTTTGGAGTTCTCTTTCCATACTCTCCTCTCATGCTTGTGCTCTCTATCCCTGACCTTTGCTCAAGACTCCTTGGCCTCCCTGAGCTCCTTACATCTTGGTGCCCTCCAGGGTCTTCTGTTCACTCTCACAAGATTCAAACTAAGTGGTTGCACTGGCTCTCACGGTGGGCACGATCACCTAAGAGCAACATCTCCCCGATGAGTCTGTTTCTAGCCAGAATTCAGGCAATTACAGCCTGCCGCCTGGCACACATCTCCAACTGGTGGACCCTCAGGGCACATTCCAGAATATGGCCAAAAGGAATTCCCTCTCTTCCTGCCCGAATTATCCTACCCCCATCTCTCTGTGCACTTGGTATCAATTTGCTGTCACCTCCCAGTACTGGATCATCCTGAGCAGGAACAGGACACAAGTCCTTGATGGGTACTTTGCCCCACACATCTGCTATTCACCACATTCTGACCATTTTATTCCTCAAATGTCTCTTGAATCTGCCTCACCCCCACTCCTGCTTTCTTCTGCTCTGTTTCTCAATCAACTCTGAACTCGTCCACAAACTCCAACTGTCCCCGACCCCAGGCTCCTGGGCGGTCCCTATTCTTAGGCATCTGGCAGAAGCCACTACAGAGACACAAGGTGGACACTCCCAGATCACAGGGGCCCCCACAACCGGGCACTTCTCCCACAAGCTCTAAGTCCCCCATGGATCAGCAGATGGTGGGGAACCACGGTGACGTGGGCTTGTCATGTGGGCATCCCCAATCGCGGTGGCAGGAGGAGCAGGATGGAGTGGGGGCTCCTCCAGGAGATGGCACACAGCTCTGCTATTCACTTGACAAGTCACCTGAACTCTAGGGCGAGGCAGGTGCCAGCACAGTGAGTGCCAGTTAGCACACAACTCAAATCTCTAGCCCCTGCATTAGGCAGCCCTCTGCTGAAACCCTCTGTAGCCAGCTTGTCTCGCCTGCAGCTCTGCCTGCAAACGGCACCAAGCAACAGGAAGCCCGAGGATGCATGTTTGAAATACAAAATTATAGGACGTGCTTTCAGAAAACTCTGATCAGCTTGGGACATGACCCAGGAATCTGTATTTTAATAGACTTGTAAGGTGATTACGTCACAGTAGTCCATGCACCATCCAGTAGGACACACTGCCTTACCAGATCAAGGACATGTTTCCTAAAACAGCACAGGATGTCCTTGATGCCAGTCCTCTGGAAGCCCATTTACACTCATGCCCCACATTGGAGCCATCCTGCTTCCTGGTGTGGGGCACCCTGATCGAGCCACTGGCCTTAGCTCTCTGTCTCTGTTCCATGCTCTCCTTCCTCTCGCTCTGTTCCCCACCTTCCTTCTAAGGTCAGGCCTGGTCAATGCCTAAGTGACTCCAGGACTCAGCCCATGCAGCACGGAAAGAGGAAGGCTCCCAACGTCCACCCCAGCCCTAGATGTCCGAGGTGGCCTGGCTCTCCACTTCTCTCTACTACAAGCAGACCTTGTGCTCAGTCTGCTCTGGGACCTGTCCTGGGTCATGACTGTCCAATTCTGAGGATACCTCCTTCATCAGACCCTACAGTTTAGCACACTGACTTTCTACCACCAAACACAAGAAACGTGCCATACGTGATCACTGAATAAGTCAATGGGAGTGAATGAATGGTCTATTCCAGCTCTACGCTTCTATCGCATATTTCATTGCTGTTCCACGGCTCCCGAAGGAAAGCAAGTCGGGCCTGGAAGAGTTGAATGCAGGAGGCCGTGGGGATGAGGAGTCAGACTGCTGCTGGCCTGTGAGCTCCTCACCTCAGCTCTGAAATCTCCTGTTTGCCAAGGGGCCCCAGGAGGGCACCGGCTTCTCAAAGAGGGCTCCGTGCACCTTCCCCAGAAGTTGCCTGCACATCTGCTTTGAATCCTGCCCAAACTGCAGCCCAGCCTCACCCTGGCCAAGCCTCTTTCTCCCTGGCCTTTGGGCATACAGTGGAAAGAGCAGCGGATCGAGGACAGGAGGAACCAGCAAAAGCCTCCTACTCTTTCCTTACCCGTCAGACAGTTAAAGAAAATCAAGATAAATTGAGATTTCTGGATTTTTGCTTCTGTGGAGCTTCCACCTGAGAAAAGGTCTTTGGGGCTCACTCTTACAGGAGCTAAAACACTGGCTGAAAGAGTTGTTCTCCTTTAACTGGCTTTTTGTTTACCTTGCTTTCCCCACTCAGGTGAGACTTGTTTACTGTTTGTACGCAGCCCACCTTAACTCTACAGTTTGGGGCAAAGTGGGACTGATTTTAGAAAAATAATGAAGACTCCAATTCATGGGCTCGATGCAGACACAACATCAGGGATACACGGTCTGGGATGCTTAATTCAGTGAATTCCACTTAAAAACAGCCACCGCCACCACAATAACAATAGGGGCTGCCAGACCCGCTGGGGTGTACAGAACACTTAGCCCAGGCTGGGCCCTGTTTCCAGTAACAGCCTGTTCTATAGAGCTCCCCATCGTATAGCTGAGCACGTGGGAAGGAGGGGAGGCACTCGGCCCGTCCCCTGGGGGCCCAGGTTGCCACACTGTGCAGACCCTACAGCCCAGCCACGGCCCTCAGCCGCCGTGGACATGCAAACCACACAATTAATTACATTTTAGGACAACATTTTAGATTTCCCATTGTTCACGTGTTCTCACACGACTAGAACACAGTTTCACTAAGCTACTCACTCAGGTAAATGGATCCCTATTATAAATACCCACTGGGCTGTCAGTGAGGAACAAGGAAGCAATTTACTAGCGTGGGCTTCTGTGCAGACTTGGGTTCAGATGCCCCCCACAGGGGCTAAATCACATGACAGACCATTCCATCCTTACGGAAATGTATCCACTGGTAAGGCTGTTATTTTGTGCCTTTAGTTATCCTTCTGAGAAATGGACATTTAAAGAATTACTTTCTACTTCTTCCAAAGGAACTATGAGATATCCCTTCCCAATCATGAAAGGATGACGAGAGAAAATACACACATTCTTCAATAGATAAAGGACTATATGACTGAAGGATACACCCATTTAGAATTTTCTGGTGACGACACACACACACACACACACACACACACACACACACATTTCGCCATATGAGGAACAAAACTCTGATATGTCTCCATCATTGGCTAATATTGAAAATTCGGTTGTTTGTCACTTAGAGACATCCAGAGCTCAGGAGATGCCAAACACGGCTCCTTTTGTTTTTGAACAGCAGAGAGGCATTTTTATCTCCCACAAGAAGATCCGTGGGAGAAAAGAGAATAACAGATTGCTCTTTCCTTGAGGGTTCACGCCATTTCTTACAAAGCCAGGGACTGAAAACGCTTTGTGTCTGTTTGGAAAAAGCGGACTTGAATGCTCCCAAATATTTCTGAGGCTTAGGCAATTAGCACAAAGAATGTAAATACAAATGTATGGGGGGAAATGGCTCCTTAAAATATTAACACGTACATACTAAAATAATAAATGCTTGAGAATCAGCAATGAAAATGGCCTATAAGGAGTGTGCGGTTGAGTAAACAAGGTAAAGCAAGTACTAGCCCCTGTTTTCATGCACCCCTGCTGTCTTTCCGAGAGCCTGCCCTGGGTGTTCACAGGCATCCAGGTGTCCGCTGCAACGGGCTCCTTATCGAGGGACAATTATAATTAGATAACAAACAAAACCACGATCCCTTCAAATCACTTTGCCTTGAAGGACAAAGAAAATAGATTAAAAGGGAGAAGGAAAAAAGGGAAACCAATTTAGAATTTTATACCAATGTCTCACATAATTGATTGGCTTAGAGAAGCAGACTCTGGATCCAGTCCATAGAAACGTGGGCTGGAGGCTCCATTTTTCTTTAGACATAGTCCTTCTTCCTGCTACTAAACAGGGTTCACGGGGTTGATGTAAGACGGTGTAGGGACCACCTCTTTTTATCAAAGCTGGGGACTGTTTTCTTTAATAATTTTAAGTAGTTTTCTTGGGGTGAAACTTTCCCAAATATAGAAAATTCCAACCTCCTGGTGAAGTTCTATTCATTGGGTCATTTATTCATCACACATTTTTATTGAGGACAAGAAAGACAAATGTCCCCATGCAAATTTACATTCTGGCTGGGCACAAGGACAACAGATGCATAAACTTATTAATTAAGTCAAAAATTAATTACAGACTGCAGAATACAAAGAAGGGAAGCGCGGTGACAGAGGGACACACACAAGAGCCGCTTGCTCCTCACAGAGAAAGGCCAGGGCACTGAAACAAAGTAATAATTACCATTATAAAAACTAGAAAGGCTCCAGGACTCCTCCTGGAGGAGGATGCCCCCCCATGACAATTCTCCCCCATGAGACTCCCCCCCCCCCGGGGGTTGCTCCCTCACAAAGCTCCTCCCCTACAAAGCTCCTCCCCATGAGGTTCCTCCCCCGGGAGGTTGTTCCCTTATGAGGCCCCTCCCTCAGGAGGTTGCTCCCTCATAAGGCTCCTCCCCCCACAAAGCTCCTCTCCCAGGAGGTTTCTCCCTTATGCCTTTTGTATTTCTCCTCTTGCTTTAATTCCATCTGTCTGCCCAACGTCCCCAAACCTTGGAGCCCTACGTACTGCATCCAGTTCTCTCATGTTTCCCGTCTGATGAAATATCTATACTGGTCAACCTCCAGCATGAATCCCACCTCGGCCAGCTCTACAACTTCAACTGCTGGTGCCCAGACCAAGCTACCGCCCCTCGCACCCCAGCTGTGGCCTCTAAACCAGTCTCACAGCTCTGCTCCCCCCACCAGCCACCCCAGCTCAGCATATTAGCCACCATCTCTGACTGAATGAAAGTTGGACCACGTCATTCACTTCCTCACTGTGCTCTGGTGGCTTCTCAAATCAGCTCAGCAAAAGTCAACGCCCTTAACGTTGCTGCCCCAGTCATGTGTGGCCAACCCTCCAACCCTTCAATGCCATGGCTTGTGTGCTCAGCTCTTGCACACTGGCTTCCTTGTACCTAGACCTCGCTTAACCCAGATGTCCATATACTTAGATCTCACTTCCATGACGTTATCATCGATAAATGACCAGCATATTCCAACCAAATAACAGTGATTCCCTCCCCCTCCCCCAGTGCTGTCAAACTGTAGTGACTTTTTCTGCTGTATTTTTTTTCACACAATTATCACACTCTGCCATATATATATGTTTGCTTCCTGTCTCATCGTCCCCCTACTAGAATGCTAATGCCGTTCGTGTTCACTGCTTTCCGCAGTTTCTATAAAAAGTGCCTGAGGGTAATTAATGAATCAATGCTGAATGGATATCTTGGAACAGATGTATATTTGTTTGAGTCAGTATTCCATAAGAAGAACAATTCTACTCTCTTCTTTTTGAGTGAGTTTTAACAGCTTCTCTTTTGTTTACTCAGCCCGTCCTTTGTCTCTCATCCACTCCATCCTCATTAGTAAGAGGGTCCCACGGAGGAAGAGAGAGACGTGAATATGTTCACAGGGGTGAGCAGAGATGTACTCCATACTCTTAACTCATGCCTTCCCCATGCACATGAGGTCAGGCCAACAACTGTTTCTATTAAAGCCCCTGGCAAGATAAATTCACTTTCTTGAGTTGCAGTCCCCATTCATGAGCTAGTTTATACTAAAATAATATTCACTGAGCTCACGAGATAAGAAACTTCTTTGGTCTGAATACTAAAGTGCTCAGTATTGGAAACTTTCACACATGAAAAGTAACGTTTGGTAATATTCCAAAATAGTCTTGGGAGAAACTGCTCACAGGAAGAGCATTATCTGTGGAATATTTGTCACAGTATTTTATGGTTAAAACCAAGTCTCATATTGGCACTTTTATATAAAAAAGTCAACCTAATACCTCTCAATGTGTGTTTTGGACACTCAAGTACATATTTCACCGACGTACCTCAGAGTTTTTAATGCAAATTTTGCATCGTCTCCAGAGTAATACAACTCAGGAATTTCTGCACTGACAGTAGGCAGCACAGATTTCTGGAAGCCAGGATGCTCTGTACCCTTCTGTCCCACAGCATCTCTCTGCCTTGAGGCTCGCAGGTCATGGCTACCTCCTGGACTTGGCTGCCCCTTCTGCAGATGTCAGATCCATGGTCCACACAATTGGGTCCCAACCTCCCCCTCCACCCAGAACCTAGTGCTATCTGGACCTGGTTAACACTGCCCCACATGTTATGGAAAGAACAGTAAGTAGATATTGCTGATAAAATCGACTCTTGTGTATGAACGACAAGCCTTTGATTTTACGAGTAACAGGCGGGACTGAAATGAATGCTGGGATGTAACCGATGAGTGCAGAGATGCGTCCAGGGGGGGCACCGGGCAGCTACTCCCTCCCGCAGCTCCCCCTGATGTCCTGGGTGCTGCTCCTGGCTCCCAAATCTACCCTGAATGAACCAAATTAACCTTTATATCATCTCCCAGATAGAAAAGGCTTGGTGCCAAAAATATCTAACTAGGAAATGTGAGTATATAATATAAACCCTCCAGCTGTACGTTCTATCTTACATAACATGGTAAATCATAAATTACCAGGAGGAACTCTCTTTTTCATTAAGTTCACCTTTCCAAAGGAAATAACCTACGTTTCGCTACTATTTATAGAGGTGCCTTGTGGGGCGGTGTTTACTGTTCCACATAATTACAAGTAGGATTTTCTTGAAGATGCCTGGTCCCCAGTGAAGCCCAGAATTTCTGTTCAAATTTACTTCCTTCCAAGGCTCCCTGCTACAGAATGTTCCTCTGTTTTGCATTTATCGTGGGGACCCCTATTCAGTTTACTGCTCTGCTGGTCTGTGCACAATCCCCATGTGGACCCCACAGGTGAACGGGTTCTTCTTTACTATTTTACAGTTTTGTTCTTTTTTTTTTTTTTTGGAAGTTCCCAAGGTTTTAAATTCTAAAAAATGTTAGCATTATGTATTTTTTTCCAGTTCCAGGAAGAGACGGACACTGGGTTGGAAGCGCATGCTATCTGCCTGGTGAGTAGGGGTCACTGGCCACCGTGGAACTCCACTCGCACCCACTGAGAGCACAATCTCCTTCCCCTTTCTTCTGATTTTGTCTTCTTTCTTCCAGGCAGAAATTACGCTTTATTTTCACATAGGTTGTGAGACAGCTCTTTGACCCTATTCTTCCAGTAGTTTAGCAGTTACTAATAACAGATCTTTTCTTTTTTTTTTTTTTTACTATAGGATCTTATTTTTAATTTATCCAAAAGATATCAACTTCCATTTGGCAGACATTTTCAGAGTCTTTTCTCATAATATTTAAAAATGATTTCCAGATGAATTATATTTGGATTAAAAACAAAACCATATTAACAAATATTTAGGAGAACTTTTATAAAATACTGGGAACAGAGAAAATCCTTCTAAACAAGACTGAGACCCAGAGGCAACAAAGGAAAAGTGTTACATCTAAGTACCTACAAGTTTAAATGGATAGTAAAAGCCACTGTAAACAAAGACCTGGGATAGGCTTGGGTAAATGTACTTGCAGCACATGTAAAAAAATAAAAGCTTAATATTCCTGTTATAGATATAACCTGTACAAATTGAAAAGGAAGAAGACAACCCTATAGGGAAAAAAGATTTCAAAAGCTACCTCAAAGATGAAGAGATCTAAATGGCCAATCACCGTGAGCATCTTCTAAAGCTAAAACGATTTACCTCCTACTAGAATTTTCAAGAGGGCAATGAAACTACAATAACATTGAATTCCCTTGAAAATTAAAAAAGGACCACAGATTTAAAGAGGAACCACTTGTTTTCAGTTTGAATGCTGTTTGTGATACCAGTATAAAAATATGAAAAAATCAAAATAGAAATTATAGAAATAAGCTTAATGAGTACAAAATACATCAATAATTGAGATGGATTAACTAAGAAAATTGATTAAAACTAACTCTCTAAATGCCCAGAAGCAAAAACACACCAAACTTCTTTTCCATATATATTAACATAACCACATGTATTTATTTTTAAGATTTCATTTATTTGAGAGAGAGCGAGCGAGCACAGAGCGAGAGGGAGAGGGAGACGCAGACTCCCAGCTGAGGAGAGAGCCCGACGTGGGGCTCGATCCCAGGACCCTGAGATCACGACCTGAGCCAAAGGCAGACACTTAACCAACTGAGCCACCCAGGCGCCCCAACACAACCACATTTATATTGCAAGTTCCTGTGGGCTGACTTTGTCCACAACATAACATTCATCACTTTTGGTAGTATAATTGAACTGTATCATGGCCCTGTCAAATAATTTTGTATATTATTTCATCTTTTCTGATGATGGAAAACAGGCAATATTTTCATAAGCTATTGAACTATTATCAGAGAGAAAAATCTTGCTTCCTATATATAGCCTCAAATGAACAACTTATTTTTTCCCAAGTGCAAACAAACACAAAATTCCCAATCTTTTCAATATGCCTTTGAATAAAGAGAACACAGAATTCTAGAATGACTTATAGAACTATACAACTATTTGTTTTAAAGATTTATTTATTTATTTGAGGGGGGAGGGGCATAGGGAGAGGGAGAGAGAACCCAGCGCGGAGCCTGACGTGGGACTCAATCCCAGGAGCCTGAGATCATGACCTGACCTGATACCAAGAGTGAGACACTTAACTGACTGCGCCACCCAGGTGCCCCCCCCCCGACCCACATACAACTCTTTTTAAAAACAAAAATTTTTTAAAAAAGTTAGCCAAAGCTTAAATGCAGCCTTATTTTGCAGCAGTTTGTCTTGAATTTATACTCTCTGGTACTTGTGTCAGGAAGAGCCACTATCATTATCTGAGAAAAGTAAATTAAATGGCAGAATGAAAAGACTTCCAGTATCAATTAATAATCTCTACTATTCTATCATCTTTTGCAAGTGTCCCAAATTTAGCCTTCTCATACCTCTTTTTACATCATTATCTTTTTTTTACAAGTATGAAGATGCCATTTAGTATAGTCATATTTGAGTTCTACAAAACATCAAAATTTATGTTTTGTAGAATTTTTATATTTCTGCATTCTATATTAAATTTATATCCTAAATATAAATAACCTGAAACTGTAACAATACACAAAAATTGGCTTCTTACACAGACATACCAGGCAATACAAGCTGAAAACTTGAGGAAATTAACGTTGTTTTACATTAATATACATAGTGCCAGTTAAGATTTAAGAAACACGTTTCAATGCATAGCACTTGATACTTCTTTGAATCTGTTCCAGTCAGTTAAGAGTATGAAAATGGTTAGATCTAGGCTAAAAATAATTCCTCTTCTAACCAAAAATAAAGGCATAATATTTATAACCAGGTATCAACTTTACTAAACTACAATATTTTTTTTAAAAAACTATTAAATGATACCTAAGGGTATTTACATTAAAAAGGCAACATGCATTGTGTTATTTCATCTCATGACTGGTTATGCACACACTTTGTTCAAAGGGCTTTAAAACTATATTCCTACTTTCAATACAGCACACCACAATGTTTCTAATTGTTCTAGCAAAATGAATGCTTTCAAAGGGAGCAGAATCATCTTCAAGTCACTGGTGTCAATTTTTTTCCCTTTGGAACAAAGAACATAACAAATAACCTGGTTCTGCCCAGTAAGAGGGTTCTGTTTACAGGCATTCCTGTTCAATCTAATGCTATAACATCATCAAGCTCTTCTGTCTGTTCTGAGTGGGGCCTCTTTGCTCTTTGCACTGATACTCTCTTTCTCATCTAATTTCCTCTTGCGACTTCTCTCTTCCTCACTGATGTCATCATTATTTGAAGGACCTTCTTCATCTGATTCAGCTACGAGCACATCATCTTGCTCTTGTGTGGTGGATGTGAAAGGCTGAGCTCCATCGTCACTGCCATTGGTTATGCTTTTGGCAGCATCTTCGGCTTGTTTGGGCCCCACTTTTTCTGGGGCATCACCAACAACTTCAAATTCAACATCCTTCCCTAGGTCCTCACTATGAAGGATGTTGACCAATAAAGTGTAGTCCTGAAGGAAGTTGTCTGCTTGAAGCCGGCTCCCATTTCTAATTCCAAATTCTGACAGCTTTTTGTGATTATTAGCTTCTGTCTCCCCCTCTTCTGAAGATACTAGGATTGTTCCTTTCCCATCTTCAATTTGGACACTTGGTGCTACCGTAGCAAATTTTTCTTTCACTATCTTATCCTGTGATGTGGGAACAGTCACTTTGTGGACATTGAGCCGAACAGTCACCTCTGGTTTGCTGGCACATACGTAACAATCAGGGTTAGGACGATCCAGTGCACAAGGCACAAGAAGCTTCTTTCTTGGGTTTGGTTGTTTATTCAAAAAAAATTGTTCTACACTGGTCTATTTTTCCTGATAAAATTTTCAATCCTTCCAATACTATTAACCCAGTAATCACTGGGTTAGTAGTAGCAGGAATAATGTTCCTGCCATTGATTTTATATCAAATCTGCTCTTCATATTCATAATGAAAATACGCATCCTGAGGTTCACAGCAGAGGTGACAGAATCCACTGCAGACGGGTCTTCCTTGTCCCGTATGAGCTCAGCTCCATCCCCTTCTTCTGCTAAATGAACTCTCAAAGTCTCAATGCTCTTTGAAAAGAGACATGCATAGCTCTTTACATCTAGAATGTGCTGGTCTTTCAGACCTAACTGCAGTTTGATGCATTGGTTTCTTCTCCTTGACTTTGTACTTCAGCCCAGTCCAACGGAACTGGAGGTTTCCCTTTCCGCCACAGTTTGTCCATTGTCAACAGATACCAGATATCATCTTTAAAAAGCTTGGTAAAAAAGTTTAACCGGAACATATCCAGTTGATTTAGCCCATTTCTTAGTGGAAATACGTTTAATGTCACCATCTTCGTTAGATGCTCTGGCCCTGGCTTCAGCTTCCATGGGTTCCCAGGAAGCTTCAGGGTCAGCTGTCAGGGGGTACTTCTTGATTAGCATCTTCTTCCCCAAACAACTGGTTAAACAAATACTTTGCCCAAACGATGCAATGAATAGGTTCAGAAGGGGTTGTTATGAATTGTGCAGCCAAGAAAAGTGCTCTGGGTTGGTCTGGGATGACATTCGTAAGACTCAGTTACACCCTTTTTGATGGTAGTTACTTGCCCAAGGTAACCAGCAGTTCCACTCTCAGTAAGAGGAACATCAGCTGCCAGACACATCCTATTAACATGGTTGCGGGCAGCTCTGTTATCTAAAGCATTCATAACCAATATAAATTGTTGAAAAAATTCTACATTATAGTCAGGGTTCAGGATGCTATCATGGTAGGCTAAGATATTAGCTTTTGGGTAAAACTGCAGGACACTTTCTTTGGCAACTTGGGCCTTTGATGTTCCAACACGTTTCTTTTGAAACAAAAACTGCCTGTTGAGGTTGCTGACATCGACAGCATCCAGGATCAATCAGGTCGATGTGGAAGAAGCCGGTGAGCACGAGGTTCTTGAGGAGCTCACAGCCGATGCCACCCGTGCCCACCACCAGCACCCGGACCCTGCCCACAGCCCTGGCCAGCTCCCCAGGCAGTCCCCGCGACAGTGCCATGGCGGGACGACCATGAGCCGCAGCGGAGGTGGAGGCACGAGAACTGAGCCTACATCGTTACCTTTTTGTTTTTCTTGCTTAAGTACCGTGACCCCCAAAATGACTCATTCCCTTCTATCTCATTTCCAACAGGTCCTGCCAGCTTTGATTTTGATTTCCGTCGATGGAGTCTAAGTACTCCAGCCAGGCCTCTCCGTGCCAGGCACGCAATCTGCGAGCCAACTGTGTCTGATGCCCACAGGTGCAGGGAAGGAGGGAAGAGTTACATGACCAAAGGGACTTTGGGAATCAGTTGTGAAAGAGCCCATTTAACCTTGCTCAGTCAGTGCAAAGTTTATTTGATGGTTTCCACATATTTGGTGGGAGAAAGGCTTCAAGGGTGCTTCTTCCAGGTGAGAATGATCCCAAGTGCTGGAGTGCCTGGCAGTGCTGTGATGTACACCACAGCATGGAAGCTTCTGGAAGCTCCGTGGAGGAGTAAGATGGAAACCTTTCTCAGATGCTCGAGCTTCGGGGGGACAACTGAAAGGGATCACCAAGGAAGGCCGGGCAGAATTTAGGGCCCAGGAAAGGTCCCTGTAGGCTTAGAAAGGATTTTCCACTACAAAATTAGATACTCACTTCTATTTTCCTTGATTTTAATGACTTTGTTTTTGTTTCTGTTGTTTTCCCTTAATTCTTCATTTGGAATTTATTTTGGTTGTTGTTGGATGAAGGTCCACCATGAGTTCTTTCCCTCTGTTGCCGAGCCGATGTCTCACACTATTTACTGAATAACCTTTATTTTATTCACTGGTTGGTAACCCTGCCTTTGTAACATCTTAATTCTTTATGTGTTTAGAATCTCTTCCTTTGTTCCTTTTTCTCTTCCAGGGCTTGGCAAACTATGGGTCACAGGCCAAATCAGGTCTAAGGTTTGTTTTTGTGAAGCTCTTGAGCTAAGAATGATTTTTTTTTTCCATTTTTATATGATTGGAAAAAAAAAACAAAAGTAAGCAGTAAGATCTTTGGTGATACATAAAAATTATATGAATTTCAAATTTCAGCATACATAAAGTTTTACTGAAACAAAGCATGTTCATGTGTTTATATATAATTTATGATCACTTTTGTACTATAACAGAAATGAAGAGTTTGGCTCATAGAGCCAAAAATAAGTATTGTCTGGCCCGGGATACGCCAATCACAGTAATATTCCATTTATCTGTCTATTGAGTCTAAACACATAACTGACAAAGCAGATTTTATTAGGTACTATTTCTTGTTTAGTTTTTCCAAGTAAAGTACATAGTTATTTAATCAAATTACTATTATGGACTGAGTGCTTGTGAGCCCTCCCCTTAATTCGTATGGTGATTCCCTAACCCCCAATGTGATGGTATTTGGAGATGGAGCCTTTGGGGGTAATGGGCTGACATCAAGAAGGCTGATTCCCTGTCTGATGGAACCAGTGCCCCTCTAAGAAGAGATGCCAGGCACCTGGTCTCTCCCAGCATGCATGAGAAGGCCACATGATGATGTGGGGAAAAGCACCAGACCCCGGCTGTACTGGTACCTGATCTCACACCTGTAGCCTCCATGAATGGTGAGAAGATAAATTTCTGTCATTTAAGTCACCCAGTTTGAGGTATTATGGTAGCCTAGCGGACTGCACAATTACCATGGGGTGAAAAGGTCCATGGGGATGGTAACCATGTGTTAACACTATAAATGAATTTGGTAGGGATTGACACTGGTATAATATTTAATATTTGCACCCAAATATGTCCCCATTTCCTACTTATTTGGACTTTTTATGTCTCCCAGGAAAAAATTTTCATTTTTCCAAATGTCTCCAATTTTTCTTAGTAATTTATTCAGAAAAATCATACATTTAGAAATATCTCCAATAGAATCACTTCTTCTACTACAGTTTTCTAACTGAATATTACTGAAATAAGGAAAAGTCTTATCAGCTTCTTGCATCGCTTCTAATCACTTTTGATTCTCTTGCGTTTTTCTGGTAACAACACATTATTTGCAATCATAATAGTAGAGATTATACAAGAATAATTTTTTAAAATTTCACTTTTTCTCTCCTATTTATGGGCTTTCTTCTTCGCTGTGACTAACTGCACGGACTAGAGTCATCATCATCGTGTAACAACACTGCCTTGCAGTGGGGGGCAGGGCGGGGAGATGCTGCTGACATTTGGCAGGTGAATTCCTAACCTATCCTTCCTCTAAGTGTTTTTATATCCACCTCTCTGTCCCTCTTATGTGTTCTTCTTCTCATTTCTCTCCCTTACTTGTCCAGAACTTACAATGGAATCATATTTTTAAACTGGCTGCTGCCATTCTGAATATTGACTCCATTTCTGTTTTTAATTTAAGGGACAGGCCACATCCATGCAGTCACCTGAGGAGGCCTCTGTCAGCGAGGCACCTGGCCCAACACGAGACTCTAGGGATGCTGAGATGAACACACCCGTTCCCTGGAAGGTGCAGGGGATGTGTTCACAGTAGAAACTGGACAAGGGGTGGGAGTGGGGAAACTTCTCATTTTCCTTTGCTTCAGCTTTTTTTTTTAACTATGCCCATGTATCACATTTATAAGAAACAGGAATGCTTTTGATATGAATGAAGGTACAAAACTGAGACCAGAATGATTAAATTAAAAAGAAAACAGTACGTGTCCCTGAAGTACCTCGCAACATCATAGGAAAGGAGCCACATGAAGGCATCAAACTTGAAATGCTGCCTGGGGCCGCCAAAGCCACGTGATTTGCAATTGACTGGGTCATCACTGTGAGCAGCGACACTGACCTGGGCAGGAAGCAGGGCAAGCAGAAACTTCCTGGACCAGGTGAGTTGAGTCCCAAGAGATGATGAAGTGAGTCATGTGAATAATGTCATGTTGAGCTGAAAGAGAGGTCTCTGTGCCTTCGCAGACTAGGCTGTGGATCCTAACTCTGCCCGTCCTGGATTATCTACTTCTGGGAAGCTCCTTCACATGGGAGCCTCAGGCTCTTCACCCACAAGCCTGGGGGTTAGTCTCCGTCTGTTTCTATGTCCATGGACATGTGTGTAGCTATCCATTCCCTTCCTGCCTCCCTCCCTCCACCTGATTATCTATGCATCTGTCTGTCTATCTGTCTATCTGTCTATCATCTCTCCCCTCCGCAAATAGATGGATGGATGCAGATATGAACATGAATTTGGATGCACATAGGCACAGACACAGAGTCTCCGTACACATCCAGGGACAAGCTCACATCATGTGCACCTTCATCGGCCCCCCGCTGGCATTTCAAGGTGACTCTTCATTCACACATACGTTATGATAAAAGACTACCGATCACACTCTGCAGATCCACAAGGCTACCTCTCTGCAGGCCTTTCCCTGACAGACTTATACACAGGTTATCACGAACATGTCTGGGCAAATTAGAGACTGCCGCTGAGCCACCTTAACACACCCCCTGGGAAGCACAGCAACCCAGGTCCCTGTCAAGGGCTTATTTGATCAGTTTCCTCCTACGCCGAAAGGCGGCCCGGTAGCCAACGTGATGAAATTTAATTAACTGCATTTTTTCTTTCTGCCGCATTTGTCAGAATTCATGAGAAGACTTAGAACTGCCGGGTGCGGACGAATCACCTGCTCTGAGGAGACCCCAGGGCGGGAAGGCAGGGCGGGTAAGTGCAAGGGGTGAAAGAGACAGCTAAAGGACAGGTCTGCACACGTATCCGAGGCCTTCACACCGGCTGCTTTTTAAAATTACAATTCTAGTTTGAATTTCCACATCACTAATTTAGTGGAATTCTTTTTTTCTTGACCTCTAAACTGCCTCTATCACCTTGTCATGGATTAGCCCAAATCTATAATGCTGTTTCCCACAAAAATGAAATGAAATAATAAAATAAAATCGGTGAATTGTTTTCCTTCCAAATATAGTCATAATCATATCTATCGGTCTCAAGACAGAAAAATGTAAACTAAGGTGGCTCAATCTGGGGACAAGCTTAGTATGGTATTTTCCTTTCAATTTTTTCTTGTTTAAATTCATTTAGCCAACACATAGTACATCATTAGTTTTTGATGCAGTGTTCAGTTTTTCATTAGTTACATACAACACCCAGGGCTCTTCGCATCACGTTCCCTCCTTAATGCCCATCCCCCAGTTACCCGATCCCCCCCCCCCACCTCCCCTCCAGAAACCCTTAGTCTGTTTCCCAGAGTCAAGAGTCTCTCAGGGATGAGTCCGCATTTCCTCACTTAATCTGGTAAACCTGCCTTTACATTTATTGCTCTTACAGATATAGAATAGAAGGTAGGTGTTTAGGAAACAGTAAAATGAATAATGTATTTTCACCCCAGAAGAACAAGAGCGAGAAGCCGTGTGACAGTATGCAGAGACTAGGCGCAGGATGCCTTGGACAATCTCGCCAATAGTTGGTGTTGTCATTCTTTTAAATTAAGCTATTTTGGTTTGTGGGTATTATCGCATTACGGTTTTAACTTGTTCATTAATGAATTGGGAGGCCCTCTTATGGGATTCTGGGGCATTTATATGTCATCCTTTGTGAAATGTCTGTTCAGATCCTTTGTCTCGTTTTTGACAGGGTTGTTTTTCTTCATATTATTGAATTGTAGGAGTTCTTTCTATATTCTGGATAGAAGTTTTTTGACCTACGTTTGGCAATACATTTCCCTACCTGTGGCTTACCGATTCATGTTCTAAAGGGTGTTTCTGATGAGAAAAATTCATTTCCTTAAGGTTCTTCCTTTCTGTGTCCTGCATGAGAAGCCCATCCTCTACATCAGCCCCAACAAACACGTTCTTTCATGATTTCATTTAGGGGTTTTATACTTTTGGTTTTTTACATTTAGCTATGAACAGATGATGCATTTGGATTTAATTTCTTTATGATGAGAGGTAGAGATACAGGTTTTTTGTTTTTACTTTTTTTTTTCATGTATATTCGGTTGTTTCAACAGCATTTTTGAAGACTTTCATTTACCCATGAGATTACTTTAGCGTCTCCATCCAAAATCCATGGCTGCATTAGCAGGTCTATTATGAATTCTCTGTGCTGATCCATTGCCCCACTGGTTGATCCTTATGCCAACATTAGCTGTCTTGACTACAAAAGCCAACCACAGGGAGTAGCTTAACCTTCCTCTACTTTTACATAATTTTGACTATCCTAAGTGCTTGGTAGTTCAATATAAATTTTATAATCAGTTTATAAATTTCTAAAGAAAGCCTGTTGGTTTTATAACTGGGACGGGTTGTTTATATATGGCAATCTTGAGAAAATTTTGAGGCTTCCAATCCATGAGCACAATACATTGCTCCATTTATCTTATTTTTATTTTTATCTATTTATTTATCTGAGAAAGAGAAAGAGAGTGAGAGAGAGAGAGAGAGCATGAGCAGGTGAGGGGCAGGAGGAGAAGTAGGCTCCCCGCCCCCTGCGCTCAATCCAGGGACGCTGGGGTCATGGCCTGAGCCGAAGGCAGACGCTTAACCAACTGAACCACCCAGGTGCCCCTAATTTGTGTTTTTTTTTTTTAAACGTCTTTCAGTAGCTGTGTAATTTTAAATGCAGAGATCTCGCTTGTCTTTTCTTAAATGTATTACTAAATATTTTGTTTGTTTACATAGCTATAAACAGAATTCTATTTTTACTTTTATTTTCAGTTTTTTCCTGTCAGTATATAAAAATACAATCGATTTTTGTTTATTGGCTTTGTACCCCTCAACCTTGCTATGTTTGCATATTAGTTCTACTGGTTGTTTACTTGATTCCTGAGGATTTCTGTGTAGATAATTGGTCCTCTGTGAAAAGAGACAGTTTTACTTGTTACTTTCTATGTTTTATGCCTTTTAGTTCTTTTTCTTGCCTCATTTCACTCGTATGACCTGCAGTAAAATATTGAATAGGAGTGCCTTGTCCCAAATCTGAGAGGAGAAGTGTTCAATGTTTGGCCACTGTGTAGGGTGTTAGCGGTGTGTGTTTCATACATGCTCTTTACTGGCTTCAAAGTGTTTCCCTCTCTTCTAAGTTGTTGAGTGTCTTTAACATAGAAGGGTGTTGATTTGTACCGAATGCTCTTCCATTTGTTGCAATACTGACATAGTTGCTCTCCTTTATTCTGTAAACATGGTGGACTAACTTGATTAATTTTCATATGTTAAACTGGCCCTACATTCTTGGGAAAAACCCACGTGGTCCAGATAGATTGTCCTTTGTATGTATTGGTTGGATTTGATTTGCTAAGATTTTAGTAAGGGTTTTGCATATAAATTCATTAGGAAGATGAGCCAGCCCCTTTCTTTCTTTGGACTATCTTTGTTAAGTTTTGGTAACCAGGTTATACTGGCCTCAAAGAATCAGCTGAGAGGCATTCTTTCCATTTCTTTTTCTTTTTTTTTTTTTAAAGACTTTATTTATTTATTTGAGAGAGAGAGAGAACGAGAGAGAGAGAGCACACGAGAGGGAGGAGGGTCAAGGGAGAAGCAGACTCCCTGTCGAGCAGGGAGCCCGATGCGGAACTCGATCCAGGGACTCCAGGATCATGACCTGAGCTGAAGGCAGTCGCTTAACCAACTGAGCCACCCAGGCGCCCCATTTCTTTTTCTTTAAATAGTTTGTGTGAGATCGGTGTAAATTTTTCCCCCTAATTATCAGCAATTCAGTCAAAGGGGATTTGTCTCTTGTTCTTTTTCATTCTATCAGTTCTATTTTCAGTTATTGGACATGTGTCCGAGACTGTTCTGTCTTCCTAACGGAGGCGCCATCAGACTGTGATGTGTCTGGTAACTCTGAGTCTTGAATGAGATCTTCACATGGCCACTGTGGCCTTATGGTGCTTGTCTGTATGGCGTAGCCCTCGCAACCCTTGTATCTTTAGCCTGTCTCTCCATTTCAAGTGCATCTCCTGCAGCCAGCATGGTACTGCGTCTTGCTTTTTACCTAGTCCAGTAATTTCAACCTCTTAGTGTATCCGCTCCACAGATTTTTGTTTCCATGAATCTGAGGAGGTAACCAATTCTAATCTGAGCCAGCCTTGGTAGAAAGGTTCCCCCCACTTCTAATTTTATTATTTTTTAAATTTAAGGTTCCTCCATGTCCTTTCATGGTTAGAAAGCTCATCTCTTTGTATCACTGAATACACTGTGTGGATGGACCACAGCTTATTTTTCTCTTCAGTTGTTGAAAGACATCTGGTTGCTTCCAATTTCTGACAGTTATGCATAAAGCTGCTATGAACGCGCGTGTGAAGGTTTTGGTGTGGATATAAGTTTTTTTTTAATCTCATTTGGATAAATACCTAGGAGCACAATTACTGGATCTCATAATAAGGCTATATTTTGCTTTGTAAGACACCGCCAAACTATCTTCCAAAGAAGCTACCCCATCATGTCTATTAATAATTAATCATCCCTTCATTAATCTGTTTTGCCAGTGACAAAGCTCCTCTGTGGGTTTTCCTCGGGTTCTAGGGTTGGGGATTGTGTTGAACCAGTCAGAGTTCATCTGGAGCTGGAGAGGGAGCCCCCTGTCTGGACCACACCGCTGAGCGCGGGGAGGGGGGGGGCACAGGAAGCAAGGTGCCTCCCAGAATCACGCCTGTGCCAGGAAGCAGGACAGTGGCAGGAAGAGTGGCGACAGAGAGAACCAACAGCCTCCGCTGCCTCCTGACCAGTATGCCTTCTCCTTTCTTTTCTTTCAATTGGTTCATGACCGACATTTAGCACTGTTTTGGGGTTAGGGGGACAACGTAACGGGATATTTGCATATTGCAAAAGGATTACCACAGTAAGTTGCTATCATCCATCACGCCACAGAATTACCACAAAACTTTCCCTGTGACGAGAACTTTTAAGATCTGCTCTCTTGGCTATTTTCAAATACATACTACGGTTTTGCATACAGTCCATTCATTTTAACACAGTTGTTAACAAGGCTGGATGAGATCTACTATGCTACGGGTCGTTTTATGTCTGTCCCCTCTGCTTTATGTTCCTGTTTTCCTCCTCTCTTTCCTTTGGGTCAATCGCTTTTTTTTTTTTTTTTTTAACTCCATTTCACTTAACCCGGTGGCTCCTTGGTGATATCTCCAGTACCTGCTGTAGATGACAAGACACATCCCCAAGTTGCCCTCCCAGGGTGCGTGAGGACAGCAGCTGCCAACTCTGCTCCGTCCCGGGGTTCCGTCCCGTCACTGCTTCTCCTAGGAGTCTGCCTGAGGGCTGTGTGGGGTTCACCTGCAGCACTGGGGGCCTCCCTCTCCCTGTGCCAGTGGCTGGTGTGTCACTGCACTGTCTTACTGGTGGCCCAGTCCGGGAAGACTGCAGACTTCTTTCTGAGTTTGTCCCTCCCCGCTGGGCCTGACGGGGGCTTCCCCAAGGCCCCAAACCCAGAACAGCTTCTGTCCAAGCACTGACTCCCAGGTGCTTCTGCCTCTTCTCAGCCATTCTCCAGTGCTTTTGGGTAGTCTTCGCTCATAGTTTAGGCAAAGTTTGTAGTGTTATCTCAGGGATGATTAGTCTGAGAGGAGCTACTCTGCCATCAGTGGAGGTGAAACTGCATGACCCATTGTACAGATGAGGAAAACTGAAGCCCAGAGGTTAACTCACTTTCCTAAGGCTTACCATTCATTCGAAGGGGGTAACAGAGTAAAAGATGACGACTTTCCCTGCTTGAAAGGAACAGTGTCTGAGCGACCAACAGGGGGTCCTTACTTGCCAGGGTCTCTGTTCTCGCACCCCAGCTAACCCACCAGGGAAGACTACACACAGACCCAGAAGGGCTGGCCCTGTACCATGTTCTACTGGGTGTTTTCAAGAAACTCCACCCTGCTCAGGGCAAGGAGGTGGTAAGAAACAGGGAGAAGGGGAGGGCAGGCCCAGAGGTGGCTCCCTGTTCAAAGGTGAACCCAGACGGGAAGGGGAGTCCCATCGCATTAAGAGGCTCGGCTGGGCACTTGGGTAGCTCAGTTGGTTAAGCGTCTGCCTTCAGCTCAGGTCATGATCTAAGGGTCCTGGGATTCAGCCCCTGCTCAGCAGGGAACCTGCTTCTCCCTCTCCCTCTGCCCCTCCCTCTGCTCATACTCTGTCTCTCTCAAATAAATAAATAAAATCTTAAAAAAAAAAAAAAAAGGCTGGCTCACACCACAGACTCAGGGAAAAGCAAGCTCTGAAAATAACAGATCTACCCACGATCCCCAAATACTCAGTTACTTCAGAGAAATCGCATAAACAAACGATACATTCATGGCAAAAATACCCAAACAACAACAAGGCAAAAATAAAAAACAAATTCAAACTTGCTGAAGAGAAGTATTTCTCTTTTAAAAATACCCAGGCAGCAGGTCAGAGCACATGAATGATAGTCCGGCATATGGAAAGGGTGAGAAGAAAGAGCTAAGTGTTTATGCTGGGGGGACCCTCAACGCTGTATTTATAGAACTTTCTAAATACAAGAGTGCGGGGGCTTGTCCCAGACTTCTCTTGTGCTGTGACCGCGGGCACCAGACCAGTGCACGGGTGAGCACCACAGAAGGCTTCCTTCTGTAAAATCCTCCAAGTGCTCTCAGACACATCCAGTGCCAAGAAACCCAATGCCAAGTGATGCACATCAGAAACATTCTTGTTCTCTGCATCCTCGATCACTGCATATTATGCTGGTACCAATTGTCCAGGGTCACAGACGTACAGAGCAGGGTTTTTCCGGTAGCTGGAGGGAGCACACGGAGTACCATGGCTTTTCGAGAACACGGGAAGCTTCTACCAAGAGACACACACCTGTGGTGCGCTCCTGCCGGCCCGCTCCCTCCCGCCCAGCAGGAACAGCTACTTCTCTCCAGCCCCCTTCCTCTCCAGAGGGGCCCCAGAACTTGACTTCCCAGCTACTCTTGTCGACAATCAAAATGTAAGTGCTTTTAACCCCTTTCCTTTTCTCTGGTCCACTGGAGTCAGGTAACAAATTCTCAAAGCTTCCCTTTTCCTTCTGTTCTAGAAACAAATTTTGTCCTGGAAATTTTCCAAATTTTGTTTTAATTTATTATGAGTAGTTGATTATCATAATGCTGAGAGTCATAAGGAAGTAGTCAAGGGGAAAATGGCACTATCCTAGAGGGTATTTATAACATGTAGGCAGCCTTCTCAGAAGTTTCTCCAGGTGTCCTTTGAGACATGACTGGAGCCACGTCCCAGCTGCTGCCCCCCACCCCCCACGGTGTCACCTTCATCATCACCTTACTTTACTCCTTGAGAGCAAATCAAAGACACCTTTCCTTTCAGAAAAAGCCTGTGTGCCAGGCACACGCACATCAGAATCACGCCTATGTATGTTACTGGCAAATCCAGTGGATGGTGAAACTATATTAAAATATTCCAAAAGCAGGATCAATCTAGTTTAATGTCTTCTACAGAACACAGTAGCCTCACACACATGCTTTGCATTCTCTGGTCATGTATCTGATACGAAATTACAACTGAAATACTCTGTTAATTTAATGTAGCACCAACATTCTCACCCCACAGGCTTTGCTCTAAGATGTGACCTCTTCAGACTGCCTTTCCCTGGCTGCCCTGGAATACTCTGGAACCCATTTCGCTGGCTGGCAGAGACTGACAAATGTCGGGAATATTAGACAGTCCAGGAAAAACAGAATAACAGCATCGCTATCATGAGCTCACTGGACAAAGAATAATTTTCAGGACCAACTCATGAGAAAGGAATTAGGTATCACCCTGAGATGTGGGAACTTCTTAAGACACACACAGAGAGATGCAGTGACACTAAAAATTTACACTTTCAGTAAAGATAAATCTATTCAGGTAAATCACACCTGCACACAGATTTTCCTAAAAATAGTCTGCCAACGTCAGATAGGTCTGAGGCTCTACTTGTTAAGCATAAATCTGTTTAATATTTGGGGATGTACTTGGAACGGACACCCTAGGTAAGAGACGCCTTAACCATGATGTCGATGGCATGTGTGTGAAAAAACGGTTGTTTCCGTCATTTACACACTGTGTGACCTTTAGCAAGTTCCTTAAACTCTCAGAGCCTCCCTTTTATCTTTTGTAGAATAGGAAAACTGCTGTTCTGTGCATTTAAAATCACGGCATATGTTGGATAACACTGCTTTGTGCCGTGGCTGGCAAAAAGCAAGGGGTCAAAAATCGTAGGTGTTATTTTTATTTACCCAAGAACCTTTGCAATTCTTGGACTGCACTACAAATCTTACGCAAGGTGCTATGAGAAGACTCCTTATTTTCTGTAACCCTGTTTCACCTAAACCGTCCAGCACGTCACTGTCTTGATTCCACATGCAAACCTGGAGACGCAGACGCGGGGGGCAGGAACGGCAGACATTTGCCATCGGTAGTTAGTGGGCCTGCCTTCGCCCACTACCCCGCAGGAGGGCCCCTGGAGTGACAGAAGCCCAGCCCCCAGCCACCAGCCCTCCCCCAAGAGGCATACACGGAAGCTGCAGCCTTGGCACAGAGCCACCTGTGGTACCCTGTGACCCCTCTGTTACTGCCACCCGCCTCCTGGGATGGCCTGTGTACAGAACAGTGAGCCAGAAAGAAAAGATTTTGGGTTCCACTTGCTTCACTAGGGGCTGGAGGCGGGCAGGCCAAGGATGCTCAGACCCACAGGCTTCTGGATAAAGAAGTCTAAGCCCAGGACACCACACCCGGAGGATCAATTTCAACAGATTTCAGTAGAAACAATACTTCTTTGTTGCTTTAGTAAAGAGCAAAAGGATAGTTCCACTGGCCAAAAACAGACACAAACACACACTCCCCCCCCCCCCATAAACAGGCTCAGTATTTCTTAATTCTTGAGAAGCAACAGTGTTGCTTTAGAGAGAATTCACTTTAAAAATATCAATTTTGTTTTCCAATAGATTTGATTATTTGTAATACATTAGATTGTGGTGGTGTTTTGGCACAGAATTATTTTGGTAAAAATGGTCCATGGAAATATTTGATTGTAAAACTACAGTTGAAATTTAATTCTCTTAACTGATTCATAATTAGAAGATAGTCCCATCCCAAGAGTAACTATAAAAAGGATGGCTATATCGAGGGTATGCCTAGCAACAGAATATCCATTAGTTTAACTCTGGAAGACCTAAATTTTAGGAATATTTAAAATAAAAGATAATCTTCAGTGAAATCAAGAAAATAAGAGCAAGACATAACTGAAAAATGAATGCAAAAGCACTTCATGTTTCAAAAGTCCTACATCACTAACTGTGAAATCAAAATAATCCTATCACTACTGTTTCTGGAACATATTTCTTAATATTTAAATAAATTATATTGAGTTTTTAAAAATGTTACATGTTTATTTCAGAACATGGGAAAGACAATCCAGGAAAAAAAAAATTAAAAATCACCTATAATTCAAAATAATCCATTTCAGTATTTGGCTGTATATCATTCCACTGGTTTGTGTTCACATGTAAACATTTTTCTTTACAAAAATAGAACTGTAATAGTCCTAACCATGAGAGACGATGGACTCTGAGAAACAAACGGAGGGTTCTAGAGGGGAGGGGGGTAGGGAGATGGGTTAGCCTGGTGATGGGGATTAAGGAGGGCACGTACTGCGTGGAGCACTGGGTGTTATACGCAAACAATAAATCGTGGATCACTACATCAAAAACTAATGATGTGATGTATGGTGATTAACATAACATTAAAAAACAAGAACTGTAATAGTCCTATAACTTTTAAACTTTTTTACATAATAATGTAAAAAATATTTCCCATTCCATTAATCTTCTAAATCTTTATATGATTTTATTTGAATATAACATTTATTTAAGCCATTCCTTCTTTCCGCCTTTTGCCGTTATAAAATACACTGCAATAAACATTTTTGGAAGCGAAATTTCTGCACACATTCATCGGTATTTCCTTAGGATACATGATGACAAACATCACTGATAGGACAAAGGGCAGTCTGCAAGAGAAAATCACTGCCGTATTTTAACAGATTGCCCTCTAAATGCAGGATCTATTGAAAGATCACAAATAGTGTAGGAGGAGGCCCCTTTGTATAAGTTCTCATCAACCTAAGTTTTACATGTATTTGAAAGCTTTGCTCCTTTGCTTGAGGATGCCTTTCATTTCAACACTGTGAATGATATTCACATCTGTTGGGGGTGTGTGTGCGTGCGCGCACGCGCGCGCGCGTGTGTGTGTGTGTGCGCGCGAACTGCTCCACATCGATAGCCCGTGGTCCCCCCTCCTTGGCCTATTACTAGTTTCTGAATTCATTTGAGAACATTCCTTTATCCATTCAAAAAATCAACTCGGTACCACAGATGCTGCAATTATTTTCTGAGGTTTTTTGTATGATTTATATTATTGCTTAGGATAATTTTTATGGAAAGAAATTAAAAAATCGTGCAGTCCATCTCCAAGTCTTTTCCCTTGTCTGTCTCTTTTTGGAGCCATGCATCCATTTCCCCTATGATATGGAAAAGAGGTGATTGTTTGTCACTCCTGTAAGCACAAATCTCAGGACACCCCCTCCACGGGCCCTCCCCTGAGGACACACTGAACATTATCTTGTACCTCATGTGAACAGGAGTTTGCATGTTAATTATTTTCCTCTATTTAATGTCATGTTACTAATTTCATAAAGTAGATTTTCAAGAAAACAAATTTCACTCTTCAAATCATGACCAAAATAATATCAACCCTGAATGTATTAGTCTGCTTGGGCTGCTACAATAACCACGACAGATGGGGACTTGTGTAACAGAAATTTAGTTTCTCACGGTTCTTGAGGCTGGAAGTCTGATTTCAAGGTGTCAGCAGGGCTGGTGTCTTCTCAGGCTGTTCTCTTTAGCTTGTAGATGCCCTCCTTCTTCTGGTGCCTTCACGTGGGTTTTCCTGTATGTGTCTGTGTCCTAATTTCTTCTTCTTATGTTAGGGTACCCGTCCTATTCGATGAAGCCCCATACCTATGATCTCATTCAACCTTAATTATCTCTTTAAAGATCCTACCTCCAAACATCACATGTTGAGGCACTGGGGGTTAGGACTTAACCATACGAATCTGGGGAAAGGGGGCACATAATTCAGCCCTCAACATTGATTAATACAATCCTTAATACAGGAGAACAAGCTACATAAAATTTTTAAAAACCTGCAGCCTGTAACTATGTGGGTCAGTTGCTTGCTAAAACAAGCAATCAACATTCCCCTTAGGATTGAAACAAGAACCAGAATCCCATGATGTAATACTCAAAATGTCTAAGAATCAATCTAAAATTTCTCAGCCTGTTAAGGTTCAGGAATATAACTCAAATTAACTCAACTCACAAGTAAAAGTAAAACCAACAGATATTACTCGTGACATGTCACAGATCTGAGAATTAGCAAAGGCGTTAAAAACAGCTATTACAACCAACATCCGAGAAGTAAAGGTAAACACTTTTGAAATAAATGTAATGGATAGGAAGTCCTGGGAAAGAAACAGATGACATAAGGCAGAATGCAATGGAGATTCTTTTTTAAAGATTTTACTTATTTGAGAGAGAGAGAGAGAGCGCGAGCACGCACAAGCAGGGGAAGCAGCAGAGGGAGAGGGAGAAGCAGGCCCTCCAGTGAACAGGGAGCCTGACATGGGGCTCGATCCCAGGATCCCGGGATCTTGACCTGAGCTAAAGTCAGATGCTTAACTGAATGAGCCACCCAGGTGCCCCTGAAATGTATATTTTATAATTAAAGAAGACATATTTTTTTTAAAGTACACTCTACACACAAAGTGAGGCTTGAGCTTATGATGCGAAGATCAAGAGTCGCGTACTCTACCGACTAAGACAGCCAGGTGCCCCAAGACATTAACTTTTTAATTTGAAGTTTAAGCTCAATTACTATGTTTTATTTCAGAATGACATTTATGATTTTGGGTTAATTTTATTTTTCTCATTGCTAACATAGTTGCACATTTAAAAAACTTTAAAATACTCCAAGCCCCACTTTCTTTTTCATCTAAGTCACCCCAGTTTGCTGGTCTTCTTATTTACAAGAGAGCCAGCTTAAATTTGTCTCTGAGAGGGTAGCTCCTCTAAACCTTCTCCCAGGTATCACCTCACCCCTGATGTTCTCCGTTCCTGATACTCATGTCAGGAGACTGGCACTGGGCCTCCGTTTCCAGGAGAAGATCCAGGACAGCTTTTATGGGTAGACTTTTAAAGAGACAGCCTGGCAGGGACACATACCTAAAAAGGTTATTTATAATGCCTACCTTTACTAATTGCTAGAAATCTATTTTCTTCACATCATGTGCTCTTGAGTGAGCCGGAAAGCAACTTGACCATAAATCAAATGGCTTATGGTCACACAGCTCCCACATAACACATTTCCTGGAAAATTTAGAGATCAATAAAAAAAAAGCAGGGGGGGGTGGTTATTCTCTGTTAGTTAATAAACCACCAATTTAAAAAAGTCATTCGTTTTAATTATAGTGAAGAAAATGCTGAGCAAAATTACTTTCCAAAGCAATCACTCAACCTAAGCTTTAGATTCCATAAAAGAAATAATTCATACGATAATATAACATCCAAGTAATTGCTTCTGATTTTCACAATAAATCTCTAGTGACAGATCAGCTAAGAATATTTCCGGTAGAATCAACAATCGCTGCAGGGACAAGGAAAGTGTTGCAGGGACCCTGTGAGACAGACGGCTAAGGACTGAATAATAAAAGAATATTTACAGCTGTCCAGGACAGATGTCACAATTTTCAGACACAAAATAAATAATATCACAGTGGTATTCCCCTAAAACCGAGCTGAAAAAAATAAAATATTTGAATTATGTCCAATATATCGAAATTTAAAGGAAAGTTTCCAGGAAGCCACATTCTAGAAGAGCAGGTGAAATTCTATAGTGTGGGGGCTAAAAATATTTATATATCCCTTTGTGGCTTTATTTCCTACTCTTGGTCACAAGATTTTTTGGCTTCTCCTTAACTTGTGTAGCTTTTGTGCTGGTTCTCTGTTCTCTTTTCCTTCTGCATTTCTTTGTCATCCTCACTTTGGCTTACCTTCCACTGCTTTTACTCATGTTCAAAACCTGACAAAGCTCTGAATTCACCTGATAATGACACACTGAATTAGGAGGGAGCCTCCACTCTGCCTCCTGGTCTTACAGAAGTCTAGGTGGCCATCCTGCCATCAAATGCTATAGCAAAGGAATGGTACGTTAAACTGTATTTATTACAACAAAATTACGGAACACGAAGATCTTTTAGCTCATCTATGCAGTTTCTTAGGATGATGTTCAACCCACAGTTCAGTTGCTCTGGACAAAAAGTCAAGGAACCAGCCAGTTTTGATCCATGTTTCTCTGTGTTTTCATTTTGCCCCTGAGAAATTTATGGCTGCCAGACATGGTGGTCACGGTCTCTCACTGAATCACAAATTCGATCTGGTTTGGAATGTGACCTTTAGGGAAAAGCTTAAATGAAATGTTCCAGCAGAAACCAGATGGTTTGTACCTATGAAGGATAAAAAGGCAGTATGACCTTAACGGAGTCACTTAATTCATCTATTTTATAAAATCAATGAGACTGGCTTTGAAGATATCCACAGCTCCTTACACGTCCAAGATTATTAGTGGGTCTATTAACTTTTGCTTATGAAAATTCTTCATCTTCCGACCAGAATGAACTTTGCTGCACTTCCGCGATTAGAGGCCTGAAGCCACTAAATTAAATGGAGAATTAATTCTCGATAACTTCGCTTGGGTCATGAGTGGCAATCCTCTTTTCTTCTCCAAAGGCAGACAACCCATCTGTCTTTTCACCTTAAATTCGGGCAGGTCACCATTTCAACTATGGGCTTACCACCCGGGGGAGCAAAGCCACCTTAGAGCCCGCACTTTCAGTGGAAAAATTAGGCAGGAAGTTAGATAAATGGGACACAAAAAAACCCAAGCTTCCAACACCATCTACTCCAAGCAGCTTAGTGACCAAGGGAAGGAGGGATATTAGCGAGTCAGCTGGGCACCGGAGCCCAGGAAGTGAAGACGCTCCTGAACTGTGGCGTGGCTGGATGACAGACACTTAGGTATGTTTTCCCAGAATCTGGGGTCATGTCCTTCCATTGTTTAAAATTAACCATCTCTTTAGTGTCCATCTAATGAAGGCCAAACAATCTGTCATGGACTACATGTGTTTTCAGTGATATGCCTGAGCCCTTTACAGACATCATCTGCAAGATGTCACCCACAGCCCCGAGCCAGGTCCAACCACCTGTAAGAGGTGTAGAGTCCCCAAACGTATCTGCACTCTCCGATTTTTTGCTGATGTGTGTGGCGGCCTCAGCTATGCCGTTCTGCGATGCCCCCTTCTCCGGAGCCTTCCCCACCCACCCTAAGCATTAAGGAGCTCCCTCTTTGGTGCTCTGCGGCACTCCCCACATGGAACTGGGGTGGCTTCTTCCCACTCTGCCCCCCCCATCAGGTGGCCCCTGCGTGATGCCCTCTAAGCAAGAGCTGTTAAGTAGACCCAGTCTCTCAATGCAAAATAACTTCTCTTTTAGTAGCACATTACAGCCAAAGAGCTATCATGGTCCCTAGTCTATCTGACAAACTGCCCATGAAGAGACATGGCAGGTTTTATTACCCCAATTTAACCTGAAGCGATGGGAAGTCTACAGATGTTAACTTGGTCTCATCCTGGTCCATTATACCGTGGCCAAAAAAATAAGAAAAATATATTCTCACACACACACACACAAACACACACACAAGGGAGTCATGCATTTAGAAAAAATAACACATTTTCTAGAATAGTTGTAAGTTGAAAAGAATGAAGAACACATTTGCCTAGATCATGAATTTTTCTGGTAAGAGAGTTGGTGAACGTTCTCTGATTTCATTAGAAGACTTTGAAGAACTCTCTTTCATTTCTAAGAAGGAAAAACTCCCAACTCTGGCAGCAGCATCGACACAGGTGTTTCTGGTGAGAAATTCCCTCCCTCAGTAGCAACAACCATGGTCAGGCAGCAACACCACCGACCTTAGACTCTGGCCCCATTCCCAAAGGCACATTCTAACCTGCAGCCAGAGAACCCCTCTGGAAGGGAGAACAGGCACTCAGATGACATCATGTCCATAACCTGAATGAAATGACTTAAAACAAGGAAAAAGGAAAGGTTCTAAACATGCTAGTTATTGTACCAGCCATAAGGATAATGTCACTTGTGGTCCTGTGGCTTCCGTTTAATTTCTTCTACTGGAAGGTTAATGAGCTATGCTGTGATTAAACCACACGGAGACTTGAGAGACGGGCATGTCACAGATCAGAGCCGGGTTACAGATGGGGTGTAAAGGAAGGCGGCCAGGATGGCACGGAGACGAGTCAGCGACAGCACGGGTGCAGTGGAACCGGAAAACCCCACTGTGAGCCAAGCTCCCAGCGCAGGCTACCATGAGCACCGCGTGGACAAGGAGTGAAATCGTCCTGAAAACCAGATCACAGAATCTTCAGATCTAGAATGTCGTTCTCTCATAAAGGAATAGAATCAATTATAATGGGAAAGGTGGACAAAAAGGCAGTTCCTCCTTTATTGAAAATGTGGAATATAATAAACAGTACAGAGGACCGTAACGGAAGGGAGGGAAAACTGAATGGGGAGAAATCAGAGAGGGAGACAAACCATGAGAGACTTTTAACTCTAGGAAACAAACTGAGGGTTGCTGGAGGGGAGGTGGGTGGGGGGATGGGGTAACTGGGTGACGGGCATTAAGGAGGGCACTCGATGTAATGAGCACTGGGTGGTATATGCAACTGATGAATTATTGAACACTACATCTGCAACGAATGATGTACTATATGTTGGCTAATTGAATTTAAATTTTTAAAAAATGTACACACCCAGGGTTTCTGAATTGGGTCCAGATCAGATTTTTCTTTGTGTTTCTGCCATCTGACGACATGGTGAACTATATTTGATAGGTATTCACCAAAGAGGAAACTGTCTGAATACATATAGAAATGAACCAATTAAGAAGGAAAGATGGCAGAGCAGTAGGGGACCCTATTTCAACTGGTCCCCGGAATTGAGCTGGATGTCTATCAGACCACTCTGAGCACCCATGAAACCAGCCTGAGATGTAAGAAGATCTGGATCTCTACAAACAGAATATCGTAGGTGGTTGGTTTCCAGGTACGAAGCGGGGAGCCGTGATTCTGCGGGCAGATATCAGAGGATAAATGGCAGCGAGAGGGAGCCTGTCCGTGGGGATCCTACACCACTGGTGAGCGACAGCCTTGCATGCTGGGAACAGGGCACAGACTCACAGACCCGTAGCTGCAGGGAAAGGACTTTAGGGCAGCCCCCGGGGCAGAAACCCAGAGTGGCAGGGTCGCGGAGTGCGAACTGGGAGCAGCTGGTGGTTTTATTAGCACAAAGGGCAGAGACGTGCCCCCACCTGGAGGCAGGACCGGGGGTGCTGCAGAGGGGCACGTCTCAGCCCCAGGCCGCTGCAGTTTATATCAGCACGGACAGAAATGGAGACAGTGTGGCCTGGAGAGCTCACTGAAGAACAGACTGCAGTCTCTCTGCTCTGAGGCAGAGGGCTGGAAACGGTCTCTTCTGCTCTGTCTCGCAGAAGAGATGCAGAAAGCAGCCAGGGAAGCCGCCAGAGAACAAAAGCCCCCCAAACTGATTCCCACTGAGCCCATTCCCCACCACAGGAGGGCAGGCAACTCCGCCCAAACAGGGTTGCCTGAGTAACAGCGTGGCAGGCCCCTCCCCCAGAAGAGAGGCTGGGAAAACAAGAGGCCAGCAACCCTAAGGTCCCAAGAAAACAGGTGCATCTGGCTTGGGTTCTGGTCAATAATTTGGACTCTATACATTCCCTCAAACACCCATCAACAGAATGACTAGGAGGAGGAATGCCCAAAATAGAAAAGACTCAGAGATTATGATTTATGCTGCAGATTTACAAAAGGATGCAGATATAACCAAGATATCGGAGATGGAATTCAGGCTAGCAATTGTGAAGACAATAGCTAGAATGGAGAAATCAATGAATGGCAACTTAGAGTCTCTAAGGGCAGAAATGAAAGCTGAATTGGCAGAACTTAAAAATGCTATCAATGAGATCCAATCCAATCTAGATAATCTAACAGCTAGGGTAAATGAGGCAGAAGAAGAAGAAGCGACCTGGAAGACAGTAGATAAAAAGGGAAAAGAGGAGGCCAGGGAAAAACAACTCAGAATCCATGAAAATAGAATCAGAGAAATAAGTGACACCATGAAGCGTTCCAATGTCAGAATAATTGGAATCCCGGAGGGAGTGGAGAGGGGGGACTAGAAGATATATTTGAGCAAATCGTAGCTGAGAACTTCCCTAATCTGGGGAATGAAACAAACATTCGCATCCTAGAGGCAGAGAGGACCCCTCCCAAGATCAAGGAAAACAGGCCAACGCCCCCGGCATGTAACAGTAAAATTTGCAAATCTTAGAAAGAAGGAAACCATCTTAAGGGCAGTTAGGGGGAAGAGATTCCTTACCTACAGAGGGAGGAACATCAGAATAACGTGAGACCTATCCACAGAGACCTGGCAAGCCAGAAAGGCCTGGCAAGACACATTCAGGGTACTAAATGAGAAGAACATGCATCCAAAAATACTTTATCCGGCAAGGCTGTCATTTAGAATGGATGGCGAGATGCAGAGCTTCCACAACCAGCAGAAACTGAAAGAATATGTGACCACTAAGCCGGCCCTGCAAGAAATATTAAGGGGGGTTCTATAAAAGGAGAAAGACCCCAAGAGTGATATACAGCAGAAATTTACGGGGACAATCTATAAAAACAATGTCTTCACAGGCAACATGATGACAATTAATTCATATCTTTCAATAATCACTCTCAACGTGAATGGCCTAAATGCTCCCATAAACGGCACAGGGTTGCAGACTGGATAAAAAGACAGGACCCATCCATATGCTGCCTACAAGAGACTCATTTTGAACCTAAAGATACATCAAGACTGAAAGTGAAGGGATAGAGATCCATCTTCCCTGCCAGTGGACCTCAAAAGAAAGCTGGAGTAGCAATTCTTGTATCAGACAAATTAGATTTTAAACTAAACTCTGTAATTAGAGACACAGAAGGACACTATATCATTCTTAAAGGGTCTATCCAACAAGAAGATCTAACAGTTGTAAATATCTACGCCCCCAGCTTGGGAACAGCCATCTACATAAGCCAACTGTTAACCAAATTAAAGAGTCATATTGATAACAATACGTTAATTGTAGGAGACCTCAATACTCCACTCTCAGCAATGGACAGATCATCTAAGCAGAACATCAACAAGGAAACAAGAGTTTTGAATGGCACACTAGACCAGATGGACCTCATAGATATTTACAGAACATTCCACCCTAAAACAACAGAATAGTCATTCTTCTCGGGGGCACATGGAACTTTCTCCAGAATAGACCACATACTGGGTCACAAATCAGGTCTCAACCGATACCAAAAGATTGAGATTATTCCCTGCATATTCTCAGACCATAATGCTTTAAAACTGGAACTCAATCACAAGAAAAAATTTGGCAGAAATTCAAACACTTGGAAGCTAAAGACCACTCTGATCAAGAATATTTGGGTCAACCAGGAAATCAAAGAAGAACTTAAACAATTCATGGAAATCAATGAGAACGAAAACACATCAGTCGAAAACCTATGGGATACTGCAAAGGCAGTCCTAAGGGGGAAATACATAGCTATCCAAGCCTCACTCAAACAAACAGAAAAATCCTGAATTCACCAACTAACTATACACCTTAAAGAACTAGAGAAAAAGCAACAAACGATGCCTAAGCCATGCATTAGAAGAGAAATAATTAAAATTAGAGTAGAAATCAATGAATTAGAAACCAGAAACACAGTAGACCAGATCAATGAAACTAGAAGTTGGTTCCTTGAAAGAACTAATAGGATCGATAACCCACTGGCCAGACTGATCCAAAAGAAAAGAGAAAGGACCCAAATTAATAAAATTATGAATGAAAGGGGAGAGATCACGACTAACACCAAGGAAATAGAAACAATTATTAGAAATTATTATCAACAACTATATGCCAATAAACTGAGCGATCTGGATGAAATGGAGGCCTTCCTGGAAACCTATAAGCTGCCAAGACTAAAACAGGAAGAAATGGACAACCTGACTAGGCCAATAACCAGTAACGAGATTGAAGCAGTGATCAAAAACCTCCCAAAAAACAGGAGTCCAGGGCCTCCTGGATTCCCTGGGGAATTCTACCAAACATTCAGAGAAGAAATAATACCTATTCTGCTGAAGCTGTTTCAAAAAATAGAAACAGAAGGAAAACTTCCAAACTCATTCTATGAGGCCAGCATTACCTTAATCCCCAAACCAGGCAAAGACCCCATCAAAAAGGAGAATTTCAGACCGATATCCCTGATGAATATGGATTCCAAAATCCTCAACAAAATCCTAGCTAATAGGATCCAACAATACATTAAAAGGATCATCCACTACAACCAAGTGGGATTTATCCCTGGGAGATAAAGGTGGTTCAACATTCACAAATCAATCAATGTGATACAACACATTAATAAGAGGAGGGAGAACCATATGGTCCTCTCAATTGATGCAGAAAAAGCATTTGACAAAATACAACATCCTTTCCTGACTAAAACTCTTCAGAGGATAGGGATAGAGGGAACATTCCTCAAGTTCATAAAATCCATCTATGAAAAACCCAGAGCGAGTATCATCCTCAATGGGGAAAAGCTGAGAGCCTTTTCCTTAAGATCAAGAACACGTCAAGGATGCCCACTGTGGCCACTATTGTTCAACATAGTACTAGAAGTTCTAGCCACAGCAATCAGACAACAAAAAGAAATAGAAGGTATTCAAATTGGCAAAGAAGAAGTCAAACTCTCTCTTTTTGCAGACGACATGATACTTTATGTGGACAACCCAAAAGACTCCACCCCCAAATTACCACAACTCATCCAGCAATTCAGTAAGGTGGCAGGATACAAAATCAATGAACAGAAATCAGTTGCTTTCTTATACACTAACAATGCAACTGTAGAAAGAGAAATTAGAGAAACGATTCCATTTACAATAGCACCAAAAACCATAAGATACCTCAGAATAAACCTAACCAAAGAGATAAAGGATCTATACTCTAGGAACTACAGAACACTCATGAAAGAAATTGAAGACACAAAAAGATGGAAAAATATTCCATGCTCATGGATCGGAAGAATAAAAATTGTTAAAATGTCTATGCTACCCAGAGCAATCTATACCTTCAATGCCATCCCGATCAAAATTCCAATGACATTTTTCAAAGTGCTGGAACAAACAATCCTAAAATTTGTATGGAATCAGAAAAGACCCCGAATGGCCAAGGAAATGTTGAAAAAGAAAAGCAAAGCTGGGGGTATCACGCTGCCCGATTTCAAGCTATAGTACAAAGCTGTGATCACCAAGACAGCATGGTACTGGCACAAAAACAGACATATAGAGCAGTGGAACAGAACAGAGAACCCAGATATGGACCCTCAACTCTATGGTCAAATAATCTTTGACAAAGCAGGAAAAAACATGCAATGGAAAAAAGAGAGTCTCTTCAATACATGGTGCTGGGAAAATTGGACAGCTACATGCAGAAGAATGAAACTCGACCATTCTCTAACACCATTCACAAAGATAAACTCAAAGTGGATGAAAGACCTCAATGTGAGACAGGAATCCATCAAAATCCTGGAGGAGAACATAGGCAGTAACCTCTTGGACATCGCCCACAGCAACTTCTTTCAAAGCTCCAAAAGCTAGTGAAACAACAGCGAAAATGAACTTTTGGGACTTCATCAAGATAAAAAGCTTCTGCACAGCAAAGGAAACAGTCAACAAAACAAAGAGGCAACCCACAGAATGGGAGAAGATATTTGCAAATGACACTACAGATAAAGGGCTGGTATCCAAGATCTACAAAGAACTTCTCAAACTCAACATCCAAAAAACAAATAATCAAGTCAAAAAGTGGGCAGAAGGAATGAAAAGACACTTCTCTGAAGAAGACATACAAATGGCTAACAGACACATGAAAAAATGTTCATCGTCATTAGCCATCAGGGAAATTCAAATCAAAACCGCATTGAGATACCACCTTACACCAGTAAGAATGGCAAAAATGGACAAGGAAAGAAACAACAAATGTTGGAGAGGTTGTGGAGAAAGGGGAACCCTCTTACACTGTTGGTGGGAATGCAAGTTGGTACAGCCACTTTGGAAAACAGTGTGGAGGGTCCTCAAAAATTTAAAAATAGAGCTACCCTATGACCCAGCAATTGCACTCCTGGGTATTTACCCCAAAGGCACAGATGTAGTGAAAAGAAGGGCCATATGCACCCCAATGTTCATAGCAGCCATGTCCGCAATAGCCAAACTGTGGAAAGAGCCGAGATGCCCTTCAGCAGATGAATGGATAAAGAAGATGTGGTCCGTATATACAATGGAGTATTACTCAGCCATCAGAAAGGATGAATACCTACCATTTGCATCGACATGGATGGAACTGGAGGGGATTATGTTAAATGAAATAAGTCAGGCAGAGAAAGTCAATTAGCATATGGTCTCACTTATTTGTGGAACATGAGGAATACCATGGAGGACGTTAGGAGAAGGAAGGGAAAAATGAAGGGGGGGAATTGGAGGGAGAGACGAACCATGAGAGACGATGGACTCTGAGAAACAAACTGAAGGTTTTAGAGGGGAAGGGGGAGGGGGGATGGGTGAGCCCGGTGATGGGTATTAAGGAGGGCACGTACTGCATGGAGCACTGGGTGTTATACAAAAACAATGGATCGTGGATCACCACATGAAAAACTAATGATGTACTGTATGGTGACTAACATAACATAATAAAAATTTTAAAAAAATGAAACAATTACATAAATATTCAATACTTCTTTCTGTACAATGGAACCCAACAAATCCAAGAGTATTGGAATTAGGAACCGCCAGAGAAAATTATGACCGGTGGAGTTTGAATATCCACACTGCATAAAGAATTCATCTCGTTAACAAACGCACATCTTTCAAAGGCATGAAGTTCCAAGTTTACACATTATGGTGTATAAAGAAGTAGACAATCCTTGAAAAAAAGCGTCCTTTTCTTTGGCAATTAAAGTCACTTTAGGAATAAAATGTAAGGAAATGCCAAATCCATTGCAGACAAACTTGTCAGTCTTAAAACACCAGAAGCCGGGGAAGAGTTTTGTGAGACAATCCTATTTGTTCTAAGGAAGTAATTCAGAGGAACATAAACAGCAACCACTAACTACTCAAAAGGCAATACAGTAGCAAACCTTTCAAAATCAAAGGCTGGAGCAGTAAAAATCACAGATGTAAACCCTTATCTGTAAACCGTCAGGAACCCTAGGGAAAACACTGAGCAGACAGATGGACACATGATGGAAAAGCCCCTCACAAATTTAAATGCTGTCTAAGTCATAGAATTGTTAATGAATCTAAAATCACTTAAAGATAAATTTTATCCAAAAAATGACTGAGTCTGATCAACATGTTCTTGGAATACTAAGCTATAATTAAAAGTTATTGCAGATTTAGCCATCTTAGTATTTTTTCAAGACCAAAATATTCTAATACTTGGAAACTTCTAAATATTGATAGTTTACGACCTCACTGACAAAATTCTAGAATATTGGATGAGGTCAGGCAGTGACCAGTTCCTGCCATTTGTCACTGAGGGGTGTGCGGTCTCATAGTGGGACTCATTTAGCCACTGACTAGGGAGACCAGTCCTTCCACCTGGGCCTTTCCATGACACATGGAGGCCACGGGTGCTGGGGATGTCACATCTGCAAAGAGAGATTTATTTCTGCAAAATCACTTAGTAAGAGGACAATGGAGTCTGGGGTATTCAGTGGCTCATAGGCCAGCACCCTTGCCTTTTACTTCTGGTTTCCAGCAAGCCTACATCCTTGCTGATCCTGAATTCTCCTTCACACTTGGGCATATGCTTCCCTTACTCCAGAAAAAAAATCCTCCTTGCAGAGTGCCTTTTGCTCATTATTGGAAACACAAGAACTTTCTAGATTTATTTTTTCTCTTATTTGGAGAAAGCAGAGTTAGATTTCTCAAAGCATGTTTCTGAGAACTAGGCTGTTAACAGATGTTACATGGAGAAAGTTTCCATGGTTAAATGCATTTGGGAAAAGCTGGGCAGCTCAGGTCTCAGTGGAGGGCTCACCTTCATAGGTGAGCAGAGACTACGTATCCATTCCCCAGAGGCATTTGGACCCAAGACCATTCTGTGGGGAGCATCCTGGAAGATTCAGGTGTGCAGAGACATTTGGAAAGGCTGGTCTGTGTTGTTCTATACATATATCCAGGTGCCCTGTACTCTGTGCTGATAAGGCAGACCATCGTCCTGAAATCTTTTTTTTTTTTTTTTTTAATTTTTTGGTAGCTCAAACAACTGTGTGAGTGTAACTTTTATTTTTTGGAAGCGAAGTTTCTCTTTTCAAAACCTGAGAAGCAAACTTATGTTGGAGAAAATAAGCAGCTCAAAAATAGTTTCTCCACAGGCATCCTGCATTTCCCTGTTGATATTAAATAAAGTGGGTGCCACACGGAATTGGTCGTACAGGAGCCCAGTTCTGTAGCTATTTCAATATGTGAGGACGTGAAGTCTGAAGGAACTCCTCCGTTCTGCGTGCATTTCTCTAGCTTTGTAAAGAAGCTGAAAGCACTTTTGATAAACGTTTTAATGAATCATCCAGTGTGTCATTTATGCGTGCTTTGAAAGGCTCTTGAATAATATCAAGTGAATTCACAGTTTACTTCTGAAAGTCCAAACCCAGCCATAAAGGAAGCCGGTAAGAGGAAAGGCGGCACTTTTCCTCTTGGTCCAGGAGTGAGCTAAAGAGTCTGCCTGCCTGCAGTCACGCGGGCGAAAACAACGTGTGCACGCGTGTGTGCACGCGTGTGTGCGTGTGTGTTTATTCTGGCCTCTGAGCATCTGGCCTTATTATGAGCAAGTTCACTTCCACCTGCTTCAACGGTTCTCTTTGTCACCTGGGGGGAAGATACATTAAGTGGTGATTTGCACATGGGAATGACCACTAGGAAAGTCACCCCGTCTAAAATTTAGAAAGACCTGTGTTCAATAGTGTACTTTCCTGAATTCTCCATCATTTGTGATACTAGTTAATGCTTATTGAATACCTGTTGGTAATGGCCCCGTACACCATCAGGCTTTGTTTCTGTAAACCTTCGATAACAGAATGAAACCTTCCATTTCCTTTGGGGTGTTCCTCACTGTGAGTTATTTGAGTTTGGTTGGGTGCAGCAGGGCGTGGAGATCAATGATGTGACTTAGGACGTACCTTCCCTCAAAGCCCATTGCCCTCACCGGGCATCACGGCTCAGTGAACACTTCAGGCGCAGGAAAGCCATTCATCAAGGCACAGGAATAATGTCTAAGATCAGAGAGTGATTCACATCTGCGAAGGCAACATGATGCCACCCGGAAGACCACAGACTCAGAACACGCCACAGAGGGTGGACTCCCAACTCCGCCGCTTGTCAGCTGAGTGGCCTCGGGCAAATCAAGCACCCTCTCTGTGTCTCCCAGGGCTGCCATGAAGAGCATATGAGCTAATGCATGTAGAGGAACTAGACCACACTAGCTGGAAGCCTATGGGTGTGCTATGAGTACTGTTTCCACTTAAATTACAATGAATTCCTTGAATTTCTCTATAGGTAGATTACTCCTATTTTAATACCTTCCCCCATTATCCTAAGAAGTGAATCTTCACTCCATCATCTCCTTTCCCTCGTCTGTAAATGTGTCCTTACGCTGCATTGCTACCATGGTTCTTGGCTCAGGAAGAAATGGCACTAGATCAGCAGATAACCCTATTAAACTGTTTTTGGGGGGAAAATTGTTAAGTACCGGGGCACCTGGGTGGCTCAGTTAAGTGTCCAACTCTTGGTTTCGGCTGAGGTGGGATCGAGCCCTGCAGTGAGCTGAGTCGGCTGGAGAGCCTTTCTCTCCCTCTCCCTCTGCCCTTCCCCTGCTCTCTCTCTTCCTCTCTCTCTCCCTCCTCAAATAAATGAATAAATCTTTAAAACATTTTTTAAAAAGTGTTAAGTATGAAAGCTACTATGTTCAGGAAAGAAAGAATGTCTTAAACATTGTAACGAAGACTATCTTCTATAGAATTAATTTAAAAAAAATAATCTATTTATTTAAATCCATTTTCAAATCAAATAGGAATATGGCCATACACCTTGCATGTGACCAGTTAGTCTGAATGTGCAATTACACAAACAAATGCGATTTCTCTACGGGCTGTGCTTGGGCTGGTACTTACGTATGATAAAAGCAAGAAGAATCGTTGCTTAACTCCATTCTGACAGCCTGCCTATCTCATCACCCCCCCCAGCCCGTCCACGTTTATGGGTCATACACAACGGGTAAGGCACTGTGGAGATTCAAAGTTGAAAAAACAAGGGTCCTCAGTCCCCCAAACCTTAGAACATGGCGAGGGTTATGTGCAATATATTTTAAGATAGAATGTGGAAATCAAGGCCGGGCACTCCCAAAGGCAGCACCGAATTCCCTAAGAAGCTGTAAAGCTCCATCTTCTCACTTATAATGGCCCCGTGTGGCGCTTTCCATGCTGACCCAAGATGTATCCTCCAAAGGAACATGTTGCCTTTCATCTGGGTTAGATGAAGTTATATAAGAGCCACTCTAGTCCATATTTATGGTTTCAAAAAGCCTCCATATACTTAAGACACTATGAATATACTACCAAAAGAATCGCAACATGGGCAGTTTTCACATTTTGATTTTAAGAATCAAACAGGAGATTTCAAAACTGTGTGTGACTTTGGAACAGATCCACATGGGAAAGTGCACTGAAGCTAAAGGGGGAAGGCAGCCTCCCCTCCAGCTCAAGGATGCTCTGGGGTAGAAGCCAGCACTCTCTTTTGTGGGGCATGCTCATTGCTACATCTCACCTGCATGCTGTCTTTTTTATTTACCTTCTAGGAAGTTCTATATCCCTGGAACCTGCAGAACTGTAGAACACAGCTGATTTCTGTCATCAAGGCCCAGGACATTCATGGAATGGCATTCATCAATGTTTGTCAGGTTCATACTGGTTCCTATTTAAGTGGTATGATTTGCTAATTCCTTTTAACTTGCTTTTTAAAAAATAAATATCACAGATCACATCGTTTTTGAATAAATTTCAAATATGGCAAGATCAAATGTTGTCTGTCCCCACAAATATCAAGAAAGAGAATAAGATCAATATGATCCATTTGAACCAATCTGCAGAACAGCAAAATAAGCTGATTAAATCCACCAGCTGGAATTGAAGCTGGTAAGCTCAAAGTCAAAGGCAATATAACCGAATGGGAATGGCTCAGCCTTCTTCTTAGCTGAATAATCTGATGTTGTTCTACAAGGGAGTTCCGGAAAATACAAACAGGAAACCTAATGACTTATCAATGGATTCCAAGTCAGGTAGGGAAGGCAGTTCATAAATACACTGAGAAGGTAAGGAAAGGGAACCTTTTTATAAAAATTTAAAGCTTGGGGTTCTTAAGGTTTTAAGCTAACAGGCTTTGCTATTTTGAAACATGTTCTCATCAGTATAATCACAATTTATTTATCTGCTATATAAAGCCCTGTGTGTGTGTGTGTGTGTGTGTGTGTGTGTGTGTGTGTGTGTGTTCTGGATAGGAATGATCCAAAAGAATTATTATCAAAACTCATTAAGTGAAATAGAAAAGACCAACAAATTTTCTGTTCATCATCGAGCACAACAACAGCCCTAAACAAAGAATTATCACAGTAAATAAAATGCCACAACGATCATGTTGAAGGTAAGCAGGACAGGCTCATCCATTAAAATCAGAAAACACAAGAATGTTCTCTCTCCCCATTAGTTAACGCCCTCCCAGGAGTTTAAACTTCCCTGAAACATAAACACACACACACACACACACACACACACACGAGATATAGATATTGAAATTATAAATTATAATATAATTACAAGTTATCATTAATCACAGACATGATCATCCACATGGAAAAAATAGAACAAAAAATAGGATTATTAAGAGTGTTCGATTATAGTCAGCCTGTTAGAAGCTATGAATATCAAAATTGAGAGTTTTCCCCCTATACCAGGAATAATTCACTGGAAAGTATAATTTAAAAACATTAAAAACTCGGGGCGCCTGGGTGGCTCAGTCAGTTACGCGTCTGCCTTCGGCTCAGGTCATGGTCCCAGGGTCCTGGGATCGAGCCCCGCATCGGGCTCCCTGCTCAGCAGGAAGCCTGCTTCTCCCTCTCCCTCTCCCCCTGATTGTGTTCCCTCTCTCGCTGTGTCTCTCTCTGTCAAATAATAAAATCTTTAAAAAAATAAAAAAATATTAAAAACTCATTCATTGAATTTTAAAGTATACGAAATAGCCAGAAATTAACAAGAAGTGTACAAGGCTCATATACACAAAACAACAGGATTTCACTCATGTACAGGGAAAATATCACACAAATATATTGCTAAATGTGCAATCCAGTGTTCTTGGGTATGTGGCCTGGCGTTGCAGAGAATGGAAATCAGCACAGACCTAATCAAAGCTGGCACTCTGGGGAAACTGAGCAACTTAGTAGGGCCGGAGGGGAGACAGCAGACTTAAGCAGCCTGTGCTGGGATCAGGTCAGGGCAACAGCACGTACAGTTTCTTCCTAAAAGGGAAGGAGTGCCCAGCACGGTGCCCTGTGTCTTGCTGGCTGTCCAACACAGAACACGTGTGGCGTGGCGAGTCCCCATTATGTTACAATAACCACGGGGAAAGATGAGGAAGGCCGCGCATTCGATTCTTTAGACACTCTAATAGTGCTGCAAAGAGAGATACTTATTATTTGCCTTCACATCTGAAAAATTTATATCTTAACTTTAGACGTGCCTGTTACAACTCATCCAGAAGGAGAAAGAAAATTATTACACAGTATCTAACTTCAGAAGGAGAACAAGTATGTGTTTTAAGGCCATGTTTAGTCTCAACTTCACCTTTTCCTATGCACTGTTAAAAATCGATGGGAACAAAAAATGATAATAGGAACAAAATACTCGTGTATTTTTAAAAAGAAAGAATAAATAAATGATAAAATTCGATATTAGAAAAACATTAGTGAATCCAAACTTTTTCCCATCCCTGTCCTGCATAAGAAACATATTTGAGGGGCGCCTGGGTGGCTCAGTCGTTAAGCGTCTGCCTTCGGCTCAGGTCGTGATCCCAAGGGTCCTGGGATCAAGCCTCGCATCAGACTCCCTGCTCAGTGGGAAGCCTGCTTCTTCCTCTCCCTCTCCCCTTGCTTGTGTTCCCTCTCTCACTGTCAAATAAATAAATAAAATCTTTAATAAAAAAAAAAAGACATATTTGAATGCCTTCAATTCAAGTGCTTTCAGAAGACTCAGGCCCATACATTTCAAAAGGTCATGTTAATGGGAGCCTGGGTGGCTCAGTCAGTTAAGCGTCTGCCTTCGGCTCAGATCATGGGATCGAGTCCTGCACTGGGCTCCTTGCTCAGTAGGGAATCTGTTTTCCCTCTCCCTTTGCTCTTCCCCCTGGCTTGTGCTCACTCTCTTTCTCTCTCAAAATGAATAAATAAATTAAAAAAAAATAATAACATCTGAATGTCCACACATGTGCCTGAAGGGTGAACACCATGAAAAGAAACCCAGACAGTTACTTCGGGATGGTTGGGGAGATGAAGATTTTTCAAATCACATTTTCCCCTTATACTAGAAACTTTTTGTTACTCATTTTTAACTGTTTTTAAAAAATGAAAACATTTAGAAGGCAGAAAAGTAGACAAATAATATAACAAACACCTGGGAGCTGCCATCCACAGCTATCCAAAACACGCAATTACTAAGAAACACACCCCCTTCCTCTCTTCATAGAAGCAGCCAGCTTCCAGTCCTTCTCTGTACTTTGACTCTATCTGAATAATACCACACATAAAATGCAGTGTGGCTCCGTGCGTTTTTATCATACAAAATCGCGTCTTACCACAAACCCGGCATCCCTCAACATGCTATTTTTCACTCAATTTGATGTTTTGGATGTCCAATTCTGCGAGGACATATAGACCCATTTCATTTTATTAATTTCTGATTAATATTCTTCTCTCTGATTATACCATAAGCAAAATATTCATTTTTTTTTTTTTACCAGCAGACGCTTATTAGTTGCTCTCCATTGCTTAATATTATAAATGATGCTGAACTGAATATTCTGGAACCTGTCTCCTTGGGAACACTCACTAAAGTCTCTCCAGGTAGATCAAGCAAGTGACATTTCTGCTTTAAAGGTTTGCATGATTATAACTTCCTGAGGTAATTATTCTAGTTTTTACTGCCAACAGCAGAGTCCCCACCCTCATTCCTTCTTCTGCAATACCACTTCAGCTATGCCCACCTCAAAGTTACCAGCCCCACGGCTGTGCAACTGAAACCCCTCAGCATCATTTACCTTCTTCTCAGGAGGAGAGAGCCCGAGCATCGTCAGTTCTCCCGTTTGTCATTTAGATACACTCGCTACAATGTACTTCATATTCTTTCCATACGGACGCATGGGCTACGTACACTTGCGGCTTCACAGGAGAAAGAATTTCTATTAGTGATGCTCACTGCAAACATCTTCTCCTGGTCCTGTTTCTTCCTTTTCTTAAAGTTGTCTTTGCATAACTGAAATTTTAAATTCGATGTTCTAAAATTATCACTCTTCCCTTTTTAGTTAGTGCTTTTTGGGGCTAAAGTTCTCACAAAACCTTGAGCCACAAAGGAAAGGTTTTAAAACCGAAGCACAGTTGTTGGTGGGAAGGTAAGTTGGGGCAGCCACTATGGAAAACTGAGTTCCTCACAAAAAATTAAGAACAGAACTACCGTAGGATCCAGCAATCGCACTTCTGATCCCACCATAGCAGAAGGAAACAAACACACTGCATAGAAGAGCTCTCCGCCTCCTCACTGTCACTGCGGTGTATACAGCAGCCAAGACACCCAATCAGCCTAAGTGCCCATCAGTGGATGAACGGATGAAATAAACACGACACACACACAGAGAAATACTAGTCATCCATAAAAAGAGAAGAAAATCCTGCCACTTGTGACAATATGGATGGACCTGGAGGGTGTTATGCTAAGTGAGAGAAGTTGCACAGAAAAAGACAAATACTGTATGATCTCACTTACATGTGGACTCTAAAAATTAAAAAAAAAAAAATTAAAAAAAACAAAGCCAAACTCATAGAGAAAAAGATTAGATTTGGGGCTGCCAGAGGCAGGAGGTGGGGGCAGGGGAAATGGAAGGAAGGCGGTCAAAAGGTACAAGGTTCCAGTTGTAAGATAAAAAGTCCTAGGGACATCGTACCCGACATGATGACTACACCTAGCGCTGCTGGGTGGCGCACAAAAATGTAGTTAAGATAGCAGGTCCTGGGGCTCCTGGGTGGCTCAGTCAGATGAGCACCCAACTCTTGATTTTGGCTCAGGTCATGATCTCAGGGTCATGAGATCAAGCCCTGTGTCAGGCTCTGTGCTCAGCGCAGAGTCTGCTGGAGATTCTCTCTCCCTCTGCCTCTCCGTTCACACTCGTGGTCTCTCTCTCACATAAAAATAAATAAAATCTTTTTAAAAAGGGAGAGAGAGTAGATCCTAAGAGTTCTTGTCACAAGGGAAAAAATATTATTTTTCCTTTTTCTTTTCTCCCTTTTTTTTTAAATCTATATGAGATGATGGAAGTTAACTAAACTTACTGTGGTAATTATTTCACGATACACATAAATCCTGATGCTGTCCAACTTAAAATTATATAGTGCCGTAGGTCAATTACAACACAAAGCTGGAAAAAAAAGTGAAACACAGAATGTTAAAACCTATATGACAAAAGTTATCACAAGCTAAAATTCAGGCTTGACACACTGGAACACAAGTTTACTACCATAATAAAAGCTCGGATAACGTGTGTTTATTAAAAACTACGTTGATGCAAATGTATTTTTATACTTTTTACTCATTCATTCTTTCAACTATTCATTCATTTCTATTTTGCTAGTTGTTTATTTTCTAGCATATAAGCTCCAAGATGCTGAGGATCTTTATTTTTTTTTTTTTAAGACTTTATTTATTTGTCAGAGAGAGAGAGAGAGAGAGCATAAGCAGGGGGAGTGGCAGGCAGAGAGAGAAACAGGCTTCCCGCTGAGCAAGGAGCCCATGTGAGACTCGATCCCATGACCTTGGGATCATGACCTGAGCTGAAGGCAGATGCTTAACTGCCTGAGCCACCCAGGGGTCCCGATGCTGAGGATCTTTAACTATTTTATTTATTTTTGTCGGAACAGCTTTAACGCATAGCTTGTCTCTAAGTATTCACTGAATGCTGAGTGAATTACTGCACCTGAAAGAGATAAGGTACATACGTGCAAAAATTTTTATATGAAATTGTTCATTAGAGCATTATATATACGATTGAAATTCTGCAAATTACCCAACAGCTTTAGAAAGCCGGTTAAATCCATTGTGTTCTCTGAGCTGTCCAGTGCGGTAGCCACTAGCCACAAAGGACCATTAGGCACATGAAACGTGGCATTTGTGGCTAGGGAACTGAATTTTTAACATATTTAATTTATACTTAATTGTGAATGGCTTGTGGCCACGATGTTACTGTAGTTCTGAACCATGAGACAAACACAATCCCAAGAACTGGTTCCATTCATTTGAATTTTGTTGCTGATTTCATTATCCAAGAACTGTGTGTGTGTGTGTGTGTGTGTGTGTGTGTGTAAAAGTAGGGAGATTATGTTTTTCCTGAATTGAATTAAAATTTAAAACTAAGTCTCATATGAAAATTGTACTGCCACATATTCTTACAAGATACAAATGCTGGCTATGGTGAGAAGAATGCAGTATTACTGAAATAAATTACACTGCTTGGAAAGTAACCCTCCTATTTTAAGAACATCTTTTCAATTAACTTCCTATATAAATTTAAAACGCCTTTTTGTTCATACATATATACAATTACATTTCAATAAATATCCACAACATCTAAACAGGTATGTATACTGTATGTTTTCTATTTGAATGTAAGCAAATGAAACTACATAATAAACCGACTTTTATCAATTCAAAAGCAAAAGGTCTCAACAACTTACCAGAATGGCACTCCTTCCCCAAAACACAAACCAACCAAATATCAAATACTACTTAAATTTTTGTAACTTTAAATAGAATAGGCATTTGAAGGCAATCATTCAAATGTGTAGTAGGCATTCAACAAATAATTCTTTTCTTTTTTTTATAGAGAGTGAGCCAGAGAGAGGGAGTGTGAGTGGGGGAGGGGCAGAGGGAAAGAGGGAGGCAGACTCCCCGCCGAGCAGGGAGCCCGATGAGGGACTCAAAACCCAGGACCCCGGGATCATGACCTGAGCCCAAGGCAGACGCTTAACCGACTGAGCCACCCAGGCGTCCCGCCAACAAATATTTCTTGACTGGAAGGCTCTGACTGCAAGATACATCACCCTCCCCTGAACAACAGACTTTTAAGAGACCCCCCCACAGGCCACAGGAGGATTCAACAGGCCCATCACACAGCAATGAGTTGGACACAAGCTTGAAAGATGTATTTTTTAAAACAGTGTGAGTGCCGAAGGGTGAAAGGTGGAATACAAGTCCCTCCCAGTACCTCCAAAGAGGTCTGATTTTCCATCTGAGGATGAATGTATTACCAGAGGCCACTTCTTTCTGTTGCACCAGCTGGGCATCCACCGCTAGGATGATGCTTGGGAAGCAGAGAGGGCCAGGCTGGAAACAGCAGGATATAGATCTGGGCTCTTTGCATTTGGGCAACTCTTGGAATATCTAACGGAAATGGTTGTAACTTTTGAATATAAACTAAAATATTTCATAGAATTTGAGAAGATTACTGAAATCTTCTCCCCATGAAACCTCTCATGAACCCACTCTGGGCGTGAGTGTCTAGCCAGAGTCTGACGGCTGATGGAAGCTTTGACTGGCAAAACAAAGGTGGGTTTGACCCAACGTCCTCTCTTCGGGCGTTTTCAAAAACTCGATGATTAAAGAAGTTGGTCTGGCTCTCCAGCTGACATATCTGAAGGGATCAAATGTGAAGTTTCTGTGGGTTTGCAAAGAGCTTTGCACACATATTTGTTCAAAAGAACCACAATATGGAAATGCACATGTGTTAACAAACCCCACCCAGATCCTTATTTATAGAAAGTAAACATTTGGTGATTATAATTATAATCAAATATGTACTTCCCATCCCCAAATAACCACTTCTTTATTAAGAATAGCATATTGCCTTCATTACAGTTAAAATGCAAAAATATGTTCACTCTTCACAATGCCATTGGAACATTCATGTTCTACCATGCAGAGCAAAAGTGCTCAGATGAATTAACACTTTTGCTAAGAAAAGAATCAAGGAAAATCCCTTTATTTGTTTATTTTTTAAACTGAAAGAGAAAAATGTAAATTTAAGCATATTTGAAATTTGACTTATCATTTTCCTTTCTATACATACCCTTGGCATAATTAGTCCCAGTACTGAAATAACCAATGAGCAAATTCATTATTCAGCCAGCCTGCCTGCCTGCCTGCCTTCTTCCTTCCTTCCTTCCTTCCTTCCTTCCTTCCTTCCTTCCTTCCAGCCTGACCTGTTAAATCTGATAATTTTTTTTACAGATACATGAGGCATGATGGCTTGTTTTTACTTGCCAACTTCCAGGCCCTCCATGGTTCTGAGACAGTTTATGCCACCGAGCATGTTTATAGTCACACTGGCAAGAAGACATCATTTGTCATGCCTTATCATTTTTGTTATTTCCCCACACTTTCTTTCCATTTTGAGAAAGAAATGGAGGGTCACACTCCTACGCCCATATCTGTGCATTGCAAGTTAATACTCTCAGGAGCAGTGCTCAGAAATGCTACAACGGGTCCACAGGGCCAGCCGTGCGCTGGCTGGGGAAAGCGCATCCACTGGTCCTTCTAAACAGAGGTGCCCCTGTGTGGTGGGGTGCCAGCCTCGCCCAGCCGTGGTCTAAAGCACAGCCAACAACCGCGCTGCACTCCCTGGTTCTGCTCTCACGCTCCCCAGGCACCCCTCAGCTATTTGACAGAATACGTTGCTTGCCTTTAATGCCTCTTGAAGTGATGTGATGTGTCCAGGCTCAACTGAGTTGAGTTTTATTTTTAGACCAGAGAGAGGCAAGGGATCAGAAGAGCTACTGTTTTGTAGCCTGGCCACTTTTTCCTTCCTTTTCGTTCTTTTACCTTGCTGGAAACCCCGATAGGAAGACCTTGTTAACACAAGTGGAGCCTTCTCGACAGATGCTTCTGGCCAAAGAACATGTTATTAAGAGAAGGCAGTGAGATCTTACTGCGTTTCAGTGATAATCCACCATCTCTGAAGCTCGTTGTATATCTTAACTGTTTTGGTGTCTACACAGGATCAGAGATTTATTAAAACTCATTGAAATGTATACACTTGAAATGGTACATTTCATTGTATGTGAGCTTTACCTCAATAAAGCTCATCTGAAGTCTTAGGGGGGCACAGGTGACTAAGACCCCTTTGGGGTGCTCTGGCCTTCTAAACAGGTTCCGAGAAGGTGGAGTGATCGAGTGGCCAAAGGCTTAAGGCTTGACCAACACCAAACGGGCCCTTTTCTTCAGGAGTAGGGCGAAGCTGGGCCATAGAATTTCATCCCATTAAAAAATAAGAAGAAGAAATAATCTATTTTAATGAATGTACTTAAAAATACTGTGTACTGGTTCTAAATCTTTAGTATAAGTGGGCTACTAAAAGGGAAACTGTGCAACCTCTTTTTAAAATATCTTAACTTCTGGGGCACCTGGGTGGTTCAGTCAGTTGAGTGGCTAACTCTTGATTTCGGCTCAGGTCATGATCTTGGGGTCCTGGGATCGAGCCCCATGTGGGGCTCCGTGCTCACCGGGGAGTCTGCTTCAGGATTCTCTCTTCCTCCCACCCCTCCCCATGCACACACACTCTCTCCCCCCCACCCTCTCTCTCTCTCTCTCTCTCTCTCTCAAATGAATAAATACATCTTTAAAAATAAAATGTCTAAACCTCTGAGATCTCCGAAAACTTAATCGGAAGGCCAATCTATCCTGGTACCCTTATGGTTCAAAATAATAAATGAGAAAATATCATGAAAGAGAACCGACGTAGGAATGCATCTTTCCACCATCTGATTTGAATGACCAGATCAAAGAAGGATTTCTCAGGGATTGGAAGCGGCTACGAGAGAACATTTACAAAATAAGCTAAAAAAAAAAAAAACAGCCTAAACTGAATTCTATTCAAAGGCTTCCAAGCATGGGAGACGGCAGGTCCAACTTCTGCTAACATTCTTAAAGGCGATATTTGGGTGATTTTATTCCCTTTGAAGGAAAAAAGCAAAGGTTTGCAATGAATAAAGATGCACGCTTGTTAGTCCTGGTGCATGCAGAGATGTTGGAAGAGAGTCTGTCAACCATCAAAAATACTGCTTTTCGTTGATGAAAGACTCGGGAGTTCAGACTCTCATTTCCAGAAGAATTTTTAAAAACAATGTAATTAAAATGTGGCTTAAGGAGAAAAGCTTGTTTTTCTCTGCCTTAACAAGTCAGTTTATTTGAAGAGGTCTGTAACAGTGCTGCAGCTGGTTTCTTGAGTGAGAGCCTCTTCTCAGTCTTACAGGACACTCTACTTACGGGAGCAATTACGACAAATGTATTGCTTCTTCTAACCAACAGCTCTATTAAATCTACCTCCACATATTACAGGATTCTCGTTGAGCCATTGATAGTAACATTTTAATTAAATGGTACAACTACATAATGATTTCGTTACTTCAGCTAACATATTGTTCAGGTAATAGAATTAAGTACATAGAGCAAACATCAACAATACGTCTCTCACAGACCTAATCCAGAAAAGCAAAAAAACAGTAACAGGCATAATTTTAGATAAAACATGCGCAGGGAGTGACTTTCCAAGGGATCTCAGATGTCTTGGGGTTCCCCAGCTCTTTGTCAAGTAGTTACTTAATAATTACATCCTGGACACTCAGAAGTGCCTAGAATAGTAGGCAATGGAACATTTCTATAGCCCCCAACATCTCCCGCAAGAAGCTTCCTACAAAACTGTGATGTTCCAGAGCTGATCAGAAGAAGACTGACAATGGAGGTAGCCTGGGTGGCTCAGTCAGTTAAGTGTCTGACTCTCTATCTCAGCTCAGGTTTTGATCTCAAGGTCGTGAGTTCAAGCCCTGCTTGGGACTCCACGTTGGGCATGGAGCCTACTAAAAAAAGAAGAAGAAAAAGAAGAGGAAGAGGAGGAAGAGCAGGAAGAGGAAGAAGAAGTAGAAGAAGAAGAGGACTACAAAGACAACCAACAGTACTTGTGTTCAAATACCAGTGCTGGTGACTCTCGGTGATCAATGAATCTTTGGGTGCTTAGTACCATCTGGCACACGGTGGGCTTTCTTAAATGCTTTTAGTAAAAGTATGCATGAATAAGAATGCTTAGTCATGTATTCTTAAAGGGAAATGAGAAATTACTATCTCCAAACACTTGCTTTGAGCATCTTTATACGGAAGGCAGGACCTACCGAGAGAGAGCAAGATGATGCAAGATAAGACACGGACTCTGACGCTTCCTGTCAGGGAAACTTAGTCAAGTCATTTCAACTCTCCTTCTGTTCGCCAAGGTTTAAAATGGGCTAATAGTATTGACTTGCAAGGGGAATTAAAAGAACTGTGAGCGTCAGTTACTCAGTCCTGCATTGTAACCCCCCTGAATTTCCTCTGTTTCCCCCAGTCCCACGCACTACTTTTAGAGCCACTGATAGAGTGAAATGTGACACAGTGAAGGCTGGTCCTTGAGGACAGGCTCTGCAGAAGGTTTGGGAATTGAGGATTTCTGCAGCTTAAGAAAAAAAAAAAAACAGACACCTAACTCGACCTGTGAGGAGTCAGGAAATAGTTCTCAAAGGAGGTGACTCTAGAGCTGGTTTTTCAAAGACAAATACGGATTCTGTGGGCAGAGAGAAAAGAGGGAACAGAGAAAAGACAGGCCACCATGGACTACGGACTGTAACGTTCCAGGGACCTTGAGGGGCATCTCTGAGCAGATCAGGGTGGAGGAGGAGTGTCCTATGAAAGCGCAGGTGGCAACCATGGGTCTGGGATGGCACACTGCGGCTTGTGCTGTCTCAGGAAAGTGGTAAGGGGACACGAGGTGTGGTGCAGAGACAGCAGATGCGAGGGTGCGGGGTACAGAGCGAAGGTACTCCTCCAGCGTGGCCGACAGTCAAGGGAATAGAGCTCATGGCTAAGACTGTTGCTGACACATTCCGGGGTCTCATTCATAAGCTTAGTCATCAACCAGCCGACAGAACATGTCTAAAGAAGGAATGTTTATTCCAAGTGGTTCATGTAGTGCAATTTTCACTTGAATGTCACAAACATGGACTGGAATCCCGGCCAGTGAGATCTTCTGCAGAGCAAGGGTCAAAGCCTAATGTTTCCCAGCCCACACTCACACCAGCGTCATATTTCTTACTGAATAATACGCCTGGGGACAGGGACTTCTGGATCCAGCACACCGTGAATTATTGATCAATAATCATTGATTATTTCTCAATAATAAGGATGTTTCATAAGAATACTGGGAAAAATCATTTCTGAACTTAAAAAAAAATCACTTCATCAATTTCAGAAACAAAGAAGGTTTGGGTTATAGTTATAATTGTCAGAAAGTGTTTAGTTGCCATTTAAGGGAAAGGGATCCACTCAATTTGATAGAATTCTGGAGCGCATCATCGTGGGTAGGGTTGGATCTGCATTCTCACTTTGGGAACCCTGGAATGTCAAGGCAGGATTTCTAGTGTTCTCACTGCAAAAAACTCCTACTAGAGTCCTAGGAAAACAAAAGAGCAGCCAATGATCTGGCCACTGGACGAGGGCATTTCAAGTCCCAAAGAGGGAAGCCGTGAAGGAAAGAGAGGTGGTGGAGCCCCAGGTGAACGTACGTGAGGCAGCAACTGGCTGGAAGTTCAGGCCTGTCCAGGACCCTGCAGATATCAGCTGGAGAGAGAACGGTCTATGCACATCACAGGGCTCACATGCTCCCCAGCCTCCTGCCAGGGACTACGTCTAATGTTCCTGCGCAATGAGAAATGTGAAGGAAAAGCAGCCAGGCAGCTTTATAGGGCCCTCAAAGTGGGAAATGAGTGTTCGTTACTTAAAAATCAGACTATCCCAAATTTGGTCAAGAGTCATAACCACGTGGAAAGAAGAACTCTTCAGATTTCAGAGGTGACGGAGCAAAGATCCAGCAACAAAGGAACGTTTGCTTCAGAATGGATTTGTCTGGGTGGCTCAGTCGGTTAAGCGTCTGATGCTTGATCTCGGCTCATGTCTTGATCTCCGAGTCTGTGCATGGAGCCTAACTAAAAAAAAAGAATGGATTTGGGTTTAGAAAGCAAAGAGGATTGCAGAGACCACGAGGTATGAGCCTCAGGTGTGGTAGATGGTAGTGTTGTTTCTAGGGATTCACTGCACCAGCTCGTGAGAAAATTCCTTTCCATTTTGTTTCACGGTCTTCAAACTTGGTCTTGTGATTTGTTATGTCCCTTCTATTGCGGGGGCGGGGAGGAGAATTCTGTTTATCTTCTCAACTCACATAAAATTTGGCCAGACACTTCTCAGGGAAAGTGACACAAGCCACTTCCGAAGAGAAGCTTGAATCCCCACTACGGGTCTCTGCCATCTCTCACTTCCATTTGCTGTGAGCCCCGCAATGTTCTAGAGGGGAATGCTCCCTCAGTCCAGGATGTGGAGGAAGAGGAAAGCACAGGGAACTGCAGCCAGTTATCCAGGACAGAAATGCAAAAGCTCTGCTGGAAGTCACTGGGATTTCGGGGTCATTTGTTATGGCAGCATAACCTCACCGAGCCTGATTAACATGGCAGGTCAGAGCATTTCCAGTCCTTCATAGGAATCAACGACATGGATGGAACTGGAGGGTGTTATGCTGAGTGAAATAAGTCAATCAGAGAAAGACATGTATCACATGACCTCACTGCTATGAGGAATTCTTAATCTCAGGAAACAAACTGAGGGTTGCTGGAGTGGTGGGGGGTGGGAGGGATGGGGTGGCTGGGTGATAGACATTGGGGAGGGTATGTGCTGTGGTGAGCGCTGTGAATTGTGCAAGACTGTTGAATCACAGATCCGTACCTCTGAAACAAATAATGCAATGTATGTTAAGAAAAAAAAAAAAAGAAGAAGAAGACAGCAGGAGGGGAAGAATGAAGGGGGGGAAATCGGAGGGGGAGACGAACCATTGAGAGAAGATGGACTCTGAAAAACAAACTGAGGGTTCTAGAGGGGAGAGGGGGGTGGGGGGATGGGTTAGCCTGGTGACGGGTATTAAAGAGGGCACGTTCTGCGTGGAGCACTGGGTGTTATGCACGAACAATGAATCATGGAACACTACATCAAAAACTAATGATGTAATGTATGGTGATTAACATAACAATAAAAAATTATTAAAAAATAATCCCAACAGAACAGAGTCCATAGCTCTTATATAACACGACTGGCTTTATGAATTCCTTTCTAATTTTTTTTCCGGTACCATTATCCTCGCCTACAAGGCCACCACCTGTAATTATGTGCTGCCGCTGCAGATACAGTGTGAACTGCTCAAGCCCACAAGGCTCCCTCCGCACATGCGTGCAACCAGCCCGCTACCTCTCCTCCCAGGGCAGGCGACAAAGGCGGACAAGTAAATATTATGGTCCCATGTTTATTTTTAATTTCACAAAGCTCATTCATATGCAAATCACAGATGGCTTTGAGATTCTAGGCGGGTTGCCAAGAAGATTCTTTAGGGCCTGGAGTCTGGGCAGTCTTGACTTGCCTGCACTTTCAACATATTTCAATGATTAAAGTGCCTGAGCCTGAAGAAAGATTTCAGATCCGCTGCTATTAAGAGAAGTATTAAAGTTAACTGGCAAAAGCTAAGACTCCAATAGCTTGCTCCTGATGGGACAGGATAATTTGGGGCTGTTGGTGTAAGACTGAAACAGACACAGTTTATGAAAACAGACATTCAGCTCAAGTGGCCTAGAGGTTCCCGGCGTTGATGCCCCACCAGCTGCCCTAAGCCGAGTCCACGGTTTCTTCACTCTTCACTCTTGCCGTAACTACTTCCACGTGGGATTTTATGAACCCACCCAAATTTCAACTGTATTTTGAGAGATACAGATCTACAGATCTATAGATCTCTATATATGGTGAGCTATATATCTATATAGATATGTATATAATTTATAATATGTAGAATATAAATGTATTTTCAGAGTAGATTTGTTATGATTACTATGGCTAGATAATACTGATTTTTTTCTCTCTTTATCCTGAAGCAAAAAATTAATAGATGAAGAAGTCATTCCTTTAGGCAAACTTCGAGCTGCTAATACTTGAACCTTCCAGGCAAAACTGTCTTCCTATCTTAGAAATATTACCTTGCTGCATGCTAAAGGGGATATGTTTTTCTATCTGGCGCCTTAGGAGAAAGTGAGAACAGTTCCATCAATGCGGCCCGCAGACAGGCAGGCGTCAGTCAAACCCGGGTGGGTTTCATTTCAGCTGTGCATGGATCCCAGAGGGTGGTTCCCCCACTTCAGGAAACCTCATTCCTCAGAATTTAGGGAGAAGGAGCAGCTGGGTGGTGCCATTCCCATAACAAAGGGCATGCATTCACTGTGTCCATGAGCTTTAGTGAGGGTCAGAAAGGCCCCTCAATAAGAAGCACTGCCTCCAGCAGGGGATCTGATGGGTGGGGCGGGGCGGGGGGGGAGGGGACAGGAGCAACTGTATTTTCAAAAACAAGAGCAACTGAAAACAGACAGCAGGTCAGCACAGCCTGATACACTTGCTCCATGCAAAATGCTAGGGGGTGGCTATGGGGGAGATGGCTTAAAATCCACCTGATCAGGCTGGAGGAAGCCAGGGGTACCCCTGATGATGAGGGAACAAGAAGGCAGGTAACCTCAGATGCCATCTAGTTTTGGAGGCTTGTCAGAAAGTCCTAGGGAGTACCTTTCTGCTTAAGCTGCAGAACCAGGGGCCCCTTGCAGGCTCTGGCTCTCCCTAGGCACACGCACCTGCCGGCACGTGCCCTCACACAGGGGAGACACAGATGCACAGCCTGAACCAGGGTCTGCTCCAGGAAACCTTCCTAGCCTGGCTCCTGCACTGAGTTGGCCCCCCGCCCCCACTCCTATCACCCGGCACCGCACTCCAACAGCATAGAAGTCACACCACCTCCATCACCGCAGTACCTGTCCCTCTTCTTCGCGAGACCTCGAGCTCACTGAGGACACAGAGGAGTCCCCAGCCTGAGTGACTGGGAAAGGGACATTTGATGAGAAAATGAATACAATCAGGAAGCCAGGGGCCTCAGCTCTGGGTCCTGTTCCTGCCCACTGCCTGGCATGCCGTACTCAGCCTCTCCCACGGGGACGCCTCCTACTGGCGGGCAGCTCCTTCACAGCAGAGCTGAAAGTTTGTTGCGGCTTGGGAGTGCGCAGAAGTAGCATGCTCCAAAAGCAAATCCCCATCTCATGACCCCACGGAGCTCAAGGCTGAGCAGGTAGGAGACAATGAACAAATCAAAAAGGAAGTGTGTATAGAAATTGTGGCGACCGCACTGGGGGTCAGGAGGCAGAATCACAGACCACTGGGCTTGCGGAGTCAGGTTTCTCTGGGAGGTGACAACAGAAGCCAACAGGAGGACCAAAAGGAACTGATGGAGGGGTGGGTCCGGCCGAGCTGTTTATTCCCTAGAGATTCTGGGAGCCTCCAGAATGGAATGAGAGCTTGTTGCTCTGCTTTGCAAGCAGGCACGTCCTCCCACAACCCGCGCTCTCGTTAACAGAGGTGAAACTTCCCCAGATGTTTGCTTAGCCAGCACCCCAGCTCCCCAGAACAGAACAGCTTCTCCAAAAGCTACTTTCCATTCCCATGTAGAGATGAGAAAGGCAGAAAGGCATCACGTTAGTGGACACTGAACTTGGTAGCTAAATCAGTATGGCACAGAGAAACACACGGAAGGACATCTGGAGGTGGGGCATGTGTCTGTGGTAGCCAGCTTCTCAGGTGGCCCCCAATGTTCCCCTCCTGCTGGTGCTCATACCCCTGTGCTACCCCTTCCCCTGGGTGTGAGCTGGACCCAGTCACCTGCTCCAGTGACCAGCATGGGCAAAAGGGATGGGTCAGATGTCACTTCCAAGATGAGGTTACAAAGACTGTGGCTTCGTCTTGCTCTTACTTTCTCTCTTGCTGGTGCTTTGTTGCCCTACCCCTTGCTTGCTCTGAAGAAGCTAGTGGCCTATCAGGAGCTGCCCTACAGGGAGGGCCACATAGCAAGGAACTGAGTGAGGCCACTAGCCAAGAGCTCATAAGAAACTGAGGCTGTCGGACCAACAGTCTACAAGGAACTGAAGCTTGCCAACAACCACTGAGTCGGTTTGGGTCCACTGCCAGCAAAGCCTTAAGAGGTCCCAGCCAACACCTCAACCACGGCCTTGAGACAGACTCAGAGTCAGAGGGTCCAGCTGAGATGTGCCCAGATCCCTGACCCACACAAACTGTGAGACAGATGATAAATGTTTTGAGTCCCCAGGTTTTGGGGGAATTTGTTATGCAGCTGTAGATAACTACTACACACACAGAGATGGAAAATTGAGAGGCCAAGTTAGAGAAGCAGAGGTAAGGCAACCCACAGATCAGACACAGTGGAAGCCCCCTGCCCCTACCCCTGTCCCCAGGATGGAGGGAAAGGGATGGGGGTGATGGTAGCAGAGCCTGACGTTAGCATGCAGAACCAAAATGGGCCTGTCCCTCAGAAGCTGGTACCACAGGGGAGAAGCAACTTTGAGGTCACAAAGAAGGAAAGTATTACTGGCTCTCCTTTCCCATGTCACCCAAACTTCTGAACCCAGCTGGAGCTGGCAGACCCCAGAGCCTGGGGCACCCTCCTGCCAGGTCAGGCCCTGTGATGTGGAGCATCAGACACTAAGGGATCACAGGTGCTCTCTCCGTGGGAATTCGTCTCAGCTCCCGGCACCTGGGATTCACCTGGTTGTCATTTCTTCTTCATTTCTGCATGAGGACCCCTTCTCTTGTCTCCACGTGGAGGGGCTTCCCTGGATGCTCTCTGTCTCTCTCCCCTCACCTTACTCACCCCTCCTTGCAGAGCACAGCAGTGGTATGGCGGGTGAGACTGGAGAAGAGACAGCCTCCGTGGTGGGCCAGACAATGCCCCACCCAAGACATCTGAACCTGCAAATGCAAGCTTGCATGGTAAAGGGGCTTTGCAGGTTGATCCAGTTACGGACCTGGGGATGGGGGGTTATCCTGGATGGTCTGGGTAGGTCCACTAAATGGGGCTTTATATAAGGTGGGGGCAGAAGGATCAGAGAGGTGATAGGAGATGCGCCTTTGGAAGGGAGAGGCGGAATGACAGGACCACGGGAGGCAGGAAACGGATTCTCGTGTAGACTCTTCCACAGCAGCCACCCTGCCCACACCTTGATCTAACCAACCCCCAGTGAGACCGATTTCATACTTTTGACCTCCAGCACCATAAGAACAAATCTGTGTTTTTCTAAGCCACAAAATTTGGGGTAACTTTTACAGCAGCCACAGGAAACCAATGCTGCCTGCTCACCACGGCTAGTCCTCGCTGGCTCTATAGGGTCTCTGTGCCACAGGGCTTGTGAGTGTTGATGGGGGCTCCCTGTCATGGGGAAGGGGCCTACAGCAGCGGGCATGTGAAAGGGTGAATGAAGCACTAGCGAAGTCACTTGCTCTCAGGGCTACTGGAGACACTTTTATCTCTGACTCTGAGTCACGAGTATATATCTCTCAGATGGTTCTGAGAAAAGAGGAAGCTAATATGAGAAGAGCCCCTGAAACCTCAGGAGGTCTCATGTAAGTGAGAGCAATCAGTAACTGTGCTGGTATAAATACAATATATAAATATATATACTCCTGGTTCTGTTTTCAAGCTGACTGGAACACCTATTATTAACAGCAAAAAAAAAAAAAAAAAAAAAAAAAAGGGCTGTCACAGCCATGTTAATTTTGATAAAGCAGATTTCAGAACAAGGAAAATTATCAAGGAGAAAGAGTGACATTACATAATGGGAAAAGATCAGTTCTCCAAGAACACGTAATAATCCTAAACGTATATGCACCTAACAACAGAGAGTCAAAATATGTAAGGTACAAACTGCCAGAACTGAGAGAACAGACAAATCCATGATTATAGTCAGACTTCGAATCCCTCTCTCAGTATCTAACAGACGAAGCAGGCAGAAAATCACTAGGGATATAAAGGACCAAACAGAATGGCCCATCAACGTGACATTTATACAACACTCCACCTCACAATATCAGAACACATTCGTCTCAAAAATGCATGGGAAATTCGTCACAATGGACCACATTCTGGACCTAAAACTAACCTTAACAAATCTGGAAGAGTATAAGTCATACAAAGTGTGTTCCCAGGCCATAAAAGAATTAAACTAGACACCAGTGGCAGGAAAATAGCTGGAAGATCCCCAAATATTTGGACATTAAACAATATACTTAGAGAAAATCTTTCAGTCATAGAAGGCTCAAAGGAAATTTTAAAATATCCTGAACAAAATGAAAATTAAAAACCCACCTATCAAAATTTGTGAGATGCAGCCAAAGCAGTGCTTAGAGGAAAACTGGTCACATTAAATGTGAATGTTTTAGAAAAATAGATCTAATATCAGTAACATCAGCTTTCGTCTTGGGAAAGCAGAGAAAAAAAGAGCTAATTAAACACAAAGCAAGCAGAGGGAAGGAGGCAAAATTAGAAGATAAATTAATGAAATTAAAATGAGCAAAATGATAGAGAAAATCAAGAAACACTTAATCTGGTTCTCTGAATAGATGAATCGAGTTGACAAACTTCTAACCGAGCTAACTAACAATCTTAGGATAACTGAGGGATTTATACCATATTTGTTTCATGGGGTATCTGCATCTTAAAAGAATTATGCTATTTCTGCTTGCACTTTCATAACTGAATCAGTTAAGGTCTAAAGGGATAAACTGTCGGTGGCACGCGGGCACGAAGCCTAGCGTTCTGGCAACTGCCACTGGATGGAAAGCTCAGGACAGCTTCCTGGAGAGATCCAGACGGTGGTCCCTGGGATGGGGGCCTGTGTGCCATGGGTTTGCTTCTTTGTTCTGTGCTTTATCTAGCCACACTCGCTTCACACACAGGCTTCTGGATTTTCCAAGGGTCATTCAGGGTAAACTGACTGTAGTTCTTGAGCTGTTTTATTCTTTTTCACTAAAAAGCAAATGCAGAAAACAAGAAGAAAGAGAACTCCCAAGTGATTTTTGCCCGCATCTGGGAAAACAATGAGTGTCCACATCTTTCCAGTTGGGGCCCCACGGTCAATACTTCTGACTGAATTTGCTCAGCACCGCTCCATCACCAACACCCCACCCCACCATTCCATTTCTGGAAACCTTCACTTCTCAGTGGGCCATGATCCTTTTTCCCTTGTAGTGTTTTACAGCAGTTTTTACGCTGGTGCTCTGCACTCTGTGTGCACCGTCATGAAGGGACAGAGAGGGGAAAGACCTCGGGATCAATTTCTCCAAACCCCTCCTTAGACAGACGAGGGTATTCGCATGGGGAGAGCAGCAAAGGGCCTGGAGTCACCCGGCTCCTGCCTCGTGGTGAAGCTGGCCCCAGAGCCCACGCCCCCGGCTCCCCAGGTCACGCCTCCTCCTTCGTTCTTGTCGTTCCCGTCCCATTTTCTTATTGCCACTCCAGGAAAGGTGACCCTGGACACATTCCTGTCTCACACCTATAATCGATCACCAGAATTGGCAACGGTTCCATCGTGGGCTCCGAAAACCCCATTCTTTCTATAATACTTTCCCTGACTTTGCTTTAAATTATAATCCAGCATATCTAGCTATTGACCCCGTATCAAAAATTTAATTTCCTCTCAGTTGGCCCTTAAAGTCAAGAAAATCATCTAAGATCTCACTTCTATTAGGTGACTCTGGGAAAGCTCTGTCTCCCACTGAGGGCGCTGCCACCACAGAGGGAAGGAGGATTACCCAAAGCCTCCCACAGCAGTTAGGGGTGCGGGCTCTGCAGTCAGGCTGCCCGGCTCTGAGTCCTGCACCTGCCGTTGCAAGCTGGGCACCCCGAAGCCGCCTGCTGCTTCTCCCAGCCTCAGGGGCCTCTCCACAGCAGCCAGAGGAGCGGGATGACCACCCCGAGTCGAGGCATGTCATGTGCTTGGGAAAACAGACGCTAATTAACTCAATGTCAATTAACGAGGAAACGTTCATCCATTAGTTATTATCAACCTGTTTTCTGGAAATGCATTTCTTAATAAAAGACATAAAGACAAAGGGGTTGCTGTTAAGTTCATTATTTCCTTTTGCTTTATGGGGCTCTGCATCACACACTCTTGCTTGGGAGACTGGATAATTCCGCTCTTCGGATGCACTCACCATGCAACCTGCAGCCAACTAAAATCCTTGAAAGGCTTCTTCGAGAAACCCTGTCACATCACGCAGCTCCCTTCGGTGTGTATGTGGCTCACCTTCTGACTTCCATCTATTCAAACTAAATCTAATCTTCAGCGATCTGTCACATGTTCTAATTGGACAAAATTGAGCTGGGCTTTTGTTCTACTTCCATCCCATGTGCTATCTGCTACAGACTCACGTCACCGACCTTGCTGTGAGGCTGCTCTCAGCACCACCTCAGCACCAAGCAAGGCTCTGATTTAAAATATGGGGCAAGTAGAGGAGGGGATGACCCTGCAAAGTGCATCTGAAGGCTTCCTCACACGCAGACACAGGGTTCCTGGGCACCTTGGAGCTGCCTGCTCCATCTGGGATGCCCCACCCCAGGGGGCGCTGTCTTCCTGGCCACAGGCCACATTTCTCTCTCGCGCCCTGAAGACCTCGGGCAGGACCTCCAGTGCCTCTCCCAGACAGACACCGTCTGCCTCCAGTATCCCCCAACCTAACACCCCACTGCGCCTACCAACAGCATGTGTTCCCACCAGACCTTTAATAAACGGGAAGGGTTTTGTATTTTCCTGAATATATTTTCATTTTACAACTCTTGCATTTCACACCATCTGCTGATCTGGGCACTTCTCATGCTGCCAGTCAGCTAAAATTTTATTTTTAGCTGCCAGCTTTGGGTAGACCATGAAAACCCTGTAGGCTACATTTTCAGAGGTTCTAAACAAAATATCTCAAATGGTCTTTGAAGACCCCAGAAGAGTGGACTGGGGCAGAAGCTGAAACTGCTGAGAATCACTTGCTAGTTATTTCACGAAGAGAGAAACGAAAACAGCTACAAATGGAAAAGGATCAAGTAACCGGGGCTTATGTAACGGTATCGTGCACACGGGTCAGGAGCACTGACTATAAACACGCAACCGTATGCGAAAGGCAGCAACAGGGGGAATTCTCAGCAAACAGAGAGAAACCAGACAGCTGAATGGGCAGATTGCTGGGAAGACCGCAACGGACAGGAGGAGCATCGTTAAGTGCCTTTTCTCCCAAGAATGCTCTGATCTCCCCTTAATCCCTCCCTCAATTTGGACTACATAAGAGAAGCTGAGTTAGGAGCACAGCAGGTGCCTTACGAATCAACCACCCTTTAGTAAAACGTCCAGACTTATTTCACCAACAGTTGTCTGTCTTTCAAACCAGACCCAGCCAGGGCACAGGCAGCAAGAAGTGCTGACCAGCATATCCTGGAATATTTTCATTCTGCTCTTTTGGACACTCTGTGGGGGAAATGTTTAGCAGTAACCGCCCCCCACCCCCCGCAGGCTGAAGAATGGACGGCACGTGCACCTCAACTTCCCAGCCAGTTACACAGTTTCGAAAAACGTGACTGGCTTACAGGGAATCCAAAGCACCTGTTTAAAATCCAGCAGAGGATGCTGAGGCACGCTCAGGGCACAAGAGAAATCAGAAGTGGGAAAAGGAGGTACCTTCCGAGTCTTACAGCAAGAGTGTAGGCATTGAGACCCATTAAATACAAATTAATCTCACGTTCACCAGGGACGTGACAAAGGGAGGCATCTTCTGAGGCTCCCTGAACAAGATGGAGATATATTTCTAGAAGAAAGGGGTGCTTTGGAAGTTGCCTACGTTTCTGAGAAATAGCAAGTTATATTTTGTTAAAAGAATTTTAAAGGATTTTGTGGGGTGGTAAGTTACTGGAGTGAAAATAAGATTTCTAGTTGTTATTCTAGGACAGGCCCCTGGGCCAAGTCTGGCCAATGCGTGATTCTGTCAATAAAGTTTTATTGGCACACAGCCAGCCACATCCATTTGCTTGCACGTTGCTCACAGGAGTTCGAGCACTACAGCGAGCAGAGCTGAGCACTTGCCACTGAGACCAGATGGCCCCCAAATCCGAAAATACTTCCTCTGGGGTTCTTCCCAGAAAAAAGACCGTGAAGCCCTGTTCTAGATCACATGCAGGTCTTCCTTCCTGGCTCACGGTCTCAGCCATAAGCCCCACTGGTAATCTCACAGCTGGGTGACCAGTGAGATGTGCCACCACTTCAAAGCACCATCCATTTTCTCAGCGCAGAATATGGTGGTGTGGATGTCTGGACTGTGCTGGACTATTTAGTGACGAATTCTGTTATAGAGGAAAGAATCATCTCCCTTTGTAAACTGTTACGAGTCCCGTGTTACTTAAAGGTCGCTAAGGTGCTTGAAGTCTTCTTGTTATGACCATTTTAAATTGAGTCTTTTTGGTAGCCCTCAGAAAGGACTGGAATGTAGCAGTTACTCAAAATACGTCTTCAGATAGATTAATGAACCTGTAATTGACATTAATGTAGTATGTTATCTAAATTTATGAGAACAGATTCATTAAAATTGTAACCTGATTTGCAAAAGTAATACAATTTAATTAAAGCTATTATTATTGTTAAAGAAATTAGTTCTGAAAACTACTTCTTATAAGCACCTCCCATACCACATCATGATTCTCTACTGTTGTGGACATTTAACTGTTGATCTAACTGAGGCAGTATACACTGTTTCCCCTTAAGGTTCACACGATTCGCCCACTAGCTATTCTAAGAAATCACCACGGCATACTTTGCTGGATGTAGACTGTTTTCACCCATTTATAGGCCTCAGGAAATTCTCTCCTAACTTTAAAAGTTGATTATGTGTGTGTTACTGAAAAATAACAAAAAATATGTGACAGAAAGAAAAAAACCCAGAAAGCTACAAGCTCATGAGGGGCTGCCATTTATTGGCCCCTTGAGGTGAGCCAAGCACTCAGCTAGGAATTACAGATGCCTGAGCCCTAATCCCCGGTCCACTTCTGTCACTGGCCCTCCTTTACAGATAAGTTATCAGACGGTGAGAGAAGCTAAATCACTCGCTAAAAGTCCTAACAACCAATTCATGCACAACTGGGATTTGAGCTCGAGTCTTTTTGACTCGAAAATTAAAGCTCTTTCCAATATGCATCGCGCTGCCTTTGAAAAGGGAAAACACACCTTTTAATTCTGGGGGATTTGGCAAAAAATATTCCACAAAAGAATTTAACTTCTATCTTTGCTCCCACAGCACCCGAGTGGGCTTTCCTCGATCCAGAGCACGAGGTTCACCAGGGCAGACGGGGCAGTATCTGGCACACTCAGAGAACACCTGGGCGCCCGCTGTGGCCCAGAGAGCCAAGACCAAAGTCCCTTCCACGAGGGGTGCCCAGACAGTGCAGGAGTCAGGGGACAACACCCGATGCCAAGGGAGAGGAGCATTGCGACCCTGCTCACAGAGCTCTCGCGTGGGCTCCTGGGGCAGGTTCACGGGCCAGGGGGCCTTTCTGGGGGTGACACCTAGGCTGGCTCTCAAGCACTCTCCCGGTGACAATGGTGGGCTGCTCCAGACAGAGGACAGAACGGAGACAAAGCACAATCAGGTGCCTGCATGTAAGCTCAGCATCTGCAGAGCTCAGAGTCCCCGGAGGGAAGGGGGGAGACGAGGCGGCACATCGCAGGGCCTCATGCACTGCGCCAACACAGCTGGGTGACTTGTTCTACAGGGAATGAAGGATGACAAGGGCAGACTTGAGTTTCAGGATGGTCCCTGGGAGAGTCGTGAGTCAGGCCTCGAGCCGGGCCTGGCATCCCTGCATTTCCCTCGGCAGCAAGGGAGGCATCCATCCTGACCCCGGGCAGGGGCAGCAGGGTGAAGGGCGGGAAGGAGACCTGGCAGAGAGTAAAGGAGGGACAATGAACAGAAGCTGGTCTCTAGTAGGATTGAGACGATGAGGGACATGTGGGAGGGACAAGATGGGCCCCAACCTAAAGGCAGGGAAGCCAGGGGATGGCCGTGCCACTCACAAGGATGCAGCACAAGAAGGAGTTGAGTTTGGGGGATGCTTTGTTCGAAATGCCCGTGGGGGCTGAAGTGGAGGGACTGAGTGAACTCATATTTCAGACAAATAATTACTGAGACCTGGAGCCAGAGGTCATCAAAATGGTCCTTATGTCGCACACGGGCCAAGAGGCCTGAGATAAAATGGAAATTCTTTTAGTTTGTGGATATTATAAATATTAGATTTTAAAACATGCTAAATAAAAATGAGAATCTTAACTGGCCCAATAAATAAGCTCCAAATAGTCTGTAAGGTTTGCGGTAAGAATCTACTCTAACCCCAAGATAAAAACCTAGCCTTTTTATCGAAAACCACAGAATTCCTTAAATTCCACAGGAGACAGAGTTAAGGGAAGGAAAGGAAGGAACCATGTACTTTATATGTTTACTTTTATTTACTTATTTATTTTAAAGATTTTATTTATCTCGGAGAGAGAGAGAGAAGGGAGAGCACGTGTGCAAGCATGAGTGGGCGGGGGCGCGGTAGAAGCAGACTCCCCGCCGAGCAGGGAGCCTGATGTGGGGCTCCACCCCAGGACCCCGGGATCATGACCCAAGCTGAAGGCAGACGCTTAACTGACTGAGTCACCCAGGTGTCCCGATATTTTTACTTTTAAATTTTGTTTAGAAATGACAGCTTTTACTCTTAAAACTTATAGATCAGCATGAAACCCTACCTATAATAAAAACCTGACCCAAACTCCTCAAAAGCCCCACAAACTGTTAGCTGAGCTGGTAAAGGCAAACTCCAGCTGAGGGAAATAACCAGAACAGGTCTGATACACAGAAGGTCGTGTAACATAAAGAACTAAAAATGCTGGGGAATGATCAGCAAGGAGATATTGTAGTATTACAGTCATGAGGTCCCGGTCCCCAGAGTCGTCTGAGAAGGTTCTTTAAGGGAGGTAATTAAAAGGATAATCAACTACACCAGTTATTACTGAACCAAGTCTGCAGGGCTTGCCAGGGGCTGACAGGAATGGGTAGCGCCCCCACCCGCACAGGGAGGCTTCTGCTGGGACTCATCCACCTCCATCTGAATAAGCATCATCTCTATTCCACAACCACCGGATGTGCCCAGAAGTGATGTGGCTGAGGGTGGAAATGCCTTTCGCTGCATCTGGGACTTACAGCTCCGGATGAGTAGAACTGCCTCTATCTGGGTAATGATCTTCAGCAGGGAAACCTGAAGATTCCAAAGGGAAGCCCAGCTCTGCTGCAGAGAAACCAGCTTTGTACTTCATCAAGAACAGCAGTCTTCAACCTGCTCAGAATCTTAAGCCAGAGGTTTAGATCGAAGTATAACCCCTAGCTTACAGCACTAAGTACTTCATGGACCAAACTTCCTGAGCTATGTGTAAGGCAGTTCATCTCTGTGTCTTCAGGACTTTTGAAAATGTCTTCATTTTTGTATGAATAGGAAAGCAAACTGGGGCCCTTCTCTGTCTAAACAGCTAAAATAAGGTGATCGCTAGACGAAGAGACAAAGCTCACAGGGGCTGTTGGACTCTTCTATGTATCAATGTTAACATCACTGGAGCCAGTTCAATTTTGTCTCCTTTTCCTGCCCTGACAAATCATTCCATGTCCTTGAACTTCTCTTTCTATATCCTGTTTCCTAGTTCCTCAACCATCTTTGTATCTTTCCTCTGATTCCTCTATAATACTCTAAGTGTGAAGAGCTCAGGAAGGAATTAAATCTCCATGTGAAGATCTGACCAATTTTGAGAACAAGGGAACACAGAGATTCGAGGCTATCAGGACTGCGGTCACTCCTCCTGATTCTCTCTAAAGGACACTACCACCGCACCGACTCTACATTCAGCATCATGACTGCAGATGGTGCAACAAGGAGGAACTGCTCATTATTCTCCTCATTCGGTGATATCAAAGGCACCGAGAAGCTTACATTTGGGTATGTGTTTGCTTGCCCATTCATTCAGTCCCTCACGGGCATATTCATGCATGCATCCAGTTAACACCATGTACCCTCGCTGCTGGGACAAATAAGCATATTAAAAAGCTTTAGTTCCTGCCACCGACATCAGAAGCTCATCTCAAAACCCCGGGAATGTGCGACAGAAGGACACATAGACAAAGAAGCATCCTGAAATGTGATGGGATGGTTCCTGCAGAAGACAGTGAGAGCGAAGAGGAGGATGCTTACGGACGTGGGGAACAGGGGGGAGGCTCCCACCGCCACAGCCCCCGCCTCCAGGCCAGGGACGCCCACTGGTCACACTGCGGCCGAGGACAGGGACTGCTTCGCCACCTGGACTCTGCCTCTGTTCCGCATCCGTCTGCCTCCTGGCAGAGCAATTTGAAAAGAGAAACGGAGAACAGGAGTGCTTAGGGGTTAGAGCTTAAGACTCGCAGGATAGGTCCTGCGCACCACACTGAGACTCAGACCTGCAAAACACAGTAAGCCAGGCAAGGCAACTGCTACACTGAACTGTAGCCGCCACCCCCCCCCCGCCCAATTCCATATGTGGAACCCCCAACGTGACTGTATTTGGAATAAAGGAAGTAATTCAGGTTAAATCACGTTATGAGGGTGGAGCCCTGATCTGCTTAGATTGTAGTGTCCTTATAAGAAGAGACGCAAGAGCGTGGACACTCATTCTCGCCCTTTTTCCCTCTCCCTCTCTTTCTCCCTTTCTTCCCCAGCACCCTCCCTCCCTCCCATATGAGAACACAGCAAAAAGGTAGCTCTTGCCAGAACCCAAGCATACTGGCATCCCGATCTCAGATTTCCAACATCCAGAACTGTGAGAAAATAAATATCTGTTGTTTAAACCACTCAGTCTGTGGTGTTTTGTTATAGCAGCCTGAGCTGACTAATACAACTCATGGGTAGGAATCTTAGAAAAATATTCCATATGGTAATAAAACTCTAGTTAGTCTCTTTATCTTTTCTTTTCTTCTTCCCCTTCCCATCTTCGGTTACCATCTTGATCTAGAGTTTGAGGCTTAGACATGGCACTGAATGTGAAATTTTAAAGAAACCGAAGAAAAGATTAAAAACTAAACACTTCCATTTTGACCCACAAAGATAACATTTCTTCTTTTCCTAGAAATTGTTCCTAACACCAAAGAGCATGAGAAATACACATGTAATTTATATTTTCAATAAAATTAGAAGATCAATAGAACCTCCAAACTCCAAGCACGTGTGAGGACTACATAAAACATGCAGGGCTCAGTGGTAGGAAGCCGAGGAAAGACACCATAAGAGGGCCCTCATGGAGGAGACGGCAGATGTGAGAAAGGAAGTAGAGAGGTACCTATCCAGGGTGAGGGACCCACCCAGATGCACGAAGGCCATGTCCCTGGTTTGGAATTGTAGGAATGTTAGTGGGAGCCTCCTGCATTCAGTATGTTCAGGAGGCTAATCTCCAGAAGGAATGACCTCACCGGGCACATTGTGGGAAGCACCCCTGCTTCGAGGTGTGGGGGTTCTGGCAGTTTGCATCTCCACCAGCTATGGCGGACACTCCCTTGAGCGTCACTTAGTGCAGTGATCCACTTCCACACATGCTCAGTGCGTTCTTGTACTGACTATGAGAACAATCAGCATTCATTTCTTTAAGATTTTATGTTTAAGTAATCTCTACACCCAACATGGGGCCCAAACCTACAACCCCAAGATTGAGAGAGGCATGGTCTACTGACTGAGCCACCCTGGCACCTCGAGAACATTCAGCATTCATAGTAACAGTGTTCATCTTAAAAGAATTCTAGAAAATGGAAACTGAAGCCAAAAGTATTAATAAAACTTAAAATCACAGTAAACTTGCTAGACTTCAAAAATAAGGGGGTCCGGAGGGCATCCAGGCAGAAAGATAAGTTCTGTAGTAAAGAAAAAGAAAACTTCAGGCTGGCCTTTGACTACCAATGAGTTCAATACATTCCAAAAAGTAGAAATAACATAGAAAATTGTCAATCTCAATGCAAAAACAAAATAAACAAACAAAAAAAACCCTAAAAATACTAATAGAGAAAAGAAATATCCTCCATCCCTAGGGGTTCGGTGGGGAGGGGACACTAAAGTGTCTCCACATCAAAAATAAACTCAAACTAAATCAGCAAAATACCTAGAAAATAATGATGACAGGAACATATAAGGCACGGAGCTAAAGCAGGTTTTAGAGGAAAATTTGTAGCCGGTCAGTACTTATATAAAGAAACAAGAGAGAAAATATAAATAAATAAATGGCTTAAGCATCGAACACAAGAAGTTAGGAATAAAAAGTAAATAAATAAATAAGCAAGCAAAATCAAAACAAACCCAAGAAAAACTACTGGAAGAAATTAACAATGAAAAAAACTGAACTAAAAATCATCCCTTAATAAAAGTAATAAATATGTCCACAACTCATTCTTTGGAGAAATAAAAGTAAAATAAACAAAACATTAGAGAGATGAATCAGGAATTAACAGAGAAAGAGAAAATCTCAAGAATAAGAAAGTAACCAGGGAGAAATAGAAGCAAACACAGATACAGAGGTAATTAAAACCATGAACAGAGATTACTCAACACTATGAAAATCACTGAAAGCTTGGATGGAGGAGACTGTATTTATAAGAAAATATCTTTGACAGAAACAAACTCTAGAAGAGAAAGTAAATCTAAATGGAAGAATTTTCATAGGAAAGAAAGGGGAATGGCATCTGATCTAATCTAGTCTAATCTACAGGAACATTTGGGATGAAAGGTACTCATACATGAGTAGAGCACTCAGAACCATCCCTGGCCCAAGGCCAGTGCTGCTTGTTTGCTCTTATTACAGTCAAAATAAATGCAAAATCTTTCATAAGTTATTGGCCAAAGGAATCAAGCATCAAATAGATGAACAATATCACCTACTGAGTTAATTCCAAAAATTCAAGAATGTTCAATATTACACAATGAGAGAAATCATACAATCCTGCCCAAGGCAACAAAAGCTATCTTTTAATACGTTCAAGATCCACTTTTAAAGAAAAACAAAAGAGAAAATAAGACCTCTCTAGTAGGAATAGATGGTTACTTCCTTCAAAGTATAAAACTTACTTAAACCAAAAGCCAACATATTGCTTAAAGGACAGACATCAATCCTACTAGATAAAAAACAAAACAAAACAAAACAAAACAACACAAAAGAAATGGGTAACTGTGTCTCCTACCACCACCTTAATGTTAATTTTTTCTGAAGGTACTAGGCAAAGCAATTGGAAAGAAAATTAGAACTCCAAAAATGGAAATTCACTTAAAAATTACGTGATTATATATCTGGAAAACCTAAGAAGATCAAATAAAAAGTTACTATAAGCAATGAGAGAATTCACAAGTTGTCGGAAGAAGTGTATTCACTGGAAACCTTTAGAAACCCTTCTCTCAACTTTTTAAAACATGACCATATCACCGATTTTTAAAAATGGGGACAATGAGCCAATGGCTGATGTTTAGATGCCCTACCTCCCTGCATCCATTCCTGAGGAATCCTTGGTGCTTGCCCTCTAGATGTGACAGTTTTGTTTAAATGAGAGTGGAATCCCCTGATGTCTCCTCACTCTAAATTCTCCTAGTTTTGCTTTACTTTCCTATGTGTTACCATGAATATCTTCCAACAAGGTATCTTGCTATGTCATGCACCACAGAGCTTAGTCGTATCTGAGCAGGCAAGGGAAGCGGAACCCCACAGCCACTGGCTCAGAGACTACAGGGAAGGTCTGCACCAGTCTGTGCTAGGAGTGGAGTGGAGCCAGAGTCCAGTTGTGGATGTTGGTATCTCTAGTGCACTGGAGAGAAGCCCCCAAAGCTCCCCTACCAGTAACCTCAGAATATGACCTTTTTTGAAATAAGGGACTTTGCAGATGTTAATCATGTTTAGAATGTGTGAGATCATCTTGGATTCAGAGTAGGGCTCTAAAGACAATGACCGGTGTCTCTGTAAGAGACGGAAGGGGAGGAGATGCAGAGACACAAAGGGAAGAAGGCCATTTGAAGATGGACACATAGAGTGGAATTTTGAAGCCCCACACCAAAGAATGCCAAGAACGGCTAGCAACAACCAGAAGCTAGAGAAAGGCGTGGACGCATTCTCCCTCGGAGGCTCCAGAGGGAATGACTGTGCCAACACCATGGTTTTGACTTCTGCGAGAGAATACATTTCACAGTTTAGAAAGTGCTGTTGTTTTCAGCACCCATGTTGGTGGTACTTTGTTACAGTTGCGCCCCCCCTCAGCTGGGGGTGGTACAAGTGAAAGAAGACACAGAGCTGTACGGGTACATGTCCCTCTGACCACAGAACTGACACACTGGATGGCCAGATCCACCCTAAACCACGTGGCTATTCTGAGTGGGGTAAAATGCACCCCCAAGGTTGGCTGGGGAACAAGAGCAGGCTTCCCCAGAGAACAAGACACTCCAGAGATAGGATGGCACAGAAGCCCAAGATGTCCTGCTCAAAGTGACCCTATAAATGTCTCCTCTTGTACTTCTCCCTCTCACTCTTGACAAGGGGTGAGCTCTATCTCAGAGGTTTCCAAAACCAGGCGTTCCATTAACCCACAGGAGCTCAGATCCTCAGGCATTAGCAAAACTTCCAAACCACTCGTTACTAGAGGGTGGGCTTCTAGTATCTCAGCAGGATGAAGCTCACTGCCTTGAGTCTGAGTGGGCACACCGAGAGATGGTCTACCAGTCCAGACCTTTGCCCTGAGGGGTTTGCTCATGTACAATCCAACCCTTGCCCTACTCAATTACATAGGCCATTTGGGAATTTGCTTATTGACACATTTCCCAAAATATTTTTATGTCCCATTACTCTTAGTTTCTGTAAAAATCATTTAAACGTAGCAAAATGCATCACTGCTGCTTGTCTACTATTTATTAAGGGTTAAGTACCAGCCCCATTTGATAACTGGTTCTTCAGACATGCCAGTTCACTGAATCAGCACCAAGGCCAGCAACTATCCAGGGCAGTCCCCCTTACTGCCACCATTTTACAGTAAAGAAAAATGAGTAAACTAAAGAATTTGTCCAAGTTCATGCAGTGTTGCAGGCTGGTCTTCCAGGAAGCACATTCTGAGACAGAGTTCAGTGTTTACTAGGGAGTGGCCTTGGGATCAATGGCTGTGGGGAGGGAAGGAAGCCGGACTAAGCAGAGGCAGAAAGTGAGCTGTGATGCAGGCCCACTTTAGAGAAACCCACAGAAACTCCCGAGTTTACAAGGCCACCAGCACTGCCCTGCAGTGGTCCAGACTGGATAGAATCTATATGCCCACCACAATCAGTCATGGATGCAGGCCATTCTTGAAAAGACATAACCTTGAGCTGGCAGCTCTATGGAGCTGAGACAGCCTTAAAGAGTCTAAGGGCTGAAAGTCAGCTGCCGACAACACCCCCAAGAGGTGGACAACAAGTCTTTCCTTGAGGGGTCTCTGGGTGGTCCACCTCCATGAGCATTGCACACAGCTATAAAGTGGGGAGCAACAGAATCCTAAGTGAGTCTATCTGAGACCAAAGTGCTTGCTCTGTCCACCAGTCTGCACTCTCTGCCACATCAAAACACTCACGAGCTGCTTGAGAAGGATATCAAAAATGATTAACCCAGTGTCTGGCGAGCAAGATCTTACATCTCCTAGGAGAGGCAAAAATTGATGCACATTATTCGCAGAGAAGGCATGCTGTGATTATTGTTGTAAAAACAGACAGAAAGTACATCTCCTCTCTCTGCTCCCAGCCTGCCCAGTCTGACGCACTCCACAAACATATTGAAAATGCTGTAGGTACATCACCAAGTCATCGTTATTATTAGTACCTGATGATTATGAGCACTAACCATGCACCTGGCCCAGGTTAACTCCTTTTCATTTTTTTATCTCATTTAATCATGTCTGCTGCCCTCGGAAGAAGCTATTATTACTATTCCCGCACGACAGATAACTGGGAACATCTCCAGGCCTGTCTCCCAGTGACTGTGTGTACATCCTCTCTCTGCTGCACCAAATCATTGGGTTTCTCTATTCTTTAAAGAGATCCCTTAGAACCATGATGAGATTCTTGCTCAAGTCAAGCTGTAGATACGTTTTTCTCTCAAGTTCATACAAGTCAACAGATCCATCATTCATCCTGCAAGTACAAGGAAGGAGTCCTGTGTGACTCACCCTAGGGGTGCTGATTTTCTTATTGTCTTCCAGGGGTTTTGAAGATCAATTACAGATGGGTTAAGAAACGATTAGAATCAGTATCTTTCACAAATTATCCTCAACAATAAACACCTGGAATGGACAGAGCCTCCGATCTTTGTATACAATGAGACAGGGTTGCCTGGGTTGGAGAACACGTGAGGAAAATCACCTGTTGAGATACCAGTCAATGAGTGTGCTAGTCAACCTGTAATAGTTCTGTAATGTACCGTATTTGATATGAATCCAGTGCTTTGAATGAACAGAGTGCACAGGGCTCCAATGACAGAATCCAGGAGAGGATACAGACCACTGAAGCGGGACCGACTGGCATTGTTTATTTTTCAAGAAGTCCTCCTTTTTTCCTGCTCCTTTGATCAAACTTCCAAAACAAAACTCATGGTCTAATAGGGCTTCCCTTTACTTCTGTTCGTTCTATCCCCTTCTCAAAAGAGCCTCACTAATGTTGAAAAATAAACCTAGGTCTCATTCCACCATCCTGGTAAAATAATTAATTATCACCAGGAAAGTTCTCTGTTGAGCATTCCTGCCATTTCATTCTAGAAAGTGCCAGAGCATTCTTAAAGGGATAGGATGCCCTGCAGGAAAATGTGAATTGTGTTGTTCACTCCTTCCACCAAACTCTCTCTGATGGGATGATAGTGTGAAGCTCCTGCCATTTAAAGGAGAGGTAAGGATTCCTGCGGGGCTGGGGGAAGGACAGGAAGGGAACAGGGAGAGAGGGATGTGCAGTGCCTTTAGATTTGCTTCAGGATTTAGTCACATCAGACACTTTCTTATTTCTGCCTCTTTTCCATGCTTACCCCGACTCCTTCCAAATCACAATGTCTTTAGAACCCATAAGTGACAGCTTGCTAAAATGGGACACAGATCATACTCAATTGGTAGCTAGATGCTACACGAAATGAATAGTGGTACAGACTCCTTCCTTCCTTTTCGTGGAAAATATTAATATCCTTCACTTCTCCAAAAACAAAACAGTTGCAAGGGAGGTCCAAATTCTCAACAATTAGTCTCCTCCAGAGTCAGAAACCGGGCAGCTGGTAACCTGCTATTTTCCTTTTCAGCTTCTCAGATTAGATCCTAAATGCAATTTAATTCCAGATGCCAGTACACAGTTCCTGAATTATGCCGAAGAGGAATCAGTTGCATAACAAAGCTGCATTACTCCTGATTACACTCTTGCCACAGATGATGGGTTTGTTTTCTACTTTAGGTCCAAACTAAAATTGTTTTTCAAACTGTATCATAAATGTACCAAAGTATACACTGCATAAAGGAATCCTAAAACATTTATCAGAAATATGAGTAACGCTGTTAGAAAATCAATAAGCACTCTTTAGCTTATCTTCTTTAATAAATACGGATTCCCATATACCTGGCTTGTGTACATCCATCTATATTCAAATTCCTCCTTGTCTCGTGGGAAAATAAAAGCTCCATGACATGAAAATCTAGAATGTGGTATGAATACGAAGGAAATGAAAATATAGGAAAAGCAAGTAAGCTTCAAGTAGGAAATGTAATCATGATAAATAAACAGGGCCATTTGGCAATTCCTTGAGGGTGGTTCAGTACCCTGCTGGCAGGGACGCTGACTGGCAAACGGCGAAGAGACAGCAGGTGCATCTAAGATGTACAGGCTGCAGGCTGGACCAAGGCTCCTGAGCAATGGACCCACTGTCCCTGACTGAGAGGCAAGGTTTCTGCTCAGCCTCCCAATCTTGTCTCAGAGCTGAGCAACCGCCACCCTCACCCCTGGGCTCAAGCAGGAGGTGGCACCGCAGCACGAGGGGGGAGGTTTCAGGCTGTTTTCCTAACTTCGGTCTCCCTTGGCCTGGATATAGCCATAAACAAAAAGGACTCCTTGCTGCTCTCAGAGTCAAATGCAGGCTCTCCTATTGATACGAGGGAACTTCTTATTTTCTAATTAACCACCAATTGCTAAGGACTTTTGGTGCTCACACAAAATTTATGATTGACAAATAATAATATATTTTTCTTGGGGCGCCTGGGTGGCTCAGTTGATTAGACATCCGACTCTTGATTTCGGCTCAGGTCATGATCTCAGGGTCATGAGATGAAGCCCCGTGTCGGGCTCCTCACTCAGCCGGAAGTCTTCTTGAAATTTTCTCTCTCTCTCCCTCTCCCTCTGCCCCTCTCCTCTCTCTAAAATAAATAAATCTTTAAAAAATAAAAATACATTCTTCTTATACAGACCACATAAAACTGCTCTTCTCTAAGTTTCCTGATATTTAAGGATCGTCCCAGATTCCAGAAAAACTGGCCTTTGGAACCCAGTTAGGAAAATAAAGATGAAGAAGTTGCAAAAAAAGTTGAGAGACTAGGACGAAGGGGATCACAGAGAGCCGCTGAAAAGAATCTCTTTCTCTTCCACAAGTAAACTCTGCTCAAAGTGTGTTCCTTCTCTTCCGTTTCCTGGCCCCATCCTCTCCTCCTGCTCTTGTCCTTTTCCTTCTCTCCTGAGTGAGGCCTTTTAATTTTATTTACTTATTTATTTAATTTCTTTTAGAGGGAGAGAGAGAGGGAAAGAGAGGGTGTGCATGAGCGGGGGGAGGGGCAGAGGGCGAGGGAAAGAGAGAACCTTAAGCAGACTCTCTGCTGAGCATGGAGCATGAGCAGGGCTCAGTCTTACCACCCTGAGATCATGACCTGAGCTGAAATCAAGAGTTGAATGCCCAACTGACTGAGCCACCCAGGCGCCCCTCCTTCTCTCCTGAATAACTCAGCCCCCAGCCATCAGGCAGAGCAAGAAACAGCTGCACATACAGGGGACCAGGGAAGCTAAACTTGCCCACAGTGATAAAGCTGGGCTGGGTCCCAGAAGAGTCTACAATGGGGAAAACACAGAGGACAGAGCCCCAATTGGGAGAGGGGACCTCATATGGATGGGGTGTCAGAGCCTGAGCCAGGGAAGGGGGGCATGTGTGAGTGGAAGGGAATTTGGGTGAAGTGAGAAGGCACCTGTGTGGCAGTAGGGGTGGGAACTGAGATAGGAGACTGGTTCCATACCGCGATTGATCCAATAAATAAATACATTAAGGATCATGGCAACTACACTGTTTTCACTATTAGCCAAGGAGTTACAATGGAAAGGGAGGAAACTGGCATGGAACCCATGGCGGGTTGAAAATACCAGTGTGAAGTCATGGTACTTAATATGGATGGATAGATAAAAGTAGATGTAGGTGTAGATGCGTGTGAACCTTGCCTTGGGAGTACTGACAACCAAGTGGGGAATGGAAAGACCTGAAGCCCAGAGATTGCTTCCAAGTGCCGTTCTTCAAGAAAAAGACCCAGGGCTCCTCGGAGAGATGATGGATTTCAGAGCCACAGCACGAAAGCATGAGATGAGCCTGGAACATCTTCTTGTGTCAGAAAGTGAGGAAGTGCTCCAAGAGTGAGAGGGACACATCAAAAAAGGTACAGAAGCCAGCTTGAAGGGGCACCCTTGGGACAAGTCTGAGCCCATATAGGTATCAAAATAAATAGTGATGGTCGTGGCTTATAACCCACTGTATAGAACAGAGAAACACAAGAGAGTGTAGACATCAACGAGTAAATAAAACAGGATATTTGCCTGGTTTCAAAGTACCTTTCCACAAAATACATCTTAGTAACAAAAAGTAATCCCAAAGTGGGAAAGTCTGGTGGACAGCACCATCACACTAATGACCAGCATAAATAATGAGACCCTGATAGAACATGATGGGAACACACCATCACTTCTGTGATTCCTGCCAAAGATGCATAACCTGAATCTATTCTTGAGGAAACATCAGACAGACTGAAACTGAAGGACATTTGACGAAATAACTGGTCTGTAATCTTCAAAAGTGTTAAGATCTTGAAAGCCAAGAGAAGACTAAGGAGTCGCTCCAGACTGAAGGAGACCAAAGAGACTTGAGAACACACTGCAACATTGCAGGATTCTAATCCGGGCCCTTTTCTATAAAGAACGTTATTGGGGAAGCTGGAAGAATCTGAATGGCAGCAGCGGAGCAATGTGAATTTCCCAGTTTTGTCGGTTGCATTATGGTTGAGTAGAATGGAACTGTAGGAAATGCAGCCTAAAGCATTTAGGGGCAAGGGGACATTAGATTGGCAACCCATCTTTCAATGGATTAGGAAAAAAAAAATTATCTGTATTAGATTTGGAACTTACTGATGGGTCTGTGATTGTGTCAAAATAAAAGTTAAAAAAGCTGTTAGGGATTATACTTTATGTTTAAATGCATTAGAAATTACCATTCATGACTTTCAGTTATTAACTAAATTTCCTCAGTTCAGTGATATAGCATAGCCTGAAGCTGAATTCTACTTCAAGTCAAATGCTGGGAAAATAAATTTCCTGAAAAAAATGAACTCCGTTAATCAACATGGAAGGGAATAGGGTTTTCTATGATGTCAGCATTTTGGTTAACAGAGAAACATTACATGCTATTGATGGATTACCAATGTTCAAAAAATTAAGCGAACATATATTCTTAATACAGATCCATGCTAAATAAAATGCATTCCTTCTTTGATGGCTTGGAAGGCAGGGTAACACTGATCATCATTCATGGGCAAACCTTTTTATAGAAAACCAGTATCTTTTATTTTATGTAGTTTTGTTTCAAACAATTACACGGCAGGAAAATAACCACCTAATCTATAGCATTCTAATTTATGTACATGGTTCATAAACAGAACTCAGTGGGGGTCCTGGGTGGCTCAGCAGGTTAAGCATTTGATTCTTGATTTCGGCTCAAGTCATGATCTCAGGGTTGTGAGATGGAGCCCTGCATCTGGCTCCATCCTGGGCATGAAGCCTGCTTAAGATTCATTCTCTCCCTCTCCCTCTGTTCCTCCACCCCCGCTCATGCTCTCAATCTCTCTCTCTAAAATAATAAAATAAAATAAAAAATAAAATAAAATAAAATAAAGTATAAAATAAAATAAAATAAATAAAATAAAATAAAATAAAAAATATAAAATAAAATAATAAAATAAAATAAAATAAAATAAAAAATAAAATAAAATAAAATAAAATAAAACAGAACTCAGTGAAGTGTTCTTCTCACATCACAAACCAGTGCTATTTGTAGGTTGTATGTCCTATAATCTACAGTGGCCAAAGGTATTTAGAGGTCTTTTTCTCATTACTCTGAAATTTACCAGTGACCTTCCATTTTTAATCTGTCAGCATCTCCTGTCTTTCCTGTATCTTGGAATCACTGTGAAATTACTTCTGAAGAAAGGAAAAGCTGACATTCCATTCTTTTGCGCCTTTCAATGTTATTCTTCTATGAAATCATGTGGAATGAAAAGCTTGTCTTCTTTCTGCTATTCCAGAATTATCCCATCTCTGGTTGCCCACTGATAAGAATTATCTTCCTTTGTTTTGAAAATTGACTAATTAAATATTTAAGATTGTATTCTTTCCCAATTTTTTTTTAACTAATGGAAGAAACTAAAAATGCTTTAAAAGACCAAACCCACTATAGTATGTAATGACCTAGAATAAACCAGGGTCTTTACAAAGCACTTACTTCCCCCCCCTTTTTTTTAACCCCATTTAATCTTTACAGGCATGTATCTTAATTCTCATTTCCCAGATATTTTTTTCTATTACACTTGCCCCGCAGACACTATTTATTCATGAAGGGGCAGAAGAGACAGGTACGACATGTTCAAGGGATGTCTTCCAGGGGAGCCTAAAACCAGGAAGGTGACATAAGCCCTGAAAACACGCTCGAGAGTCCTGATGCCCACGTGGCAAGGACTTTCCCACAGTGATTTTCATACTGTCAGCTGGCGGAGCAGCTTACATACTCCTTCCTCCTGCAAAAACATACCCACCACCCAGGCCCCATTACGGGGAGAATGGCAAAGTGAATTTATCAGAGAAAGGAGAAATGTCCCATAAATACCTTCAAGGGAAATTGCCATGAAGCAAAGCCAAGACAGAGCTCCTATAAAAAGGAACACATTCCCCACCTGTCCCCAGGCACAGCTGGATTGTTTCTTCTTTTCATAAACCACCACCTTCTTGCTTCCATTTGATTAGTTCCTGACCAGTCTCCCTCTGCATCCCGGGAGGTATAGGCTACTCCGCTCAGTCACAGGGCATGCACCCAAGGACGAGGCTTGCCTCCTGGTCTGAGCCCACCCGCGTGAACCTGCGGCCCACTGCGCAGAATCCCTCAGCCTGCGGCCCACCACCCAGAATCGCATCAACCTGCGGCCCACCGCGCAGAATCAGGGCCAGGGCGCTCATGCTCATGCGGTGCCAACAAAGGATGTCTCACAAATGCAGGGCTTACTTAACACTGTGTTATGAGCTCTAGGAGAGGAATATTGAGAAAAGGGATCCCTAGAGAGCTTTCCAACTCAGAGGGTTTACTAGACAGCCAAGGATGAGCCTCCAGTTCCACTTCAAGATTCCAAATAAAGCATTCCATCAACTGAATGACAAACTGGGTTCTCAGACCCCACGGGGCTCACGTGACCCACATCTGAAATCCCCTTTCAACAGCAGTGCTGTTCGTTAACCAATTCTGTCAGGGCCTCCCGCGTTTTACACCATGGCTGCTTTTCTTAAATGTTTGAGTCTAATAGAGCAAAATTAATCATACCTGTTCCACGTAAAAAAAGGAACTCAAGAATAACTCCAAACCACTGACCCTCGGGTACAGATGAGGGTACAGCTGTACATAGCAGGAAATCAAATCGCTTTTTAAAATGCTATCAACTAATTAAATACAATGGCTTCTCTGAAATGCCATTTATTAGTAAAGCTAAATTTGCTGTCGTGGCATTTTAAAGACCTTTTTCATGCCCATGGACCTGCCAGAAGTTTAGGAAATGGAGCAATCTTTTCTCCTCCGTAAAGAAGGGGTTTCAGATATCAAGGTGGAGAGAGGTGGGGGAGAATTATGAATTTAATTGTGTAAGTTATTTTCACTCTAAAAATAAAAGTGCTAAAAGAGTCAGAATAGCTTATAAGCCTCACAATCATACCACCATTCAGCAATCAGCAAGATGGAACCACCATTTCTAATTTTCACTGATGCTGATTGCTAAGTGTTGATTCCACTGATGAAGGCAGGTGTGGCTGGCTATCCACTAGAAACACTGGAGTCCACAGCAGAGAGCAGAGCTTGAGCACCTGCCAGGTACCAACAGTCCCACCTGGAACCAGGACACGGCACCCCTGGCATGCAGGGTGGGGTGGTGAGGGCCGGCAGAGGTGAAGTGCACCCACCTGCCAGACCAGGTGCTCCTTGGTCCCCGGCGTGGCCGACAGGCAGACGCTCAGCACGATGGTGTGGGAGGAGGAGGTGAGCACGCTGGCAATGATGGCATCTCTCATGTTGAAGGGCAGCATGGTGTACACCACGAAGATAATGAAGAGGAAGAACGATACCTATGAGAAAGGGACAGGGAGAGTCACAGAGAGTCCCCATTCCCCCACTGCTCCCCCTCTCCTTCCCATTAATGGCTGCACCAAACACCATGACCAGCACCCATTTAGAAAGTAGGATTATGATAAAACAAGACAGCGTGTTCAGACAAACCCAATGGATTACAATGAAGGACTATCGTGAGGAAGAAAAATTGTCCTTTTTCAAAATTTGGGGATTTCCAGTTTTGAGACCCAAACCACTGCAGACATTAGGTAACTCTGAGCACTTTCTGGATCTGGATGCAAAGCGGGTCCTAAACTCCCCGGGGTTTAGTATCTGCATTTCAGCATGCACATCTGGACTCCTGAGTTCTGTTTCAAACTGTTTCCGGAGACCCATGGAGGATGGACAGGTAATTATCTGGGTGAGCTGGGAGCTATAAAGTTCAAACAGTGTGGCCACGTAACAAACAAAACGAAACAGCTTAGGGATGGTTCAGCTGTTACGAAACTGAACAGTTTGGCAGTTTCTCAAAAAGTGAAATGCACAATTGCCATATGACCCAGAGATTCCATTCTCAAGTCTATGCCCTAACGAACTGAAAACAGGGACTCAAACCAATGCGTGCGCACACACGTTCGCTAATACGTAATAGCACTATCCGCAATAGGCAAAAGGTGTTAACAACACAAATGTCCACCAGTGGAGGAACAGAGAAGCAGCCTGTGGTGTACCCAGGCAGTGGAGTACTAATCAGCCAGAGAAAGGAAGTAAGGATACGTGTTTTCACACGGAGGAACCTCAAAAACATTATGCTAAGTGAATGCAGCTAAGGCAAAAGACCCCCTATCGTCAGGTTCCATTTCTGTGAGGTATCTAGAATAAATCAACCTACAGAGGCAGAAAACAAAGTGGAGGTTGGCAGGGGAAGTGGGAAGTAACTACCCACTAGGAGCAGAGTTCCCTTTTGGGTGATGACAATCTTTCTGGAACTGGATGCAGGTGTTTGTTGCACAACACCGTGAATGTACTAAATGCCATCCAATTCTTCCTTTTCAAACAGGTAATTTATGTTACGTGAATGTCTCCTCGATAAAAAATAAATCAATATGAAAGCTCACAGAAAGATTTGGAATGAAAGTAAAATGGCTTAGTAGGTAATAAAACAGGCCGTTTTCATTACATCAAAAGCAGCAGAGGCAGAAGGACATGGAGAAGGATTAAAAGGTGATAAATCAAGTGGGAAGAGCCGAGGTCAGGGAAACAGAAGAGTGGCATCTGGTGAGCTCTGCCACATGGCTCTTCACTCAAGGACAGAAGCAAAGCTAAGGGAAGAACTCGTCCCACATTCAGAGTGATCCATGCATCACAAGGAACCCCAAATCCCAGTGCAGCTGGAAGGACGCAGAGACAGCACGCCAGCTCTTCTGCAGTGAGTCAAGATATGTGTTCACAAGGAGGATGTGGGCCCTGCTCCTGGTGGATCTGAAGAGAGTAAGACCTGGAAGGACACCAGGCTCACGCTCATTCCCCCTCTTGCATAGACACGGGGGTCCGCACCGCACATATTACAACGAATAGTAACAGTCACCACTTCACTGTGCAAGAGTGGTATCACGTAAGCTCTATGCATACAACCATCACAGACAAAAGAGCATGTGAAAGATCAGGGGGCACGACATAAAAGGAAATTTGGATCTCACAAACGTGCCCCTTCCTTTTCTCTAGGGGATTCCAACCCAAACACCTGCTCACTAGACAAGCACGTATGAAGCTTCTCGGAGGAGGCAGTGAGGGTCTGGAGGCAGAGGATGGATGCAGAATCCCGGCTCTCAGGCACCTGACAGCCCAGGGGAAGGGACAGTCACATGGATCAGCCATTGCTTTATAGCTGATGTTGCCCGAGAGAAGGGGTACCTAGCCCCACTCCGGCAAGACAATGGGGTGGGGTCCCCACATCCTCTTCTCTAAGATCCTGCAAGTTCAGGTGTCTCAGAATGACAGCCAAGGAGAATTCCACCACAAGTGGGGAAATGTGTCCAGAAATCCTCCTTAGGGAGCCTAGGTTGGGCATAGACCAACTGTTTCATGCCCAACTCCTCCCAATTCAGTCTATTCATAAGGGACTTTGGGCCAAAACACATGGGCCAAAGGATCACCATGGCCATACTATTTTTCTGGTACTTTTTTTTTTTTTTTAATTTTACCTCTTTAAAAAGACTATGAAGATGTTTTTCGGTTAAGTATTATTATTTAGCATTCTATTTCTAGTCTGTATATGGAATGGGAAAAATTATGTTGTTAGACAGTTTATGAACCAAAACACCTAGTATAGATGGAAAGAGCCTAGGCATCACTTTGGAGGCACCCCTTGAGCCAGGTGCCAATCTACAAGGGCAGACGGGGGCAGCCCCCTCCCTCCATCTTCCCAAGAAGAAAATATACAGAATGAGTTCTTAGAACCCCAAATCAGATTTCAAAACTGATAAGAACTAGGACATGCATTTATGGAGCACTTGGCATACATGTCCCTTCCCCGCTCTTCAGATGCGTGATCTCATCTAGTCTTTACAAGAGCACTAAGGGGGCTGTTAGCTGCATCCTGCTCTCTCCAAAAGCAGTATCACTGACCCAGAGAAATGGGGAACTTGGCCAATATTCCCCAAGTAGTCAGTGTCAAATCCTAAATAGGAATCCACGGGTTTAACTCTTCACGTGTTCTCAGTAAAGAGTTTGCAATATTTCTCTCCCTTGATGGAAATTTCATGAAGCTGAAAGCCTAACATAAGACACAAGTGCCCACGAACCACTTCTACAAGTCTGAGATGGAAAGACAGCAAACACTCTTCCCTCCTGCCAAGACAACCACAGGAAGTGCCCAACGTCTTGGCTCTGATATTGGGTTCTTTCAATAAGCTGGACCGATTTTTAATCATCATTACAAAACTGCTCACGTTCCAAAGATAGGCTCATATTCCCTTCATTTCTATACATTGAACTTTCAGATTGTGTTTACAGCATGAGTTATGATAAATAATAACATACAACAATGAGCATTTAGCAAAATTATCAGAGAAGACAGTTATACTAAATACTGGCACACTAGGAGCTAAAACAGATGTTTCATTTTTTAAATGTTGAATAGGGGTACAGATTATGGGAAGCAGGGTTTCTCCACCTCATCACTATTGACACTGGGGACTAGACAGCTCTTTGTGATGGACACTGCCATGTGCAGTGTAGGATGTGTAGAAATATTCCTTCCCTTCACCCAGTAGATGCCCTTGGCATTCCCCTCTTCAAAGTTATGCCAACTGCTGATAATGTCTCCAGACATTGTCACATGTCTCCCAGGGGGTAGGATCAGCTTGGTTCACAGCCACTAAACTAGAGAAAAAGTTTCTTTTAGGAATGAGAATGAGATAAACAACTGTTGCACTGTCACGGCTTATTGAGAAAATTAAATTGATTTTGGAATCCCTAAGATCCACCAAATATTTTCAATGAAGACATGAATTTCTATACATAGCATTGATACAAAATCCTATATCCTCCAAGAGGTATTAAAGGAATATTTTCAGGTATCAAAATTTACAATTACAATAAAGAGCCTCTCTTTTACAACTACACATTTTTCTTCTAATGCAAAAACCTATAGCAGTTCTTTGAAATTACCATAACTTCTGAACAGCTTAATTTTGGACAGCTCTAAAACTCTCACATTATTTCAATTAATATACACTTCCGCAGACATTTTGGGCTTTGAAAAGGAAGCACATCGAAGGCTTATCTGCAGTAACCAAATGGAGAATAGACATTCTGTTTTCCAAATACAGTTGCTCCTGCTAAGTGTTCATTTTTAGATGACAAAATGAATTTTTTAAAGGTCAATTAAGGAAGTCATATTAAATCAAGTTTTGAATTTTAGTGGCAGCATTTCAGGAGCTCAGCTCAGGGCACCTGGGGAGCACTCCACAGGCTAGACGGGGAAAGAAGAAAGTCAAGTGTGGTTTCAAGTCTCACAGGGGGAATAGTCTTCACTTCTTATGACTCCAGAGGGCTCTACTTATTTATTTATTTTTTTTAGCCTTCTTTCCAAAGCAACTTCAAATAAGGCCATATGTAAAACCGAAATGGATTTGGCACATCTAAAGAATGTGTGGGTTAGAAGCTCCAAAAAGGCGAATGCAAGCACTTGGGTTTCCATGTTACCATGGGGACATTTCCATGACAGATTCCCTTTGAATGTACCTCTATCCAGAGGCTGAAGAAAGAGGAGCCATTGATCTGAGGATGGAGACCCTGTCCAGAAACCCGGATCGGCACAATATCTGAGGTGGCAGCACTCATTCCAGTAAAACCATCTGAAGTGTTTCTCTTAGCCTGCCATTTGCCTTTTGCAAGACAGTCACATCTTCCCACTGGTCTGCTTGAACCTCAAGCTCCATAATTTTTTTCATTTTTATTTATTTATTTGAGAGAGAGAGAGAGAAAGAGAGAGCACACATGAGTGTGGGGTGGAGGGTGGGCAGAGGGAGAAAGAATCTCAAGCAGACTCCCCGCTGAGTGCAGAGCCCAACGTGGGGCTTGATCTCATCACCCTGAGCTCATGACCTGAGCTGAAAGAGTCAGACGCCCAACCAACTGAGCCACCTAGGTGCCCCTGCTCCATAAATTCCAAACAAAGTAGGAGTTTCTCTTTTATGTTCTTAAACCTATTCCTCTTGCAGGCTAACGCAATTCTACCCATGATGTCTTCGTCCCCAACAAGCCAGGTGCAAACGTTTACACCTCACCTTTGACAATTCTTCATGTCCACACACAAAAACAATGTCTTCTTACTTTAGGACTCCAGCGAACTACATCTGTCCGTCTGCTCCTTTCCACCCTGACTTCCACTAGGCTGGCTCATTACTTTTCCATATGTTAAAAAATACACTTCCATAGTGTTCTGTCACTCCTTCTTCTCCCCATCTCCCAACAAGGGAAGCAGAGTATATAGCCTTCTTGTTTTTGCCCATTCCACCCCATTCTCCATGCTTCTGGTAATCATTAGGGCTCACTACCAAATATTTCTAACTTTCTTCCTTCTGGGAAGCATTGAGCATTTTCTTCTAAGTCAGATGGGGCCATATGACTCTCTTTGACAAATGCAGTGAGGAAAGAAGTCATAGGTGTCTTGTGGGTGGAAATTAGTGCACCACTTACCAAGCCCCCTCTCCTCTCTGGCAATCATGAAAACATGACTTAGGGGTTTCTCTCGGTTTTGGTCTCAAGTGAAAGGCAGATCTCCTCAGTTGACCACATGGACCTGTGTTCATTTGAATGAGTCATTATCCTTTGTGGCGGTAAGCCCCTGGGACCTCAAGCACAGCTTATGTGGTCCTGACTGACACCAAGCTCACACACACACACACACACACACACACACACACACACACACACACACGTGCGCGCACATAGACACACAGGTTTTATTGATGGATAAGTTAGATGCCTTTATATGCATCACTCTGCAATTTGCTTTTTATCACTGAATTATACATGATGGGCATCTTCCCAAGTCTGTAGATGTGAATATATGATTTACTTTTTACCAATTACAAAATATTCCATTAGTAATGGATGCACCAGATTACTTAGCATTTCCTTACTGATGATCACTCATGGCAAGACAGGAGCCGTTTATCCAATTACTCATGGATCTCCCTTTCTCCAACATTCTCCTTTCCCTAATCCAGCCAACATATAGCTGGCTAGAGTCATGATTCTGGGTACATAGGTTGAATTAATTCCTTCCTTGGATGAACAATTCCTCTGGCTTACCCCTGTGCTCAGAACTCTTCTCTTCAAGTGTTCTCATGGTCACATAGGAAAGAGGAAACCGCACAGCCTAGAGGCCAGGACTCTTCCCAGACTGGCCTCTCCACCCACACCCACACCCTGCTCTGGAAGCATGTTGGTGAGCCTGGGGTGCATCCCCGTGAGCGTGGGGATCTCCTCTCCATGTCTGCCACTCCCCACTCTCAGGATGTCCTCCTTCATCTTGGTGGCCTCTTGAAATCTCACTTCTTTCTAGACGCACTTCAAATACAAATTCTTATCATCTCTCCAGCAACACTCTCCAGCTGCCTCCCATCTCATTCAGAGTACACTCCCAGGTCCTGGCAATGGATCACCAGTCCTGAGATGTGGCTTCCTTAGGCCACCTCCCCTCCACTCAGCCCCCTCGCTTTTTCCCCATGATCCAGCCTTCATGGCTATTTCTGGAGCCCTGCAGGGGATGCTTGTTCCAGGGTGCTCTGTGTGCAGTCCCCCTGCCCAGCTCCCTCTCTGCACACAGGTCTCTGTTCATTGTTACACTCTGAAGCAACTCTGCTCTTCTGGGGGGGGGGGGGGACAAATCAAACCATAGTATCAAGACTACACTGTAGGTCAGATCAGAATTTAGATCTCAAGCACTTTCCATCCACTTTACATTTCATGCTCTATTCCCACATGTGGGACAAAGAATAAGCATCCACAACATCAAGTTATTTAGTTTATGAATCAGAACTATTTCATAAGAATGATTTTTTTTTTTTTTTTACTTTTTTAAACAGAAAATTACTGCAAACATAGAGAAGACATGAGGTATCACTTAAGCAAGGGCAGGATAGACACAGAAATGGTCCTAACCAGACTCTACGTAAATCTGGTCTCTCACCACCCAGGTCCCTGGTGTGAAGCCTGTGGCTTTTTATTGTGTGGCTCCCATTTGTTTCAGAGTTCAATGGCAAGTCAAATGTTCCCAGACATGCCAACAATAGCTGAAATATGGAGCCCCTAGTTTTTCCTATCAAATGGTACCCCAGGTCTAATGTCATCATGAAGCTCTGCTGTCTATTCCAATCTCCCCCAAGAAGGCATAAGCAAGCATAATCAGCAAGATAATCAGGATTACTTATGTAAATCGCCATGGCTCTGTTGAGGATACGCCATCAGGGAAATATTTTCTATTTTTTATGCTAATAACGTTAAGAGAAATAACATTCCAGTAAAGTTAAGTATTTTATAATCAGAAGCTGAGCTCCTCAAATCACTTTTCTTTCCAACAAATCTCTCAGAAATCAAAAATAGCACAGTGTTTAAAGTAGTAGCTTAATTTTCAAAGACAGAGATTTCACTAAAACCATAGAAATTATACCTTCTTGAATAAAGCATGAATTGTAGTTCCTTTAACATTGTATCTTGTTGTTTTGGAATATAACTAGAAATGCCAAATTTTAGTAAAAATTGCCAAAGGAAAAGAGAGAATTCTTGAATACAGTGATCTAATTGAGCATTCTGAAAGTAAATTCTACATTTGAATGAAAATTTTCTTTTTGAGTGTTACTTCCATCTCAAAGTATTGCTGGCTTTGAGAACATCTACACCACTTACTAATTAGGAGCATTTACAATTTTTTCTGGAAACAACTAGAAAAGATATTTAGCCAGAAATGTGCTTTAACTTTTTTTTAAGTTTTTATTTAAATTCCAGTATAGTTAACATACAGTGTAACATAGTTTCAGGTGTACAATATAGTGAGTCAGCCCTTCCATACATCACCTGGTGCTCATCACGACAGGTGCACTCCTTCATCGCCATCCCCTATCTCACCCATCCTGCAACCTCCCTCCCCCCTGGGGACCATCAGTGTGTTCTCTCTAGTTCAGAATCTGTTCCTTGGTTTGCCTCTCGCTCTCTCTCACTCTGTCTCTCTCTTTCCCTTTGCTTATTTGTTGATGTGCAAAATGATACTTACCTTTTCATTTAGATTAGCATTTTCTTATCTTGTTCATTGATCATACTTTTTTTATAAAGATTTTTATTTATTTATTGAGAGAGAGGGAATGGTAGAGAGAGAGCATGAGAGGGAGGAAGGTCAGAGGGAGAAGCAGACTCCCTGCTGAGCAGGGAGCCCGATGCAGGACTCGATCCCGGGACTCCAGGATCATGACCTGAGCCGAAGGCAGTCGCTTAACCAACTGAGCCACACAGGCACCTTGATCATACTTTCTATAAGGGTTATTTTGAGTCACTGTTACATTTCTTAGTACAAATATCACAGCTGTGTAAACAGTCTTTTCTTTAAGTGGGGACCCTCAATCATACTGATGATGTTTAGTGAAGCCATCAGTGTATGTCCAGGCTTCTATGGGTGTCTATGATTACCTTCTTTCTTAGGTTTGTCTACCTTCCCTTTCCCCTCTTTCTCTCCCAGCCCCACCCCCGCAGTGGGGAAAGGTGTGTACCCTCACAACTGTATTTGTTTTTTTTTTTTTTTTTTTTTTTTTAAAGATTTTATTTATTTATTTGAGAGAGAGAATGAGGGATAGAGAGCACGAGAGAGAAGAGGGTCAGAGGGAGAAGCAGACTCCCTGCCAAGCAGGGAGCCTGATGTGGGACTCGATCCCGGGACTCCAGGATCATGACCTGAGCCGAAGGCAGTCGCTTAACCAACTGAGCCACCCAGGCGCCCCTCACAACTGTATTTGTATCTACATGTTTGTGTGCATATATACATATAGACAAACATATATGTATACATATACACTCATATATACACACACATACATGTGTGTAATTCCTGTGTGTGTTGCAAGAACAGACTTTGGTAGACCCACATATGCCACCCCACTAAAATCCTATCACACCTCAGCTCTGGTGTCAGTTAAGGAGCCACCTTTCCCCAGATCAAAGACGGAGACTTTCCCACAAGAACAAATCAAGGGAAGGGCAGCCTGTGCCTGCTCCACAGAGGAGGTCTAGATCTCTGACACGGCTAGAAGTTAGCCCAGTTCACGTCATGGATGCTTCCAGATGCTTCTGGAGCTTTCTCGGGTTCCATTCTCTTCAATCACTCTGGCTTCAGGCCTCACAAGACTTCATATGGGGCTGTAGGCTGAGTCCACTGGCTCAGTTCTAAGATCTAATTCCGAATTTCATGCTTGTGCACTATGGTGGATTACACAAACATGAGAGCCAACGTGTCATTGGTACTATTTACAGGAAAGCATTACGAGACTCTGGCTTATCAGAACAGGACTCAAGTATGTGGATGCAATTCTCATTACACCTGTTTGACCTCCCCAACCTCCAACACTTGTCCTCATATTCTTTCCCATCTCATTTAATTAACTCTAGTCCCCATAATTGGAGTTATTCTTACTAGTTTTCTCTTCCTCATTCTCTTGATCCCCAGAAGACAACCTGAACCCACCTATCCTTTTCCATCTGTGGCTACAACGCTAGTCCAACTCATAGGATCACCTCTGGATTCCTGCAACATCATCCTGAATACCCTGTCTATACCAGTGTCCCCTGGTATGAATTTTCCACACAAAAGTCAAAGTGATTCTTTTAAAATTGAGCTATAATTCACACATAACATTGTGTGAGCTGAAGGTGTACGACATGTTGATGGGATCCTTTTACATACTATAATATGGTTACACTTCTAGGTACATAGCCACAGGAAAGGAAAACAGGATGCTGAAAACTTCCAAATTCCTTACACAGCATTATTCACAATACCAAGATATGGAAACAACTGAAGTGTCCATCAGTGGATGAATGGATAAAGATGAGGGGTGTGTGTGTGTGTGTGTGTGTGTGTATACACATACACAATGGAATATTATTCAGCCATGAGAAAGAAAGAAATCCCACCCTTTGTAACAACATGGTTGGACTTGTGAAGGCATTATGCTAAATGAGAAGTCTGAAAGAGAAAGACACTGATGATTTACTTACATATATGACATCACTTAGATGTGGAATCGAAAAAAGTCAAACTTGTACAAACAGTAGAATGGTGGTTAGGATGGGGGGGTAAATGGGGAGATCTTTATCAAGGGGTACAAACTTGCAGTTGGAAGAAGTTCTGGAGATCGAAAGCACAGCAGACATTGTGACTGAGTAACAATATTATTATGCCAATTATTATTATAACAATATTATAGACATCAAAGATGGTACAAAATCAGACCTTAAATGTTTTCCCCACAAAACAGAAATGATAATCATGGGACAGAATGGAGTTGTTAGCTAACAAGTCATGGTAACCAAAGTGATCTTTTAGCATGTTAAAAATGACCATGGCACTCCCCCTGTGTATAACCCACCATCGGCTTTCTGTAACGCTGAGGCAATATGCGACGTCCCCATCATGCCAGTAAGGGTTCCTCATGTTCTGGTCTGGCTTGTGCCTCCGATCTCATATCTCAGTAACTCCCATCACCCACATCCACAGTCCCTCCATACTGGCCTTCTCGCTGGTTCCTGGACCGCAGTGCCTTTGCACTTTCTGTCCTTCTGCCCCGAGTATTCTTCCACCATCTTCCCTTGGCTGGTTTCTTCCAGCCAGTTAGGGTTCAAAACTCAAAACACTGCCTCCCCAGAGAGAATCCACTGATCCCCCCATCTAAAATATCACCCCATGCATTCTCTAGCTTTAAATTCTTCATACCATTATTGGAATTGGAATGTTTAATTTTATATTTTTCCTAATCCTTATTCTCTGTCTTCTCCCATATAAATGTAGGCTCCATGCAGACAAGGGTCCTGTATGGATGGTTCCCTACAACGGGGAACAGTACCTGTCCATAAAAGACCTAAACAAATATCTGCAGAAGGAAAGAATGGAACATTCCAGGTGCAATGACACACGAAATCTGCTCCGTAAGGTGTAACTCAAGGGCACTCTGCAGACACCCATAAATTCCCACCGCCACATGGTGGCACACTGGATGACACCCATTTCCATCCCAGCTAACCTCAAGCCCTGATCAGTAACAAAGATAACAGAGTAGCAGTGATGACTGCTACTTACTCTTCATTAAAAGACCTACGGACATGCTGTCAATAATTAAAACCATTTTAGAGCAAGTAATGAAAATTAAATCCACTTCCTACTGTCAACTGTGTGCCCTGCATTCGCTGGCCTATAGGTGCCTGAGAACCTCTGCCTGGGTGTATGCATCTTCCCCCTTCCCTCCAGTTCATTACTTGTCTGGGCTGACTTGTCATGGGCTGGGGGAGACACAGGCTTCCTCTGCACTTCCTGGTAGCCCCTGGACCAACAATGACCCTGAATTGTCCTTTGCTTGGCAGAGCTCAGATGTCTGTGACCCTAAGTGTGGGCCTCACACCTGGGCCCCACCTCACCTGGGAGCTTGTTAGAGATACACACTCTTGGGCCCTGCCCTGTGTTTATGGATTTGACTCTCTACTGTAATCCTATTCCTAGCTGATATGCGTGGGGCCCACAATGATCTGCAGGGCTGTCCATGGGTTCAATGGTCGGCCACTCTCGATAACGTGGCGGTCACTGTGGGGAATTTCCAACATTCTGACCAGACTGATCCACAAGACAAGGGAAATGTATTTGTCTCTGCCACATGGTCCTCTTCAGAGTCTGGTGCTAAGTAGATACTGAGGTTCATCAATAAGCCAGTGAACTATAACGAATAATTACACATCTTTGACCTGGTTACTACATTTTATTTCTTGAGGCCTCCAGACCAATTTGATTTTAAAATAAAGACCAGGTTTTAAAAAAAAAAAAAAAAACACATATTTATTTCCAGCATCATTAATACTAAATAAGCAAAAAGGGCCAGATCAACAAGTACTGACAGGCTGACGCTCATCACACACCTTCCTCTGTGTGGTCACTACTCCACTCTGCCATGTCCTCTCCTGTGTCCCAGGGGAAAACTGAACTGTCCCCATGAGTCATCAAGTAGTATCTCTTGTTCAATACCGGAAAAGTTCAAGGAGAGCCCTACCTTTCTTACAATGAAAAACATCCTTAGATGACCCTCACTGTGCCTTTTTTCATTTAAAAAAAGTAGGAGGCAGATCATAAATTTTAAAAAGCTTGGGAGAAAAAAAAAAAAAGAGAGAGAGAGAATAGTAGGATGTAAGAACCCGGCATCTTCCGGGAACAAAGGTGGCTTGCTGTCTCGCCAGCCCTCTGTCTGCTCTGACCCCCGAGCAGTGCGTAGTGGCTAGTAGTGACCACCACTGTGGTTCCCTTCCCTCAGTGCCTTCTCTTCCTCCTGATCCCTTGTTTGGTTAGGGGTCTTCATCTACCTATATGTGTCATATCCTTTCCTTTACTCACCATTCATATGCATGTATCCCCCAGTAGTTTTTTTCACTGCACAACAGACAAGGCATTTTATTACCTAGTACGGAGGAGACACTGACAAGCCCGGTTCTTAAAACACTTGAAATTGCTTGGAGTGAAGGCCAATTCCCAAACTTGCCCATTTATCTGTTGTACCTCCTTTCCCGCTCCCCTCATAGTCACATGATGATGGCAGAGCCTGTCTGCAAGTCTGGTATGTTTAGAGTTAAAAATTGAAAAACTCTCCACCAGTAATTAGCAAACTAGTACGTCTGAATGTGGGCTACCATCTACATTGTGAAAGCATTTAACCTGTGTCCCTTGGGCCTGAAAAAAGAGTAGAGTATCCCCCCTTACATTCCTATTTCCCAGAACATCTATTCACATTTCGTAAAGACTTGTTTTGGATAGTGATTCCCTGGCCAAGATAAAAATGAGAACACAAAGCATTCTTGAACGTCCCTTAGTTAGGCACAGGTTCCTAATATACCAGATGGAGTGGAATATGGTATCTATCAGCAATTCTTTCTTCTCTCCTAGCCTTTGCCATGGAGATCAGCAGGTATAGTATACATGCCTAAGCTGACTGACTTTGGACTTGGCCACATGACTTCATCCTTCGAGCAATGGAATATGGGCTGACAGCATGCCAATTCAGAACTGAGGCTTTAAGAGGCCTCAATTTACATTTCTGCCAGCCTCCTTGGAGTTTTGGTATTCCACAATGAGAAGGCCAGGGTCCAGAAAGACACAACTCTTTCAATTGGGTCTGGACTGAAGACACCCGTAGCAGACCTGGACCCAACCCAAAGTCTAGAGTCTACCCTACCTGTTTAGTCCGGTAGGGATGAGAAACCAGAAATATTTAGCAAACCAGCAGACTGGCAAGTGTGAAATAGGAAATAGGTCATTACTCTATAAGCCACTTGGATCTAGGGGTAGCTTGCTATTCAGAATTCAGAGCAGTAACCTGAGTAATGCAATAACTCATATCAGAAGTGTTTTGCTACTGTAATGAAGACCTAAAATATAAGTCATTTCCTTTGGGACCCTGGGAGTTGATATAGGGCTCCAACAAAATGTTACCTTGTGGCAAAATAATTGGTAAGTATTGCTTCTAAGAGAGTCAATTACCAGAAGGTCCAGGCTTCCCAAGGTCTCCAAATTGCATGATAAAGTCTTTAGAAACAACAGAAGAAATGGGAAAAAGTGGGTGTGTTGCCAGAAATACCCGAGTATACAGAAAGAACATCATCCAACCTAAAACTGACATTCATCTAGCTCAATATCCATTATAATCAAGATGTATTGGCAAGTATGTTCTTATTTTATATTTGGGAAAATCAAGGTGCTGAAGGGTTAAGTATTTTGCCCAAAGTCCTAAGGCAACATAAAAACAAACCATAATCTTCTGCTAAAGCTAAAAAAATAAAATAAAATAAAATAACAAAAACAACATTATTTTGCCATAACCCCTGAAGGTTAACAGAGCAGGTAAGTGCCCCTCAGTGCATGGGGTATTTATTCATTCATGTTATTCAAAATAAAAAAACCTTGAGAATCCATCTGCCCTATCCAAACAGCTTGTTCCAACACCAGGAGTCCTTCTTCTTAAAAATTATTTTTCTCATCAAATGCAAAGAAAAAAAATAGCAAGTTTAGGGCGCCTGCGTGGCTCAGTCCTTAAACGTCTGCCTTCAGCTCAGGTCACGATCCCAGGGTCCTGGGATCAAGCCCCCCATCGGGCTCCCTGCTCCGCGGGAAGCCTGCTTCTCCCTCTCCCACTCCCCCTGCTTGTGTTCCCTCTCTCACTGTGTCTCTCTCTGTCAAATAAATAACTAAAATCTTTAAAAAAAAATAGCAATCAGGTAAAATAATGTTTGTTAGAATATGTCTATTTATTTTCTCTACCCCTATGACTAGGAGAAAATAATGTGCTTTTTGATGATTTTCTTAAATTATTTTTTCTGAAGGTGATAAACAGCTTTCTCCTTTCTGACCTTTCTGATTTTCACAAGTGACTCCAAGAACATTTTCATCTCTCAGTGGCCCCCTTTTTGAGGATACCAGAATGGTACAACCCCACCCCTCCTGTGAATAACTTCCCATGCCTCCAACCAGCAAATGGATATGGAGCAGTAAATAACAGTGCATCACCAATTTACATTTCCTACTGCAATTAGAGTAACTTGACTCTCATTGCCATTCAGATTTAAATTATATACTATACTGCCAATAAATCAGCATTTATGATTCGGTCATGTTCAAAGACAAACAGCCTGGGGTAGCCAGTGCTTATAAAACAGACAGCAACACCCTTCTCTCAGTAATCTCAGGGATTACTTAAAATAAGATACCCTGACAACTCCAAGACAGAGTTAATCAATCAAATATAGCAATACACTGGCTCCTTCTAAACCAGCGGTTTGGGAGCAGACTTAATTTGTGTTTATCTCTTTCTTTCTGTTCTTCTACTCTTACCTCCACCCCTGAAGGAAGTGGGATAAGGGGGATCTTCACTGTTTGTGTTCCCAGCATATAATAACACAAGTTTTGCATGTATGTTCTTAACCTTTAAATCACTGGCACATATATAAAAACACCTAAAAATATTCTGCCATACTTTATGTGTATAAAGGAGCTATGTTTCTCAGGGTACATAACCTTATTTTATTTTGTTTAATTTATTTTGGCTTTCCTCCATTTGTTTAGACATTTTATTGAGGGTTTGACACCTTACTAGGTTGAATCTATGGCTAGTGGACTGGGCCATAAATAATTACTACCTTATTTCTATATATGTAAAGGGGAATATTGTTGTATGGAGCAATCTGAAAACAAGTATCACCACCTCAGTAACAGGTAGGCTAGGCAAAAGAAACAGTGTCCTGGAAAATCACTTGGAATATCATCTTAGAAGTGCAAAAGAAAAAAACAAAAAACAAAAAAACCCCAAAAATCCACAAAGTAAGGTCCTCATAAAAAAAGTAAATGTTATATAAAAGTGCTTGTATTTATGTTCACTGTTTTGGTCTTTATGAATATTCATGCCTACACTCTTTTAAAATATTACATTTATTTAATTTGAAAGGCCAGTGCCTCAGACAAGAAAAACTCATGCAAGGAAAATGAGTGAATTATTCATCTAAAAACAAATACTATTCGGGGACTCCGCTTTATACTTGTGTCGTCAACATCTACATAAATCAGCACCCAGTGGAGCGGTGTGTTTGTACCATGGGCCCTCAATCCAAAAAGACCCACCGAGTTCTAAATGCCTTTGTTTGCTTCTCTCTCTCATTCTGAAAGAGGAAAATCTCAAAAGGAAGAATGCATATCCTTGAGCTGTAAAAATGAATTATTTTTGTGTTTGCGTTGGCTCAGTGGGGCTTTCAATTCTTGGATTACACAACTTCCCGCCACAACCCTCCACACCAGCCCACCAGCACGACGGTCACCCGGATTCCTTATGTTCTTATGTGATACTGTACCAACAGTTCTCTCCCGTTTATAAGGGACACTGGGGCTTGCACAAGATGTGGTCTTGCTGAGTATTACTTTAAAGCCTCAGGATTATTAAGTCTGGGGCTTAGGTCACCCTTTTATGATATGTACCATGCTATTTAAAGAAACATGATTCCATCACCGGTATCACAAAAACCAGTAGCAAAGTACATACGCACCTTAACAGGTTCCGCATTACTCTGAAGTCCCTCCAAAGATAAGTAAGTCTTGTACTTACTTCTGGTGAACGGTAATTATTTCTGAAGTGATCACTCCACTGTGACCACGTAAATATTCATAAGGATATGTACATTCCCGTCCACATAGGCGGCATATTCTAGAAAGCAGGGCAAAGTGAACAAAAATGGGGAAGTTCCGACTCTGGATGTTTCCACAGTTCCATCACTTTGAAAATGCTTATGTTAAAATAGTTGCAATAAGTTTCACCTAAAGGAGTATTTGCTTCTAGAGTCTGTAACATTTCGTCTTGGAGTTTTGTGTTCGGGTCCGTTTTAGTTGTGTTTTTCTGGTACTGGTACATGACTGACTTCAGCTCTGTCACATAATGACGGGGTTCCTTGATCTCAGAGGTTACATCTACATCAAGGGCACAGCTAACACTCTGGCTAAACTTGACTTCTGTTCTTTTCTCATGGTTTACTAATGCTCAGGCTGCTCTTCCAAAACACCCGCATTTTTCAGCATGCTGTTCTCGCTCACTCCTCGAGAGACCATCACTGCCTTTTTTAAATGGGTTAAGTTCCGACTGTTCTTCGAGGTTTGTCTTTATTCCACGGCTCGGCCAGGCGCACACCTGTTGCGGTGCCCGCATGCACACCTGTCCTGTACTAAAATGCTCTTTCCCTTCCACCCCAGCTTCTCGGGGCTGGGGCCATGCTCCCCCTTCCTTTCATGTTAATAATCATCAGCCAGCCAACATAACTGTGACAGCCCTGTGAGACAGCGGTATTTAAGGGATAAGGAGGCACAGAGTGTGTCTGGCTTTGTGCTCCACACAGGATTCAGCGGAGAGCAAAGGGAATGGGGTCTGACTCCCCGGGGCCCAGATAAACAGGCGGCTACGAGAGGCAGGGACAGGTGCTTCTAGATGATACTCAGGGAAAGCTACCGAAACCCAGAAAGGGGACAGCTTTATCTGGAGAAGAATCCTCCAGGGAGAGGGGACAATGAGGGCCAAGCCTGGACATGACAGACTATTCGTAGAAAATGATTCTGGTTTATTGATTTCCAAGTACACTGGACCACTGTCACAGTGTCAAGCATGAAATATATGGCCACATATTGGTAAAAGCCAGCTGAGAACCAGGGTCATTGACTCTTTTACTGAAAAGCCTCTAAGAAGCTGCTAGAATGAATGGGCGAATCGCGGCGGAAAAGGAACCCTCCGACTCTGAATCCATAAAGCATGAGCACGCCCCTGACCAGTCTGACGAGCTGGCGTGGGAATGGCCGCCGAGCTCAGTGTCCTGTATCGTCAGCCTCTCCAACAGCTTTCTGTGAACCGCATCGGCCGTCGAGGCCAGAGGATCAGGATGGAGTCAGAAGGAGAGAGAGTGATGATGAGGGGGGTGGCTGCCTGCAGCCCGCCCCCTGGCCAGGGGGCTGTGGAAATCTGAGGTCATGCGAGGTGGGAAAGGTGGAGTGAGACGACGGGTCCTTTCTCCTCTCTCTGTCCTGAGGGGAGGGTTTGATGTGAAGGCCCGCGGCGGGGGCTTCTGCCCAGCCTCACCCTTTCCCTTTTCTAGCGGGAAACAGAGTCTGAGGTTGCCCTGCCTTCATTTGGGGGTTGCCACAAACTAAACAGCAGAGTGCGGTTCGGCAGAAGGAGGGCAGATCAACTCCAGGGTGCTGTGGGTGGTCTCCATCAAGGACGACAGGGTTGGTTGGTTGGTTTTCTTCTAATTATTATTGCTGGCTATCAAGAAATGTAAATTTGGGCGCCTGGGTGGCTCAGTCGGTTAAGCGACTGCCTTCGGCTCAGGTCATGATCCTGGAGTCCTGGGATGGAGTCCCGCATCGAGATTCCTGCTCGGCGGGGAGTCTGCTTCTCCCTCTGACCCGCTTCCCTCTCGTGCTATCTCTCATTCTCTCTCTCTCAAATAAATAAAATCTTAAAAAAAAAAAAAAGAAATGTAAATTTAACCTCTGTTCTGTAATCTTATGTAAACACCGGGGAGGGGCTTTTTATTCATCCACCGGCCAGGTCCTGTCTCCAGGACCAGTTAGCTACAAGTGTGGCTCTGGCTGGCTTCCGCCATGGTGAAGCAGTGTGGCACCCTTGAGGGGTGCCCTCCAATATAGGAAGGGACTGCCTGTGTCTGGGTGAGGCTATCATTCGGTGTGAAGTCCAAGTGTTAGAACGCTATGACCGCTGCCCCATGCCTGTCCCCTGCTCTGGGAACCTTCACGCCAGGTAACCAATCCTGAGAGCTGGGGTACAACCCAAGACTGTTGGAGAGACTGGACCCACTCTGCTTTGAGCCCACTTTCAACCCTGCTTGGCCTCGAAGTCTAGAGCTGGCGAGGCCCACGGTCTCTTGGATTGCACCATTTTGTTTTTCTTTCGGAAGACAATTATCAAGTTGTTTTATTACTGGATGAAAGGAAACAGACCTCATCCTCTCTGGATGAGGGGGTATAAATATCTGCTCTGATAGCACCATCGTCCCTCAAAGTCCGTCAGCAGCTACTGCGTTTCCTAGCAATTATTCTTAAGTTTTTTCTACCTCAAGATTCTCAATTTCTTCTCAAACCAGATCACATTATTTTAAAAACATACAATTTTAGTTGGCATTTAAAAAGATCCATGATTCTGATCGAAAAGCCCTGATATCTTAATGAAGTGACTTCTTTTGTTGAATAATAACACCATTTTATGGCTCCGAGTTGCTAATTTTTTGAAACTGTTCCACATGCTTCAGTGTTTCCCCTGAGCTTGTTGTGCGTGTATGGATGCTCAGGACCTCCAAGGAATCACCCAACTGTGATATCAGTGCATACATTCATTTCTGCACACGGAAGCAGGTACAAGGACTACAGAAAACATCACATCAAGATCCTCAGCAGGAAGTCCCATAAGGGAAGAAAATGGAGATGCTCACTTTTTTAAAAAAGGATTTTATTTCAAATGTAGCTAGTACCTGTGAATCAAAAATAAAGATGTTCAAAGTTTTCTACAAGAGCATGCATAAAAGATTTCTTAAAATTAAATTTCTTAAATTCATCATTTCAGCCATTAGTCTCTCAACGTAGACTATATACTTCAGAAAAACATATGCACTCACTAATTAAGCACAGGTTGATAATTTTCAAGCAATACACTTCCACCTCAGACCTAGGATCAAGAAAAATCTCCTTGGATCTTGGGGTCTTGAAGCAAATTTACTTATTTGAGAGAGAGTGAGTGAGTAAGTGGGAGGGAAAGGGAGAAAGAATCTAAAGCAGACTCCTTGACGAGCACAGAGCCCGATGTGGGGCTCCATCCCGTGACCACGAGATCATGACTTGAGCCACAACCATGAGTCAGATGCTTCACCATCTGAGCCACACAGGTACCCCTCAATACACACTCTTAATGGTATCTTCAGAATTATTATATCAATACAATTGCCAAAAATAAGCCAAGGGTGGTCCAGGATATGTTTCTGATCTTTCTGTTCTTGGAACTTTCGGGAAAGATTGTACAGCCATTGAACTCTTTATAAGTTACTTGTATTAATTTGCCTTTTTGTGTAGTTATCAATATGACATGTATTTAGGTTCATTTGAGGGTTTGATTTTTTTTTCTGCCTTTCCAATTTAAGATTACTTTTGAATATGTACTTTTAGGAACAATATTCAAAACAACAGATAAAGAAACACCCAGGGAATTTTCATTGATGACCCACTTCAGATGAAGAGAAGTTCTCTATTATAGGGGGTCGCACTTAATTTAGAACTCTACAATCTACTTAACTGATTACCTGGTTTGGATCTTATTTTATGTCTGTTTGTCTCTGTCTCCTTGCATCCCCTGCTCATGAGTGAAGAGCTTTTGCTTCATAAGGTGGTTCCTTTGTTATCCTACCAGGTCTCTTCTCCTGATAATATCAGGATTTTACTGATTTTCACTATCTGCCTTTACCTAGTTTTACCTTTGCCTCCTCCCCTTTGTAAAATTTTTAATCAACTATTTTTTAGGACAGTTTTATATTTACAGAAAATTAGCCGACATATTACAGAGTTCCCACATAGTTCACGCCCAGGTTCACCTACCATTAACATCTTATAATAGATTGGTACATTTGTTACACTTAATAGGCAAATATTTTATAATATTGTTAATTAAAACCCAGAGTTCACTCAAATTGTCTTAGTCTTCACCTAAGGCCCCTTTCTGTTCCAAGATCCCATCCACAACACATTGCAATCTCATGTCCCCTGACAGTGACAGTTACTCAGACTTTTTCCTGTTTCTGATGACCTTGATGGTTTTGAAGACTACTAATAAGGCATTTTATAGACTGTCCCTTGACTGAAATCTGCCTGGTGTTTTCCCATGATTTTCCTGGGGTTATGTGTGTTGGGAGGGAGACCACAGAGGTGAAGTGTCGTTCCCATCACACGATATCACAGGTAGGTACCATCCACATGGCTTATCTGTTGATGTTGACCTTGATCAGTTGGTTAAGGTCATGTCTGTCAGTTTTCTCCACAGAAAACTACTCTCTTCCCCAACCTCTCCATACTGCCTTCTGGCAGGAAGTTACTTTGTGCAGTCGACAACTGAGGGGTGAGGAGTATTCTCTTCTTCCTTGAAGGCAGAGTATCTACATAAATGATGTGGAATTCATCTGCATGGGAGATGTGACTATTCCTCCCCACTTATTTATTTATTTAAAGATTTTATTTATTTGACAGAGAGAGACACCACGAGAGAGGGAACACAAGCGGGGGGAGTGGGAGAGGGAGAAGCAGGCTTCCCGCGGAGCAGGGAGCCCGATGCGGGGCTAGATCCCAGGACCCCGGGATCATGACCTGAGCTGAAGACAGACACTTAACGACTGAGCCACCCAGGCGCCCCATTCCGCACTTCTCTATATGAGTGTGGATTTGTGAATGTATTTCATACTGTGGATTATAATCCAAAACTACTTTATTGATTTTGGGGGTCAAATTGTTCCAGCTTGGAGAAATGGCTGATTCTAGCACCGGGGCCGGAAATATACACAATAAGTTTGAAACTCTTGTAGTGCAAGTTAAGTGCATAAGAACATATCCCACCGTGATAGGCACATCACAGGGACGCAGCTGGAGACAGTGGAAGAGCTCCCACCCTTCAGCCTTCTGAGCTGTTGGAAGTGCATCTCTTGTAACAAGCAGGGAGTTGGGTTTTATTTTGTGAGCCAATATGTTCTTCAAAAATGCAAGTGGGTTAAGCCCATTTGTATTCATTGATAGGACTGCAAGGTTATAACTTGGTCAAACAGTTTATGTTAATCTTACTGTGTATACCACATTATATTTACTGTGGTTCTCTATTTATATGGACATTTTTCTTTGTTTTTTCATTGTATTTCTTTGTTATTTAAAAGGTTTGTATTTTTGTTGAAGTGCTCACGGCTACACATCACACACACACACACACACACACACACACACACACACACACACACACACACACACAGTGCCCTAGTCCTTCTTTTCATTACTGGGTTAGGTGCTTTAAATTTTATCCTTGACTCTCATCGATTAACCTAAGCAACAATCAGGGATTCACTTTCTTTTTCCTCTTTTCTCTTTCTTCCCAATTGTGAACTTTTCATTAAAGTGTGACGCCCACACGGAAGTACAAAATTCCTAACTGCACCACATCATGGATTGTAGGAAGCAAACAACGTTACACAATCAGAAACCAGAACAAGAAACAGAATACTTCATGCATCTCAGAAATCGATCCCTGTGCCCCTCCTCCCCCAGCCAGTAACTGCATCCACAAAAGTAACCACCACCCTGGCTCCAAATGCCATAGATCAATTTTGGCTCTTTTTAATCTTTATCTGAATGGACTCCCACCACATATATCCTTTTATGTTTGCTTCTTTCTGATCAACATTACGGTGGTAGGATTCAACCGTATTGTTGAGTATAATAACTGTGGCTCCAGAATTCTCCAGGCTGTCTGTCGATCATCCCACAGTATAAGCATACCATAATTGGCTTAATCATCTTCCTGCCAGTAGATATGTGCGTCGGTTCCAGGTTTAGGATATTACCAGCAAGGGCTGCTACAATCCCTCTTCTGCATATCTATTGATGAATATGTTTGTATACTTTTGAAATAAACTGAGTAGAACTGCTGAGTAGTGGGCCACGCAGGGTGGATCCATAGTAGACTCTCACTTGAAGTTTTCACAGCAGTAGCACCAAGTCACGCCACCAAAACGAGTATGTGAGAGTTACATCTGCTCAACATCTTTGTCAATATCCAATCCACTTTTAAATTGTACAACTTGTATCTTTTCAGAAAATATGACATTTCCACATACTGCAGCCCCCTATTTGTCTTCACATTCTGGTTATTCTTAGATCTACAGAGTATCCATAAAGTTTGGAAACAGATGATGTTGTCTCTATTATTGTAGTTATTTTATACAAAGCAGATGTCCTAGAAAACACCTGCGTATGTTCACCTGTGCCTCCAGAGGTCATGGCTACCCCTGCAATCTTCAACATAGTCAGTACGTATCATCAGTCCTGTTGCCTGCAAATCCCAGTCATCTTCTCCTGGGTAAATCTGGCCCTTTAATCGAGTGCCAACAATAGTGTGCTCTATAGACTGGCAACTTTTACAATGTAAAATAAGAAACTGGTGTCAGAACTAAATGAATTATTTCACTAAGGACACTATTTAGTTCAGCCAACCTTTTTTGTTGTTGTTTTGTAAGCATGTTTTATTTGCAAAAGCAAGTGGTGCATTGGGTTACTTTCTGGAACAAGTTCCTCATCTCATCATGAAACAACACCTTAAGGAGTACTGCTCTAGAAGATTCCTAAGGAAGGATTCATGAGTACAGTATAACTTGGGCTTTTGATTTGTGAAAGACATTTTGGCTGGGTATAAAACTACAAGCTCATATAAAAATACATCCTTGAATTTCATAAATTCTTGCTCCACTGCTGTCTTGACTTGTATGTCAACACAGAGAATTCTGATGTCAATCTGATTTTGTTTCTTTACAGGTGATGAATCTTTTTGTATGGACACCCTGAGGGTGTGTTCTGATCTTTAAAATCTAGTAGATTTCTCAGAAGCATAGTGGCATTGACCAATTTAGATCAACATTCTCAGGTACATGGCGGACCTTCTAATGTCTAGATTCAGGGTTTCATTAATTTCCCCAATATTCTTGCATGTTTAATTTTTAAATACTGGGTCTATATCATCACACTGCTTTTGTCTTCAGGGACTGCAGTTATTTATGCATGTTAAAACTTTTCTACCTATGTTTTATGCCTCATCATTCTCCCTAATCTTTTGTACTTCTTCCTTTATCTTGGTTCTCTTGGCTAATGCCCGTCCTCAATATCCTTATTATATTTTCATTGTATCTATTGTGCCCTTTGTCCTTCCCTTCAACTTCTTTTTTCTGGAATTAGTCAATTCTCATTTTGTATCTCCCTGTTGTTGTTTTTTTTTGTTTGTTTTTTTTTGTTTTTTAATCCATTTTGGTCCTGAGTGTTTGAATTTATAATTCGAAGTTTTTAAAATGATCTGAAAATGCTTTAAGAATGTGAATTAGCTTAAAGTGATGTGTTCCATTTTACCTTTTTTGGTTTTGTGGTTTGTTCTGGGGGTTTCTCCATTATTATTTTGACTTCTTAGAGCAGCTTTGTATAGATGTTGCCTGCCATGTTCTGCTCATTAGAAATGTTTTATTTTCCTGAACAAACAATACTATGTATGTATGTAGGCAGGAATGAAGGGTACCTTTTTATTTTGATATAAGAAAACGTACTTTCTTTAATCAATGGCTCCTTGGGGGAGAAGAAAGTGGGTTTTGATTTTTTTTAATTCATAAAGTATTTTATTTTTTCTAGTTCTATTGAGATATAGTTATCACATAACACTGTACAAGTTTAAGATGTACAGCACGTTAATTTGATATACTCATGTATTGTAAAATGACCACAATAGTGTCAGCTAACACTTCCAACCCTTGGGCACTGTTGGTGGAAATGTACATTGGTGTAGCCATTATGCCATCCTGTTACATTTCCACTATGGAAAACAGAACGAAAGTTCATCAAAAGAATGCAAAACATAAGTACTACATGACACATCAAGCCCACTTCTGGGTATATATCCAAAAGAAATGAAAACAGGATTTTGAAGAGATATCTGCACTCCCATGTTCACTGAAGTATTGTTACAATAGCCAAGATATGGAAAAAACCTAAGTGTTCATCAACAGAAAAATAAAGATTAAATACATATAACGGAATATTATTCAGCCATGAGAAACAAGTCCTGCCATTTTCAACAGCATGAGGGCATTATGCTAAAGAAATAAGTCATATTGTAAGACATACAAGATATATATATATAACACATAAGACAAATATTACATAATCTCACTTTTATAGAGAAGCTTAAAAAAAAAAAAGCCAAACTCATAGAAACAGAAACTAGAATGGTGGTTACCCAGAGGCAGGGGGCTGGGGGGTGTGGGGACAGGGAGATGGAGGTCAAAGTATACAGACTTCCAGTTATAAGACAAATAAGATTTAGGGATCTACTGTATGCCATGGTGACTATAGTTAATAATACTGCATTGTCTTATATTCTTGGAAGTTCCTAAGAGAATAGATCTTCAGTGTTCTCACTACCAGAATAAAAGGGTTCTGATTTCTCATTCCCTGGTTCAAGATTTTAATTTCTACATTCATTTTTCACTTCCATCACTTTGCATCCAAGGAATACCCTCTCCTCCTCCCCCAAAAAGCCACCCCTGCTCTTGTGAACTTTCAAATCTTCTCTTTAAATTCTGCATAAAGTCAGTGTTTTGACCCATTAAGGTTCAGACCAGGTATGAAAGGGTGTTTCTCTCTCTGAGGATGATGATATGCACTTCCCCCAGCCCTGGGCTGCTAGCATCCTCTCCTATTTTCTTCCTGGCTCCCATATCTGGCACTGCTGGTAGTTGGTATATGAAAGTCCCATCAAACAAATTACATAGGCATTTATGAATTTTTGTTTGGAGGAGATACTTACGCTTTGGGGATAGGTTATGGATGGTTTCATTTGCTCTCCTTATTGATGTGACTATTTTGGGAGGGACATGTGGAGAAATTTAGATTATGTGACTATCTAAATGAGAACACTGACACCAGAAATTGTAATTTCCTGTTTTTATCCTCAAATGATTAGCTAACACTTTTTCTGAAGACTCGATTCATTTCCCACTGATGTGAAATGACACATATATACTTGTGACTATTTCTGTTCTACCCATCTATTTTTATTCCAGTAGCCTAATGTTTTAATTATTATAACTTTCACACATTCCACTATCAGAAAACCTCAAGTCACCACCTATGGATCTTCTTTATATTAACTTCCCTGGTTATTCTGGTTTGTGTATGGAAGACCATATTAAAGTCAGTGACACACCATTAATTTCTCCATGCTTATTTGTGCATTTTTGGTGAGATTCAAGATTAGGGATACTTGACATTTTTTTTCTTTTAAAACACTGAATCTGGGGCGCCTGGGTGGCTCAGTCGTTAAGCGTCTGCCTTCGGCTCGGGTCATGGTCCCAGGGCCCTGGGATCGAGCCCCGCATCGGGCTCCCTCCCAGCAGGAAGCCTGCTTCTCCCTCTCCCACTCCCCCTGCTTGTGTTCCTTCTCTCGCTTTGTCTCTCTCTGTCAAATAAATAAAAAATCTTTAAAAAAAAATAAATAAAACACTGAATCTTCATATATGAGAACATGCTACCTCTTGATGAATTAATATCTTCTCTTAGGATACTCCCTAAAGTTTTATACTTTTCTTCCAAGAGATTTCTCTTTATGTTTATCCCTAGGTGTACTATTGTTAACGTGTTAATATGATAATATATTCCTGGATATACTAGTGTTACTGTAAACAGTGTTATTGTCTCATTATATGCAGTAAGTATTTTTACTTGTATTTTGGAAAGCGCTCAAGCTTTACCCATGAACTTGTAACACACTGACTCCTGGAGTCTCTCCATTAGTGCTTATGGGTTTCAACTGCGTCTTTTTGGTTTCTCCGGAGGTAATAGTAAAAATGAGTAGCATTTACTGAGTGCTTACTCTTTGCCAACTATTGCAAAGGAGGCCCCTTCCATGCACTATCCCATTTACTTTAAACAAGAAATTTGTGAAGTATGTGGTGCTAATAGCCTCAACAGAGAGATTAAATGTTAAAGCTTAGAGAATTTGAATAAATTGTCCGCAATCACCCACCTATTATATATCGAGGGCAATGTGTAAAAGCCACAATTAATGATCATTCTTTCTTATCCTTTCCTATATGTATACTTCAATATTTCCCCCTGTTCAACTAAAGTTTGGTTACAATGTTACTTTCTTTCTCTGGTGTCCGTCTTAATGGGAATTCCTCTAATGTTATACCTGTAAGAATTTGGAGGTTGGCCTTCAGTTATTTTTATAAAATGTTAAGGAAATTTTTCCTTTTGATTTTTATTTTACTTTGAGTTCCTCCCCCTAAGAATTGGAATTGACTTGTTTTTAAACAAATATCAAAAATTTTCTTCTCGATGGATTAAAATGTTAAATAATATTAGATTTTCTAATGCCAAACCTTACCCACACTCAAACAAACAAACTACATCATTGTGCAGGGTATGTGTGATCTTGGCAAATTCCTTCATCTCTATGGGCCCATTATACTCTTTTATGTAAAATGGGAATATTAAGAGGATCAATCTCATATTGTCATTGTGAAAATTATTAATTGATTTATTCAACAAATTTAGTGAGTGTCTGTTTTGTGCTAGGCACAGTACTAGGTTCTGTCATTACACCAATTAGCAAAATAGAAAAAGGCGTTATGAGCTTACATTCTAGTTATATAAGATAACATAAGAACTTAAAATAGCACCTGGAACATAGTACCGTCTACGTAAATGTTAGCCACTATTAATATTATAGTTTTAATACACTATTGGATTAAATTTGCCAGTATTTTCCATAAGATTTTGCATCTACAGCCATGAGATTTGTCAATGGTACTCTTTGTGTTATCTTTAAGGTTAGAAAATTAGGATGATGTCAGAATCATAAAAATGAACCGGAAAGCTTTTCTTTTCCTATTCTGCAACATGTTAAACATAGAAACCATCTTGGCGCGCCTGGGTGACTCAGTCGGTAAGCATTTGACTCTTGATTTTAGCTCAGGTCATGATCTCAGTGCCGTGGGATCCAGCCCTGCATCAGGCTCCACACTAAGCATGGAGGCTGCATAAGATTCTCCCTCTCCCTCTTCCCTGGCTCCTCCCCAACCCCTGCTCACAAATGCACACTGTCTCTCTCTAAAAAAAGAAGAAACTATTCAACCCCAGACAATAGAGCCTTGACACTAGAGCCTTCTTAAAAATATGTTCTGTTTTTCTAAATTTCTCAGATCACTATCTGATCATTCCTTAATTCTGTTGAGGCAATATATATTTTATTAATAATATATCTATATCATTTAGATTTTAATATTTATCAGCATAGATCAGCACATAGGACTACTGTGAATTTCCTAATATTTGCATATTGCTAAGTAGTGAAAGGTGGTATTAAAAGGGCTACTAAAAGGGCAAGTAGGGAAAATAAAGAATTTTTCTATCTCCTCCCTCATCACTTCTGATGGGAGTTTTGAAACCGAGGAAATTAAATGAATCATCAGCAGGATGATTGATTTATTAATGTAAATCAATCATATATTGATTGGTTTATATTAAGTATACAGTAAGCATATATCACTCAACATTTTAAATAGGCTATCTCAAAAGTTCAAGTCAAATTACACTGCTGAAACACAGGTATGGAAAGAAAACCAAGAGAGAGCATAAAGGGTGTGAGTATCTGGTGTCCATGTCCACTCCTCGATCCTCTATGTGCCTTGATGATTTGGGGTGGGGATTATAGTTGTGTGCTGCCTGCAGTGTTATAATAGCAACCCACTAAATTATCTATCATCTCTCACCTATCTATCTACTTACCCACCAATGCATCTGTCTGTCTCATCTATCATCTATCTATCTGTCATGTTGATTTTTCAGTGTCAGTGTACGAAAGCACTGAAAAAGTAACTTTTAAGTCATCATCTATATCTTAGTGATTTTATTTCTTCTTTTTTTAAAGCGTGTCTTTTTGCATTTTTTTTTGCACTCAGAATCATGCATTTAATGAAAAATCATAAAAGCCTACTAAGACAACCACAATCATTCTAATCTTTCATTTTAAAATTTCAAACATCTCATCTATGTTTTAACCTTGGATTCTGTCTGTGGGCAACAAGAACGGCAGTCCTTTACTGTCTTCACAGTGTGTCCGGCATTTCCCACGAGTTACCCCACAGAGAATGAACACACATTTTGGTAGTTGGGAGAGAAAACTGTTTTGATTAATTCAGTCATCTTTTACACGATTTTTCTTTTTTCTGAAATGAATGAAAACTTTTCACAGACTGGCTAACATAATTCATTGAAACAGTCTCTAAATGTATTCCTAAGATGAAGAAATAATAACTATTTCATGAACTATTTTTAAATAAGAATGTCAAAATCTTCACATTCTAGAAATACTTAAAGTACAGTATGACTTTTCCAGGTTTACTCAAAATGGGACTAACTGTACTCAAAACAAAATACTATTTAAGAACATTTTATTACCAACAGACATTTATCCTACTCAGGAATTTTTTAAAAATCGTAAATATATTCAGTTTAGGTCATTTCATTTAAAAGTAGCTATCTTCCTTTGTCAATGTGTTTAGTTAAATTCCTAAGAACATAATAGAATTTCAGGTATTAACGGCTGTTATAGTATTCATTTCCAAAAATAATTAACTTACCCTATCTTAAGAGTTCATGGAAAACATCCAAACAAATGAATGTGAGACTCCTGTCACAGAGATATATGAGCTTCCTAGCACACAGTGAATAAGAGGTAGAAGTTCCCACAAAGTCGATGTAACTCCTTTTATTTATTTTTTAAAGATTTTATTTATTTGAAAGAGAGAGAGAGAGCAAAAGCAGGGGAGGGGCAGAGGGATAAGCCAGCTCTGCACCGAGCAGGGAGCCCGACGTGGGACTCGATCTCAGGACCCTGGGATCATGACCTGAGCTGAAGGCAGATGCTTAACTGATGGAGCCACCCAGGCGCCAGATGTAACTCCTTTTAATCAGAGCATATTCATTTAACATTATACGGGTGCGATGCCAGGGCACCTGGGACTAACACATATATCTTTGTGCCTAAATACAGCTCACAAACCAGGCCAAACTAAAACATGAGTTTGCCTTAGTTTTGTTTGGGGCTCGGAAGGTTTGAGAGTGAGAAACGGTAGAGACACAGCTGAACATATCCCCAAAGGGAGGACAGGGGAGTCTCAAGTGGGCCACCTAGCATAGGAGCGATGAGCGGCAGACTGGGTTCTGAGGTAGGCTAGCTCATGTACATCAACAGTACAGCCCCAGGCCTAATGTTCTCCCAGAAAAGCATGGTTTAGAAGGACAGGGTCAACATTTCCATCCATTGTCTTCTCTCACTGTCTAAAATTGAGTCAAAGCTACCAATACAACTCATCAAAATGAAGTCTGTTTCTTTTTCTTGTTAACACTGTTGAGTTCTGTTACTTGACACCTTGGTAGCTTTCCAGGTAATTCACACTTCACTGGAAACCTATAAAAGCGGTCCCCATGTGCTTAATTGTGACTTCATTAAGGAGGGCACATGATATGATGAGCACTGCGTGGTGTTATATGCAACTGATAAATTATGAACACTACATCCGAAACTAATGATGTACTCTAAGTTGGCTATTTGAATTTAAATTAAAAAATAAATAAGATAAAATACAACAGAGCCTCATAGCATCTCTGTGCTCAGTTAACTCCCAAAATGAAATTGAGATTGTCTGCCCCACTTTTGCCTTCTGAGCCCACACCATCTGCCAGGCATGGAGGAGTCCTTGGACACAGGATCCAGGCCTTGCTCACTAGGATGGGTTAGCGACACGACACCTGAGCTTATGTGAGAGACATGTCTCAGTTTTGAGCAGCAGGAAAAACGTGGCAAGAAGAGCCACATCAAAGAAGGGTGTATAGAGGGTGTAGAAGGTGTGGGGCTGGGGCAGAGTGATAAGGAGAGGCAAAGCACTTATGCATTCATAAGCTTCGGCCAGAAGTCTAGACTGCATGAGGGGCTCCCAGTAGGAGGGGAATATGATCACACATGGGCTTTAGAAAGAGCACCCCACCCCAGTGAGCTGGGCTGCAGGGGCCAAGGGGAAGACAGGTGCAAGCCTGGGTAGTATTTCAGTTCAAGAAATAAAGAGGACCTGAGCTAAGGGAGTCACAGAAAAGAAAGAGATAAGGGTACAGACTTGAGGCCACTGGCCTCCATCTTCAGCAAGAAGACAGAAGGCAGGATCGCAGAAAAAACTGTGACTTGCTAGTAGAGAGCCGAATCCCAACTGTGGTGGCTGCCTTTTGCTACGAACCCAAATCCCCTTCAGGGCTGAGGATTCATCACCTCTCGTGAACTACGCCCCCTGAGCAGAACCATCTCCCCAGGACTGCCCAGATGTAGCTGATCAGCTCCGTGGCTGGCTGTCATAGGTATCAGGCCAGTCCTCTCTCCTAGCAGACGCGCCACAGGGATAGGTGTGGGGGACACAGTAACTGGCCCAATCATTTCTGTGCTTTTAAAAAGCATTTTCTAAGTGATCCCAAATGGAAATTAGTGAGCATTAAAGATAGAAATCAATAATACAGAAAATTAATTAAAAGTAGGATGCCAACAACACCGTTAGGGGCTATTTAGCTTCTCTGTTACATGAAGCAATGATTTTAATATGTATTTTCGTCCTAGATATCATTGGCCTATTTTATAAACTATATACCAAAATTATTGAAACATTTTTCTGCATATGATGCACAAAAAGAAAAAGAACCAAATCGATAAGGTGAAAAAAATATTGAACTAATTTGCTCCCTTATGAGAGTCACCAAAAATCAGCTTTATGTAATTATTGTTTTTATTAGTCTCTGGTTCTTCTTACAAAAACAAGGATAGACGGAAGAGAGTGGGTAACAGGATACAAAATATCTTTTCAAATTGTATCATCTTCACAGCCAACCCGGATCTGTGGGAATACATCTTGAACATTCTAGAGTTCCAGTTATTAAAGAGATATAATCTGTTGATAAACTGAGGAAAACCCACAGCTGCCCTCTGTAAATCTATATTAAGGCATTTCCCTTGATTTAACTTTGTACTTCTTGGGCTCCCACTCAACATAATTAATCTCATTTTGTGATATTCTCACCAGCCTTCCAATTACAAAGAAAAATGCAAGAGCATCATCCTTTCCCTCAAGTCCATGTCCTCAATTATGCATATTTCATTTGAAAAGTCTCCATCTCTTACTTGTATCCTATTTAATGGTCTTATTATTTAACACGTCTGACCTCAGGTGACTGTGGTGTGTAACATTATTAATGTGTCTTCTCTAAACTCCTGTGAAGGTGACATACCTGTTCAAGTCTTTGGAATGGTTACTTGATGTACCTTAGACCACACAGCTTTAAGATACTTAGCCATTTGTCATGCAACCCCACCCCCAAAGGGATGCACATACATATACACACACGTATATATATATATATACACATACCACCAGCTAGAGCCTCTCAATGGTATGTGACAATCCCTTATAAGGTATGTTTCTCTTCTTTCCATTTGTTTGGTTTTTTTTCTTTCAGATTGAAACAACCAAGTCAGCAGAGGAGAACTGTACCATATATGTGTACATGCCTCACTATTCCTGTTGTCTAATCCTAAACTCCCTTACTCATGGCTACTTTACTTCTGAGCCACAGAGCCCCATACGCGCAGTTTCCTATTCACCCTACTGGTGTGGTGTGCGTGGGGACAGACCAAAGTCAGCTTGAAGTGAATTGTGAACGGTTCAATATTCCCATTTGAAAATAATTCCATTTAATGACAGAGAAAAGAACTTCTGAAAGATATAAACAATGGCATTAACAGAATAAAAGGACAGCTCTCACAGAAGCTATTCATATTATACAATTCCCACTAGTTGTAAAGGGAAGAAAGCTCATATCAATTACGTGTATTTTAGTCTATGAAAACGCCTACTTACTCTCAAAGTAATAATGAACCTCCAATCACTATCAGATTTCCTTCTCTTGGAAGTCTTATCCCTTCCCACTAAGAATGATAAATTTTACCACTTCGGTCCTTAAAGTATTTACCCTGATTAAATGAAATGTCAAGCCTGTCTTCAAAATTCAATCAAAAAGCACAGAAATAGAAAGAGGAATAGAAGAGCACTCTAAGCCTCCAGCTCCATACCTGTCAGCCGTCCGTCTTAAGTCACCAGGCAACAGTTCGGGTTTGCTAACCTGGGTCCCAAGGAGTGAACACTATTCCACTAGACACCCTTGGGTAGAAAGAGCCAAGGCAATTCAAGAATGCACCACATGTAGGATAGCCTAAGTTTTCTATCCTGGAAGAATCCTGAGTATTTACAATCTAAATGTCCCTCTCCAGGTTGGCATTGGGGACCCATGGGGTCACACAGAGGTGTGCATATTCCCGTGTGTGTGTGTGTGTGTGTGTGTGTGTACACATATAAACTGAGGCTATTACAGTATTTCTTTAAAACTTTTAAAATCTTAAAATCTTTAAAATTTATGAAAGCACCATTATGAACAGATACAGCCTGGGGGTGCACACTCTGAATGTCCAACAGCTCCTAGAGACAACATGTCCCTTAGTAATTCATTAGATTTCTCTCAGTCTTGGGGCACCTGGGTGGCTCAGTCGTTAAGCGTCTGCCTTCGGCTCGGGTCACGGTCCCGGGGTCCTGGGATCGAGCCCCGCATCGGGCTCCCTGCTCGGCGGGGAGCCTGCTTCTCCCTCTCCCACTCCCCCTGCTTGTGTTCCCTCTCTCGCCGTATCTCTGTCAAATAAATAAATAAAATCTTTAAAAAAAAAAACAGACTTCTCTCAGTCTTACGTGTTTTTCATGAAAAAAATCAGATATTTTCACCTTAAGTCAAATTTTTTTATTGAAATTCAATTTAATTAACATATACTATATTATTAGTTTCAGAGGTAGAAAATGTAGTGATTCATCAGTTGCATACAACACCCAGTGCTCATTATCACCTTAGATTTCAACTGAGAACCTGTAATTATATAATTGCCTTCAAAATAAAAATGCTATATCTTCAAATTTTTATTATTATTTTTTATTCATAGTAACAGATATGCACTAAAGAAAACACAGACAATTCAAACGAGAGGATAAATTAATGTAAATATCTCTAATACCCACAGGTCATTCCTTTTATTGTCTGGATATTTATCCTTCTATCTTTTTTCCAAGATAAATTAAAGAACAGAATTGGGATTATACTATAATTTTGTGATGACATATCACAATTAGGATACTGATAAACCCTCATTTCACAATTTTTACTTAGGTACCAATAGATATTTCTGGACCTTACATTTCTCTATGCTTTTATGAAAACTCAGGTACATCTTTTGCCTATTTGTACACAGTTTACCAGACGTGGAACTGATATGTCGAAGGAGATGCACATTTTAAGACTTAGAGAAAAATCCCTCCCATGGAGGAGTAACCGCCTACACCCCACGGGCAGCACATAAACATTCCTGCTTTGTTTTTGCATTATTTTTCTTTCTGTTTTGAAAATGTCATATCCCTGACATGTTAGTTTGAATTTATTTATTCCTGGTGAGACTGAGCTTAATTTTTTCATTTATATTTGTGCAATTTTATATTCCTGTCTTTGTCTATTCCTCTTTGGGGGTTTTGATCTCTTTTTATTGATATAAAAAAGCACTCTATATTTCAAAAACATTAATCTTTTGCTTCTCAGGTATGTTTCCAGTATTTCCTCAGCCAAATAGTTTGTTTTCAGAACTGTTTATCATGGGTCTGTGTTTACTTTTTAGACTTACGAAGTCCCGAATGTGCGTGCAGCCACATCTACCAAGTTTCAGAGGGAGAAAGAGATACACTACATACGCCAGGTAAAAGGTAGGCTGACAACTGATCACTGGATTTAGCAACACGGAAGTTACAGTGACCTTGACAAGGTGACCTTAACAAGGGCAGTTTCCTCCAAATGGGCTGACCCTGGGGCCTCTGTTTTCCTCTGGCTACTCTTACGTGGTCCTGGTCTCATCCGCTCCGGAGGAGCGTGGGGTCCAGGGAAAATTGTGATCAGAGAGCACAGACAACACTTTCAAGGAGAGTTGTTAACAAATGGGAAGTGAAAAAAACAAAAACAAAAACAACACATGGAAAGTGAGGAATAGGGTGCTAATCCACGGGAAGTAGGGTCAAGAGTGTTGCTTTGTAAGATGTTAAGAAATAGCATGCCAGCACGCTGAAGGAGATCCAGTAGAGAGGGAGATTTTAGGAGGCGGGAAAGCAAGCAGAAAGTCATGCCACTGGATAGCTGAGAAGACAGGGAAGCTGACCAGGAGGAAGAGTCGGCCCAAGATAGGAGACCTGCCATGGGTTCAAAAGTCATGATGGGCAGGAAGGCTCAGGACAGGGGCACAGAGAGGTGGAGATGGTGGGGGAGCTCTCTGGCTGCCTAGAACTTTCCAGGGAAATAGCAGACATTTATCAGCTGAGAGTGACTGTAAGGAGGGAGGGGAGGGAAGGCCTGGAACGGTTCTCCGAAGCAGTTACCTTTCAGGAAGTGCAAGGGAGGGGGTAGGGCCCAAGTCCCTCCCTGGCAGGACGCTACAGCTCTTCATTTATTCCAAGTACTTCCTGCACAAGACTTCTTTAGGTCAATCGTACAGGGAAACAATTGCACGATTTTTTTGTAAAGGTTGTGAACGATGACAAAGGTTGTTGTTAAAAACTGTAGTTTTGTAGACTTGCAAACTGGATTACTTCTCCCTAGTACATTTTCTAATTGGGGGTGTTAGTGGATCATAAATAAGCCTTGAAAGCAGTATGTTTACTTTTTACCTGGTCACTTGGAAGACCTCCCAAAACATTGACTGTCATGTTTTCAGTTCAGTAGCGTCCATGTGAACTACAAGTTTAGGAAATCATAGTTGATTTAAAACTATATTTTGTCAAGTGGAAGACTATTTCATACATGAACAGATGGCTGAAAAGTGGGTATTGATGCCTTACAGGAATATCATTCAACTTCTGAGAACCTGGGTCTCCTCACTGATGACAGATAAAATCTGCCCTACCAACATTTTAATGATTCATGAGTTCTGTGTAAAACTACTTATAAATTGCTCAGGATACAAACAGCAATTGTCATTATTAGCCAAGAGTGAGGACACTTTGGATCAGTAAGGCATAACAGAGTGAAAGGCAACTGTATTGCACCTTGCATATTGATCAGGATTCCGAGTAGAAAAGTTGAAGTAGGAGGGTCCTCCCAGGAGGAGGGAGAGCAGGAAGTAGGAAGCATGTCCTCAGTGTTGGCACATGAGGTGGGGGTGAGGCCGGCAGAAGTCTGAAGCACCTGCTAGCTGCCACCTTCCGGTACCTTCCACCAGGCACCCCATCCTGGGCCGCCTCCCTGGGCTCCCTGTACATCAGAACTGCAGTCATGTAGGGAGCAGTTCAGAACGTCCCTACTGCAAAGGAGCTTTCAAACCCCACTACCTTAAAGAGTGGAAGACCCTATTACATTGCTGCATGACATTCTTGAAAGGAAATGTTTTCAGTATTCCAGATAATAGCTTAGAACAAAACACAATTGGTCTTTCTAAGATGGACGGTGTTCTTTCTTGAGATGTATTACAGTCTTCAATCACTGAAATGCTGGACTGTTCTCTGAGGAACTGCATAAGTGATACATTCTTCAACCACAGCCTTCCAGCACGTCAGTACCTTTTAAAATTTCACATCTTATACCATTTCTATTTCCCCAATACACATATTGACAGCCTAAGAACCATACTAATTTAACTTATCATGACTCTTTGAACTTCATTTAAAACTAGCTTCCTATAAAAAAAAAAAAAAATGAACAAACTTGCTTCCCACAGTAATTGTACCATCTTAGAAATCAACAAGTTGAACCTTATTGATGGAACAGACTCACTGAACTGTGAGACTGTAGCTCAAATTGTGAACCATGAAGAATGAGCCAGTCCAGTGTATCTGAGACATCAGGCATTCCTTATAAATCTTGTCACTCTCTCAAATGTACCCCTTTACAAAAAGTTGTACTTTTGTCCTGAATGTCTTCATGCTGAAGTTGGACCCCTGAAAGTTATCAACACATGGAACATCTTCATGGACTAAATGTATAACGTAATAAACCTCCTTCAGAATCCAAGGATGTTACAAAGAACGCATCGTAAATCTAATCGTGGTTTCCACTAAGTTTTAATCATCCAAACCCTGATGCTTATATAATATGTTTTAGAAATGAATTTACAAAATAAAAGATAAATATTTAATTCCACAAGCTCACATAATTATAAAATCAAGCAGCATCTTGCTTACTACATAAATGACACCCTAAAACATCAAATTAAAATAAAAATCATCCTCCCCCTTGAAGGAGATGGCAGACTGCCACTGTATGTCCCGTGCATGGCTGTGTTCCCACAGAGAGCTTAGTGTTTCTTTATAACCCCCAAGACATCATATAAGGTTTGCTATCCCTATGGCTTATTCTAATGTGTCATCAGTGAAAAATAAACATACTTTGGGAAGGATGTGTATTTCAGGCTGGGGATTCTCCCTCTAAAATAACATTATCAGAGTGGATTATATTTAATAATGTTGTACAAACAACAGAGATGCCTTTGTTTGCCTTCCAAGATTAGCCTTACCCTAAAATATTAGATAACGAAACAACAGTGCTGTACCGAATGCTCCCATTTCTTTGGAACAGTTCAATAAATATTTATTAAGCAATAAAGACGTACCATTCATTCAACAAATATCCGAGTGCCTAGTATGTCCAAATACACTCTGTGGTTATTAAGATTACATATACGCACTCATATAGGTATAAACGTTTATACAGAAGGGTGCACATAGAAGAACCTAAAGGGAAGAACAGCAATATATTTACATGGGTTCCTATTTCCTTGATGCCACTCAAATTGTATATGCTGGTTAAGAGCCATGCCAATATTAGTTACATGTTTGTTTGAAGCTTTCTACTCTGGGAGACACAAGATCTTTGTTTATCATTCTATGATCACTCAAGTAGGCTTGCAAGAGTCCCAACTGTTCAGACAGTGAGCCCACCAACAAGACAGCCCTCCTCACCTGGAGGGGAGAGATAAGAACTCACAGGCTACTACTCGGTAGCTTACTATGGCCCAGGTGGAGAGGGGCAGGTGCTGAGCTCACCAGGCTGATAAAACCAACACATAAAGTTACTGAAACACCACACCACCACATCACACCGCTTGTACCAGCCAGCGTTTTATTTTCATTCACTCGGCCGATCAGTCATGAAATTCCTTCTGGTTATTTTTAATCTCCCCAGCGCCTTGTAGTGTAAAAGGCTGAATAAAGCAAACTGAATGCCCTGAAATTAACATCGGGGTCCATTCACAAAAAGCGATCGCTTTTTGTATTGTATTGTATATGCATATAACAGATGCAACTAAATATTTCAGTGCTTTATTGAAATCACTGGATGTTGAGAGAAGATCAGTAACACAGTAAACATGATGGGTTCCGTGCAGTAGAGGTCAGTTTGCTCCAGAGACTGGCCTCAGTGCTGCAGACTTTGTGTGCTCTTAGTTCTGATTAGGCCTCGAACTATGCTTTAGGCAAAGGCATTTTATCTAAAACCGCAAGAACTGTAAACTGAAGATAAGATTAAATCTCTAAAAGCTCTATAAAGAAAAAATACCTGTGCCTTTATAAACAGCCCATGCTCTCTCTGGCATGAGGCTAACATGCTGGGTCAGAGCAGGGAGGACTTCCCTGCCTGGAAGGTGACAAACTGAGTGGGAAGGAGGGCTTTCTGCACCTGCACAGTGTAACTACAGCACTCAGAAAGACAAGCGCAGAAGAGAGCCTCTATTTCCAGAACACCCCCACTCCACACTGAAAATTCAGCAGGTGGCGTATAAGCAAACACATCCTTCCATATACCTGTTTCTTTCAGACTGAAAGTTCCAGAATCACACAGCTAATGCTCTATGGCATGTAATGAAGGCACGGTATATGAGAAATTAGGCTGGGGTTAAGGTTATCAATACACTTTTCAATTTTCTGAAAAGTAATTCAATATCCAGTATCGGCTTTCTCTTTTCATGGGGCCTTCTTTGCAAGAAACACAGTCTTCCCTGTGAACAGATCCTATTGCTTTTATGACCCATTAACCTTCTCGAAGGAGCCACAGAAGAAAGTGAGGAGGAACACAAGAAAGTGAGACATGATGTTAAAAGCACAGCGAGTTTTGCCAGAGAAACTACCTCTGGAGAAATGATCTGCAGAGGTCAAATTTTAAGATTTTCAAAAAGTATTTTTTAAAGTTCCTGGTCTCGTAGTGATCCTTGAAGTGTAAGATGTGGCGGCTCTTTTTTCCCCACCTGACATACAACAGTGGGTACATTGAAGGCACATGTGGATGTGCTATGCTCACATACTGCAGAAGGACGGCCCCAGCGGTCCTAGCTACCCCCCATCACCTCTCACACCTACCATATCTCTTCTGTGCTCAGAACATCTAAGACCCCAGCCTTCTTCCTCCTTTTGGCTACATGCACCCCTATGTTTATTGCAGCATGATTTACAACAGCCAAAACGCAGAATAGGATCCATTCTCTTACCAACTTTTGAGTATATAGTACTATTAACTACAATCACCACGCTGTTCATTAGAGCTCCAGAATTTATTCATCTTATAACTAGAAGTTTGTACCTTTGACCAACATCTCCCCATTTCCCCACCCCCAGTCCCTGGCAGCCGCCAATCTGTGCTCTGTGCCTAGGACTTTGTTTTTATTAGATTGCACGTGTAAGTGAGATCCTGTGGTATTTGTCTTTCTGGGTCTGACTTATCTCACTTACACAATGCCCTCAAGGTCCATCCATGATGTCACAAATGACAGGATTTCCTTGTTTCTCATGGCTGAATTATATTCCATTGTATATATACATACACCTCACCTTTATCCACCCATCCATAGACGGACACTTAGGTTGTTGCCATATCCTGACTACTGTGAATAACGCTGCAATGAGCATGGGAGTGCAGGTATCTCTTCAAGCTTGTGATTTCATTTCCTTTGGATATAGACCCAGAAGTGGGATTACCAGATCAGATGGTATTTCCATTTCTAATTTCTGAGGAAACTCCCTACCATTGTCCACAGTGGCTGCATCAATTCATATTCCCACCAACAGGGCGCAAGGTTTCCCTTTCTCCACATCCTTGCCAACACTTGTTATGTCTTATCTTTTTTTTTTTTAAAGATTTTATTTATTTGATAGAGAGAGACACAGTGAGAGAGGGAACACAAGCAGGGGGAGTGGGAGAGGGAGAAGCAGGCTTCCCGCCGAGCAGGGAGCCCGATGCAGGGGTCGATCCCAGGACCCTGGGCTCATGACCTGAGCTGAAGGCAGACGCTTAATGACTGAGCCACCCAGGCGCCCCATGTCTTATCTTTTTGATGAGAGCCTTTCTAACAGGCGTGAGATGATATATCATTGTTTTGTTTTAATCGAAGTATAGTTGACTCACGTTACATTAGTTTCAGGTGTACAACCTAGTGATTCGACAAGTCTGTATGTTATGCTCAGCAAAGCGTAACTACCGTCTGTCACCATTCAACACTATGACTAGACTACTGACAGTATTCCCTACGCTCTGCCTTTTACTGCTGTGACCTATTCCGTCCATAACTAGAAGTCTGTATTTCACACTCCTCTTTACACATCTTACCCATACCCCGCCACCCCCCCCCCCCCCCCCGGCAACCATCAGTTTGTTCTCTACCTATGGGTCTGTTTCTGCTTTTTGTTTGTTTCATTTTTTTTGTTGTTTGGATTCCACACACAATTGAAATTATATGGTATTTGTCTTTCTCTGTCTTATTTCACTTAGCATTATACCCTCTAGGTTCCAATTTGCATTTCCCTGACGATGAGTGATATTGAGCATCTTTTCATGTGTCTGTTTTGGCCTTCCATATGTGTTATTTGGAGAAATGTCTATTCAGTGTTCCGCCCGTTTTTTTTTAATGTGATTGAGGGTTTTGGCCACTGAAGTTCATGAGTCCTTGTACATTTGGGGTGTCAGCCCTTCAGCAGATTTACGATCCGCAAATATTTTCTATTCCTTTCAAGCAGCTCCAGAGCATGACTACTCCTCTCTGCTATTACCACGGGGCTGTGAAGGGTGAAGACAATTAACTTCAAAAATAGGTTCTCATTAGACACGTTATTTACGTATCAGAACACTCAATGTTAAAAGAACGTATGTGTCAGAAGATGTAGGATGTCAACGGACACTACTGTCCATCGGCTGTCTCAACGCTGCCTGATTCACGATCTCCAGAACATGACCCTGGGGTCTTCCCACACACCTGCTCCCACCACGGTCCTCTCTACTTCAGGAGAGTGCTGGCTCCCACCCTGTTACAAAAGCCTGCAAGCCACCCTTGACCGGCCTCACCCCGCACGCCTTACCCAGCAAGAGCCGCTTGCTCCGTCCTAAAAACACACTTCAGCTCCACTGGTCTTTTCTGCCACCTCTACCCACATACCCGCATCTCTCCTCCAACTGCTGGGAGGGGCCTCACCACTCTCATCCCTCAGCGTCACATCCGCCCCTCCCCGCCACCGGTGGGGTGACCTCTGGAAAGGGCAATTCCATCCCCATCCCTCTCAGTGCAGCACACCTGATCTCTCTCCACATCCACGCTCTGTCTTTCTCCACTCTCCCATGTCCCCGAAAGACTTGTGTCTGAGAACTGGGTCTATTTTGGCTTCCTGTCGTGTTGACCAGTTGCAGGCACAGACAGGAGGTGGGAGAGCTCACCCCACCAAGTCAGCACAGGCTAGCCCCCTCCAACAAAAGCCAGGGCTCCTTAGGAGACTCTCCTGGAACACATATGACCCAGCTCTGGAGCTGGCGGGCCCTCCTTCCCATTTCGGGCTCACGTGGTAACAGCTCCTGGTTGTGGCATCCCTCGGTGCTTCACCACACCAGTTGGTATCTCTAGCTTAGACTGGCAAACAACACCTTCATTAACAGCTTCTCAGTCACCCCGCGTAAGTGTGCCATTTGTTTCCTGAGGGGGCCGTGGTTGGCATAGTCAACTCTTACAACCCGCCAGCCACTGCCCAGTGTGCTGAGAGGGACAGTCACCTTCATCCCGTGGCAACCTGCAGAGTCTGCCCTGCCTGTGCCTCCCGACTTGCTCAGCAGGCGACCCTGTCCAGACTCAAGGCCCATAGTCCCGATTCCCAGGTTCTTTGATATCTTCCCTGCCTGGAACGTTTTCTCCCAAACACCTGCCCCAAACTGCCACAAGTCTGGCTCCTTTTCAGCCTTTGGGTTTCAGCTCCCATTTCATCTCTTCAAGGAGGTCCCGGCCCCCACCCCTCCGTCTCTAACGCTGTCCAGGACCCCTATCATAGCACCTGCTAACATCATTCACAGCAAGCACTATTAATGTTTTCTTTCATTCCATCATTTCTTTATTTTCTTCTATGTATTGTCTGCCTTCTTACTGGGTTGTGAGGACCATGGAGACAGCTAAGTCTGACCTTTTCCCCTACGATACAAAAGCTTCAAGCCACTGAGATAAGGCAGCATTCCTTGTCACCCCCAGAACGTAAGTGAAGAGTAAGTACACTTTAAAGATTCCTCTATTCTTTGGCGGGTGTGGAGGAAGCAGGAAAGCATTCTGGGTCCAGATCACAAGAACTCTGCTGATGCTGGGGAGGTGCAGGACCATGGACACAGAGGCTGCCTACTCCTGAGGCAGGCCCAGTACAGCAGAAGACTCCTCTCCTCGGATCCCATTATGAGGCTTGCAAGCACTGAGTAATAAGTAATCACATGGTGGGGGGGGGGGGCAAGAGTGAAAAAAGAGAAGCCATCTTGGGGTACCGGGTGTACAGGAAAAGACCTAAAGCTGAGGGTAGAGCAAAACCACTGGAAAAAGCCCTTCAGCAAATCAGAACACAGCCTAAGGACAAGGTAAAGAATTAAAAACCAGTGGCGCAGTGAAGTCACAAGACAAAACCTAAACCCAGCACAACTCCTGACAAGAACAAGTCGACCCTCCACACTAATGATGGCCTAGCTGAAGGAGTGGCCTGCCCATTTCTAGACATAAGTTCTAACTATCTCCATTTCCACTGTCCTACTTAGAAAGTCTAACATCCAGTCAGAAATGATGGGACACACAAAAATCCAAGGGAAAATGCATCAAAAAGAGACAAAGGAAGCCAAAAATCCAAATATATACATGATCCAGAAAAGGAATGTAAAATAGCTACAATTAATGTATTAAATACCGTACAAGGTAGGCAATGCACATGAACACAGGATTTTGGCAGCGTGGGAGGTGTCATAAGAAAGGAAAAGGGGAATCCTAGAAATAAAAATATGAAGACAGAGATGAAGGAAGCCTTTGACAGATGAAGGCATCATCAGTGGACTCAACATAGCTTAGACAGGTATCTGTGAAGCTAAAGATAGGTTGACAGAAACTAACCAAACATGAACACAAGAGAGAGAGGGGGACTAAACAGAATCGTGCCTCTCTGGGCTGCGAAACAACAGCAGACAGTCACTAACATGTTTGTGGTAAGAATCCCAAAGGAGAAGAGAGAATGTGACATAAGAAACAATGGCTGAAAATTTCTCCACAACTAATGATATATACCAAACCACAGATCCAAGGAACTCAGGACAAACGCAAAAGAAAAAAAAAAATCTTGACATATTATTTTCAAACTGGTGAAACCCAAACACAAAGAAAAAATCTTGAAGGCCTCCAGGGAAAGTGAAAAACATTACAAAGGAACAAAGAAAGGAATTACAGCCAACTCCTCCTTAGAAACCATGTCAGATAGAAAACAATGGATTGGCATTTTAAAATGTTGAAAGAAAACTGCCACACCAGAATCTATACTCAGAGAACATGTCTCTAAAAGTGAAGAAAAAAATAAAGAATTTTTTCAAACAAATTAAAATTTAGAAGGTTCATTACCTACAGATCTACACTACAGAAACTTGGATCCACATGAAGAAAGGAAAATCTCCAGAAATGATTAAAATAAAGGTAAATGTAAAAAAAAAAAACAAAAAAACAAAAAAACATTTTTCCTTTGTTGAACAATTATTCTAAAATATAAAATCAAGGAAAACTAGTATCAAAAAACTGTGAATTTGTAGCTAAAAGGAAGATAAATGAAAACAATGGCACAAAAAATGGAAGGGATGTTAGGAATATACTGTTATAGGCACCTTAATACTTGTGAAGTGGTATAATATTATTTAGAAGTAAACTGTAATTAAGGACATCCACTAAAAAATTTTAAGAGATACAAATAAAAGCTAGTGTAGGATATAAAAACAGAATAAAAATATTCAAGCACAAAAGCAGACAAATAAAGATATTTAATGGCAAAGGAACAAATGGAACAAAGAGTAAACAGCTTGCAAGACTGTAGTCTTCAGGGGCGCCTGGCTGTGGCTCAGTCGTTAAACGTCTGCCTTCGGCTCGGGTCATGATCTCAGAGTCCTGGGATCGAGCCCCGCATCGGTCTCTCTGTTCAGCGGGGAGTCTGCTTCTCCCTCTACCCATCCCCTGCTGATGATCTCTGTCACTCTCTCTCAAATAAATAAATTAAAAAAAAAAAGACCATAGTCTTTAACCTTATCAATACTAATTATGTAAAAGGTAAACAGTTAAACACACCAATTAAAAGATAGACAATCATACTGGATAAAAAAGTAATAACCGACATCCTCTGTCTATAAGAAACCCAATTTAAATACAAAGACACAAAGTGAGAAAAATGGAAAAATTTGGAAAACAAAATTTCTCACACAAAGTGAGAAAAATGGAAAAAATTCCATTTGGAATTTGGAATGGAAAAAATTTCCGTATTATGAAGTAGACATTGTCTGATAAATACAGCCATTCAGCCTGTATTTTATCAGACAATGTCTACTTCACAATAAGGAATGTATATTATCAGACAATGTCTGTATTTTATCAGACAATGGCTGTATTTTATCAGTGGTTGTATTTTATCAGACAATGTCTACTTCACAATAGGGAATATCACCAAGAATAGAGAAGGCCATTACATAATGATATGGATCAATTCAGGAAGAAGGCATTAGAAACTGTAATATGTATGTACCTAGCAACACAGCTTCTAAATACATAAAGCAAAAATGATTTACCTTTATCAAAGTAGATGAACCCAAACTATAGTTGAAAACCCTTAACACTTCCCTCCTAATAGTTCATATAATAAATAGAAAATCAGTAATGAGGAAAAGACCTAAAAAAACCCAATCAACGTATCCTAATTTTTTTATAGGGCATTCCATTCAGCAAAGGTGGAATATACATTCTTTTCAATATCTCATGGAGTATCATCAAAATAGAACATGTTCTGGTCTATAAAACATACATCAGAAACTTAAATGAAACGAAATCATATAAAGTATGTAAAGTATGTTCTCTGACCATGAAAGTACTAAACGAGAAGTCGGTAACAAAAATGTAGAAGATATGGCAATATAGAAAATAATCATGCAACTTGTAAAAATTATCCAGAAGATAATGAGACAGATATGGGACACTGACAAATGGAAAACCTATTGTTGAAAAAATGCCATATGCTGTCCCTCTCATTCTCTCTCCCTCTTCCACACACACACACACCCACACACACGCACACAGACACAGACACCTTTTTAAAAAAATTTTTTAAGTAAACTCTACCCTCAATGTGGGGCTCAAACTCACGACCCCAAGATTGAGTCACATGCTCTACCGACTGAGCCAGCCAGGTGCCCCCACACCATGTTTATTACTACAAGCATAAATGGCAAATGTCTGAGGACTAAATCACATTTATTTCCTCAAGTTACTTTTGGTTCTTGGTAAGGCAACATGTCAGTGTGCTTAATTCATTTCAAATACAACGTTGAAGATGTAATTGTCTAGGAGAATAACTTTAATAACTGACTCAATAGTGTATTTAGGCTATGTGTATTTTAAAGGTAGTTGCTCTGAAATGCGAGATGAAGCTACTCTACACCATGGATGCCAAAATAGAGCTAACTACAGTTGATCTCCTTACACAGAAGCATGTCCTCCTTAATAATATTCTTACAATAAAGCTGAGATGGGCACTTATTTTTAAAAAAAAAAGGAAGGAAGGAAGGGAGGAAGGGAGGAAGGGAGGAAGGAAGAAAGATGCCATATCACCATGTAAACATGTTAGACTATATCTGCTTTGTGCTTTCAGGACAATTCATGAAAATATGCAGCCTATGAAACCGTGGGTAAAAATGCTGAAAAGCAGCAAAACACAATTTAGAAAGTAAGAGACTGAGAGTTATGCAGAAACCAGAAGTGAGCCATCAGGGAGAAAATAACACACCAAAGGATCTCTACACTGAATTGCGGTTAACAGCCACATCCTCATCACACTCAATGAAATTCTAGAGGCACACGTATTAACAGCACCACAAGCTGTTGTGTTATTTATATGGTTCTCCAAGGTCCAGCCAAAGCTACGAGGTGACAAAATTATGAGATACAACTACCAGAAAGTAGATGAAGAATTATCTCTGTTTATAGAAGACCAACAGAATAACTGAACAAGCATTAAAGTCAGTAGCATTAAATTGGTCAAGCATATATACATATGAACAATTATATATATTATATATATAATAAAACATATATACAATATATATAAAACAATTATATATATGCATATAAACAAACGATATAGAAAATTTGAGTAAAACTTCCTCATGCAAATTTCAAGAATAAGATATATCTGGAAATACACAGAATGTAAATATTCAGGAAGTATAGGTAGAAAACTGTGAAGCCTTACCAAGGGTCAGAAAAAAAATGAAATTAAAAATTAATAAAAAGCCACATTATGGGGACACCTGGGTGGCTCAGTCGGTGGAGCGTCTGACTCTCGATCTGAGGGTCGTAAGTTCAAGCCCTGCATTGGGCTCAGTGCTGGATGTGGAGGCTACTCAAAAAAAGAAAAAAAAGAAAGAAAACAGAAAAAAAAAAGACACATTGTATTCTTATGCAAGTAAAGTTATTACTGTGAATCTGTTATTATTCCCAAATTAATGGGTAGATGTTACACAGTGTCATTAAAACTTATAAAGGAATTTAGGAAAAAATATTCCTCAAGTGATTCAGGAAGAATAAACTGAAATGAACAAGAAAAGAAACACATATGAATAGAATAATGATTAAGGATTTGAACTGTCAAAAGTCAAAATAGGAAAAACGAAACTAAAGTCAAAGCTTAAAATATGTACACGCTCTTTCTCCTAGAAACAGAACTTAGAGGAATTTATTATATGACATGCTGTGTCAGGGTTATGACAGCAAAACCCCGGGCCCATTCAGACGACCCACGGCAAGGGAAGGCTGAAGTTATGGCACTCGGATGGAACAGTATGTAGCCACTGCTGTTAGAATAGCCTTGAGATTATCATCTATTATAAATAGGACTAAGACTAGAACAATTTTATGATCATATTTTTGTATATGTGTAAAAAGTGGGCATCACACAGATTTAGTATAAGCAGAAGCTCAGGATCTTGGTCTCAAAAGTTAATAGCAGTTATGAATTGATGGTTGGCTCACGGGTCCTCTTACTTTTTCTATTTTCTGCCTTTTGTGGGGTACTAATTTCTCTGCAAAAAGCGTACGTTGCGGGGCACCTAGGTGGCTCGCTCGATGGAGCATCCGCCTCTTCGTTTCAGCTCAGGTCATGTTCTTCAGGACTGTGGGATAGAGTCCTGCAGGGAGCGTGGAGCTCGCTTGAGATTCTCTCTCTCCCTCCCCCCACCCCACTCACACATGCTCTCTCTCTTTCTCAAATAAATAAATAAAATCTTTTTAAAACAAAGCATATATTACTCTTGTAATCAAGAAGTAATGCTCTTTGTTAGAGTTCCCAGGAAATGCAAATTAAGTCACGAAAATGACCATTTGCTTGGGGCTGTCTTACTTGTGTAGGGGAAGCCAAGAAGAAGGTACATTTTGCCCCCCCTTACTGCCTTTACGTGGTGGGGACAGTATGTCATATTCAAATACTGTGGGCTGACTCAGCTCTGGCACTTAATTACAAGGCTGTTTAAAATTTACGTAACCTTTCCTGGACATGAAATATCCAGACATTCTTTTGAAGGTGTTATTTATTTAAGCAGTCAGTTTAGCATTTGGTTTCAAATGAATTTGTTTAAGGCATGGGGAGTTTAAATGGCTGGCCTCAAGTCACAAACTAATAGAGTTTGTGCAACAGTCTGAATTCATGGCTCCAGGGTCCTTGATTTTTATGCTAACGTATAGATTTGGCAGATAAATAGGAGGTTTTTAGTTCAGCAACAAGATATAAATTCAGACCAATAGCTTTCCACCTACTGTCCTGTTAACCCCTTCTTTTTTTCAATCAACGGTTTTTTGTTATTTGTGTTTTCCAAAAGAGGCAGATTTTTTAACAGCGAAAACAGAAAAATAATACAGCATACAATTTGAAAAGCAATTGCAAAATCATACTTGCAAAAGCCATACGAATGAATATATTTGATCTATCATTTGGTATTCAAATTGGTATGAAATCTGGCAAAATAAAAGAATGCTTTCCTTTTCCTACAGAGCATCTCTCCTCTAGGTATGCCCTGACCTAGCAACGGTCCACTGCCTCTCTGTCCACAGACAGAGCCTCGCAAGGAGTTGGTCATTTAGATGTTCATACACCACTTCCTATAAATCTCTCATGTCCTGCCCCCGCCTTTCTCATTCTGCTGTCATCCTACCCCCTCAGAAGTTGGTCCTTCCCCAGTACACTCTTCAAAAAGCTGTTGACTGATTTGTTTGTATTTAGGTTCAGGCCTATTTCGGATCAAACTGATATGGTATTTCAAACATAATCCTCACAATCCTCTCCACCACACCCAGATCACTCATGGATATTTTCATAATATTTCAAGAAAATGGGAATTTCGTCCCCAACTGTTCATCTTATGGAATTACGGTTTACAAGCAGTAGTATGGTTTTTTAAAATATTATTCTCATAAAGAAGCAATATTTTAGCTAATGCACATCATTCTTACCTGGACTTCTCTACTAGTAATTAGCACTGTCATTTCACCACTATAATATCAAGACAAACTTTTAGAAATACCACTTCTCATATGCTGGAGAAAACATCACTAAAGAGATATCTACAGAGTAATGATTTATTTAATCATATGCTCTCTGAATGGTTAAAGATGAATAAGACAGTTGTCTCAAGGAGTTTTTAATCTAACAGGATGTAACGATGAAACTGTTCTTTTAGAAAATCAACATATTTTTGTTAGAAAGAGCCTATAAATGATTTCTTTCTTCTCCAGTGGAAACAAAATTTGTTTATCAGGAAACACTGCTGAATCACAGAATTCTTTACTGAGGGCAGAAATCTGAGGATTCAAAGCTGGATCAACTCACACCCAGTCCTTTGAAGACGAGTTAGCAGGACCTTCACTTACACGCAAAACGGCTCCCCCATCTATGGCAATGTGAGGACGCTTTTCCATGGCAAGCCATGGCGGATGTGACAACCAAAGTTTCCTGAACACTCCGTGACACAGGGAAATGGTGATGGCCAGAAGCGTAAGTGAGGGGCCTGAGCAGAAATAAAATCTGGCTGACAGACACTTCAGGGGTTACCTGGATCCAAGAGTTCTGCTCCCCGGAAATCATGTTGTTTTGTTTTGTTTTATGAGACAATATAGGTCAGTAGTTGAGCGCGTAAGTTCAAAGTCACTATCTAGGTTAGCAGCCTGGTACTACCATTAACTAGCTGGCCTTTGAGCGACTTACCCCAGCTTCCTCTGCCTGAGAGTCCTCACCTCCAAACTGGTCCCTGCCCCGCGGGGTGGCAGCAGGGAGTCATGGAGTGAAGATGCTCCACCAGAACGGGGCAGGCACAGAGCGAGGACCCCACAGGTACCGCCTGTCATTATGAGTTTCCATGCCTTACATATGGGTAGCCCTAATTCAACTTCAAATGATGTGGACTCGATTATGTATCTCTTTGCCAAGGAAACAGGATTAAGAGAACCTCCAATCGCTCAAGCTAAATTTATCAGCCTCCTTAAAGGCTGGGTTGTAATGGCTAGCGTGCAACTTTCTCTACTGCTGGTGATCTCCCTGTGCAAGGAGAGGTTGTGGGACAGTGGTGAGGGGCATAGGCTCTGCCACACGCGGGCCATGTGACCTTGGCGAGCTGTGACAACTGCATGCCCCGGTTTCACCTGTAAAGAGGAGGTGACAACACAACTTTTCTCATTAGAGCTGCTGAACTGAATAAGTAAGTTTATAGGTGTAAGCGATTTAGGATGCGCTGGGCCTGTAGAAAATGCTCCATAAAGATGAGTTGCCATGTACTAACAAGTCTAAGATTGTATTAAGAAAAATAAAAAATGATCTCATACAGGCCACCACATGAAGTTACAACTGAAGAAAAACTTAAAGGCAGAACTTGACTTTACTCAGAAAATAAAGTAAAACCAGGCGAAAATGAACATTCAGCGCAAGTCACAGATATACATCTGTCCCATACCACTAATAATAAAGAATTTCATCTTAAAGTGTTCTATTATTATTCATTATACATAACCAGTGTTCTTAGTTCACAGAGGCAGAAAAAAATATTTTTAAAAGGCAGAAACTCATGCATTTGGGGCAGTGTGAAAGGCTGGAATATAGATGTTTCACTGCGGAGATGTTCTGCAGTGAGGAATCGGTGAGGACTGCCCAGGCGCCCAGGAAGAGGAAGGTCTCTATGATAATTTGGAATCGGTACGTATCTCTAGATCAGTAGCTATGCATGCACGTGCATAAAATCTCATGAAGCTGTTAAGCTGCCTCCTGACGTTAGCAGCATGTAAGTTACACCTCAGTAAAAAAGAAAAATGTGCTAATAAAAAGGGGAACAATGGAACTTCCATCGGAAAGACCCTACGTGTCTGCGTTCTCATGGGCTCTGTCCCAGTCATAATCCGTACCCTTTCTGCGGTGCCTCTACCAGTATCCTGTCGTAAGGAAGCACGCACTCAGAGAGGCGCCAAGGGGAGGAGCCTTGGGGACAGAAGGGAAGCCGAAGGCGCGGAGGTGACTTTCTTTACACCAACGAAGTAGCTGGCTTCTAAAATCCATTACTGTAGAGCTGACTAGCTGGCAGCAGCATCTCTATGAGAAAAAGACCTGGCAGGCAGGACCCCAAGGCGCCTGACCCACTCAGCTGGTGATGGCGGACGACACAGAAGGTGAAGCCTGTACCAGGAAGGGGCCTCTGAGGGGGAAGGATCGGAACTTCAACCTGGGGATATTTCTTAGACATCCGAGGGAGATCCAGGATTCCAGATGTCATCAGTACCGTCAACTCCATATTCCATCAAGCTCTTACACCCAACACCTCCTGTTCACACCACCTAAGCTGGTCATTTGGATACGGCCACTGGGACCCACTTACATCCAGTGTGAAGTCAGCAGCTTCTCTGACTGCACATCGGGCATGACAGCGAGCATCTCAGGGGCTCTCTGATCAGTGTCCCCTGCCCACGGGAGCTGGCCCTCTCTGTCCTCATCTCTTACCGCCGCAGAGGAAGGCACACCTTCGTGACCCAACCTCGGCGCTCTAACAGCTTGCCTTACACTGGGGGAAGGCAGAGAGCAACCACAAAATATGGAAGGCATTGTCAGGAAGTAATTAGTACCAGGTAGAAAAATAAAACAGAATTAAGGGAGACTTTGTAGAACTTCCTAAAAAAAAACTGTCCAAATACATCATTTCTCTACTTAAAATCTCCAATGGCTTCCCTGTGTCTCCCGAACAAAATACAAGTTTATCTTCGTGTCATCTATGACACACCAAAGTAAAGCAGCCAAAACGTAGAATGGAGGACACCCCCCCCACCCTGTTTCACGTTCCTCTGCAGCTGTGTTGTCGCTGTTACTCCCTCTGCGAGTCCTTCCTTCTTGTAATGTGGTCCTGCCTTTGAAAGCACTGTCTCCATGGAATATTTGTAGTCCTTCAACCTAATACAGTCCCTTCTTCCTTTGAATCCCCATAGATTGGGGTGGGCAGGGGGTGGAGGGATGTAAAGAATTTACCTTTATCTACCATGCTAAAATAGAGATATTTACATGCTTCGCTCATTCCATTTCCAGGCTGTGCTCATTTGCTCTGCATCGTGCTCCCAGCTCCCGGTCATCCACGTGATGGATGGAGTGTAATCACAAAGCTTCATGTTGAAATGCCAGAGCCCTGGAACTGGACTCAGATGTAGCTCTGGGTCTATATTTGGGACCCATCAATAAAGAGCAGTGGTTACTGGGAAGGTTACGCAAACTTTTCTGGGCCTTAGTGCCCTCAACTGTATAGTTGTGGGCGGGGGACTTGGGAATAAATACTTCACTGGACCAAGGAACGCAGAATGGTGCTCACCACACCCTGGAGTGATTGTTCTCCTCACCACCTTCGTTACGATGCACTGAACAAATCCTCACAGACTGGAGGGATAGTATTAGTAGGGATGTGAGAACAGCATCCAGATTTAAAAGGATTTTTACAGTCCATTTGATAGGGGAAAACCAAAACAGCACCATGCAGTAGGTATAAATATAAGTGCTAGGTTTCAAAAGACAAATTACAGAAGCATGTTTATTCGAATATTTTTATTAAAACACACTGCTTTTACTGACGCTAAGGTAAACACCAGCCAACTCAAAAAAAAATTGAGTTTTGATTGCAAATTCATGGGCATCCCAACCCTGTCTGGCTATCACAAAGCTGGGTGCTGTATTCCTCTCTGACAGGCTTCAGCTCCCCGTCTCTCCTCCCAGGCCTAACCGCCCACTGTTGGGCAGGTCCCCATCTGCCCCTGTCCCCCTATCACCTGGATGGCCGCAGCGCCCCTCAGCTGGTTCCACGCCACCAAGGAGCTGGGCCACAGGTACAGAAACATGCATTTAAAGTTCTTTTCTAATCCACCCCACACACGGGATTCGAATAGAGAATGCCGCTTCATAGACAACTGCCATTTATACCACAATCGCCCGCCTGATGCTAAAAACAACTCAAATGAGAGCAAAGCAAATATTAAAAACACACTGAGTTATATTCACCAATTTCACCGATTTGATGATTCAAAAGGCACGTCATAATTTTTTAGGTATTCTGGTTAAGAACTGCCGTCAGTTACTATCATAGTCAAAAGCTGTCATTAAAATAGAATGTCAAATAATGATTTTTTTGTAGCTACGTTTGATGATCTGCATTTTTTTTAATATTGAGGGAAATATTTCCTCTGAGAGATATGATGTGTCAGATACATTCATTATTAACTTCAGTAAATGTGACTAAAACTGCAATATGGGGCATGCCATTTAATCGAGAAATTAAAACTTGGCGACTGCTCTAGTTTTATCAATCAGTAGCTGAAAAACACAATTTGGGGATGACATGTTTGTTACTTTCATCTGCCAGTACTTTTTAGACATTTCCATTAATTAGCCTGAGAGATTCATGACACTCTTCCAAGTGTTACTCAACTGCTACTTGAAAATAATAATGTTAGATGCACTAAGATGCACTGTTTGGTTCTTAGGCTGCTGGTAATTAAAACACATTAGCCCTAATCGAATACACAGGCGGCATCTTGTAGACAGTCCCACACTGCTCCATCTATTAGGCAACGTGCTCTATTTACAAGAGAACCCGTGAACAGCAACAAACTACCATCAGATGCGCAGAAGCCATAACCGATCAAGAGCAAAAGCATCTTTACCCAACTATCCATCCTTACTTCCCATCACAGTCCAAATCTTACATAAGCCAGTGACCTCGCCCTTCGCTGCTTTTACGTCTCTGGGAGATTTTGACAATGCTCCAAATAGCGAGGTTTAATGTGCTCTCTTATCATAGGTGCTAAAATATGAGACCTTAATAGAAATCATTTTTCATTAGCAACCTAATAATGTTTCCAACGTGAATTTAAACACAACCCTGAAAATATTTTTTTTGAGTGGCTTCTGGACAGCATAACCAGCATCCATTACTTAAATAAATTCACAACACAGATAACCTCAAAGACTTACCTCACCGATCCCCACTCCAAAACTGGGAGGAAATTTTTTAAAAACCCAAGTTTAATTTTCCCATACAGAGCTACACACAAAGGGATCACTCAAACTAAATCTATAGCTCTTTTCAAAAACAAGATTTGGTTAGCTTGGGAGCGACATCTTACCTTAAGAAGTGCCAAAGGCACATATGTAGAAACATAATCACGGCTTCAAGGCATCTTATAAAATAAATAAAAGCTACAGGAAGGCAAAATATTACACTGAGTTATTATGCTACAATGACTATAACTAAAAGGCTGCTATTTGATATTTCAGAGTGCACGACCATAACAACATTCTCAGAAAGCCCTCTGAGGACAAATTGCAAAACACAGCTTTTGCCAGTCTCCCCCCGTAGGGGAAATAAAAGCCCAATTTTTTGCTAACCCAGCCAAAGGACTACATAATCCACTTCCACTTTACACAGAGGCGGCCATTCAGCCAGAGGGAAGTGGGTGGGAGTACACAGTTTCTCCCAGGAAGAGTCCTTGTTGTGGTTTTGGTCCTCAGGCTCATTAAGGTATAACTAACACATTAAATTGAAGATATTGAAAGTGTACATTGTGGTGACTTGATATACATACACATTACACAAGGGTTCTCCCTTGTGGGGTATATTAATTTTAAATTAATAATATAATAGCTATTATTATATAATATAACTATAATTACAATAATAATATAATAGTAATAACATACCCAACTAACTTCATGTATTTATCTTTTTTTATAAGAACATTTAAATTCTGTTCTCTTAGTAAATCTCAATCATACAATACAGTGTTACCAACTATAGTCACTATGTTCTACATAAGATACGGAGACCTTACGCATCTTAGAGCTGAAAGTTTGTACTCTTTATTTTTTTTTTAAGATTTTATTTATTTATTTGTCAGAGAGAGAGCGCGCACGCACACAAGCAGGGGGAGCTGGAGGCAGAGGGAGAAGACTCCCCGCTGAGCAGGGAGCCCGATGCGGGACTCGATCCCGGAACCCTGGGGATCATGACCTGAGCCGAAGGCAGACGCTTAACCGAATGAGCCACCCAGGTGCCCCAAAAGACTGTACTCCTTAATTAACCTCTCCCTATGTCCTTGCCACCTCCCAGACCCTGGCAACCACTTCTCTACTCTGTTTCTATGAATTTGACTTTTTTCTTAGATTGTTTAGATTTAGATTTATGTGATACCATGCAGTATTTGTCCTTTCCTGGCTGACTTATCTCACTGAGAAGAATGCACTCATGGTCTATCCATGTTGTAAATGGTAACATTTCCTTCTTTCCCATGGCTGATAAAACTCCATAGTGTGTACGCAAATATACACACATTTTGTACATATAATCACATCTTATCTGTTCATCCACAGATGGTCACTTCCTTTGCTTCCAAAATGAACATGGGAGTACAGACATTTTCCCTGAGATCCTCATTTTGTTTTCATTTCCTTTGCATATATACCCAGAGGTGAAATTACTGAATCATACAGTAATCCTATTTTTAATTTTATTTGACAGAGACAGAGATAGCGAGAGCAGGAACACAAGCAGCGGGAGTGGGAGAGGGAGAGCAGGCTTCCTGCCAAGGAGGGAGCCCGATGTGGGACTCGATCCCAGGACCCTGGGATCACGACCTGAGCCGAAGGCAGACGCTTAACGACTGAGCCACCCAGGCGCCCCTCATTATCCAGTAATTAATTATTAACGATCCCAGAAGGCAAAGACTGGTCGCCTAACACTTGCTGGTATACAAAGCAGAGCAAATATCGGTCATGTGGGGAACAGTCAGGTGGGACTGATTTTGAGGGAACCCCAAATGAGGTGTTCAGTTTGAAGGAATTAGACCTCATGCCCGAGTGGCGGATTGAGAGCCAGGCCATGACGATTTGGGTGTGGCTGAAGTAGGGCTGCCGGGGGCTGGCCAAAATCCCTTTGAGTAGTGCGTCAGGCAGCCATTGCCACAATAATGCTGAAGTAAAATTATCCCTAGCTCAGTGGCTTGAATCATGAAGATGATGTTTTTCACTCAGACCTATGGGTTGGCCGGGTTTTGGCTTATGTCAGCTGGCCCTCACTCCAGACTGCTGAGGGGTCCAGACCTGCCCCATATACATGTACAATCTTCATGGATCAGGAGCTACTCAGTATTTTCTCACGGCAGATCCTCCGAGCACAGAGACCAAGCTCAATTTTTAAGCACTCTTGAGGCCACTGCTACCATCATGTCAGCTAACAGTCCATTAGCCACATAAGTTATGTGGCTAAACCCGGCACCATTGGGCCATTGGGGCTGCAAGTGTCCTCTGCCCACAAGGGAGATGGAACAGAGTCAACATTTGCTGACCCACAGTCCACATTGTTCCAAGTAGGGCAGGAAGAATGGGGTTTCGTGAAGCTGATGTTTCTTCTCATAAATGTACACATGCTAATGCAAAGTTTATTTCCATTTCTCATTCTAATTGTTTACCTCAAACCCTTAGCTCATGTTTTGGAGAGATGGTGAGATTTATTATTTTTTTTTCCTAGCATAATTTACCTCCAAGCACGTGGTCTTTTTTAGTGGCAGCAATTTTGAAATGGCTACATTTTTTTCTAAGAATAGTATTGGCAACTTCCTAGTGAGATTAGCGTATGTTCTTGACTTGACCTTAAAATAGAATGGGCTACAGTTACTGTTGTGTTTATTTGGGAATGTAAATTAAAAATAAATTTGAAATCTGGCATGTAATAGTAACAACTTAAATAACTTGAATGCATTGTCCTTAGCAATTTAAGAGGTAATTGTGTCTTTGCAAAAATGATGGTATAATTCCATCCCAACTGCAGGGCTAAAATTATGATTAGCACAGTTGATAAGCAGGGACCCTTTATATACTGTGCTCAGAAAGCTGGAAGCATCTACTTGGCTCTTTTACTATAAAATATAAACTATATTAAGTATAAAGCTATAAGAATTTTGTTCTTTTAGCTTAAAATATACTTAGCATTAACAAAATTAAGACTCTTGAGTTTACAATCTTTAGACATCGATACTTATCAGTGTCCCAGAAGCATGATATTGATTAAGTAATAAGATAATGATTGGCATATTCCTTAAGAACATCTTCAAAATGAAGGTGTCAAGAAGGACAGCAATTTAAATAGAGGTTCACTTGGGGTTAATGTTTTTCTTTTTGTATATTAAATGTGTTACTCTTCGTCAGATTAAATTCTAATTTTTTTGTTGTGGACATGGCATCCTATATACATGAGTACGTATTTCTTATGGTATTAGGTAGTAATTATTATAATGTGCCTTGTCACTTTCTCCTTAGAAGGGGATGGAGAGGAGATCCCAGCCAGAAAGGAGATGGACACAGTGATGGATCTGGAAAGGCAATAGGCATTTAGGTCTTCAGGTCACCTCTGTGAAAATTAGGTTACACTGCATTTAGGAGGAGAAACCATCCCAAACAGCAGTTGTTCATGCAGGAGGTGATTTTGTCCCGGTCACACGTCAGAGAAGTCCTGAATTAGGGGTCCAGGGTTGGAAAGGGTGCATTGTGATGCCCATGGAGACGAGGCTCCCGATTGCCTGTGCATTTTCAGGCTGCAGCTGCACTCCGGACCACGCCTGTGCTCCCGGCTGGGAGGAGGGTGCTCTTCCTCCTTTGCAGAGGGTCTTACTGGAGATAAGGGGTTAGTATCCAGACTACCACTTGATAGCCAAAGCTGCTCAACATCACTGATCAACAGGGAGATGCAAGTCAAAGCCTCAAGGAGATATCCCCTCACACCTGTTAGAATGACCATCATCAAAATTTCAAAGATGACAAGTGTTGCGAGGGTATGAAGGAAGTGCTCACTAGGAAGTTGCCAATACTATTCTTAGAAAAAAATGTAGCCATTTCAAAATTGCTGCCACTAAAAAAGACCACGTGCTTGGAGGTAAATTATGCTAGGAAAAAAAAATAATAAATCTCACCATCTCTCCAAAACATGAGCTAAGGGTTTGAGGTAAACAATTAGAATGAGAAATGGAAATAAACTTTGCATTAGCATGTGTACATTTATGAGAAGAAACATCAGCTTCACGAAACCCCATTCTTCCTGCCCTACTTGGAACAATGTGGACTGTGGGTCAGCAAATGTTGACTCTGTTCCATCTCCCTTGTGGGCAGAGGACACTTGCAGCCCCAATGGCCCAATGGTGCCGGGTTTAGCCACATAACTTATGTGGCTAATGGACTGTTAGCTGACATGATGGTAGCAGTGGCCTCAAGAGTGCTTAAAAATTGAGCTTGGTCTCTGTGCTCGGAGGATCTGCCGTGAGAAAATACTGAGTAGCTCCTGATCCATGAAGATTGTACATGTATATGGGGCAGGTCTGGACCCCTCAGCAGTCTGGAGTGAGGGCCAGCTGACATAAGCCAAAACCCGGCCAACCCATAGGTCTGAGTGAAAAACATCATCTTCATGATTCAAGCCACTGAGCTAGGGATAATTTTACTTCAGCATTATTGTGGCAATGGCTGCCTGACGCACTACTCAAAGGGATTTTGGCCAGCCCCCGGCAGCCCTACTTCAGCCACACCCAAATCGTCATGGCCTGGCTCTCAATCCGCCACTCGGGCATGAGGTCTAATTCCTTCAAACTGAACACCTCATTTGGGGTTCCCTCAAAATCAGTCCCACCTGACTGTTCCCCACATGACCGATATTTGCTCTGCTTTGTATACCAGCAAGTGTTAGGCGACCAGTCTTTGCCTTCTGGGATCGTTAATAATTACTGGATAATGAGGGGCGCCTGGGTGGCTCAGTCGTTAAGCGTCTGCCTTCGGCTCAGGTCGTGATCCCAGGGTCCTGGGATCGAGTCCCACATCGGGCTCCCTCCTTGGCAGGAAGCCTGCTCTCCCTCTCCCACTCCCGCTGCTTGTGTTCCTGCTCTCGCTATCTCTGTCTCTGTCAAATAAATAAATAAAATCTTTAAAAATAATAATAATTATTGGATAATGGGATTATTGCAGGCACAGACTTTTTCTTACACATATTTTAAGATCAACAATCCATAGAGAAGTGTCATTTAACGTGTACAGGTAGAATCAATGAGAAGCTGTCAGCCAGAGAGCCGAAGTCCTAAGTGAGGTGACAATACCACCGAATATGTGTCTCATTTTCCCTAAACATATATGGGAAAAGAATGAAAGGGTGTCTCTAAACATACAAATTATATCTTAAATACATCTGATCATAGTTTGTTAATTACTGCTTTAGTTCCGTATTAGCAAATTATCTGGAAATGCAAGTAAATACTTCTTCCTCATTATATAATACTAATATACAGAACAGTTTATTACTGCCATGAATAACGTAAAGTATAACATGAACTATTCAAAACTAGCCCACTTATTGTAAATATGAAAAAGGTCCATATTATATTTTGGTCCAAAGGCCATTAGTCACAGCATACTTCTTTTTTCTTTTTTCCTACTCTTTTACTTACCACAAACACTCTTGAAATGTAAACAGCAGGAGAACAAAACTAGAGTACTCTATGTTATTCGAGTCTATCCATGACTACTGCTTTTGGCATCCTGAGGACATCATCAGCCATGTGTTGAAGCCAGTGGGACTTTGAGAGCATGCAGTTCATCATTAAGCAAAGTCCATTCTAGAAATCACATAGGATATCCAGGAAATCTACTTGTTTCTACTTAGCTTTTTAAAAATGTTTTTTTTTTGTTTTTTGTTTTTGGTCCAATTTTGAGGTTTATTTGACTTTTGCAAGCATGGTATTCTCACTGATCCTGGGGATGACTAGGTGCCTCTGAACACCTCTGTTCTCTATGACCCACCGTGTCCGACTTCTCAGCTTCAGAGAACATTCAGAAGGCTTCGGTGTGAATGCACTACAGGAAAGAGGGGCAGAATTCTTTAGCCAACGAGTCTTCCGTCTGGATCCCGATCCCCAGGGCTGTGCGGGGCAGGGTGGAATGTTTGCATCTCGTTATTCCCTCCCCCCTTTGGGGGGTGACTTCGCATCTCCTCTCCTCAAGTGGCAAAGCCTTTTTCCCCAGCCCTTAAAGCGGAGCTGGCCTTGAGTCTGGGTGGTCAAGAGCAGATGACAGAAGGGGACCTGCGCTGACTCCGAGCTCCTGGTCCTATCCTTTCTCTAGAACCTCCATGAATGCGCCTGGAAAAGCTTGCTGGAGGAAGGACGATCGTGAAGAAGACAGACAAGGCATCACAGCTGAGGGCATCCCAAACCATCTGGCCCCCAGCCAACCAGCAGTCGACCACAGACACATAAGGGAACCCAGCCAAGACGAGAACTGTCCCACTGAGGCCACAGGGCTGTCTTAAGCCACTCAAGTCCGGGGTGGTCTATCCCATTCTCAAAGTTAACTGATAGGCCAGGTCTTCGTCCAAAACCTCAAGTACAACCTACTTCCTAGCATTAAGAAACCTCACTGCAGGAGAGGAGTAAAGTTAATTTCAAGCAGGAGTGTTGCGTGAAAAAAATCCACTGTCCAGCATTCTCCAGCTGTAGAGGGCATCAGAACCACCTGGAGAGCTTGGGGAAGCAGCACGGGTTGCTGGGGCCACCCCTACGGCTCCTGATTCCCTTGTTCTGGGGTGGGGCCTGAGAATCTGCATCTCTGACAAATCCCCAGGTTTTGCTAATGTTTTCAGTGTGGGTACTGCACACTGAGATCACCGTTCCACATGACTGAGTATATTGCAACTAAAAGGTTCTCTCACAGAATACTCATGTTACTAAATTAAAAGAATAAACTCATCTCTTTTGGAAATCCAATTAGACTATGGAATCCCATCAGATTTCAGCATAGAGAGAAAAGAAATTATATTTATTATTCAGTGCTGGGAAAAATGAAGATTAGCATAGGAAACAGCAGATTATTCCACCCAGAACCATGGACATTTCATCAATTACCTGCAATGCAACAATTTATGGTTGCACTGAAAACTGAGGCTTTTCTCCTACAGTGTAGAGAATATGAGTTACGGGGTACCTGGGTGGCTCAGGTTAGGCGTCTGACTAGATTTCTGCTCAGTTACGATCTCAGGGTTGTGAGACCGAGCCCCTTGTCAGCCTCTGCCCTGAGTGTGGAGCCTGCTTGAGATTCTCTCTCCCTCTCCCTCTGCCCCCACCCTCCTTTCCGCTCTCTCTTCCTCTCTTTCTCTCTCTCCCTAAAAAAAAAAAAAAAAAAAAAAAAGTGAGTCATATCTAAAATTACAGCAGGAATAAACAGTGTTTCCATATACTATTAATATTTAAATTTTGAAAATCACAGCAAGCAGACTATTTCTTTGAGCCTAATTACAATAATAGTTCATATATTATTCATGTTGCTGATGCCATCCACGGTTTATGGAGTGTATACACTTTCATTTCGAATGTCTTACTTCAGTAAGTTAAATAGATTTGCATTCTCCGGAGCTCTGAGTTTTATAGGCAAAAACTCCTGACTTTATCCAGGCACATTAAACCATTTCTTCAGTCTCCTCCAATCTATGCATGGAAGAGATAATTAGTGTACACTGAATCCCTAAAGACATACAACTCTTCAAGGGAAATTCATTTTGTTCAATTCGATATCAGAATTGATAATTAGAAAACTGACTTGCTTAAAAACTAAACATCTTTGAGTTGTTTTCACTTTAGACTAACAATTAATGCTCCAACTAAGACAAGTTTGATTTTCATTATTTTATCCTCTATAAATAGTAAGTTCAAAGCAAATGCTATGTTAGTACAAGTGGATTCCTCTCCTTTCCACAGAAGCCATAAAATATTTCATCTTGAGCCCTTACCTATTCAGGATGCAAGTAGTAGATACAACTGTTATTTATCTTAAATTTAACTTCTAATAAAATTGTCTTACTCATTTATATAACTTAAATATTAAATATGATATGTGTATACTATTATTACAAAATATAAGTATGTAACAGTATATTAGTGTAAACATTATAAATGTTTGTAAACATTAATGTAAACATTGTAAACTTATGTATTCATAAGTTATATATAACATACACATTATTTAATACGTAAGATAGATGTTCAAGTTACTATATACTACATTAATTTATAAAACATGTTTGATATATTTATATGAAACCAAAGTTTTATAAGTTACTATACATAATTTGTAAAACATACTCGATATTACACAGAACATTATATATTACATAATAACTTTTTTTTAGCTTTCAAATTGTCTTTATTATAAATCTTTTTTTTTTTCCTTTTGCAAAAATGAACACCTGGTGATCAGTTATACAGATCGGGAAAAGTGATGACGATTTATAAGACACTCAGCAAATTCCAATACTTTATAAGTTCAAGCTTAAATTAACTAGTGTTTTTCTTTTTCTCATAAGTTCAAAAGAACAACTCAGGTCCAGTTCAAGGACAATCTAATAGGTCACAGCCTCAGGCTGGCCAAGGAAGGGGAACACTGATAGTAACAGCTGTGATCACAACCAACATCAAATCTGCCAGAATCTTCGGGAATACTGTCTGGATAGACTTTATCCAGGTGTTTACGACGACAAGAAAATTACACAGGCCTTTTGTTATCTCAACCCAGGGTATAAATGACTGTGTTGCTCAAGGTAGCAGCTGCTCTTAAACAAGCTTTTTTGGGGAGACACTTTCAAATGGCTAACAAACAGTGAAGAAAAGCTTTATTTTTTTTTTTTTACTTATTTGAGAGAAAGAGAGCCAAAAAGAGAACATGAGCGGAGGGGAGGGGCAGAGGCAGAGCAGACTCCCTGCTGAGCTGGGAGCCGGATATGGGGGCTCAATGCCCGGACCCTGAGATCATGACCTGAGCCAAAGGCAGAAGCTTCACCGACTGAGCCACCCAGGTGCCCCCTGAGGAAAAGCTTTAAAATATAAATCAGTATTTTCCTGGTTGCCTGTAATACTGGCTTGTATATGACACATGTAGGAATAGAAAGTGCAAGTTACAGAGCGGGTGAAGGACCACGCCAATGGAATTGTATAAAAATAAATAGAAATAAATATATATAGGGGCTCCTGGGTGGCTCAGTGGTTAAGCGGCTGGCTCTTGATTTCAGCTCAGGTCATGCTTAAGGATCATTCCCTCAGCTGAGTTACCAGTGCTAGCGCAAGAGCATCTAATCATGGCTCTCCCATCTCAGGCGGACTTTTGGATCCCAGTCTCTCTTACACGTGGCAGGACAGGTGGGGCCTTCTCTTTGCTAACAGAACAACAGAATGTCAGCAAGGACAACAGTGTAAGTCACGGCTATAATTACTAATTTTATTCATCTATCTTAGCCTCAAATGAATACTCATGACATTATTTATCACACAAATAGAGCCTAGGAAAGACAGCAGGTATGGTTAAAGTCTTTGTGGCTAAAAAAAAAAAAGAAGAAGAAGAAGAAGAATGAACCCTATTTCACAGGTGGGGAATAACATATTAAATCTTCCTTGCAAAGCTGTTTGGAAGTATACTCTGGAACTTATAGATTCTGTTTTGGACCAGCAATTTCACTCTTTGTAATCTATACCAAGAGATGACTATAAAAAGCACAGAAATTTCTCTATACATAAGGAGAGGGAGGGTATCACAGCATGATGATAATAATGGGAAAATTTTGAGTAACCTAAATATCTAACAAGAAGAGGAAAACTCTGCAGGAAGTTGAATTAATGCCAATGAACAATTTTAAATACACGTGAAGAAAGCAAGCTACCAAACTAAGCGCAGAATATGAGCTCAAGAACATGTCAGTGCAGAGGAAAACGTCCAATAGAAACCTCCAAAACGGGCATAGGGTCAGCTCTGCAAGGTGGCTGTACCCGTGAATTTCATTTTCTACACTGCATGGGAATGCACTTCTACTCTATTACAACTTTCGTAACAAAACACTATCTTAGAGCAGAGCATGACTGACTAGCTCTCCTACAGAAGTCTTCTGCCAGATTATGTGAGAACAGAAACGTAAGCCATGTCTGGAAGTGATAGATGGAGACCTACAGGGACAAGGCAGCAAAGTAGGAATCGATGGGAAATTCATACCGCACATTCTGAAATACGTGCAAACTGTTTTCTTCAACGGGAATTGGAAACTAAACACGCTACATCCAGTTGGCTGTTTTCAAACTAGAAAGTCAATTACCTCTGCCTCCTAGTTTCTGTTGTCGGTTATTACATATCTCACCAGGGGAATAACGATTTTCCATTTTATTTTTATTTATTTTGTTGCTCGTCATCTTCAGGAGCACAGCCTGAGCGGAGCTGTCATCCGTTTGTTCTTGTTTTGTTTAGTGTTTAATACCATACTGACATAGTCCTGCTCCTGAGAAACTAAGCCAGAGGATCACACGGAGACTCACTCTAAGAAGAAAGGTGACTTTCTCAGCCTATTTTGTGGGGCAACATTTTAACATGAAAGGGAGTTTCGATGTTTAAGGTTATAAAGTGTACACTCGTGGATTTGTTCAGTGAATTTCCGAACTTGAAAAAAATAACAGTCAGTAAGTAATGAATGAAGCTGCTCAACACGGAGCCCAGGACTGGTCCAGGCCTTGGATACAACTAAACTAGACACAGGGAAGCAAGAGAAAGCCCAGCCCAAGAGGCCCTGGGGGGAGGCGCTCCTTGTGTAAGTCACCCCCGAACACGGGAAGAGAACAGACGCCATCACCTGACTGGGGCCTGTGTGTGGCATTCTTCTGCACCTTTAATTTATTCTCATGACAATGCCTTTGAGGCAGGTAGGACAGAATTTGTAAATCCCCAGGGAAACTGAGATCCGCAGCTCCGGGCAATAGTGACCAGAAGGCCCTGTCCTTATCTCAGGGTCCAGAGGCCTCGGGGTAAACCAAAGTTCCAGATGGTCCCAGGCTGGACACAGGCTGTGTGGGTGAGCAGGGGGCCTTCAGGAGGGTACCTGCACCCCCAGCGGGGGACGGGGCTCCCGAAGGATCCTCTCAGTAAACCTCTCCGGCCTCCCACCTTCTCTCTACAGGAACCCCAAGCCCCCCAGCAAAGCTTCTGAAGCCCCAGGCCTGCTCCTGACTGGTCTCCCAGCCAGGCTCTCCCGCTCTGCTCCAGCCCTCTGGGCACTTTGCTCTCGATTTTGCCTGCAGCCACCCCTTTCAGCCAATGGCCAGTGCAGGACATATTGCTCTAGGTCTGGTTCCCTGACAGCACCTTACACCCTGGCCACGGGGCACCCATTTCCCGCAGGCTCCGCACCTCCTGCACCCCCTCCGGCAGGTACCCCGGCTGCCGCCACTATGCAGGAGGGTGAGCCCCCCGCATCCCGCTTCTCCCAGCTGCAGGCCTGCTGGAGAGGAAGTTTCTACCAGCAGAAAAACGGGCCAACAAAAGAAGGCAAAAAATAACCATCAGCGGAGTCTGGGAGTGGGTCTGGAGGACAGACCGGGAAAGTGCCCTGAAGCAGCACAGCACTGGTGACAGGTCGGAAGGGCATGTCCCCTTTGTCCCCACAGAGGACCCGAGAAGAGAGGGGTCCCTACTGTTAGGGATGGCGCTACAAGCCCCTTCCTCTCTGGAGGCAGAAACGGCCACGGCCAACGGCTGAAATTTCCGCAGAAAGGACAATCCAGGCCAGAGACCCCGAGGGCCCGAATTAGGGAGACTTAACAACAGCGGTGACGTAGAGGATGGGAGAGGACCGCGAGTCCCTGAGGAACTCAGGGCTTTTGTTCCCAGGAGCAAGAGCTTTTGGAGGAATCTCCCCAAGGACAAGCCTGGGGGGGGGGGGCACTGGGGAGCTTCCGAGGAGGGGCATGAGGTGGGCATTGAGCATGTTTAGCCTCAGCACTGAGACTGAAAGGCAGCAGGATGGGGGCACGGAAATGAGGTGCCCTCATCACCTAGGACAAGAAAAGAGGTAGCGGAAACAGTATCCGTAAGACCTCAGGGGTGGGGGGCGCCTGGGTGACTCAGTTGGTGAAGTATCTGCCTTCAGCTCACGTCATGGATCCTGGGGTCCCGGGATCGAGTCCCGCATCAGGCTCCCCACGTGTTCACCGGGAGTTTGCTTCTCTCCCTCTCTTTCCCGATCTATTTTTAAAAAAATAAATCTTTTTTTAAAAAAAGAATTCAATGAGGACCCTTAAAGTCCAGGGCCTGTGGCTGCTGGTGAACTTCAGCAGTGCCTCTCCGGGTGGGAAACCCAGAGACAGAAGAAAGAGGGAACTAAGGTGTCGTAGGCGAGTACTCACATGAGGTAACAAGATGAAAAAGATTCATTCTGAGTGCCCAGAAAAACCATCTCCCCTCCAAAAAGAAAGAAAAGCGAGAGAGAGAGAGAGAGAGAAGGAAAGAAAACACCAACAGACCACATGGGAAAGGCTGGGTGCTTGTGCCATACGCACATGTGTACCTGGGTTCACTCATGTGCATCTACAGGGCAAAACTGAGACCCAAACTACTGAACATAATAATGCAAATGGCTACCATCAGGCTCTGAGCTCTGTGCAGAGTCGGCTTGAGATTCTCCCTCCCTCTCCCTCTCCCTCTGCTTCCCCTACTCCTGCTATCCCTCTCTCTCTGAAATAATCTTTTTAAAAAATAATGCAAATGGCTCTAACCTATTAAAAAGTACTTCATGCTTGAAAACAATGATTCCATTCTATATAAACAACACTGTAAAATATCCCAGAGAGATTAAAAATAAAAGGATATGAAAGGGTATGCCTGGCAAAAGCAGTAACATTTAATTTGGGGTTACGATTTCGGTACCAGACATGTTGGAATTCAGGACAAAAGTTATTAAGAAGCAGACAAATGTAGCACTGTATGATGCTAGAGACTACAATGAGCGATCAAAACCCTTAAATGTAAGTAATTATATTAAAGGATCTATAGAATCCATTTCTAAAGATGTCAAAAAGGTATTTAACATAATTCAATGACGATTTTTTATAAAAACACCAGGTAAAAGAGGAATTGATACTCACTTAACATTAAATGTAATTATGTAAATAAAAGTCTTAGTCCCCATGCCAGGATCTCACTCGGTGAGGAATGTCTGGAGACAGTCCTACGGAAGTGAGGGACACAGCACAGTTGCCAACTGTCACCGCCACCATGAAGTATGGTCAAGAATGGGGTAGACAACGCAACAAGAGAAAGCAGTTAGAGGCAGAAGAATGGGCCAAAAATACATAAAGCAATCTTTATATGCAGATAAAATTAGTATTAATACTGACATTTTAAAAATCTGTGTATATATATATATACATATATATGTATGTGTCTGTATAAGTAAACGATTATTGGAAGTCGTTTAGAAAGTCCAGCCATTCGAAAGCAGGTAGCAACCATGCCCGGTGATACAATTCCACTTGCCCGTCTCCCGTGCACTAGACACGAGATGTCGCTGGAAGCCTCACCTCCAAACCCCAGAGGCTCCTGCAAGCCTCAGGCACTTGATCTTGTTGAGGACATTTGAAAGCCCTCTCCTAAGAGAACTGCGCTTCCAGAAAGGTCCTGCCTTCGGTAACTCCAGTGGGGTTCTACAGTCTCTCCAGTCCTGAGAGGGCCCGCCTATTCTTCCCAGGCTTCTGGGGCAACACTTCTGGTTTTCTGGCTCATCTAACAGATTTCAGTTAATATGTATTGATTTTTTTTAATCCAAAATTCTGTTCTGTTTTGCTTTGACATCTGAAATCACATCTCTAACTTCCCAGATTCTGTCTAAGAAATTTCTCACAGTGAAGGGTTGCTGGAATTTCTGATCCTCATGGATGGAGCTGGGACTACATTTCAGCGTTTAACCCAACAGCGCGGTGCCTGGGGCAACTCTGGAGGGCATGCTAAATAGGCCACAGGGGGCAGGAAGAATGCTGTTTGCACACAGAGTGTGAAAGGACTAACTCTAAGATGTCCAAGTTAAAACAGGCTCAGATAATAACTCCTTTTAAAATCCATGCTTAACCTCTGAAAAGCTAAATGAAAAGATTTAAAAAGTAGCTTAGAAAAAAATACTTAAAAAGCTCCTGTAATTAAACATTTTGGAGCATAATCATAAAGGCTGCGCCCACAAAGTACATTTCTTCAATGAATTATCTATCTTCCTGTGAAAGAAAATCAAGAACATCTTTCACTAACTGATTTTAATGCAATCTCTACATGGGGGCTTGTTTTTAAGTAAATAAAAAAGCAATGCACAATGGAAACCTCATCTCGACAGGATAGATGTTCTTTCCACTTCATTTCAAATTTTGCACAGCCTAGACTAAATAGCCTTTGCTTAGTATTCATACTTCTTTTCTCTCTTAAAAAAAAAAAAAAAGAAAATGGCTTTATTTATACAAAAAGTGGACGTATCCACTGTATACAACTGATGTGTTTGGAGATATGCATCCACCTGTGAAACCATCACCACAATCAAGATAATAAACATATTCATCACCTCCAAGTGTCCTCTTGCACCCTTTTTTTGTGGTACAAACACTCAACATGATAGTTTATCTCTTTTTTTAAAAAAGATTTTATTTATTTATTTGAGGGGGGAAGGGGAGAAGGAGAGAAAGAAAGAGACAGAGAGAAGCAGACTATCCACTGAGCAGGGAGCCCAACGCAGGGGCCAATCTCAAGACCGTGGGATCATGACCTGAGCCAAAATCAGACGCTTAACCTACTGAGCCCCCAGGCGTCCCAACATGGTATTCACCCTCTTAACCACAGTTTTTGAGGGCTACGTTCAGTCCTGCTACCTATAGGCACTAGCTTGTACAGCAGATCTCTAGAATGGACTCGCCATATGTAACTGGGAAGTTGTTCACTGGTAGAAAGTTTCAGTCCCTCTACTTCCTGACACCTGTACACAGTCTCCAGTTGCAAAGTTTCTCCCTCTTTGGCCAGGAGGTCACACACACTCACAGCTGAGACTTTCCTTACCTCTTTCGCCCTTCCTGGGAGGTCTCCCCATCCTATCCGTCAGCCCTGGCTTCCACCACAATGACGCTCACATCCCTACCTTGACACTAGCCTTCTTTTGGGTTCCACACGGTCATCTGACTCCCGGACACCCTCACCTGGACGCCTGGACGGCACGACACTCCTTCATGCCCACCTGAGCTCCTCCTGCTTCTCAGCCTCCCCAGATGCAAACCTGCAGCCCGTGTGTGTGTGTGTGTGTGTGTGTGTGTGGGCGTTCGCTCATCTGCCTCTCCCTCACCCTCCTCGGGGCAGGAAGCGCCATGCCTTCTTCCTCTGCAGTGTCTCTTACCATCAGACTGACTTCTGTGCCCAGGAACTTCTCCCTCAGTGACACCTTCTCATTCATAGCAGACAGAATTATTTCGTTTAATTCTGTGGGAGCCTCATGGATTATGAGTCTTTTCATGAAGAATATTTGACATCAATGAGGTTTCGATACACATAACATACGTATATTCATATGTGTACATAAGCATTTTAAGTCAGTATCTACAGTTCTTTATAAAAGGCTAACAAAAAACACTATATACAAGAAGCTCTACCTAGAGACTATGATCTCTTCACAATTCTGCTCTCCCTGTGTGGTCAGACCAGCAACCGAGAAATATGCTCCCAGGATCCAGGCAATAGTATATTTTGTAGCATTGATGGACGTGAAAAAGGGGAAATGAAGACATGACCCCCTTCCACTGCCCCTGGGTGAGCTGGCCAAGGGAAGGGCTTCCCCTGTGCACCCCGCTCTGGGGGTCCTGCAGCCCCTCCCCCACCAGGAGCTCCCCGTGGTGCTGAACAGCAGGGGGCGAGCCCCACAGCACAGAGCCACCACATATCCTTCAAACTCCCCACTGCGGCTCCTCCTAGAACTTCTGACTGCTTTTGCTTTTCACTTGGGGACAGCTGCAGCACTAGAGGCTTTATCAGTAATCAACTCTGCAAACTGACCTGTGCAGTGTACTGTACCCATTTTAAACAAGAAGAAACTGAGGCTCACAGAAACTAAGGCACTCACAGCCAGCGAGAGGTAAAGCCAGACTTGGAGTCCGGGTGTTCCTGCTTGCTGTCCCCAAACCACCAGGCTGACCCCTCAGGCCTTCTCCTTGGCAGCTGTCCGGGAGACAGCCCCTCACCATCCCACTGATCTTTGCAAACCCACCAGCACTCACCCCTCCCTCATCTCATTCCCCTCCCTTCGTGGTAATAGTCGCCACGCCCAACAAACTGTAACTGTAACTTAGTGCTGTGTTGCACAGTTCGTTTACTCTTTGCCCAGCTGGACTGTCAGCTCCAGGAGGCCAGGAGTGTTTGCCTCTTCTGCTCCCTATGCCCTAACACCACAGCCTAGAAATAGGCACCTACAACAACAAACACAGGTTACTACAAATAGCTACTTGCTGAACTGAAGCGAGAAACAGTGAGAAGCAGAGAGATTTCCAAGAGCTCCTAAAATTTCAACCAGTGGCCTTTATCTACAGAAATTCACCATTACTAAGTCACTTTATTACTTGTGTGGAAAAAAAAAATGTCTGGCACCTTGAGGATATGGTTCATATCTAACAGGTATAGATGCCCAAGCTCTCTGTTTTTTAATGGTGCTGGGCATGAGCCCCTCAGGGTTACAAGTGAGGCTGGAGCCAGGTTAGGCTACCGTGCTCTGGAAGGCACCACCCTGACTGCTGACCATACATGCACAACCTCCTGTCCTGAAAATCAGAAGGAAACCTTAGTTGCTCCTTTAGCAGTTGACACATTCTCCAAATATTCCTAGGGCCTTTTTTTGTTTTCAACTGGAATCAGTTAGAAATATTTTTGGAATCTTAAGGAAAAGTTAATTCATTTAATTAAGTAACAGCTTATCGGCAATGGGGCAATGGGAGTGTTTCCAGGGCTTAGAAATGAGTGTCCTTATGCGCTCACCCATCCCTGCTGGCCAGACTCCAGGTCTGTGGGCGATTCCAATGACATCATCTGACAAAGGGACAGGTTCGCACTCTGGGGCATATCTGAATAATGAGTGAAGGGGCATCCAGAAAAGAAGATGCCAACTGAAGCAAGCCTAGGTTTTCCTCCAATGGAGGAGAAAATGTTCTCATGGCAAAAACATTCATCCTTTTCCCTGTACCACTTCTTATGGAGGGGACCTTAAATTGGTTGACTTGAGTTTTAGCCAGATGTTGATACTGATCCCCCAAGATCTCCAAGCGGCGGAGCCCAAGACTTTTGCCCAACATAACCTGCCAAAAGCAGTGACCTCACTGTGTAACAGTGATATTCCTCAGACTCTGTTGCAGCCTGAATAAAATGCCCAAGGAGAGTCATAACCCACCCGGTTCTGGTCTGATCTTCAACATGCATGCAAGTGAACAGGGTTCCCAGGTAACCCAACACCCTCAAGAAGGTATTTGGTTAGCAGACAGGAGCATTCCCGGAGTAGCAATAAAATCATAAACTGGCATTTTGGGTGAAAGTGAATTCCCCACAATCAGATCATCCTGTAAAGCAACAAAAGAGACTCTGGACCCACGCAGACCTCCCACAAGACAGACACCCAAGAAATCCTAGCTGAAAAAATTGGCTCTTTATAATCATGATACTGGAGTACACCTTTTTAGGACCCTACTTCTACCCCATGAGGTTTAGGGACTCTGTGTTCTCCACCCCCCCACCCCACTGTGAACTCACAAATAACCAGAGGCCACACCAGAGACCAGCAGATAGATGCCCTGCAAATGATAAAGGCATGTTCCCATTTTCAGTTCATAAGACAGCCCTGAGCGTCTGTGCTCATCCTTAAAGCATGCAGTATCCATCTGTCTCCTACTTAGCCTTGGTGACTTTGCATTTCCAACAAGGCAAGAAGTTAAGGATCGATTATCCTATCTAGATTCTGAGTTTCATCTTCCTCAAAGATGTCTGCAGCAGGAAGCTGACGTGGAATTCAAAGCAGGAGATGTGGACCAAGTCCCTGCGTGCACCACACTGTGTCCTTGCAGTTAGACTACAGCATGTACTTTCAGAGAAGACATGCAAAAGACAACTGAAGGAAGAGAGTGGCAGGATTTTTATCAACGTACAATTATTTTATTTAATTTTTCCATGCTAATGATACAATTGCCATCACATGGGTCAGCAGGAAAAACTGTTAAAAGATATAGCCATGTCCCACTCAGGAGCATGCATATTTCAAGGCCCAGATGCCTTCCTTTTAATCATTCTCATTATATTTTTTCAATCGTTTGGTTTGTGTGGTTTTGGGTTGTTGTTTATTTTTTTAGAATAGCTGGGAACCAACAAAAACAATTAATATTTAATTATAATAAGAACTGCTTTATAGGATTTAAGGATTATGTCCATTAATCCCCCAAGTATTTATTCCAGATAAATGTAATGATGTCACCTTTTAGTTATTTAGTATAAATGAGCATAATCTTTGAACCCTTGACTGGGTTTTCATTCACTGTTAAATGCAGATCCCAGTGACCAAATCCCAACATCATTCAGTGTTACATTCTCTGGCATTTGTAAAGTGCTGTACACTGTTTTTTAAGTTTCAAAAATAGAACACTTCTTATTAAAACTAGTAACACTAACACAAATTTGGGGAGCTGGGGGAAAGGAGGGCTGATTTTTCATGATGGTGAACAACACATCGGAGGCTGTGCGGCGAGGGAGCAGTGGGGGGACGGTCCTCAGCTGTAAGGCAGACAATGGAGCTGGATTCTCAAAGCCAGCTGGCAAATGCCTGTCAAAGGCATGCCAAAGGCAGACTTATATTCAGTATGTTTGATTTCTTTTTAATATTAAAATTTACTATAAAAGGTAAAAAAAAAACTAAAACCAGTAAAACAAGAATTTTTAAAAGTACAACAAATAATAGGACAGCCACCCATAAATCACCTTGTACACTGCACATGATACCCAACTGGCCTTGGATGCTATTCTTTGACGTGTATTATGTATATTTAGGAAACACACGGACACTGGGGAAGTCAGAGCTAAAATCTCCCTTTCCCATCCTCTTTCCTCCTTCCCCAGAAAAAACCAGGAGGCGAAGATCAGTAGGTCATCTGTGTTTTCATCTAATGGTTGTGCTCCGAAGTATTCAAAATGTAGACACATGTATTATCAGTATAATTTTGAAACTTCCTGCTTCACTCAACACTATGCTTTTAAGATTTATCAGTGTTGATATATGTAGATCTATTTTGCTCATTTGATTCTAAGTTAACATTTCATTCAGGGAAAACACTGAAATTGATTTACCCAGGGCCCCACCGATTTGTCCACCCGCTTCCTTGGGCACGCACCAAAGACAGTCTCTCGTGTATCCACAGGACAGTAACAACTGGGATGGGTCTTCCCTTCTACAGTTCTTCATCACTTTCCTTTCCTACTGTGTTCTGTTTTTTGTTTTTTGTCTATTTGCTTTCTGCTTTCCACGGCTTATCTCATGGGTTCTCTATAACACTGTTATCAAGAGCATTCCTTCTACATTTTTATGAAAACACCAATGATGTGCTTTCCTCATTTAGATTTTGATCCACCTAGAATTCAGATTTTTATCTAGAATGAAGGAGGCATCTGATTTTTTTCTGTAAAGTAATCGATTTCTTTCTTTTGTTCATTTACTGCTTGTATTCATTTTTCGGCCCGCCGAACGGTCCACCCCGTCCGACCCCGCGCTAACTCCCCTCAGCCACACAACACAGGGTCTTTGGGAGCTCTCCCTCCGACACCTTGGTGTGTTGACCCATATCTGGGCTAAAAGGGCAAAGTGAGATTTGATTATTCTTTCAATTTATGATAAAGCACTCCCATTTACTTCCCTTCTACAAGAAAATAAGTTTGTCTGTCTACAAGAAGTGAAAGTTACTTCATTGTTTCACAACTTTTAGAGTAATGTACCATAAAAACCTGTGTTTTTATGCTTCTCGGAATATTTGGTTCTTTAGCTAATTCCCCCATCAGGAGATAAAAAGGGTAACAAAAGTGATTTTTGCATATTGAGAGCACTACAAAAATACAGATGATGGACCTAGGTGTTTTGTATGTGTATATCGCATTCAACAGAAAATATTTTAAAAACTAGGCTGAACAGAAACTGAATTTCAAACGACTCGGCAATTGATCTGCCCATCTTTTAAAAAGTTTAATAGGTAATCAATCTTTGCTCAAGGAATCATCTCCTCCTCAGACTTGATAAAAGTGGAAATACTGCAAATCTCTTAGAATGACTTTATTCTCCTTAAAGATGCCTCCTCTCCCTTAGCCATTACAAAGGCAAGGAGGGGACATGGCCAAGAGCTGGCAATCCAACACGTCTGCACGCAAGGAAAGAGGGAAGTAGCAGCGCGTTCCACCCTAGATCTGCTACATGTTTTTGACAAGTCATAAAATCTCTGTATCGATAATGTGAAACGGACTATGTGAAAATTCTTTGCATGCTACAAAAGCTTACACACCATTTTCCCCTCTTTATTGAGGTAAAATGAGCGGGAGCGCCTGGCTGGCTCGGTCGGTGGAGCGTGAGACCCTTGATCTCGGGATTACGAGTTCGAGCCCCACGCTGGGTGGGAGATTACTTCAAAAAATCAGAATAAAATCTTTTTTAAAAAGTAGGTAAAATTGGGTCGTAAGGATCTGTTATACATCCAAAGTACAAGTCCTTTGTCAGGTATGATGTGTTTTGTACCTGTTTTTCCCGGTCTGCGGCTCACATGGTCACTTTCTTCACGGTGCCTTTGAATAGTAAAAGTTTTTAATTTTGATCAAATCCTATCGATGGGTTTCCGCCCCCCCCATTTAACAGGTCACAATTTTTGGTGTTCTATTTAAGAAACAGCTTTCTAACCCAAGGGTACCAAGATCTTCCTTCATGTTTTCTTCTGCCAAGTGTCATAGTTTTAGAACTATATTCTAAGTCTACAATCCATTTTCAGTTAATTTTTATGTACTGCATGAGCTCAGGGTGGAAGTTTATTTTTTGCACATGGATATGCAACGTTTTCAGCAGCTATAGTTGAAAAGCTTACACTTTCCCCATTGAACTGGCCTGGAATACAGTCAAAAATAAATTGACCGTGTGTATGTGTGGGACTATTTCTGGACAAGCTATTGAATCCCACTGGTCTAAGTGTCTGTTGTTTCACGAATACTACACTGTGCTGATTACTGTAGTTTTATAAGATGTCCTGAATCCAGTAGGGATCCATGCTCTGCTTTCTCAAATTTGTTTTGACTATCCTAGGGGTTTTGCATGTCCATCTACATGTTAGAATCTTCTCATTATTCCCTACAAAAAAGCTTGCTGGAATTTTCACTAAGATCCCATTGAACCTACAGAGGATGAATTTGGGCAGGCCTGGCAAATGAACAAGTCTTTGGGTCCATGACTGCCTCTTTCCACATATTCATTTAATTTCTGTCAATGTTTTAGTTTTCTATGTAGAACAGTTATACACATTTATTCAAATTTATTCCTAAGTATTTTATATTTTTGATGCTATATTAAATGGCATTTTTTTTTTTAGTTTCTGATTGGAAGGTTCTAATATACAGGAATATAGTGTATTTCTCTCTCTCAACCTTGTAAACTGCAACCTCACTAAAGCCACTTACTTGTTCTGGTAGTGATTTTCAGGTTCCACAGGATTTTCAATACAGACCCATATTCCATGCACACATAATGCAGGCCACATGTATAATACTAAGGTTTTTAGCAGTCACATTAAAAGTAGGTAAATTTGATTTTAATTAACACATATTTATCACATTTCGCCTACTTTTCCCAAAATATTATCATTTTACCATGTAATGAGTTTTAAAAATTATTAATAAAATAGTTTACGTTCTTTTTTTCATACTCGGTATTTAAAAGTAAGTGTTTACACTTGGGAGCATCTCTTAATTCAAAACATGGAAACGCTCCTTAGCAACACGTGGCTCGAGTCTACCATAACGGACAGTGTGCACGTGCGCACGCCCCCACCACACATACAGAGTAACCCGACGTCTTATTTTCTAGTCTGCATGTCTTTTATTGCTTCTTGCTGCCGTCTACACTAACTAGGCTATCTGTACAATGCTGAGGAGACATGGCAGGAGTGATCATCCTGACTTTACTCTGGATCGCAGGAGGACGGCGTTCAGTCTTTCACTATCAGGAACCATGCGACACTTTTTCACAATCGTCTTGAATCAGTTTGAGGTGGTTCCTTTCTATTCCTAGACTGCTGAGTGACACTCCATGAATAGGTGTCGAATTGTGTCAAATGCCTCCTCTGTATCTCCAGAAATGAGAGTGTTTATTGAAATGATCTGTTAATGTGAGGAATCACACCAATTGATGTTTTTAAAGTTGAACCAACTTTGAATTCTTGAGATAAACTCCATTTGGTCATGCGATATTTTACATATAAAATATATGAGTATATATAATATATATTTTATTTTATTTTTCATGATAGTTTTGGTCTTAGTTTTCTTTCCTTGCAAGGCCTTTGGTTTTGGTACGAGTAATGCCGGCCTCATGACATGAGTTGGGGAACGTTCCCTCTTCAATCTTGTGGAAGAATTTGTGTAGTCTTGGGATTATTTTATCCTAAAATTTTGGTAAGAACTCACCAGGAGAGACATCTGAACCTGAATTTTTTTTTTGTGGGAAGACATTTAACTACATATTCAAACTACTTCATACATATAGGGCTATTCAGGTTATCTCTATTCCTCCTTAAAGGAACTCTGTTAGTTTGCTTTTCAAGGAATTTTTCCATTTCATCTAGACTGTGGGATTTATCGGCAAAAAGCTGTTCACAACATTTCTTTACCTTTTAAAGGCTGTGGAACCTATAGTGACTATCCCTCTCATATTCCTAAAATTGGAAATTTCATCTTATTTCATGATTTCTGATCAGTCTACTTAGAGCCTTATCAATTTTATTGACCATCTCAAAGAACCAGTTTAGTCTCTGATTTTTCTCTATTGTCTTTCTGTTTACAACTTCATTGTTTTCTGCTCCTTTGTTTAATTTCTTTTCTTCTAATTTGCACTACCTCTTCTAGTTTCTGAAGGTGGAAGCCCAAGAGACTGATCTGAGCCCTTCACCTTTTGTAGTATAAATAATCAACAAGTTCCCTCCAAGCACCATTTAGGGTGCATCCCCCAAGTTGTGAGGCATCACATTTTCACTTCATTCAGTTCAACATACTTTCTGATCCCTCCTGTAATTTCTTACAAGAAATTGTGTTGTTTGGTTTGCAGTTACTGATTGGTTTTCCAAATTTCTTTGTGTTACTGATTTCTATGGAAGTCCGTTAGGGTCGGAGGACATACTTTGTATGATAGTAACCCTTTCACACTCAGGGGGACTTTTACAGTCAAAAATATGGTCTATCTCGAAAAATCGTCCATATGTGTTCAAAGGAATATAAAAGCTCTGTGTTGTTCGGTGGGGCATTCTATAAACACCAATCAGATCAACCTGTTTGGTAGTACTTTCAAAATCTCCTGTATTTTTGTTGACTTTCTCTCTTATTGTCCCATCAGTTTGGAAGAGTGGTGCAAACTTTGAGTAAGACTGTGGATTTTCACGTCACCTATTTTGAATCTCCTATGAGGTGCACAAGCATTTGAAACTGCTAGGTCTTGATGAACAGATTCCCTTTACAGCAGGAAATGTTCCTCTGTCACTGGCACCTTGCTCTTCCAGGCCCTGTGCCAAGAATCACTCCAACTGCTCTTTCCTGAAGGTTCTTTCTTGGACACTGTAGGTTCCTTCCACTGTATGGGGTAAATGGTGCTTAGGTGGAGCCTGCACAGGACTATCTACAAGTCTCCAGAGCTCTCTCTCTCTCTCTCTCTCTCTCTCTGTAGCTCTCTCATCTCTCCTCTTTGGTTTCTTGTCCTGAGAATTCCAGTGTCTTTACCTCCCCAAACTCTGAACTCTGCTTCCTCAACTTCATGGAACTGCTGAGCTCTGTTCGGATTCTGCCTCCCTGCGCAGGACCTGGAGGTGCTCTTGAGGAAGGAAGCTGGGGCAATCATAGGACCCCCCCCCCTTTTGTTTCCCCTCCTATAAAGGAGTATCCCTTAGCCAGAGTCTCAAAACCATCGTTCCCTATATTTTGTCCCATTTTTCAGTTGTTTAAGGTGGGAGAGTAAACTGAGTCTCTATTACTTCATCGGCATTTAGAACTGGACATTTGAAATGCCATCCTCTTTTGAGTAGAATTAGCACACGGATGATTTTAAATGTATGTTTATTAATCTCAGCTCTGAATTTATTAGACAGCAAAATTGCTAAAACCAGCTTATGACAAAATAAGTGTAACACAGAGAGAGTGGTATATATTAACAGAACCTCCAGAACGAAAGCTGCTCTTTAAAACAAAAGCTGAATTTAAACAAGCAGATGAAAGCAATCATCAATCATGTGTGGTGGAGCTGAAACATTTATTTGGCAAAAAGACTCCACCTTTGGCTTAGGATGGTTTTCTCTTCTGGGTTTTTGGGTTTTTTGCCCCCCAGCAGTGACAAGCAACCCTTTCGAGATCTCTCCTAATTTCTCCCATCTTCTCTCCTCACTGATTTCCTCTGAGGTGTGGACCACTCCCCACACCGGAAGGATGCTTGTGTGCCATCAGCCCCTCCCTGAAGCAAAGCTGGGGGGCAGGAACAGCAAGCAGCCTCACACCGCCATCAACCTACTACCAGCAGTTGGAACTCCAAGCCTTCAAAACGGGGACCACCTTGCAGCTCTCCCAGCCCCGGGTGCTAGCGCACACAACTGTGCAGCCACACAGGACCCGTGCTTAGAAGGCACTGCAGCGGGTCTAATGTCCAGGTGAGACTGTGTTGAAATTCGTAACGCACTTTGAACCAGGGGCCCATATACCATGTAGCGGCTGTGAGCGCGGACGAGGTAATGTGCGTTTTATGTCCACCATGGGCAAGTAGAAATAAGACCCACGGCTGCTCTCATCTCAGTTCACTCGCACTTCATTTGGGTTAAATCGTGTGCCCACGCCAAATAAACAAACAGGGAGAGAGAGAAGAAAGAAAAGAGACACTTATGTTGAAGTCCTAACCCCAGTACCCCAGAACGTGGGCTTTTTGGAAACAGGGTGACTGCAGATGTAATTAGTGAGGATGAGGTCATACAAGTGTAGGCTGGCGCACAGCACGACGGACGTCCCTACAGGGGAACAGCCGTGTGCTGACAGACAGACCCAGGCAGAACACCACGTGAGGACAGAGGCCGAGGCTGGTCATGTAACTGCAATCCGAGGGATGCCCACGCTTGCCAGCCCACCACGAGAAGCAGGCAAGACGCAAGGAAGGATTCTCCTCTGATGTCGGAGCGAGCATGGCCCTGCCACACCTTGATTTTGGACCTGTGGCCTCCAGAACTAGAGGGCAATACAACTGTACTGTCACAAGCCACTCAATTTGTGGCACTTGGTTCTGGCAGCCCTGAGACACTGATATGCCACCGAACTCTGCAAACAGTCCCAAGCTGCATGTTCATCCAGGGGCCGAAGTCCGCTCACCCTTCTTGGGGAACGTCTTCTCTCCTAAACTGCTCTGGAGTGCTCCCGGTGCCATCCCTGCACGTGGCCACAAGCTTTACAGCAGCCACGAGGAGCCACGACTCCCAAGTGCGTCCTGGAGGGTGACAGCCAGTCCTGGCAGCTGTGGGTCTCCTCAGGGGGTCCGGGCACACCACAAGAGCAGAAAGAAATGCCCTCTCCTGCAGTGGTGAAGCTGAGATGCAGAAATTATTATAAACTCCATTCTGAGGCCATAAAGTCTAAAAAGTAAATGATGTGACTCTCTGGAAAAGGTTTTATTCTTGCTATCATCCCCAGGAGGGGACACAAACCTCTGGACTAAAACACTTAGAAGGAAGATTCCATTTGGCCAGAGCAGGGCTTAAAAGCATTAAATAGACCATCTTTAGGCAGAACTGGACCCCTCCTCCTCCCCCCTGCCCTCCCCACCACTCTCCCTGCTCCTCACCCAACACCTTATCAACCCTTCCCAACGACAGGTACTCTGCCTGCCCCTCTGCGTCTGGCACTGGGTGCTGGGCAGGGGGTTAGAAACAGACACATAAAGCCCCAGCCTGAGGAACTGGTGACACACTGGACAAGACATACAGGAGTCCATCAGAACCTGCAGTACCCGAAAATACTTAAGTCCATTCTACAAATAAGAAAATTACATTCAGAAGATATACATACACACACACACACACACACACACACACACACACACATATACACACATAAAGCATTGCAAACATAGAATGAAAGGAAAAATCTCATGGTAATGATATAAAATACAGTATTCACCTGTTCTCCCCAATTATTTGTTTACCCTGAATCTAAAAATTTACTGTAGAGTCTCCTCCCTGCAAACTTCTTATTTGATTTGGGGGTATATACCTCACTCCTTTCCTTGAGTTGGGTGAGGATGGGATTAGTGGCTGCTGAAAAAAGGAAATCTGAAATACTAAATGCTGGGGAAGCTGAGGGAGGTGTTGCTTAGCAACTCTTAATAGGAAATAATTTAAACTCTGGATTTATTTTTTCCTGAGAACTTGCTGCTCCAGCCTGGAGTCTAGAATTCACTCCCCTTCATGCTGGCAGCTCCCAGGCGAGCACGCCTGGGCACGTGCACGGTCCCCACCTGACGGTGACAGGTTGTGTTATTCACCGGTTCCCACGTCTCTCTGGATAGAACAACCACGTCCCACTCGATCACAAGCACAAAGTAGCTGGAGTTCCATTACAAACACAACCGTTCATGAAGTCATTCTCAAACACTGAATGCGGTAAGCTCTCACTCAGCCAAAGTGTCTCCATTTAAGCCAAGGCAATAACAGATGTTTTGGAAGTCCACAGAACATTCTTCCTCCCTTGTAAAATTCTAGCTCTTTCACGAAAACACGACAAATTCCAGATGGCAGTCATGATTTCTTTCCACTTCACGTTGACTTCTCCAGGTGGTGCTTCTCAATGCCCTGAGCGGCACACACAGCACCGGCACCCTCGTGATGGTGCCCCCCCCCCCCCCTCTGGAGCATGAGAGCCATCCTACACAGACTTCAAGTAAGGTCACAAACAGAACCCGGAGACAGAGCAGCTCAGAGAGAAGCTGTACCAGCCTGGACTGGACTCTGAGCCCTGAGCTGCCGTCCTGGCAAATGCCCTCCCAAGGCCCTTGGAGTCTGATGGGTTTTTCCTATAGGGAAGAAAGGGCCTCTCTGCAGGTATATAGGAGCTAAGAATGGACCAGATGAGAAAACCAGCAGAAAGAAGTGAAATTACAAGGTATCTATAAGGAAGCAATGTTAACCTCCACATAAAAGCAATCATTAAATCCCAAACAATAATACTGACTCATACATGGACATGGACATTTATTTCTTGAGTCAAGTATGTCCCATTTCTCTTGTTGATTCATCTGATGAATGAAACATACATTCCCGTCAACTGGGAATATCTGCTAACAATTTGAAACAATTTTATGGCATCTCTAAGTACCAGCTCCCTCTCCGTGAAGTTTTTCCAAATAACATCTAACCCAAAAGGCGCTCAGATAGAACAATTCAGAATTCCCAAATATGTCCCTTCCTCATCACAATATCTGTCGTTTGCCAAGGCAGGACAGGAAACACCCCACATCATCAATGACAAGGAGCACAGGGTGATGATGCATGGTGATCACAGTGCCAGAAAGCGACATTCAGATTCTGTCTTCCTAGCTGTGTGACTTTGGGAAGGTTGCTTCACCTCTCTGGGTTTTCATTTTCTCACCTACAAACTACAAGTAATAATGGTACTTACTTCAGAGGGCGATAGAGATCAAATAAGTTATGGATGAAGTCATTGAATACTGCCTGGCACGGGGAAGGAGAAGTGTTTTCTATCACTATGATGGTGGAGGAGGCAAGCAGACAGGTAGGGTACGTGTATGCGCATTCAGTGTCTCCACAGGTCTCTGCAGTGTGATCCCCACGTATGTGACCCTGGCTGCGCGCTGGGAACGGAGCCCTGAACAAACACGTTTCCAAGACCACTCGGTCTGTAAAATGTATACTGATGTGGGCGTGGGGTGGCGGAGGTATTCCAGAAATGCAGAAGAGAAAACGGCGGTGCGTGCTTCATTTCCAGACAAGAGTTTAATTAAGATGCCCATCTCCGGGACCCAGGACCATGCTCCTTAAAGAAAAGCACAGGAGGAGAAAGGCCGGAGGAGGCAGAGAGATTGTTCTGGAAACCCCGGCAGAGTGGTCTATACGGGCAAGGTTGGGGCTCTGGCTGGGGAAGCCCAGGGAGGGTTGCGGTGGGTTCCCAGTGCATGGCACAGCCAGTATGACGGTCCTCTCACTCCAGCTGGGAACTAACAGTAGGGAGAATACAGACATGCCACCTCCACGCAAAACCGCCAGAAATGTGCAGGATCTCAAAACAACTACACTTCAGGCTGGGTCCAGCTGCGATGCGCTTCCTTAAAATTCACATTTTGTCAGTACATCCTCTGCCATTAAAACAACAACAATACATCGTTTGAAAAACCCTCATCTTTTGCTGCTAAAGGAGATAATTATTGGCATTACTTTTTAATTCTTCTCAGGTGGGTCCTTTTTCATAGTGAGTGTAAAATGCCCTCCGAGAAGCCTCCCTGGTACACAGAAGCTTAGAGGAGGGAGCCTCGGATCCTGAGGCTCAATCTCCCTGAGCTGGTTTTCTCTTTCCGTTCACATGCCGCTCGGCTCTCCCGATGATAAAGAAATTTCTTTAGCAGCATTCCAAGGGACTGCACTGAAGGAAAAGCAAACCAATTCCCACAGCCTATAAGAAGCTGTTCTTTCATTTTTCCTGCTTTCAATTAAAAAAAAATAGATGTTTGTACACTGATGTCCTACTTTTGTAAGCAAACATGCGGGCAACACGCTGAATGTCTGGTGTCCTTTTAGGCAATGCGACCAAGGAGCTGTCTTCTTCCTGGAGCAAATTGCTAGCTTTTCAAGTTGGCGGTAATTTAACAAATCTATACAATAACTTCAGCAAGGTCTCCCTGCCAAGGCTCAAATGGGGTTGTCAGGAATGGAAGCATTCATTTAACTCTATTCAATGAGCTGTTAGGATGAGGGAAGCAGAAAACGCGAGACAAATGCAAATACGACTCTGCTGTCTTGTCCTCGCTTGGCCAAGCCAGCGTCCGTCTGCCTAGATGCCAGCCATGTGGGGGACCGCCCTCCTGCCACCTTCTCAATGGTATTCCCATCCCAGGAGGGTCCTAAGTCAAGGCTACCAGCGGAGCTGATGAAATGCATTCATTCTTGCCAGAAATTCATTAAATAAAACATCTTCTAAAAGCTTGGGCTTCCCAAGGAAATCAAAGCATTACGAAAATGCATCCGGCAAAACTTCCTCGATGTCACTAACGCAGGAGCCCAAAAGAAGCACTTCCGTTATTCAGACAGGCAGAGGCATACCTAGCTGCCCTGATGTACGAACGTGCGTTCATGATGCTGTTTGTTTACATGGCCACACATGCAACTGTCAGGTTATCTTCTCTTCATGTTCATGAGTATGAATTTGTTCCAACAGGATATTCACACACCGGAATGCATCTAATTCCCGATAGACGCTGGTTTCAAAGAGCATCAAAACCTCCAGGGCATACATTTAATTCCAAGGTGGATTTGCAGTTTAAGTGTCGGTCGACATCAAGAGCACCTATGGGAATTTCAGACAGCAGACACCTGAGCACCAGGCCACGCAAGACGGAGGTGGCTTCTTGCAATCCACACAGGGAAAGGTGTTGTCCTCCCATGAAATCAGAGCCGTCATGAGCGGAACCGTGTCCCTCAAGAAGGGCATTTTCGAGTCCTACCCTCCACCCTGTACCTGTGAATATGATCGTATTTGGAAACAGGGTCTCTGCAGTTCTCATCAATTGAGGATGAGATCATCACAAGAAGACCTGAGCCCAGTACGATGGGTGTCCTTACAAGAAGGGGCCAACAGACAAGCATGGAGTGTGACTGCACGGTGCGTCTCTAAGCCCAGGAACGCCCAAGGACGGCCAGAAACCACATGTGGCTGAAAGAGGCAGGAAGTCTCCTCCCGTAGAACCTGCAGAGGGAGAAGAATGGCTTTGCCCATACCTCCATGTCAGACTTCCGGCCCCAGCGCTGGAAGACACTCTCTGTGAACCTCGCTAAGCCTCTTCCTCTGGGGCTGACCTCTCAGGAAGACCCCTGTCCCAGAGGCTCTAGGACAGGGGTACTGCTATGCTGTGAAAACTGCATGGGCATGTGCCGAACAGGGAGATATACACCCCATACTCATGGCCACTGGTTTCTTAAAAAAATAAAATAAAATAAAAACGATCCCACTTACTTCCCCTAACAGAACAGAGAAAACAAATAACTTCTATAAGCCTCTATGAACATTCAGTTCAACACTGCTCAAGTATTTTTGAACCATTCAGGAAAATAAGAAGGAAAACAGATACAGCACTATGCTCCCATTTAATCAATGGGAAAGAGCCCGGCGAAGGGCGTGCTGCAAACCAGCCGAGCCAGAGGCGCGCGCACAGATCATCCGTCTAAGATACAGGCGCTCCTGCGAAGCAGGGGGACCACAGACCCTGCGACGTACCGCCAACTTCACTCGGGTTTGCTGGAACCATCAAGAACATATCATTCTGAAGTCCTCTGCACCCAGGAGGCAACTGCATGGAGCAACCGTCCGCGGGCGGGGGGTCGGCGGCACAGGGTGGAAGGGGACGTGGAGAGGGGACCGATGGGGCGGAAGTCGGCGTCAAAGACGGCGGGCAGTAGGGCACCCGCCCCAGGCCTCCTCCTACCCCTTCTCCTCGACCCCCCACAACGCCATCCACACCACGCTGCTGACCCTCCCTGGGTGCCTGCCACCCTTCTGCCCGCCCGGACTTCCTCAGGCCGCACACTGATCAAGACAGACAACCAGTGGCACAACTCGCCTTCCTCAGGTTCGCTAAAAGGCACCACTGAGGCACAATACTGGACCACGCGAGGGTTTCTCAGACCTGGCGCCCCTGACGTGTGGGGCTGGATAACGTTTTCGGGTGGGTGCTGCCCTGCGCACTGCAGGACGTCGAGCAACATCGCTGGCTTCTCCCCGCTTGGATGACAGTAGGATGCCTCCAGCCGGTGGAACGATCAGGCCTGTTTCTGGACGTGGGCTACCGTCCCCTGTGGGTGAAATGGCTCCCAGCAGAGAAGCACCGTGTCACGGAAGGGAGGCCTCTAGCGTCGGGTCCCCCCGCCTTGCAGTGTGTTCCTCTATCACCAGCCGCTTGGCCGTGAGCAAGGTCCTTCTCATGCTGTGCCTTTGTTTCTTGTAAAGCAGGAGTGTGAGACAGTGCCCTCCTCAGGGAGCAACGTGGGGATAAGTGAGGTCACGCAGGAAGGGCACGCAGAGCCGGGCCAGGCCCCAGCCTCACAACGCACGTGCTGGTTGCTGATACTCTGTGCTCAGCACTGGAGATGCTGATGGCAAGGCTCTATATTCAGATCAGCCGTAGGGAGAAGCATCAGCCTCACGCAGAGAGAGGCCCACCCTTTGCCCTGGGCTCTAGCCATCTCTACACCCCCAGAAGGTCTCTGTGGCCCATGGGCTTTGGCCAGCAGAGAGCGTCAAGGGGACGTGGAGAGGGGCCAGACCGGGATGGATGGTTCAGGAAGGGGCCTCCTCGGGGCTGCGCAGGATCTGTGGTGTCTCTAGAAGTGCTGGAGACTACAGCTCTCAGACTGAGCTCCAGGGCTGCAGGCTAATGGTCAGCCCTGCCGGCTGTAGGTGACTGAGCCCCAGCAAAATCCCTGGACACAGAGGCTCGGCCCGGCTCCCCCAGTAGGTGATACTCGGCGCCTGGTGCCGCCTATAGCAGTCGAGGGCACTACCGTCCACGACTCCGCAGGGAGACAGCACGGAAGCTCCAGAGTCGGTAGTTTTCCTGGACACTTCCCTTGGCTGATGTGGTCTGTGCTCATTCCTTGCAGTAAGCCACAACCGTGACAGCCTGCAGTGTGTTCTGGGGGTCCTCCCAACAAGTCATCAGACCTCGGGGTGGTGGGTGTCAGTGGTGAGGGGTGCCGTGTGGACTGTGCCTGCCATCTACGCAGGCTCACTCCCGCGCCTCCTCATGGCAGGACAGTGGACTGACCAGCCCTGAGACATCTGACCAACTCCTTCCTTGAGCACACCCCCTCAAGCACCGTGAACCTCCCACCACTCTTCTGAATGGCTAGTGCTCCCTGGGGGGCCGACGCTGGTGGTGCTGGTGTTGAAAGATGCGAGGCTTCGGTTAACAAGACAGAATAATTTCATTTTAAATCACTGCACTGAACGTTTGGGGCAGGATTTCAAACCCCAGAGGAGGAACGGGCCCAAGTGTCCCTCTTCTGGCAAGGCATATGAGGAGGAGACACCTGGCCAGGCCCCCAGCTGAGGCACAGTGGTCAAAAGAGCTTCGACCCCTGGGCCTGGCAGGGGCCTTTCCCGAGCATGGAGCGGACACAGCCGTGCTCCAAGAAACATGCTCGGGCCCGGAGCTGGGCCAGTCACCCCGCCTGCCACGCCAACAGGGCCGAGGCTCCGCACACACACCAGCTCTGCTCAGGCTGTGGCGGCGCGGGGAAGGCAGCTGGAACCTGGGGGTTACGTGGGGAGCAGGAGCTGAGAACGTCCCGACCCAACAGGAGCTTGGAAACAAGGACGTCAAAGCACACAAAAATAACCAACCCTGGGACATCTGACCAACAAACTTGACACCTGGGAGAGATCGATCCTGAGCAAACGGGAAGTAAGAGGACTCTGAAATAAGTCTGTTTAGGGCACTCCAGGAGATTTTTAAAAAGCAGGTGGAGAGCAGCAGTAAAACCAAAACGAATGTCAAAAAACCAAAAGGTAAAAACAGAACAACTGGATACAAAAAAAAAAAAAAAAAGAAAAGAAAGAAAATCCAACAACCAATCTGGAGATGAAGAACTACAGCCTCGCATTAATGACAACACGGAGCAAGCCTGCTCTTGGCAGAGGGCTCGAAGACATGAAGGGCCAAGACAGGCATGAACCCCCCCCCTGCCCCCGCCCCGGGAGTTTACGTCCTCGAAGGGGGGCATAGTCAGTCCTCGTAGGTGCTACGGGAAACCTGCAGCAGGGTGCGGGGTCGTCAGATGGGGGGGCACCTGGAGGTCGGGGAAGGAAGACCTGATGAGGTCTACAAGGGGACACGGGAGCCACGCAACCCGTGGGAGAAGAACATTCCAGACAGGTGGAGGGTCCTTATCCTCATAAATTGGTTCTATTGAAATCGTAATAATAAAAACAAAGCAAACACTCTGGGTGATGTTACAGATGCTGCAGTTATGTTGGAAATGGGTCTGAGGCCACTTGCGTCCCATGACTCTGCATGACAAGTCCTGGCTGATACAATTAGAAAATACAATACATGCAAATAGAGTTAAAGGACTGGAAAGGGAGAAAAAAATTTTCTGAAATTATCTTAAGATGATAATATGTCTATATAGATAAGCTGAGACCCTCAGATAGACTAACAGAGCTAATAAGAATTCACCGAGATTGCTGAATACAGATTAATATTAAAAACAACAGTATTCCTACGCATCAATGTTAACCAAACAGAAAAGGTAATTAGGAAAAAAAGTCCTCTTCGTAAAACAAACAAACAAACAAAAAATGTGAGGTACCTAAAAACAAGTCTAAGTAAAATGAGTACCGATTTTATGAAGGAAAAAAAAAAAGTCTTCAGACATAAAAGAAAACCATAATTATTAGACAGACATACCACATCATTCCATGGAAAGGCTCAATACAATATGATAGCAAATCTCTGGATGTTTTTTATAGTATCCTCGTATTATTTCCTAGACGCTTCATATCATTCAAAGCAAAAACTAAGAAATTCCATATAATTTAAATCCAGGTCTCAACTGGAGTTTTCACTGAACATGACAAACTGATTCTGTAATTGATACGGAAAAGCAAGCTCAGAGAATTCGGAACAAAAGGAAAACAGAAGAACAAAGAGGATCCTTGCCCTTCCAGACAGTAAGCCTCTTGAAAAGCCGTATCGTTCACCAACGTGGACTGGTGCACGCTGGGGGGGCCGCTGCGGGCTGGCGCCCAGTTTCTGTCCCATGTGCACCAGCTGAAGGTGGGAGGGACGGCATGTGCCCTGGAAGGCGGCGGGGCGAGGCCAGAGGGTGGCGTGTGGACAGAGGGGAGCTGGGGCCAGGAAGGAGCTGGGATCCTGGGGTGCATACCCAGCCCTGCCAGGGGCTTGAAGGGGAACGTGATAGGGACACTGGCCGGGGAGCCTCCCTGAGCAGGGGAGCCTCTTCACGGAGCTGCAGGAAAGGACAGGGCCTCCACCGCCTCTTCTGTCCACGACAACAGTGTCCTTCAGAGCCAGAGAGACCAAGAGGAGTTCACCTAGTTCAGGCCTCTCCCTTTGCAAGAGAAACGGAGGCCAAAGCGGGATGATGGCTTGGCTGAGGCCACGAGACCACTTCCTAACAGAACCCGCTGGAATCCCCCCCTTTGGGCTCACCCAGGGCTCTCTCCAACTACGGCACACCAGCAATGCTCTCCTCCTTGACCTGGTACTTGAGCCCTTCCGCGCACGGCCGTCTTGAATCTCTCTTCTCCTCTGGCCTCTCCAGCAATTCTCCCTCACTGGTCTTGGTCTCCTAATGCCTTCTCCTCTCTCCACTTCTGGCTCCTGGTCCTCTCCGACCCACCCCTTGCCCTGGAGTCCCCACCAACTCTGTGACAGCCCGCTCAGTGCCCAATGCACTCTCTTCCTGGATGGCTACCGAACCCTGTGGCTTTAATTATGAGCCTGAAGCTAGGCAACTAATATATCATACCTGTAAGCCCAGCCCTGCACCCTAGACAACCCAGGGCTTACTGGGGCAGTCCAGAGCATGCACCCCCATGGCAGCACACAGGAGGGAGTCCTAAAGAGCTAACATCCTCCAGGTGTAGTGATTTCCTAGGCCGAGAGCCTCCCAGGGTCAACATGGAGAACCATGGGTTCCCAACAGGTGCATGAAACCATCCTATTGATATGACAGAATCAGGTTGATATAAAATCAGTATCACGGAAGTCTGTGTGTAAGGAGGAAGATCTAGTAATTGACAAAGAGTCCAAGGCAGCAACCAGTGCTTGAGAGTTACATTACAGGTAAGGCTCCAATTCCGGAGGGACCCTGGCATGATAGAGAACTCAGGGACCAGGGGAGCATGCAGCCAAATGCAGTATGAGGAGAATGTCCAGACCCAGCCATCTCAACCAAGGGACAAGGTGAGACCAGGCCCACGCCCTGGAGGCTGGCAGGTCTGAGAAGTCCAAATGGGCGTCGGTCAAGTGACTTCACCCACGGGGCACCACTAACACGGCCAGTTCAAAAGACCTTCTCAGCCACAGGTCTCCTGTTTCCAGTTTAGGGCCAGGTTTGCAGAACCAAGTACGTCATCAATCAAGCACATAAAGAAAACACAAAAAACGTTTGAACACCTTACCTGGTCCCAGGGGGAGATGGTGCCTCCAAAGCACATGAACAGGTACCCCATGGCCACGAGACACATCCATATCACCAAGGAGAAAAGGCGGAGCAGCTTCTTAAACACGGACTCGATGCAGACTAGGATGAATATCGCAAAGAAAATCGCCAGGGCTGTCGGGACCGTTATTAAAAATGCCACGTGGTCTTCAACTTCCTAAGGGGAAGAAAAATATGGCAAAGGCACAATTTAGCAACATGGTGATACCCACGGTTCATGTCCTCAAATGCCATCAACATTAATCAATGTCAAATAGATCAAGTTGTAAAAAATTATTCCAGAAGTAGAAGAGTTTGAACGTCTGAAAATTTAAATTTCCCATTAAATCACTATGTTTCTCTATAGAAATAACCCAGTATTGTATATTTAAATTATGCAAAACAGCTACACCATCAAATTTAGATTTTCCCTGATAAATGGAGAAGTGGATTTTATTCAAAAGTGAATGTAAGAATATTTACTATAAGGACAAAAATAAGACAAGCAACTTCACTGCCTGAATCAGAGGATCAGAAATGCCCTCGCCTTAGAAAATTAAGGCTTCCAAATGGATTTGAAATGTTTTATTTAAAAATCTAAAAATGGTCTGAGTCTCCCAAAGGATGAGCTTTTATTTTAATGCATGGCAATTAATGTTTTAACAGGATCGCAGATTAAGAGAAAAGGGTCAGAAAATATTAACTACAGAAGCAAGAGAACAGGAAACACTTGCAAGAATGTGCCATTTTGCTGGTTTACTTCCCCACTTCTCTGGCGCTCCAGCGGCAAAAAGAAAATGAGCATCTAGTATTAGCCTCCCTGATGCATTTTTTGAGGTCCACTTTTGCACACTAATGTTCCTTCTCTATCTATCCCTTTCTAGCCACACACACACAAAAGGAACACTATTTCCATTCCACACAATGTCCACTCAACGTGATAGACATCGTGCTTCCTTTGATTATGGCAGCATGGATTTTAGGCTTTAGCTTTGGCAAAGCACTGCCAGAAAGTCGCCATAAACAGCACTCCCTGTGGGCTGGAACCCACCAAAATCTTCACCCCTCGTCCAAACACAGGTAGCCGCTGATGCACCTTGATCAAAGAAGCCACATGGCCAGAACCCTAAGAACTTTCATGGAGCTTTAGAATAGCAAAGACAGTAAAATACGGGACTTGTGGGACGGTTCTTCCAAATACCAGAGGCTGGTGAGCCCTTCATTCATCTTTGCTCGTCGGCATGGGGTTCACTCCATCCTATTAGCAGCTCCAGCTACACACCGGAGATGGCCCCACCCTGATACCAAACCACTGACCACGGGGACATGGGGAAGCAGAGCAGATCCACCAAATCACACACAGACTCCAGATTAACATCAGGGCAAAGAGAGGACCCTAAGCCCTCCCTCAATTCTCAACTGACTTGGTTTCCCTTTCTCCCCCACCATTACACATGTTACCTGATACCTGGGGAAAAGACCACCACAAGAACAACCACAACACAGAACAAGATACACATTCCCGTGCTAAGCACTCATACATATATTAACCTCTTTAATATTTACAATACCCTGTGTGGGGCATAGTGTCTGTGCTCTTCCACAGGTGAGGAAAATGAGGCCCCAAGAATGAAAATGAGTCAATGCAGACAGTGGAGCTGGGGAGGGAGGGGGCCAGGGGTCCGGCTGGGGTCCCCGCAGGCTGCCACCACCGCGGGGCTCTGGCCTCTGCTCACGCAGCGGACGGCAAGCGAGACCAAGGGGCAAAATATTGTACGTTTCCAGAACTGGCAGAAGACAAGAGGATCAAATGTGATGTTCTTATTCTCCCCACCATGGCTGTTTTTGCCCATGATTAAGTGCCCGAGTTGTACTCATACCCTCAGACACACTCTGACGATGGCAAAGGGTCTCAGAGGTACAGCAGGGCCGAGCGCTCCCCACACTCCGACCCCACAAACAAATGTGCTCCTGCACGTGACCGCATGTCCTCTGGGGACATCCAACTTGAGATCCCGGCCGATCGCTGCCCACACGTTGCCGTGAAAACTTAACTGTAAACCTCCCCAAATGAACTTAACTGAACTGTGGACAGAAAGCTGGCCCCTAAGAAACCAGGACGGTTGTGTTCCTCGTATGACAGTTCACTTACTTCATTAACCCGGTCGGGGAGAAACAATCGTTGACTTCACTGGCTCTCGTTTCTCTGGGAAAGACTGAAAATGGTGGGAAAATATGCATGACGGTAAAGTGAAAATTAGTACGTGAAGGCACGGAAGGGATCAGGAAGTGGAGGAAAGTGGCATTAGCTGGCCTCTCCTTGCACTTCTCTCAGAAGGGATCTAACTGAAAACAAGACAAAGACACAAGGTCTGCTCATGCCCGGTACAGTACATATAGTCAGACCCGATATCGTTTCGGGTCTTAAATACTGGAGTCTCTATCTCATTTTTTTTTTTTTAATTTCAGGGTCCCCATCACTGAGAAGTGCCTTGTGTGGGCTGAGGGTGACTTCCCCATTCAGCATAGCAAACACAGCATCTGGGTCCCAGAATACTTTGAGGGGTCCACACATGTGTTTTAATTTCTTTTAGAATCAAAACAAACAAAAAGCTCTTAGGGTCAAAGGTTACATACATGTTGATGCTATCACAACTGTAAACTATAATTTTGAATCCATTTTGAGGGAGGAAGGGGACTTCCAAGGCTCCTAAGTCATGTGCCATGATCCTAGGGGGCTGCTGTTGTATCCTGGGGGCAGATGCACTGCAGGATGGGCTGGATTCCAAACAGCTGAGGACTTCAGCTTCATCCAGCATCCCCCAGCCTCGGGGGGCGAGCCTGGGTCCCTGGCCAATGCCTTCTGCTGTCTTCTCAGCTGCTGCTCATGAGGCTGCTGGCCCTAACCACCACCCAACCTGAGCCCAAGGAAGAATTCAGCTCTTCCCAAAAGAGGACAGCCAGCAATTGATTCTACATTTGCCTTCTGAACTCAAACGCCAAACAAGTTTTAATAGGGACTTCTCCACAAAACAGGATCTTTTATAGGGTGTCAAGGAAAAAAACAGTGGAGCATTCATTAAAGAATGTATAAGCTTAGGGGCCACATTCTTTCCCAGTCCTACTGCTGGCATCACGTGTCTCTCTTCCCCAGGGGAAGTAAATGAAATGCAGGAATGCCCTCAGTCCCTGGACCACAGGCTCTCTTCCCTCCCCTGGTCCATTCCCAGCGGACAGGATGATGAAAAAAGCCACAGAGGCACACCCGATGGCTGTTTTCTTCAGAGCTCCTCCAGTTTTCAAAATTCAGAGCATAAAACAAACAACATAGCTTAAAATAAAGTGAACTAAAACATTAAAAACACTGTCAATCTCAATGAAATATGCTTGTGCATCCCAACCCCCACTTCCCTTCCTGGGAACAAAAGTTCACCATACAACACAAACTAGGTGAAATGTATGAAAATGCCTTTATTAGTAGTCAAACACCTTTAAGACATGCCTTAAATAGGTTAAAAAAAAAAAAACTCCGTACAACACAAACTAAGTGAAACATACAAAAATGCCCTCATTGCTCCTAAAACTTACTCAAAAAATGCCTTTAAAAATGTTTTTAAAAGTACCTTACAATGCAAACTAAATGAAACATATGAAAATGCCTTTTCAAAGGGAGATCTCGAGCATGGTATCATCTATTTAATGATAATGGGTCCCTCTTGCTTGTTCCCTTCAAACATCTTATCCTTTCATTTTCTAGTAATTTTGGATGGCTTCTAATTGCTAAGCCTATTAAATACCCATCGCTTTCACGTATTATGTGACAGCTCTTTTGTTTCTTAGAGGCTTTTCCACAGAGCAACAGATTATCTATATTTTCATTCTTTTTCACATGCATTTTTCATTTTTTTGTTAAACAGTATTATTTTTAATTTACATGGTAAAGGACAGTCTCATGCAAAACACTGCTTTTCTATAAAAAAAAAAATACTTTGAAGTCCAACAGACTGAAGGTAGGGTCCCATCCCCACTTCTGGGCGACTCAGGGTGAGCACTGAGTTTCCCTAAGCCTATTTCTTCATGTAAAAAGCAACACGGGTACTGCAAGGCTGGTGGGCACTGAGTACAATACAGGTGCACCAGAAACAACGAGATTATTATCCCGAGGGCCATCATGGCCTTTTCCCCTCAAATCTCAATACTTTCTCACCAAGGCTGGTCTGATTGTTCATTATTGGAATGATGCCCATTTTGCACTCTAAATAATAATTTATCACCACAAATTATTTTGAAGGTTTGTCACTGGGCAAAAGTAAATCAGATTTTAGCTATAATATACATTTGACTACAGATACATATTTTCATTCATTCATATATATGTATGTGTGTGATATAACAGAAAATGTATTTTTCATTCTTTTCCACAGAGTCATACTCCATTTTATCATGAGGTATGAAAGGAATAAACAAAAATTCTGATTAAATAATCCTAAAAAACTGTGGTGAAATAAATCAAAGATCTCAATAAATGGAGAGATACTCCATGCTCATGGATTGGAAGACAATATTGTCAAGATGTAAATTCTTTCCAAATTAATCTACAGAGTCAATGCAATCCCAGTTAAAATCCCAGGCAGTTATTTTGTAGATATCAACACATCGATTCTAAAGTTTACATGGGGAGACAAAGCACCCAGAATAGCAAACACAATGCTGAAGGACAAGAAAAAATTTGGAGGACTGACCCTACTTGACTTCCAGCTGTGCGATAAAGCTATAGTAAGACAGGGATGGTACCAGCAGAAGAATAGACAAATAGGTCAACAGAATGAAATAGACCCACATAAATGTAGTCAAATGATATCTGACAAAAGGAACAAAGACAATTCAATGGAGAAACAATAGTCTTTTCAGAAAAACATCTTAGAACAAGACATCCATATACAAAAAAATTCTAGACACATACTTTATACCTTTCATAAAAATTAACCCAAAGTAGATCCCAGCACAGATCTAAATGTAAAATGCAAAAGTAATCCTGAAAACTTCTGAAAGCTTTCCTATACCCAGACCTTGGGCAATTTGTCATACTGAATAAACAATCAACGACATACACATATTTTTAAAATAAACACAAAAATTATAGGTATGTGTAAGAAGAACCAGTTTGCACCTGCTTAGAAAGATATACCTTCCACTATTTGCAACTGAGTAAGTTACTTGCTAGGTGCACACAAAAATATGGCCTAAGGTCTTGACCATATTTATTTATTCTCAGCTCCTATTATACAGACCAGCATTCTCACTCACATTTTAAGAATATGGATAAAGACATGAAAGAAGCATGTTTTACATAAGAAATTGTTCCCATGGGGCATCAAACGTTAAAGATCTCTCCTTTCTACAACCAGACTCCAAATAATATTCCTGAAGGATTGCTAGTCTCTAGAAGTGGTAGATGAGATCTCCAACTCATTTCCCTACCCACCCCCATAAAAAAACAAAAAACAAAAAAAAACACAGAAAATATGAGTGCTGAACCCTCAGCAGGGGTGGGGAAGTAGACAGGAAGTCTAGACCACAAAAGCCAGGGGCAGCTGGGAGGAGAAAGGACCAGCATTGCTCTGTAGACAGTAGGTGCCCTGGAGATATGGAGGCTGAGAACCTCAGCAGTATGTAGATCCACAGGACAGCAAGTGGGGACAAAGGGAGCCAGAAGAAACCTCAACTGGGGCACATTCCAGCTATCTTGGAAAGAGGAGCTAACTATTCTTAGGTAAAAGCTTTCCCACTTAGAACCACAGTATTCCAAGCAATTAAAATCAGTCATCATCTTAAAACAAAAATTGCCAAAAATGAGCAGTCACTAAGAACGGGCGTCCACGGAAATAAATGATTTAGACTCTCAAGGACTGCAGACATTGAAAGTGACAGCCAGAGAATACAGAATAGCCGTATTTGACACATTTAAAGAAATAAATGATGCACTTTCAAGGCTGATCATACAACAGAAATTAATCAGGTACAAACACACAGAGAATGGAACCCGTAAAACTCATCAATATAATCACGTAAATAATAAAAGCTCAACTGTTGAAACAGGAAAACGTATGGAAACAAAAAACAGAAAAAAGCAACAGTTAAAAAGAAAATCAGTGAAATAGAAGATAAACCAAAGAGTTTATGTACAATGCAACAAAAGAATATAAATATTCCTTCATAATATGTAAGAAATAAAAATTATTAAAAAGCCTAAGACACAGAGAATAGAATAAAATGAGTAAGAATGTATTAACATGTCTGACTGGAGTTCCCAAGTTACAAAATGAAGAGACTTGAGGACATAAAATATCTAAAGGGAGATCAGTTGAGGATGTCCAATACTAATGAAAAACATGAATCTACAATTCCAGCCAGTTAGGCAAAAAGAAATATAAACATATATACATAATGGTAAAAATGCAAAATATTAGAGATAAAGAAAAGATTCTAAGAGTGGACAAAGAGAAAGGAAGGACCCCCCCCCACAAAGAAAACAGTTCGCAGGAGAGCAGAAATTTCAACAGTGCAAGACAGTGAAGACAGATTATTGAGCAAAAAATAACAGTCAACCTTATATCACCAAGGAAACGTGCTTTTTTTATAGTAAGAGCAAAAATGCAAACATTTACAAAAAATTATTTTTTAAACAGGGATTTACCATTGAGAAACCTGCTCTAAAAGAACTTCTAAGAAATTATCCTAAAAAGACCGTATGATATGGAAGAAGGTGAACAAATATAATGGTAAATACAGTGGCACAACCAAACAAACACTGTCTATCTGAAACAATGAGAGTCTAATTTCCAGGCTTAAAAAGACAGAAGTGAACTATGCATTAAGTAAAAAATAAAAACTTTAAGGGTAATGACAAAATGCTCAATTCCAAGACAACGATAATAATTTTAAACATCTATGAACTCATAAAATAGCCTCAAAATGTATAAAGCAAAGATGTATAGACCCGGGTAGAGAAGTAGATTAATCTACCAAGAGCAGAAGCTTTCATCATCTCCAACCAGCTATTGATAAGTCAAGCAAACAAAAGTAAAAACAAAACAAAATTTAAAAGATCCAAATATTTGAATATAATAATTAATAAACTTGACCTATTGGCAAATAAAGAATTCCACATCCAACCTTAGAGAGAACAATAATCTTCTCGTCTGCACATGGAATATTTATAAAAATCATATACTAGGCAACTTGCAAAAAGTGTCAAAGAAGAGGTATCACAGAGACCCATGTTCTGTGATCACAGGTTTAAATTAGAAGTTGATAGCAAAAACATAATTAAAAATAATCACCTATTGGTAACACAAAAAGCACAACTCTAAACTGAAACAAAAACTGAACAGAAGAGGAAGCTGTGTCAGTTTGGGAGGTGGAAATGGATCAAGTCCTCACCTCAAGTCTTCAAAGTCAGATAGGACTATGGGCAGTCACAGAGGTCCACGCAAGGCTTCAGCTTGTCCTCACTGCCCCCGCCTCATACCCTGCTCCTCTGCCCAACTTCTAACCACTGGGGAACAGTGGTCCAGCAGACACATAGCTGCAGAAGCACAGAGGTAGTAGCTCCACAGAAGTAATGGATTCCCAGAAACCTCTCCACTGAGTCCGTCCATCTTGGTTGCCTATGGGGTGACTAACCACGTTTGGCTTCACAGATTCCCTGAAAGTGCCCATTTCTCCACCCAAACCAGTGCTTTAGGAAGAATTCTTCACGATTCTGCAGATAATTACTCTCATTTTGAGAAACCAGTTGCTGGCTTATTACCAACCCCAAAAGGGACTGAACACTAACCATGCACCATCACCAAGTCTCCACGCAATCCAATCTGCTCATGTTTATGGGACTGTTTTGTGACCCACCAGGCATGAAGCTGGATGGGCACAGTAGCATCCCGTCAGCAAATGGAGGTGGGCTGCATGAGCGAGGGCTCAGGTAGACTCTGAAGGCACAAGTAAGTTGCATGAGCAAATGTCACAGGTACTCATAGGCGCCGGTCCTGCCACACCGCCTACCTTGTCTCTCTCAATCTGCATCTATGTCCTCATGCAGAGTTCCCTATGACCTGCTGCCTGAGGCAATAAAAATCCAGGTCTGAATGATGTCTTGTTCTGCAGAATATATTGGGGCCACCTAAAAGAAGACAATCAAAGCACTGTAACTCTGAGCCCCTTAAATGTGTCATCCTCTGGAGGACCAGCCAGCCATCCATGGCCGGTCGATTACAACTGATGGAAGGCGCAAAGATTTGTTTTCACCTGAATTGAAACTCCTTTGGATATGGGTTTGCTTTCCTTTCCGTAACGCTTCCACCCAAACCACCATACATGGACTTTCCCCGTGTGCTCTCCACTCACAAGGTATTTCGCAGAGCAGGGCTTCTGACAGAAGCATTCATTTTACAGCAAATGATGCATGACAGTGAGCTTATGCTCTTGGAATTCACTGATCTAACCCTGTTCCTCATCACCCTAAAACAGCTTCCCTCTCAGGAGAGAATGAGCTTCTGAAGACTCAGTGAGGGGTGCCAGCCTGTGGGCAACACCGGGTCAGCTGGGAGAGAGCCCCTAGGACAAAACAGATGTGTGGAAACAGCCAGCGATGCAAGGCACTGACTCTGCTGCCACCGCCAGGACCCACGCGGGTCTGGGAATCAAGGGGGGTGAGAGGAGTGGCTACCTACTCCTGTAAACTAGCATTCCCAGTCCTGTAAATGTAGGCTCTTCCAGTTTTGAGGGCTTAGTTGCCAAAGGAGGACAGCCTCCACCAGGGGACTCAATAATGTTTCCATTAAATTGGACACAGAGATTGCTCTCTGGCCACTCTGGGTGACTAATGTCACCAAACTGGGTAGAAAAGAGCTTTTAGTACGGTTGGGGTGACTGATGGACACTATCAAGAAAAATTGGGTTGCACACACACGATGCGGGCAGAGAAGGGGAGAGAATGACAAAATGCAGATTGTAGGGTGTCTCTTTTGCTCCCATATCCCGGGATAAAAATGCACAGAAACAACAAATACAGTCTATTCGCAAAGTACCAGGTGAAGTAACTGTTTATGTCACCCAACCTGTCAAGGAAATATGACCAGATAAGATGCTTGCACCGGGCACAGGGACTACGGAACGGGCAGTAGGGGGACGTTAGAATACCAGCTCTGTCCCTGGGATCAGCTATAGAACTGAGAATGGCAGGAGCTATGTCTCTTCCTTGGGTTCGTATGAATGTATTTGTGTGTGTGTGTATGTGCATATTAAGTAATTATCTTTCTTCTTTTCCCTCTGATATAACATGAGATATATGAATAGTGTATGAATAGCTTTTCAACTCAAGTATGGAAGATAAAGGATTTTTAAAGTACACTGTTCCTTAGACAGATGAGAAATGAACATCACTAAAGTGGATAAAATGGCCCTTCATATCCTCTTTTAGGGAGATGGCTGGCGTATTTTCAGTTCTACAAAGCAGAGTTGCATCGTATTAGATACGATGCATGATTGTGCTATCTTCTTTATCTAGAAGTAAAACAGAGTTAACAGTAGTATACATGATACCCAGTAAACAAGCAGTAGACTATGCTGGATTATTCTGTAGTCAAAGTGATTAAAGCTCTCATTATTTCAGGCGATACGACTATCTACATAGGAAACCTGAATCTGTATTTCACTTATTAGTTATAAAGAGGATAAGACAGCAAGTTACAGAATAACATATAAACTGTAAAACTTCACTAAAGCACACAGAGGACTAGGGAGATGCTCTGTTGTTCATGGACAGAGAAATTAAGTATCATAAAAAAGCAATTCTAATCAGTGAATCAATAGATTCCATACGACACTAACAAAATCCCAGTTGAGTTTTTCATATGGAGGTTGACATAAGATTAACTAAAGTTTATAGAGAAGAAAAAAAGGTGAAGAGTAACCAAGAAACATTTAAAGGAGCTGAATGTTACTTGCTCTGCTTAATCTAAATACTGATTATAAAGCTTCAGTAATTATAGAGCTTGTGTGTACGTGTGTCCGTGTACATGCAGTACTCAGGGATAAAAACAAAACAAAATTAAAAAAAAACTTAACCAATGGAACAGAATAGAGAACACATAACAAATCACTCATATACAGAATTTTGACATATGACAGATGTGGGGAAAGAAACAGTTAAAGTGATTAATATTCATTCACCTTAAGGAGAAAAATGCAAATGATCCCCATCACTACCTCACACCATATGCATATAGTAATATATACCTATATCTATATACACATACAGTAACATGTATATACATACATACATATATATGACAAAATGAACAAAAAAAAACCAACAGAAAAAGTGCAATATGAAGGTTACTTCTGAAGGCAGGCATGGGAAGAGAAGGCATGGGAAGAGAAGGACATACAGACTAAAACACGTCACTGGACATATTCTAGTTTGGACTGGGCTCATGGGTGTTTATTCTAATATAATAAATAAGGAAGCCAGATAGAGATTGATGAAAATCTTGCTTAAAAACAAAAGAATCAAATTAGTCAAATGATAAATCCCATGCTGTGTACCTAACGTTCCAATTCTGAAGACCGTGGCTCTTAGATGTTTGACTTAACTGCAAGCCGATGACGGGAAAGGATTAGACATTTGATCCACCATATGTCTGAGGCTCTTACCTCTCTCATGTGTATTCACCCGATTCCTTTATTCTCTGAATGTTTAACACCATTACTGATCCTAGTAGTAAACTAGTCTAAAATGTTGTTTCCTCTATAATGTCTGCAGATCACTAGTAGCTTGAAATCTTACTTTGCCCTTTATTTTTTATATAGCTTTAAAAAATAATAATACAGACATTTAAAACACACACACAATGATTTGGTCTTGGGGATGGGAACGTAGAAATAAGAGCCAGAGCCTTTGAGCTCTGGCTTGTTGTAGCTGTAACGTCCTAACGTCATCACATCTGAGGGGCAGTAAAGGTCATTAGTGGAATAGGTAGAAGCTCTAATTTCAAGACCTTGCAGTCAAGGCCCCGTTCCAACAGTATCGATCCACAATCTTCTCCACCAGGAACCTCCTGTAAGTGGTGACCGTAGAGACTTGATTTATTCATAGGATTCTCTCAGGCAATAACCATCTTGAGAAATCTCAGGGATTTCAGCGTTCTAAAAAGAAGTGATTGTACTTTATGTCTGTATGTTTCAAACACAATCAATTATCCATCCAATATATTTTAATTGTGTTAATAATTGACAATTCCCATTTCTAGCACCAAGTTTCTTAAAAGTGAGTTGGTTCGATTCTAAGATACAAAGGGCCTTATGTATCCCTAAGAGCCTCGACCCAGGTCTATATTCTTATTCTATCTTGGCACCATTGTTCTAGAAACCTGGGCAAAGTCAGAAAACTAGTTGGCAGTAGCTCACAATGGCTTCTCGGGTGATGGTTCCCCATTACCACTTCAATCACTCTCTCACCTGAGTATGGCTTCTGGGGTCAGAATCGTGAGCCCAAGGAAAAGTAAGGAACAAAAAGAAATTATTAACAACAATCAACGGCTGTACTCATGAAGTTTTCTTTAGAACTTCTCCTTTTTCCCTTCCCTGTGATTTTTTTTTAATCGCATCCTTATACAAAGCGGGCAGAGAAGCAACATTAGCCCATGCCTCAATTTGTTCAAAATACGAAACACCTGAGCTAGCCCAACAACCCTTTTCTCTCCTCTTAAATGCACCTGGTGGTTGCAATCCAGAATTTTCTAGGGGTGTGTCAATTTCCTGGTTTAAAACCAAGAAATCACATCGTAAATATCTAATTACTCTTGGTAATTTTATACACCATTATCGAAAGCCAACAAAATTGAGAAATATGGAGGGCAATATGTCAATGTAGCATGAATTTTAGAGCTAGAAAATAAAAAAACATGTCAAAATGTGACATTAATCTATGCTTCTCCATCTGTGTTTAGTAACTCAAAGTTTATGCACAACATTTATCAGATAAATAGAAACACATCCCCTGCTCTTTCATACCCAGATTTAAAAATCTTAGTACTCATGTGGTTTTCAGCCAGAAATACATCTACAGGAGACCCTGACAAGGAAAACCCTCTGTGGTACAAAGATACTAGTAACAGTGACCTACATTTGTTTTGGGTGCAATATGCACCAGGCACTGTGCTAAATGTTCATATGATCAAACCTTCTTAAAGCCCCATGGAGCAACCCGAGCCTGGTTGTGTTACTTGTGCTATTTCACAGACAAAGCATCTGAGCCTATGGCAGATCAATGAATTTGCCAGAACACACGCTAAGTGCCAAAGCAAACCCCGATCCAGGTCTATCAGCAAAGTTCTGCGCTGTGAACCGGTAGGCTACACGATGGAAATACCAGCCACAAAAGAAACCGGACCTACACCATAAATTTTACATTCGCTCACGAGGCGCCTCCGCTAGGGCTAGTGTCCTGGTAAGTAGGGGGAACTCTCGGGTTCTGCCCAGAAAGAACCAACCATTAGTTGAGGAGACAAGGCAAGCTCACAAAACTATTCTGGACGTCAGATGATAGTAAAGCAGTGGTGAAATGATATCATAGAGCTCAAGCGCTTTGCAGGCGTCAGGGGCAGAAACCCACATGGATGGGAACATGCAGCAAAGGACAGACTGTTGAAGCTCAAGACGGAGAAGCTGAATAAGCAGCTCAGAGAGGAAGAGGCTTCCAGGGGAGGGCAGCCACTCAGGGACACTGCGGAGCTGGAGGGGGCCAGATGCAGGTGCTCTCAGCCCCTGGGGTCCAGGCTTACAGGTCATCCTAGGGAGGGAAACAGGAGTTGAAGGATGACATCAGTGCATCAGAGATGAGCCACTTTCGGCTGGAGTGCCGCCCGGGGCGGGGAGGGGGGGGCGCCAATCCCAGAGCTGGTCCCAGCAGGCACTCAGTAAATAGCAGTGAAGGAGAATGAGTGAAGTCCAATGCACGGTGCCAATGCCAATATCAAGTCATAGAAAGGACTAGTGGACGAGCGGATTATTCACAGACACCCAGCGTAGACTCTACCACTAGCCATTACTGATCAGACATATCAAAGTGATTAATATCGCCAACAAACACCTTTAACAGAGTAATAATATATCAGTACTAACAGTATTATTACCTCTTAAATACAATGATTCAAAAATATCAGTAAGAATCTGGAAATTTCACACATAGATCAATCGGAATGACTTTACATGCCACAGTATTTATGCCAGTGACTTCTCAGACAACAAAAGCACAGCCACAGAGGTATCTTCTGCTTAATGGGAAAGACACTGGGAATATTCAGCTAATGAAAGTAAATGACACCCACTTCACTGAGCTCATCGTCGGGAAGCATCTCCACCAAGATTTGTTTAAACATTAAAAGAGAAAAGCAGTGAAGTATAACTCCATCACACAGAATGACGGTTGAGGACATTCACATCAGGATGAAATCTAAACAGGGAAACAGCTATTGTGCCAGGACTGGAGCTAGGAATTCTAGATCTGCATCGGTCTCCAGAAAAGCTCCCAAGGAAAAGCCAAGCACCCTGCATCCAGCCCCAGCAATGCACCTGGGAGACCCTGAAGAAATGAGCTCACCTCTCTGGGTCTCAGTGTCCTCATCTAGAATGAGTTCCATCTCAGCTTTAATGCTGTGTGACATATTCCTTCAGAGCAACAATAAAAATGCAACAACAAAAGACCCAGTAGCTCCTGGGGGTATGTTCCATGCCAGGCATAACTCTAACTGCTTCACATGGACTAATTTGGACCATCGCCTAAGAAGGCAGGTACCATTCTATTTTACACACAAGGAAACTGAGGCACAGAGAGTTCAACAATTTGCCGAAGATCACAGAGATGGAAAGGGACAAAGCCAAAGGGTCAATGGAGAGAGATGCTCTTAACCATTACCCGCTCTGCCTTTTTTAAAGGGAGAAGAGTAGGTACTGTGCAGATATTTCATTATGCATTTTAATATCCCAAGGATGCTTCCGAAGCCTTTTTTGTTAGCCCCTCTAAATGGCAACCACCTTTTCTGCAGAAAATTACCATTTTTTCTTTATCCTTTGTTTATACCACAGTTAAATTATAACTAAAATGACTTGTGAATTACTGGTTGCAATTACAAACACCTGCCACGTAAGATTTTCCTGTAAACACAGAAATCTGCAGGAAGGTGTATCTTTAGCTACCTCTACTCCAATTCCTAAGAACATGCACTATTTCTCATGCACCCCCAGAATTATGAGACTAGAGGAAGTATGCACAGAATTTCCTGCTCCTTAGAGGAGATGCCAGACATATTTAGCTGCCTTCTCCAGCCTTTACACGCCAAGAAAAGGGTGAAGGGTTGAGTTTCTCCCTATTGATATCTTTCCACCCACTGGGGTCACTGAAATATTGTCTGGAATAATAAAGCCAATTTCCCTGTAAAATGACTGGGTTTGGAAGGATTAAAATTCTTTTTCCCTGTATACCTAAAAGAAACACTGATATATCTGCCCCTAGAAAAAAATACCCAATGCTGGAAAACTGATTTGGAATGACAAGCAGTTATGGTTATTGTTTGAAAGACTACCTCACACCAAATCATGTAAAAGCAAGAAAGGAGATCATATTCTTAGTCAAAATCATGCATGTTACATATTTAATCAAAGTACATATGCTTGTATGGATTTCAATAACAAACTCAAACAAAAAATCTATTTTATTGCAATATCTGACTATTTAAAATTTATGGGAGCAAAAGTTTTCCATTCCGGTTGAAATATTAACTATTTCTAATCATAAATTTTAGCTAAAACAAATCTGGTTGGAGCCAGCTGGTATTTTGACAAAGTGAAAAATTTATGTCAACTTTCCTAACAATGGCAGGCCAATTTTGAGAAAAGCATTCTGATTCTGGACATAATAAATGAGACAGGATTTAATGCTGATAGACGGTTTCCGTGCACTTAGTAATGAGAACCAGTCCTGAAAAGTGAAGTGACCTCATAAGACTTAGAACTTAAAGTCTGGCCTCATTAGTTCCAAGTTTTCTGACGTCAGGTGTCAAGTCGTTTTTGCCCATCATGCCCTGTACTATCATTAAAATGTCCATGAAAAGCAACAGAAAATATTTTTCATATTATTAAACAAAATGTTAAAATTCGGGGCACCTGGGTGGCTCAGTCGTTAAGCGTCTGCCTTCGGCTCAGGTCTTGATCCCAGGGTCCTGGGATCGAGCCCCACATCTGGCTCCTTGCTCGGCGGGGAGCCTGCTTCTCCCTCTGCCCTTTCCCCCTGCTTGTGTTCCCTCTCTCACTGTCTCTCTCCCTCTCTCTGTCAAATAAATAAAATCTTTAAAAAAAAATGTTAAAATTCAAGACATCCTATCAGGTGTCCTATTTATTTCATGTCCAAATAATTCCTAACAAATATGGGGTTAAAGCTATCGAATAGCCTTAAAAAACAAAACAAAAAAAAACAAAAAAAATCCCTACTTACTAGCTTTTTATGTAGAAAATAATTAAGTGAGATGACGTTTCAATTCAGAATTTATTTTGACAGTATAATAAGAATACTTCAAGAACTACTTTAACTTCAAGATCAACCGCTACAGATTCATGGACTGATCCTAAGTAGAAATTAAGGGAAATCGGTTTGTGAGTAATGTCAATTAGGGAGACACTAAGTCAAGACAAAACTTACTGCTTTCTTTTTGAACAGCTATATCAAGTCACTTCATACAAAGGCAATTACATACAGCAAAACATTACCATGTACTCGGACAATGCCGAGATCATTTTGCGATCCAAATGCTCTAGGCAAGGATGGATGGGCGTTAAGAAGATTGTCAGACTTTTTCTACTACAGGAAAACTGATGGAAGTCTAATAGAAACCAAAATCAGGCAGATTCATGGGAAAGAAGAAATCTGTCCAAGATTTCAGGCAGCAAAAATAGATCTGCCGAGCTCCTGAATTACATCAGAGCCCAGCTATTCTTGTAAAGCGCTCGAAGGTGGCACCCTGGCCCAGCCCCAAGCGACTATTTCCATCTTCCCGAGGTAGCGGAGCCCTGGTCAGTCCGAGACATGAACTCACCCCACTCGGTGTGAACACAGCTCTACCTGAACACCATCCCATCTTTCAGTGCTCCATCTTCGTGTGGACGGAGAGAATTTTTTGGAAAGTGGAACTGCTATTTTATGATATTACTAAAAGCAAAAGAGAAGCTGTCCAGAGCTCAGAACTGTCCCAGTCCTTCCCAAAGTCCGGTATCCAAAGATAATTATGCCCATTGTTTCCAGGGGTTTCCCACCTCCTACTTGGCCCTGCAGCCCCAGTCCCCACCTGAAGGGAGCCTCTCTACCAGCCCCAGTCATACTCCCTGATTCTAGAACATTTCTGCATAGCTCCTCACCTCAAAAGGTTGACATAGCAGTCAGTCTGTGGACCAGGTATAGCAAAGAACAGTCCATTCTGTTGCCTCTGGACATCATCCTGGGCTACAGCCATGCCATGGTAAATGTGCTTAAGACAATTTAGCTGAATGCCAGGAAAGTGTGGAAAGGTTGAATTCTCAAGGAAAAGTAAAGATGCCTGGATAAACTTTTAAAAGGATACCACTCAGCACTTGAACCACGTAAAGTGGAACATAATGGAATTGTATAAAGGAAGACAAATCCAAAGCTCGAAACAACTCAAGAGAAGGGTGCTCTTAGCTGGACTACACGGAATCTCAGATCTCTTCAAGAACATCGACATCAATAGGGTTTAGGAAATTAGAGATCTATACCATAGGAAAAAAAGTAGTGTGTGTTGGAGATGTGAACTTCGCCCTTGTCTTTAAACATATTAATGGTACTATAAATAGGCCATCACCTGCTCCTCCTTTTCCATTTGGAAGAGAACAAGCCAGAAGGGTTTGAATTACAGATTCAACAGAATCACAAGCAGCAATGTCCTGGCAGAACAAATTTCCAGGGGAAAACTGACATGTTTTCTTCCCTGCAAGTACGGAAATGAAAAGAAGACGCTTTTTAGAGACCCAGCCTCCAGCCTTAAAAGTGGAGAAGAGAGATCAAGATGGCATTCCAGGGAGCATTTGAGGCTGATTACAAGGGTGTGAGGACTGCCTTGAACTCACACTCAGAATACAGGATCAAAAGATGCTCACGGCTTTATGTGTTACTCTGTTAAGAACCAGTTCTCGATCTGTGGCGTCATTATCTCCTACATTCTACTTTTTATTCTCACCGAATTCCACCAGAAGACACCACTTCTTTAGTAGTGGGGGGGGGGGGGGGGGCAGAGAAAACTTTACTTTTTAAAGAACCCTATGATGATACCAAGTTTTCCCATGCATAATAATTGAGTACCATCTGGTTCAGGATATCAGAAACAAACTGCCAAACACGAAGGACAGCTATTTTCCACACTTGGTGAAATATAACCAAACAACCATTTCTCAGCTCGGTGGACACGGATATAGGTGCATGCTTATATTCTGAGCTAAAAAATTTATCATTCAGTAGAGACATCCCCAGATCAACCGCTGACCAAAAATATCTCCCTGGATAATCGATGCCTGGCACAATCTGCACATACATAATCATCAGAGGCAGTGCAAAAGTTTGAGCCACACAACCAGAATGATCGGTAACAGGAAGTTTACCGCCATCTACAGATTTTTCCCTCACTGCTCAAGGGAGCGAGCCAAGGATTCCTGCTTGAAAAATATAAATTGGAAAAATTGGCATCAGCTGTTGAGTTGCATTATGCTCCCAGTGATGAAAGCCACTTTAATAACCTGCACAAAACAGTAAACAGGATTAACTACCTCTCTAGAAACAGGAAATCGGGGGTTCATCAGCGCTTGCTACTTACAGGCTCAGAGGATGAGGACTCACAACAGGTCAACACCCCGTCTCTGTCTGTGGCACTAAACACACACAGATTGCAAGGCACAATGTACAATAATATCTTTTTTTTTTTTTTTTTCACTTCCCTCGCCATTTCCCACTTTCCCAAGGCAGGCTTTGGAGAGTTGAGGGGCAATCCAAACTAAAGCGCCTGCTCCCAGGGCCATGCAGTGGCCTCGAAAAGCAGCCGGCTGGTCGCTCCTGGAGCAGATGTTGCGGGCAGCGGCGCGGGGAGGAAGGCGCAGCGGGCTCCGCCAGCGGGTGCGCAGAGCCAGGGAAGGCACATGCCCTGTCCGTCCACCTGGGGAACACCCCGGCAACTTTATTTTGGGCAGAACCTTCCAAGGAAACTTTTCTCTCGCCCGCAGCCCTTGGGAGCCGGGCCGGCCGCGGGTGGGCAGGAGAGGCCGGGAGCTGCGGGCCGAGGGGCCGCCCCCGGCGGGACGCGGCTCGCCGGGCTGCGTCCTTGTCGTCTCGGGACCGGGACAGCGCGGGGCAGGTCCCGCGGGGAGGCCACTCACCAGCCGGAGCGCGAAGAAGACGGCGAGCAGGGCGAGGCAGGCGCCCATGACGATGAGCAGCAGGAAGACGATGAGCGGGTGCTGCTGGCTCATGCAGTAGTAGGACTCGTAGAGCCAGTCCCGGGACCGCTGCAGCCCGTCGCCGCCGCCCGCCGCCGCCGCCTCGGCGCGGTCCCGCAGGTAGCGGCGGCGCCGCATCGCCTCCCGCCACATCGGGCCGGCTCGCGGGGCGCCCGCCGAGCGCGCCCGGCCGGGGCTGCGCCGCCCGCGTCCCACCCCCGCGCCGCCTCGGCCGGCCGGGCTGCCGCGCTCGGAGCTGCGCGCAGGGGCCTCCGGCGCGGGCGGAGCTCGGCGCCCCGGGCTGGGCGCAATGACGCGCGGGCGGGGGCCGGGCGGCGGCCTCAGGGGCAGCTCCCGGCGCCGCCGCTGCCGCCACCGCGCGGGAGGGGGCGGGTGCGACCGGGGCCCTCGGCCCGCCTCTCCCCCTACGGCGCGGCGCGCAGCCGGGCCTCCGCCCACCGCCGCCGCCCCCCGACGGCCGGGCCACGCGCTGGGGGCGGCCCGCGGCCGGGGAGGGAGGGAGTACCGCGCGGGGGGTGCGCCGGCCGCGCCCCAGCCGGGACGTCCCTTCCTTCCGCCCTCCCACACTCAGCCTCTGCGTGGCCCACCTCCTCTCCACTAGCGGAGCACGGCCTGGGGTTCCCACTGCCTGCCCCCCCGAAACACACACATGTCCCACCTCGCTCCGAGGCTGCGGGGGCGCCTAACCTCCTCTCCACGAGCTCGGAGCGCGGCGGGAGGGGGGCCCCCGGCCTCCCAGGGGCTGTGGGAGGGGGGTGCTCCCGCACTCCTCTGCACTAGCTCAGCGCGCGGCAGGAGGAGACCTCCCACCCTTTACTGCCCCCTACCCAGAGGACTGCAGGAACTTCCTCCTTTTGACCAACTGGGAGCGCCAAGGAGGGGTTCTCTTCCCCTCCCCCCTTAGCTGGTAGGGGTTTGCCACCCTCCTGCTCTCAGCGCAGGGAGGGTGGGGTGCCCACGCTCCTCCCCACTCCCACTGAGGGCAGGGGACTTCCCAGCGGGGGGGGGGGGGGCGGAGAGGCGCTGGGGCGCGAGGAGTCCCCTTAGCGGAGAACTGCCCCAAATGCCAAATGGAGACGCGAGGCGGGTATGCCTGAGTGCTGTACCCCGCCACGTCCTTGGGTAGGCGGCCTCACTTGCACCCTACACGGTCAGCTTGTCACACTTTGGGGGTGCCCAGTAGGCCAAGGTGTTGTTTATCGGAGGTTCAGGGGGCGCCCTCTGGCCCGCACGGGCCTGGCGGGGATGGCAGCGAGGGCGCGCCCGGATTGCCGGGTGCTGGCTCGGGCGGGGTCCGCTCGGAAATCGTCCCCTCCTTGGGGATAGCCACCTTGGGAGGCGCCAGAGACCGCGCTGGAGCCACGTGGGGGCAGACGCGGACAAGGACGGTGTCCCCTCCCCACACGCCTGGGAGTCATGGCCTCTGGCTCTCGCCCTGAAGGATAGAGGAGATAATCGGTTCTCCCCAAAGGAGCCCACTCTTCTGGAGGTTTCCTCCTATTCTAGTGTGGTCCGGCGCAAAGACCCGCAAATCCCACCTCCTCCCAAAGCCTAGGGAATCGGAGGCACGGCGACCCTCCTCTCTCACGCCGCCAGCAAACAACCCAGGGGCTCGTTCCTAAGCACTCGTGGTCCCCTCCAGTAGACCACACCTGGCACCGCCTAACCTCGGAAACCTTCCCTAACTGCCCCGCTGCCCGCCAGGACTGTCCTGCCCCTGCGCCAATCGGGGCGTGCGAGCTGGGACCCGTGACCGCAGTACCCAGACCTTGCTGGAAGAGGGGACCAAGAGCCTTCTGGGGGAGGGGGGTGTTTTTAGCAGCAGTTAATGCGGGCTCTGCCCCGGGGGCCAGCGAAAGGCTCAGCTCTCAACCGGCGGCGGGAGGACTGGGCTGGGGGTAGGGGGGCGGGGGTGAGGCGGAGAAGAGAGGCTGGGCTCAGGGGCGTGTCCCGAACGCCGGCTCCTGAGCCTGGGGTCCTTGTCCACCAGGCTGCACCTGGTCCCGGGCCTTCCCTCCTGCCTGAGACCTGGGGAGGGCAACAAATGAAGGAGACAATGGATGGAGAAGATCTCCCCTGAATGCTCCTGTTTGCATCACAGGCTAGTCTCCCGCCCTGGGGGGAGAATGAAACTCTTGTTTTGTGTCGGGTTAGTTGGCTACTGCCTGCGGCTTGCCCTGTCAGCCCTTCCCTCTAAAACCATCCTGACTGTAGACTGCAACCCGGGTAATGCCAAGTTCAGCCTTCGGGGCGACTCCAAACCCGCCCACCGGGCTCGGTTCTTTCTTTTGGACCGGGAATTTTAGGTTCATGGTGGTCCTGAGAGCAAGTTGCAATGACTGCATAGATGAACTGGACTTAGAAATGGCCAGACCCTGACCTCTCCTAAGGACACGCGGTCCAGGGGCAGGCTAGACAGTTTCTGTTGTGGGGATCCTCTCTTCCTCTCTGTGCCCAAGGTTTTTCCGAGTTGGGCAGAGTTGTGCACTTCCAGTCTTTGGTGTTGAAGCAAAATACTTATTATTCATCTTCTCTCCAATTGTTGCTGCGTCTTCACCACTTGTATTGATAAACATCTTCCTTCACCTACTCAAGAAAGAAGAAAAAGTAAATAATCTGTCATTTAGATTGATGGGCAAAAAGAATTGAGAGACTGAGAGAGAAAAGTAAATGTTTAATTATTTTCTTTTTCTTTCTAGTGTGGGAGTGGCGTTTTCTTAACTACCAGTGTCTATACCATGTATATATTCTCCATATGGTAAAGGGGGTTGTTATAAGACTTTTAGGGGATTTTGTTAAATCCCATGGTAAAATATAATCAGAGAGACTGCAATGGAGGGAATTTTGCACTTTGACCCTCTGACATTTTTTATCATACATTTTTTTCCATTAATTTATTCAACACACATTATTTTTATGCCTACCATGTGCCAGATGTCCAGAGAGGGGAATAAAAACAATAAATTAAATAATAAATTAAACAAAAAGGACTGGGCCCTCCTGGGACCCTTCTAGGAATGTCCAATGTGCTTTGAAAAGTAGGGCTACGCAATACAAAGCATGAGTAAAAATCAACATTCATCCCCAGCTCCTCCATTCAATTTAAATTTTATCATCATAGACAAAGATCATGGAAGGAATTGAATATGAAAATCAAGGCTAGCCAGCCTTCCCTGAGTTTTTTTGTTTTGTTTTGTTTTAGTTTTGGTGCTTATTTTTATTGGGACCTCAGTCAATGCTTTATGTTTAAGAAAAAATAAAATGTGAACCGATAAAATTATTATCGCTCTTCTCTAGGTGTTTTCGAATATACTGCGCCAAGTACGCTTTTTTAAAAGTTCACAACAGTTCGTACTTTGAAAGAAAAAAGAAAACAAAGTAATAACCGAGGGATGACGTGGAATTAAAAATGCTCTTTAGCACAAAGCTAGGGGCATGAAGTATAGACTCTGGCACCAAAGGGACCCCAGATCGTCCGCCGGTTCATTTCCCGTTTTTGGACAACAAGGCTGCTACGCCAAGGTTAGTGTATGGAGAGTAAAGGAGTCCTCCCATAATTTTACTCCATATCAGTTTATTTGTGACAAAACGCGCAAAGAAACTACTGTGGAAGCTCTAACTGGGCCCCGAGGAAGTGTAAAAAAGAAAAACATTAGGAAGGAGAATTTGGGGGGGGGGATGGGGAACGCTAGGGGGCAGCCCTCCATCCTCAGAACCCAGCAGGCAGGGCAGGCCTGAGGGTGTGTGACTCCTGCAGTTGCATGGGGGACCCCACACTTGATCTAAGGTTCTGCTGTCACCATCTTGAAATTCTTGATGATTTTTGAGGGCAGGGGTCACGCCTTTCCATTTTGCCCTGGGCCCCACAAATCCGAGAGCGGGTCCTGCTGGCTGGTGACACTAAACAGTACTCCATCTCCGCTTGCACGCAGAGCCTATGGGGTGCAGGCTTGAGGACAAGCAGACAGGCTCCTGGGAACTGCTGTCCACCTCGCCCCTCCTCAGCTGACCATCTTACACGTACACTCTGACACGCCGGAATCATTATAAATCCGGTAAATCATCGCGGCTGTTGAGCCAATGGCTTTTGCTTTAAAAATAACCCATCTTCTAGTCCCTATTCCAAATCTAGTTAGATTAGTTCGGTCAATAAGGATGCTGTTGTCCTCCTCCCAATGTCACAGTGCTCTGATTGATTCAATAAAGGCAGGCGAGCAAACCGTGCCAAGGACAGACACAGACGTGTGCCAACCCGGAGCATATTGTAGAGCTGAGCACAGAGTATTTCCCTGTGTATTCGTTTCTCTCTGGCAAATACATCACTAAAATTTATATAATAAAGTATGAACAGTATGTCAACAGATTCATTATCAGCATGAAATATGTTTTGTGTACCCAGATAACATTTACATTTTTATTGAACCAGAGTCTGTGAATACAGAAACCGCACAACCAAAGCCAGCTTATGGCTCCTGAAAGTCTCATTAACTCTTCTAGCTCACTAAGGAACTTTTGTGCAGCTCAGTGTTTAGAGCTTCAAGAAAGTTGCTGAATGTGACATTAATATGTTCATTTTCATTCCCATGTAGTGAGGCATGATCTCTACATGTCTTTGAAAGATCCTGCTTCCTTGGCTTATTTGATAAACTTTTTCTCAAGTGACAAAATGGTAATAAATATTTCATAGAATCATCTTTAAAATCTGATTTCAGGTGATTTAGTGGGATTTATGGTCCTGAATATATGAGACAAGGGTCTAACTGTTTTGGAAGAGACCCTTCACAAATTCCTGCTGCCATTCCAAAGTTTGTTACTGGTACTTTTTCTTCAAAATCCACTAAGACACTGGGACTCCCTTCATGAGCACTGCGGGGGAGGGGCGGGGGTAGTGAGAACACGTTAATGACTAATCAGTTTCCAGCACGTCTACAATCTTGTAAGAGATATCGATTTCTCTGCTCTTGCTCAGAGAATGTGATCTAAAAAGCAATGATTCACTGCACAGAGATGTGTGCTCAAGATTTGTTGCCTAGGGAGGTACAGGAAGAGGGGGCTTATTTAGCAAGCATAAGTGGATCACTTAGATACCTGACTTTTATTTTTACATCTTTTAGGTGTCCCTTAAAGTAGTCAATGAAAGAATAATTTAATCACATTCTAAAACTGATAAATAATATACTTTGAGGAACAAGAAATGGTCTCTGTGAAAATGTGATGACATCGTTCACGAACATTTTTGCCCAACTCTGAATTCACTCAATTTAGATAACTTAGCTTAAGATTTTAAGCCACTCCCACTGCTTGATTCATGATTTTACATTTAATTTTGAAAATAAATCAAGCTCATGGCTGTGTTACCCCACACTGTTGTAATAATTGCCAATATTCTTATAATAACTTTCTTAAGGTGCTAGATTTTTGCCTCATCCCTGACATCAGCTGCATATGTTCAAAGAAGTCATAGACATCTCTGAGCTTCAGTCTATGTATCTGTAAAGTGAGTGTGCCAGTTACCCTAAGGATCTTTCTAATATGTTTAGAGTACCCTGGACTGGGTAATGGGATGGATTTTAATCAACATTTTTAGATCAAAGGGGAAAAATCACTTACATTCAATAAAAACAAGTGACTATACCCAAAAGAAATTTGTGAAATTGTATGTAAGCATTTGATAACGAGTACTATTTCCTTCGGTTTAAAGGCAGAATGAGAGTGTTTCTGTGCCATGCTGTGGCAATTTAGGGAACACACACAGATCTTTTTGTGTCCGAATGATCTGTCTTCCCTTGTGAGAAGGTAAATTCATTAAGGGCAGGAGACTTTGTTTCTTTTGTTCACTGTTATATATACCTCAATTAGCCGAAATTTGCAAAACACATAGTAAGTACTTAATAAATATATGCTAGATGGATGAATGATTGAATGGGTAAGGACATAAGGTAAACTGCATTCTTCTAGAAAAAGAGTACAATTGACAAATAATGCTAGTGGATTACTTTAATCAGAACTTGATTTGACAGAAATGTTGCCCAAGTCCTGAAGAGGTTATATATATATATATAAATGTTTGCTTTTGGCACTATATACTTTTTTTTTTAAATCTCACAATGCTTTCAAAACCAAAAATGGTTAACATTTTCATGCAATATTGAGCACCTATCACTACCAATTCCACTCACACAGCAGGGCAAAGCTAAGAGCACAGGAGATAAGATACTGAAGAAATAAATGGAGAATAAATAGGTCCAGGAGCAGAGAGTATCTGGAGAAAGCACCATTTGGAGTTGGTTTTCTCAAGAGAAAATGGCATCCAGTATTATAGTTCCTAGTTACGCATCAGAGGCAAAACAGTATCAGGCAATGAAGACTCTAAGGGTTTACGAAATCTCAAAGTCTTGAAGTCTTGAAATCTCATCCTTTCTACACCCGAACCATGGTTGAGAACTTGACAGCAAGAAAGCAGAGTAGGGATAGAATGGAATGGGTTGGGTGCCTGGGTGGCTCAGTTGGTTAAGCGACTGCCTTCGGCTCAGGTCATGATCCTGGAGTCCCGGGATCGAGTCCCGCATCGGGCTCCCCGCTCAGCGGGGAGTCTGCTTCTCCCTCTGACCCTCTCCCCTCTCATGCTCTCTCTCTATCTCATTCTGTCTCTCAAATAAATAAAAAATCTTTAAAAAAAAAAAAAGAATGGAATGGGTCAACTCCACATGTGGTCACTCTAACTGCCAAGCGTGGATACCAAAATTGGAGGAAGAAAGATGAAAAACAACAGCTCAGAAGAGAGTTGTTTTGGTGGTTGGATTTTGTTTGTTATTACTAGTATTTTTTTAAAAAAGTAATAATACTTGTAAATTTCATTCCAAATATTATGACCCTCATGTCTGTGGACTAAGTTGTAGATTCCCCATTACAAATGAAGGGTGTTTTGCTCTTAAATGGAAGATTTCATAAAGAACCCCAAGTAAATATTTTCAAGTAGCACATTGAGTGTTGCAACATGCGATACACATAAATATCTTCACCTCTAAGTTATTAGGCACTTCCCTCCCAAACGGTCCTCTAGTTTCAGGTGACAGGTAGGCGGAAAATTGAGGTCAAAATCATGCCCACCAAAGCTCCTCCCTCCTAGCTAGAGTCATGGACTTGTCCTCTGCTCCCCACTCTGTCACCTGCCCCCATCCAAATAGCCATCATTCCTGCAACTTTATTTCAGTTTTTCTCAAGCCTCCCCCCTTTGCCACAACCCCATTCTCTTGCTTAGGGCTTTAGAATCCCTAGCCTGCCTTGTTGCCCGCTCAGATCCATCCCGCAAGTGCTCCCCCTGGAGCAGAAATCTGGCCTGCTCTGCCCCACCATCTACACAAGAAAACCACCTCCTGCCCTCTTAACTGTCTAGTCTGGATTTAAGTTCCAGATAAAGTAAGCTGCAGAACTGCCCGGAGGTCCCACCTACTTCTGCCTCTGTCTCAGATGGCACCCCTCCCCTATGCTTTATTTGAGTGAGGAAGCTCTTAGACCGGGGTGGTTCTCTGGTAACTGACCTAACCAGACCAAAACCGCCGCCAGAGTCACTGCGCTTGAATCTGAGAAAGTGAAACTTTTGAACAGCCAACAGCAGTCAACCTGGCTTTCCCAAATAAGGCTACCACTTAGCCTCTACCCAATCAAATCATTGCTTTGTTTTGCTTCTGTATCTTCTCTACAAAGTTGGAGCCTCCAGCACCTATGGGTAGAGCCTCCTAACCACTTTCGGTTTGGTGTTGCCTGATTAGAATCTATAGTTGCTCAAATATTTTAAAAATAATAATAATGTGGGGGCGCCTGAGTGGCTCAGTCAGTTAAGCGGATGCCTTCGGCTCAGGTCATGATCCCGGGGTCCTGGGATCGAGCCCCGCATCGGGCTCCCTGCTCGGCGGAGAGCCTGCTTCTCCATCTCCCTCTGTCTGCCGCTCTGCCTACTTGTGCTCTCTCTCTATCTCTGTTAAATAAATAAATAAAAATCTTTAAAATAATAATAATAATAATAATAATAATAATAATGTGCCTCAGTTTATCTTTCTCAACACATGCACGGTCACCCATTCACCACCCGCCACTTCTCTTACCTGGAAAGCTGACGCTCATCATCTCATCTGGGAATCTTCTTGAAATCCCTCCTCCACCCACAGCTATTTCAACCCTGACGACTTTCATAAAATAGGAAGGCACTATTCTCAAACAATACTTCAGGTATTGGAGGGTTAAGTCAAAGACATTTTGAAAGGACATCTTGTGAGTAATCCATCAGAATGAATGACCAGCATCCAGGCTTATTTTGTAGTTCATTATTATAAATGTGAACTACATTTATAATATGCATTTATAATCTGCAATAATATGCATAACATATTATATAAAATGCATGATAATGTATATCAATAAGGACAAGGATTTCCAAACACCGATTGCTTTTCTTCTAAATAGAATGTATACATGTTTAGATAAATGAGTACATTTTACTATAAAAACTAGTTTAGAGAAAATACTGTCACAGCCATAAATGATATTTCAAATGAAGAATCAATGAAGAATCGATGAAACCTAGCTGAAGGACACATAATCTTCTTTCTCTGGTACAGGAGCCACCTGAAATGCACTTTTCTTGGTTCCCACTTCAGTGCCAGGTGGCACCTGGGTCAACGAGACGGGGGAGGCTGCTGGGTTCACGGGGCCAATTGCCTTAGATTAAATAACCTCCAAATGGCCAGCTAAGGTTTACGTGCCAACCCTATCTAGACAGGCTGTATTTACACTGTTACTGGGAAGCGCTGAAGACATTTTCATGCTCAGCAGGCTACAGGAATAAAAAGGCAATCTTAAACCTAGACTCTCATTATTGCATTACAGTCTAATAACTAATACATGAAAAAAAAAAATCTGTCTTCCCTGCTGTGGTAGGCTGCTCTTCACTTCTAAATATATTTTCCTCCAGAGACAGCAAATGGAAGGCTCATCTTTCAAAAAAAAGAAACTACTTTGAAATTTTAAAGATATTAATATTAAAATATCTGAACTAAAATATAAAAAATATCAGGCTTGGAGGTTGCACAGTGTGGATTCAAATTGCTTTACATTGTTTCATTACAGGGTGAAGTGTCTATTCTTAAGACACAGAATTTGCAATTAGGTATCCAGTTAACAATGATCTATCTGCCTTTCTTACATGGAGGCATAGTATGTAATTATATTTAGTCTTTTTAAGTGCGCTGAATTATGTCGGTCCTGGACAGAAGTTTACAAATCTATGTATAGCTCCCTTTTGCTAATTCTATGTTGATGGTGTCGAAAAAAATATCTGTTAGTCTTCCTTACCCTCTCGCAACAGTATTTTTTAGGGAAATTTAAGAGATAAAGGAGTTGTGAAGTGCGACATTAGGAATCACAAGTGTGAGCACATAACAGAATCAGATTATTCCGATGATTCACACATTGCCCATCAGATGTCTTCTTTCATTTGGATCCTTCTAGAATGTTTTTCCTTGCTGTAAGTGAAGTATTCTTTACCCAAGCTATATTCAGCTCTTTGCTTCTTTGGGGGTCCATTCAGCATTTGAGTGAATCACATCTAAACAAAAGTACAAAATGGAATTTATAAAATGATCTTTGTACTTAGGCTAGTACTTAGACTCCTTTCAGAGCCCAGAATGGGCTGCAGGTACTAAAAAGCCAACAACCACGGGGATTTGCATGAAGACATGCTGAACCTCTCGGAGGTTGCCATTCTCATCAAATACAGCAACACAAGTGAAAGCAGGCAAAAGGACCGGTTCCACTTAATCTTTTAGCCTAGTGATTGTTGGCTAGTAAGCTCTAGGGATGTTTAACATTTTTTATTAAACATTTATAGAATGATTACTTGTGCTTGTTTATCTTCTTTTTGATCACTGGCCCAGGATTCATAAACAAATTCTCACACAAGCACACTTTATAATGCAAGACTCTAAGGAAGGAACAACATCTGCTTAAGCTGTTCAGACAGCTGGATGGTCCACAGTCATGATCTTGTTTACTCATTATTATTATTTTTTTATTGTAATACATATGTAATCCTGTTATGCTTTGAGTTGCCCTGTTTCTCTTAACCAGCTGGAAGTTTTTCTGTTTCTTAATTGATTGATGATTGAGTGAAAACCCGCCAGCTTCCCCAGAGGAATTATTGGATTAGTGGCAGTCCTCACATTGTCCTATTTCAAATAATGCTTAATTAAAAAGTGAATTCTAACTATTTTGGAAATGGGTGGGATATAATTTCAATTAAATAGTGGTGGAGCCAGAAATGAAAAATAATTAAAATATAGCTAGCTTTAAATGATTGACGAGCATACAGAAAAATCTAGACTTGGTTATTGGGAGTGGATATTTGGTTTTTGAAGCCAAATTTTAGAAATGGCATTGAGGAGGTAGGATCAGAGCAAAGATGGTACCTACGGCAGAATCTGAGAGTCAGAATCACAAAGCTACACACTTTGTTGTGGGGAGCCTGCCTGGAAAGGGAAGCCTCACTGGGGCTCAGCAGAGCCACACGATGGCTCCCCCTGCACTGGGCTGTGCAGAGAATCTCACTTCTTTGTTTTCCAGTAAGTGCTCTGAGCTTCTTCACAGGCTCCATCCCTGGTGGGCAGAGAAGAGAGAAAGCCCGCTGAGTGCAATGCAGTCATCAATTTAATTCCTTCCGAAGGGCCCCTCAGACCCTAGCTCTGAGGTCCCAGGTGTTAAGTAACAGCCCCATTTTCAGGATCTACCCTTCCCTTCCCAAAATTTGCAGTGGCATGAGGGGAAGTAAATTATGCAGGAGGCAGGAGGAACTGTGGATCCATATAAACACTTCTGTGATCCTGCTGATGGGGCTAGTGACTTCTGAGGTATGCCCACCCTGGGCCCTCCATTAGCATTTGCTGATGGAGAGTATAACTTGCAGTCAGCCTGCTCAGGGTCTGGTGGTATTCCAGATTGTCTGGAATCCTCCGGTGGTATTCCTTCAATCTTCTCTCCCTAACTTGTTTCCATATCCCCTGGCTGGATGACTTTCCCTGGTAGTCCCAGGCAAGATCGCTAGCTCTCACCTCAGCTGCCTCCAAGACCCCAGACATTCAGAGGCATGTAGGGAATACTGAGTCCCTGAGTGTCCACTGTGATTCTCTCCTGGAGTCCACCTTCCCAGAGTGTGTGCTGACCAGATGCCCAAATGAAATCAATGCGTGTTGAGCTAGCAAGGAAGAAGAGCAAAGTATTAGAGAAATTGGCAAGCTACAGTGTGCATCCCAAGGGACATAGAGAAAAATCACAATCCTCTTTTCTCTTTTGGCAAAGCCTGCCTTTTATAATTATTGCCTTGCTAAAGAAGTCAAGAAGGTCAACTTTAAGAGTAAAAAACAATCAATGCTCTTGTTCTTGTCCTCACCCCCTGGGGCTACAATGGCACATGGTTTAGGGGGGAAATAAAAACATCTTGGTTTATTATTTATAAAATTAAAGAACTATTTAAAAATATTTTCAGGCTTGTGATTCTATCATTTATTCAAATAATGAGTATATATTAGGAGCTGACCTTGAACTCTGGGCTAATATGTGAAAGCAGTTTGTTTGAGACGCTTTGATGGGATAAAATTAAAAACAGTACAACTGGTGGAAGATAAATTTTGGTTCAATATAAGGCAGAACTCTTCTTATATGCAAGTCATTTTAAATGTAACAGATTATCTAGTGAGTTGGTAATTCTGAAGCACAAGATGTATGATAGATTGTTATGAATTGAACAAGATGACTTCTGATTAATTTTAATATTTCAATACACTTGAAACACACCTTAATAAGCATGAACACCACAAATAGGCAAACAATAAAAGAACCACACTATTTTATGAAAGTGCTACTTGTATTAAAATTCTAAGTATGATACCATAAAATTAATGCACTGTTATCTTTTGGAGTCCGGAACAGTCAACTGGCAACAGATCTAGTTTATTACATTTACTCTTAGAAAATTCACACATGATAAACATCTAAACCTTACCTTATATTTTAGCCTACCAATAAAGCTTGAGATATTTTCATGGTATCTTTCCATTATATAGATATAATGGATTTAACAGTGTGAAACTGTTTCAAAGTAAGCACTCTCCAACCCTCAAAAAGGATATTTTTAGAGAATGGGAAGCATCTGTTTTAACCTTATATGAGAGTTTATAGAATCAAGACACAAATGATATTAAAAAAATAAATACTAGTGATCATACATATTTGGTTCTATCATAAAATTTGCATCTTGTTTCACACACGAAAAAACTTGGGGTAAATTATTTGATTCAATTATGAGCAAATCAATGATATTATGAGATGCTTACCAATGGTTTGTTTTTATTTATGAATTAGATTTTCTCTGTTGGCAGCCTTCCCAATCAACATAAGGATTGCTTTTAGAATTCTTTTATTTTATTTTCCAAAGATAAAAAGAATTTAAGCCAATATTATTATTGACAAAAATTATTACTTGGATACCAATTTTAGTGTAAGGTTGATTAAAACAGTTTTTTTTTAATTGTTGCCATTGTAATTCAATCTATTTAATGATTTTGTTTGTATTTAAATTTCAGTTAGTTAACATACAGTGTAATATTAGTTTCAAGGGTACAATACAGTGATTCAACAATTCCATCATGACAAGCTCATCATGGCAAGCACACTCCTTCATCCCTATCACCTATTTCAACCTTCCCCCTGCCTACCTCGTCTCTGGTAACCATCAGTTTGTTCTCTGTAGTTAAGAGTCTGTTTCTTGGTTTGCCTCTCTCTCTCTCTTTTCCCTTTGCTCATTTGTTTTGTTTCTTAAATTTTACCAGTGAGTGAAATCATGTGGTATTTGTCTTTCTCTGACTGACTCACTTCACTTAGAATAATACCCTCTAGCTCCAGACACATGAGAAGATGCTCAACATCACTAATTATTAGGGAAATATTTAATGATTTAAAAAGATATTTATTTACTTTAAAATTACATTTAAATCAGTTTTTACTATCTGCTTGGTATATATTTACATGAATCTAGGAAACGATAAAAGTTAACTGACACTACCTTGAATTATGTCTTAAAATAGCAGTCTAAAAGTTCTGATCTCTACAAGGAAGAATGGGGGTATGTTGGAATAAGCCTCTGCAGATAATAATGAGCAACCCAGGAGATACGTACACATGCACACACGAACATGCTAGAGAGTGACCAAATTCAGCAAGCATGAGCTAGGGAGCAGACCTATTTCCCTAAAGAAGGAAATGCATTGGGCAAGGACACCTTTATCCAACTTTTCACCTGATGGCGCTCCACAGCATGTGCTCTGGATGATAGAATCAGAATGGGAAGCCATAGTCTTACCAACTTGAGGCGTCAGAAAATGAGTTTGGGACTGCTGGAACAGCTGACAGGAGGAAGAGATGTCAGAAATGAGAGAATCACAGAAGGAGAAGTCCAAAATCCGAGTATAAATATCGTCCAATGTTTGACTGAACCCTGGACTGCCCGTGTATGGAGATGGCATAAAGCAACATCTGAAAAACTGAAAGAGCAGGGCAGAAAATTTGGCTGCTGCTCATATCAGGAATAATAAGATTTGGAGTTTGAGTTACACCGTGCCAGAGGGAATCTCCCAAAAGTTGCCCTCCTTAAGGGTAAAACTGTGTCGCAGGTCTAAAGGATTCTCCTTATGACTAAGGTAGAAACTGAAACTCATAGGAGCTAACATATAAAGCCTGCTGAATGTGAAAGGGATTGGCCAGTAACTCAACTGCCTTCTGAAACGGAAATCAACTCTTTTTAGAGGAAGATACACAGACCACAATCTGTACAATGTGTCATTTACAAATTTCAACATAAAATTTTAAAATTGGTAAACATTCAGAGAAACAAGAAAACGTGACTCATAATCAAGAGAAAAAGTAGTCAATAGAAATTGATATTACCCAGATGTTATGTTTAGCAGACTATGGCTCTAAAATATCTAATAAAAATAGTGTCAAATATATAAAGAAAAATGTTGTCATGGCAAGTAAACAGAGAGTTTGAGCAAGAAATTAAAACTACGAAAAGAAATCAACTGGAAATTCCAGAACTGATAAGTAAGGTATTTGAATAAAAATGAATGGAATAGACTTAACGGTATATTGGAGATGGAAGAAAAAGGATCACTGAATTTAAGACAGGACAATAGAAATCCAAACTGAAAAAGGAAAAAGATTTAAAGAATGAATTTAATATAACTAACTTGTGGAATAGTAGCATGAATTGTGATTGACTTCTCATAAGAAACAATTAGAGGTCAGGGCGCCTGGGTGGCTCAGTCGTTAAGCGTCTGCCTTCGGCTCAGGTCATGGTCCCAGGGTCCTGGTACCGAGTCCCACATCAGGCTCTCTCCTCGGCGGGAAGCCTGCTCTCGCTCTCCCACTTCCGCTGCTTGGGTTCCCTCTCTCGCTATCTCTCTCTGTCAAATAAATAAATAAAATCTTAAAAAAAAAAAACAATTAGAGGTCAGAAGATAACAGGATGATGCCATTGCAGTGGAGCAAAAAAAAAAAAAAAAACACACACACAAACATTAACTAAGAACTCTATATAAAGGAAAATGCAAATCTGAAATACTTTTAAGTTAAATAAGGTCTGAAAAAATTAATTGCCAACAGATTTGATAATGGAAGCTTCTCAGGATGAAGAAAAATGGTATCAGATGGAAATTCAGATCTTAATTACCAAAAAAACCCTAAGTATTTAAAGCAAAGGCAATTACATTATAACATGGAATTTATAGTATAGGCATTTCTCATTTAATTGTGCTTTGCTTTGCTTTATCGATACCGCATTTTTTATAAATGGAGGGTTTGCGGCAACCCTGCATCAAGCAAGTTTATCAGCACCATTCTTCCAACAACATTCACTCATTTTGAGTTTCTGTCACTCTGCTGTACTTTCACAATATTTCAACCCTTTTCATGATTGATATATTTGGTATGGTGATCTGTGACAGAAGATTGCTGAATGCTCAGGTAATGGTTAGCATTTTTTAACAATAATGTAATAAACTTTTTAAATTAAAGTGTGTACCTTGTCTTTTTAGAGATAATGTTATTGCATACTTAATAGACTACAGTATAGTATAAATATAACTTTCATATATGAACAATATATATAACCAAAACATTCATTTGACTCACTTTATTATGGTATTCATTTTTATTATGGTATTCATTTTATTGCAGTGATCTAGAACTGAACTCCCAGTATCTCCAGGGTGTGCTTGTATATACTTTATAAAACTTATAACAGAGGCAAAAAATAAGTGAGGAAAATAAATTATGACAACAGTAAAACATAAATGGATAGATTAAGTTATACCTTGTAAGGTTTTATATTCTGTGTGAAGAAATATTTATTAGGTTTAGTGATATCTAAAAAATGCATATTTTAATTTCTAGAGTAACTACTAAAAAATACAAGGTATAACTTGTAATTCTAATTCTGACAGCAAAGAAAGATAAGAAGAGAGGAACACTGGAATAAAAACCAGAAGAAACAAATTGAAGATAAATTGAAAAGTGGTAGAACTATGCCCAATCATGTCAACAATTGCCTTAAACATAAATAGATTAAACACTCCACTTAAAAGGCAGAGATTGGAAGATCAGATAAAAAAGTAAGATCCAGCTATATGCCAAACAAAAAAATCACTTTAAATATAAAGTCTCAGGTGACGTGTATAAAGATGGAAAAATATGTGCCATGCCAAAGTGAGAATAAGGAAACTCGTATAACTATATTAAAACCACAAAAAGTAGAATTCAAGATTAGGAGCATTCCTAGAGAAGATAAAAAGCAGTTTTTGATATTAAAAGATTCATTTCACCAGGAACACATAACAAATCACACAGCAAAATTAGCACCATAGATCTGATAGAAGAAAAGACTGGAGCATATTCTCAGGACTTTGGAGAAGGCAACTATTTTAGGCCACAAAAGTACTCCATATAAAAAGAAAACATTGACAAATTCGACATTATTTTAAAAGAATTCTGTTCATCAAAAGTCACTACTAAAAAAAAAAAAAAACAGGAGAAAATATATACATATGTATATTTGAGAAAGGTCTTGGATCCAGAATTTTAAAGAATTCTTATAGCTTAATAAAAGGGAGAAAACAACCCAAAGAAAAATAGGGAAAAGATTTAAACAGCCGCTTCAGAAAGAAGATATAAAAATGACCATTAAGCACATGAAAAGATTTTCAGTGAGCCAAATGAAAATTATGTCCACAATAAGATAGCATTTCACACCACTCCAATGGCTAAAATCAGAGGCTAACAACAAGTTGAAGTGGTGTGGAGAAATTGAAACTTTCATACATGTTCGTATGTGTAAAATGTTACTTTACACGAATAAATTTAAATGTATACCAACTTTAGGATCCAACAATCCCACTCTTAGGTGTTTAACAAAGAAAAACGAAATACTCAAAAAAGTCTTGAACAAGAATGTTTATAATAGCTTTTCCTCTAACCAGCAAAAACTGGAAAAGACCCATCTATCCATCAACTTGAGAATTAATAAAAGGTCATGGTATATTTATACAACGGAATACTATTCACCAATTAACAAAAAGAAACAGGAATTATTCACACAAAAAACAGCATGAATGAATCTCAAGATCCATGAGCAAAATAAACCAGACACAGAAACAGTGCACTCTGCATGATTCCATCTAGTGAAGTTCAAGAATTGGTAAAGTCTTGATGACACAAATCAAAGTAGTTGCTGTCCAAGAGGGATGGGAATCCACTGGTTGGGAATCAAACTAGTTATAAGAAAAATTTTGGTGGGGTAATGGAAACGTTCTCTGTCTTGATAGGTGTATACATTAATCAAACCTCATTGCATTCTATGCTTAAGATCTGTATGTGAAAAAAAGAATAAGAAGCATTTTGTAGGTTGGAATACTTATATAGAAATAATCTCCAATAAAATTATGTCAAAACAAAAAATAAATGCAATTAATGTTACTTGAAAGACTGCTACAGTTTGCAGTGATATATAATATCTAACATAAAAAATTGTATTTTAGAGAATGTATTCATTTTGAAATTCCTTAGTACTTTTTTCCTATGTTTTTAACTATTTGTGCTTTGAAAATGATATAGTGTGATATTTTAACTTCAGGTTAAAAACTCTGGTCTGAAATCAAGTTATAGTATGGGTAGGGAAATGATAATGAAACCATTATTAAGAATAGGAACATCAGGGTGCCTTGGTGGCTCAGTTGGTCAAGCATCCAACTGTTGATTTTGACTCAGGTCATGATCTCAGGGTTGTAAGATCGAGCCCCGCATCAGGCTCCGTGCTGAGCGTGGAGCTTGCTTAAGATTCTCTCTCCTTCTCCTCTCTAAAAAAAGAAAAAAAAAAAAAGAAAGAAAGAAAAGGAACGTCTAAAATGTTCCATTTAATATATATCATGTGAAAATAAAAATAGTTTTTCTTGTAGCCATAGATACCAAAATAAATGAAAAATGTAACATATATGAAACTAAAACATCACTGATGATCACAAATAAAATAATCACAATTTTCAGTAATAAAGCTGCTTATGATATTAAATATTCATTCAACACACCTCATGTGAAAGTAAATATTTAATTTAGTTGAGTTAGGTAATGGCCTGAAGTACAAGTGTATTCAAATAATGAAGTTGTTGGTCTCCATAGGATAATGCATAATTAAAACAATTAAACTCCAAGTCCTATAGGTTATTTCTCTCCCTTTCTGATCTATTCTTTTCTTTCCATGCCTGTTCCACACCTTTTAAATCAGTAAAGTGGCCTCCCCAAATCATAAAATACTGAAAATAGGGACTCTCTTCTTTCCAGAGTATTTTTTTCTTGAAAGCCTCAGAAACCTACTTCAGCTAGAGATGTGAGTGGAAGAATGTCTTTCACATAAACCTCAGGCAGCAGCTAACTCTGAAAAGCATCCTATCTTGTCCTGAGTGTGCCCCCAGGCCCCATGATGCCCACTGATTCTCAACAGGAATATAAACATAGGGTGGACTTGAATAATTACCAGTGCCTACCATTCATGCTACTTCCCTGGAAGAGTAACCATGTGCAGGAATGATCTGTCCCACGCATTCCTAAGAGGAAGTACAGGGTTGCCATGGCTCTTTTAAGTAGTTCCTTGACATTCTTTTCCATTAGAGACCTCTCCAGAAAGGTACATGTGTGCACGGAGGTTTAATTATTCTGTGGGTTTATGTACTCCTCCCACACCTTATGCCATGATTCTTGTGCGAATGTGCACAGGTATTTGATTATGTCAACCTAAATCATGTATGAAATATATTCTTGACCTTTGTTTTCAAAGAATATGATTTGTTATTTGATAGAAGTTTAGAATTTGAAGGACCAACCAATTGATCATATAGTGTAATAGCTATGAGTTTTTAAACAGCATTTTCTAAGTCATCTGAGGATACAGGTACAGCCCATTATAATCACTCAATTCACTTGGAGTGATTTAGAAAACTCCAAGGTTAGCATATACTCCACAATGACCAAAATGTTCACAATTAATCTTCCTTATAGCCTAACTTAGGAAAAACACAAAGAACCTAGAGAGTGTCCAAGTAAGGCAATAAAAATCACTACATATTGGAAAATGAACAGTGTCTCTCTCTCTTTTTTAAATTTTTTTATTATGTTATGTTAATCACCATACATTACATCATTAGTTTTTGCTGTAGTGTTCCATGATTCATTGTTTGCATATAACACCCAGTGCTCCATTCAATACGTGCCCTCTTTAATACCCATCACCAGGCTAACCCATCCCCCCAGCCCCTCCCCTCTAGAACCCTCAGTTTGTTTCTCAGAGTCCATCGTCTCTCATGGTTCGTCTCCCCCTCTGACTTCCCCCCCTTCATTTTTCCCTTCCTCTTATCTTCTTTTAAAAAAAAATATATAATATATTATTTGTTTCAGAGGTACAGGTTTATGATTCATCAGTCTTACACAGTTCATAGCACTCACCATAGCATATACCCTCCCCAATGTCTATTATGCAGCCACCCCAACCCTCCCACCCCCACCACTCCAGCAACCCTCAGTTTGTTTCCTGAGATTAAGAATTCCTCCTATCAGTGAGGTCATATGATACATGTCTTTCTCTAATTGACTTATTATGGCTTAGGAATTATTTTTAACATAAGAGTGTTAATGGTAACACCATTCTTTTTTTTTTTTTTTTTTTTTAAGGGAAGTGGCACACTTGGGCTGGGGAGAGAGGAAGAGGGAGAGGGAGAGAATCCCTAGCAGATTCCACACCCAGCACAGAGCCCAACTGCAGGGCTCGATCTCCCTGCAACTCCAGCAGGGAGTTGTGCCCAACCTTGGTAAGCTCCAAGATCATGACCTGAGCTGAAATCAAGAGTGGGATGCTTAACCAGCTGAGCCACCCAGGCGCCCTAAAATTCTTACATTTTGTCACTGCTTGGGTTGGTTTTCTCTTTCAGAAAAGTATTTTATGAAGAAGAACAGGAAAGAGAAAGGAAGGGAGGGAAGGGAGAGAGTTTCATGAGACTGAACAAGAAGGTTCAGTTAAATTAAATTAAAGGTGAAGATGTTACAGAGAAAAGAGATGGTCCAAACAGGAGAACTGTAAGTGCGCAGCTCAAGAGAAAGAGAATCCTGTGCACTCTCCTTTGGGGGCTAATATGGAGGCTGTGGTGAAGACAGTGGGAGCTTGCCAAGGTTGGGCACAGCTACCTTGGAAAGGAAGGATAGTAGGAGAAGATCATGAGCTCTGGAGTCAAGCAAACATAAACTCATACTGACTGTGTGACTCTTTGTGCAACCTTGGGCAATGTCTTACCTCTCTGGATGTCAGCTGTAAATGGATGTGCTTGAATCCACTATCTCCTAGGGACTTGATAATTAAATAGTTAATGGTTATGCAAAGCATCTAGCAGTAGCTCATGGTCTGGCAACAGTGAATTGTTTATCTGACCTCATGTCCTGTCCCTTTTTATCAGAGGAATCAAGAGAAGGAATTAGGCATGCACACAACTTTAAAGCTCCCATTCTGATGTACTCAGCCACATCCTCTGCAGAATGGGGAGGACCCAAGCCAATCCTTCCTGGTCTTGCAAAGTCATTGCCATGAATATTTAAAACCGACTGTCACATAGGGCCTGGTCTCTAAATTTGATGGAACCTGCATCCCAAGACCAGCAAGTTGGAAAGGCATCATCTTGGAACTGAAAGAGAGACTACCTATGATGAGAACTAGGGTCTTTCTATCATCCAAAGATGGCTTTTAGCACACCACATTTACAGAATTTGTTTATTCCTCTCTAATTTTACATTTTAGCCATATAAGGCAGCCCAAATCCTTTCAACATATGAAAGTTATTTAAGAAATACCCTGTAATTTCCTGCTGGCAAATAATGGGAGAATAAGATAAACAATAATAAAATAAGAAGGAAAACTATTGGAGTTATGTCCATGAAGCAGGGAATGTATACATTTTGTGTATTTTCTGATTCAGTCACAGAACTGGATGTGCTTATCCACATCCATAAGCCACATAAATTAATGCAGCCCCAAGCACAAAAAGGACTCACTTTAGACCCAAGCCAGTGAAGAACTGGATTTAGAAAATCTCACAAAGCATGTATGGAAAATACTTCATTAATTCATCCTTCTATTTCACTCACCACTTGATGGGGTTTCATAGGATTGGTGTTTAGATATCCCGCGGCTGCTGGGAACAGGTGCACTGAGCTGGCGGCAGGTATCCTGGAAAATGGGGGAGGGGCAAAGACACATTGTTTCTGCTTGATGAAGCCATCACTGGCTTTGATTTACATAATACATATACCATAACATGTCTACTGAAGATTAGCACAATTTTTGATATTTGTACAAGTAGCATTTTGATGTTTTTCATTGTTTAATTCTGCAGAATCATACTAGTTTTATAAAATGAATTTCTCTGTTACATTATTTATAAAATAAGGAATTGTAGAATCTTTAAACATTTGACCATCTCACCAGCTGTATTTTTAGTACCTTTTGTTCGCATATATTAGACTGTTAATATTTTCTACTCCTTCTTTGGTTAATAATTTTTATTTATGTTTTCCACAGAGAGAGAGCAGTGTGCTCATTAGGGTGTGTACCCTTGGAACAAGTGACTTCTTCAGCATAGTTTCAAGAAGAAACCATTTTCCCTCCAAAGCAGAGGGGATCTAATCTAGTCAATCCGCCTGCAAGTGTGTGGCTAGTTCTCGCAAGGGTTGGGGCTACACACAGAGCTCACCATTAGTCGCTGTCTCTTGCTGCTTGGGCATTCATCTATAACTGTGGAAACATCAGCCCTGGTGCCGTTGTCAGATACTTAGTCCCCTTCAATTAGTGCACTCTGGGTCTGTGAACTGGATTAGATCTAGGAACTGTTATCTGGGACAACCTCCAGTGTCGAATGCCTTAGCCCAGATTTTCTCCAAAGAGCCTGATGTTGCAGAGCTGCAAGCCCAAGCAGGGAGAGTGAGGAGAAACCGAAGGCGGCGAGGAAGGCAGAGCAGCAAGGCAGCACAGTACATTACCTGCTGCCACTGCTTCACAGTGAGCTGGGCGGAGGCTCGGCGGAGGCTCGGCGGCAGCTCAGCGGAAGCTCAGTGGGCAGCTCAGCAGCTAGGCCCGCTGAACTGGCGATAAGGAAGAATCAGATCTCAAACGTACCCAGAGAAGGAAGCATTTGGCAGTGATGGTGGTGGTGAGGAAACCTCAGAAACGTTTCTTCCTGTCTCTTTTTTCCCATCGCTCAAGGTTCACTCCGTGGGTAGGTACCTGCCCTACACCCCCAGATTGGATTATCTAGTCCATCAGGGACCACCCAGCAAGCTGGATCCCTGGCTTGAAATGTGGCATTTCAGTGACTTGGCAGGGATTCAGGGAGCCTCAGGGAGTGCAGCAAAGTTGGTGGTGAGGACAGGAAGCCCCTTCAGAAGGAGAGATGGTCAGGGGAATATGAAGAGGTGCAGGGTCTGGGTTCAATATTCTTATTTAGGCAAGAAGGGAAACCCCAAATCCATAATGGAAATGACTGATTCATTCGACCGTACAAAACTTGTCATTTCCATGAGGGAAAAAAAGACAAAATACACTAAGTAAGAAGAAAAGAGGTAGAGTGTTAATGATAATAGATATAAATTTCTTCTCAAAAGATCCCTTTCAAGTCAACAACAAAAATACAAAGTACCCAATAAAAACAGGCAAAGAATAAAGGCAAGACATTATGAAAGGCTAAAATATTTAATAACCACTTAATATTAGAGTTGTTACACAAAATAAGTACAAATCAATGCAATACTATGCTACTATTTTTCCACAATTACCTACGCAAATATTTTAAACTGATAAAATACAGTATAAAAGAGAATGAGAGAGAACAGGCTCTCTCATGAACTTTTGGCAGATTATGAATTGGGATGAACTTTTTGGAAGGATAATGCAATAATACCCATGAAAATTTAAAATTTACATGTAGTAGTTATAAAACTATTTCCTACAGATGTATAAGTACATAAATATATATGTATAAAGATGTTTGTAATAGCACTTTTGTAATATTTAAAAAGTTGAGAAAATCTAAATGTCTTTCAACAGGAAATTAATGATTAACAAAACATAGCTACATATAATGGAAGGGTATACAGGTTTTTAAAAAGAATAACATGGATCTATTTATTATAAGAAAATATTAAAGATATAAAGTACAAAAGAAAGTTGCCGAGAAGTACGTATGTGTCATATTGCGTGTTGTAGTAAGAGAAGTATTGTATGATCCCATGCTTATAAATAACTGGATGTTAAAATACTTCGTTTTGGACTGTAGTTTTAAAGGTCAGAATAATACTAACAAATAAATTTAAGCAAATAAGAGAATGGGGTAATTTGGAAATCCTTATTAATTGATATCTAAAACACCTTACAAAGTTATGGTGAAATGAGACCAGGGTATGGTACTGGTGCAAGCTTGACATTGTTAGAGGACATTTGAAAATCTAAGAATACCAGAGATTGTTTCATGGACAAGAGGAATTAGGATAAAGTCGCCTTATTCTATTACCTAGCAGTTTCAATGAAGCTTATTAAGTTACTATGGAAACAATAGAAAGGAAAAAAATGAGATTAAGAGAAGTTTGTACATTAAAAGAAAATTTTCCGCAGGTAGGAACCGTTCAGTACAGTTATCTTTGCAGAATGGATGGGGAAGCTCGCGGAGGAGTGATGTACAGAGGGAAACTGGACCTTAACTCTCCTCTGTGACATCTTTCTGTAGTGTTTGAGATTTTTACAACTAGCTGGTATTACTTTCCTTACATGAAATTAAAAACAATATATTAACTAAATCAAAGTATACATGGACATTCTATCCTTCATGTGATTTCAAAGTATAAAACCAAAGGAAAGAAGTTACAAAAGAAAATATTAACCAACTCTAAATGTAAATGTAGGTACATTAAAACCATAAAACACATTACGAGGCAAATGACCAACCTGAGGAAATGTATTCAAAATCTATGAGAAATGGGATAGACTATTCCTACGAACCCTACTGCTCCCCTCTGCTCCCTTCATATGTGAAACAGAATGTGATGGTATCTGGAGGTGGGGCCTTTAGGAAGAGATTAGGCCCTGAGGGTAGCATTCTTGTGAATGGAATTAGTGCCCTTATAAGAGACCCCAGAGAGCTCTCAGCCCTCTTCCTCTATGTGACAACACAACAAGACAGCCAGCTATAAATCAGAAATCAGGCTCTCATTAAACACTGACTCTGGGGTGCCTTGACCTTGGACGTCCCAGCTGTCATGACTGTGAGAGGTAGACTTCTGTTGTTAATAAACCCTCAATCTATGGTATTTTGTTATTGTATTTTTTATTGTATTTTGTTATGGTGTTTTATTTATTAGCCCAAAGACAATAAGCAAATTGTTTTTTAAATTTAATTTAATTTAATTATGTTATGTTAGTCACCATACAATAATACATCATTAGTTTTTGATGTAGTGATCCACGATTCACTGTTTTCATATAACACCCAGTGCTCCACGCAGTACGTGCCCTCCTTAATACCCATCACTGGGCTCACCCATCCCCCCACTTCCTCCCCTCTAGAACCCTCAGTTTGTTTCCCGGAGTCCATAGTCTCTCATGGTTCATCTCTCCCTCCGATTCCCCCCCCCCCATTATTTTTTCCCTTCCTTCTCCTAACGTCCTCCATGGTATTCCTTATGTTCCACAAATAAGTGAAACCATATGATAATTGGCCTTCTCTGCTTGACTTATTTCACTTGGCATCATCTCCTCCAGTCCCATCCATGTTGATGTACAAGTTGGGTATTCATCCTTTCTGATGGCTGAGTCATATTCCATTGTATATATGGACCACATCTTCTTTATCCATTCATCTGCTGAAGGGCATCTCGGCTCTTTCCACAGTTTGGCTATTGTGGACATTGCTGCTGTGAACGTTGGGGTGCGTATGGCCCTTCTTTTCACTACATCTGTGTCTTTGGGGTAAAGACCCAGTAGTGCGATTGCTGGGTCATAGGGTAGCTCTGTCTTTAATTTTTGAGGAACCTCCACATTGTTTCCAAAGTGGCTGTACGAACTTGCATTCCCACCAACAGTGTAAGAGGGGTCCCCTTTTTCTACAATCTCTCCAACATTTGTTGTTTCTTGCCTTGTCAATTTTTAATAGGCAAATTGTTAATAGACTTTAGATAGATACGTGGATGGAGTGGATCAATGGATGGATGAGAAGGAAGGAAGGAGGGAGAAATGGAGGGAGGGAGGGAGGGAGGGAAGGAAATAGGAAACAAATGCATATTTAGAGGTTATTCATTATCTATAAGGATAGCTTGAGATGGAGTAGTCAAAAGCTATGCCACCCCTAATGATCATGTTTTCAATGTAACATTGAGAAATCATTCTAAAATTTTAAATGAATTATCCCAAAATTTTAAAGTAAATAAACCAGCAAATATATTATCACCAAAAAACTGTGCGTGGTGGACTATGGAATTATAGAGGACTTTTTGTTCCCTTAGTATTGTACTTTACTTTCTATATTTTCTAAAAAGACTATGGACCCCTTTTACAACATATTTGTTAAATCCTAAAAATAGCGAAATAACTGAAATTAAGTCAAGGACTAGAAACAATAACAAGAACATTCTCATTATTTTTGCAAGTATAGCCATTCCATTTAAACACACTAGGGTATTGTTTCAAGTGTTCATTGTGAATTAATGAGAAATAGGTCATTTTTTTTGGTATGGCTCACAAAATACCTGATAACCATTTTCAAGGAATCAAGATCTAGTTTAGTAATTAACTACAAATATACATTGCCTTGTAAGCATAGCTTTGCAATTCTGTTGGGGAAATCTCTAGGTCTGAAAGATAAGGGATTGTACTCTGCAACACACTTGAACCTGAATGGAATCCATCCTCAGCTGTCAACAGAAATTAAACCTGTTCTCTGTCAGTAAGGAGAGAATGAACAAGTCAAGAATAATGCTCTTTTTAAAAAACGTTTTTTAAATAAAAATTCAGGGAAACCTTCTGTAATCTAAAATATATCACGATGAACTGTTGGACTCTCCTCTGGGGCGGACACCTCCATTTGATATAGGATAAAAAGATCCAGCAAGAACTCAGCTGCAAATAAGTTCCCTCTGAGCTCCCCCAGAAGCGGGGGCTGAACCTTTGAAATTTGATTTAATAGTGCAAGGTCTTGCCACTTGGACAGTTTTCCACCTCTTCTCTGTTCTCTTTAAGTATGCAAGAAGAAATATTTTACTTGTAAATGCTTGCAATCACTGAATATTTCTCTCCAGTCAATGTAGCTTTGACTGTGGTAGGAACATATTGAATGTATTTGTACCATATCAGCAACCTGATTCTTGATAAATAGAATATTCATTCTAGGATTAGGATAACTAATAAAATTGCTTGACCTCATTCATCCCTTGTTGGCCCAAGAGTCAAGTATGTTGAGCATTCAGTGTACTGAGTCAGTTCACAGAAGGAGTCATAAGATTATTCTTTCTTTTTTTATTATTTTTTTTTAAGACTTTATTTATTTATTTGAGAGAGAGAGAATGAGAGATAGCACGAGAGGGAAGAGGGTCAGAGGGAGAAGCAGACTCCTTGCTGAGCAGGGAGCCCGATGTGGGACTCGATCCCGGGACTCCGGGGTCATGACCCGAGCCGAAGGCAGTCGCTTAACCAACTGAGCCACCCAGGCGCCCCAAGATTATTCTTTCTTAATCTCTTACCCCAAGAGAACATATAGACATCGAAGTGATATATTCTTGATTAAGTCAACTCCATTAGTTTTGCAGTTTGGATACAGGAAGCGATGTTGATGTCCGCGTAAATATTTCTACATGAGCTGATATATTAAATCAATTTAATATCTGATCACAGCTGACCCTGGAACAGCACAAGTTCGAACTGTGCGTGTCCTCTTATACACAGATTTTTGTTGGATAAATACATTACAGGGCTGCGAGTGTGTTTTCTCTCCCTTGTGATTTTCTCAGTAACATTTTTCTTTGCTCTAGCTTACTTTGTGTTGTAAGACTACAGTATATGATACATACAACATGCAAAATATATGTTAATAGACCATTCATGTTACTGCTAAGGCTTCCAGCCAACAGTGGGCTATCATCAGTGAAGTTTTGGGGGAGCCAAAAGTTATACGTAGATTTCCAGCTATGCAGGGGATCAGTACCCCTACCCCCTGCATTGTTCAAGGTCAACTGTATATATATTTTATACTACCTTTATTAATGAAGTGTTATGATCATTTTGATTCTTATTGTCACTCTTATTCAAAAATTGGTTTGAAAATGGCTGTTCATCCTTTGGACGGTTAAAGCCAAGCAGATCTCTGAAGCCCCAGCAGGTGAGGAAGTGCAGGCTTGGGGGCCACGTCAGGGACCAGGAACCACAGCATCCTTCCCTTCCTAGGGTCACACCCACCGTAAGTCTCTGCTTCTCTGTAGCCTTGTGGCCATCTCCCTCTCTGCCCAGCACGTGGCCTTCTCTGATCCACTTGCACTTGGTTCAGACTTAGCCGCCGAACCCTGACGTGATATCCTGTCATGGTTCGGGCTCTAAGTCCCTTCACAGGAGGTCTGGAGAGAAATTCAGCACGCCTCGTGTTGGATGGAGACTAATCAGCTAGGTTGCAGTGCTGAGGAAAGGCCTATGCTGTGGAGAATTGCCAGTTCTGGGCTGTGGGAGATGAGTTTGTAAAGAAGGCCCATGGGAGCAGAGATGGGTATTTCTGGTATCTCTAGAATGGTTCTAGCAATTTCCTAGGTCTGTAACAATTCAAAGGTCAGTACTGGCCCACAATGTGAAGTTCAGTTAAAGAGACTGCATATTAATTAAATTCCAAATGGTGTCTATCCATAGCATTAGGCCAATTTCCTGTCTAGCCTTACAAATCATCTCCGTTTAATATGCGTGTTTTCAGCCAGGTTTCCTAGAAGTGAAGTCTGAGACAGGGGTTCCTGGGAGAGTGAGTTAATAAGGGAGCTCTCAGGTGAGGGGGCGAGGGAAAGAAGGATTAGACATAAGGAACGAAAGGTAGGTAAGGAAGCGACTCAGATTCCAAGTAAGTGTAACTGGATCCATCAATTACACCACAGAGTTATCCCTGATTAGGCCAGGAGGCCAGCCTTCCATACACCATGGCCGTTGGCCACTTGCTGCTGGTGGCATATCCCCGCCAGCGGGGAGGGCGATGTGGGCCCTCAGAGCAAAGCAGTTCCCATCCTGCAGAGAGCAATACTCCAGAGAGCAGGGAACCTGTGAGCCATCGTCAGCCAGAGAGGGGCACCAACAGCACCCACCACCGCATTCGAGGCCTACAGGACTTCCCCACCATGGGTAGGCTGCACAAGATGAAATGCGAGGTAGAGTTAGATTATTTCTATGCTTCATCCTTGTCCTTCTGCACACCCTGCCCTGGTGATTTGTTGGTTTCTGCCTCACCGCTCAGGCTTGGTTTCTGCCTTGGTCCTCCCACCGATGCATTTCTGTCCTCACTGATGCCAACACATTTCCCAGTCTCCTCCCCTGTCACCCTCCTCCACACCGCAGTCTCAAAGCTTCCCTTTCTGGCCAGTGCTGGCTTCTCCTGCCTCATGCCACACCGGCCATCTGCTGCTTCCTCACTGTGCCAAGGTCCTTCCTGCTCCAGAGCCTGTGCACAGGCTCCTCCCATCCCCTGGAAAGGTCTTCCAGGCCTCCACCTCTGGCCTTGCGGTCTTCAGCACACAGAGGTCTCTCTTTTCCCCACTCCCACCCTCATCCTTGGAGCGTTCACACCCCACCGGAAATCTTACAGTTATCTTGTGATGGTGCCTTTCAAATCCTCCCATACCCTGCCACGAACTGGTGATTTTCAACTGCAAGCTTATGATACATTAGGCAGGGACTCACGAATCAGTTTAGTGAATGGTGACAGACACTTTTAATAAGATTGGAATGCACTGGAAGAGAATGCATTACACTCATAAAAATTAAGTATTGTTGTAAAGCTATCCCTCGTTCTGTGTGTGTGTGTGTGTGTGTGTGTGTGTGTGTGTGTGTGTGTGTGTTTGCTGAGTCATGATGTAGAAGGTATTTCTGATTTTGTGTTGAAGATAGATAAAGAAACTTGAAAGCCACTTTATTAAATTGTAGACTCCATCTCTTTATTGGATGTGGAGCTTTGGGCATGTTCCTTGACTCCCTCTCTGCCACAATTTCCTCCTTACGGAGTAATTGCAAGGATCAAATGAATTAATATTTGTAAGTGCTTGGAGGAATGCCTGGTGCCCTTGGAAGCACTGTGCAAATGTTGGGAGGCACTGTATTTATTCGTACTTCCTAATCATTGTCCACTGGTCGATCCTCTGTGACTATTACAGTGCACAGCACGCCCTGGCTCTCAGCCATTACTGGTTGGATAAGCAGGGACTTTGCAACATACACCATCTTACATGTACTTCTAGGTGAAGGAAGGACGCTGAAGGGAATTCAGCATGGCTTTGTTAGTAAGAAATGCCTGGGGAGCGTTCAGAGTGTTTCCCTGTCAGTAAATCTCTCACTCTTCCTGCCTCAATGTGCTGGGTCTTACTAAAGGCCAATGTGCTGGCCTTTAGTCTAGCAATTCCTAAACATTATATAAGTAAGTAAGGGGGAATCTAAGGCATTGGGAGGGAATATCTTCACTCGTGACTGAAATCCAACAATACCTAAGCATTTCTTCCATTCTTTTTTCAGAAGAATGCTTCTTTTGAGGCCGAACTATTGGCAGCCATGGGAATCATCCGATGTGACCGATGAAATTGTTCGTTTTATTCCAATATCTCCCTCAACCGAACCAAAGAAGGACAAAAGTGAGGGTGGTGGCGTGAACTCTGAGGTTTGTTGAGAAGCACACATTAAACTTCTACTCTTCCAAAGACAAGAGTGCTATTCTGAGTCCATTATCATTAAAAATAGGCTAATGGATTTTTCCCGTTTTGACAGTGGCTGACCCAGAACTGATCACTCATAGGCAACCTCCAGCTTTGATCCCTAGAACATGCTGATTGCCTCTCTTCCTTTTCGAGTAAGGGAACGGCAGTGGAGGTTACAGTAAGGCAGATTTAAAGTTAGTTCCAAGAAGCTGAGTTTGCCAGTGAAAACCGTAAGCTATGGAGCGGGCTGCCTCGTAGAGTGGTGGATGTCCGCCACCGAGGGTGTCGCCTGAGGATCAGATGATCATTTCCATCTGTGAGAGCTGTGTCAGGGGTTCCCTGGAGCCTGGGGTCCTGAAGCCCCTGCCCTCACTGCTCTCCGTCCTGGGGCTTCCCATCGTCCTTATCCTGATACAGGCCACCACGTGCAGGCGGAGGTTTCCAAGGAGAGCCTTCATGAGGGTGTCCGTCTTTCTTCTTGGTGCTGTGTTTTTTAGTGGATGCATCCGATGTGTCATTGCATTTTATCTATGTCCTGGGTCCAAAGTTATAGGCTTTATTTACTCATGATTATATGAGAATGTGCTCGTCTGGCCTAATCGTGCTTGCCCGTCCTCGTCCTAGGGAAGAAAACAGCTATATCCTTGGAAGAATATCAGCCTTCCAAGGCACAGGGAAACATGAGCTTATAATATACTTACATGCATACGCCAGAGGGGCTACTACCATTTTTGTGTGGGAATAGTTATTATAGCTTAGATTTTCTTTTTAGAATAAAGTTGAAGTTGGATTGTATGAAATGTTAAGAGCATTTTTAAAGCTTTTTTGATGCATAAAGAACATAACTTTGAACATCTGAGTCTGGGAAAAGGATATAATTTTGTGCAGGATGGTGATTCCAAATGAAAAGGTAGAGTTGTCACTTTATGTAGGAGTGGAATTTACTTCACAGAAACCCATCTGCATGCGAGCTAGTTTACTTTCTCTAAGTTTTCTATGCGTTAAAAAGTAAGTTTCCTTAAAAAGAATTTTACTTATTTCATAATAATAGTATATTGTACAGACAGAATAGAGCAGGAGATGAGAATGTCTGTTGGATTCTCCTCTGTTGCTACATTCAATCTGTTGTGACATGCCATTTTGGTTGAAATAGATAAAGAAAATCTGGCCCATTATAGGTATACTGCTGGACTGGACAGGAGGGGAATTTGAATAGATTTCTCTGATAATTGTGCATAGTGTTCTTTGTTACTGCACCCAAACTCAAAAAATTCCTTGAAGGTTAATTATAACGTTGATCTGAACCCAGAAAAATGAACTTTCTCTGCTCTGCACACTCATGAGAGAAAGTGAGAATGAGCAGGCAGATAATGATTTTGGATTGTCCCCCCAGCTTTATTGAGATATAATTGACATGTAACCTTATGTAAGTTTAAGGTATATAATATGATACTGTGGTAAATGTATATATTGTGAGATGATTGCCACAATAAGGTGAGTTATATCCATCACCTCCCACAATTACATTTTTTTTTAATGAGAACGTCTAAGATCTACTCTCTTAGCAACTTTTAAATATGCAATACAGTATTGTTAACTATGGTTACCATGATGTACATTTGATCCCCAGAACTTATTTATCTTCTAACAAGGTTTGTACTTTTTGACCACTTTGACCCGTTCCCTTACCCCCTACCTCCCACTCCGTGCCCCTGATGATCATCAATCCACTCTGTTTCTGTGAGTTCTGTTTTTTTTTTTTTTAGATTCCAGATATCAGTGAGATCTTATAGTATTGTCTTTCTGGAGACGCCCTAGGCCTGGGGAGCCCCCTGGGTTCCTTGCGGTACCGGCCTAGGGGAGGGGCCGTGTGGTCAGAGTGTACTGACTCTTCTTACCCTTCTCATTGGTTCTTCTTTATCTCTGTGGTGGAGGGGGTGCTCCAGCCTCACCCCAAGGTTCTGGAATTTTCTCAGTGGTGGCTTGTTCCTGGATAGATGCTAATTGGTCTCCTGGTGAGGGGCTGAAGTCAGGAGCAATCTAAGTCACCATCTTGATGATGTTACCTTCCAATTTTGGATTATTAAGAAAAGTTTTCACCTTGCAGATCTTCCATGAAGATTTTGGGGTACCCCAGTTCTCCCCCTACCACACTTGGAGAACTGGGTTAACCCACCATTTCGGTGTAGTTGCTTGGAAGGTATTTATAGAGAAGAGGAACTTGTAATATACCTAGCTTAACCATCCCTGCAGGCTTTTTTTTTTTTTTTTAGATAATAACAAAAAACAAAATTGATGTGGGAAAGTAAGGAACTCAGAATACCAAGGGCAACCTTGAGAGAGACAAATACATTTGGAGGACATCTATTCCTCATTTTGAGACTTCCTGTAAAGCTACCTTATAATCAAGACAGTGTGATTCAGGCATCAGGATGGACAGATCTGTGAAACTGAATTGAATCCATAAGTAGATCTGCATATATGCAGCAAAATTAATTTTGACAAGTGTGCCAATATAATTCAAGGCAGAAAGGGAAGTCCTTCTAACAAATGATTCCAGAACAACTATATATCTGCTTCCAAAAAAATTGAAACGTGATCCATATATAACATGAAAATGGACAGACACAGGGGCGCCTGGGGGGCTCAGTTGGTTAAGCATCTGCCTTCGGCTCAGGTCATGATCTCAGGGTCCTGGGATGGAGCCCTGCATTTGGGTGCTCTCTCTCTCTCTCCCTTTCTCAAACAGATAAATAAAATCTTATACAAAATTTAAGAAATGGACAGACATTGATGGATTCCAGACAAAATTTAAAAGCTAAAATTGTAAAGCTTCTATTAAAAAAGGGGGCAATATCTTTGTGGCTTGTGTTCTTAGATTGAAAAATCACTAACCCTAACAGGGAAAAAAACGGTAAACTAGATCATCGAAGTAAAAAATTTCTACTCTTCAAAAGACTTTGTTAAAAATTAAAAAGATAGGTGCTTGGGTGGCTTAGTTGGTTGGGCGACTGCCTTCAGCTCAGGTCATGATCTGGGAGTCCCGGGATCAAGTCCCACATCGGGCTCCCTGCTCGGCAGGGAGTCTGCTTCTCCCTCTGACCCTCCCACCTCGCATGTTCTCTCTAGCTCATTCTCTCTCTCAAATAAATAAATAAATATAATCTTAAAAAATTTAAAAAGACAATGGGGCACCTGGGTGGCTCAGTCTGTTGAGTGTCAGACTCTTGATATCAGCTCGGGTCTTGATCTCAGGGTCATGAGCTCAGGCCCTGCATTAGGCTCCACGCTGGGCATGGATCCTACTTAAAAAAATTAAAAAGACAAATCAGTGTCTAGGAGAAATATTCACAATCCATATATGACAAGGCTTGAATTCAAATTATATAAAGTACCTGTACATATCAAAAACAAAGGATAAGCAACCCAGTTAAAAATTGTCAAAAGACTTGGGTAGATACTTCACAAATGGGGATATAAGCATTGCTAAAAAAAGACAAGAAAAGATGTCTTTTAACACTGTTAGTTATCAAGGAATTGCAGATTAGTGCCAGAATGAGATACTACTATACAGAAACAAGAGTGTTTTAAATTTACCTGACTTCCAACACCAAACGCTGGAGAGGACAGAGTGACTGGATATCTCATACCTGCTGGTAGGAGAGTGTAACATGGTGCAACCAGTGTGGAAAATTGGTTGTTTCTTATAAAATTAGATATCCACCTACATTACGATCCAGCAGTGCCACTCTAAGATAATTTTCCAGAAGAAATGAAAACAGATGCCCACACAAACATCTGTATAATAGTGCCTTCTGCAGCTTTATTCATAATAGCATGAAATTTAAACAACTCAAGTATCTATTAACAGGAGAATAAATAAGCAAATAATTATATATTCATACAATGGAATATTACTCAGCATTGGAAAAAAAAATGAACTCTGGATGCACACACATGAATGAATACCAAAAATAATATGTCGAGTGAAGGAAGCCAGACATGGGTATTACTCCTCTACATTCCCATTGTTACGAAGCTCAAGGACTAATCTGTGGGTCTGTAACCCAGCATCGTGGCCGTTCTGGGTGTGGGAGAGAAATACACTACTGAGACACACGAAGGAACCTTCTAGGGTGAAGGTAATGCTCCTCCTTGATTGGATGTTTGTTCCATGGATACATACATTTTTAAAGACTCATCAGAGAGTGCACTTACGATCCACACGTTTTGCTATATGTAATTATAACTTAATAAAAATATGAAAACTGCATACCCTAATTACATCACAACTGTTACGAATATTATCTTGGTTTATTAAATGAGGCATTCATTCAAATGTGCATTTTGATTGCATTATGAATATGAAAAATGTTGATTACTGATTCATATTCCTTTGGAAACCTAGAGACAGAACGAAAACTACCCTGTCTGACAGGAAGATGGACTTACCCATCTTTCGACATTTTCAGTTTTCGATCTCTTGTCTATTACCATGGTAATTGCCTTTAATGACTTTGTTCTCCTCAGTGTGATCAGATAGGAAACTTTAGATGGAAGCTGCATAAATTATTCTAACTCCTGCCAGGAAAAGAATCCAAGACTTTAATCAACTTCTGCACCTTTTATTCTTCTTGTTAGGAAGTTTTCTTTACATGCTTACTTAACCGACAGACCTAGAAGGTGCGGTGTCCCCTTCAATAGGACCGTGTCCACAGTGCAGAAGACAGATGGCATTCCTGTTCAAAGAGGATCAACACATCGGCTCATAAAAATATCAACACCACTGATGACACAAACTTTATATCATTCTTTTCAGCTTATGAAATACTATGTACTCAAAGCACACATTTGGGAAGCAAATAATAGGAGAGGCATCATCACTCGCATGCTACAGAGAAAATAATTGAAGTTCATGACATTTAAGCTCATTCATTGTTTTCTTAATGAATTTGGGTCATGCTTTATGTCTGTTGCAAAGACGACTAAAATTTATCTCCTTTCCTGAAGTCTTTCTAAATTGAGCTTCTCTCACTTCTTGTAAAACCTGCACAGAACACATTCTCAGGATTCTGGTCATCAAGGAGTCTCTGCATTTCAATCCTCCATCAACACAGGAATCTGGGGCAGGAAGCATGTGGGAGAGCTAGGCAGAATCCACTCAAGAACCATGGTAGGTAATACCAGGCATTGATTTGATGGGTCCTGTGTATAGTCTGGTGTGCACGCTGTGCCCTGCTGAGGTAGGTATGAAGCAATCTGAACACCCTTCCGTTCCATTTTGAAAAAAGCCACGTCTCCTATTGACTTACAATTCAGCCCTTATTGAATTAAGGAAACACTGAACAGAAGACATTTTATTTGATTCTGAACTGCATCCTTCTAAATATTGATTGCAAAGAGATTTCCTACTCAGAGTAACTTTAGGGGTCCAAATATTTCCAGAGAAGCCTAGTGCACACTTATCTGACAAAAAAAAAAAAAAAAAAAGAAAAAGAAAAAGAAAAAAAATCATTCAGGTGGAATGAGTTTGGGTATAAAGAACTTCACCCGTTTAGAATCCAAGTTTGGGTCTTGGAAAGGGTTTGGGGTCAGGAATGCGGGTCCAGGTATGAAGGCTAAAGCTCCAACAGCCCCAGATCAATAAGCTGGACATGCAACAGCTCCAAACATCAAATTCCTCATCTGTAAAATGAGGATAAGTATACCCTATCCTCTCTAGAACGCAGAGAACCTTCCAGTGAATTGGAAAACAAACAGAAACCACTTTTGGGATCTGTAGAAGTTACTTGAAGTTTCGTAAGAGTTGAGCTACCCCACCAGTTGTCCCTCCCAGGGCTCTCTGCCGTGGTTTCTCTGCCTTTCTTGGAGATTGGTGGAAGGTCTGGATTTCCTTCAGACTCATCCCTTGGCTTACGTTCATCCTCTTAATACCAGAGCCTTCTCATTATGAATTCGTTTAGAGAGTTGTTGCTGATCTTTGCTCTTCTAGGCACTTTTATTTTATCTCATCTCTTGAATGCCACCTTTGTAGGCATGAATGCCCACTCTGGCAGGAGTGGTGTGTGCGTTTGTGTGGGCGTAATTGGAAATGAGAAAACATGTATTGTTTCCTTCCTAGGGAGGACTCTTGGTCAAGTGTAAGGCATGAATAGAAGATGTCTTGGCCTACAAAGCTGAAGTCTAAGGGTCTGCCAGGACGGGACCCAGAGGCTCCGATGACATCACCAGGTTCCCCTCAGCCTCGCCCTCTTCCATTTCTGCTCTGCTTTCTTTGGCACTGGCTTCCTTTTCAGAAGAGCTCAGACTCTTCCCCAATGATGTCGGGATGGGTGCCTCCGGCTGCAGGATTACAGCTTCCTGTCCTAGTCCATTGGGCTGCTGTAACAGAGTAACACCCCGCAGACTGGGTGGCTTAAGATCAGAAATGTGCTTTCCACAGTTCTGGAGGCTGGACGTCCAAGACTGGGGTGCCAGCATGGTCAGCTCAGGGCCCTCTTCCAGGGTGCCGCGGTCCCCTTGTGTCCTCACATGGCCGGGGAGGGGGGCTGCCTGGCTCTCTGGGGCCACTTTAATAAGGGCCAAATCCCATTCCTGAAGGCTCCACTCTCATGACCTAATCACCTCCCCAAAGGCCCCACCTCCTAATACCGTCACACTAAGGTTAGGATTTCAAGATACAAATTTTGAGGAGGCACAAATGTTCAGTCCATTGCCCTGTCTTCTTAGCAATCCAACAACAGAGAAAGTGGCACAAACAAAAGTGTGACAAGTATTATTGGCTTGACTGTTCTGCGGGCTTGGGCCCCACACCACACGTCCACTGAGCATGGTGACCAGGGCCAGTGTAGGACTCCGGGTGCCTCAGGTCTGGGTCACATGGACAGGAAGATAAGCCTGAGTAGGTCTTAAGAAAAACCAGGTGCTATCAACAGAAGAAGAACCCCCTGCACATAAAATCACGAAAGTCTGCTTCCCCGAGGCTGAGTTTCACTACTGTCTTACTCATCGTGTAACTGCCTGGCTGATGTTGACATCCGCTTGGCCCTATGAGTGCTCCCTCAGCAGCAACATGGCGGTCACCTGCCCTCACCACAGGATGGGGCACCTTGCTCTTCTCCCTCTGAGAGGAAGTTTGGGACTGTCACCAAGAGACAATTCCATACAGCCTTTTTTCCACAAGTTCCTTTCTTCAGCTATTTAATGAAAAGCATATTTCGTCAACGAAGATAGTCAAGCAGCAATTTGTTTTTCAGACTTTGCATGTTGTGATTTTGATGGATGTGTTAGTTTCCCATGGCTGCTGTAACAAATTATCCCACACTTAGTAGCTTGAAACAACACAGATCTATTATCCCGCTCTTCCGGAAGGCAGAAGTCTGACGTGGGTCTCCCTGGGCTAAAACCAAGATGTTGGCAGGCTGCATTCCTTCTGAATGCTCTGGATGAAAATCCATTTCCTTATCTGTTCCAGCTTCTAGAAGCCCTGCATTCGCTGGCTCACGGCCCTTCCTCCATCATCCTATCATCTTGAAATTGTCCCTTCTCACCTTGACAACACCGCCTCCCTATTATAAAGACCTTGTGATTACACTAGGCCCACTGGTATACTTCGGAATAAAGTTCTAATTTCAATGTGCTTAACTTGTTCTATCTGCAGTCCTCTCACCACATAAGCTAACATACTCATGGGTTCTATGGCCAAGGACGTGGACATCTTTGAGAAACCATATTTCTGTCTGTGATGATTGAGTCCAAGGTCCTGGATTCCACGCATACACCTACTTTTTCCTTATGAATATATCCTAGCACGCCCTACATCATCAGCGTTACTATTCCTAAGGGCTCTCTTCCAATCTTTCTCTATTTAGGCCTTTGAAAACGCATGCTTTACTCCCTTGATTGGTTCCGACTCAGGCCAGGTCTCTAAAATTTCCAGCATATTTTACTAAACAGAATTGAAAAAAGAAAGTTTATTAAATTTGTTTAGACTTGCATTCTTTTAAGTCTATGGTGCATAATAATTTGATAAGATAGAAGCCGACGACAGAAGCTATGGGTTATAAAGTAATCTAATACCTTTTTGTCCCCCTCAAGCCAGACTACTCACTCAAATTCAGAGGAAGAATTTGGTTTAATTATAAGTCGCTAGGAAGAAATAATAATAAAGAAACGGAAGATGTATGAGAGTCACTAGACCAGTGGATGTGATACTTGTGGATTCCCTCGTTTTTGGCAGAATCCTTTTGTTGCCAAAAAAGCATGGTTGTGGCTTTGCATGATTGATTAGACTCTGAGTCTACCCTTGACTTTGAAATGATAGGCTGAAGTTTTTGCATATTTATTTCCCAGTAACTAATGTGTCCCATCCACCAAATGATGCTTTTTCATGCTTTTCTTTGGCTGATGGAAGATTTTCTGGGAATCCATTTCGGATGATTCTATTGGATAGGATCCTTAGCCTTGATTTCTTACTTAGTATAATGTCTTTTCAATATTGACAGATAAAATAAGAAGGATGTGTTTGCATTATTACAACAAAGACACAAACTACCCACCCCTACTGAGATGAAAGATACACATTACTGTTTCCTTTTTATTTTACAAGGAAGATCTTCAAGTGTCTTAGGAATCGCCAATGCTGAAACTTCCATAGATGCCAGGGTCGGAAGAGCTTGGGAGGGAAGAGAAAGATGGAGGGCCCACCATACACCTACACGATAAGCTAGGTCCTCTGCACGCACCTTCTCATTGCTAGGGAAGCAGGAAGGCTACTGCTTGCCCTTAGTAATTGCTCTATGGCAATTACCACGAGGCAGAAGAGAATAGGCCTAGCAGTCCCTTAATTAATCAATTGATAATTTATTCGAGCCTCCATCAAGTGAGAAAATATCTTGCTATGGTAAAAACCTTATTTAAACAGTGACGGGAGAATTGCAAGACCTCCTAGGGTATTGTCCTACTTGTCAGTCTTGCCGTGATTTTATCTTATTTAAAGTATTTTTAAAAAGAAAGTATTTTCATTAACTGAAGCATCCAGCATCTTTACCACTAGTATGGGAAATATTAAAAGAGAAATAAATACATTTGACTTTTACCATTTCTTTTATTATAAATTCTGCCCCCCCCAAACTGCTTAGCTAATAGGATCTACAAGCACAAAAGCAGTGTGTTAAAAATTGCCTCAGCTAAAAGCAGGTATAAGGCAATAGCCAGGATTATGTAGCATTCCACAGACAAATTGTGCAATTTGAGGAGGAATTTGAGGAGGAAGTGTGAAATTTGCTCTTTTTTTTTTTTTTTAAGAGAAAATACCCGACAGATGCTTAGAGATATTAAAAACCCTTTTCAGTTGCACAGGGAACAGAGCTTCTGCAGAAAGGTTGATTATATACAGCAGTATTCTAATATGGGCAATCGTGTGGCCGGCGCTGCAGGGCGTCAAGGTTTGTACAAGAGACATAAAATTCTGTCGCTAAAGGCATAGACATTCTAGGACGTCTATAAAATGCAGGCGCATGATGATTCTGAGGAAAATGGTTTAAGAAGCATTAATTCACCTGGTGTGGCTCAATGATTTCTGTAACACAACAGTGTAATGGGTCAGCAGTTGAAATAGGGGTTCTTAATTCTTCACGTATGCAGCGGCTGCCCCGCCCTCTGCCCACAGGCCCCCTGTCTCACATTGGTGACCCTGTGGTGCCTGGACCCGCCTCTCTGTGTCATTCAGCAGGTTCTAGGCGTTCTGCCCCCCAGCTACCCGAGCACGACCTTTCAAAGAATTGTCCACTCCTGGGCAGAATCTGGGTCTGGGAAACTCTCTTGGCATGGATCACTTCTTACTCTTTTTTTTTTTTTTTTTTTAAGATTTTATTTATTTATTTGACACAGAATGAGAGAGAGAGAGAGAGAGAGAGCACAAGTAGGGAGAGTGAGAGGCAGAGAGAGAGAGAAGCAGCTTCCCACTGAGCAAAGAGCCCAATGTGGGGCTCAATCCCAGGAGCCCAGGATCATGACCTGAGCTTGAGGCAGACGTTTAACTAACTGAGCCACCCAGGTGCCCCCGCTTCTTACTCTTGAGGATCATTTCTACATCTACAAAGTAATGTAGTTATATCTATGGCTGACAGTTCCCCACGGGTATTGGGAAATTTGTTCAAGTTTCGGAGGATGGACTGTACGCTGACAATTTGGTAGACTGCTGAGGACCCAGATTAAGTCCCTTACCACTTACATCTGAGCCTAAGAAGGTTTCTATTTCACGTAACATAGGACCATGACATATTTGTCGTGTTAACCTGTTTCCAATTTTCTATAAGGTGAAGGAATTCTTGTCTTATATGCATGATGAAATTTACACAGTAAAGAAAGCTAGCATGATGAAAAATTTCACGTGAAATTTACGATACCAACATACACAACAAAATACCAGAGAGAGTGGCGATATCTTTCCCAGAGTAATACAAGGGCTTTTTCCCCATCGTTTCTTATTAAGAAAAAACAGATGACATGGTGCAGGTGTTGGACACTGTCTTATCTGAGCAGTGCAAGTCTGAGTGGTTTCCAACAAGTGTGTGCTCATATTCTTTGGCAAGCCACTCAGGTTCCCTACAGGCGGGTGAGATCTCCATTCAGCATATCTAGTTCAAGTTGAAACTATTTTCTCTTTCCTTTCCTTCCCCCAACCCGCCTTTTCTTGGGTATTAATGTCAACCATACATACCTTATTATACTCTAAATTATACAATGTGGCAATGATAACTAAATAGGTGACCGCTTTTGCCGGAGAACAAATATATGTCCCAAGAGCTCTGATGATCATTCTCATAACCTGCCCCCGGGTGACTTAAATTTAGAAATGGGTCTTTAACAGTGACTCCCAACTAACGCTCAAGAGCTTTAGAGTAAAATCTACAGCAACCGCTATCTACATCTGAAGGTTTGAGTGAGAAGCGCACACAGCGTGTGTATTACTTACAGCCTTTATTAGGCTGCTCACCTGCCAAAAGGGTTTCCTATTAGGTTTTTTGGCTCAAAGCTACAAACCTCCACTCCAGACAGGCAGGTATTCATTAAACACATCTGACAACTATCCAATCTCTCTTTTATGACTTCCTTGATCCACCTTGAGTTCTAATCAAACTGGTCTCTTATTCCACGAGTCATCTTTCAAATCTCCAAACTCCAGCCTCGGCTCATTTCCCACTTCCAAAATCCATTTTGGACAGCTGTCAACTGTTCTGTCTCTGCCAACTCAAATCCTGCAGGTGCTCTGAAAGCCAGGCTGAACATTCTGACTGCGTAAGCAGAGTCCCAAAGTTAACCCTGATTCCGAATCACCTGTCCCATCCGCTGAACTCCTTCAACGCTGGTGCACAGGCATCACACCACGCTTGCGCTTCTTTCTTGTTGTGTGGGACTCTCAGTTTGTATCTGGCTTCTTTTATAAGTCTATTTGTTTCCAGGGGAGGAGAGGCTCATCTATTTCTTTTGACTTTCTCACAACATTTGTATGAATCTTTGGCACACTGGGAATTTGTGGCATTCTCATTGGATTGTTTTTCATTGCATAATGAATAACATTTTATGAACCTTTTACAACTCTCCCAAACATAACCCTCCACTGATTTTTAGGACATCTGAAAACGAACACAATAATAAAGATGATTTGTAAAAAGTACCATTTCCAGGAAACCACCTAGTGTTAGATACTAGATATATTCTTCTGTCTTACACCACTTGTACCCTGAAGGGAGAACCAATTTCTAGAAAGTTACATCTAACTTAGATTTTGTTACTCTAAGGATAATGTAGGAAAAGTTATTTCTAACTATGGCAAATCATAAGCCTTTAATTAATAACTTATAATGTGATGAGTTTTTACTCTTAGTTACATACTAAGGAGTTTTTTTATAATACATATATACACACGATATATGTCTATTTGTACATATCACCTACCTGATGTATGTTTTTACATGTATGTCTGTATATATAGAGGTATGTATGTGTGTCTTTATTTTCTAAACTCATATAGCAATCAGTATTTGTGAGAAACTAAAAGTGCAGAGTATGCTTATTCAAAGGCCCAAAACAAACAATAAAACTAAGTGGATTTTTTTAAGCCCTAAAACAATTTTAAAAATTCCCTTTTCATAGATCAATGGAACAGAATATACAGCCCAGAAAGAGACACGTGCAAACATGCTCAACTGACTTTTGACAAAACCCATAAACATTTGATGGAGGGGACATGAGAGATAGCCTTCTCAACAAATGTTGCTGGAGAAGATGAACATCTGTGGGCAAAAATGGAACTTCCACTAAGTTGTACACCTTATACAAAAATTAACTCAAAATGAATCCTGGACTTAAATGCAAACTCTGAAGCTATAAAACTTAGACAAAAACTGTAGAAGGAAAACTTTGGGATCTGGGCAAAGAGTTAACAGACTTGCTGCCAAAACACAACCCATAAAAATAAAAAGTGCTAAATTAGACTTAATCAAATATAAAAACCTGTTCTCTGAGAAAGACCACATGAAAAGAATGAAAAGACAAGTCACAGACTCAGAGAAAATACTTGAAAACCACATATCCCACAAAGGACTAGTACCTAGAATATATAAAGAACTCTCAAACTCAACAGTGAAAAATCCAACAACCCAAATAGAAAATGGGTAATATAGTCATAGACCTCCATCAAAGGGGACATACAGATGGCAAATGAGTACCTGCAAAGATGCTCAACATCATTAGCCATCAGAGACTCTTATGTGGACTGTAAATGTTTTATTTGTAAGATTCTATAAATAAAGCTATATTCATTAGCCATCAGAGAAATTCAAATGAAAACCACAATGAGCTATCACTACGCACCTATTAGAATGGCTAAGATAAAATTTAGAGACAACACCAAATGTTGGCAAGAATGGGGAGAAACTGGATCACTCACACATTGCTGGTGGGGATGAAAAACAATACAGCCATTCTGGAAAGCAGTTTAGCAGCTTCTTATAAAACCAAACATGCAAGTATAATAGAGCCCAGCAATTGCCCATTTATTCCAAAGAAATAAAAACTTACATTCACATCAAAAACCTTATACATATGTCGGTCATAACTTTATTCATAATAACCAAAAACTGGAGACAACCCAGATGTCCTTCAGTAGATGAATGTTAAATCAACTTTGGTACACCCATACCATGGACTGCCACTTAGCAACAGGAGGGAACAAACCATAGATATACCAACAGTTTGGATGAATTTCCAAGGAATTACATTGATTGAAAAAACCAAACACAAGTTTACATACTGTATGACTCCGTTTACATAACATTTTTGAAATAATAAAAATTTAGAAATGCAGAGCAAATCAGTGGTTGCCAAGGCCTGAGTGGTGGGAAGGCTGAGGTGCGTGGCAAGAAGGTGAATGTGGTTTTCAAAGAGAAAGACCAGGAATACAGAACTGTTCTACATCTAGATTGTGGTGGTGGATATACATGTGATAAAACTGTATAGAGCTAAACACACACATAGACAAATGAGTAAGACTGGGGAAATCACAGTGAGATTGGTGGATTGTACTGATGTCAATATCTTGACTGTGATGTCACATAGTTTTCCAAGATGTTACTATTGTGGGGGAACTGGGTAAAAGGTAGGCAGGGTGCTCTGAATGCACAGTTATCTCAATAAATATTTCAACTAAACCCTCCCCTCCGAACTCTTTTTTTTCATAGATTTCCTAGACATGTGCCATTTTGTGTTGCCTTTCCATTAAGTAGAAGGAAAGGGTTGCCCTTGGTGAATACTGGCCCTATTTCTTTGGTCAGTTGTACATGGACTGTGCATCACATTTGAACTGTGACTGATCAGTTTAGCAAAGCCCAGCCTTCGTGACACCATCTTTTCAAAGCTAACCAACCACATCAAATAAACAGATGTTTCTATGGCTCTTTTTCTTCTAGATTCTTCAAATAGATCCCATGAAGGACCTCTTCTGTCTCTTGGAGGCCACGCCCAAAGCTCTGACTATCTCGCCAGCCCATGGTTTTCGTTGGACTGTCTGGTGGTGCATTCTCAGTGTTAACACCAAGTTTCTTTAAAGAAGTCTATGACAGTTTGAATGTGTTTTCAAGGTCCCACAACAAGTGTCCAGGCCCATTAATGTCACCCAGAATCAGAGTGTACTTCAGTACTCTTATAACCATAACAAGTTCAAGGGGATTCTCAACATTTTTGTGGTAATAATATTAATAATCCTTGTCTATGATCCTACAAATATAGACTCCAAAACACGTGGAAACACATCACACAGTAAGAAACATAACTGCAGAGTAAGCCTGTCCCGAATAACATGATTATTATATTCAGTTACACGTTGTTTCTTCCATTCCACAACACCCCAAACTCCCCTTTTTTCTCTTAACTCATAAACAGAAGAGAAAAAATATTATTTCTCTGAGTAATGTTCTACTCTTCCCATTTAGAAGCAACCACATGGTCGCCCACAGAGGTTCCTCCAGGCCTTCCTTCCAGGAGATCAATTAATTCAGCAACCAGGCAAAGTTTTCCGTGAGAATTATTACATAACAGTGAATGAACTGTCCTCACTAGGGCAGCCTGGAGTTTCAGTGAGAGGAGATGCCAACAGCTCCTGACTTATCACAGACTCCAGTGCAATCAAAATTCAGAAAATCAGAATTAAGACAACCCCGCAATTCTCTATTCAGCCCCTTCCTTTGCTCTGAAGATCATCAGGAATCTTCCATTCTCCCTCAGGTTGGTCCCACCCTGGCCCTTCTTTTCCTGAAGTTCAGATGCCTCAGCTTTGATCTTAAAACTTGGAGGGAAAAAAGAAAAAAGAGATTGTAAATATCTTCAGTGCCTTGCAATTACTTTCTGAAGTTCTGTTCTGGTCCTGCTGGTTTGCTAATGAACCTCCCAGCTGCATTCACTGGGGCTGGCCTCTGCAATCTCCAGTGTGAGCCCTCAAAGACATTGTTACTCTAAATCACCCCAGTGCGGTAGGAACTGGAACAAAATTGCTGCATAACCGCTGCCTCCTGACAGCTGCTGGCCCTGAAATCTTATCTCTACAGTTTCTGTGATGATGGTGGTGGACCTGGGTGCGCTCTAGTTCATTAAACAGAATGTGCGTACATGAGGCTAGCAGAAGATTTTTAAGGAACGAAGGTTGATAATTCCTCTTCCAACGCAATTAGATATTCTATTTCAATCTTAGGCCTTCTTATGCCAAAAAGGAATAATGAAGCTTCAAACATGATAGAGCATCAGCACAGAGAGCAAAGCAGGCCTGCCTTCCCTCCAAGCTTTAGGAGGCAGCCCAGGGAGAAGTGAAATCTGACTCCTTGGTAGGGGAGGAGGTGGCTCTAGGGAACCCCAGGGTCCAAAAAAAAAAAAGAAAGAAAGAAAGAAAGAAAGCAAGGAAGCGGGTGGTGTTAGCTGCTTGTGGTCTAAAATTTAAAAAGGCAAAGCAGGATTAAAATTAGGGATAAATCAGAATAGATGAGCAAATCACTTTACTGCTTTAGAAGAAAACCCAGCGAAACTCACAGTTGGTTCACCCACTTGTTTCCCAGCTCCATAGGCTTCGCGCTGAGAAGACTGAACAGGCTTATCAGGTGTGCAGAGAATTCTGATTGCACAGTAGGAGAAAGATGTTGAAACTCGGCTCCAAGGATGCTGGAGCTGCCCCAAACTCAGGGGAGCTGCCGGAAGGAAAGATCTATTTGGAATTCCAGAGGTCCTGGAAAGACTCAGAAGCTGTTAATCTGAGGCAATGTAAAGGGCATGCAAGAAGATTAGGCAAAAGGCCTGCTGCTAGAGGATGGGCTCCAGCTGTGTAGTGGGAGGAGCGCAGCTGGGCTTCCCAGAGGCCAAAGAGCCCAGGAAGGATGCTCAGGACCACAGCCCCAAGTTCCTGCTGTGCTGTGTTACATGGGCCAAATTATTTGACTGCTCTGAGCATTCATGCCCTTTCTTTAAAATGGGTAAGAAACCCATAAGAGGTTGATGTAGAATTTAAATAAGAATGACTATCAAATGCTTAGCACTTGGTAGTGATCAATAAATATTAACCTCCTTGAGATTAAGAATTCCTCCTATCAGTGAGATCATATGATACTTTTCTTTCTCTGATTGACTTATTTCGCTTAGCATAATACCCTCTAGTTCCAGCCATGTCATTGCAAATGGCAAGATTTCGTTTTCTTTGATGGAGCCCTGGGTGTTATACGCAAACAACGAATCATGGAACACTACATCAAAAACTAATGATGTAATGTAGGGTGATTAACATAACATAATAAAATAAAGTTAAAAAAAAGGAATAAACAAAAAAAAACCTAATGATGTAATGAATGGTGACTAACATAACATAATAAAATAAAATTTGAAAAAATAAATAAAAAAATATTAACCTCTTCCTGAAAACTGCTTCCCTAGCATACGCCTCCATTGCCCAAATGAATGCTTTATTAACTCATACATCAAAGACACTAGAAACACTTGATATTTGAAAAAGAACTTAGTGTACATTTTATATTCTCTTTGGTAAATTGAATAAGCATATGGACATGTAAGGATATATAAACCTAGGTTTCCCTGAAGACTCTGCATTACATAGTTAATTGAAGGGAATTCGCCAAACAATGCCCCAATTTTTTGTCTTTTGGTGCCCAGTTCCGGGGTTTTGTTCTAAGAGCCCTCAATTTAATTACTTAGCACAGAGCTCAGCGAAGCCACGTGGCTCCAACCCTGGGTAAGCCGGCTTCCTGAGACATGGACATAGTTACACCTCTTGGGCTCTTTCACTTGTCCCCACAGGCACCAGGGCCAGGGTCAGGAGCAGGGGGTTACGGATGAACTGGAGATGCACGGGGCTCCCTGTAGAGACTAACCCAGTTAATAGCTCAATCCTCTCTCTTAAGGAAAATACAGAAAAGAATGTGTTTATAGGAATAGGCATTTGAAAAAAAATTAATCTGATGATGATAGTAGCATCAACAGTTACTGACTGCTGAGTACTTGCCAGGCCCTGTTCTAAGCAGTTTAAATGTACTTAAATATATTTACACCATCTGCCTGACAACCCAATGGAGGTACCAGTTATCATCCTCATTTTAGAGACTAGGAAACTCAGGCCCAAGGGAAGGTGAGTGAGTTGTTCAAGATCCCAGAGCCAATGGCAAGTCCAGCTCCTGAATCTGGACTCTTGTCTGCGTATTTGTTTCATTGATTGCTATCCTACGGATCGTTTGTACAATTATCTTGCTCAGAGGAAAGCCCTTTCTTAACCCCAAGCTTAAACTCTTAGATTTATTTGTTCTTCATTGGTGTAGGGTATTAAATAACTAGAGTAGTCTCAGCAAAAAGCAATTATGACTTCATTTGAAATTCAAGTTTATTAAGCATTGTTGATTTTATCTTCAAGTGAAATGACCTTTCAGTTAGGTTTATGAGTCCTTATGTTGTTGGCAATTTGTTCAATGGCAAAGAAATCCCATCGAAGTTAGTCACGGTGTGCTACCAAGAAAAACCTATTATTTTCATTAATTGTCTCTTAGGTTGTAAAGTGTAACCACAGAGCATTGCACTGATACCTCGAGAGGGTCAGAAACAGAAGGGTGGGCTTCAGGTTAAAGTGGAGACTTCGGGTGCCCACTTAAGTGTGATTTTAGGAGCACAGGGAAGGAGTAGGAAGATAACTGTAATAGAAATCAAACAGCACAGGTAACATCGATAGCCAGTCATTCATTACGTGGCGCTCACTGTACGCAAGCCTGCTGTATGAGCTTACCTGTGTGACGCAGTCAAACTGGCCCGAGGAAGAAGGTCCAATTCATGCGCCCCTATCTTATGATTATCTTATAGTCTTACAGAATTCTAAAAGTTACCCCCATTTAACTCAAATGAAAACACACAGGTGGTCCCCAAACACATGACAGCTTGACTTAAGATTTTTCGACTTTATAGTGTTATGGAAGCAAGAGGCATCCAATGGAAGCCATTCTTTGAATTTGGAATTTGGATCTTTTCCCAAGCCAGTGATACGCAGTCTGATCCTCTCTGGTGATGCTGCAAACCTCAGTCAGCCACACGATCGTGAGCAACCCATACACCTGACAACCATTCTAAATCCATACAACCAGGCTGCTTGTCACTTTGGGTACAATATTTAATGAATTACATGAGATAGTCAACACTTGGTTATAAAACAGGCTTTGTGTTAGATGATTCTGCCCAACTACAGGCTCGTGTAAGTGTTCTCAGAACATTTAAGGTAGCCTGGACTAAGCCATGATGTTCAGTAGGTCAGGTGTATTGAATGCATTTAAAAAAAATAATTCCAGTTCAATAACACACCGTGTTATGTTAGTTTCAGGTGTAAAGTATAGTGATTCAACAATTCTCTATATTAGTGCTCATCATGGTAAGTATACTCTTAATCCACTTTACCTGTTTCCCCCATCCCCCCACCCCTGTCCCTGCTGGTAACCATGAGTTTGGTCTCTGTAGTTAAGAGTTTGTTTTTTGGTTGGTCTCTTTCTTCTTTGTTCATTTGTTTTGTTTCTTAAATTCCACATGTGAGTAAAATCATATGCTATTTGTCTTTAGCTGACTGACTTATTTCTTTTAGCATTATACCTTCTAGATCCATTCATGTTGTTGCAAATGGTAAGATTTCATCATTTTTTATGGCTGAGCAATATTCCAGTGATCATTTATATATATATACTTCTTTTTTAAAATTTTTTATTGTTATGTTAATCACCATACATCACATCATTAGTTTTTCATGTAGTGTTCCATGATTCATTGTTTGTGCATAACACCCAGTGCTCCACGCAGAATGTGCCCTCTTTAATACCCATCACCATATGCCACTTCTTTTTTATCCATTCATCTATAGATGGACACATGGACTGCTTCCATAATTTGGCTATTATAAATAATGCTGTAATGAACATAGAGGTGCATGTATCTTTATGATAAGTATTTTCAGATTCTTTGGGTAAATACGCGGTGGTGTAATTACTGGATCATCTGGTAATTCTATTTTTAATTTTTTGAGGAATCTCCATACTGTTTCCCACAGTGGCTGTACCAGTTTGCATTCCCACCAATAGTGCATGAGGGTTCCTTTTTCTCCACATCCTCGTCAACACTAGTTGTTTCTTGGTTTTTTTATTTTAGCCTTTTGACTGGTGAGAAGTAGTATCTCATTGCGGTTGTGATTTGCATTTCTCCTATGATGAGTGAAGTTGAACCTCTTTACATATATCTGTAGGCCATCTGTATGCCTTCTTTGGAGAAATGTCTATTCATGTTTTCTACCCGTTTTTAATTAGATTATTTCAGCTTTTTTTTTTGGTGTTTAGTTGTATAAATTCTTTAAATACTTTGGATATATCACTTGCAAATATCTTCTCCCATTCAGTAGGTTATTTTTTAGTTTTGTTGATTGTTTCCTTTGCTGTACAGAAACTTTTTATTTTGATGAAGTCCCAATAGTTTTTATTTCCCAATAGTTTTATTTTATTTATTGCTTTTATTTCCCTTGCCTCAGGAGACATATCTAGAAAAATGTTGCTACAGCTGATGTCAGAGAAATTGCTGCCTGTGTTCTCTTCTAGAAGTTTCATAGTTTCAGGTCTCACATTTAGATCTTTAATTCATTTTGAGTTTATTCTTGTGTATGGTGGAAGAAAGTGGTCCAGTTTCATTCTTTTGCATGTTGCTATCTAGTTTTCCCAACATCATTTGTTGAAGAGACCGTCTTTTTTCCATTGGATATTCTTTCCTGCTTTGTCAAAGATTAATTGACTATATAATCTTGGGTTTATTTCCAACCTTTCTTTGTGTTCTGTTGATCTAGGTGTCTAATTTTATGCCTATACCAGACTGTTTTAATTACTACAGCTTTCATTTTTTTTAAGATTTTATTTTTAAGTAATCTCTACACCAAATGTGGGGCTCACACTTATAAACCTGAGTTCAAGAGTCACATGCTCTACCGACTGAACAAGCCAGGTGTCCCATGATTTCTACAGCTTTGTAGTACAACTCTAAGTCTATAATTGTGATGCACCCAACTTTGTTTCTCTTTTTCAAAATAGCTTTGGCTATTCAACATCTCTTGTGATTCCATTCACATTTTAGGATAGTTTGTGCTAGCTCTGTGAAAATCACGGTGGTGTTTTGATAGGGATTGAATTAAATGTGTAGATTGCTTTGGGTAGTATAGACATTGTAACAATATTTGTTCTTCTAATCCATGAGCACAAAATGTCTTTCCATTTTTTGTGTCATCTTCAATTACTTTCATCAGTGTTTTATAGTTTTCAGAGTACAGGTCTTTCACTTCTTTGGCTATGTTTATTCCTCTGTATTTTATTATTTTTGGTGCAATTGTAGATGGGATTTTTTTCTTAATTTCTTTCTGCTGCTTCATTATTAGTGTGTAGAAATGCAGTGGATTTCTATTCATTGATTTTGTATGCTGTGACTTTACTGAATTCATGTATCAGTTCGAATAGTTTTTTGGTGGAGTATTTAGGATTTTCCATATATACTATCATGTAATCTGCAAATAGTGAAAGGTTTACTTCTTCCTTACCAATTTGGATGTCTTTTATTTCTTTTTGTTTTCTGATCACTGTGGCTAGGACTTCCACTACTCTGTTCAATAAAAGTGCTAAGAGTGGACATCCTTGTCTTGTTGCTGACCTTAGGGAAAAAGCTCTCAGTTTTTCCCCACTGAGTATAATGTTAGCTATAGGGTTGTTTTGTTTTTTTTTTATATATGGCCTTTATTATATTGAGATATGTTCCCTCTAAACCTACTTTGCTGGGAATTTTTCTCATGAATGGATATTGTACTTTGTCAAATGTTTCTTTTACTGTGACTATTGAAATAATCATATGGTTTTTATTCTTTTTTTAATTGATGTGATGTATTACGTTGATTGATTTGTGTGTATTGAACCACCTTGCATCCCTGGAATAAACCCCACTTGGTCATGCTGAATGTTTTTTAATGTATTGTTGGATTCGGTTTGCTAATATTTTATTTAGGATTTTGTCGTTAAGGATTTTTGCATTTATGTTCATCAGAAATACTAGCCTATAGTTCTCTTTTTTTGTGAGTGTCTTTATCTGGCTTTGTTATCAGGGTAATGCTGGGCTCATAAAATGAATTTGGAAACTTTTCTTGCTCTTCTATTTTTTGGAATAGTTTGAGAACACTAGGTATTCACTTTTCTTTAAGTGTTTGGTAGAATTCACCTGTGAAGCCATCTGGACCTGGATTTCTATTTGTTGGGAGTTTTTTGATATTACTGATTCAATTGCATTGCTGGCAATCAGTCTTGAAATTTGTTATTTCTTCCTGCTTCAGTTTTGGTAGGTTATGTTTCTAGGAAATGATCCATTTCTTGTAGGTTGTAGAATTTGTTGGCATATAATTTTTCATAATGTTCTCCTATGGTCCTTGTATATCTGTGGTGTTGGTTGTTACTTTTCCTCTTTCATTTCTGATTGTGTTGATTTGTGTTCCCTCTCTCTCTCTTTATCTCTCTCCCTCTCTGGTGAGTCTGGCTAAAGGTTTATCAATTTTGTTGATGTTTTCAAAGAATCAGCTTCTGGTTTCATTGATCTGTTCTATTGTTTTCTTTTAATTTTCTCTATCATTTATTTCTGCTCTAATCTTTATTATCTCCTTTCTTCTACCAGTTTTGGGTTTTGTTTGTTCTTCTTTTTCTATTTTCTAGCTTCTTTAGGTGTAAGGTTAGTTTATTTGAGATTTTTCTTGCTTCTTGAGGTAGGCCTGTATTGGTATAAACATCCCTCTTAGAACAGCTTTTGCTGTATCCCAAAGATTTTGGATCACTGGGTTTTATTTTCGTCTGTCTCCATGTATATTTTTATTTCTTCTTTGATTTCCTTGCTGACCCATTCATTGTTTAGTAGCATGTTATGTAACCTCCATGTATTTGTGTTCTTTCCAGATTTTTTCTTGTGGTTGATACTAGTTTCATACAATTGTGGTCTACAAAGATGCATGGTATGACTTCTATCTTTTTTAATTTGTTGAGACTGGTTTTGTGGGCTGATATGTAACCTATTCTGGAGAATGTGCCATGTGCACATGAAAAGAATGTGTATTATGCTGCTTTAGGATGGAATGTTCTGAATATATCTGTTAAATGCATCTGGTACAGTGTGTCATCCAAAGTCACTGTCTCCTTGTTGATTTTCTGTTTGGGTGATTTTTCCATTGATATAAATGGGATGTTAATGTCTCCCACTATTATTGTATTACTATCAGTTACTTCTGTTATGTTTGTTACTAGTTGCTTTATGGATTTGGGTGCTCCCATGCTGGATGCATAAATATTTGCAATTACTGTTTCTTCCTTTTGGATTGTTCCCTTTATGATTATATATTGTCCTTCTTTGTCTCTCATTACAGTCTTTGTTTTAAAGTCTATTTTGTCTGAAATAAATATTGCTACCCCAGCTTTCTTTTCACTTCCTTTGCATGGAAAATACTTGCCCATCCCTTCATTTTCAATCTGCATGCCTCTTTAGTTCTGAAATGAGTCCTTTGTAGGCAGCGTATAGATGAATCTTGCTTTTTTACCCATTCTGTCACTCTGTGTCTTTTGATTGGAGCATTTGGTCCATTTATATTCAAAGTAATTGTTGGTAGGTATGTACTTATTGCCATTTTCTTTCCTGTTTTATGATGGTTTTTGTAGTTCTTCACCATTCCTTTATTCTCTTGCTTTCTTTTCTCACTATGTACTGGCTTTCTTTTATGATGTAATTGGATTCCTTTCTCTTTATTTTTTGCATATCTATTACTGGTTTTTGATTCGTGTTACCATTAAGTTTTTATATAACATCTTCTGCATAGAACCGTCTCTATGAAACTGATGGTTGCTTAAGTTTGAACCCATTCTTTACTCCTCTCCCCCAGCCCCATGGTGTATGGGTATATGGTACATGGTCCCTGTGTGTTTAGTGAGCCAGTCTGCTGCTGCTTGGGCTTGAGTTGAGTCAGATCAGGTGTTTGCCAGAGATGCAGTAGCACCAAACTGCAGGGTGCTTTCTCCGTGCTGTTCACTGAGAAGCTTTCATTGGTAGACAGGGACTGCCGTTAGACCAGATGTCTGCCCCCAGCCCATGGGACCACAGTCAAACTAGTGTGTGTGATTTTCTTTCCCTCCCCAGGGCACGAGTCAATTTGGAGTGGTGCTGGTCCCTGCCAGGGCTGCTTGCACACTGTTAGGCTTGTGGTCTTGGCTTGGATGGGTTCCAGGCAAGGGCATCTTGGAGGGGGCAGGGTGTGCAATGCTGGCAAAGTCCGCACTGGTCCACTGTGGGATGGGACTTGCAGTTGCCCTGGAAAAATTCCTGCTGAGGTCTATGGGGCTGGAGGGATGAGCAATAGGAGAACATGAAGGCAGGGTGTGCTGTTAGCAAGCTAGGTGGAGAGTGTGCGTGCTGTGCTGGTTCTTGCAGATGTCTGTGTTCTAGGCTGGGGGTGGCGGGGAGGGAAATAGCATCTGCCAGCTCTTTTGTTCTTGGAGAGGTCTCCCAAAGATCCCTGCTCCTCTAGCACATGCTCTGGGATTAGTAAATAAATCTTCCTCCCATATACCCCAGGCATTTTTTCAAACTGCTGCCTCTATGTTGTATCTCAGCTCAACATGGCTGTTTATTGTGGTGTCTCTTTAAGAACAGGGACTCAGTTCCCTATTGCCTTCCTGATCTCCCAGAGCTGAGCCTGTTGATTCTTAAAGTTCCATGTGTTAAGCCCCACTGATTGTTAGAACTCAAAAGTTCTAACTTTTGAATGTTAAGCCCCTCTTGTTTTCACAGCTAAATGTTATCAGGATTTGTCTTTCCCATGTAGGTCCCCCATGCTTGGGATGCCTGGTGTGGGGATCTGTTTCTCTCCCCTCCTGTGCCTGCCATGTCCCTCCCTTCCAGGGACAGTTCCCAGGGTCTGTTTAGCTCCTGATGGAATCTCCACCCTTCCCACCTTCTTGGATGTGACCTCTTTTCTACATTTAGCTGTGAAGAGTCTTTTCTGCCAGTCTTTGGGTCATTTTCTGGGTTATTTACACTGATATGGGTGTTATCTAGTTGTGACCATGGAACAGGTTGAGCCTAGGGTCCTTCTACTCTGCCATCATCCCTGGAAGTCCATATTGAATGCATTTTGATTTACCAGAACATAACCCCATCATAAGTTGAGCAAGAGCTGAATGGTCATATAGCTTTGGTACAGGTCTGGATGTCACCATTTACTTGTAGGATTACCACTGGCAAGCCAGATGATGTCTTAGCCCCTACCTACTGCCCCGCACAGATGACAACACCGATAGCCTTGTGATTGCACATGCAATGTGTAAAAGATTTCAAAATGAGAAGTAAGCATTGCCAAGAGTCATTCAAAATCTGGAGGATATTGAAGAAGCAGAGCCTATGCGCTCCTGTTTCAATTTTCAGAACACCATGAACTTTTGATTTTTTTCAATTGTAACTTGTCAGTTGCAACTCTGTCACCTCCTGGAACACATCCTTCTACTTTGGACTGAAATAGAGATAATGTAACACCTGTTAGCTAAATAGCCAAGCATGTATTAGTGAGTTTAACTCTGTTAGCACCCATCACAATTCTTGCAAAGAACTTACCGACTTTGTGGTTTTTGCTGTTATAAGCCTGCACCCCGCACTGTGTTCCCAATTCACAATTCAAAGCATACTTTAGATTTTGGTGGATTCCGTGTCCCCCTATTGCAATCCCAAAGACCCCAAATAAATGCTTTTGGTAGCTTTGCAGCCTTGTCTTCTTGACAGTTCCGTGAAACAATGCAGTTCCTGCCACAAGGTGGTCAATAAATGGGAGGCATTGTTGATATCTGGAATGCACTTAAGAAATGATTAAGCCAAATGTTATTCAGAGTTTTATGCAAAACTAGGGTTTTCTTCTGAATGAAACCAGAAATGATATTAGTTTCCTAGGGCTGCCCTAACAAAGTACCACAAGCTGGATGGCTTTAATAGAAATTTATTCACTTGGAGTTCTGGAAGCAAGAAGTCCAAAGACAGGGTGTCAGCAGAGTCTTGCTCTCTCTGAAGGCTCCGGGGATGCTATATCCAAGCTTCTGCTCTTGCCAGCAAGTCCTGGAGTTCCTTGGCTTGTAGCCATAGTGCTCCAATCTCTGCCTTCCTCTTCTCCCCTGTACATCTGCATCTCTCCTCTACCTCCTCTAAGGACACCAGCTAATTGGATCAGAGCCATGCTAATGACCTCATCTTAATCTGATTACCTCCGCAAAGACTCTATTTCCAAAAAATGTCACATTCGCAGGTACAGGGTATTGAGTCTTGAACATATCTTTATGAGGGACACAGTTCAACCAGTAACAGATGCCCCAAATATTTAGCTAACAGACCTGTCACTCATGAGGTAGGGGATATAAATCTACAAGCTAAACTATTTCCTATTAGCTCTGTGGAATAAAAACACCAGTTTTTGGTGACTCTTTCTACCAGTTCTTGCTGAGTTTATTTTGTTCTGATCCAAATGTAAATGTATTTTTTTTGAAATTTTTTGAAATTTTTGATTTGATTTTTTGAAATCTCAAGACTATATTGAGTAATTAAATTAAAAAAACTGGAAAAATAAGGAAAAGATTTTAAAAAGAGAGACAAGAAAACAACATTTAGTTATTAACATGAAAGAATCCTTCAGACTGAAAAAACCGTCACGTCATACAGTAACAATAAAAGATGATCAACTGAATCAACCCCAACCAACTTCATATTTTGGCGTGTTCCTATTTGTTTTTTGCCTGCCTTCCAGGCAAACCTGACAGTGACATTTAGAACACCTGGGTGCAGTTATCACTGGTGTCAATCTACACATGCAGAGGAAAGAAAAATTAAGGCATTGAACAATTTTGATCCTTACTGGAATTTGTATGATTAGTTCACAGTAATTACTTTTTTAAAAAAATTCAATGCTGCAAGTCTTTCCTCCCCTGCATTTTTATGTTGACACTATTGTAAGAACATCATTACTGATATTTAGGAGGCCTAGAATTGAACAAAGTTCTGTCCACTTGAGAGATGGTCAGCAGAACCTCTTGGCACGGCTGCATCTTCGAGGCCATTCTGTTTTGAGTGGGCGTCCATCTACTCCAGCTCTTCGCTGCAAAACCGCAGGAAGGAGTGAGACCACGTGCTCACTGCCGTCAGCAGGAAGGGATTCTGTCCCCTGGAAGCACACGTGGGGCAGTGATCACCAAAGACATTCGGTTTACTGGCAGGAAAACTGAAGCTCAATCAGACAGCTGGAGTGAAGACAGATCCGGAAGCTGGTTTTTCCCATTCCCCGCCCCAACCTCTCTTCTCTCTCCTCCCTAGGCAACCAGTCATGTGTTTTCTGTCTCTACAGATTTGACGATTATGGACATTTCATACACGTGGAAGAGATGATGAATGGTTGATTATTTGAAGCCTTCTGTACACTAGGGCTGTTCCCACATTTCATGTTGTAATCTGACCTCCCAACTAGTGTTTTCCATGTGGCAGTTGCTAATATAAAACATTAGGGTTTATCTGTTTACTATTTTCATGTCGCAACTGATGAATTCTGCTTCATTTGGGAAGTAGTACATGAGAGTCTCTCTGGGCCAGGCTCTCCACTGGTCACAGAGACACCTCGTTGGAGGAGATGGAGCTGGGTACCCCTGCAAGAAGCTTACGTCCTAGGAAGGACGCCATGCACGCAGTTGAGTGCTCACCATGGCCCAGTGCTTAATGCTCCTTAGGTCTGTTAGGTTGTCCTGCATGTGTCAAAATCCTGATCAAAGGAAATTCACGAAAAACATTTGAGTGAGGATAAATTTGAATCGTCATTCATTCTAATTGTTTTGGACTTTTTAATTAAATGAGTATTTTACTTTTTAAGAGGGGGAACAGGAAAAAAATGGTGAAATAGAACATACTTGTATTATAGTGATTGTGAACTTTTGACTTGCGTGGGAATGAAAAGGATAAGTGAACTAAGGTTTTCTAGAAGTTATCTATCATGGATTCATTATGCAAATATTTATTACTAGGTGATGTGTGCAGACCACAGGGCCCTGTGCTGAGAAGGGCCCTCATGCTTGATTTAATGGTCTGCTGTCACTGTCTTAAAACTCTGAAGTTTGAACAAGAGTCCCTGAGTTTTAATTTTGCTCTGGGCTTTGTGAATTATGAAACAGGTTCTGGCAGGATATCAGGCACTCTGCTGGACTTGGAGGACCTTTAGTGATAGACACAGTTCCATCTTGGAGAGATAGCATCTCTCCTGTTTGCTTATCTTTGCTTTCTGACCTCGGATGAACCTAAATTGCTTTCATAAAAACAACTGTCTTTAACCTAAAATACTTACGCTTTGTAGATAAATATGCTTTGACTCAAAAATAGTCAACAATGTAATTTTAGTAAAATAAGAATGCAAAATGCATGCTAATAATCCCTTTTCTCTGGTTGCACAATGCATATTACACATTTATTATATATAGTAGTTTTTAGAGGCGAGGCTTACATCCTAAGGTCATTCTGGTGTTTTTTGTTTGTTTGTTTGTTTTTTTATATGCCAGGAAAATTCCTTGTAGGATGTTTTCTTCATCTTTATAATTCAAAAGAATAACACAGAATCTGTCAAGACATGACTTTTCTTCATTTTTTTCCTCTGGAACGCGGTGGTCCCTTTTATGAATACATAGATCTGTTTCAGTTCAGAACTCTCTCTCTCTCTCCCTCCACCCCCCCCAGACACTTAACGAGAATATTGAGATATAATTCACATTCCACACAATTCACCTATTTGTAATGTACAATTCGGTGTTTTCTTTAGTGTATTCACTGAGTTGTGCAACCATGACCACAATCTAGTTGTAGCGGGTTTTCAGCACTCCAAAGAAATCTTGTTCCCATTCTTTCCCTCCATGGTGCCCCCTCTCCTCAACCCTAAGCAACCACTGACCTACCTTCTAGATTTGCCTTTTCTGGACATTTCGTATAAATGGAATCATATAATGTGAATGGTCTTTCTGACTTTTGTGACCGGTCCTTTGGTTTACCATAATGTTTTCAAGGCTTATCCGTGTTCTAGCATTTATCAGTACTTCATTCCTTTATGTTGCCAAATAATATTTTGTTTTATGGATATACCATATTTTTAAAATCCATGCATCCGTTGGGGGGTCACTGGATGCTTTCTACTTTCTAGCTACTATGAATACTATTGCCATGAACATTTGTGCACAAGTTTTCATGCAGACATAGTTTCATTTCTCTTGAATATAAAGATTGGAGTGAAATGCTGGGTCATGAAATGACTCTGTGTTTAACAACCCCTTTTTTGCATTCCTACTGGTGAGGTGTAAGAGTTCCCACTTCTCCACGCCCTCCACAACTCTTGCTATTATCTGCTTTGTTGAGCTCAGCATCCTAATGGGTATAGCGGTAGCTCATTTTGGTTTTGACTTGCATTTCCCCCGTGACTAATCATGTTGAGAACCTTTTCATGTGCTTCTTGGTCATTCACATATGAAATGTCTCTTTAAGTTCTTTGCTCCTTTAAACATTGGGGTTATTTATCTTTTTGTGATTCATCTTAGATCTTGAAAATTATTGTTTGTATTTCATTTGTTGTGATGTTGTCTTTGGGATCACCGGCTATTGAGACTTGACTTTCCCCTTAGGATGCTGATGCTATTTGAGAGGTTCTTCTGGACGCTGCAGTGCACCATTTTCAAAGGGAAATTTCTTCAGGTGGCGTCTTTCATGAGCCTCACTTCATTCTGCAGGCAAGAGTTAGTATTTACTAACAGACGGGGTACACTTGCACTGGCTCCATGAAAGGCATGGCGATTTGCAACTCAGACCTGTCGTGGTGCATCTGGTTCCTGCTCCATGAGGCTGTATCTCATCTCACCAAAGCTGTCCCTGTCACCACTCCTGCCCACTGTCCTCGTCTCTGGGCCTCTCCTCCTCACTTTCTGCCAGGTTGTCCACTCTGGTCCCCTGCAGAGAACTGTGGCCTAGGGCCTGTGACGTCTGCCGCTGGGTACAGGTGGCAGAGGTGGGAAACGACTCTAAGTTGAGGAAAGCCTAGCAAGGCGTTCTCTGTATCGTGGAGTGAACCTCAGGCTGCCTTAAAGTTACTGAGACATCCCAGAGATTTGGCCATTAGACTGTCTAGCTGCATTATCAGTGCTGGGATGCTTTTCATCTTTTTTTTTTTTTTTTTTTAAGATTTAGTCATTTATTTGAGAGAGAGACAGAGAGAGCACACGAGCAGGGAGAGTGGCAGAGGGAGAGAAAGAAACAGGCCCTCCACCGGGGGGCCAGGAGCCCAATGCGGGGCTCGATCCCAGGATCCCTGGATTGTGACCCAAGCCAAAGGCCGAAGCCAGCCCAACCGACTGAGCCACCCAGGCGCCCCGGCTTTTCATCTTTTACTAGTTTTCTGGCATCTTTAAAGGTATTTGGGGGAAAAGTTTAGAGAGGTGCTAGGTGGGAAGGTATTAAACTCCAATTCAAAATGTAAAGCACATCTTGGTAGTCTAGTAAGATAAGCTACAGGCCTTCAGCGTTTCTTAAAAAAATTTATAACATATTTTGTTTCCTGTGGCTATGCCAAGGCAAGATGCCTTCATCATTGGCTGTCCCCTCATGGGGACAGTCATCCATGTTGGGGCCGTTTTGTAATGAGGTTACTCTGGTCCTTTGAGCGCTAAAAGACCTGCTGAAGCTTTTTGGGAAATACGGTTGTAATGAATTGCTAATCATAGGTCATGTTTGGTAAGTATTGGTTGAAAGTTTTACATCTTTGAAGCCAGTCCCTTGGTGTACTGGTCAAACTTACTGACAAGTCCAGAATCAGAAGCCACACCTCTTTATTTATTTTCTAATTATTATTTTTTTATTATGTTGTGTTTATCACCATACATTACATCATTAGTTTTTGATGTAGTGTTCCATGATTCATTGTTTGCGTATAACACCCAGTGCTCCATGCAGTACATACCCTCTTTAATACCCATCACCAGAAGCCACACCTCTTTAAATGTAAATGGCTTCAGAGCCATTTTCCAGCACCTAAACTAATGTGCTGTCAGTTCCAAGAGGCCACTCTTTCCTGGCAGACAATTTGTGGGTCATTTGCTGCCACTGGTAACTGAGCTGTGGCAGCCTATCTCATTTGTCCACCAGCAGGCAAATTAAGTAGTTATGGGAAAGATGAACATTCCTCTTCTGAAAGCACGTGTTCTCTATTCAGCATTATTTTAATTTAAGCTGTACAGCCAGGGTCCACGTAACACATATTCATCAGCCTGGAGGGGAGCTGGAAGACGCGTTTCCCATTTCTAGAGGAACTTTCATTTGCAGATTTCTTCCCCAGCCCAAGCTCTCTGTCGCCAGCATCTCTTTCCCACTCCACATAGGAGATGAAGATTCTATTTTATAAATGTATATATTGTACTCCACCGGGGACCACTAGATTAAAGCAGAAAGGGTGCCGGTGTTGAAGCTGAATCCCGACTTCATGATTCAGGCAACAAACATCGGTAGGTTGGGTTTCCTTGGACGTGGACTCTGAGATGGAAATTTGTGGGGGGACGTTTATTGGGGACTGTTTTGGGGATTGACATCTATGAGAGGGAGGAGCCAGGACTGAACCGAGGGAGAAGCTCAGCTGCGATGCGGTCCTAAGAAGGTCCTTGACACACCCTATAGGAAGCTGTAAGGATGGGATGATTCTTCAGACTGTCTTGAGTTGGGGAGAGGAAGCCATGACTTTATTCTCTCTTATTGAGCATTCATGGGATGTGGTTGCCCTTGGAAGGAGGCACTTTTTTGGCCGGGCAATCCCCAAAGAGGATTAACAATGGAGAGCAGTCTGCTTGGCAGTATGCCCAGGAGCTGGGAAAAGTCATTGCCAAAGAGGAGTCTGGATGGCACTCGGCAGTGTCCACTATGCCACGGGACCTTGGGAAGCTCTGTGCCTCCTCATGGCCTTGATTTCGTTATTGATAATGGGATGATTATAAGGCCTATCTCATAGAACGGTGGGCAGACATTCTAAATGACAGGATGACTGTGAAACGTTTAGCTCAATAAGTACAGAATCCTTCCCCAATATTGACACTGGAAAATGAAAAAGCAGACATCCTTTTTTTAAAAAAGGCTCCATCCATCTCAGGAAACAAACTGAGGGCTGCTCGAGTGGTGGGGGTGGGAGGGATGGGGTGGCTGGGTGATAGACATTGGGGAGGGTATGTGCTATGGTGAGCGCTGTGAATTGTGTAAGACTGATGAATCACAGACCTGTACCTCTGAAACAAATAATACATTATATGTTAGAAAAAAAAAAAGAAGAGAGTAGGAAGGGAAAAATGAAGGGGGGCGGAATCAGAGGAGGAGATGAACCATGAGAGACTATGGACTCTGAGAAACAAACTGAGGGTTCTAGGGGGGAGGGGGGTGGGGGGATGGGTTAGCCTGGTGATGGGCATTAAAGAGGGCACGTTCTGCGTGGAGCACTGGGTTTTTTGCACAATGAATCATGGAACACTACATCAAAAACTAATGATGTAATGTATGGTGATTAACATAACAATAAAATAAAATAAAATAAATGTAAAAAAAAGGCTCTAACCTGGTGTATAGATCCTACTGCCTCTCTCCCTATAAGGACAGATTCTTAACTATAAATTATTTCTCTGACTACCAAAACCTTGTCATGAATTGAAGTTCATTTTCCAGTAATACTTTCTGGTTCCCTCTCCTGGGGTGGAGTGGGCAGGGGGTTTCTGCCTTTTATGTGAACTCTCTGTATTGGCTTCTTATGGCTGCTATAACAAATTCCCACGAACTTGGTGGCTTACAAACATACACATTTATTCTCTTAAAGTTCTAGAGGCCAGAAGTTCAAAAGGAGTCTTAAGGGGCTAAAGTCAAGGTGTCAGTTGGGCTGATTCCTTCAGAGGCTTTAGGGGAGAATCCATTCCTGGTATTTTCTGTCTTACAGAGGCCATTCTCATTCCCCGGCTCATGGCCCCACATCATATGCCTTTCTCCCCCTGCTTCCTGTGTCACCACACTGCTGTCTTCTCTTCTGTGGACAAATATCTTTCTGCCTTCCTTTTACAAAGACACTTGTGATGGCCTGTCAGCCCGCCTAGATAGCCCAGAATAATCTTCCTGTCTCAAGATCTTTGATCACACCTGCGAAGTCCACTTTGCCATGGACGGTGACATTCATGGGACCCAGGATCAAGCCCTGGCTATCTTTGGGGCCGTTATCCAGCCTGCTGCATGCTCCTAGCTCTTTCTTTATTTTTTTAAGACAGATGGTAATTTGCCCAAATTGGTCTGTGGGCTCCGGGAGGACAGGAAAGCTCATCTAGCTTTTGCCTTCAGGACAAGCAAATGCCACACACATAAGATCTTCCAAAAACACTTACGACATTTAATCCAAAGCTTATTATCCCTTCTCCAAAGCAGCAACTCATCGTGAAGAACTATCAGGCTGACAAAGGTTCCTGTGTCTGAGAGGCTAAGATAAAAGGTGTTTTTGTTTTTTGCAGATGTTGGAGAGTTGCTCAGGGCCATTGGCAGTTTCTCTGTGCAGGGCCCTGAATTCCCAGCCAGGGACAAGGCCACCATCAGTGAGGAGGGAGCTTAATCGCAGGGGGTCGAGTCACCGAATCAGTGTGGATTTGCAGCATATCCCTCTTTTCATGGGATAATTTTCCATACCGGGATGCTAGCTTCTCACTTCGCTCGGTTTAGTACAAAGTAGAATTAAAAAAAAAACCAAAACAACAACAACAACAAAAAACTACTTAAAAAAATCAGGTCATTTAATCAGCTCTTCCTTAATTTAAAATCCTAAGGATTGAAGCAGTAACCTTCTCTTCTCTGATTTGTAGCCAGAATCCCTGACTTAGTGCTTTTTACCCAGTGGGCACTTACTAAACAGGGAAAACCATAAATCAAGGCAACAATGAATTATATAAAAAAAAATCTTTCAAAAAGGAAAGGCATAATTAATTTGATAAAGTGATTTAGATCTTTCTGAAAACACAAGTGGTTATGAATATTGGTCCGGGGCCCAGAAAGTAGGCTCAAGGCAAATACTCAGTTGCTCAGCGGACCAATATAGTGCAGGCGCCAGGAACCCCTAGTACTGGGACTCAGGTTTGGTTTTGTTGTTGTTGTTGTTTTTGACTTACTCCTGGGAGTTTAGGGCTGTGGCACTTCTGTGTTGCACCCTGTGTTCCACCCTGTGTTCCACTGTGACAAAGCACGTTGTCAAGTAAGAGGTCATTGGGTAGCTTTCCACATTTAAAGCACAGTTTCTTCCTCTGCAGGTGTCTTGGCAAGGACATGTTTTGACTGGGGGATGGGATCCTAGGGCATAACATCTGGGCATGGGGGACAAATGAGCAAAAGCACAGGGGTGGGGGACTGAAGGGAGCATGGGAACCTGATGAAGAAGGAGAGGCTGTCCCAACTGGAATGGACAGCTCAGGGTAGGGGCTCTGAGGAAAGGGGTTCTCAGACCGCAGAGAGCATGCAATTCCAGAATGAGGAATGAGGAATGTGGTTGCAGCTGAGGTTTGTTTGGCCCCAGCTCTATTTCTTTGGACGACCTCCCCATCTCGCACCTGGGGGTCCAGTAGAAGGATGGTTTGTCCTGCTCTGATGCGTGGGCTGCGGGGAGGCCGAGGACCCAGGCCCTCCAGTCTTTTCAACCCATCGCCTTGATAAGGCTGAGCCATCCAGAGGGTGTAGGGCCCCAACAAGGCCAGTTAGAATTCTTCCTTGGGTAGCTTTACTGATACCAGTGGTGGGAAGTGCTTTTTCTACTGGGCCTGCTAAGTCGGGAGCTGAAATCTGGATCTGTAGCTAATGCAGCTCAGGATCAGGTGATTTTTCTATAAAGCCCCTAACACTCCAGCCCGGGCCGACCCGCAGGCCAGACAGAGCAGATTTTCTTCCATGTGACAACCAGCTGCTGCTGATCCTGCTCGCCGGGGTCTGCCACATACAACTCCCCGGCACTGCAGGTATTCACCCCACCAAGGTGTATTAAGCGCCTAGTGTCTACCAAACACTGGGTCCTGCTCGCTGCTGAGGGTCTTATTTAGAAAGGAAACAGGCCGCTTCTGAAGATGTTTGCAGCCTGGGGAGGACAGACAGAACAAGTCTCCAGCCAAGAGCCAAAAGGAACAAGTGGAAACACACAAACTCAGCTTTTCCCAGAGAGATTTCAGAGGGTAAATGTGTCAGATAGAATCGCTCATGGAGCTGAATGCATTTTACCAAACTGAGTGCAACAGGTTATGGTCCATTTGAATCTGCTTGTGCAAGAGCATCTTTCTTTTTCCAGGGAGGCGAGAGGTGAACTCTGTATCTGAGGCTAAAAGTCAAAAGTAGAAGCAAAACCTGTGAATTGCAAAGTAAAATACAGTTAAGAGAAAGAGGGTCAGGAGGCAGAGAGGAAGAAAGGAACAGACTGGAGGTGACAGAATTAACACAGTGTTAATGGGTTTAAAGCTATATTTAATATTATGTTCTATAAATTTAGCCTGAGTGTGAACACACATTAGAGGTTCCCCTCGGTGGAAGGCAATCACGCTGAGTCCTACAAAACCCGTGGCAGCAAGAATTAGGCAATTCCAGCGCCTGGTTTCTCAGCCCTGTCCCCACTGGCTACCTTGATCTTGTCAGTCTTCCACCTCCCCCAGTGCTATCTGGTTAACCACCGGAGGCACATCTTCTGAAACAAAGAGCGCCAACCCACTGGCTCTGTTCTCCCTCCGAACTGGAGGAAGCACTGTGATAAAGTCCGCATGACATCAAGCACAGTCACTTTGAAGAAGAGCCCACATTATGTTTCATAATGAGGCCAACGAGACTTATCAGACCAATAATCTAAAGTGCTTTTGCCCCAGCAGCAGTAACTCATTCCAGGGCTGCACAGAGACCTCTGCAAAGTGTCTGGAACCCTGCAGCCCAGCAAAGAGACCGCGCACAGCGGGCTGTGAGTTCTCCTGCGGACATGAAGAAAAATGGCTTCCAACAGTGACCAAATTGCCTCTTGTTTCTTCCACTAAAGAAAAGGCAATACCAAGACTGCATACTGGCCTTAGAGGAGACACAATTAAAAATCACCAAGTCTCAGATTCAAGCTAAATGCAAAACTTCCAGGAGACTAGAAGTCTGGAAAATATTTTCTACACTAAAGTAACTAAAGTAAAATATTTTCTGCACTAAAGTACACGAAAGGAACCAACACTTTTTGTATCAAAGGACCTAGAATCACAACTGGAGGCAGTTGAAGAAAGAATAAAGAAAGCACATAAGGCGAGTAGAAGTATAAAACATTTTCCACACTGGAAAATTGGAAGAGAAATAAGCCACATGTTATAGCTTTTACTTTTATGGGCAATGGGCACGAAAAATACACATGTTGAAAACTATGGAGCTTTCTGCCATGAAAATATAGTGAACTCAATAAATTAGAAATTTTCTTTCATGAGTTCATTTTAAAGTGGGTTCTAAGTTTCACCAATATAATGATTTAGTGGAAATTTCGCTTTATTTGAATCTATTCTAAATTTACACAAATAGGAGTACTTTATGAGAGTCAAGTGCAAAGCAGTCAAAAGTCACATTAATGCCCCTAATCCCTTGGAAAAGGACCTCTTGTCCTTAGAGAAGAGGAGAAGAAACTCCCAATGGGGCTGGGAGTGTTTTCACCACGTGGCTCACAGTTGGGTTTGCCGCTGGGGACCCGCTTTTGGCACACTTCCAGAGCAAGGTTCGACACAAAACCCAGAACCCCACCTCCTTGGTAACTGCCAACTTGATGCCCTGGTGGGAGACTCTGAATTGGAACAGAGTTATGTGGGGAAGGCAAGGTGCTGTTTCCCTGATCGTACGAGTTAAAGGGTGACAGTTGTTGCTCGGATCTGGAGCCTGGGGATCCCGAGCAGCTGCCGAGGTCTGTAGGTGGTTGATTTGGTGGAAACGGTTGGTGCGGGTCTACAAGGAGCAGCAGTGCTAACAATTCCTTGATTTACTACAAAAGAGGACAGTTTGGTGACCTGGGAGGTGCTCCTGGGAACCCCATGAGAGCTGCTTCTCCTGCCTCCCAAATGACTTTGTAAACATGCACCTGCTCATATTCAGTCCCTTTGACTTAACCTGATCAGAGTGGGTGGTGTTGCTGGCCATGAGACGCTGACCAGAGTACTGGGGAGGAGCTGGTCAGCAGTGAATTCCAGAAGACGAAAAGAAGTGTCATTCTTGGTGTACACACAGATTTCTTTGTACAGAGAAGGCCCCTCATAAGAAACACAGGATTGTGTAAATGTCCTGGGGCACATTGATTCGTGCATCTGTGGTGAAACAGAAGCCGTTCTCATCACAGCTGAATACGGTTGGGGATCTCCAGGCCTCTCTGGGAAGAGCTTGCTGGAGAGGAGCCCACCAGCCCTTCTTCAGAAGGTGCCCATAAAGAGACATCCTCCCGGCAATGGGTCGACCTTGCGTTGGGATCTTAGTGGATTACAAGAGGCTGGGTTAAAGATGCTGGGGTACTTCAGAGAGAAATGGTATATGGAGCTGCGAGCAGGAAGTTCTTCATAAACCAACTCATGGCCAAGGTAATGCTTTCTGCTATGAGAGCTGCCCAAAGCCAGGAATGCCCACTTTCTACCTTTTAGGAAATCAGAGTACTTATGGTAGGGAAGGGGTCACTTTTCCACAGCTGAGACTCGTTAATGACGGTGATTGTAACTAGCCAAAGCAGTATCCTAGGAATTACTGTTGAGTGGAATTTGTTTTTGCCTGAGGAACAATTTCAAAGCCTAGAGCAGGCGCCGGAAAGCTAGCTGATGGGAGCGCAGCCCGCACGTCTGTATTAATCACTACCCGGAGAATGGACAGATCCTGTCCTCCCGCGCTAGCCCCATCAAGCAGAATGTGCAGAAGGACACGTTTTTCAGTGTTCAAAGTCAGAGGCTCCCGGGGTGGCCAAGCCGGAGTGTCTTCCTTGTAACGAAGGGTGTCCAGGGGTCAGGCCTTGATGTCCTCAGGACACCGGCTGTGCAAGGAGGGGAAGGGCCACTGATAGTTTCTAGGTTAGCTTGCTGTGCTGTAAAAGCTCGCTGCCCCTAGAACGCAGCCGTGGATGCTCTGTCCAGTCTTCCGCTCCTGGCCTCCCTGTGCGTCAGCTCCCCCAGTGAACCTGTGTGTCCATCCATCTCCGGGGCTTTCCTTGGCCTCACCGGACCATCACCCACCCTCGGCTGAGTCTGCTGGGGTGTAGCTGCACACAAAGTACACAGAAATACCAAGTATCTGGGGCTGTAGCCATCACCTCGCGTACTGTGAATCAGGGGAAGTTGTCATGGGGGCGAGGCTGCCAGGCTCTAGGTGTGGCCCTCAATGTCATTCGATGTGTGGTCTTGCAGTGGTCATTCACCTGTGCAAGCCTCACTGCTTTTATTCATAAACTGCCTGATGGACTAAAGTGACAAGACCCCTTTCACCCGTAGAGCTGTCCAGCTGGTCACGTGTGTACATGTGAAAACCCTTTGCTTGTCTCTAGAGTAAGACCAGAGTTCAAGATCAAGCTCTTCAGTGAAGTGGCCTGTGACCAGGAGCAAGTGACCTAGATTCTTCGCGTCTTTTTAAAAAAAATAACAAGTGTGATATCTTGTGCTGAGTAAATATAACATGGATGGGCAGTCTTGAAGTTAATAAAGTTTATTAAGAAACACCTCAAAAGAAGGGGAATATAAGTTACACATGGGGAGAGGGAATTTGTGACATGCAGTTGACAAAGCTTCGTGCCAGAAATATATAAAGCAGCAAATCCAAAAAAAAAGAAAAAAAAGAAGTCCTTGCAGGACCTAAGAAATGAATGCTCTCTTCCCTACTGTGGCTGAGAGTAAAGTGACGGAGATGAACGTGGAGAGAGCACATCGTCTGAGTGGTCCTGAAACTCACCAGCCCTATGTTTCCATCAGGAGGGTTCTCATACTTAGATGAGCTACTCTTAGACCCCATCCCACAGAAGCAGATTCAGGGGTGCTGGCAGCTCCTAGGCAGGGATGCCGGGCGGGAGGTGGCAGGACCCAGGAGTGAGGCAGGGGAGAGACCTCTTGGGGCAGCCTCAGAAAGTCCCTGCCTGGGCTTCTCTGCAGTGCATTCCAATGGGTTTGGGGTCTTGTTTATTTGTTTGTTTGTGGTTCTTTTTTCTTTGGGTGAGGTTCATTGAGGTTTGATTTTGCGTAATTAAACCTAATACATAGTGCTCAGGTAAAGTTCACCCCTTGAAGTGTGCAATTTTACGACTTTTTGAGAAAAGCTTACAATCATTCACCTACCACCATAATGAAGGTATAGAACAGTTCTCCCACCCCAAAAGGGTCCCCTGCATACTCAGCAACTGATCTGTTTTCTCCCTCTATAGTTTTGTCTTTCTGGAATGTCTTGGAAATGGAATCACACAGTATGTAGCTTTTTTGAGTGTGGCTTTCTTCACCTAATGTAATGCAACTGAGATGCAGCCATGGGGTGGCATGATTAGTCGTTTATTCCTTTGTGTTGCTGGGGCACATTCCACCGTATGGGAGGACCACAGTCTGTTCATCCACTCACCACTTGATGGGCATTTGGGTTTCTTCACATTGAAACTTTTGGTAGCTGGTGATTAACTGCCATCATTCCTTCGACTGGGGGCTTGCATATAATGTCAGGAAATAAGCTGTCACTTCTTGTCATCTATCCACACCCTCATCCAATGCACCGGTAAAAATCAGGGGCACGTGGTTTGGACACGTTTACTGTGAGTCAGACTCTAGGCACTGCTTGTATGTTTTTTCCTTGAATCCTTACTACATCTTTATGATGTACATACTTTTATCCCATTTCATAGGTGAAAAACTTAAAGCTGGAAAGTTAAGTGATGGTCCACATTCACTAAATCTTGAGTAGATTTGGAAGACCATCCTCTATGTCTGACTCCCCTGCACATATGCAGAATATGCAATTGATATGTTAACCCAAAAGAACCCATGTAGGAATGCTAGCTTCCCAAACAGGGCAGGAATTTTCAGCCATCAGTTTATCTGAGCTTCTAGAAATCCTGGGTGTCATCTGGTCTCTCCATCCTGAAAGTCGAGCATGGTCTCAGGTTCCCAAGCTTCAGTTGCAATATGCTATTTGGGGAATATGCAAGTTTGGGGGGGAATAAAGGGTTTTTTTCTTAGGATAAAGACCATGGAATTATTAATGTGAAATTGCTAGGGCCCATCCCAGATCCTTGAATGAGGCCTTTGTAAGTGAGGGCCATGAAACCAAAGCCTCATAAGCTTCATGATGAATAGTTTTTAAGCAACACCAATAAATATTTTGAGAAATTTTTAATAGAGATGAATTCAATCAACATATTTTATTAAAATAACTTATTGTCAACTTATTCTATTGCATCTTTGATATTTTTAGCTCAATCCTCCAAACAGGAAAATGTTAACCATTCATTGTATGGTGGGGTCTGGTGGGCCAACAGACTGAAGCCAGCTGGAAGTGATGAGCTGATCTGCAGGTTGTCTTGGCCCAGCATGTGGGGAAGTGATGAAAGTTCTTCTTAATTAGATCAAAATACTGAACAGATCTAGTAGCTCAAATTTTATCTGGTCATCAGCTCAGCTGAGCAAGTCATATAACACTTTTCTATACTTAGTTTATTATAACTGAATTAATTTTTATCTTGAGACTTCTAGTCCAGCAACAATCACAAGGTAATCTTAGTCAATTGTGGACAAAAGCAGGCATTTCAGTTTCCTCCCCAGCCCTCCACAGGATCCTGTGTAAATTGTGTGTGGTGATGGGGGCTGGAGACAGGGCCAGAGTCAGGTGGAGGTCTGGTCTCTGGGTGTGTGTCATCAGTTCTCAGCACTGGCTGTCCTGGATGCCCTTTGAGGACTGTCTTCCCACCATACCACCATCCCTGGACGGGTCTGCTTCCTTGCCTATTCCCTGGTTGCTAGACTTTGGTCCAGTGGTGAGGTCCTGCCAGGTGTGTTGTCCTAGATCAAGCTCTGCTCCTCTCTAGGCTGCAGATTTTACCGGTCCCTGCGGTGAGTTTGAGAATTTCAGGGCTGACCAAGGCAAAGAAGAAACAAGACGGTGAGATGACAATATTACATGACAAGTTTTACTGAGTGGCATTTTTTTAAACAATATTTTTAAAGATTTTATTTATTTACTTGACAGAGAGAGAGAGTGATATCAGGAACACAAGCAGGGGGAGTGGGAGAGGGAGAAGCAGGCTTCTTGCTGAGCAGGGAGCCCGATGCGGGGCTCGATTCCAGGACCCTGGGATCACGACCTGAGCCGAAGGCAGACGCTTAATGAATGAGCCACCCAGGCACTTCTATTGAGTGGCATTTGGTCAGAACAGCACGAGAGGATAAGTCCCTCCCAGCGGGAGAATTTTTCAGAGACAGCTGTACAAGGCCACTGGCCAGAAAAGAAAGAAGGTGAGGGAAATCCCAGGGAGCAGAGGGGACATGGAGAGTGGGCGTTTACACATCCAGATGATGCTGGCTGCAGCTGGGGTTGGGGCGGGGAGGAGCTCTCTGGGTCAGAGTGGGTGGGGGTTTGGGTCTTTTATTGTCACAGGATTTGTCTTATCTGCAATTGGTAGATGTTGGGTGCAGTTTCATGGGGCATGCAAAACAAGCAGGCTCTAAATGGCTAAAATTCTGCCGATTTGGGGTCTATTGAAAACAACTGCATGTGTAACATTTGAGTTTGGTGCCAGTGGACTTTGAGCTAATGGTTGTAGCCTGCTATGGAGAAGTGAGCAGTAAGACCCAATACAAAGGGGTCGTCCCTCGTGTATTTATACAGTAATCCCTACACAGCACAGGGTCACTCAAGAAGTTTTGAGGCTTCCTCAGCACTAGGCCCCCATGCTTTTTCCTTGGGTGTTATGCTGAGTATTAAGGGGACCCCACGAGTCTCACCCTCTCCTTGGCTCCAGATTCTGAGACATAGCTCTTCCTCAATCTCAGTTCCCAACTGTTCTAGGTGTTTTATAGAAAGTATTTTAGATTGGACCACAGGGTTGGCAAGAAAATAAAGATTCCAGAGAGAATAAAAATGAGCAAAGTCAGAAAGCCTGGCTCTCTGTAACAACCCCTCAGCCAATCTCTACTCAGTGGCACAGATTATCTGATGATTTGTGCTTGGACACCCACCCACCTCGTGTTCACACTTTGGTTCCAACTCAGTTTCTCCAGTCCCAGAACTGAACAACATCAGGTTCATTTATGTGTAGATACACGATCTATCCTCGTGCAAACATGCATTAACCCTAATTATGTTTTAGTATCTGTGTTATCTGCCACAAGAGTGATAATCTTGAAATTAAATCTGGTCCTGATAATTAAATGCCTGGAATTGTCATCACTATCAGTATTGACATGGAAAAGTAACTGACTTAATACAAGTTGACTAAATGTCTGTAATACTTTATACTTGATCCATGAAAAGATGATGACACTTCTCTAATGCATCTTTAAAAGTGTCCAACCTAGCCTAATTATTTTAACTGTCTTCCTTTTGCATAGGGAAGTATTTTTTGCCAGTGGTGAGAGGTTATTGCCCACTCCACACAGCCAATGCTGTGGTCTATAATGAAAAGATATCTACTATTTTCTCAAGCTTTATTATTCAATTATTTCCCCTAGTATTCTGATGGAGCTTCAAAGAGGAACATAATGGCAAGAATGACATGCCTAATGCTTTGTCCATTATTCAGGATAGCTAGAACAGTATGTGTTTTATGACAACAACATAGTCATGTACAAGAATATGGGTTTCTATGTAAGCTTTTAAAGTAAAAGAAGTGCCTCTAAGGAAAAGAAAGCCAGTAACAATCCATGTAAAATATCTGAGGATAGAATTCTAGATCTAAGAGACCCTCGTTCTTTGCTAAACCCATTCTATTTTCTGGAGAGAATCTAAAGCACTGATGTGAAGATGGTTTAGATTTGATTTCAGATTTTTCAAGATATTTTTTGTTACAAAAAACATATCACCATTCTTTAGCAAAATAATGTGACCATTGGGTCCGTAAACAGTAAGCATACGATTACTGGAATCAGAAATAAAAGTATGAGAATCCAGCTAATCTGAAGGCAGATGATCTGGGCTAGACTGTTGATGTAAAGCTCACACCTTAGAAATCTAATCACAAATTCTGAATATGTAGGTGTGATGTCACAGGTACCACTTTGTAAAATCAGAAAGCATCATCTTTTATAACACACGATATGTAAACACTTTTTTCTCCCATTCACTTTGGCTTTATTGGCTATCTCTTTTTTATGAAACATCCTTTGAAAACAAGGCAAGAAATTGAAGAGGACAAAATAAAACAGAACTTTCTTTTCCCATCTAGTGGTCGTGTCAGGTGGTTGTATGTGTACTGTTGTTTTTTTTTAAAGATTTTTATTTATTTATTGAGAGAGAGAGAGAGAATGGTAGAGAGCATGAGAGAGAGGAAGGTCAGAGGGAGAAGCAGACTCCCTGCTGAGCAGGGAGCCCATATGTGTACTGTTTATACATTGCGAGAGCAAGAACAGAATAATAATTTTGTAATTTATTCATTTATTTTAATTTTTTAATTTTAATTTTTAATTTATTTTTTAAAAAGATTTTATTTATTTATTTTAGAGAGAGAGAGCACAGAGGAGAGTGAGAGGGAGAAGCAGACTCCTCACTGAGCAGGGATCTAGACGGGGGACTTGATCCCAGGACCCTGGAATCATGACCTGAGCCAAAGGCAGACGCTTGACTGGCAGACGCTTGACTGACTGAGCCACCCAGGTGTCCCAATAATTCTTTTAATTAAAAATGAAGCTTAGCTTTTCTCCTTTCATAGGTTTATTTATCTGTCTATAACTACATTGCTAACATTGTTCGTTTTTGTACTTAGTATGTTCAGATATCAAACACATAGAATCTTTATTATATATTCTAATATTTTCTAACTTGTCACATGCAGTAATATTGATATGTGGGATAATATAGAGACTCTAATATCTTCACATATGTATATGTAGTATTACTTATAATATTAAAAATTTGTGTACTATATTTTTGTAAAAGCATCATCTTATAAAAGTCATGTTGTAAAAGAAGGGGGAGTGTGTCTCTTTGTGGGCTTGTAGGCTTGCTGATGCTGTCACCACATTACATTCAGCAAAGAGACCCAGCGTCTTTCAGCGAACTTCCGTCCCTGGGTCACAGTTCACCATGCCCTCCATCTACCTCAAGGCTAACATCAGTCGCCCACAGAAACGGAAGCAAGGAGCCACCAAATTGCAGTGGGCTGCATGTGAGGTAGCCTCTGTTTCAAGGGGGAGGATGCTGAAGAAGGGATGACATTATGCATTAGATTTTTTTAATACAATAAAATGCTTTCATACAAAAAAATAACTTAATACTAATATGTGTGCCATATAAGAGCCATGTGTAACTTTAAATTTTCTAACAGACCCATTAAAAAAAGGAAAGAGAACCCGGCAAAATTAATTTTTACAATATTTTACATCCAGTATATCCAAAATATTATTTCAACCCATACTCGATGTAAAAATAATTGGGATATTTTACATTCCACATTTTGTACTAAGGCTTCGAAATCTGGTCTGTACTTCACACTCATAAGCACGTTTCAGTTTAGACGACTCACATTTCTGGTGTTCAATAGCCAAGTGAGCCTAGCGGACACCATAATGCATCAGATTTTTAAACTCATAATAATAATAGCTAATAGATTTTGAACTTTTCCTATGCTTAAGCACTAACTTTTTATGCTTTATCTAGTTTAATCTTCATTTTCTACCTAATCGCACCAGCTGGTGTGTGAGGGCTAAGACTTAAGCTCAGATCTGTGGTATGCCACCTCAAGGCTTTGAGCGCGACACTAGGCTACCATTTGCTTTATGTTAATCACCGCAGCTCCCTCAAAGCCCTTATTTTGGATGTTACAGATATCAGGTGATGTTGCCGCTGTTTCAAGCAAAGGAAAAATTCAGTATTATTGGAGGAACTCACACCTCAGATAGAAATATTGTTTTGACTTTTTCTACTTTCAACTGTTTCTGCAGATCTCAGATGTCTGTCTATTTTGATAGTTCTACTACAGTCACTTATTTTTCTAAGATAATCTGTTCTCCATATGTAACATGCTTAGATCTCCAAAAATCTCTTCCTAGGAGAGTAGACCGTACACTGTGGATTTCACGTGGCTCTCACCCCGACAACCTTGTTCATTTGGCATTTTTGAGGATGTGCCTCACGGGTTGTAAGACGTGTGAGAAAGTCTCCATCTTCATTGCACTCTGACAGTATCCTCCATCCTTGAGGGCAATCCATCATTTAGGAAGGGATGATGGGAACCACTTGCCCATAATAAATGTGTTTCATCTGTAGACTCTCTATAAATATCCATTCTCGATTTACTTATTTAGAGTCTCCCACACACTGGGGTACTAAGTGTTATTTTTATCATTCAGTGTTGAGTTTTGTGATCCATGATGTTCCAAATTCAATGTGAAACCATTACTTTTCCAAAATATCAGTATGTGTTCCTGATAAAAAGGACAATTAACAACTTGAATATATCAAAATATTGCCCACTGTTTTACACATTAAAACAAATGCCATTTATATTACTAGAAAGAAAGTTGCTTTTGTGTAACTAAAAGATTTTCATTTTCATTTGACAAAAACTGTCAAGACGAGGAGAAGAAATGAAAAAATTGTAGAAAATACATATTAATCTCATATGGTTTCAATGTACTATCATAAAGCTTCAATTTTGAAAATACCTCCATTTTCTGAATAGATATGTCTCAGTGGTTATGTATTAAGATTGCTCAACATCTATTGGCATTTTTGGAGGGATAATTCTTTGGCGTGAGGGGCTATCCTGTAAATTGCAAGATGTTTAGAAGCATCCCTGCCCTCTATGTATTAGATTCTAGTAACACCAGAGATTGCCATTGCCAAATATCCCTTTGGGGACAAAATTTCTCCCCCATTTGACAACCACTGAGCTATATTTCTTGTATATACTTTTTTTGACTTTGGTGTTTTTCAGGGATAAAAGATTATAACTAGAAAGCAAAAGGACTGTTATCTTATTTAAGGTGGAAAAAAAAAAAGGTAGAGTTCCTAAATAAGATGACTACATACGTATACCCAGAAGTGTATTGATAAAGAACAGAATTGCTTGATTTAAGAATGACACTGAATTAGTTGTCTGTTTTTGTTTACCAAATTACTCTAAAACTTAGCAACTTAAACAACAAACTTTTAGGATCTCAGTTTCTGTGACTCAGGAATTCAAGGGGCAGCATAGCTGGGTGGGTAGTTCTGGTTCTTAGGTCTCTCACCAGGTCGGAATCAAGATGGCAGCCATGGCTCCAGTCGTCTCAACTCGACTAGGGCTGAAGGATCATCTTAAGACACACCTATGGGTGTGAGCAAACTTCAGCTTCTCCCAGGCTGAAGGACTGAGCCCTCAGTCCTTCATCACCCATGTTGGCTTCTTCACAGGCTGCTCTTACAACATGGCAGCAGCTTCATCCCGTACAGGTGATCTGAGAACGAGACAAAGCACACCAGAGATAGAAGCCACATGCTTTTTTTTTTTTTTTTTTTTTAGATTTTATTTATTTATCTGAAAGAAAGTAAGTGAGAGAGAATGAGCAGGGGATGTGGGAGGGAGGGAGAGGGAGAAGCAGACTCCCCGCTGGGCAGGGAGCCTGTCATAGGGCTGGATCCCAGGACCCCAAGATCATGACCTGATCCAAAGGCAGATGCTTAAATGACTGAGCCACCCAGGTTCCCCCCCACATGCTTTTCATAATCTGATTTAGGAAATGACATTCCATCCCTCCTGCCATATGAAGTGAACCAGTATGACCTGCCCACCCTCATTGGGCAGGCATTACACCAGAGCAGGATAATCAGGAGACATGGACCACGGGGAGCCATCAGAGGCTGCCTACCACCGTCTCCATCACATAAACAATTAGCTTCCCATGAAATGAGAGTCAGAATACTCCCTTGCTTTGCTGATAACCACTTCCATAGCTTGGGACCCTTTTCTCAGCTGAATCATGTGCAAGTTTGTCAACGAATCCTCTGAGTCAGTTTTGAGTCAAAAGCCCCTCCTCTGCCCCCACCAATCTTTGTCAGAACTCCTCCCTCCCAGAACACGCAATGACTCACTGAAATTACTATCAGTGACCTAGCGGTGAGGGAACCTCCTCCTTCCTATGACTGAGGCAGTAGACAAGCAGATGGTTCTCCACTCCCCTATGGAGCTGTGGAGGCCTAGGTGGCTGGGAAACACCCTGCTCTTGGCATCTTGGTTTCCAATCCAAGCTCTACCCCTTATGTGCCTCTCTGAGCTTATTTTTCTGACCATCAAAATTTTTTTGATAAGATGAGACTGACATTAACTACCTCTTAGGATTGTTGTAGAAAAGAAATGAAGAAACACATAGAAAGTTCCTAGGGCATGGTGGAATATTTTAAATAAACGTTTTCTTACATTCATTGATTTCTATAAAGAAGCACTTGTTAAATGGTGCTGCACATGTAAGGTTCTATATTTGTATTAATTATAGTTAAGTACCATTTGTCAGTCCAGCCTGGATTATAAACAGCAGTGAAATCTGAGTTAGTTTGGGAAAATGCTTTGAGTTCTAAGATGTCTGATTTAGAATGAGTTTTTGAATGATGGCTATTTTAATTTGAGGACAGTGTGTGATAGTTAGATTTGTTTCCTTGTACTTACTAGTGATTTTAACCAGAATTCCTGACAGAACCATTCTTTTAGTCAGATTCCTGGAATAGGAAACAAGAATTCTGGAATCAGGCCTGGTACCAATTGTTGGGGTCATTGTGGAGAGGTGGCTTGATTTCAACTGGCCTAATTTCCCTGAATTTACAATGAATGAGGCATATGGATGAGTTAATTTCCAAGGCTACATCTGATAAAATTCTATGCTATTCATCTTGTTGGAAACAGTAGTGTCATGGGGAAAATAATCCAGTAAAGCAGAACGTGTTTTCTATACTATGCCCATAACTTTCTCATGACATTTAGAAAGGACTGCTAGTCTCTACACTGAGGTAGGCGTATAAATATGTATTGAGCTAAATGATTTTGCCATTCCTTGCAAATCTTGGTGGAAGCTTGTAGGAAGTCTTTCCTTAGTAGGAATTGGTAACTGTTGGAATGCTAGTGACCAACTTATTTTGAAAACAGGTAAATAAAAGGGAAGAAATAACAAAACAAACATTTACTCTTTTTTCCCCCCAGGTGATTGATACCATTGACCAAGCAAATAGTGAACGAAGAGAAGTTTTTATTTATAAAGCATTCCAGCTAATATATAAATAAGGTATGATAGAAATTAAAATATGGCCATTATGTAGTGCCCCTGATTAGTGAATCCAGTCAGTGAGCATCAACAGCAGCTAACATCACAAAAAGAGAGAATCAGACCCCATGAACCTCCTCACAGAGGTCCACAATACCACTGACGAAGTACCCTTGCCATAAAAATGAAACCCAAATCTGATCAAGTTCATCTAGATTCAGTGATCTATATAAAGGGACACACAGAGTACAACGTCCCATGTAAATAACACCATGTGCATGCAAGCCGCAAAATTTTGTCTCTGACAAACTCTACAGGACCAGCTGATCTTATTTCTTTTGCAAATATGTTATAAGGGAAAATGATTTGTAGAGAAAACTCTACCAATTAAAAGAGATTTATCCGTCAAGTATAATGTGCAATCGCATCCAAATTCACACAAATTGTAAAAAAAAATGTAAAGAACATTGGTGACATTTATGAGACAGAGCTTTGAATACTGACTAGAAAGCCTCGGTGTTATTAAGAAATTACAATTTTTTAAATGTGATGATGGTATTGTAGTTATGTTAAAGAAGTCCATATCTTTCAGATACATTCTGACGTATTTATACATGAACTGATGCTTTTTTCTTCAAAATAATGTGGGGATGGGGGATAATGTAAGGGAAACATAGATGTGAAAATGGTATAATGTGGAGGTGGGAGAGTCATAGATGGGGAGTGCACAGACGATGCGAAAATGGCCAGGAGTTGAAATAGTTAAGGTAGGTGATGGAAACGAAGAGGTTTGTTACAAAATTTTAAGTATATGTTTGGAATTTTTCACAGTAAATTGTTATAACGTAAGTAAATACCAGAGATTGAAAAGAAAAATAGAACCCTCTATCCTCAAATCCATTCCATATTTATAAAAGCAACGGAAAACAGATGTTTGGGCATCCAAGTGTACTCTACAATGGATTTTGTAAAGACTCAACTTTATAGCCAATAACAAAATGCTAACTTTCCCTCTAGCTTTAAGAGCTGGAAATGGGATATACACAGTGGTATGCCAGCTCCTATAAATTCACGAAAATTGATTATTAAAATTTCAATTGTTAAACTCACCCATTATTAAAATTAAGTTATATAGTCATAATTCAATCAATTATAAAATTAAACTATGCATAATTTAATCAACTACATACATATATTAAAAGATAATAAATATTCAAAACGCATTGCTTCTTAATTATTTTACCATATTTTTCCATTTCCACACTCCTAAGGTTATTTGCATCTACTGTATATATGTATAGTGGCAAGGCTACACATGGTGTAGTGTATCTCTTTGCAACTCCATGTTCAGCAATATCACGATGGTTGCTTACAGTTGGCCATGGTGGAGTATTTACAGCATAGAAATTGGCCAATACTACAAACCAAGCCTTTTTTGTTTCCCCTAATGGCCAGTTGTTAACTGACATAAGGAATCATCCATTTGGTTCAAATATGAATAAAATATGTTTATAAGACTTAAAATTTATTTATTTAGAGAAATACTCAAGAAGTAACTGTTTCTACACCACACTGTCCCATTCTCTTATACCTGTGTATTATGTGTCATTTCCTCTACTCTCTGTGAGCTCCTGAGGGTAGGGAATGCATTTACTTATTAGCCTGTTCCAGTGCTGGAAGAGAGGCTGGTGCATTTTGCTGGTTGAACAATGAAGCGATGGATTTCTATTTATTTAGCATCTTCAATGTGATCATCATGCCAGATACTATGGAGAGGCAGGAGAGGTATAAACATCTCTTTTCCCCTCAAAGGGTTGTTAGTCTAATTGGGATACCCCACTGAGAGATTAAACAATGGTATCAGTGATATGCAATCGTTTACCAATTTATTAGATAGAAACTATAAATTCTAAAAGAGATCAATAAACAAGCAGCCAGGGAGGACAAGGGTATTCAGTGAAATATGAATTACCCTAGATGGCTGCTCACCAAGTTCTTGGCTCAGAACCACCTCATACCAGGTACTATGCTAAATAATTTGTATATATTTCATTTAAAAACCTTAATGGTACTGCGAGATAGAAATATTAACCCCATCTTACAGATGAAAAAACTGAGCCTGGGAAAGATTAAGTAATTTTCAGTGAGAGATAAGGCTTGAATTTTGTCTCAGATTGTCTGTTTTCAAGGATCAGGCTCTTAAGCATTTTGCATACTGACTTAAAGAGGAAGAACAGAATTAGTTCTGGAAAGACTGGTGTAATTTGAGAAGCAGAGATAAAGAAAGGATAGTTTACATAATAGGGAGAGAGGCATCATCGAGGCAAGATATCAGGAAGAGCGGGATATTTATGAGCTAGCAAGGAGTTTGTCTTGGCTGAGCAGCTGATTCATCTTTGGGCAGAGTAGGAATATGAGACTGGCTGGGAGGACCTATTTTCTTGAATGCTTTGAAAGCCAGGCGAAGAAATTTGGTTCTGAAATAGGGAGCCATCAAAGTTTTTAAGCTGGAGAGTACTGTAAAAATTATAGAATTTTCAAAGATCATTAGCAGATCTACCGAATGGATTGAAAGGGCAAGGATGGAAGCAGATGCTGTTGTAATAAAGGTATGGAGCAACATCAAACCAAAATCGAATAAAAGATGCTTTCTTTGGAGTCTGGGAATTTTTCCTAAATTATTGCTCATAACTAATGATGTTAAAGCCACAAGACATTCTCCTGATAGGACAACTAATGACTTTTCCCCTTAGTAATCACAGTACGAATCCAAGAGCCTACCTTAAAGCAGATTGATTACTACTATCGCTGACTCTGGTGCCCTGGCAGAATGGAGGTCATCTCAGTGCCTTTTGAGCGAGGCGGTTCGTTGTACAGGACTTCTAGCACCTGATGCTCCAGGGCACCCAAAGCCAGAAACAAATCCACTCACCCACTCACAGCATTTGCCAGGGCTGCCCTGGCACATTTCCAAATGTCTTATGGGAGAGGGGACACCCCAATGGGGAAAGACTCAGATGAGCTGACCACCCCCGGAATTCAGTTTAATGTTCTTTTTTTCCCCTGAAGTATCTCATCCATTAAGAAGGTTTCGTATCAAACCATCTGTCTTTTAGTTCCAGGGAAGCCTTAGACAGGTTTAATTATTCATCACATCGACCTTCCAAGTCTCTGACCAGATGAATTCTTTGAACTCATTTGAAAATCTCTTAATGGCAAAAGGAGAATTATATACCAGTGCTAAGCATACAGACTAAGCAGAGTAGGTAAACACTCTGAATAATCATTCATAATAGTAAAATGACAGCTTATTTAGGTTTAAGAGATTTGAGGTGAGGATCACGTTAGCATACATTCAAGAAAGCAGAGGAGGGAAAACAAGAAATACCTCTGGAAGAAAAGGGAGACAAAAACAGGATTGAACAAGATTCATAGGTTTTCAATACCTATTACATTATTCCTCAAGAACCTATTTTATGCTGTGAGTCCATGAGGCTGATTCGATTTCCAAATTCACATTCAGAAATTTTGTTTCGCAAAAACGAGGGGGTGGAGATGTGTGGATTTTATTCTTCTCTAGCCCCGCGGCTGGCTGCTCTAGTCCTCAGGGAATATCACCGCAGCCCTGATCCAGCCCAAGACGGCCTCTGACTTCCATAGTCATGACAGTCAAAACCCGGGAGGTATGTCTTCCTCTTACCAAAAGTTCCTCACCAAATTCTTTCCATGAGTTATCAGTGAGATTACAGGCAATAGATTGGCAGGGGGACAGGGACCAAAGACCGGGGAGAGAGGATCATATTGAACCAAGGGATTTGGAGAAGGAGAGGCTGGGAGACCCCCCCCTCCCCCAGAGGAAAGTGAGAGGCTGAGAGCCTTGACAGTTGCAACGAGCTATGGAAGCCCATCTTTTGCGGGACTAAAGGACCATTCCAGGGACGTCAGAGAAGGTTCTGTGCAGGGGGTGGATGCCGGTAGGATGGACACAGTTCTGACATCCCCAGGTCACTCTAGTTTGTGCAATATTTAGGTTTTGTTTAATATTTGAATACATCAATTTGGAACACCAAATGAGAGTGTTTAATAATGGTAAATTTTTCAGTGACCTGGACATTTCTAGTTGAAAGTATCTCCTAACTAGTCTCCCTGCACCACCCCACCCCCCTTCTGTCTTCAACACAGCACCCCGTGATCCTTCTAGAAGACACGTCAGACATCAATCCTCCTTCACACCCCTCCGATGGCTTCATGCGCCATGGGGAGCAACAGCTAAATCCTGAGGAGTGGGGGGCCCCTGCGTGATTGAAGGCTTTGCAGCAACCTGGTTTTACCCCTTCCACCCCGCCTCACCCCACACTGGCCTCACTGGCCTTCTTGCTGAGCTTCTCCCAAGTCAAGCACACGATCTCTCAGACCTTGGCACAGACCTTTCCCTCGTCCTGTCCTTCTCCCCCAGGCATCCACCTGGCTCCCTCCCATGACGCTTCCTTCGGATCCTTGCTCAACGGCACCTTCTCAAACCACTCTCCCCATCACCTCTTCTTTAAAAGGGCAGCAGGGTCTGTCCTGTGCACTCCACTCACACTTCTCCTGCTCTCAGTGTTTCATTTTCTCCCCAGATCATCCCAGCACGATATTAATTTGTTTATCATGGTCATTATTTACTGTCAGTGTCTCCCGACAAGGAGGAAGGAAACTTTTTTGACGTGCCTGATGGCAGCTAGAAAGGCCATGCTTGCTTGTCAAACTAATCCATTCAACCATCTTTTCTTTGCATCCAGTGGATGTGCTAATGATGACTTCAAAGGTTATGATGTAGAGAAACACAATGGAGTTTCAAGTCTGTGCAGGGCTACCTTTAATAATGATGGTATTTTCTAGGAGACAACCTGCTTTTTTGAAGCTGACGGTCAACATCATCAGAAACCTCTGCTTCTGGATCCTGGTTGCCCTTCTGTGTTACCAGCTCCTTTCCCTCCCGGCAGCACCTCGATACTCGCTCATCCTTTCTCACATAGTGAGTCGTGCTGACGAAGCCCATGCCAACCTGCATTACGTCTACAGTGTCTGCATTTTTGCCCCCACCCGACCACCTGAGCATGCATAGATTTCAGTATTCCCGTGTGCAACCTCTGCTAACACAGATTCAGGAGTGAGGAGGAGTAAAGAAGCACCCTCCATGGGAGAGCTTCTGTAACACGGGACACATGCCATGGGAACTGATTTTGTAGGTAACTGTGTCCATCATTTAGTTAGGGGCTGATTGCTACCTGTTTACCTGCCTTGCCAGGGTCAGCAGGACAGTCTTGGCTGCAGCTAATTAGGCTTATCCCTCCAGGAACTTCTTCTTAACTTCTTAAAGAGGTTCTGTATAATAATGACAACATAAAATAATTATATTGGAGCAACTGAATGTACAAAATACAATGAACTAATGCTAATTGAATGACCATATCCTTAAGCACAAATATAAATATCAAGCCCTAACAACAGAGTGATTCTGACACTTGCCTGATTGTTTTGTCAGGATGAAAGCCTGCTGAGGGGTTGGGTTTATCTTATTCATCACTGGGTCTCTGGGCGGCAGGGAGCCGGGGCCCAGTGACTGTTGCTGAGTGGATAAATCAATTTTTCCTTGAGGAAAAGCCAGTGGTCTTACCAGCTGAGTCTGAATCCTTGTGGGTTCTTGCACTCGGCTCTGTGTGTAAATGCAGGCAAGTTATTTGTGTTTCCTGTGCCTCGGTTTCCCCAACGGTGAACTATGAATAAGACTGTTTCCTGTTTCACAGATGTGTGGTGAGGATGGGATGTGTTTTTGTTTGTGGGACCACTCAGGACCATGAATGCTCTTTCTTATCCAATGTTATCTTTAGGGCCACAGAGGCCTTTTCAGTGCAACTTTCAGAAGACAACCAACATTCTGGGGCCATGAAGCAGCCTTTGTTCAGTGAAAAATTGCCAAATGGTCAGCATAGGAGTCCTTGCTGGTGTTTCCGTTTCCACAAAAGCTGGCCCTGATTTCATTCTTGGCAGTTGGCCTTTTTCTATCTGATCACCAGTTATATCTCATAAACAGCACCGTTGATGGCACCGTCTACACCTTGGACTGTGATGACCTTGCACTGGACTGGCTACTTTCCATCTGATGACCTTGCTCAGCGCTTCATTTTGCCTTGACAGTCCTCCTGCACCTTCATCATTGTGCTCTAATAACATAGTGCTTCCGTATCACCTGCCAAAGAGGAGACCCGCCCCCCGTCCCAGTCTCGGTACTCCTCTTGCTCTGGTTTCCCGGTTCTGCCTTCTCTCCACCCAAACTTCTTACCAACAAGTGCTTCACACCATGTTGTGCCATGGCGGCCATTCCCATGGGAGAGGGCAAGTAGAGTAACTGGAGCACACCTTTAGCTATCCAGTCTCAAATTATGCTCTTTTCAGACTTAAAATAAGCGGTTCACACTGGTAGCATTTAGTGCAAGCTAGTTCTGTTAATAATTGCCACTTTGTAATTAGCACTGCCAATTCTTTATTTTTTTCCTTTTTATTAACATATAATGTCTTATTTGTTTCAGGGGTACAGGTCTGTGATTCATCAGTCTTACACAATTCACAGCGCTCACCATAGCACATAACCTCCCCAATGTCCATCACCCGGACACCCCATTCCTCCCAACCCCCTCCACTCCAGCAACCCTCAGTTTGTTTCCTGAGATTAAGAGTCTCTTATGGTGGGCGCCTGGGTGGCTCAGTTGGTTAAGCGACTGCCTTCGGCTCGGGTCATGATCCTGGAGTCCGGGGATCGAGTCCCACATCGGGCTTCCTGCTCGGCAGGGAGTCTGCTTCTCCCTCTGACCCTCTTCCCTCTCGTGCTTTCTATCTCTCATTCTCTCTCTCTCAAATAAATAAATAAAAAAAATCTTAAAAAAAAAAAAAGAGTCTCTTATGGTTTGTCTCCCTCTCTGGTTTCATCTTGTTTCATTTTTCCCTCCCTTCCCCTGTGATCCTCTGCCTTGTTTCTCAAATTCCACATATCAGTGAGATCCTATGATAATTGTCTTTCTCTTATTGACTTATTTCGCTTAGCATAATACCCTCTAGTTCCATCCATGTCGTTGCAAATGGGAAGATTTCATTTTTTGATGGCTGCATAAATATTCCAGTGTGTGTGTGTGTGTGTGTGTGTGTGTGTGTGTGTGTGTGTGTACCACATCTTCTTTGTCCATTCATCTGTTGATGGACATCTAGGCTCTTTCCATAGTTTGGCTATTACTGCTATAAACATTGGGGTGCAAGTACCCTTTCGGATCACTACATTTGTACCTTTGGGGTAAATACCCAGTAGTAGTATTAGGCCAATTCTGACCTAGTAGAGAAAAAAGTTCTGAGTTTGAGTATCTTTAACAAGAATGTCCCTCATCATTCTGAAACTATTTACAAGAAACACTGCGCCGTCTGATTCTCCCAGGCTGCATACATAGGAGCTGGGCTTACGGGACCTTGGAGAACCCACTTTCAGCAGTTACAGTGAAGAGTAGGGTTTACCTTTATCTTACTGTGGCTAGAGAAATGCTCTTAATTTCATCAACTTGCTATAATGATGTCCTTATAATCTGTACGGTGTTATATGATGAGAATCCAAAGAAAGCTTGCACGGTGACAATAATATTGGTAGACATTTCCTCCACCAGTAAAACTGAACTTGTTAGTGCACAAATGACATGTAAATTGAAGTGACAAACATCTTCAGAAGCAACCAAAATTATATTAATGACTCAGAATGATTGGTTTTAATTCATTAAAAATATTGGGGGGAAATAATGTCTGGCACTCTATGAACATTATAAATTGAGTATTTATAAAAAATATTTTATGCCTAAGAGAAAAAAATGTCTTTCAGATAGTGCATTCAGAGAAAAACTGATGGATAAAGATATATTAAGCACTCATTCTTGCATAAATGATATTAAAAATATCCAATTAAAAAGCAAAGGTGATTGAGTAACCAAGAGTAAATTAGCCATTAAGTCTCCTCCAATGAATAGCTCTGACTTCCTCCAAAATTGAAAAATTGTCAAATAAAATGTCACAAATGTACTGTTTTTACTTGAAAATCAATTTGGTTATTAAATATTAATTTTATCTGCGTTTAGGTGTCTTTAATTTTAAGCCAAATATTTTACAAATAATATATGTTTTGTTACCAAAAACTAATCATTTGTAGTTTGGAACCAGGGCCTCTATTTCCACAACACAGTGTCCTAGAATCTAATATAGCAGTAACAACAAAACCGCATACATATTCAGCTGGTTGAAGAGTTGTGTAAGAAATTTAATTGGAATTCTAGGGAGTCTTAACGTGGATGCTTTCTGAAGATAGATTGTAAATAATACAATTAATTTACCTATTTTGTGAGTTTTCTTGTGTGTGGCGGGGGGATTGATTGAGATTGGTGATCAAAGAGTAAGTCACTGAAGGATAAAATAAGAATGAAAAGCACATAACGCAATGTGGAAAGATTACTATATACAAGCACAATGATGACTGATAGAATTTACATCCACTCATCATGCGCTGTCACTCTCAGAAGCACTTTATAGGCGCTGACTCATTTAAGCACAGAAAGAAATTATTTTGCATGAAGAGAGCAGAAAAATGCCTAGGAAAAAGACAGTGCTTTTAAAAGGAGAGACCAGGAGGGACGCCTGGGTGGCTCAGTCGGTTAAGCGTCTGCCTTCGGCTCAGGTCATGATCCCAGGGTGCTGGGATCGAGTCCCGCATCGGGCTCCTTGCTCGGTGGGGAGCCTTCTTCTCCTTCTGCCTGCCACTCCCCCTGCTTGTACTGTCTCTCTCTCTCTCTCTCTCTCTCTCTCTCTCTCTCTAGCAAATAAACAGAAATCTTAAAAAAAAATAAAAATAAATAAATAAATAAAAGGAGGGACCAGGATCAGGCTAGCCACAAATAGGGTCTTCGGGAGTGGAAACCATGGTGAGCTTTCCTCATGACATTATAGAACATATTCCAGATGCTCTTCTCACATTACTATTGTTGAGTCACATGATCATATCTATGTATGCAGATTTTGAGACATGAAAGTGAATCAGGATTTTGCAGCTTAAGCAAGACGAGAAGAACTTGAAAGATTTTGATAAAGAGATCTAAAACCTATTCATGCATTTAGGGGGAAGAAAGGCAGATTCCTGAAGGAGGAAATAATTTAGACTTAAGAAGAAAAGACTGTGGGGATAGTAATGCACACTTAGTACACCTTCTCTCTGCCCCTATCATCTATATCTATCTATCTATATATCTATCATCTATCTAATATATATTACATACTTTATATGCACAATAAATGTGCACACTATATATATTTATATATTCATTTTACATATCATATATATATCTATATATCTGTACATCAAGGTTGGGAGGGTAGAAATCTATTTTGAGAATGATGAGATTCTACATTAAATTAATGTATTAAAGCATTAATAAATTAAAGCAGAAAATAGTAGAATCTTTTCCTTTCCATCAGTGTCTTTAATGAATGGGATGAATTCCCATTCATTTGGTATAAATGTGGGTATGTCCTGAGATAATAGAATGGCTGGGATGACCCTTTAACACTCCTTCTCTTTCTCAGAACCTAGACTTCTCTGGTTATACATTCCTTTTATTAGAACAAGTCAATAAAATTGTCTATAAACACAAACAAGCTTTCCTCCCTGACTACTTTAGCTCAACTGGGAAATATAACTGCATACCCAACATGTCTCTTCATTCTTTTTTTTGAAATTAAAAAAAAATCAATATCAAGAATGCTCTTTTGACTAGTGCAAAATACCTCAACTAATCACAGGAAGAAAATAACTTCTCTAATGTAAGTTGTTTGGGAACATCCGAAGGCCTGATGGTTTGGCGTGTGACAGTACTATTTCATTTTCTCTATGATTTCCAATGCGGAGGCAATACAGATATCACCTCTCCAAGGTCAGAAGGGGAAGGAAAATGAAACTCTCATGAGCAGAGTCAATTTCCTGACTCTATCAAGTGTCTACAGGTCCATTTCCTGTGGCGGTGCACGTTGAGTGTTCACATCAGAATGTGAGAAATTAAGGCAAAGAGAGTGAATGAGAGTATAGAGATGCCCCTGTTTCTGCCTCCAAAATTTACAGTCTTTATACCACTGCCATGCTACATAATTACACACGAGTTCTACAAAACATGTCACGTTGATGACTGATCTGTGATTACACGTGCTCTGGGGAAAGTTCTGGTGCAGTATGACATCTATTTTGCCATTTTACCCTGTCAGCCAGGACACCTTAGTCTTTGAAATACCTTATTGTAGGCTTATTCCCCCAGCAAATTATTGCCTGCCAACTGTTTACCCTCTGCAGGTAAACCTACTTTCCTATCTCTTCCAGAAAATTCCCTGATCTTACTGGGCTCTTTTAGCAACCTTCCTACAATTACAATGAGCTGAATCATTCATCTGTATATTGGTGGAAAGAACAATTTTATGGGATGTGAAATTACTAATGATGTGTAGATTTCAAGCTTCAATTTTCTCCTGTTTGAGAATGAGGTCTATTTCTCTACTGAACAAATCCTTCACAAGAACAATCATAAGGTCAAAAAAGATAGTTAGTCAAGAACAAAAAAGTTTGTGTTTCATCAGTTGAGATACAAGTGAAAACATATCACAAGGGGGAAAAAATCTCTAAAATCAGGTAGTGAATTATAGATATAGCAGAGATATAATTATAGGCATAAATATGAGGAATATAAACAATTCATTATTTTTCTAAGAATTTTTGAATCATTTTATTTTGGTTTCACTCATTTTACTTCACACAGCAAATCTTTTTTTTTATTCACAAAATCAAGGCAATTAGATACTCTTATTCAATTTAAAAAATGGTCTAGAGAGTATGATTTATTCTAAAATCATTAATATGAGAGAAAACTATGAAGATAATTTTTGTTTTCTATTCATTAAAGTTGGAATTTTAATTTTTCTCTTTATGCATTTTTTAAACCCTGTCAATTGTTTTGGGTGAAAACTTGGGAGTCAAGAAAAGCCAACTTTTCCCTGGAGCTGGTGGGAATCCTCCTTAGAGTCTGTGATGTGCAGAAACCTACTGTTTGTTATCTGAGTCTCTGGGCAGTGAACGTGAGAGACAAAATAAAATATGACTTATTACATCTGGTACTCAACAATCGCTTCCCAGCCTTTTGGCTAAGATCAAGTGCATCTGGTACTCAACAGAGAAAGCAATACTGTTAATGTACATCCCACTTGGTGAGAGGCCAGCTTTAGGATCAAGTAACATGTGGAGATATACAGAATAACTCGGTTTCTGAGACAAGAACAATTGACATAAATAACGATGCATTGAAAACATCTGACCCATCTTAGGAGAGAAATTTGAAGGCTCCTCTTACTACTTCCTCAGACTTGGTGGGATAATATACACAAAGGAGTAGTCAATTTTTCAAAACAATTCATGTCTCTCTTTTTACCTTTCAAGGATTTCTCACAGTTTTTAGAGACAGTGGATCATAGTTTTGGATTTTTTTAAAAAATTCAATCATTTTTGGGGTGTCTGGGTGGCTCAGTCGTTAAGCGTCTGCCTTGGATCAAGTCATGGTCCCAGGGTCCTGGGATAGAGCCCGGCATCGGGCTCCCTGCTCCGCGGGAAGCCTGCCTCTCCCTCTCCCACTCCCCCTGCTTGTGTTCCCTCTCTCGCTGTGTCTCTCTCTGTCAAATAAATAAAAAATAAAATCCTTAGAAAAATGAAATAAAAATAAAAATTCAATTATTTTTAATAAATGTGGAGTAGGAGAAGCTCCATCTTGGTGTGGAAAGCCCCTCTCTTCGTGTCTTTTAAAGGGACTTTAACAAATAAAAGAGAAAAGGGGTAGAGAAAGATTGGGGAGTATATGTTTTGACCTTACTTGTATTTAGATAATATGACTTTTGGGACATACCTCTTCTCCACATGAAAAGAGAGGGTTAAGTTTGGCCAAAGAAGATTTAAAGTTTCGTATCTCAAACGATTAGAAACTTATGAAAAGATACAAATAGGTTGAAAGCAAAAGGATGGGAAAAGATATACCACAAACTGGGTGGCTTATAAATTGTTTTATTTAGTTTATTTTTATTTTTTAAAAGATTTACTTATTCATTTGAGGGGGGATGGGCAGAGGAAGAGGGAGAGAGAGAGAGAGACTCTCAAGCAGACTCCTCACTGAGTGCAGAGCCCGATGTAGGGCTGGATCCCAGGAACCCGAGATCATGACCTGAGTTGAAACCAATAGCTGGACTCTCAACCAACTGAGCCACCCAGGTGCCCCACTTTTTTAAAACATTATTCTTAAAATAGAAAATTAGCCTTTCACACTTCTGAAGGCAAGAAATATAAAATCAAGGTACTGTGCTGGGACAAGGTACTGTGCAAGGTTCCCTCTGAACGCTCCAGGGGATGATCATTCCTTACTTTTTTCAGTTTCTGGTACCCTGGTGTTCCTTGGCTTGCGACTGTATCCCCCAATCTCCACTGGCATCTTCACAGCACTGTCTTCCCTGTGTGTGTGTGTGTGTGTGTGTGTGAGTGTGTGTGTGTGTGTGTGTGTTCTCATGGCGTTCTCCTGTGCATGTGTGAATCCAAATTTCCTTCTTCTTCTAAGACCATCAGTCATATTGGTTAGGGGTCTACCTGAATGGTGGCATCCTAACTTGATTATATCTACAAAGACCCTATTTCCAAATGTGGTCATAGTCATAGGTACCAGATGATTAGGAAATCAACATATCTTTTGAGGGGATACTGTTCAACTCCTAACAGAATGCTGACAACAGAAACTCTGCTTTTACCATGTGAAACTGTTAGAGACGTATCTGAAATCTTTGTACCTTGTACAGTTACCAGCCAGTGACCTGGAATCCCTTAGCTGAATGTAAAGTCAGGCTGCCTCAGAGCCCCCAGAGGAACTGCTGTCCTAGGTTTGGATCCTACTTTGCTATCAGATTAGCCTAATATTCTTTTAAAGAGTCTCCTCACTAACATACTACTTTGCATTATCAATAAATGTGATTTTATGAGATGAATGTACAAAGCACATCTCTTTTCCTCTACGACCTTTCTTCCTGCCTTCATTAGTCTTATCTAATTGCATCATTAGGAGACAGACAGGATCTTCAGCTTTCGACTCAGACAGGAGGGCCAGGACTGTTCTCAGCTACCTACAAGAGCAACCTCCGCCTTGAGATCTGCCAAGGCAGACAAGGGCCGCAGCGACTGGCCTACCCACATCTGGGTTCAGAATTTATGGACGTTGGGCAGCACAAGAAAGCAGAGCAGTGACCAAGGGGGGAATTATCATGGCTCAACATTTTATCTGTAGAACATTTAGTTTTTCCCAATGGACATCATCAGATTTACCTTCCCATAATGTCTAACCTTCCAGGGAAAACCCCTGCCGACCTGAGATATTTTCTTCAAGCTGTGTGATTGAAAAGGAAGCAGCCACATTACCTTTACAGACCCTGACAAGCAGGCCCAAACAATTGGCTGGAATGGACTGTCCAGGAAACCTGGCAAGTTTGGATTCTGGCCCTTTGGCACTGTGCTGGAGTTGGGTTGGGCTTGTCTCCAGCAGACAAGGGCATTTGAGAGAATTTAATCACAGTCTTTGACTTCTGATGTACTTATTTTTACATTGGCTGTATTTATAGGATGGAAGATAGCTGCTTTCTATTTTTGGTTGTGACAAAAAATTCACTGAAACATACAGTTATTAAAGCAAGACATTCAATTTTAAAAAAACAAGACAATGAAGTAAATGAGAGGCACCGTCAGAGAGTGACTGAGCTTTGGAAAACATGGTGCTAGAGAATTATTACTTCAGCCTCTTTTTGTAGGCCTATTCACATTCAAAAGTCTTTCTTTTGAGTCAGTTTTGGTGCTTTGTGTCTTTCTAGAATCTTGTCTGTTTCATCCAGTTTACTGATTTGTTCATATTCAGTTCATCAAAGCTTTTCCTTCCAAATCTTTTTATTTGCTGTTAAGGTTGGTCAAGATTTCCCCTTTCTCATTTTTTCATTCCCGTTCTTAGTATTGGAGCCTTCTTTCTTTTTTTTTCCTGGTCAGTCTAACTAAAGGCTTGTCAATTTGATGATGCTTTTCTAGAACCAACTTTTTCTTTCATTGATTTTGTTTACTTTTATACTCTCTATTCACTCATTTCCAGCCTAATCTTTACTATTTCCTTCCTGTGGCTTCCTCAGGGATAATATATCTTCTTTTTCTGGTGTCATCAGGTGAAATATTTGTAATTGATTTGAGATCTTTCTTCTTCTTCTTCTTCTTCTTCTTCTTCTTCTTCAAGATTTACTAATTTGAGAGAGAGAGTAGGGGGATGTGCAGAGGGGAAGGGAAAGAAAGAATCTCCAGCAGGCTCCCGCTGAGCATGGAGCCCAAATGGGGCTCGATCCTAGGACCCTGAGATCATGACCTGAGCTGAAATCAAGAGTCAGCTGCTTAACTAACTGAGCCATCCCAGAGCTCAGATGAGATCTTTCATCTTTTTTAAAATATCGGGTTTTCCAGCTACAAATTTCTTTCTAAGCCCCATGTTAGCAGCACTCCATACATTTGGTGTGTTGTGTCCTCGTTTCATTCCTATGACAATATTTCCTAATTCATCCTGTGATTTTTTTCCCTTTGATCCACTGGTTATTTAAGTGTGTGTTATTTAAGTTCCCACATAAGTATAAATTTCCCCAATATTTTCCTGTTACTGATTTCTAATATCATTTAATTGTGATTGGAGAAATTTCTCTGCATGACTTTGGTCACATACATTTCTTTAGCTTGTGTTAGGGTTTAAAAATGGTCTATCCTGGAGAATTTTTCATGTGCCCTTGAGAAAATGTGTATTTTGCTGTGTTTAGATAGAATGTTCTACACATGTTGGTTAGAACCATTTGGTTTACCGTGTTGTTCCTCTGCCTATCTTTTTCTGCCCGTCATTGAAAGTAAGGTATTAAAGTTTCCAACTATTATTGTTGACTTCTCTGTTTCTCCCTTTAATTTTGTTGTTTTTTGCTTCTGGCAGCTTTGCTGGCATTCTGGAATTCTGGCAACTTTGCTGTTATGTGCACATGTTTACCATGGTTATATCTCACTCATGGATTTGATTCTTTTCTCATTGCAAAATTTCTTTCTTTATCTCTAGCAACATTTTTCATTTTGTTTTACTGTTTATTTTTTCTTGTACTCCAGATTTTTTATGGTTGCTGTTTGCATCGGATATCTACACTCATCATTTTTTTTCATCATTTTGTTTTAAGCCTATTTGTACCTTTGAATTAAAGTGTGTCTCTTGGAGACAGTTAGTTGGGTCTTATTTTTTTTTATTCAGCGTGATACAACAATCTGCCTTTTGATTGGTTTGTTTCATGCATTCACATTTAATGTTATTATTGTTGGTCTGTGTTTGCCATTTTCTTTTTGTTTTCTCTACATCAAGTCTTTTTTTATTGTTGTTTTCCTCTGCTCCTCATTTACTGCTTTCTTTTGAATTAAGTGAATATTTTAGGGCAATAATGTAATTCATTTAATGATTTTTTTTTACTATATTTTTTGAATTATTTTCTTAGTTATTGCTCTAAGGCTTACTTATAAGAACCTACTTTAGATTTATACTAACTTAACTCCAGGAAGTTGTAAATATATATACACACAATTCTTTTTCCCTTTCTCTGTGTGCTATTAGTATTAATTATATCTGTAGGTATGATAAACCTGAGAGCACATTATTATAATTACTACTATATAATTCTGTCTGTTAAAGAAGTAGAGGGAAGAAAAAATTAGCACAGACATATTTATAGACTTTTTTAAATAAATGAGATAAGATGGCTTCTATATATTGGTCCTACATTGTTTAGTTCTTATGATAGACTGGGACAGTTAGTGCAAAAGCCCTTCAGTGTCAAACTCAAAAAGTCACTAAGATAATATTAAAGGATAACTTGCTAAACGTTTTAAATAAGGCGGTATTTTAATGAGTCCACAAGTACTATTTTCTGATTCTCTAAATCAATATAGGAATAAAGTCTTACAGCCTAAAGGTATTGATATTTGACGGTTCTCCCTGATACTCACTCTCTAATTGGTTAGTTATACTTTTTTTTTTTTTTTTGCTTAGTTATACTCTTGTTGAAGAGTATACTTTTTTTTTTTTAAGCTACAAAATGCCAGTTCAAAATTAACCACTCTAGCATTCTTGGAACGCAGACAAATTCTTGGTAGCCACCTCTGGATTCTGCAGCACGGAGAGATCATTTTATCTAGAACCAGGGAGAGGCATTAGCTTTATAAACTGTATAAATGCTTCTCATCATTCTGATAAGTGTATATGATAAATACAGATATCTGCCCTGTGGAAATGAAGAATCATAAGCCGGTGGGACAGTGTGTCATGGATGGCTTCTCTAAAGAATGAAATGCAGGATTAAGGGAGTAGCAAGCCAAGTGTATCAGGACCAATACTGTGTGTGAATGTCGGGTGGCAGAAAGAGTGACACTTCCTTTTGAGGAGCTGAAGGAGGACCATGCAGCTGAAGTCTGCGGGGAAAGCCACAAGGCCCAACCCTGAGGAGAGAGCAGGCCACCAGGGTCTTGCAGGCCACATGCAGATTCCCATTTGATACTTCACAGGGGCAATAAGTGGAACATTTGTGTGTTTTAAGCTGAGAGATAACATCTTCTCATTTGCATTTGAAAATGATTATTCTGGTTTTGTGTGGAGAGTTAAATTGGAAGGGAAGTAATAATAGTAAGTTATTAGCTGCTCTAAAAGACAAGAGGAGAGTAAAATAAGCTGGGTTATCTGCTGTGAGCGCCACATAATTTGAGCTACACAAAAGAGACAAAATCCATGCAGCTGAGAAAATGTCTTGGACGTTGAGAATACCATGAAAAGTGTGGAATAGACAGAAAGCCAGGGGAGAAAAGCAGTAACATTTGCAACAAATTTAAATCTTTAAAAGTCTTTGTTGGAATATCACCACTTCAGGAAACCAGGCTATTTTAAGCGAATTTGGTGCTACATGATGGAGGCTGTAAATACACATTAGGTTCAAAAGGCAAAGTAATGAAATTTTGCTGAGCCTAGATCAAAACAACTGAAAGAATTTAAACCTTGGTTTTCTACCTCATTTTCCTTGCGGGTGTTGTGTTGGGGAAGGACCCAGTTCCCACAGTATCTACTCAGGGAAGAGGCCTTCAGGAAGTGGTTCTCTCTCAGCCCCCGTTTGATAAGCTGTTTCTATGGGCATATCTGCATTTTCAGAAATCCAACCCTTTCGCCACTTCTACAAACCACCCTCTGCCCCCACTGGTGTGGATCCCAGTAGAGGAGACTGGTGGGGAATTTTCAGCAGCTGTGACTTCTCAAGCATGGCTGTGATATACAATAAGATATATGATATGTGTTTATATCCACTGAGAGGATGTAAACAACTCTCTGTACATGTGGACAAGGTTTAGTCTTTCAGCCTATTGATATTCTGGATGAAATCATTCTAGGCTGTGGGCGTCTGTCTTGTGCATTTGTGGGTGTTTAGAAGCATCCCGGTCTTCTCTCTCCTAGATGCAGTTGTGTCTCTCTTCTTGTGACCATCAGACATGTTTTCAATCATTGCCAAATGCCCCCTGGAAATCAAAAGTTGTCCCTGGTGAGAAACACTGGTTTGGGTTTTAAAATTGGGTTTTTGTTGTTGTTGTTGTTGTTGTTTTTCAACTTTTGTTGTGATTGTTGTTGAGAATTTTGAAAACGGAGACGGTTGGTGTTATGTTTAGTTATTAAAAATATACCATTAATTTTCTCTAATGAACAATTTTAGCTTTGGGTCTTGAATGGAGAGTAGATGTTAAAAGTTTAATAACATCAGAGCAAAATTTTGATGTTCCAAAATAAGAACTTGGTTAAACAAACTTGGTACGTGCAGATGATAAATTTCAAAATAGTCATTACAAATATCATAAGGAAAGGACTTGTCGACATGGGAAAACACTCCTGATAAATTGCAAAAGGAAGACGAAGCAGCTACTAAGTGATGTGTAGAATATGACATCAAAAATACGTGTGTATTTATGCTTTGATGAGAAAAAGACTCTCTAAAGGCCTGATATACAAGGGATACCACTTTAGATTTCTTTCTGAGTCGGCACGACTGTACGTAAACGCTGCAAACGCCTGATTTATGGCCCCCCACACATGCACTGTCGATCTGCTTTGTGAATGAGGAGCCTAAAGGAAAACCACCCTGTCCTTGAGATACCCATCAATGCTCCAACTCCTGCTTTCCTTGATGTTAAAACTCACGATTCCTGCCCATATGTTAATCTGTAATCTTTTGAGCTTTTACAAGATGTAAAGAAAGTATAGAACCCTGTAAAACCTGTTCATTTTCTGGAACACTTTCTTCCCCGTGAAGAGCACGTTTCCCCGTGGAAGCTGCCTTCATGGTCTTTCCTTCTTTTAGAGATTCAAAAAGGTTTGTTCATTTGTGTCCACAGTTTGTATACTCTCCATAGATATATACCAGAATATTAAGAGACATTATCTTTGAATGGCGGCTTTACATAGCAATTTTCTCTGTGCCTCTGTGTTTTCCAACTTTCTCGCATTAGAAATGTATTACATCGGCAGTGAGAAAAAAAGCCAACCATAAATGTTATTCTTTAGAGTCAGCACATTTGTAGAACTGCCTGCACCTGGTATTCAATACCTACTTCTGACATCATATGACTGAAATCACCATTATATTCCTACAAACCACATCCGACCTGTGCACAGTTGAAAGGATTTTCACCGTGGGAAAGACATATATCAACCTAATCACACCAATAACTCAAAAGTAATGATTTGAAGTCAAGACAACTTTTGAACTCTTAGCTTTTATATCATGAGACTATCATCTTTGTATATGATTAAGGGGAGAAGACACAGCTACTAAGTTGACTAGAAAAAAAACTGGCTATTTTTCCCTGCCTATGAAAGCAACAGATAATTTCAAGGAAAAACACATTAAAATACAGAGGGGGAAATGGATACATTTTAACGCTATTATTTCCTGAAAATGGGACTTTGTCGTATTTATTATTTTTCTGCTTTGATAATGTTGCCTGAATGTTCTGATTACAAAAGGGTTTTTGTCTAAGGAGGTCCAGTAAAAATGACAAAATGGACTATTTGCTACAAAGAAAATGGAGACGCAATGATATTTCCAAAAATAATATAAGCAGAGCTTATTTGAGATACTTGCAGGCAGTTCTCATTTTACAGCATTCAAGTTGCATGAAAAATATATACTATTGTTCGATACCTCTGTGCTACTACAATATATTACTATCATGCCAATCCCTTGACCGTGAAATTTATAATTAACAATATTTTGTTTTCTTCTTAGAATTTTGAAGTCTTTTGAAATGATATGAATCGTGCAAAAATTCTAAATAGTTCCAAAGAAATTTACCTCTGGTTCCTTCCAATACATTCTAGAATAAGTAAGTATCATTCTGCTGATAGAAATTTTCTCAAAGTACCATTTAAAAAGCCTAAAGGTTGGCATTTGAAAAGAATTACTTAATCTGCTCTGCTCAACTAAGGTATTAGGGAAGTAAATAAGGTAAGAGCCACATTTCAGTTTTATATGAAAGGATTTACACTTTTGGCTAGGGAGTAAGGTGTGGTGCCTGACCGTTTCTCCCATCATGACTGAAAGAAAACACACACATTCTAATGCCATGTAACTACATCTTAAGGACATTGGCATGATTGGAATCCCAGGAAAAAAACAACAGGAAGAGGGGGGCTGAAGTGATATTTGAAGAGACAAAGATGGGAATCATGCAAAACTGTTGAAAGACTTCAACAAAGTACCATTTTCAGGAAATAATACTGTTAAAATGTATTCATTTCCCTCGGTCTTTTAATGTGTTTTTCCCTGTAATTATCTGTTGCTTTCATAGGCAGGGAAAAATAGCCAGGTTTTTTCCTAGTCAATTTAGTACTAAATTGATACTAAAAGGCTGAAGAAGAGATAATGTAGAATTTAATAGATATTTTCTTAATTGGAAAGAGAAAAATCAAAAGAACAAAGAAGAGATGAGAGAGTTGGGAAACAAATAACAAGAGAGCAAACTGAAGCCTAACCACACCAGGAATGAAGTATAACGCAACACATTTTCAACCGGATACAAAAGTGTAGCTCAAACTGTGGGGCACTCACAGCAGATACACTGTTTGTATAAGAGCACAGGGTGAAAGTTGAAGGAATGAAAACTACATCCCATCAGAGAGCTACCGAGGTCATAAGTCAAGGAGTAGAAGAGAGGAACATTTTATAAGGAGAAAAGAGTCAACTGAACGGAAAGATGTAACAATCTTAAATAGGCATGTACCTTACATAGAGCTTCAAAGCATGTAAGCAAACACGGTGGTAGAATGAAAGGCTAGGAGGGTACAGAGTTGAAGAGTTTAACCAACTATTTTCCAATACGTGTGTGTGATCAACTAAATAAAAAATCAATAAACGTATAGCATTTTTTAAAACAACTTTATTAATTACCATAAAACTTGAAGCTGGAAGAATCCAAGTTCTGTAGCTTTGTTCTTTACTCCACATTAGTTATGACTTTTTAAAGTCCTTTGCATTCCCATATGTATTTTATAACCAGCTTGACAATTGCTACAATAAACCTGTTGGAATTTTGATAGGTATTGTGACGAACCTACAGAATAGTTTGGGAGAATAGACATATTCATCATAGTGAGTCTTTGTTACATAAACGAGCCAAAAATGACCTCTGGGTATTGGTCCCTGGGTTGTTTGTTTCCTCACTGCAGGCTGAGACCTGTTACCTCAGAAACCCTCCAGCACCAAACTCAAATTGATTTCACCCAGCCTATTATTTTTAAAATAACCCCAACAAGACTTTAGCTTGTTTGTTTCTTCACTGCAGGCTGAGACCTGTTAGCCCAAAAGCCTGCTAGCCTCAAACTCAAAACTTTACACAGCCTATTATTTAAAAATAACCCCAAACAGCAAAAAAGCCATTTAGAGCCTGCCTGCTTTGCATATTCAATAAAACCTCACCCACATCTGTTGGCCGCCACTGATGAGAAGAGTCTTGTGATAAACCCCAAGCAAGGAGTACCCTTCTGAGCTCTCTGACCCAGAGAATCCCTACTGTGCTACAGGGTGGCATCACCTAGGCAAGTAAGCCTGGTCCCTCATCCTCCAGGCTGATGTCCTCTGGATGGTGGTCCTTGTGACATTAAGCCTGAGGATGGTTTCATTCATCTCTGTCCAAGCATGCTGCAAAAAAGCTAAGCCTGTTGTGTGTTACTGCCTGTTATGGGCACTTCCTTTTCTTTCGTCAGCTCCCCGAACTCCAGCAGGCATACACTCATGCCAGTGGTGTATCTCTCCTCTTACTTATGTAGGATTTCCTTACCTTCTTACAACAATACTTTGTAGTTTTCACTGGACTAGACAACTTTATTGGATTTATGCCTGGGCATTTTGTACTTGTGACACTTCTTTAAATTTAAATTTAATTTATATTTTTTGCTGCCAGTATACAGAAATACTATTGATTTTTGTGTATTCATTTTTCTAGTCTGCTACTCAGAGTACTTAATTTCTTCTCAAATAAACTTCTGCAGTTTATCTTCCAAGGAATTTGCTTATTTTATCTCAGTTGATGAAGTTATAAGCTTAAGATGTCCACTTCCTGGTTTCCGATATTGGTAATGTGTTTTTGTATTCTTTCTCACCTTCCTTTGCTCTCCTCCTCCTCATCTGTCTGGCTAGAGGTGTATCAACTTTATTAATCTTTTCAAAGAACCACCTTAGGTTTCATTTGATTTTGTTTTCCTGTTTTTTTTTTCTTCATTTCATTGATTTTCACTTCCATCTACATTATTCTGTTAACTTACATTCAATTTAGTCTTCTAATTTCTTAGGGTGGAAACTGAGACTATTGATTTAAGACCTTATTTTTTCTCTTCCAAAGCTACTTTAGGGGCATCTCACAAATTTTGGTATATTCAATTTTTCTTATTTCATTTTTTTTGAAGATTTATTTATTTGTTTATTTTGGAGAGCGAGAACAAGCACGGGTGCTACAGAGGGAGAGGGAGAAGCAGATTCCCCACTGAGCAGGGAACCCGACGTGGGGCTCAATCCCAGGACCCTGGGATCGTGACGTGAGCCGAAGACAGGCATTTAACCGACTGAGCCACCCAGGCACGCCTCAGGTTTTCTTTTCATTCAGACTAAAATACTTTCTAATTTCCCTTTTGACATCTTTGAACCATCATGGAGTATGTTATTGAGATTTCAAATATGTTGGAAAAGTTTCCAACCATCCTTATGTTATTAACTGCTAATTTATTTCTACTGTGGTCAAAGAACATATATATATTTTTTAAGATTTTCTTTTATTGATAGAGAGAGCGCACCATGCAAGTGTGGGGAGGAGCAGAGGGAAAGAGGAGAAGAGAGAATCTCAAGCAGATTCCACACTGAGCATGGAGCCCACACAGGGCTTGACCCCACACCCCCCAACTGAAATAAAGAGTCAGTTGCTGAGCCACCCAGGCACCCCCAAAGAACATATTTTATGTGATTTGGATCTTACAAAATTTATTGAGACTTGTTTTATTGTCAGAATTATGGCTTATCTTTGTAAGTTCTCATGTACAATTTAGAAGAATGTGTATTCTGTTGTGTTTTATTGTTCTATAGAAATTAATTTGATCTAGTTGGTTCATAGTCTTTCTTCAAAAATATCACAAAAAGAAATTTAAAACTCTGCATATTCCTGTATCCACATTGCTTCTTTAATTAAAAAATGTTTAGAAAGGAAATATGAACCAATTCTAACTTATTTCATAGTGCAAAATTTTGCTTCGTAACAAAATCTGACAAGGACATTACGAAGTAGAGAAAATTACAGATCAATATCTTGTGAATAGATGCAAAAATGTGTAATAAAATATTAACAAACCAGATCTAGGGATAAATTAAAAGGATAACACTTCATGATCACGCAGGGTTTATTCCATGAATAGCATCTTGGTCTCACATTTGAAATTTAATCAGTGTAATTCACCCCATGGACAGATAAGGGAGAAGATCTATAAATTAATCTCAATAGATATAGAAAAAGGAAGTTGATAAAATTGAATACCCAATCATAATAAAACTCTCAGAAAAAATAGGAATAAAAAATCTTATAAAGGGGCATGTCCAATAAATCTAAAGCTAACATCACAGTCAATGATGAGATATTCAATGAATTTCTTCCTAAGTTGATGAAAAGACAAGAATGTTCACTATCATTGGGTTTCTTCAACCTTGTGTAGGTAATCTCTTTTTTAAAGATTTATTTATTTATTTGAGAGAGAGAGAACAGGAGCAGGAGAGAAAGAGGGAGAGGGAGAGAATTTCAAGCACACTCCCCGCTGAGCACAGAGCCTGAACTGGGGCTAGATCTCATGACCTTGAGATCACAACTTGGGCTGAAAACAAGAATCAGAGGCTCAACTGACTATGCCACCCAGGCACCTCAACCTTGTGTGGGTTATCTTAGCCAGCGTAATGAAACATGGAAAAAAGTTAATAAAATGTATAAATATTAGAAAGAAATAAGTAAAACTCCTTTTATTTTCAGATGATGTGACCGTGCACATAGAAATCCAAATAATCTAAAAACAACTAAACCCAATATGAAAATTTAGCAAGGCTATAGGCTATGAGGTCAGTATATACAAGTAATGTGTATTTTGAGGTTCAGCAATAAATAATTGAAAAATACATTTTAAATGTCAAATAACATTCTCAACTGAATCAAAAAATTCAAAAACTTTGGGACTAATTTTAACCAAAATGTGGCAGATCTCTTTATTGGAAACCACAGAATATCACCGGGACAAATAAAGGAAACCTAAATAAATGATGGAATAAATCAATAAATAAAAAGTGTTTGGCTTCAATACTCATTAGAGGCATGCAAACTAAAGTTACAGGGGTCACAGCCCCACACCACCAAAAGGCCATGATTACAAGGACAAATGTTGGCAAGAATTATGAGCACTCGAACTCTCACTAGTGCCCTTGGGAATGGGAAATACCCAAGCTCTTTGGAAACCCTGTCTGGCAGTTTCCATTAAAAACGATATTAACATGAATTGACCCAGAAATTCTACTTTTAAATATATATAAGTGCTATGGTGAGCACTGTGAATTGTGTAAACCTGATGAATCACAGACCTGTACCTCTGAAACAAATAATACATTATATGTTAGAAAAAAAAAAAGAAGAAGATAGTAGGAAGGGGAAAATGAAGGAGGGGTGGGAATCAGAGGAGGAGACGGACCATGAGAGACGATGGACTCTGAGAAACAAACTGAGGGTTCTAGAGGGGAGGGGGGCGGGGGGATGGGTAAGTCGGTGATGGGTATTAAGGAGGGCACGTATTGAATGGAGCACTGGGTGTTATGCACAAACAATGAATCATGGAACACTACATCAAAAACTAATGATGTAATGTATGGTGATTAACATAATAAAATAAAATCTAAAAAAAAATATATATAAGCGAATGTAAGTATATTCTAAAAGGCATTTATTGAAATGTTCATAGCAACTCTATACCTATGAGTCATAAAGTGGAAAAAATTGAGATACTCTCCAACAGATGAGTGGATAAAAATTAATACCCAGTGGAATATTACATAATGAAAAAAAATTAGCTATTGGTGAAAGAAGAATATGGAACATTCTCAAATATATTACTCGAATGAAAAGATCATGTGTACAAAATTGCATACTCTGTGATTCCACTTACATGAAGTAAAAGCAAAGCAAACAAGATCAACGCAAAATAAAAACTCGGCGTGAATTGATGTTTGCAGAGGCCAGAACAGTGGTTACCCTCAGGAGTACAGCTTTGAAATGTGCCAGAAATCTGTTTCTTGATCCCCAAAGTTGCAGTAGCCTATGGATGTCATACACGTCTCATGAAAACTCTACAAAAAATTTCAATTTTATGATATTTTTAAAAAATCTGGAATTGTATAGAAACAATAAAAATTTGTTGAGCAAAAGAGATCTTCAAGGTAAAATACAGTTTGTAACAGTAGCCAATCTGACATTCTTAGCGCAATGAAGAGGCCATGCGAGGTGGACAGATGCCAAGCTCCTTCCCTGAAAGTCTCAGAAAGTTTTCAACCAGCATGTCCATGAGGAAGAAAACGTGAGCCACAGATGGGATTTTACATTTTCTGGTAACCACATTCAGAGATTCAAAAGAATCAGTAAAATTAATAACAATAATGTATTTTACTTAACCTGATACATCTAAAATATTATCACTTCCACATGTAATCAAGATTTAAAAATTAATAGGATACTAATTGTTTCATTCACACTAAGTCTCTGAAATCTGGTGTGGATTTTACATACAGCACATCTCAGTTTGGACCAGGCACATTTCAAGGCTTCCATCGCCTGACGTGACTAGTGGGGACTGCATGCAGGGGGAAGGAAGTTCATGTCTTAGTTCTGTGCTAATTTTTTGTAATTTTTTTCGCTGGGGGGGGGTCGTGGGAGTATTTGTACATGTGAATCAATAGTTTTTTCTTACTGATTTCAACAGGCCTTCCATGAGCTTTGAACCTGTATATATTTCTCAATTTTTGTCCATACTTATAAAAGGCTTTAAAGAAATCCAGGTAGGTGATGCCTGTGGTGTCTGTCTTACATGTCAGTAGGATGACTCTTTAAAGAAAACCTGAGATTTCTTTGTCATGGGTTCTTTTAAAGTGCCATACCAAGTTTGGGAAATCATCTCATATAATTTTAATCAAACATAGATTTATCATGGGAAATCTTGTTTCTGGTTTCTAGTCGGCAGGAGTCTGGGATTTTTGTCCACTAAATCGTGGGACCATATTTTCCGGTGTCTAGCACTCCAGAACTCCACATTTCCTGTGGTGTCTGACGAATGGGAGCTTCTGAGTCCACATCTGCATCTTTCAGTAGTGCCGAGTAGGGGGTGGGGGAGTGGGGGTGGGTAGGGTGGGGCGGTGGGGCACCTTCGCCCCATTTCCTCCCTCAGCAGGGCTTCTTGCTTCTTAGTCTTACTTTCTCTGTTCTGTTGTGCTCTTTGGTGGACAAGATGGAGAAATACAGCCCCTCACTAAATAGTTTCGCCTCCTTTCTTCTCATCTGCTAAAATTAAATCATCTGCCACAAACCATGCTTTCCTTCCCATTTTCCTCTTATTTCACCCCAAATAGAGAGAAAGTAGGCTTCTCACTTTAATATGTTCCACAAAGCCTTTTTTCATGTTGAGAATTAACCTTCCCGGATGATGGGTTATAATCCTTTATCCTGGCTTGAGGATCTAGATGGCTTCTTTAATTTTTGTTATTTATTCTGTGAAAGGGGGAGGTGAGCAGACATCTCCCAAAGAAGTTGGGTCTTTTTCATGCGAAACAAAAATTCAGTACCTAAGAGTTCGTGTTCAACAACATGGTGGATTCAAAATGAACTAAAAATCAAACAGTCTTACGTTTTTAGAGGCAGAATATCCCAGGTTTTGTAGACCTGTCTTTATTATTATTTTTTTATTATTAAAAATAGTACGTTTAGTAGGCCATACACTCTGTGATATGGCTCTAACCTATGCTAGAAGTCTTGAAAAAGTTAAGCCCTCTTATTTGCTGGGAGGAACTCTTGACAGGCAAGGGCAGTTCTGATAATGCAGAAGGAGATCATATTCTAAGCAGTAAAGCCTTTTAAGGAGACTATTTTAATAGCTGAAGTCAGAAAAAAATGACAAGAACACAATTCTTCTCCGTATTTAATAAGCAGAAAAATTTCATTCTGCATAGAATTACTTCATGAGGTTGTTTGTCAGAGTCCATTTTGAATATGTGGATTTCAGAGTTCTCATGTCTCTATTGTAGAAACACAGTATTTAATTTCTTAAAGCTTATCTGAGTTGGTCGCCAGTTGGGTAACAATAGTCCAATTGATGTCTTTAATTCTAAAATGTGGATAACGGGTCCACTTTTTTTGTTAAATATAAGAATCTTAGACCATGGTGTTTTGTTCTCCATTATCCTCTAAAGTAACTATTCCAGTGACTCTGGTGGATTCCTTAGTTCAAAACAATGGGTACCAAAAAGTTCATTCTGTTCCTTTGGGACCTGCTCTCAAATGGCTGAAGCCCTGTGGCAGAGAGGGGAGGCTGGGCACCTGACCCGCCCCACAGATCTGCCCAGCACCTGCACAGCTCCTTGTCTGTACGAGAGGTTTTGCTGCCACTGTGGTGAGCCTCTAGACGGGGAGGGTACTATAGTGAAGAATTATTTGCAGGGTCTGCAGGTCAAACAGGAATTAAGAAAATAGAAGCATCCGTATAAATATGTTCTTGCGGTGGTGGACTCATCAGGTTAAAAGCAATCTTGGTGATTTTTTTCTTTTTCTTTCTGGTACAAATCATTCTTCGTGGATCTGAAAATTTGATGGGGGCACAAGTGCCCGCTTTCATGTGCATCCTGAAGAATAAGTGACCCAGCGATGGGGAGAGAGGTTTTCTCTGCCGCTAAGAAGCCATGGCAGAGGCTACTGAGCAAAACGATCACAGTTCCAATTTCAGTTATTCTCCTGACAACAATCTCACTCCTCACCGCCCACCCCCCCGGCTCCAGCATCCCATTGAGAGTCACACGGCAGCCTCCGGGGAGAGCCAAGCCATGGAGTCTACTGTCAGCCCATTGTCTTTCACCCTGACAGCCAAGTGGTGAAAGGGGAAAAATGACCTAGATGTGCAAGTAGGCGAGGGCCTGACACTTCTCCTCTTTTGACTGGTTATTGGTTTTCTTAAATCCTGACAAATAAAAATGCCAAGTATCACAGGACTAAGGAGTCAGATCAAACACATAATCATCTAAATAGACAGACGTTTCTCTGAGCGTGTGGCTTCTTCACTCCCTTTCATTCTTGCATGTGAACCACTCTCTCTCATTCAAGGGCTGTCAAGAGACAGAGTTGCTTTGGGAGACGCCATTTTTCTTGTGCTCTTTTGCGGAAATCAGCAAAGCACTGAAAAGATTTGACATTGGTCTGTGCTCATTTGTTTTAATTAAAAATACAAATTTTTGTAGGGAGCTGTCACTTATAATACCATGAGCTAATTTCTATATAAGATAAGTAAAAATGTAGAAAAATTCCTAAGACTTCTATTAAGGGAATTATAAAATATCTTTAAAAATCCTTTTCAGTTTGGATCCCAAAATGCAACTGACTGCTGATTCTTCTCATTCTTGTCTCCTTTGAATAGTCTGTGAGTGAATGCTCAACAGTCGTAGTGTAAGACGGTTTCATTTCATTTAATTAATAGTCGGGTCTTTAGGGATTCTTCCCATTAAATCTGAGCAGTTCTGTAAGTGGAGAAGTAGTTTCCAGAGAGAAGGCCAACAGTTTTGATCATAGCTTCTAATTATAAACCATAAGTCACTTCGACATTTTCTTGCATCTTAGATATAATAAAAGGAATAATTAACAGTTAGCAAGAATTCTCAGGCTGGTAGAGGTACACAGCAAAGGAATCTGAATCTTGTACCTCAATAAAGTAAAATACTTTGTAGAATATCCCTCTATCTGGCTTATTATTAAAGATCTTTTCCAAAGAGCAGGTCTTGCCAAAAGCACTTGGGCTCTCACCTACCCGCTTCTGGGAAGTTACTGGGGCTCAAGGACGTTGCGCTAAGAAAACCTGCCGTTAGTAACGGACAGTGACCATTGGTTGAGGGTTGGTACCCTGGTTGTTGCAAACCACCCCAGGGTTGTCCCCTGTGTTTATGGATGTTTGAAGCAATGACTACCTGTCAAATATTTGTAGTGGCTATACTGATAATGTGCCTATGGATGATTTTAATTTTCTTTTTCATACCTTTGTGTCAGGAACCCTGAGAGGCACGCATCCTTCCTTACATCCTTCTACCTACAATTCCTGTAGATATCCCCTCCTCTGGCATTTTCAGAACTGCCCGGTCTGCAGCCCCCTGGCCCTAGACTGTGGCCCATCCCTGTCTCCAAGGAGGGAGGGCTATTCCTTCTCTCCCACCTTCCACACTAGCAGAACAGGCTTTTAAAAAGTGCCTTATTTTACTGTTGCTGTAACATCTGGAAACCCTTTTCTCCGGTGACTTCATCTTGCTTATAAAATAAAAATAATCAAGCTCCTAGCCCCCCTGCTGTTTGATCTGGCCCTCGGTTACCTTGCCAGCCCCACCGCTTCTCCCTCGCAGGGAATTTCCAACCCAGCACATCAAACTCCTTATTGTTTCCACACATCTGTCCCAGGATCCTATCAGCTCAATGGGTCTCCTTAACCCCCTTTTCCTGAGACGTCTCTCATTTGCCTGGTTACTCTTTTTTTTTTTTTAGAAGATTTTTTTTTTTTTCAAGATTTTATTTATTTGACAGAGAGAGCACGAGCAGAGGGAGAGAGAGGGAGAAGCAGGCTCCCTGCTGAGCAAGGAGCCTGATGTGGGACTCGATCCCAGGACCCTGGGATCATGACCCGGGCCGAAGGCAGTCGCTTAACCAACTGAGCCACCCAGGCGTCCCTAGAAGATGTTTTTAAAAACTCTTATTTGTTTATTTATTTGACAGAGAGAGATAGAGATAGCAAGAGAGAGAGCACAAACAGGGGGAGCGGCAGGCAGAGGGAGAAGCAGGCTCCCCATTGAGCAAGGAGCCCGATGTGGGGCTCTGTCCCAGGACCCCAAGATCATGACCTGAGCCGAAGGCGGATGCTTAACGACTGAGCCACCCAGGCACCCCTTGCCTGGTTACTCTCACCCAACTTATAAAACACTCAGCTCAGAAAATATGTCCTCCAGGAAACTTCCTTACTCCCCTGCCTCCACCCCCTCCTGGCTACAATACTACCTCTCTGCATTCCCCCAAATTATTTATACTTGGCATTGCTCTTTTATTTCATGATAATGATAATTTTAAGTGGCTGTCATCCCTTCACGTACATGGATTCCTTAAGGGCAGGGAATGTGCCTATTGTTGGCTTACCTTATCCGGGGTCTTGATAGGCGTATGATTGAAAGTCGATAAATGTTTGTTGAATGAATGAATGAATATTATTGATGAATCTGTCAGCAGTTTTATAGGTTTCCCTCTTTCCGCAGTGTTTGGTGGTAACAGTTAAAGGAACTTCTTCAAGTATTTTTAGAATCATAAACCAGAGAGGCAAGGCAGGCTTATTGTAGATTGTGTTGCCTGCTACGTGTGTCCTGCAATATAAGTCAATGTAATCAATGCTTTGTGTTTGCTTATGTGATAACATGATGTTGCAATAGGACTAGACCCAATACAACAGTGAAATATACCCTCATACATCGAATACTGTAGCAGAGTATCACTGTGTAAAATTTGCAGCTTCAAACTACGGTTGCATTGATCATGACAGGATGGGCAATGCTGCAGTAAAAAAATCAGAAGTCTCCATAGGGTGGCACAATTTTGCTCCTGCAATGGTTGGCACAGCTCGGGCAGCCTCATGTGACTACACTTCAGCCATCCAGCGTGTCCCACTCCTTTGTAATTGTGGATTTCTTGACTTCCGGCCATGCAAACAGAGAGAAAGAAGATTGCTGGTACAGAGCTGTGGTCACCCTAAAATTGAATTCCATTAGTTCCACTCAGATTCTGGTGGCCAGAACCAATCCCATGTGGCTGCAGCCGAGCTGCTGGGGAAGGTGGGCGGGTGCTCCACCTGTCAGCACAAGAGGAGGGAACCGGGCCTCAGCAGATCTGCAGTGCAAGACCAGGGAGTCCCGTGAGCCAGGGTTGCATTCCAGAGCACAGCCGCGGGGGGGAGAGGGGGTTCCACGGTGCAACGCCCCAGTGGTTCCAGCGGCCCAGTGGCCGTGCTGGTGCGGGAGAGGAAACTCATTATCTGTGATACCTAACACACAGCTCAGTCTCGTTCTTCCTTCAGGACACAAGGTCACCTATGCAGAGCCCCCCAGATACCTCCGCAAGCTAAGAACGCTAAGTCGTGTTAGGGATTTTTTTCATTCCCAGTATTTCAAATAACATTCCTCCTCCTCCTCTCTGCCATATTGATTGTCTTCTTCTTCTGTGGGGATAAAGGTATAACAATAAGTTAGCCTGTGTGTCTTGACCCAGGAGAACTACCTGTCATGAATAGTGGTAGCTTTTAAAAACAATTGTCAATACTTTCAATGCACCTCGAAATGGAACGTCAGCAGATTGAATTTGTTTGAATGCTCTTCAGTTTGATAATATGTTTCATGTTTGCACAGATATATAAGTAGGCTTGTGGTGCATCAAAAGCCTTAGTAGTCTGCAAGGTCACCTCACATGTGACAGAAGACGGGGCACCGTTGCCAAGACTGTTGAGATGAGGCAGCGTGAGGGGAGCACGGGGGGAGGGGGGCAAAGCTCTCTGCTCATCCTCGGTCCTTTTGCACACAGGTCTCGGCAAGGTACTCCTGCGTGGGCGCGGGTCCAAGTTGCATACCCCCGGGGGCACTCATGACTTGTTTTATAATCTGCTCACATCTGTCGCCTCTGGCAGACTGGACACCCTGGGCAGGGCAGAGCACAGTCTAAGAGCTGGTAGACACTTGTTAACATGAAGCACTGGCTATGGTCACTGTGGCTTAGGCTAGCTCTCAAGTCAGGGGAAAGGGCGGCTGTTGGTGCCTGCCAGACATCTTCAAGCTCCTTCCATAAGGCCAGGGTAGGGCCAACTTTACTTGCAGATCTGGAGGGGCCTTTGGAAGGAGTGGACTTGGGACTTGGGTTGATCAACCCAAGCAGCACATTCCCCGAGCTAGTTGTGCCGACTGAGGGCAGCTGTAATCAGAGGAAAAGAGCCTCCTTCTAGACTTTTGTGGAACTTTCTAGAAAATAGGCTCTATTTTGCTGCTGGGATTGCAAGAAAAAAATGACATAAAGTCATAAACCCGTAGCTCCTAGGAGCCCACATGTGGGGCTGAGAACCTAGGGCTCAGGCACAGAGAAGTGGCCAGACTTTGAGGGTAGTGTGGGAGGCCCAGATCCAGCCCAGGCAATTTCCTCACAATTCCGCTCCTTGACTTCATTTTTTTGTTTTGTTTGGTTTGGTTTTATTTTTTGTTCTCATCAGAGTAAACTGAGTTGCTGTCCCTTGTAACCAAAAGAACAAGTGAAGACTGACTGATTTAACTTATATAATCTTGCTGGATGAGAATAAAAAACAAATAAGAATCATTGATGTGTAATCTGAAACATGTCAGAAAACATGCTGTATTTGAAATGGAGAATTATGACAAGAATTCCATTGTGCAATGACCGAACCACACCTAGTTTTATATAAAATAATAGGCTTCCTTATGTGTCACGGATATTGCATGTATTTTATCATTTTATCAGATGTTGCATTTGAATTGATAGTTAAAATACAGCAAATTCCAAGATTAAGTTTTCATGTTTCTTCAGTAATTTTGGAGGTGAATAACTCTGGATTTTTTTCATTGAAACTCCATATAACATATTCCTCTCTTACATATATTTCTAAATGTATTATAAATGTAACCCAGTACAAATGTTAAATAGAAATAGTCTAAATAGGGGCGCCTGGGTGGCTCAGTTGTTGAGTGTCTGCCTTCGGCTCAGGTCATGATCCCAGGGTCCTGGGATCGAGCCCCGCATCGGGCTCCCTGCTCAGCGGGAAGCCTGCTTCTCCCTCTTCTACTCCCCCTGCTTGTCTTCCTTCTCTCGCTATCTCTCTCTCTGTCAAATAAATAAATAAAATCTTTAAAAAAATTAAAAAAAAGAAATAGTCTGAATAATATTCTAATGATACCATGTAATTTTTTGTAGTCTTCCATAACATTTCCAACATGTTGATGGGGAACAGATCCAGGGTCCTGCTCTGAGGGCCTGTGTGACGTCTGTGAGTGGGTTTCCGATGGGTTTGTGACTCCAGGGGGGTGGTGTATGTGTTTGTGTGTATGGGTCCACATGTACGCATATGCACTTTTCAATGGAGATCGTTCACAGATTTTCATCAGATTCTCAAAATTCTCTCAAAACTCTCAAATTCTAAATAAAGAAGAAACACCCTTGAAATGCATCAGAGGGTCTCCCCTCTCTCACTTCATTCTTTGTTTTTGTTGTTTTTCTGAGCTGTGGGCAGACATTTCTAAGCAATCTGCCAAAGAATATTCCCTTGCATAAAATTGTATTATGAAATCAGTATTTGGATGAAGTGAAATACCTGATAAAATGAGATTGGTGTGACTTGTATTCTGAGGTCCTGCTTCTTAGTGCCGGTGATAACAGTGTGTGCGATGGAGGGAGGGAGGGAGGGAGAGAGAGAGAGAGAGAGAGAGAGAGAGAAAGCTGGGTCCATCCTTGGAAAAGAGGAAGCAGCTTTGGTGCAACATGCAAGATGCCTGCCCTCAGGTCTCTTACTTACAATGTAAGGTGAGATGTTCCTTATCTTTATTTGCTACGGGTCTTGCCTGTGCTTGTGTTTGCAGAGTGGCCACTTTATCTGAGATGCTCCATTAAGCCTTTGTGGCAGGATGCTTCACCCACCCCTGTGTTCTGCAGCCCGTGGGCTCCAGCTCCATAACACTCTGCATCTTCAACTCTGTCCTGGGCAGGGGTCTGTTGCTTCTAAATGCCCTGTTCTTAAATACCTTCCCTTCCACCTTATGTCTCATGTCTTTATCTTCTTGAAAGAAGACTCGACAACACCTGTCTCATGTCCTTAACTCTCACTCATTCCAGAGATTTCCAATTGCCTACCTCCCCTGAGGATGATCTCCGAGCTCCTGACCCACAACTACGTGCTGAGCTGACCTCTCCACTTCCACGCTCCACGTGCACCCCAAAGTCCTCATTTCCTGAAACAAACTCAGCCTTTCTGGGTGGGCACCTCATTCTGCTGCTCATTGATTGTGTGATCTTAGGCAAATTGTTTATCCTCATTTTATCTCAGTTTTCTCTTTTGTAAAAGGGAGATGGCAGTGGGGTTATAGGAAGAAAACACATCAAGTACTTAGCAGTCCAGACTTGCAGGTCTTAACTGAGGGGCTGGCTGTTTCCAGCATTGTTGCTCCTCTTCCAGAATTTTTCTCCTTAGCAAATGGCACCCTTATCTTCTCAGGCCCCACACTCCGAAGCCACCCTTATCTTCTCATGTACTTTACTAAGACCTGCTGATTATCTCCAGAATGTAGCTTCTATACCAAGATGCTTCTTCTGTAACCCTCTGGGCACCCCCTTCCATTCTTGCCTTTCCCTGATTCATTGTAGTGAATGTTTAGAAACTCAAACTGCCTCTCGCCATTTCTAGCTTCAACACATTCAGCAGCTTTATGTGACTCAATTGAGAGCTACCACTGTCGCCTTCTGGGGCTTCTGGCTCTTTCTTACTCACACTCTCGGCACTTGTTGTCACCTGTCTCACCCACGAAACTGTGTGATCAAGTAGGCGGAATGGAATGCTTCCTTTCTCCATCCTGTCTCCGTGCTTGCAGTGGGTGCTCAAGAAACACATGTTGAAGTAAATACAGAAGCCTTCTGCTATCAAATTAATTTTGTCCATCACCTCTTCTCAGAGATTGCATCTCAAGGTTGCTGAATCCAGTTGCTTTTTCTTGCTGTCCCTCTTCATGGTTTGGTTCTTCTGGCTCTAGGCCCCTGGATGACTTCATCTCAGCTAGAGTCAATAAAACTTTCTTTTTTGTACTCTCTTCATCCAGCGTTGCCAGAACCTGTTGCTTTATCTTTCAGAACATATTCAACATTAGATAAGAATTCCACTTCCTTCATCAAGCTCTTCCTAACCTTCATCGATCATTTGTTGTCTCCACCTTCTGTGAATACTCTACCATTTTGTTCTTGTCTTTTGGTCCTTGGTGACTTCTGCTTTGTTTGTACAGACATTTGTATATGTCTGCTTGACTCCAGTGACTGCTGGTTTCCACCCATCCAGCCTTGCCCTGCTCAACAGATATGAATTTAGTACCTTCCATCAATGGTACAGTGGTGCTGGGGGTTGGTGAATCAAAGTTAACACCATTAGACACCATGCTAGCCATGAGGGAATAACAATGCCAGCACACGGAAATGGTCCGTCCTGCCTACATGTCTCTCTTGACTCCGTTGCAAAACTTGTGCTGGAGTGTGGATACAGTTTGAGGGTCAGTTTCTTTACTAAAAAGAGTCACCTTATATTTGAAGTGATTAATTGATATGTGGTCATAAGTTTGTAATTAAGAAAAATGGGAGAGTGTGTGCATTGTCTGAATAATAAAGTTACTAGTTAATAATATATTATAACATCTTATTTTCAAATTAGAAGGCATCAAAATATATCTGAGTTCTCCAGGGAAACAAAGCTCTATACATCTCTCAGTTTAAGATAGTTTAGCTTTTAATCTGAACCTCCCCACACACACACACACTGTATCTTGAGCAACTGCTTTTTTTACAGGATTCAGCCCATTTCCTAAAGTATCAGGAAGTTTAGGAGAGGTTCCCGTGATAATAGAAAGTTAATTCATTTTCAATTTAAATTTATTTTAGACCGTAAAGATCGTATCGTAGCCAGTATTGGCCATAATGAGGGTTATAAATACATGCATCGACTGCAATTTGCATTAGCATGAATTATAAAAGAAAGCATTGGAATAATGTGACTAAGAATGTTTTTTTATACTGGGTGATAGGGAACTTATTCAACAAAAAATATTTTCAGGTTGCCTATTATGCTTTTTCCTCTTCTTGATTCCACTGGACTTTAATGAATCTTTTTCACTCTTTCCTGTTCCTCTGTCTCTAATTGCTTCACGTGTTGTAGGTCATCAGTGATGGTCCCTGCTGGAATTCAAGAAATTGTGACCATCTGGAATACACTGTATAACACAAAAAAGTCAGTCTCTATTATTTCTAATTAATCCTATGTGGTTTAAGGTACAGTGTCTCATCTGAGTGCGTCACTTATTAAATGAAAGCTATGTGGATGTCTAAATATTTGAATTAAAATGTCATTTCTACTGTGTTCATTATCTTGAACATGGGAGAAGCATTCAATCACTGGACACATCTTGCTATGAACTCAAAGAGCATAAGCACTGACTTAGCTAAGGTCCCTGCTGTCAAAATGCAGAGGTGAATGAACTTTACTTTCCAATTAAGTGTGTGTTTCTGAAGAATGTACATACGAATAATTCAGATGAGGCATAAAGGGTTAGGAAAGCCGAATAATAACAGTGACAGAAGACAAGTGAATGAAGTGCAAATTATACCTTCATTTATCCAGAACTGCCGATTAAAGTGCTTTAAAGATTAATGTTGAAGATAGATTATCAGGAAATGGATGGATAGATCAATAAAAGGATAGGTAGATGTATGGTAGAAGGATGGCAATAGATATGTAAATAGATGATAGATTGATAGGTAGATGACTGATGATAGCAGGTAGGTAGACAGATAGACAGACAGACACACAGATACAGGATGCACAACTCAAAGTTATCTAATTGTACAGCCTACGCCCTAGTACCTAGAACAAGTATTAATCACTGTGAGCATTCAGGCTAGAAAACTGATGCTTGAAATCTTGTTACAGTTTTGATTTAATGATTTTAAACTTGATAGAAGTCTGATGACTATTTCCAACTAGTTGCTGATTTTGTTTCAATAAAAAGTAATTAATAAGATACACAAATACATACAAGATCCTTATGTTTAAAACTGCAAATGCTGGTGAAAAAAAAAAATCAAAGGAGCCTTAAAGAAATAGACATACCTTGTGTTTGTGGATTGAGAGATTCCACAGAAGAAAGATTTAAATTCTCCCAAAATTGATCTACAGGTTTAATGTAAAACTCCCAGCAGGAAATTTCTGTCATAGGCAGATTTGGGATGAGTGTTCCTTCCATTGTTCTAGCCTGGTACATATCCCCACCCCCATGGATGCATTCACCGCCTAAAACCCTACCTGGGTACTTTCTTCTCCAGCGCTTCCCCTCCTGGAATGGGTGTGTGTCGTTCCAGAGGCCCGATTGAGCTCATCCCAATGGCACCCAAACATCTCAGGGATGGGCCCTCACCTCCCATGAAACGCACCTCTGTTGAGTCCCACACTCCCTGGACCTGGCCACGGCCTGTTGGAGGTATTATCAGTCCCAGTCTGGAAGCACCTGTCAAGACCTGCCCAGGCCCTGCCTTGTCAGCTGATGCCACTCAGGTACAATGTCGAATTCTTTCTCTGATGCACAAGGGTGGTTCATAAACAGAGGACAGCAATGTGGGTTTGTGGAGGAGGGGCTTTAACGGGCCTGAGATACTCTGGAGACAGCATCTCCACACATGTGTGCTCTTCCTGTGTGCAATGATGACACGGGGTGAGGAGGCTACGGCGGGCAGTCTGCAGCCCCCCGCAGGGTGGGGCAACTAGTGCGTGACTTTGGGGAGGGCCCTACAGAGGTTGCAGAAAGACCGCTCCTATTGTTAGTGAAACACTCCACCCAATGTAGAAATGTGAAAACCAGAGACAAGAGTCAGGCTGAGATACCTGGCTGTGGAAGCAAGAACACAATTTTCTTATGCAAACTGCAGTTTAAGAAATAGAGGCAGAAGATGGCGATGACTTCAAAACAATCTGACACTTTGGGAGAAAGGCAAGAAGATTTGAGTTTGCAGCTTAGTAAGAAAGATCTGTATCTGGTAGTACTTCTTAATTGTTTTTACCATGCCTTTCCTAAGACGAGGTGAACATCTCGTGCTGCTTTTTGCCCAGAAGAAAACAGAAGCCAAGGGTTACCTCGAGGCTGCGTAAGGTTCTACTGTGAGTTCCCGGGAAAGCGGGATCAGAGCCCGCATCTTCTGTCGGTGTGCGTTTTCAGGCTTTGTGCAGTAATGCCTGCACGCTCTGAGTCCAGCCAGCCTCAGGCAGGATGTGGGGCCATGCAGCCGGGACGTGGGGGGCAGGTAAGAGAGGAAAGAGAGTGACCCCCCAGAAAACCCTGCCTCTGGCAGAGAGTTGCCTTGGAAACCTATCTTTGTAACATGTGGGGACGTGCAAGTCCTACTTTGGGGGGTGGGGGAAGCTGAGGCAGGAGGGGTTGTACTGAGTGTGCGGCAGGTGGTAAACGTAACTTCAGATTAGCACTTCAGACTTCACACACGCCCAGACAGAAGCTGCAGGGGACCAGCTTCTGAAGCTGTAACATGTGGCACACGGGTCCAGAAGAATTCTTGGGGGTCAGAGTGCTTGCGGTGGATTGACGGGAAGACAGACAGAGGCAGAGGATGGAGCTGAGGACATGGCTGCCAGGGAAAGCTCCCTGCATGGTCTTCCATGGCGTGTCCTTAGCAACACTGAGTCTGGCCAGAAACATTTTAGAGATAGTTTTTTTTTTTTTTTTAAGTTTTATCAAAATAATGCATGTGTGTATTTCTATTCTTTTAAAGATTTAATTATTTATTTTTAGAAAGAGAGAGAGAAGGTGAGTGGGGGGAAGAGGCAGAGGGAGAGGGAGAGAGAACCCTCAAGCCAACTCCCTCCCGAGCGCAGAGCTGCGGGGCTCCCTCCCAGGACCCCGAGATCACGACCTAAAATGGAACCAAGAGTCAGACACCCAACAGACTGGGCCACCCAGGTGCCCTGTATTTCTGGGTTTTTTTTCCTTAAATTATATTTTAAGGATTTTATTTATTTATTTGAGAGAGAGAGAGCACGAGGGGGGGAGGGTCAGAGGGAGAGGCAGACTCCCTGCTGAGCAGGGAACCCAGTACAGGACTCCATCCCAGGACCCTGAGATCATGGCTTGAGCTGAAAGCAGATGCTTAACCGACTGAGCCACCCAGGCGCCCCTGCATTTCTGGTTTTTAACTGAGGCTGTTCCCAAGAAAGAATTGCAGACATGAAGGCCTCGAAGCTTGGGACAAAGAGGCAGAGAAGCGTCCAGAGCTTGCTCAGCAGCTGTCCTCATGGCTGGTGCCCGGGTAGTGGAGGGGAAGCAGGTTTAAAGCCTGTGCACAAATCAATGATGCCGGGAGGCCTATAAGCCCTGAGCAGGAGGGATGAGACATCCTGCCCATCCGGATGGGGAATGGCTCATGCCTGCCTTGCCTCTGCGCACTGTCTCTTGGTGAAATGAAAACTCCAGACCAGACTTTTGCTTGAGTGAGGAGTCCAAATTTACTGTACACATGAGGTGAAGGAAAATCTAATTAGAGGGATTAATATAAAAATTGGTGCTAGGCCAGTGATGCTCCTGAGCCATCTGGAAGAATCAAACGGAAAGCCAGAACTGAATGGAGGGATTTTTAATCCATTGAGGATTTGTGGATTGACAAAGCAAGTACCATTTCAAAATTTTAAAACACACTTGGCAAACTCCTCTATGAAAATCCTGGGAGAAATCCTGCAGAGCTGCAGAAAACTTATGGCTCATGAGTTTTAAAATACTTGTTACTTGGCCTTTTGCATAGAATGTTTCCTGATCTTTTGACTAGATTAACCCAAAACTCCACAAGAAAGAACGAGCAAAAGGAAAGATGTGTCCATTTCCGAGCCTAAAACCATTCCCTAGTTTCTATTGTGGGAATCTTCCAGCAAAACCTACAAAGCATAAACAACAACAACAACAAAAGAGAGAGAAAAGAGCAACAAGCTCCTAAGAAACAAAACAATAAACAAAGCTAAATTCAGATCTGGCCTGGATCTGACTGACTGGGAACTGAGAATAATGATTGCTAGCAAGCTGATGTTGAAGTCTCTGACGGAGAAGTAAAAACTACTCATATTAGAAAAGAAGGAAGGTCTCAAATCTGTAATCTAAGCTTAAGAAATTATGAAAAAAAAATAGAAAATTAAATACTTCACACCAGTTAGTAATTTGGTTTCTCACCGGATTATTGGTGAGCAATTCTGAAACAAATAAATCAAATCAAAGAAAGTTCTGTAAAAACAAAACTGTTGCTTTTCAAAAGTATCAAGTTCATATTGTTGAATCAATATGCTGTATGCCTAAAACTAATATAGTGTTGTATATTAATTATACTTCCAAAGAAAGTATCAAGTTCATGTAAGACAAGGAAAGTCCAAGAACCTGTAAAGATTGAAGGAAAGTAAGAAGACATGACAACTTAATGTAATGTGTGTCCCTGAGCTTGGTCCTGGAATGGAAAAGGAACGTAAATTTTAAAAACTGGTGGAACCCAGATAAAATCTGTTGAGTCACCCCTGTCGATAAGTGTTGTTATTCTTTATTCATTTTCTCTTCTATTCGGTATCCTATTGTATGCGACGCGTAGTTCATAAGTTACCAGGTGTCACAGAGAAAAAAGCTTAAAAACTTACAGAATATCTTGAATTCTCTATATATCTATATATGTATATATAAATATATGTGTGTATGTAATTGCAAGTACTATCATAGATATAAGCATATTCATATATATGTTCATATATAATATATATCACTCATATAATATATATATACATATGCATATCTATTATAAAAACATGTATGGAAATGATATATCTCAACCCCTGGAGTGAATCATGTGTGGGAGGGAGGACAGGGGTATTAATGAATCTTTATTATTTTATTTTTCCTAAGAAAACTCATAGAGCTCTACCACTAACTTTCCAAACTTAAAGACTTATTAAATCTGAGTGCTTGGGTTTGCAGGTGACTGTTACGTTTCATATTTGAAATATTTCACAATTTAAAAAGAAAAGGCAAAGATCACCTACAACAGTGTGCTGGGTAGATTGGACAGAAGTGATGTTGGATGGGGCGCGGCCATTCGGAATGCGACGTCAGTAACCATATGCTGCAACAGTATTGAGAATGTACCAACTCTGGTTGTCAAAATCAGGTTAACTTTTTTTTAGTCTCTGTTTTGCACAAGTGAACACCAGCATATGCATGGGAAGGAAATTTCTGGTCCCAGCCAAATAAAGAGAACTCAAATCTGAGAGTTAAAAAAAATTGTTCCTGATTAAATTACCCCACTTCTTAGATAAAGGATAGGTCCAGTGGGAAGTCAACAACGGAGAGACTGTGTCTTCTGTCTCCCAGGGCTGGTCTTTTTGCTACTCCAGACCTGTGTGTATCTAGGTGGTCCGCTACAGTGGAGGAGACATGGCCAGTTGCCACCCTCCCCAGTGATGCATTACAGTGTCCTTCATTCTAGAACACATGCAAGTAAAACAACAAAATGATACCCTGGGACATCTTTTGTCCTTTCCCAAAGAAGATTGCACTTAGACAAGAAAATCATGTGTTAATATTTTAATATGAACTTATTCCTTTGATAACTGCACTTGCACTGAAATATTTTAAACTGGGTTTTTTTGTTTTTTGTTTTTTTGTTTTTGGTACCAGACTCCTACAGTCACATTAAAAATTCCAGCATTATAACTCAAATTGAACTACAAGCTGAGCTCTATTTATATAACAATTCTATAATTAGAGGAAACAATGACACCCAGCCTTAGGAGCATGTGCAGCTATAAAGTAGAAGAAGCCAGGATTTGTTCATGGAAGTGAAGCTCATTCCTGCAGAGTATCACACTCAAGCAAGCCCTCCCAATTGTTCATCCGTGGTCCTACCACAAGCTTCGCCCTCATGTCTGGTCTGGAGGCACTGTGCCCTCCGTGCATCCCTGACACACCTGCTCTCACTTGATGTCTGCTCCTGCCGAGCGGAATGAGCAAAGTGACTCCCTGGGATGGGTTTTGATGTATTATCCAACAAAGTATGTCACAAATGCTCTCCTTGTCCAGCTAAACGTGAACCAGGTTATAGTCCTTACTTGTTCCATACAGCCATCATGGCGAGGGACGAGTTTAGTCATGAAATTCCAAGGATGCCTTTCTGATACATCCTGTCTTGGCCACTGGTTGAGTGCTCACCATATGCCCGAGGTTCTGCCAGGTGCGGAGGTGGCACAGGCATGACACGCTCTGCCCGTGAGAGTTCTCAGCTCACTAGGGGTCACAGACAAGTCGGCCAGAGGATTTCAGGAGCAGGAAGAGAAAGAGGGGCCACTGGAGCATGATGGAGGGTTTCTACCTCAGTCAGCAGGGGTGGGGAGGCCACCCGGGGGTGACAACCCTGGAACAGGTCTCTGATATTGTGGACAGGACAAGAGGTAGCAAGGAAGGGGACAAACCACTTCAGGCTGAGGAATTGGCCAAACCACAGAAGTGATGAGGCAGAACCTGTGCTCACAGCTCTTTAGGACACAGAATATTGGGCCTGGGCTGCAGAAGAGGCCTGCATGAGGGCCCACAGGCAGCGCGTCATCCCACAGAACACGGGGATCATTGCGTTGGAGAGTGTTGGATTCCAAGTTGTGGTAGTGGGTACTGCCAGAGATTCTTCTTTCATAATACTCTGCCTTGATCTTTTTGGGCTCATCAGTCTCACATTACGATGCCACCCTCCTCTCCCTGTCACACACAAAGTAGGAGGCACAATGGAGAACATACTTCTCTGATGTGTGGGCTCCAGGGGTGACAGTCACTTGGGGTCTTTCGAAGATGCCAGGACAATCACATTTATAACAGAGTCAAGGGGCCTTGCTTTGGTCCTTTCTCATGGGCATTACAACTTAAAAGGTTTACTGCTGTACTAGCATCACATTATCTTGCAGGGATTTTATTCGAAGAGAGAATATTTAAGTCCCTAAATAGAGAGGTTCTTTCCAAAGAGCTTTAGATAACTTCTTGCTTCTGAACAAGAGTGAACAAATTAAAAACAGTAAACTTGTCTACTTTACAGATAGATTCAAGAGCTGCTTAGTTAAAGAAAAGAGTATCACAATGCCCTAGCTTACCTAATTAGACAATGAAACCTATGCACAGATAAGATTAGGAATGAAACAGGGTATAGGCGCTATTAAATGTTTAAGCAAATCATATGGTCACTGCTAGTGACATCCCCAGAACCGATTCCACCCTCCTGCCATTGCCTGTGGACACCCACCCTCCAGAGCTTGCTCCTAATTGCACTAAGTCAGTGGGCACAGTCCCATCCTCATGCAAGTAAAATAAATAGAAGGAAGTTCAGAATACTTTTGGATGAGTTAGAGGAAAGGGAACATGAGGGTCACACTAGTGCTGTGACTTGGGTCTTGTGAGTTGGGATGAGTCTCCTTCCCGATACCCTGCAATCACTCGGTGTTATAGTCAAGTTTACTATAAAGACTATCTACGATGGGTCTTTAAGTGATGTTATGGGCTGAATTGTGTCCCACCCCAAATTCATATATCGACATCTTAACCCTCAAAATGACTGTATTGGAGATAGGGTCTTTAAAGAGAGAATTGAGGTTAAATGAGGTCATAAATGTGGAGTCCTAATTCAGTAGGACTAGTGTCTTTATAAGAAGAGGAAGAGACACTGAGGATGCTCATTCACAGAGAAAAGTCTACATGAGGACATAGTGAGAAGGCAGCCATCTGCAAGCCAAGGAGAGAGGCCTCTGGAGAAACCAAACCTGCTGGCAACCTGACTCTGCACTTTCAGCTTCCAGTCTATGAGACACAAATTTCAGTCTGTGCTATTTTGTTATAGCGGCCTGAGCTGACTAATACCAATGCTATTCCTTAGAGTGAAGGGATGAAATGTGGGATGCCCCCACCTCCTCCTTTCCTAGGCTGAGACTAAGAAGAGGGTGGGCAGACAAGGAAATGGTGTTCTCCTGTGCTCCCTGCTTCTCTGGGTAGCCAGACTGGCACTGAGGCCATCTTTATGCATCTACTTCCTGCTCTCTTGTGTTATGGTGTGATTTATTTCCAGAGACTCTGTAAGGGGCCTTGCTGCACATTTCCTTCATGGGGGACATTGTACTTGACTTGCTGTCTTCCAGTGACCCTTAGCTCTGGTTCTGCTGGCCTCCTGCGAATGGTCCTCTTGCTGGAGTCCTGGAAAAACAGTCTAAATCCAGTCCATTTCCCACCAAGGCCACTCGATCCACGGGAAACCCAATCATCCCCGTGTCAGCAAAGAACGGAGTGCAGCCTGCTCCACTAGCACTAAACTGCAGAGAGGAAAGGAGATGTAAGCTTCCCTTTCCTGGACACACTCCCAATCTCTACTAAGTAAGTCTGTTGATGCCTCTGTTACCAGACTTGAAGACGTACTGCCATGGGATAGGAACAAAACCTTAACCTGCTCCCCTGGTCCCATGATTCTTCTTTGACTCAGTGGTTCTCATGGCTCACCAAGAGGAGGAGGAGGCAGCACCTCCTCCATGGGCAGAGACAATGGTCCTGGGTGGTAGGATGGCCCTACCTCTTCCTAACAAGGCTTCACAGAATAGTCAGGTTCCTTTCGACCGTGACCACTTACATTATGTCTTACATTTCTTAATGAAAAGAAATCAATGAACCCCGGTTGAAAATTTTAGTTTGGAGAAATAATACTGAAGTCTATCTGAAATATGTTTTTATACACGTAGGAAATCTAAAGTGAATATCCTATTGGCAAGTGAAAAAGAGGATAAACTGAAAATATATACTTTTTAACAAATGAGTTCATAGAAGTTTATGATGAATGCAATTGTTGTGCAAAGAGTGAAAAAAGAGAATAAAAGGCCAAAATGACTTTGTTGGGTGATCATCATGTAGAGGTGATGCCAGGGGTGCTGGTAGAGGGGCTTTGATTAGCAGTCAGAGGTGTAGGAATTTGTGTGGTGCTGTAGAGAAGGAGGGTAAAGGTGGGGCTCCCTGGAAAAAAGGAGAACACCTTTGGAGTCAAAAAGAAAACCTGACAAAGGCTAGATGATGAGATGGTGATAATGATGGTGATGAGAGTGATGATGAGAGTGATGATGATAGTGATGATGATGATGATGGTGATGATGGTGATGATGTTGTGGATGATGTTGGTGATTGATGATGGTGACGGTGGTGATGGTGATGATGGTGGTGTTGGTACTGATGGTGATAGTGATGATTGTAATGATGGTGATGATGATGGTGATGGTGGTAGTGATGATGATAGTGATGATGATGATGATGGTGATGATGGTGATGATGTGGATGATGTTGGTGATTGATGATGGTGATGGTGGTAATGGTGATGATGGTGGTGTTGGTAGTGATGGTGATAGTGATGATTGTAATGATGGTGATGATGATGGTGATGATGGTGATGGTGGTAGTGATGATGGCAATGGTGAGGATGATGGTGAGGCTGAGGATGACATCGAGGATGAGGATGTTGGTAATAGCAGTAGCTAACATTTGAAGAGCAGATACTCTGAGTCAAGGTATGAGCTTCATGTTTCCTGACTCCTTGACCCTCATGAGTTCTCTAAGAGATAGGTATGTTTTCTCATCTCATTATACAGAGGAGAAGAGTGACATGAACTCCACACCTGGATTGCACAAGAACTTGTGATCATCCTCTGAGTGTGTCTATAAACAGCCCCCTGAGTCATTCAAGGCTTAGAAGCCATGAACTAAAGGAAGATAAAAGCTATCTACTTGCCCCCAAGGTACTAAAGAACACAGGCCTGATAATCCAAAGTTCCTAGATGTGATATATTTTTGAAGCTGAGAATACCTCCAACAACACAGTTAGAAGAAGTTTTTGCTTCCAGAAAGGTAACTACATTTATCTCACCAACTCACACATTCTTTACCTTTCTAGCTATGGAAGAAATAATAGCAACAAACAGGTTCGTCATGTGCTCAGCCTGGGAGTGTGGATAACTTGAAGTCACACAGCTGGTCTATGCTGGGGCAGGATTTGAACACAGGAACTCTGGGGCCAGAGCTGATAAGCAGCTTTATGCCACTGCTACGTTTCACGAAAGCCAGTTTCTGTATCCTATCAGAAATCATCAAATGACTGAGAGCCATGAAAGAGGCTTTAGGTGACCCCAGTGAGTGTCTTAAATAGTTTCTTCTCATTCAAGCTCAAATAGGTGGTTTTCTCAGAAGAAATGGTCATGTATAAAAACACTTGAAAGTGAGTGAGTTTTCTAACTTTGGGAGAGGAAGGTGTGGAAGGTGTATTGGGGTGTCAGTGAAGCATAACTGCTGAAAGCATAAATCAGAGAGGATTGTGTGAAGAAAAGACGTAAACATAAGAGTATTTGATAGCAGAAATTAGTGATCCTAGAATTAACGAGAATGGCAAGTTTCTTTAAAAACGGCTTTACTGAGTTATAATTTACATACAAAAAACTGCACATATTTAATATATACAATTTGATGAGTATGGGCAAATGCATATACCCGTGATATCACAGCCATGACCAATAAACTTGCATCACCTCCAAAACTTTCCTTGTGTCCCTTTGGGGGCTCTGTGTGTGTGTGTATGTATGAATGTGTGTGTGTTAAGAACACTTAACATGAGATCTACCTTCTTAAAACTTTGTAAGTGCACAACAGAAGCGTTGTTAACTATAGAGACTGTATTGTTCAGTAGATGGCTAGAAATTTTAAGTAACTGAATGAACTTGAAGTATGAAATAGAAGAGTGGCTCTGTGTACATACAATGTCACTGCTGTACTTAATAGAATTGTGTTGATGCTGGCACAAGTTTGGGGGTCATCTGTCCCTTAGAACAAGCCATTAGATAACTTTTCTATTGTTTCTGCCAAAGGAAAAAGTTAATAAATTTGTGCTGTTCTGAGTTACTAAGTTTATTTTTATACAGAAATAGAAAACCAATACGTTGGTGAACTGGACAGTGTTTTTTCTTATGGCATCTCATTTTAGTTTCTGCTCTTAAATAACTCTTTGAGATTTGGGTCTTGGTATGTCTCAATTAATCCTGGAGTCAATTTAAGAGAAATCAGCATCGCCAAAGTCATCATCCTGCAAATATGGCAAGGGTCCTGCTCTCCCCAGTCATGTACCCAGAGATCCCTTTCTCATGCTCACTCACCTGTAGCACAGATTTACTTCCCGTGGACCCTCTATCCAGTGGGTATCCCCCAAATGGAAATTCAGGTGGCAATCTCCTCATTCTGGCTGCTTAATGGGTGAATTTGGATTATTAATTCTTTGGAGCCAATCAGATTCTAAATCTTAGGATAGAATGATCCATTCCATTTGATGGCAAACATAATGTCTTTTTTTAAATTTTTTTATTGTTATGTTAATCACCATACATTACATCATTAGTTTTTGATGTAGTCTTCCATGATTCATTGTTTGTGCCTAACACCCAGTGCTCCATGCAGAATGTGCCCTCTTTAATACCCATCACCAAGCTAAACCATCCCCCCCTCCCCTCTAGAACCCTCAGTTTGTTTTTCAGAGTCCATCGTCTCTAATGGTTCGTCTCCCCCTCCGACTTACTCCCCTTCATTCTTCCCCTTCTGCTATCTTCTTCTTTTTTTTTGTAACATATATTGCATTATTTGTTTCAGAAGTACAGATCTGTGATTCAACAGTCTTGCACAATTCACAGCACTCACCATAGCACATACGCTACCCAATGTCTATCACCCAGCCACCCGATCCCTCCCACCCCCCACCACTCCAGCAACCCTCAGTTTGTTTCCTGAGATTAAAAATTCCTCATATCAGTGAGGTCATATGATACATGTCTTTCTCTGATGGACTTATTTCACTCAGCATAACACCTTCCAGTTCCATCCACGTCATTGCAAATGGCAAGATCTATTTCTTTTGATGGCTGCATAATATTCCATTATGTATATATACCACATCTTCTTTATCCATTCATCTGTCGATGGACATCTTGGCTCTTTCCACAGTTTGGCTATTGCGGACATTGCTGCTATAAACATTGGGGTGCACGTACCCCTTCGGATCCCTACATTTGCATCTTTGGGGTAAATACTCAGGAGTGCAATTGCTGGATCGTATGGTAGCTCTATTTTCAACTGTTTGAGGAAACTCCATACTGTTTTCCAGAGGGGTTGCACCAGCTTGCATTCCCACCAACAGTGTAGAAGGTCTCCCCTTTCTCCACATCCCCGCCAATATCTGTCGTTTCCTGACTTGTTAATTTTAGCCATTCTGACGGGTGCGAGGTGGTAACTCACTGAGGTTTCGATTTGGATTTCCCTGATGCCGAGTGATGTGGAGCACTTTTTCGTGTCTCTGTTGGCCATCTGGATGTCTTCTTTGGAAAAATGTCTGTTCATTTCTTCTGCCCATTTCTTGATTGGATTATTTGTTCTTTGGGTGTTGAGTTTGATAAGTTCTTTAGAGATTTTGGATACTAGCCCTTTATCTGATATGTCATTTGCAAATACTTTCTCCCATTCTGTTGGTGGTCTTTTGGTTTTGTGGACTGTTTCTTTTGCTGTGCAAAAGCTTTTTATCTTGATGAAATCCCAATAGTTCATTTTTGCCCTTGCTTCCCTTGCCTTTGGCGATGTTTCTAGGAAGAAGTTGCTGTGGCGGAGGTCGAAGAGGTTGCTGCCTGTGTTCTCCTTTAGGATTTGGATGGACTCCTGTCTCACGTTTAGGTCTTTCAACCATTTGGAGTCTATTTTTGTGTGTGGTGTAAGGAAATGGTCCAGTTTCATTCTTCTGCATGTGGCTGTCCAATTTTCCCAACACCATTTGTTGAAGAGACTGTCTTTTTTCCATTGGACATTCTTTTCCTGCTTTGTCGAAGATGAGTTGACCTTAGAGTTGAGGGTCCATTTCTGGGCTCTCGATTCTGTTCCATTGATCTATGTGTCTGTTTTTGTGCCAGTACCATACTGTCTTGATGATGACAGCTTTGTAATAGAGCTGGAAGTCCGGAATTGTGATGCCGCCAGCTTTGCTTTTCTTTTTCAAGATTCCTCTGGCTATTCGGGGTCTCTTCTGGTTCCATACAAATTTTAGGATTATTTGTTCCATTTCTTTGAAAAAAGTGGATGGTATTTTGATAGGGATTGCACTGAATGTGTAGATTGCTCTAGGTAGCATTGACATCTTCACAATGTTTTTCTTCCAATCCATGAGCATGGAAAGTTTTTCCATTTCTTTGTGTCTTCTTCAGTTTCTTTCATGAGTGTTTTATACTTTTCTGAGTACAGATCCTTTGCCTCTTTGGTTAAATTTATTCCTAGGTATCTTATGGTTTTGGGTGCAATTGTAAATGGGATCGATTCCTTGATTTGTCTCTCTTCTGTCTTGTTGTTGGTGTATAGGAATGCCACTGATTTCTGGGCATTGATTTTATATCCTGCTACTTGACTGAATTCCTGTATGAGTTCTAGCAGTTTTGGGGTGGAGTCTTTTGGGTTTTCCACATACAGTATCATATCATCTGCAAAGAATGAGAGTTTGACTTCCTCTTTGCCGATTCGGATGCCTTTGATTTCTTTTTGTTGCCTGATTGCTGTGGCTAGGACTTCTAATACTATGTTGAAGAGCAGTGGTGCTAGTGGAAATCCCTGCCGCATTCTTCACCTTAGGGGGAAAGCTCTCAGCTTTTCCCCATTGAGAATGATATTCGCTGTAGGTTTTTCATAGATGGCTTTTACGATATTGAGGTATGTACCCTCTATCCCTATACTCTGAAGAGTTTTGATCAAGAAAGGATGCTGTACTTTGTCAAATGCTTTTTCTGCATCTATTGAGAGGATCATGTGATTCTTGTTCTTTCTTTTGTTAATGTATTGTATCACGTTGATCGATTTACGGATGTTGAACCAGCCTTGCGGCCCAGGGATAAATCCCACTTGGTCATGGTGAATAATCCTTTTAAGGTACTGTTGGATCCTATTGGCTAGTATTTTGGTGAGAATTTTTGCATCCATGTTCATCGAGGATATAGGTCTGTAATTCTCCTTTTTGATGGGGTCTTTGTCTGGTTTTGGGATCAGGGTAATGGTAGCCTCATAAAATGAATTTGGAAGTTTTCCTTCCATTTCCTTTTTTTGGAACAGTTTCAGGAGAATAGGTATTAATTCTTCTTAAATGTTTGATAGAATTCCCCTGGGAAGCCATCTGGCCCTGGGCTTTTGTTTGTTGGGAGATTTTTGATGACTGCTTCAATTTCCTTAGTGGTTATAGGTCTGTTCAGGTTTTCTATTTCTTCCTGGTTCAATTTTGGTAGTTGATACATCTCTAGGAATGCATCCATTTCTTCCAGGTTATCTAATTTGCGGGCATAGAGTTGTTCATAATATGTTCTTATAATTGTTTGTATTTCTTTGGTGTTGGTTGTGATCTCTCCTCTTTCATTCATGATTTTGTTGATTTGGATCCTTTCTCTTTTCTTTTTGATAAGTCTGGCCAGGGGTTTATCAACCTTGTTAATTCTTTCAAAGAACCAGCTCCTAGTTTCGTTGATCTGTTCTACTGTTCTTTTGGTTTCTGTTTCATTGATTTCTGCTCTGATCTTTATTATTTCTCTTCTCCTGCTGGGTTTAGGCTTTATTTGCTGTTTTTTCTCTAGCTCCTTTAGGTGTAGGGTTAGGTTGTGTATTTGAGACCTTTCCTGTTTCTTGAGAAAGGCTTCTATTGCTATATACTTTCCTCTCAGGACTGCCTTTGCTGTATCCCAAAATTTTGAACAGTTGTGTTTTCATTTTCATTGGTTTCCATGAATTTTTTTTAATTCTTCTTTAATTTCCTGGTTGACCCATTCTTTCTTTAGTAGGATGCTCTTTAGCCTCCATGTATTTGAGTTCTTTCCGACTTTCCTCTTGTGCTTGAGTTCTAGTTTCAAAGCATTGTGGTCTGAAAATATGCAGGGAATAATCCCAATCTTTTGGTACCAGTTGAGACCTCATTTGTGACCTAGGATGTGATCAATTCTGGAGAATGTTCCATGGGCACTAGAGAAGAATGTGTATTCCGTTGCTTTGGGATGGAATGTTCTGAATATGTCTGTAAAGTCCAGTTGGTCCAGTGTTTCATTTAAAGTCTTTATTTCCGTGTTGACCTTTTGCTTAGATGATCTGTCCATTTCAGTCAGGGGGGTGTTAAAGTGCCCCACTATTATTGTATTGTTGTCAATGTGTTTCTTTGCTTTTGTTATTAATTGCCTTATGTAATTGGCTGCTCCCATGTTAGGGGCATAGATATTTACAATTGTTAGATCTTCTTGTTGGATAGACCCTTAAGTAGGATATAGTGTCCTTCTTCATCTCTTATTACAGTCTTTGTTTTAAAATCTAATTTGTCTGATATAAGGATTGCCACCCCAGCTTTCTTTTGGTGTCCATTAGCATGGTAGATGGTTTTCCACCCCCTCACTTTCAATGTGGGGGTGTCTTTGGGTCTAAAATGAGTCTCTTGCAGACAGCATATTGATGGGTCTTGTTTTTTAATCCAATCTGATAGTCTGTGTCTTTTGATTGGGGCATTTAGCCCATTTACATTCAGGGTAACTATTGAAAGGTATGAATTTCGTGCCATTGTATTGCCTGTAAGGTGACTGTGACTGTATATTGTCTGTGTTCCTTTCTGATCTATGCTGCTTTTAGGCTCTCTCTTTGCTTACAGGACCCCTTTCAATATTTCTTGTAGGGCTGGTTTCATGTTTGCAAATTCCTTTAGTTTTTGTCTGTCCTGGAAGCTTTTTATCTCTCCTTCTATTTTCAATGACAGCCTAGCTGGATATAGTATTCTTGGCTGCATATTTTTCTCGTTTAGTGCTCTGAAGATATCATGCCAGTCCTTTCTGGCCTGCCAGGTCTCTGTGGATAGGTCTGTTGCCAATCTAATATTTCTACCCTTGTAGGTTACATATCTCTTCTCCCGAGCTGCTTTCAGGATTTTCTCTTTGTCTCTGAGACTCGTAAGTTTTCCTATTAGATGTCGGGGTGTTGACCTATTTTTATTGATTTTGAGACGGGTTCTCTGTGGCTCCTGGATTTTCATGCCTGTTTCCCTCCCCACATTAGGGAAGTTCTCTGCTATTATTTTCTCCAATATACCTTCTGCCCCTCTCTCTCTTTCTTCTTCTTCTGGGATCCCAATTATTCTAATGTTGTTTCACCTTATCGTATCGCTTATCTCTCGAATTCTGCCCTCGTGATCCTATAGTTGTTTCTCTCTTTCTCAGCCTCTTTATTTTCCATCATTTGGTCTTCTATATCGCTGATTCTCTCTTCTGCCTCATTTATCCTAGCAGTTAGTGCCCCCATTTTTGATTGCACCTCCTTAATAGCCTTTTTGATTTCGACTTGGTTAGATTTTAGTTCTTTCATTTCTCCAGAAAGGGTTTCTCTAATAACTTCCGTACTTTTTCAAGCCCAGCTAGTATCTTTAAAGTCATGATTCTGAACTCTAGGTCCGACATCATACTAATGTCCGTATTGAGTAGGTCCCTGGCTGACGGTACTACCTCTTGTTCTTTTTGCTGAGGTGATTTTTTTTGTCTTGTCATTTTGTCCAGAGGAGAATAGATGAATGAGAGAACAGAATGCTAACAGGTTAACAATGTCCCCAGCAAATATACTCTATACAAATCAGAAAAGACCTGAAACCAGGGGACAAGAAATGGAAAGAAAGAAAAAAGAAAGAGAAAAAAAAAGAAAAAGATAAAAACAAACAAAAACAGAACAAAACAAAACAAAAAAATATGATCAAATATGATCATGCTAGTGCATAGATCAGTGCCACACACTAGATTTTGGGTGTATTTTGGTCTGTTAGAAGAAAGTGCCTGCTAAAATTTTAAAGGAAGAAAGACTCATATATGTACAAAGTAAGGGTTGATACAATGAAGGGATGGAAGATTAGTGTAAAGATGCAAACTATAAAAGATTTTATAAAAGGAATTGATAAGATAAGAAGTTGTTTGAAAAAAGAAAGAAGAAGATTTAAAAAAAATAAAAAAGGAAAAAAAAGGGAGAGAATGTGATCAGGCAGGAGACTAGAACAAAGCCATACACTAGTGATTTAGGGTATATTTTGATCTGTTAGAAGAAACTGTATCTCAAAATTTTAAAGAGAGGACAACTTATATATATATGCCAAAAATAAGGGTAACTACTATGAAGGGATAAATTATGACTAAAAATGAAAAATAAAAAATGTGTTTTTAAAAAAGGGATTGATAAGCTGTTGGTTGAAAAAGGGAAAAAGAAAAATTAAAAAGAAACAGTTAAAAAAATTAACTTTGAAAAACTAATGAATCGTGGTAAAAAAAAAAGCCATGAATTCTATGTGCAGTATTCCCCTAGCACTGGAGTTCTCCCGTTCTCCTTGATCGGTAAACTTGGTCTTGGCTTGCTGGCTGTTCGTGCTGATCTTCTGGGGGAGGGGCCTGTTGCCGTGGTTCCCAAATGTCTTTGCCGGAGGCGGAATTGCCCCGCCCTTGTCGGTCCGGGCTAAGCAAGCTGCTCGGGTTTGCTCTCAGGAGCTTTTGTTCCCTGCAAGCCCTTGGTACAGCTTTGGAGGACCAGGGTGAAAATGGTGGCCTCCCAATCTCTGCCAGGAGGACCCAAGAACTCAGGGCCCCGCTCCTCAGTGCGCCCCCAGAGAAAAGCAGTCACTCCCGTGTCCCCGGTCTCCGGCCGCACTCCGTGCTCACCCGGCCTGTGACCGAGCGTTTCTGTCTCTGGCCCCCGACCCCGTGTGGAGTCTCCAAACCCAGCAGATCCCTGCGGTGCGCTCCCGCGCCGCTCCTCCCGGGGGAGGAAGGGGAGTCTCCCCGGATCTGCCGCTTGTTGGGTCCCTGCTGGAGGAGCGGTGGCCCGACTGGGCCGCGGATCACAGTTTATGGCCACCCCGAGCTGAGAGCCCGCGCCTCGGCTCCGTCTCTGCAGCCGGCTTCCCCGCTCCGATACCCGGGAGCTCTGCCGCCCTCAGGCACCCCCGGTCTTTCTGTGACCCCGAGGGTCCTGAGACCACACTGTCCCGCGAGGGTTCCACCCCCACTTAGCCACTGGAGCGACGTCCCTCCGCGGAGCCGACTTCTAAAAGGTCCGATTTTGTGCTCCGCGGCTCTAGCACTTGCCAGAAGCGGCCGACGGAGGCCCCTCCCCCGCCGTCTGTCCTCCCGAATATCGCCTCGGATTCACTTCTCCGCACGTCCTACCTTCCAGTAAGTGGTCGCTTCTCTGTTCAGAGAGTTGTTGCTACTCTCTTCTTCTGTCTCCTGTTGAGTTCGTAGGTGTTCAGAATGTTCTGATCCCTATTCAGCTGAATTCCTGAGACCAGACGAAATCCAGGTCTCCTACTCCTCTGCCATCTTGCTCCGCCCCCGAAACATCATGTCTTATTTGCTTTATGCCTTGTGTCGAACAGTGCCTAGGCCAGAGCAAGACCCAAAAATGTCTTTTGAATGGATCAGTTAAATGAGCTGTGGCCAAACTATGCCTTTTGGGCGCTCAGCTTGCCTGATGTTTTCATAATCTAACATTTATTCCCATACTTCCAACAATGAAATGTTTGCCTCAGATGATATGTGAATCCTTTCTTGACATTTCCCTTCTTTGCTAACATTATAAAAGTTCTTGCTTGTCTTATTAAATTCAGTATACAGTGTTTTATTGACTAATTTATAAGCCATGACTATGAATCTTGGAGGGATTATTCTAGATTGTCTTCATCTAGAAATCAAATTTCAGAATGCCCATCCTAGAGTGGTGCTGAAATCATTTTAATATGGTATCAAATCACTCTTTTTATGGCACTGCATTGATTTGTATTATGACTACACAAGAATCATCATTAAGTAAGCCACATGGTTTCTGAAAATCTTTTATATTCAAGTGTATCTGTTAAAAATTGGTGCTGCCATGTGACAATTAAGGAAGCAAGAAACATGGTCAATATGCCAAGCCTGGAGTTGGGGGAGACTTTTGAGACAATGATACCATCTGGAAGGATTCTCTAAAAATCCAACCTACAGATCTGATATTGATATGGAGGGAGGATTTCACTCATGGAGGTTGAAGAGTAACATGGTTTCTGCAAGTAACTAGCTGTCCATCCTTGTGAGAGTCACCACCTAACCCTCCAGCACAGCAGTTTTCCCAAATGTAAATTAAGAGGATGGGAGTCACTATCTCTGGGGCTCTTTGATTCTCGAGGTTCTATGACTCTGATATTGCATATTTCTTATTAAGAGTTTAAAAAATTTTGTTTATGATACATACTAAACTTGCTTGGTTATTGAAACAGTGGCTTAGTGGCTGGGTTTTTCCAAAATTTTATTTTTAAAAAGTACATCTTGGAGTAAAAATCAGGAATGACAAACTTTAGGCTTTTGTTCCTAGAACACAGTTTGAACACAATGTATCTTTTGAATGTGCTGGTAACATAGAGGGGGTCACAGGATTTGAATTGTCTCAAAACCTCCCTGCAGATTTGTAACCTGATAATCACATCCACACTCAGTGGAAACCTGTGTAGCAAGCCAGCTGGACTGCACAGAAGCTCGAAAACACACGTTCTGTACCATCAAAACAACAGTAGGCCACGGTACCTTCATAATAATGAAAATGTCAAATTGAGTATTTCATGGAAAAAATCAATAAGCATTTTAGTAGGTGTTTATAAAAGACACATGCTTTGAAAGTGTTTTGGAAATTTTAAGGAAAATTAAAGTCTTATCCTTCTAAAAAACGTCCAAATTTACAGTGTTTTTGTGCTCTGAATAGTGTCCCCTCCCTCCCAAAATTCACATCCACCTGGAACCTCAGAATGGGATCGCACTCGGAAATGAGGGCTTTGAAGATGTAATAAGTGAAGTTACGATGACGCTGCACTGCATTATTTGGGCCCCAATCTAATGACTGCTGTCCTTCCAAAGAGAGAGGAGGACAATAGACCCACAGGGAAGGAGGTCAGTGAGAGCAGAGGCGGAGATGGATGCGTTTGTTACGGCAGCCCTGGGAGCGAATCCTGGTGTTGGAAGGGGCTTGGGAACAGAAACCGGGGAAGGTGACTCCACACACGGAAGTCCTGCTAGAACTGAGTGCTGTACGTATTTTATCCCGGTGAATTCTTACTATCACCCAGGAGGCAACTCTTGTCTCCATTTTAGCAAATTGAAGAACTGACTCCAGAGAAGTTAAAAGATGTGCCCATGAGCTGCTAAGTGGTAGATGAGGTTTGAAATCCCACCAAGAGAAAGCTCGCATTTTTCCGACTACTGCCTTTAAGGGGAGCAGAAGCCTCAGCAGTATCTAAAGTGAAGGCCAGTGGAGGGAGGCACCTCAGCTTCAGTCATCAAGAAGGAAAAATAAGAGGACATGAGCAGTCACTCAAGGGAGGAGGTGGGGGACACATCATTCCAGGGGCGGGGGGTGCCTCACCACAGCAGTCCCGCCGGCCTCACCGGGGGATCTGAGGCTTGTTGCCTCAGACTTAGGATGGCAGGGGGACAGTGTGAAGGTCCCCCGAGTCCTGTTCTCTGTGAGAAAATCCCAGAACATTATTTCTGTGGGGATGGTCAGTCTGTGCGCAGTGGGCGCATGCAGAAAACAGAAGGGCGTGCTGACATGTTAACAGAGGTGCGCTAACATGTGCCTATCCCTGCCCTAGTGACCTGGTGCAACAGGGAGCACGAAGATGAATAAAAGTTCCTTTCAACTTTGTGGTGTGATACAGAGTATAAGTCACACACACATACACATACACACAAACACACACGACAGGTCTATCACCCTCCCTATCATGCAGCAAATCACAGGGGCGTTGCTTCACCCTCCGATTTCAAATGGACTAGTTCTGTGACTCAATCACGTGTTTTCTGGGTTTACTGGAAATCACTGCCTGAGTGTCAAAATCATTCTGTGCATGGTCCTGAGCTGCCCTTTTTAATGCATGGCTCGCTTTATAAAATAGCCACACAAGGGTGCTTGGGTGGCTCAGATGGTTAAGCGTCTGCCTTCGGCTCAGGTCATGACCCCAGAGTCCTGGGATCGAGTCCCACATCAGGCGCCCTGCTCCTTGGGAGGCTGCTTTCCCTCTGCCTCTCTCTTTCTCTCTGTCTCTCATGAATAAATGAATAAATTCTTTAAAAAAAAAATAGCCACACAAGACTTTGCCGGTGGAATGCATATATAAACACTGAACAAATTGCCCATTTGTTTACCTATTGAAATCAGAATACTAGAAAACTGGGATTAAACACGATTATTTTTCCAAATTGCAAAACTTGGGCCTATTATTGACAAAGAAAGAGGGATTTATGGTCTTGGTGATGTTTAGTAGGTGGTAGCAAATCTGCTAAGGTAAGCCGTTCTTCCAACTCCTCAGACCCCCTTTGTTCCCATCTGTGTTTCATTTCTTGTGATTTCTGAATACCATGGATCAGGTTTCCGAATCTCTGCAGTTCCTGGCACCGAGCAGGATTAATTAACCCTGCTCACTCAACCTTACTGAAAACATTAACCGAAGCTGGACTGGGAAAATGGGAAAGCAAAGCATCCGTAGATGGATACAAGGCCAAGCCAGGCTCTCTTATCATAACCATAGCTTCCATTAAACATGTAAACTTTGTTCTTGATTTCCAGATGATCTCCTTATAAAACTGAGTAAAGCATAAGTGCTGATTTTGGAAAGTGGCTGTATTCACAACTTCTAAAATCAGTGAAAACCAGGTATGGGTCTCCTGAGGGGAAAGACTTGCCTTGAATGTTCAGGAGGAAAGCGTTAATAAAGCATCCTTTAAAATGGTGATTATGTCCCCAGCTTTGTCTGCTGATGGAGCAATTCTGAAATTTCAGCCACTTCCCTCACCACGTGTTCAACGTCTCCCCCTTCCCCCCAAACCAAGAGGCCCATAATGACCTTAATTATAGTACACTTAGGCTCCAAAGGGGGCGGGGGGAGAGCCAAGGAAACACCGCTTGGTTCCAGCTTACTGGTCAAAGCCAATTTCAAGTGATTTATTTTGTCTAAGGAATGGCAGTTCCATGCAACGAGTGAAGATCAAATAACTTCGTGTTTGTCAGGAAAAGGACACTTAGTCCCAGAAATCACATCTGGAACAGGAAGCCTGGCGAGCTCCTGGGAGCTTTGTCAGTCCCTGTTAGGCCCGCGTGAGGTCGGAGGCCCGGGAGCACGCGCCAAACTGGGGCAGGCACAGTCGGGGCTTACAGGAGCTCAGCTCCTCAATAAGTAACTCAAATCTAAAAATAGGGTTGGGGAGAGGAGTCTGGCTTTGGGGGCTTGGTTTTCCATTCTCCTTTCCCTCCGTACTATCTTTCAGGCATTTATTCATATAAATCTGCTGTTTTCCCCTACAAAGCATGCTTCCTCTGCGCTCTGATGAGCAACACTAGGTGGAAGGGGGCTCTGAGCGTGTCTCGTGGGATTCCCCTCACCCCGGGGTTGCACCTGGGTCTGGGGAGCGGTGCCCACAAGTCCGCCCCCCCCCCCCCACCCAACCCAGAGGGGCCGCAGAGGGATGAAATCCGATCCCAGTCATGGGCCGGCCTCTCCCTGTCCATCAGTGGGCGGAGCCGGCGCAGGGCCTGGGACGGGGCCCCGCAGACCGACACCCCGAGGCGAGCTGGTGGTGTGAGCATCTGGGAGCTGGGTGCGGAGGCCGGTGAGGGGCTGCGGGGCTGCGACACACACTTGCCATGCTGTTCTCTGAGCCCTGGAGAGCAGAGCTTAAGTACCTGTGTGGCCTGGGGGCACTGAACCAGCTGAAGTTCCTGTTTCTCATCTACCTGGGACAGCAGATGATTCCTGGGTTAGTCCCTGCCAAAGACAGGCATTTTTCCCTTGCATTTGATGTCAGGCCTCGGTGCGTGTAGCACCGCACTGGAAGGGAAGATTGAGCTACTACTGGTGAGATAAAAGGAAAGACTGGAATTCTCAGTTCAATCCAGAAAACGTATCTCAGTGAGGATTTCTGGTTAGAAAAGAACATTGAAGGACAGAGGTCCCTCTTCCCGGCACCCACAGCTCCTTAGATCACATGGCTTTTCCATTTATTTCTGTAAATGGTTACTCAACCAAATAATCACCAAAACGCAAATGACCATAACCACACCCCGCCAATGGTCACAGGCACCTTCCCACCAGTCCTATGTCTGTCTCCCAAACTGGAGCTTTGAGCTCCAGCGGGACAAGGGCGTGCAGGACTTGCACCGATTGTGGTGGTTCAATCCTAAATGCTTTTGTTGAATTAAAGCCACGGAGCCAGGAATAGAGACAGACTGCCTGTTGGTTGTACAAAATGGGAAGATGCTATCTGCTTAGAACACAAACCCTGATTGCTATCTGTGACAGGGTGCCAAGGTCAACAAAGAACAAAACTATCTAGCACAAAAATGTGTTATAAAATATAAAATCTGCTTAATTGCAACTTGTGCTCTTATTTATTTATATATTTATTTTATATATTAATTTATATATTTATTAATTTATATATTTATTCCGGGGTGGGGGTAGAGAGAGAGAATCTCCAGCGGACTCCACACCCAGTGGGGAGTGGGGACTCTATCTCAGGACCCTGGGACCACCACCTGAGCCCAAATCAAGAGTCCCACGCTTAACCCACTGAGCCACCCAGGCTCATAACCCATATGGCCCGAGCATTTAACTGATAAATGATAAGCAGTGACTATTTTTTGATTCACCTCACACTCTTCCTCTCCATTAAATTCTCAGCCTTGGACTTTTAGTTCCTTGGCTGCTCCCAACACCCTGCTAAGCCTCTCCCCCAGGCCATCCCCACACCTTCCCTTTGAAAGCCAGCCTTCAGATCACTGGCTGTCCTCTCCCTAAGGCCTTCGGTTCTCAGACAATGACCTCCCAGCTCAATTTCTCTTGGGCCAGAGTCTTCAGATCAAATACAGGATTCCCAGTTAAATTTGAACTTTAGACACATCATTTCAGATACTTTTTTTTAAAAAATAAACGTGTCTACACAACATTAGGGGAACAATCACACTAAAATAGTATTCATTTTATTTGGAAATTCAAATTAACTTGGATCCTGTATTTTTATTTGCTGAACCTGGCCACCCTACATTGCACCCCAATTCTAACAGTCTCTTTTGGCACTGGGGTCTTCAAGCCTTTGGTTTGACTTTTTATTGTCCCCACATTTCTATGTCCTCCTCCCAGGACTTGGATTCCATGGTACCTCCTTGTCGTTTCTTCCAGATTTACCTGGCAGAGCCCGACACTGGTTAAATCCAATTCTCCAATTCTCCAAATACTTTTTGCCGGCACCTGAAAAGCTTGATGTGGATTGAGAAAAATATGTTATGATGATGACTGCTCTTACATTTTAGTTTATGACCATAAATTGTAAATAGATCCTTAGCGCTGCCTGGACGTCACACTGTATTCTTTGAGACCTGTTTTCACACTCCCAGAGAAACTGGTTCAGACCTGTGTTTCTTTTTTTTTTTTTTAAAGATTTTATTTACTTATTCGACAGAGAGAGAGAGAGTACAAGCAGGGAGGAGTAGCAGAGGGAGAGGGAGAAGCAGACTCCCCACTGAGCAGGAAGCCTGACGCGGGGCTCGATCCCAGGACCCTGAGATCATGACCTGAGTCAAAGGCAGACACTTAACCATTTGAGCCGCCCAGGTGCCCCCAGACCTGTGTTTCTTAAACCTCAACACCAACTTCTCTGCTTACTCTCAGCTGATGGTTCTGTTTCTTATCTCCCTGAGAAGACAGAAAAAAGGAGAGCCCTCCATCCCCCATCACCATCAGGCCAAACTTCCCGCAAGGAGCAGGTGTTCTTCTTTCCCTCCTGCTTCTCTGTGGCCATCCTCCACTTGCATGCTGGATCCAATCCATCTCTGCCGACTTTAGATCCCTGTCTTTCCTATTATCTGCTTTTCTTCCTCTTTGTGAAGTGTTTCTATCTTTAACAGATCACTGTATCTGATTATACTCAGAAGCCTAGAAAAAGAGCAATACGTGTAGCTACATCAAACACACTTTTGGGTTTTAAATCATTTAATGCAAATTGATCCGTGTGTGTGTGTGTGTGTGTGTGTGTGTGTGTGTGTGTGTGTGTGTGTGTAGCTACAGTAGGAGGAAAGTGCACATCTCAGGCTTGACTATGGTGTATCACCCCATGCCCACCATGGGGCTTCTGTGGAGGACAGGGCATTATGGAGGGTGGGCAAGAACGGAAAGAAGAAAACAAACTAGCTAGTCTATGTCATGAGAAAGGAAGCCTGGGTTCAATCTTTATGAACCCAGAATTGTAATACTAAGCACAACCTTAGATCTTCCTCTCAAGAGTAGTAAATTTGGCAGAAATGTGCACATATAGGAAGATCTAAAGAACACCAAAGGCGATTGTAGTGCCTCAAAAGAAACATAATTTTGAACTCCGGCTATCATCCAGACAATAGAGATGTCTGTACTATTTAAAACAATGTATAGGGATATCGGGATGAAGCTTCATAGGAAGGTTTGAAAGGGTGGTACTTCTTGGCATTGTATACAAAGATACCATTTTGAAATTTCTGGAATGATTATGTGCCACCGAATCTCTCTCCTTGAATCTCAGGAGAACAAACTTTCCTCTTGTGTTGATGCCAGGTTTTTAAATGCACTCGAATATTAAACAAAGAGCATCTTGTTTTGCCAAATTTATTACAAATGATTGCACTGGCTATTAAAATTTTCATAATGTTTCCAAGTGTGGAAACTCACTTATCACAGCTCACTCGCCACAGTGTGCAAAACAGCTAGCCAAGTTATGTAGGTGAGGGCTGCCTTTACTCAACTAGCCCAGATTCGAAGCCCATCAATTTAGTGTTTTGATAGTAGTAAGAATTACCACCACTTGTATTCCATATAAGACTGAGCAGCAAGATTGGTAATATTATCAACCCTAGCAGGATATGGAAACTGGCCAACTGTTTATGCTAAGCGAGCAGGAAATGGCAAAAACAATTTTCTGTGTGACAAGCAAATATGGGTTGGATTGTTGTCTAAGACACGAAAGATTTTGATTCTTCAAAGCCTTGGGCTGTCCTGCCAGGCGTCTGATCATCTTACATCAGACTTTAAAATGGGTCAAAGAACACACACTCAGCTAATGATGGAATGCTACAAGAAGTTTTGTTCGTCTTTCACAAAAATTGAGAAGAGTTAAATTCCAAAGCTCTGTATACAGAGAATGGTCCAGGATTTGAGGTGGGACACACATGTTCTGTGTAAGGCAGGTCAGTTGGATCTTTGGATTGTGATGTTGGAAGCTGAGTAAAACTCTGGAGCCATTATTGGCTAACTGTGTGGCCCCCTAGATTTGGAGCTGGAAGGAAGTGTTCATCTCTGTGCTGTGAGACTTCCCAAGGAGCTTCCGCAAGCCTCCACTTCCTCATCTTAAAATGGGAATTCTTACAGTGCCTGCCATGCACCATTTTCACGAGGATTAAAGGAAAACATGCTCGGAAGGCTCTTGGCACAGAGCCTGAACCAGAGCACATTTTCCATAAGTGTTTGCCTTATCCTTATTATTTACCATTGTTGTTATGTTATCGCTGCAGTTGTCTCTTCAATTCAGCAAACATTTATTGAAAGCCAGCTCTCTATCACTGAGCAGGTTATCCTTTGTTTTGCTAGCACCTGTGATACCAGTCTACTTAACTTTTTCCTTGAGTTCTCGCCATTAATCCAAGCCCTCAGGATAGGCAGGACATACTAAGTTCACTGCCACGATCTCTGAACATTTCCTTCACTTCTGTCCTTACCAACTCTCAACTCTGGAGATTCCAAACCCAAAAGGCAATCATCAGTGCTCGAAAACTATGAATTGTTTAAAACTGAGAACAGTGGAACATTAAAAGAGCTCTCTTACTCAGTAACCAGCCAAAAGAGCTCTCTTACTCAGTAACCAGCCATCGAAGTTCAATAATGTTATAGGTATATAATAAGAAATGGGAAAAGAAAGGTCTTAAAAGCCCAAATGCATGTTTGGATTGATAACAGCTGTGAGGAATTGCCATGTTTCTTGTCGGGCACATGCGGTTACCCTAGCGTATTTGAAAGGAAAAGGGTGGTGACTGTCCCCCCTCCCCTGCCCTTGCTCAGGCTCTATCTGAAATGTGTCTTTACTGATCCAAGCTACAATATTCCCTGGTACAGTATTTGTCCCTCTTTATATTCGGTATGGCTTCCAGAAAGAGTCTACGACGTAATCCTCTCTGTACATGCAAGCAAGGGTACTGGGGATATGGGAGCTGCTCATTTCATGCTTAGTTCCATACTGGTGTTTCTTTGGTGGAAGAGCTCTATGAAGAACATCAGACAAATACCAACTGAAGAACGTTCTACAAAACACCTGACCAGGGCAGTCAGGGTCATCCAATGAGGGCAAGTCTGAGAAACGGTCACGACTGAGAGGAGCCTAAGCAGACATGATGACTCTTTGTAATGTGGGGTCCTGGATGAATAAAGTATGGACTTTAGTTAATAAAAATGCTTCAGTATCGGCTCATTGTGGCAAGTGTCCATCTCTTAGGTAAGATGTTAATACTAGAGGAAATGAGGTGTAGGATGTAGGAGAACTCTCACTACCCTCATAATTCTCCTGTAGATCCAAAGTTCTTCTGAAATAAAAAGTTTATTTTTAAAAAAGCTATGTGACTAAATGAAAACAAGTGGATTAGCTAATGGAATTAAAGGAAACCATGTTCGAGAAAATTTATGATCTCAAGCAACCAGTACAGCTTTAATGTGAGGGATTCCCATGAGTTACAATGACATCTGTGGTCTGGGGTACTTACTGGAAAGAGTGAGTCTGTTTTCAGGGTTGTATATCTCTTTGAATCTCCTTGCATTTGGTTGTTAAACTGTAGTTTAACTACTAATAATAACTACTTCCCCATAATAACAACTACTTCACAGGTTGTCTGTGAGGATTTAATTCAACGTTGGTGAACCTCCACACAGTGTCTGACACATAGTAAGTAGTTAGTAAAAACTCCTTTCTTATTCCCTTTAACTTTCTTTTCAGTACAGGATTAGTCACGCTCTCTCTTTTCTTTAGACTTTAAGTACTTGATCAGCTGTTAAAATAGTTTTGGCCATGCCACGCGTGGTTGCCCCATAAGAGAGAAATTCTCTAATGTTCAATTTTTAATCATCTGTGAATAGTCTGCACACAAAACTAGAAGCTTTAAAAATAAAACAAAATAAAAATGTGAAAGAACATGTTTTCGATGTTGCCTTTGTTCTGTGTTTTGGAGGGAAAAAAATATCAGGTAGAACTTGAAGGCACTATATGTTTAAGAAAAGAAGATACTGTCTAGAAATGAGTTAGTCTAGCTGCATGGACAAATTTTTTCTGAAGTAGAAAAAATAAGTGGAGAAAGGAGAGAAAGAAGCCTATTCTTCTAATCCATGGCTCTCTCTTAATGGACCTAGGTGATTTGAATGGAGGTGTACACATTCACTCAAGCAAATAACTTTTAAGAACTCACTCCATGTAACTTTTCATACTGACGCTGGAGATGGAGGGAAGTGTATTCTCAGCTATAGTATTACTCACAGTCCGCTTGAATAGATTCCATGGGTTAATACTTGACACCTAGCCAGGATCAGAGGTCAAGAGAATGTTCCTGAGTATGCCATTCTGCTGAGTTCTGAAGGCTGTCTACATAAAAGTGAGCATATGGAGGTGGCTGCAGGCCTAAGCTAAAAGTCCATGACCCACATGGCCACAGCTGCACACTTCCATAGAGATGGAAGTGTAGGCTATAAAAGGACAGCTGGTCGATGAGGCAAAAGAGCGAGGCAGTAGCCAGGTCCTCTGCTTAGACTTGCTCAGCTCAGGAGTTCAGATCAGAGGTGAGTGATCCATCCAGCCTTCCATCATAGATAGAACTCTGGGACTGCAGGCTGGAGTATAGACTGAAGTGGGCTCAGATTGGAAGCAGTGTTCAGGCAAGAAGTGATGAGAAATTAAATAAGGGAGTAGCCAAAAGAATGAAAAGCAAGCCAGGTGAATTGGCATTGATGAGTTAGTGACCAAATGAATGTGGAACCTAAAGTCTTGACTAACTCCCAGGTTTCTAGTTCAGGTCACTGAGACCATTATAGTGGATTCATCAACAGAAGGAACAGAGGAGGAGGAACCGGTGTGGAGAGGAAGATGGAGCCGATGGGGAGGAAGAGATTGATCACTTCAAACAGGAAAATGCTGAGCTTGAGAAACCTATGGGCTGTGTAAGATACAACAGAACCTATCAAGAAAAGGGGCGCCTGGGTGGCTCAGTTGGTTAAGCGACTGCCTTCGGCTCAGGTCATGATCCTGGAGTCCCGGGATCGAGTCCCCCATTGGGCTCCCTGCTCAGCAGGGAGTCTGCTTCTCCTTCTGACCCTCCCCCCTCTTGTGCTCTCTCTCTCTCATTCTTCTCTCGAATAAATAAATAAAATCTTAAAAAAAAAGAACACATCAAGAAGAAAGTAATTCTCGACAAGAAAAAGGTAATGATAGTAAGCAACCCCATTGCGAATGAAGGAAAAATATCATGACAAGTGCTGATAGTGACAAACTTATTTATTACGGAATTTTACCTTAAATTAAATGAAATTAATTTCAATCCAATACTGGCCTTTTTTAAAAAGATTTATTTATTTTTATTTATTTATTTTTGAGAGAGTGAGAATGAGAGAGAGAGAGAGAGAGAGCACATGAGAGGGGGGAGGGCCAGAGGGAGAAGCAGGTTCCTCGCTGAGCAGGAAGCCTGATGCGGGACTCGATCCCGGGACTCCAGGATCATGACCTGAGCCGAAGGCAGTCGCTCAACCAACTGAGCCACCCAGGCGCCCACCAATCCAATACTGGCCTTAAGAATGATCACAAGGTAGATAGAGAAAGTATTGTTTATGAAAAGGGTGAGAAACAGAAGCATATGGGATCACCAGGGTCCAGGTGATACTTGCAGTCTGGGTAGGATTCAGTTTGCTCACAGAAAGCACATCGGATTAATGGAAAACCCATTATTCTGTAGCTTGGGCCTGACACATTGCCATGCCTCTGAAAATGCACAGAACTGGTCTTCTGAATTTCTTCCTAACCAGAGAGTAAAGCTCTGATGCAGAAATCAGATTGAGAAGATGAGCAGAAGTGTTCTGCTGATGCTCTCCACCGTGCAATGCAGTTGAGCGACTGGGTTTCTTAGGGGCCCACGGGCATTGATGACAAGCCCGAGCAACAGGTCATATGCCTTGTTTTCAGGAAATACAAAACTAACAATATATCAATAAAATAAAATGCTGTGTTAAACCAACTCTTGGATAACTTCATAAATATATTTTGGAAAGTCGTGTTTATTTCTCCGTAGCTAACATGTATGACAGTTCATTTGTATCTATTAGGATTCGTTTTGACTGTGGGTGACACAAATCCAGTGGCTTATTCAAGGTCGGCTTATTTATTTCTAGTGTAAAAGAACCGAGAGGGAAGCACTGTGGGGCTGGTACTAGCACTGTGGTTGTCAGGACCCCAGACCGTGTCTGGGGCATGGCCCCACTGTCCTCCACATGTGGCTCTGGCATTCCAGCCATCTCACACGCATCCCAGTCAGCGAGAAGGAGGCCGAGGGACCCGCCTGAACTTGAACTTGGGCAGGACATTCCCCTCCCACCCACTATTCAGAACCTAGCTGCCAGGGAAAGGAAGAAATGCAGTTTTTCTTCTAAATAGCCAGGGACCCAGATAAAAATTAAGGGTTTTACGACCAGGGAGGAATGGGGAGAATGAGTACGAGGGGCGATGATAAATCTCGACCACATATGCCCCTTAAAATTAGGATGGTCAGATTTGAGCAAGTATTGATTTATATATACATATACATACATATATATATATATATATATATAAACTTACACTAACCAAATCTTATATACTCTGCCTCTATGTTATACCAGGTACTTTTAAAGGCGATATAAGGAAACAGCAGTGAACAAAACAGAAAAAAAAAAAAATCGCTGTCCTCACAGAGCTTAAATTCTAACAAGAGATAGCTGTTTTACCCTCAGGATCAGGCAAACATTTTTTAAGATTTTGTTTATTCATTTATTTATTACAGAGAGAGCGTGCATGAGCAGGGTGAGGGGCAGAAGGAGAGGGAGAAGCAGGCTTCTCGCTGAGCAGCAAACCCGATGCGGGGCTCGATCCTAGGACCCTGGGATCGTGACCCAAGCCGTAGGCAGACGCTTAATGAATGAGCCACCCAGGTGCTCCAGTCAGGCCAACATTTCACCAGAACTGGGACAAAGGGTGAAGGAGATACGCCTTTCTGTGACTGAACTAAGGAGTAGAAGCACTGTGCTTTGGCTTAGCCAGGGCTGATCAGAATATCTTGTTCTCTGACACAGGCAGAAGAATAATATTGTTCAGAATTTATATAAAGATGACCCTCTCTAACCTCAGCATTGAATACCTTCAAATTCTATAACTATTAAACTTTGAGCAACCAAACCAAGAGATGGCAAAATTAAGAATCTCCCTTGTGTCCTCCTCTACCATGATTCTCGAGGTGGCCTGTACCATTGTTCTGTTTGTTTCTTGGTCTTGTGTGCCACGAAGCTATACAGAGTGGGGATGGCACCTTTGGGCTTTCTGTGTAACTTGGGGTCATCATTCGGTGCTGCTTATGGGCTCCTGATGCCTTGGGCATGATATAACGCTGTCCCAGTCTGGAAAGAAAAGGGAGGAGTCAAGCCTCAAATAAAATTTCAAAAGCCCATCTGCTTCTCTTATGTTTATCACTAATTATAAGTCCATGAATGATCCATTGGTCAATCTAAGAACTCATGATAGGCAATGTGGTATAAGAGAAACTTTGGTTTGCCACTTTGGCTGGGTGTTTGTGAGTCTAATAAAACAAGAAAAATAATATTGCCTATCTCCAAATGCTATTTTTTTCCAAATGCCGTTTGAAAGTGAATAAGATTACATATATACACACACCTTCTAATCTGTAAAACATTAATAAAAATATCATGAGTACATTAATATTATTGTTGAAATGTGAATTCCTCAGGCAAGATTATTAGGCGGACTAAGATATTTTATAATTAGTATGCATTTTGACTTATACTATCTTTTAGGAAATAAATCATTCAAAAAATTTTTATCTGTAGTCGGTGTTTAGATAAGCTTAGCTGACCTTTTCCCCAATTTTGACAATTAGCTGGTGAAACGCGATATGCCCCGCGAGGAGAATACAGGGCGTACCTTGCTGCCATGATAAGACAAACAGCAAACCCAATCCCAAACAGCAAGCCGTGGAGGCAATTAAACTTTGTAGAAGGTGTCAGTCCCGTGTTCGACCAAGCAGACATAACAATCTCTGTAACAAGCAGTATTTTGATTCGGCATGAATCCTTTTATTTTTACCAGTGAAAGAGCTGAATTTGTTTTCTCTGGATACGTTTCATCTTTCTTCAGAGCACAGTTTATTTTTTTTAATTGGGTTTTCCAAAATCATCAGTTTGGGCCGTCCTTTAGCTTTTTTGGAGTGTTCTAGTAGCTCTGAGAGCTAAGCTAGGAAAGATTTTGTTCGAGATGTGCTGTATTTTTACAGACACAGCTGGCTCTTGCCACCCCCTGAAGGGTGGAATGAGGAAAGGGGTTGGAAGTTTGGTGGATGGGCAGTAGATAGACATTCCAGGGGAGAATGGCCAGGAGAAAAAGACAACCTCTAACAACACAGAGTTGTTCTCACCTAGAGAGACAGTGATTCTGGTCTGCTTTTGTAAGGCATAGTGTTGGCTTTTGTTGGTAGCTTCTTTGATGTTTCCTTTTAAAAGGGTGAGACCATGCTCTCATAAGACACGGATGAAACGTTCTGTTCATCTAACCATGTGATACTGATTTCTTCTCCAAGAAAAATTAAAGATTGGGTTGGGGAAGATGACTTAAGAAAATTTTTCCCTGGTGATGGTGACACCAAGAGATAGAGACCTAGAGACCCCCAGAATAACCCCCGGAAGATGGAAGTTTGTATGCCATGGAGAAAGAATCGAGAAATATCTGCCCTGAAAAGGTACTGCATGTATGCTTTACTGACTCTCCTTCATTTAAGATTCCAGGATCCCACGAAAAGTGTCCCCCGGGGGTGGGGTAGGGGCACAGAACACAGAAATTGGGAGATAGGAATCGGGCACTGGGACATCCTGCAGATGCCCCACAAGAGAACTCTGGAAGGGTTGTTCCTCCAAACCCAGGACTGGGATCCCTCTAAAGGTGTTCTGTTCCCACAGGCACCCCAGCCACTCAGGAGAACCTCCTGGGGGCTCCAGGATCCACCCTCCCAAGGAAGTTCTACTGGAACAGCCCCTCAGACTCCCCCAAATTGGGGTCCCACCTCTCAGGGCTCCAAAAATACCCTGGCTGGACATGGAAGAAGAGTCCCCATTGGTGAGTTTGTCCCTGGAGCACAACTCAGGGGAGCGGAGTCCCCCCCACCAACTACGTATACAGATTTCCTCACTGGGTGGAGTTGATTCTACCTTTGTTAGATCATAATGTTCTGAAGTTTAAGAGCTCACGGAGCAGGATGCATTGTTATCAAGGAAGGAAATGGTGCCCACAGATAAATTAATTTAAAAGGAATTATCCTTACTATTGGATGCGCTGGAAGAAGGCAATGAGAAGTGGGTGGGTAGGAGATTAGAGGGACTTGAGCATTAAATAAAGCTCCCTCGACTGAATACTTTTTAAATGTCTTTAATGCTGATTACAAAGGGAAATACAAAATTACCCTGGGCTTTCCTTTTAAGATGTAGGACTTAATATACAAAATCTCCGATGCAGTTCTTAACACTCCTGTAACAAGTCAGCGGAAGCGCTTTGGCTGCCGTCACCCACTGTGTTTGCTGACCTCTGTTTTTTACACCAAACACTGTCCATGATACTGTGATCCCCGATTCTCTATTTCCTGCACTCAGGAGTAGAATCTGATAGAGGTCTGCCCACCCAAGAGTTATCCTTGTTTTTGACTCATCGCAGCCCATGAGCTAAGTCAGTTTCTCTGAATTTGTGAATTAATAAGATAAAAGGAACATGTATTCAAGTAGTTTTAAAAATGCACTCACCATGATTTTTCTTTTTTTTAGAGAGAGAGTGGGGGAAGGGCAGAGGGAGAGAGAGAATCTTAAGCCGGCTCCACGCCCAGCATGGAGCCTGACGCGGGGCTGGATCTCATGACCCTGAGATCATGACCTGAGTCGAAATCAAGAGTCGACTCACCATGATTTTTATAAAGTTCAAGGAGCGTGTTTAATTGTGGAGGTCCAAGGTGGAGGGTGGGTGAGATGACAGAGCAGTGGAGCTGTGGCCTCATGGGGCACACTGGGTTTTTAAGATTCCTCGGTATGACTTTTTATTGTTTCATCAAGTGAAAGATGTCCAGAAACACATTAAGTGATGCTACCTCTCCGTTATTGGAGTGTCAAAGACTACGGAGACTCGGGAGAGAAGGTCAGAGCTTGGGGAATCTTGGCTCAGATGCTTCAGAGGCAAGGCATATTTTTCCTTCCCTTGTCCCAAGCTTGTTGTCTTAATGATCTGTGACCTGTATTGGCCCAAAATATTGATTTTCCTGTCTCCTGTTTTTATCATCCACCCATTGGAAAATAGTTGCTCTAGGCACCTGCTACAGGAACAGCCCATGTGACTCATAATCATGGGGCTTTTTTCCTTCCTGTGCAGCATAATAAGAGAATTGTAGCTTCTCTTACCTTTCCAGAGGTTAACTTTTCACTCATGTTCAAGCAAACTTCGGGTTAGTATGACATGCAAGAATAGGAAATGAATTTTTTGCTATTAGTTTCAGGGTCTTAAGACTGAGTCTCATTATTTTCTCTCTGTTCTTCCCCTCTAGCAGTTGCTAATAACTAGCAGGAGAAATTCAGGCAAACAGAAGTAAATAACCAAAGAGTTTGCTCGTTGAGGCAGAAACTTTCTAGGCGGATGTGTGTCGTCTCCATGCATAGATCTAGATAGTGACGGTTATGCAGAAGCACGCAATCCCACTGCACTCTGTCTTCTATTGATCTGCTTCTTTATATCTAAAGAAATGAAAGAAAGTGGTGGTCACTTTATTTCCCATTTGCCGTAGGTCCACATGGTCACAATACAGCAACAACCAAATGGGTGACCAGATAACTATTTCTTCTGATCTGCTAATAGGGTAATGTAATTAGCTAAATTACGTAATGCCTTAGGAAAGATAAAAAATTAGACTAAATTTCAGGAAATGTTTCCTGATTAAAGGAAATATTTGATTAATAGAAAGGCTCTCAGGAGGATGGCTAGAAGTTCTACCGCTCAGAACATTTCCAATTAGATCAAAACCAGAGAAATGGAAGCTGGGCTCGTGTGTATATCTGCCTATCTCTTAGATTCTCCCTATCCAGACCACCCCGTATGGGAGCGAGAATATTCTATTTTAACTCTGGACAACTCTGTATAATAAGCAAGTTATTGACAGCCACATTCTTCCAAAATGAATCGGATTTTCCAGTTTCTGAACAAAGTCATCTTTGCAACACAACTTGAAAGGAATGGTTTTACTCAATTTGGGAAAATACAAAACAGACATATATTTCTGGAACTTCAGGTTTCCCGGTATGTATTTGATGTCTGTTCTTTGTGGCTCCAAATTTGACCTGTGAGGAAAGATTCTTTCTTGTCAGCTCCTAGAAGTGTATAGGTCATCACTCAAAAAACCCACTGAACACATCTGATGGGAGGCCCTAATGCTGTGTGGTTCTCTGTACACAAAGGCCCGTTGGGTCATGGCACCCTCCTCACTGAGGTGGGTGGGATGGCCTGTTTGGTTTCACTCTCCAGTTTGATCATATGCCAGTTATTGAATATATTCTTAGGTTTATTAAAGAGTCACTCAACACAGACATGCAAAAGAAAAAGTTAAAGCCCCTCCCCCACTCTTCCCCAACAATCCAGATTCCTTGCTATCAGTTCAGAATTTATTGTTTTACTAACTTATGCACATGCATACATATGGAGCATTTTTTTTTTTTTTTAATTCTAGTGCAGTTAACATACAGTGTTATGTTATTTCGGGCGTATAATATAGCGATTCAACAATTCCATACATTAATCAGTGCTTGTCAGGACAAGTGCACTTCTTAATCCCCATCACCTGTTTCCCCCACCCCCCCACCCCACCTCCCCTCTGGTGACCCTCAGTGCGTTCTCTGCAGTTAAGAGTCTGTTTTTTGGTCTGTCACTTTTTTTCTTTGTTTCACACACAACCTGTTTTTAACTTAAATAGAATCATCCATTTCTATTGTTCTGTAATTTGTTTTTTCAATTAATAGTGTATTTTGGAGATTTTTTTCAGGGTAAAACATATGGATCTATGTCATTCTTTAAAAAAAAAAAAAAACTATATAGGGCGCCGGGGTGGCTCAGTCAGTTAAGTGTCTGCCTTCGGTTCAGGTCATGACCTCAGGGTCCTGGGATCGAGCCCCGCGTCGGCTCTTTGCTTGGTGGGGAGCCTGCTTCTCTCTCTCTCTCTCTCCCTCTGCCCCTCCCCCTGCTTGTATGCATGCTCTCTCTCTCAAATAAATAAAATCTTTAAAAAAAAACTATATAGAATTCATGGTAACAGCATTATTTATATGATCATTCTCAAATTAATAAATGTGAAGTAATTTCTAATTTTTCACTTCGGCAAAGAATGTTATAATAAACACACACTTGTATATCTTGTGCATGAATATGAACATTTCATAACATCACAGGCACTTCCTAATATGGCAGATATTGCTCTTCAGACTTAGCAAATTTTACTTCATGTAACCCTCACAGCTTTAAGAGGCAGATATTATCATTCCCATTGATAGGTGACAAAGCTGAAGCAGAGACTATTTGCTGCTCTTGAGATTGGAGCCTTTTTTCCCCACTAAATGTTCCAATTGGTTATTACTGGTTTGTTAAAAAACTATTGATTTTTATATATCAATCTTTTAAATACTCTTTACTTTGAATTTACTCATAGGATTTAATCGTTTCAATTGCTTGCATTGACTTTTTTAAAAAAGATTTATCCATTTATTTTGAGAGAGAGAGAGAGCACATGCGAGCAAGCTGGCGGGATGGGTAGGCAAGGAGCAGAGGGAGAGAGAGACTCTCAAGCAGACTCCCTACCGAACCCAGGGCCAGACATGGGGCTCAATTGCACGACCCTGAGATCATGACCTGAGCCAAAATCAGGAGTCAGATGCTCGACACACAGAGCCACTCAGGCTCCCAGATTGTGTTGGAAAAAAAAAAAAAACAACACAACAGTTTTATTCAGGGATCATTTTCAGACCACAAAATTCACCTGCTTTAAATATACAGTTGATCATTTTTAGTGAATTTACCAAGGTGGACAACTGATAGCATAAACCAGTTTTAGAAAATTCCCATCACTCTAACTAGATCCCTCATGGCTATTGGTAGTTCACCTCTGGTCCTGCCTCCCTTGGTAATCAGCAAAGCACTTTCCGTTTTTGTAGATTTGCCTTTTCTGGACATTTCATTTAAGATAATCGTACAATATGTGGTCTTTTGCATCTGGCTTCTTTTATTTGATGTCATGTTTTTCAGGTTCATCCATATCATAACATGTATAAGTATTTTGTTTCCTTTTATTACTGAATATCATTCCATTGCATGGATAAATTTTATTTATCCATTCACCAGTTAATGGGCTTTTGGGGTTTTCCAATTTTGCTTATTATGAAGGATGTTGCTATAAATATTAGCATGGAAGTCTTCGCATGAACATATGTTTTCATTACTCTTGGGTAGGTAACTAGGAGTGAAAGTACTAGGTCATATGGTAAATTTATATTCAGTTTCTTAAGATACAACCAGACTATTTTCCAAAAGGCTATCCTGTTTTACATTTCCACTAAACAGTGTATTTCCATTAACAATGACTATAGCTGATAACACTGTATTGTATAATTGAGATTTGCTAAAAGATAGAAGTAAAATATTCTCACCAGAAGAAGAAAGAGGAGGATAAGAAGGAGAGGGAGGGGGAAGTGAAGAAGAGGGGAGGGGAGGGGAGGAGGTGGAGGAGGTGGAAGAGGTGGAGGAGGTGGAGGAGGTGGAGTGATTTTTCTGTGGTCCTAGCCAGTAAATGGCAGAGTTAAGAATCACACAGAGATCTTTCTGACTCCAAACCTCAAACTCTGAACTATGGTAACATCAGTAACTTCAAGATAATTATCAATGATTCTCTTAGTGACAAAATCAATGTTTCTAACGATCTATTTTTTCTTAAAATCTTAAATCTATATGGATAAAGTTGTTACCTTCTTTGGGGAGGTGTTGTTGTTGTTATTGGAAGAAAGACAAGACATCAGAAGGAAAGAAAGAACGAAGAAAGACATTGATGGAATGGACTCGTACAATGACAGCAGGTCAGATACCTCCTCTCCCAGTTCCTGCTGATCCTGCTGCCTGAATCATCATACACCCACTTCCCTCTTGGGCAAGTTATAGTCTCCCCTCAAGACTTAACCCATGAATGTCACCCAAGAAGGTGGCAACCTAACTGACTACCCACCCATTGCTGATATGAGAAGGTTTTTCACTCTCAGGGGGGAGTTTAGTTAGATCATCTAAAATCCAGTGACAAAGTCCTCTGTTCTCTACCTCAAACATCCCTCCTGACACAGCTCATCTACTGGTCACTACTGCCCAATGCTCTCCCACCCAACCCAGTAATATGTCCTGGCCACAGGGACACAAGAGAATGCTCCTGACCGCTCTCTGGATGCTGTGATCATAGAATATGATGTTCTGTATATCTCGGGGGTCTACACACCATTGATCACTTAGGCAATCAGAACACACATATCCTCTTACTCTAGCAGTGATGTGCAAGGCTAACAGAATGAACAAGGGGGATTGTGAGTCTGTCCCTGCCACAGGACCCTCCTCTGTTGCTCAGGCTCACCTGGATTATTTGTACTCTCGAAGAGAAAACAGACCACTTCTCCTTTCACTCAACAGACCCACTTTATCCCAACATTCCCAACACACTCCCATTTTCTCCCCTTTGGAAGTGACAGACCAGTTGGTAGATCAGTTTAGAAATGGATGGACATGAACTCAAACTCCTCAGCTTAACTACATCTATGTCTAGGACATTTTCCATTTAGATCCAATACTGATAGAGAATTATCTTTCTCAATCCTAGCAGTATCCAACATGCTTAACATACTTAATTTTTCCAATGCACAAAATAATTCAAACATTCCCAAATCCTACTGAACAATAGAACAAGGTTTGAAACTTACTCCCACGTCTGTCACATGCTGTGTTGACATGGCATGATAGAAAAACTAACTTGGATTACAGTAAGTTTTTTTTTCTAAAAAGCCAAAGCACTTGGTCCAGCTGATGACTCTGGGTGTTTATTTATTAATATCCCCGAGTTAAATACCAGCTTCACAAAGAATTTCCACAAGACTTACTTCACTTTAAACACGTCTAGAATAATCTGTATGTGCAAATACACAGAGCGGCAGAATAGAATGGATTTTCTAATATTAACATGGAGCATTTGCTTAAACCCTGACTCTTAGCTGAACAAATACTTTTCAGCATGCTTATGAAAAATATATATTGTTTTTCTCTGAATCCCTTGAAATTTTAGCAAAAAATGCCAAGAATTCCCTCAAGGAAAATACATGTCAGGAGCATAGCAGCTGAAAGGAGACAGGATGGCTTTTAGAACAGAAAGGCTCCACATCTCTGTTTCTTGGACTTTTTTATTTTTTAAGCAAACCATGTTAAATAAACCAAAAAAATGGCCAGGAAGAAACCAGAGAAGGCAGTTGGAGATACACTTTGCATTTTTCCTCCAGTTTCCAAGTTCCACTGGTGAAGCAACATGTAGCTGTTGGAAGCACCGCTGTTCCTGGTGTTATTTCAACAACACTCTCTTTGGCTCTCACCTGACATTCCTCTGTGAAGTTGAAGGGAATATCTTCTTTTCACTCACTTAGATTTTATTAATATTTTGGATACAGTTTATGTTTGGGATAAAAACTCTTATTTTGACCTCAAAAAGTAATGTGTTTTCCCTTGCTAAAAAGTGGATGATAAAAAAGACACTTTCATTGGAAGAGAAATCTTAAAAGATGCAGGTGTAAATCTTTAAATTATACTGTAGTTCATTCTTCTAATGAGTTTGATGTTGATGAGAATAGGTATGTTAATAGAAACATCGATGTTTTTGAGGAAAAAAACCCTTTTCAACATGGACTCATATAATTAATATTAATTTGGGGGTCCCTGCGTGGCTCATGGGTTAAACATCTGCCTTCGGCTCAGGTCATGATCCCAGGCTTGGAAGCGTGGAGTCTGCTCAGCGGGGAGTCTGCTTTTCCCTCTGCCTTCCCCTGCTTGTGCTCATGCTCTCTCTCTCTGAAAAATAAATAACAAATCTTAAAAAATAATCATCATATTAATTTTCAAAATTCATTTGAATGCCATTAACTTTTGTGTGAAATGTTGAATTAGCTTATAATAGTAAATAGAATAAGAGGTATTAAGATATTTAAATTATTTAATATCTAGTTTATAGGAACTCACTGAAGCAGGGTTGACTGTCATTCTATATACTATAGGCAAAATGTTGTGAATAATTGTTCAGTTCTTAAAAGAAGTTCTCTGAGCATCTTTTGGATACCCCAAGTACTTCTCTTGCCAAAGGTCCCCCTCATTGACACAGCAAATGTAGAGCCAAATGTACAATTTGGGAGAGAAAAGAGCCAAATGTACAATTTAAGAGAGAATAATATGGAAGGGGTTAGCAGAACCACAAGCTGAAAAACCTTTCAGAGGAAAAACCAAATGTGACAGAATCTGAAAGATGACAATGTGAACCTTACTTACACTACCCTGGAATCAGCTTCCCTTCTAAAGGTCATGCTGTTGCTCTCCGAAGCCTTGGAAAGGCTGAGAAATGTCAGTGCCTTTGTCACCACTACCACTGCCAGCAGCAAATCACGACCTTGAATAAGAGCACACAAACTGCATCATTTTCTCATTAAGAAATATGTAGAGGGGCGCTTGGGTGGCTCAGTCAGTTAGGTGTCCAAGTCTTGATTTCCTAAGGTCACGATCTCAGGATTGTGGGATCCAACCCTGTATCAGGCCCCGCACTCAGCGGGGAGTCAGCTTGAGGAGTCTCTCTCCCTCTGCCCCTCCTCCCACTTGCATGCTCTCTCTCTCTCAAATAAATAAATCAATCTTATATACATAAGATTTATACATATATAAACATACACACATAAACATATTTTTTATATGTATGAATAAACATGTTTACATTTTAAAATTTAGGATTTCTCCCTTCGAGTGTTAAAAGCAGCCACTAACTTCATAATTCTATAAACTCCTATTTTTGGTGCAAGACACGTACCAAATTGTGGAAAAGATACCAAGTTAACCCTTCCACCTAGTGGAAAGCAGCTTCTCTCCTCTTAAAGAAGATCCTACTTAACTCTGTATATTCTGCAAATAAGTATTCTATAATGTGTGTGTAATCCTTAAGATGCACTAAATTTAAGAAATGGCCACTCTCTGAAACAATCATTGCAGAAAACAGTATTTAAAGTGTGGGCCCAGTTATCTGCAGAGAATCCTGCTCTAAGAGAACATCTCTTTGTATAACTGATGGGACTTAGATGCTTATAAATCTCCATCAGGAGTCCAAGGGAGTGTTCTTGGGAAACACAGCTGGAACATAATGGTGTGATCCATCTTATGGCACAGAAAACCCGTTCTCAATTGATGATATGTCTTCGGCAATGTCAGGAAGAGTGGAGAAAGACAAATGTCATATGATCTCACTCACATGTGGATTTTAAAAACCCAAACTCATGGAAACATAAAATAGAACAATGGTTACCAGGGGTTAGGGTATGGGAGGAGAGGGGAGGTGTTGGTCAAATGGTACAAACTCCCAGTTAAAGATGAATATGTTCTGGGGATCTAATTTACAGCATGGTGATTATAGTTAATAATACCGTATGATATACTGAAAGATTGCTAAGAGTGTAGATCTTAAATGTTCTCACCGTAAGAAAGAAGTGGTAACTATGCGACATGATGTAGGTGTTAGCTGATGCTGTGGTGGTAATCATTGTACCCAATCAACACATTGTATGCCTTAAACCTAATACAATGTTATATGTGAATTATAGTTCAATAAAGCTGGAAGAAAAAGGTGTCTGAACATGTGGTCTTCCAAATTCCTTATGAATTCATGTTTAAGTGGGCCCTCTCCCCTCACACAGACACCCCGTTCAAAAGGGATGATATGTATACACAGAACAGTACTCTAAGTGTGGGGTGTGTGTTGATGACGGTGGTGGCTGGGGAACAGAAGGACAGTGAGCCACCCACCTTTTTAAGAGCCATCTTCGTAGATCCTGGTAGTGCCAAGGCATCTTGAAATCCACTTCCCGAGCATATGGCACAAAGAGGCAGACGTCATTTCTTGTATTTTACAGGGAGATGATATGTCACAATATGACAGCTTGTCCTTAGGATGATCTAACTACTTATTTGCCTCCACTTCGAGCTCACCAAACATTGTCAGCTTGATTCTCTTATCGACATGTGTGCTTGGGAGAGAAGGCACAGATCCCTTGAAAGAATAATTTGGTCAATACTTCCCATGTAAGTTAACAAATAGGCATTTTATTTACCAGGTAGGCTCTTTGGATACTGAGATATAGATGCTTTATTCTTGGTCCAACTTTTTATGAATTTTGTTACAGTTTTTAAACTTGTAGACTTGATGTCTAATCTCTACACAAAGGGTCACAAATTTACATTCCTAGAGGAGCAGGTAGTTAAGGGAATAACAAGGGGGGCAGGTTGGGGACCACAGCAAAATGAGACTGTTTGGCTAGAGCCAACAGTAACAACCACAGAGAAACGTGAAACCACCTGTGGGCAAATCTTGCTTTTTCAATAGGAGATAAATACTCAGATTTTTGTGGGACTACTACTGATATTTAAAGATTAACACAAATATAACAACCAGCTGATATGAACGAATCACGCTTGGAAGCCAGGTCTGGCCTATGGACAACCAGGAGTGACTTCTGCCCCAGGCCTTTTTCTAAAAGGACGCAGTCCTGATTGGAGTTCTGGAAGTTTTCTTTGCTTACCAGCACTGTGTACCTCATCTGAAAATGACTAATGAGTCTCATGAATTGAGGTGACATTGTACAGTTCAGCTAGTTTCACATCTTTCATCTTAGGTAAGTTAACAGAAGGCATTGAAATAAATAATTACGGTAACAATTACAAATAATATTTCTTCTGCACACACATATAATGTTATAATTATATATTCATATATGCACAGCTGTAGAGTCTATCCATCCGAGGAATATAATTTGTTCTTCCTACGTTGCCATTTCTAACTGAAAGTCTTAAGATGCAAAGGTCTGTAGTGACTTCAATGGACAAAGACCCTCCCCAGTACGTACCATTTGAGTTAGTATTTCTAGACTTTCCACAAAGTCATCTTTCTCTATCACAGCATGTAGAAAGGCAGATGGATTCCGTTCCTTCCATGAATTGAATGGATGTTTCAAAAGAAAAGTCTATGGCAATGCCTCTGTAATGCTCTCAATAGTTCATTGTTTATTGTACCTGCAGGGTTTTGCATTGATCTTATTGATCATCCTCTCCGTGGGCGTGTGTTCTTGCCTATCTGTTTGATCTGGAATGAGAGTTATGCCCTTTTCCATTGTCTGGATCGATCATTGTCTCATCTGTGTTTACTGCCTCATCTGATGCCCAAATGTTGTTTCTTTTTTAGTTTTATGTACAATAAAAATACAAAAGAAAATCAATAAAATCGGTTTCTTATCAAAATCACAAGATGAAGCAGAGTGTGGAGGGTTCCACTGAACAGTTCATTCAGTGATGAATCTCCCAGGCGCTGCCTCATTCTGTCTTGCCTGGGATGGAAGGTAGTTCCTGGAGCGGGGGGCTGTTTATGAGGCTGTGCTGACAAATTGGGAGAAGGAGTCACACCTAAGTGTTGTCACTTCGCTCTCCTGGTCTATACAGAGTGTGGTGTGGAGGGAGATGAGGGAGGGATGGGTTCACAACCTCTCAGTCCCAATTTCTTTCTATTTGCCACAGTCGAGAAGCAAATGAACCCTACTTTTTTTTTTAATCTTGGAGAGAGTGAGAGGGAGAGAGAGAGAATCTCAAGCAGACTCCCCGCTGCTCACAGAGCCCAAAGCTCAATCCCGTGACCCTGAGATCAGACCTGAGCCAAAACCAAAAGTCAGAGCCTAACTGACTGCCCCTGAACCCTACCGTTTTTACTCTATTTCTTTCTCTTTTTCCTCCTTATCCATATCCCTTTTTGTTCTTGAGCAACCAGTATGTTTGGGCTCTTCTGACACTTGCTCCCATAAACTGAAGGGTGTGGAAAGGAACCATGTTGGAGAATTGGCAATCCATTGGGCTAATCACCACATGATTTGTATTTTAAGAGCATAGAATGGGGAATTACATAATTTATTGGACCTGGTGCCTAAGGGTCACCCCTCGGCCACTATGCCTTTTAGCTGAAGAAATGAGAGAGAGAGAGGGAGAGAGAGAGAATGTTGTTGGGTAGCCTTTATTATCATGTTGGAAATCACATCATGCTGTGGAGCCAATCTCTAGAAGTTCTTTATGTTGCATAATTAAAACTATTCTGTGACCATCTACCATACAGCATAGTGCCTTTAGATAACGCTATTGTGTTATATACTTAATGTTTTCTAAAAAGGTAGATCTTGTGCTTCTTACCACACACTAAAAATTACAATAATAGGGAGAGTGGGAAGAAACTTGGGGAAGTGATGGATATGTTTATGGCCCCAACAGTTGTGATGATTTCATGGGTTTATACCTATCCTCAGACTCAGCAGGTTGTATACATTAAATATGTACAGCTTTGCATGTGTCAATCATGCCTCAATAAAGTGGTTTTAAAAAAACACACCTTGAAGGTAGCTGCTTTCTGCATTATGCACCACAAAGGAGCAAATAATAAGAAATTCTTGATCAAATTTTATCAAGCCAGGGAAGTAGTGTTTTCTTTTGCTAAACGATGTACCAACAAACAAGTACAATGGCCTTAAAGACCCCGATTGACCATTGTTATCCAGCAGCTGACGTTAGTCTAAGATTGTGAAACCCACGGAGACCTCTGTCTTGAGCTGCCTTGTTTGGTGCTGCACTCCGAGACCCCATACAGTGTACCCAGAATAGACTGAGTGAATGAACGAATTGAAGAACGCCTATAGCCCATGGAAGGGGAGAATTGCAACAGCGTCCCACACCCAAACCCCCAAGAATGACATTTCAGATGAGAAAGCTCAGGGAGGGGAATGTCCTTACACCGAAATCTGTATTTTCTACAAATGAGGGAGATGAGTCTGCACGAAGTACAAAATCCATGCCTCAGTGGAAATCAGAGCAGAGCCAGCCTCCCTGTTAGTTAGCTCAGTTCCATAGCAGCGGGGTGATTTTGGGTGGAGAACCAATCTCTCCCAGCCAGCGTGTTCATCTCTATGGTACAAGTGGTGCTTACCTCAAGGGAGACTGTATTAACAGCAAAAGTGAGATCTGAAACATGAGCAAACCCTGCACTCGTTCTTATTCCCTCTTCCTTCCCACTTTCTGTCTTTTCTTGCAGCCCTCCATCGTTTCCCCTCAATACGTGGATCATGAGACCTTCACATCATTACTGAGAAAATCACACTTTGTGCTCCGTCGCCTGCCCCACTGCTCACATGTCATGTGACTTTTGACAAGATACTTGCTTTCTTTAGGATCTCTTCTCAGTTTTTAAAATCTTATTTATTTAAAGAAAAAAAAATTTAAAGTAGGCTCCACACTGGGCGTTCAATGGAATATGACTCAGCCAAATGCAGGGCTTCAGCTCAGGATGCTGAGATGGAAAATAATCCAGTCAAGAAATGGACAGAAGACATGAACAGACATGTCTCCAAAGAAGACATACAGATGGCCAACAGACACATGAAAAAGCGTTCCACATCGCTGGGCATCAGGGAAATACAAATCAAAACCACAATGGGATACCACCTCACACCCGTCAGAATGGCTAAAATTAACAAGTCAGGAAACGACAGATGTTGGCGAGGATGCAGAGAAAGGGGAACCCTCCTACACTGTTGGTGGGAATGCAAGCTGGTGCAGCCACTCTGGAAAACAGTGTGGAGGTGCCTCAGGAAGTTAAAAATAAAGCTACCGTATGACGCAACAATTGAACTACTGGGTATTTACCCTAAAGATACAAATGTAGCGAAAAGGGGCACCTGCACCCCAATGTTCATAGCGACAATGTTCACAATAGCCTAACTGTGGGAGGAGCCGAGATGTCCTTCAACAGATGAATGGATAAAGAAGATGTGGTCCATATATACGATGGAATATGACTCAGCCATCAGAAAGGATGAATACCTACAATTTGCATCACCATGGATGGACTGGAGAGGATTATGCTGAGTGAAATAAGTCAAGCAGAGAAAGACAATTATCATACGGTTTCATTCATAAATGGAACATAAGAAATAGTGCAGAGGATCATAGGGGAAGGGAGGGAAAACTGAATGGGAAGAAATCAGAGAGGGAGACAAACCCTGAGAAACAAACTGAGCGTTGTGGAAAGGGAGGTGGGTGGGGGGGATGGGGTAACTGGGGGATGGGCGTCACTTGATGTGATGAGCACTGGGTATTACATGCAACCGATCAATCATTTAACTCTACACCAAACTAATGATGTACTATACCTTGGCTAATTGAATTAAAAAAAAAAAAAAAAAAAAGACGAGCTGAGATCAAGAGTCAGACATTTAGCTCGCTGAGACACCCAGGAGCCCCTCTTTCCTTATTTTTAAAATAGGAGAAATGATACAACCTGTAATGAAGTACATTCATTAGAGCCCGTTGTCAACCTCATTCTACCTTCTTTCCCTTGTGGAATTATGGCTGCTGTATTTGTCAGGGTCCAACCAGGAAAGTAGGAACCACTCTAAATATGTATGACAGAAGGACTTTCATTCAGGAGATTGGTAAGTTGATGATAGAGGAAGTCAAGAAGCCAGCAGAAGACTGGGGGAGAAGCAGAGATCGGCCACGGCAGGCAGCAGGCAGCCCGGGGGAGGTGATGGTCCAGGAGGCCGACGACAGGGGAAGTGCGCCCAGGCCAGTCTGCTGGGAACGGCCTGAGACAGAGGGGGAGAAATCCCTGCGTTGTACCGGTTTTTCCCACCTCCCTGTTTCCTGTCACGGACCGAACGAAGTCAGGAGTCAGTTGCCTGGGGAAATGCAGCCCAGGGTGGAAGCCAGTGATCCTGGGAGTGGGCAGAGCCAGAGGGGACGGAGGATGGCGGGGTTGCCAGCCCACAGCACTCACATCCACCACACACTGCTGACCGTCACCGAAGCCATGCTTGGAAACAAGAGCCCCAGTTCAGTAGACAGAGACACACAGAATTATCTAATATGGGGTGAAAATGTTTTTATAGGCGGCAGCAAAAGACTACTGGGATTCTGCTGTGCCTTATCTCTCCGTTAAAACTTGGATTTTCCCAAATATTTCCACTGAGTGTGATTTTAAAGAACTACAAAAACATTCGTTTTGGACTCTTAGAATGCCATCAACAGAATATTCCCTCAGTTGTTATAAGGATGGTCAGCATGAGGGGAAAAAAGCATATAAAAATGAGTTTTCCAGGGGTTCACAGTGTTTCTCTGACAGTTTCTAGCCTAGTGTTCTCAAGGAGTTTCGTTTATTTCATTAAAAGCATAGGTAGGTCTAGATTTGTCCAAAGACAATTCTTTCGAAAAAGCCAGTTCCCTCTGTCTTGTAAATTCTTGTAATCTGCTGTTCTTTTACAATCAATTCATGTCTTTATTAATTCAGTATTTGTCTTGAGCTTTATGTGATGCATGAATATGAATAAGCTTAAAGAGCTCAGGCTTTCTTTGGGAAGGAAGGCAGGACCAGAGAACATAAATGATGACATATAAAATAGCAAGAGAGAAATTATGTGTTAGGAGGGCTATACTCAGGAATCTGGAACTTAAGGGTTTTTTTGTTTGGTTTTGTTGTTTTCACTTCTGTTTTAGCCTTCGCGCTAACAGCATCAGGACACGGATGCCTTTGGGGCGGGGTTTGCTCTGCGCACCATAGGTACCATTCAAGAGTCTGATTTCGTGTGTTCAGCATTGGATTAAGATCACTCTTAACAAATTCTTTCACTGCCTTCTTAAAATTCCAAATTAATGACTTTTTCCAGCCATCCCCTCACCCTCCGACCCCCCCTCCAGTGCCTGCCAGTACCTCTCCATGCTGGTGCCAGGGTAAGTGACCCAGAACATACCTTGACGGGTGCTAGGTTTTCTCTGAGGATGGAGAAAGGTAGACAGAGCTGCAAAGACAACAGCTGTTCAAACACTGATGTCTACAAGCACCTCATTCCCAAACTTCTTCCTCGCCTGTTTTTCATTCCTAAAGAGTTATATCAAGTTTGGACTATATTTTCTTCGGTTCCCCAACCTCTTTTCATGGGTTTCTTAGCCCCGCCTTACCCGCAGAGCTGCAACAGGGAGGTGAGAATACTTGAGACAAGAATGGGGGATCTCACTTCACTTCTCTTCTCCATTCTCCCTGAGCACTGAGGATAAGCCAGGTTTGGGCATCGTGGTTCACGCGGGTCAATGAATGAGTGAGGGAGAGAATGAAAGAAAGAGTCAGGCAACAGAGCACCTGGAAAGAACTTAGGCTTTGGAATAATAGAAATCTGGGTTCCAACCCACCATCTGCTTATTTAGGAGAATTTAGGAGAACTCGCACAACGTCCCTGAGCCTTTCTGCCTGGTTTGTTGAGATAATTAGTGATGGAGAATTTAAACATTGTCCCAAAAGCAATGACTCCACTATAAATTCTTAAAAGATGAAGGTTTTATTCCATAAACATGGGGATTTTTATGTGGTGGTTTAGTATAGGGGGAAAGGAAACCAAGAAAATTTGGGGGTTTTCCAAATGTATGATAAAATAATAACCGTTTCTTGATGCATAATCAGCTAAAAATATTCAAGTGTGGTCACAGCAATTTCTTGGCAATTCCTTTCCTGGGCTTGGATGGGACATAAAGGTACGAAGAAAGACTGTTGCAACTCCCCTTGACTTGAAATGGGAACATTTCTCTTGGAGTCAGGACAGGAAAACTCTGCTCTGAGAAACTGGGTCCTTGGTGTCAGGTGAACCTGATAAATCTATGTCACTGCTTTATGGAACTCTATTGGCTATAATCCTGGAAACAAATATATTTTTCCTGACAGTGTCTACAAATAGACTGGATCAGCTCTCCCAAGCTCTCTCAAAAACACCTTGGGTAGCTTCCAGAGATTTCTCGTCCCATTCAAGTGTTAGGACAGTCTTCTTAGACATCATGAAGTTGATGATGAAGTCTAAACGAAATCTGAGTTTCTCATTCACCATTTCAGCGTGGGAGTGGGGATGGGATGGGGGTTTCTCTAGGCTAGGAGGGAAGGTGTTTAGGCTTTTTAGAACTTTCCTTGTTTCGTCTCCATCTCTGTCTCTCTGGGCACTTGTGTGGTCCTCTGGAGACATCCCCTCCAGGAATAATGGCTCTGCACAGGTTCCTACTCAGGTGATGTCCCACCAGCATGCCTGTCTGCTGAGGGTGCCCAACCAGGCAGGCTGCTGGGCAGGGTACTTTCATGGTCCCTGGCTGCCTACCTTCCCAAGGCACAAAAGAGAAAGTGACTCCTGCACCAGCCATCTTCCCACGTTCAGACTTGTCCAGGCACTCTCTCTATGGCCCCCAGAACGGGGGTTGGCCACAAGTCCAGGTCTTCTACTAGGTTCTTCACGCTGCATTTGAATACGGCGGGCGTTTACTGTGGATCAGCAAGCATCCAGCCAGGTTGAGAGGCCATGCTCCCTTTTTGTAAGCAACCCTCCTCCCATTTCTGTCTTGGCTTCAGAGTCTGGAAGGACAGGAGCGTGGGCAGAGGAGGGAAACGAGGCCACTCCTCTACAGCTCTAGGAGAACTCGTCCGCTATACCCTCGGTCCTCTCTTAGGTGGTTACTGGGGATGAAGCTCACGAGAATGGTATGGCTATCCCCGGGCCATTCCTTTGGGGATGTTTCCACGCTTCTCTTTAGAATGTGGGGTAACATCGCTCACTATTCTCAGCTTCAAGACTCTGGCCAAAATTCAGGACAATAAGAAAACTCTCAGTCTACATTAAGTTGCATTATGAATGTACAATTTTTTTCTATAGGAGCGCTAGAAAACAGACAGTCATTGCAGCTCACCCAAAAGGACGGTGTAGGGCTCCAGAGGGTGTGCCCTGCTGAAGACTGAACTTTATTCTCTTTGCCTTGTTTTTCCCACCGTCCAATTTCCTCATTTAACTGTTTTCCATCTGTTCTATCATGATCTTATGTTGAAACAAGGTAGGATTGAAATAAGTACATAAATAGTACCACTGTGTGACAAAATATCAGTCACTGACGTCATAAAGCATAAATCAAGAATTCTGCATTATTATTTCCATTTTATAGGGGGAGAACTGGATGTAGTTAGTCTGAGTTGCTCAGGGTCACAGAGCTGGTGACCGGCATTTCAAAATACGACGCTTCCCGGTTTTAGAGTCTGTGCCCTGGACACTGCATTATAAGTACAGTTTAAAAGGAGTAACAAGTAGGACACGTCCTTGATGATGTGCCTGACCCAATTCGGGCAGGCCTTGCTATGGAATGTTGTCCTGTCGCATACCTCAGAGTAGATTAGGCATCTGAAAAGCACAGGTTTAGCTTGACTTCTATTTGCCCCGTTGGACACTGTACTGCAGACATAACCGAATCCATGAACATTCTCTCTAGAAACCCATGGCCCTCTTTGTCCCTCCCAAGAAAGCGTGGGAGCTTTGAGGCACAGCTTGTCAAATCAAATGCTCCAGGTCTCTGAAACACTCAGGGGCTGGCTCCTGGGAGGGCAGGCAGGGTGTCGTGGAGGGAGATTGAGCAAAATTCTTTGTACTGTCACAGGCTCTGTGAGGAAGAGGGACAATTTTCAGCAATGGTCCCTTCCTGTAAAATCTGCCTGCTTTTACACATATTTGGCAGAAGTTGAAAGCTGGGTACAATAAAATGTGCTTGGTGTCTCCCAGTTACTGGGGCAAGAAGGTAAGAATAGCCTTTCCCACATCCTCCCCACTTAGGGAAGGAACAGTGTTCTACTTTATTAGGAGGAATTAAAGACCAGCGCCAGTCTGAGGACAATGTGACCTAGGTCACATTAATTTTTAAATTTCATTTAAAATTTAATTCACATATGTGAATTCACATATGTGAATTTTCCACCTGTCTGGGAAGTTAGAAAGAACAATGCTGTAGGACTCAGGAAATCCAGGTTTTTATACAGCTTCTTCCCCTAACATGTGATACATTTTATTTAATCGCTCTGAGACTGATTCTCCCCCCTAAAATGCTGCAGAAAGACCAGCTCAAAGACACTTAACTTCCCTTAAGGTGTTCTTATTTGAAAAATGTCAACTTCCAAGGAAAGTTGCAACAACAGTACTGTGAGCTTCAGAGTCCCGTTCACCCGGATTCGCTGATGCTACGATGCTTCTCTCTTTTCTGTGATGATGATGATGATAGTGATGATGTAATTTTTAGTATTTGACAGTGTTTCAGAGTAAATGGGAGACATTGAGCCTTTTTGGGTCTAACTACTTCTGTGGACCACGTCTTCCAAAACCACGATGCAATTATCAATCAGAAAATTCACACTGATACCCTGGTGCTATATAACCCACAATCCATACTTTAATTCCATCAGATGTCCCAATAATGTACATTGCAGCAATTTTTCCTAATCCAGCGTCCAGTCCAGGATCACACTTTGGTTGAACTGAACATGCCTCCTGGGCCTCCTTTGATCTGAAATATTTCTTCTATCTTCTTTGTCTTTTGGGACATTGATCTTGTTGAATCGTAGAGCCAAGGTTTTGGGTTAGCGCCATGCTCCCTCACATTCAGATTGGGGTTGGGCGTTTGGGGCACAAGGAGTGAGGTTGTGTCTTTGTGCATTAGCTCAAAGGCTGTAAGTCCAACTTGTCTCATTGTCAGTGACATTCACTTTGATGGCTTGGTCGAAGAGGTGTCTTCTGGGGTCCTCTGCTGCAGTGACCGCTTTCCCCTTTGTATAAATAGAAAAGATTCTTTGGGAAGATTCTGTAAGGCTGAGGGGCGCCTGGGTGGCTCAGTTGGTTAAGTGACTGCCTTCGGCTCAGGTCATGATCCTGGAGTCCCGGGATCGAGTCCCGCATCGGGCTCCCTGCTCGGCGGGGAGTCTGCTTCTCTCTCTGACCCTCTTCCCTCTTGTGCTCTCTCTCATTCTCTCTCTCTCAAATAAATAAATAAAATCTTAAAAAAAAAAGATTCTGTACGGCTGAGCACATATACTCGTTCTTCATCAAACTTTCATCAAGGAGTTTAGCTTTCTTTGATGAGTCAGGCCTTAAAGCATTCAGCACCGAGATGGCTGCAAAATGCTGATTTCCTATCCTTCCTTCTGCATTTGCATAGTGGCTTTCTGCAGTAGAAAGAGGTTGACTCTGCTCCATTTAATGATGCTGCTTGTTGTCTGTTTGTGTTTTGTCATTCTGGACTTGTGGTTGAAACACTTTGTTTGACCCAGACAGTGAGGTAATGACCCTGAAGCACTATTTTCCTAGAAAAAAATGCACATACTCACAGACACCTGCCAGAGTGCATATATTGTTTGGATTTTGCTGGATACTTGCAGTCCATTTATGGGCCAAATCCTAAGGTAGTCATGGAAATTTGCATAATGGCTCTAAAATGCAGTGATACTTCTGCACCTGTTGAAATTATTTGCGAGGAAGCTGATGTTGGGCCTGTTAAAATGAGTAGGACAGATGCATTCTTAACTCCTCAAGTAATCAGATAGCTTCTTAGAAAGCAGGTTATTTTGGTTTCTTTTATGACTATCACTGTACAAGTGCTTCCAACACACTTAAAAGCCATACAGTTTCTCTTAATGCTCAGAAAGCTAGAGAAACCCTCCCCTCAGCTCCTCCTTTAACCTTTGGGTCCCTGCTACTCAGAGGGTGGCATAGGCTCTGTTGATTCCATGAGGTTCTTCGTGTACTCCAGTGTAGCTTCAAGTCACAGTTCATTCCAGGGTGCATACTGGAGAAAGTGGCAGGAGCAGATTCCCCACGAGGGCCATCTGTAAACAATCATGCATTTATTCTAATGGAGGGGAACTATCATCAATGCCAGGAGCTGATGACTTTGTATTTCAGGCTCTAAGTCAGGTAGACCAGAGTTCCAGACACAGATTGGCCACACATGCCTGCGTATGCTATTGGACAGCCCTAAATCTTAGTTCTCTGACCAGCACAGTCATGGGCATCATGACTGTGGGCACAGTCATGGGCACATCATGGGCACAGAAGGGGCATCACGTCTGGACCAAGTGTCAGGAATAGCAGCCTCGGGGCTGTGGAAGGGAGGAGACAAGGGCTGGCAGTGATTCAAAGCCTCACCAAAACTACTATGAGCATAATAGTGCCCAGTTCAATCATTCATTCACTCGCTCCTTCCTTCTTTCCATCGTGAAACATTTGCACAGAGATAATATGTGCAATTAAGATAGCAAGTATCAAGCCCAACTTCTTGTATCAAGGAAAAAAAAATATCTACTGTTTAAGTGATATGACCCTAAATATCTTTAAAGAATTTTATTTATTTATTTGAGAGCAGAGAGAGCACAAGCAGGGGGAGGGGCAAATGGAGAGGGAGAGAGACAAGCAGACTCTCCACTGAACAGGGAGCCCAACTTGGGGCTTAATCCCAGGACTCTGAGATCATGACCTGAGCCTACATCAGACACTTAACCCACTGAGCCACGCAGCGACCCCGATCCTAAATATCTTAATGATTTCTTCAAGGAATGCTACTTGAAGCTTTACTAATATCCATAAATTTTGGGGATATGATATCTAGAAATGCCTTATCAGCTCACATTGCTATCTGTTGTTCAGATCATTTATCTCTACTAGTCCTCATTTTTTTCTAAGGAAGCTATTTTGGGTAATCATCTTATTATCTTTATTATCGTAATATTCTTATTATTTTAGGATAAAGAGCAGATATTTCTGCTGCTCACACGTCCTTTCATTGGCAGAAAATCTCTGCTTCCCTGACCAAGTAAAATGAGAAAAAAATGGAACGACTCCAGATAGATGCAACCAGGTGAGGACAGATAGGTGACTGAGCACCGGTATGCCTTCAGAAGTGAATGACGTATTCAAAGATGTATCCTTATGTATTAAGGAAGACAACAGATCTGATATACCCAGATGAAACATTACACCAAAGTCTAATTTACCCAGATGAAGCATGAAGACATTATTGCTACAAGGCCCTATTACAGTTTAGAAATTGGGAAGAACAATTTAAAATTTATTTGACCCTTAGCAATAGTCGATATTAATTTTTTTTTCCAAGTCCTTCAATCCTTGAAATGTTAAAAAAAAACCAAATGTTATTATGTCTGAGGAAATTCAACACCAGATAGAGTTTACATCATATTGTCTGAGAATGGATGTGTTTGATAGTGGGTGGGAAGGAAGGAGGTTTTGTTGGAAGAAGTGGTGGGGTGGGTCCATGGGGTAAAGGTGGGTAGGGGTAGGGATGAAGAGTGGGAGCTAGGGGTGGACTGGGAGGGATGGGGTGGGCGGGAGGAGGGTTGGTAATGAAAGCACTCTGGATCTGGAGTTAGCATCTGGCTTTGTAATTTGTTGAGAGTGCAGCCTCAAATGGGGGAGAAAGGGTCTTGTGTCATTTATTACATAGGCTAGTTGTAAAAATCAAATAAGGTAATGCAGAATGTTCACATAAACTGTAACATGATGGACAAATATAGAATATTTTAGGAAGGATTTCTAAACTCAGAAGGAATACGATATGATCACCATATGGTGTTAACATTGTCTCCTTTACGTGAGTGCAAGGTAGAGAATTGGAACAGCATTGCCTGTAAATACTTAAACGTGAATAAATTTCTAGTTCTGGAAAGCTTGCCCTATTGGAATGTTTTCTTGAGACAATAGAAAAAAACGAGCATTTACCCACTAGTTCAACTGGTAAGCATTGAATGAATTCCCACAATGTGTTCAAATACCAGGCTGGGCCCCAGGGATTCAGAAAGGTGAGCACGGCACTTGGACTTCAGACTTTCAGTGTCTGGGGCAAAGGACAGGCAGTAAGGGAACTGTTCGAATACGGCAGGTGTCTTCTTCTCCAAGCCCCTGGCTCTCTATTACTTAGAGCATTTACTTTAGACAACTTGCCATTGGAAATCCTTTTTCTGCCCTTTTGAAATGCGGATCTTCTCCCCGACTCTTGCCAATTCTAAGACCCACTACATGTTTTTCTCAGGAACCTGGGAACCATGCCTGTGAACTGTGGTCATCAAGGAAGATATGGCCCCTGCCTCCCAGTCTCTGTAGGTGGGTGGGAGCCTAACTTTGACAAACACCAATTAGCCAACTCAGATGGCCTAATCTCATTAGCCACATGCCCATAATGTCCTGCAATGCTTTTCCAGCAGTTCTCCCCAGGGCTTCAAAACTATGTCCTCCTTCGTGTTGGCACAATTCCCTTCAATCTCTTCTATTGGAATAGAGTCTCTCCCCTACTGCAGTAGTCTAGAATAAAGTCTTTCTTGCCTCTTTAAATGACCCAGTGTGATTTTTCTCTTGCAAGACAAACACAGAGGAGTGAGAACAGAGCGATTGACAGAGATTTAGGACAAAGATGGATGAACCATGGCTTCCGTGATCACTGGAGCTGCTTAGATGCTGAACTGCATTCTAGCTTCATGTTCCAGGGTCCATGCTCCCTGAGCTTTTGGGTATACCAGGTTGTTCAGCTGTATCTGCCTTGTTGAGAGGCAGCATCATATGAAAAAATACCTAGTACATGGTCCAGCTATTCAAAATACACAACTCCTCTGAGATGAACAACCACAACTTACCAGTGAATGATTCAGAGAGCCAGGGAAGAAGGCTTTTCTAGGGAAGGCAATTAGCATTGGCTTTGAGGAAAAATGCCTTCTTTTTTATTTATTTATTTATTTATTTATTTATTTATTTATTTATTTATTTTTTTAAAGATTTTATTTATTTAATTGACAGAGAGAGACAGAGAGAGGGGGAACACAAGCGGGGGGAGTGGGAGAGGGAGAAGCAGGCTTCCTGCCGAGCAGGGAGCCCGATGCGGGGCTCGATCCCAGGACCCTGGGACCGTGACCGGAGCTGAAGGCAGTTGCTTAACCAACTGAGCCACCCAGGCGCCCCCAAAATGCCTTCTTTTTTAAACAGTGAGGGATTGGAACTTTTGTGCTCTGGAACTTGGCTGAGGAGCCCCACGAGAGCGGACAGAACCACAGTAAGAACTAGGAATTCGAACAGAGTATTTGCCACAAGGAAAGATATTTGTGTTGGTCTCATCAATCATTTCTGCATTCCCTATGGTGTGCCTTGGGGAAGTAGCTAAAATTCCATTCCCGGTTTTCTTCTTCCATGGACCATGGGACCCAGCAGCCACCTGCTGATGGTGGAGGATGGACTTAATCTTGCCAGTAATCGCAGTAGATTCCAAGTCACCAGTGCCTCACGATGGAGACTTACCTGACTGGACATAAGAGGGGCATCAACTGGCATTGATGCTTCTGGTGGGTGACTGTGTAGCCAGAATTGAGTTGTTTTGACAGGCTTCCCTTGGCAACTCACTGTCCTTAGGACAGGGACCGCCATTGGCCTTTGTTGACTGCAGCCACTTATCGATACACACCAATGATTTTAAAGCCTTGAGATATTCATTAGCGTGTTGGTATTTGACGGCTCAACCCATATACCCACCAGCTTGTCATACAATAGCACCCCTATGGGGTTGCAGGCAGCTTTCTCTTTCTTGCTGCTGGTTGCAGGGTTGTTCTTTCAGCGGGGAAACTGAAGGAGTAATATCTCATAATAATTTCTGCTCAAATTGTATTTTCTTAGCTGGAGCTTCAGATGCTGTGCATCTTCTGAATCTTTCATTTCTTTCTTTCCTGGCTGCCTCCAAATGATTTTCGATGCTTACAAGCTCTATATATTGAAGTTTCTCCCCAGTCACTACCTGAATGTGTACAGGCGCTTTTGAGGAATGAAAGATTTCTCACCTCCAGGAGGGCATCCTTCAGCCCTCAGCAGAAAGGGAATGAGCCTAGTCCTTAGGAGCTTCCCTGGACCCCCAAATCTGAGAAGGCAACCAAAGAGCTTACGCCAAAAAAGATGTCCATTTAAACATGACATCAGTGCATCCCCAAATTCTTTCTGTAACATTGTCCCCTTTGAATACCAGTTTTCCTGTAGGAAGAAAGGCTTAGTGCACATGACCAGGCTTAGATAGGCTGTGTGTTTAATACCAGCCTGCCACTGAGTTGTGTATTCAAAGATGAACAGTCTAGGCTGTAGGCATGTATGTAGACTTTAACAGAGAATCTAACTGGATTCCTCAACACTCAAACGATATAAGTGGAAAACAGATATTTTAAAAATGCCCATCTCTTGACAAAATTTAACCTTGATTCGTTCCGTTGGACAGATTTGAACACATTGAAGGAGAGTCCACTTTGCAGAACTGGATATCATTTCTATAATAATTTTTCTTCAATATTAAATCCTGAGGTAAAAAGTAGCCCTAAGTCAGTTGGTCAGTGGCTTCATGTAGAAATATTTAAAAAATAAAATAAAATCCAGGGCACAAAATAGCCTGTGTAGTATGAGCCCCCTAGTTTTACTTTTTTATTTCAAAATAATTTCAAATTTACTAAAAAGTTGTGGAAATAGGATACATAGCTCCTATCCCCCATTAGCTAACATTTCTAAACTTGGACGATCAGTTGCAGACGATGCTTCATTACCCCCTAATACCCGAGGGTGAAGTGCAGAATTAGGGCGACACCCTCTTAGGCGGTAACCACAGTACAACATGTGTTGAAATAGTACGGTCTGGGGACGCCTGGGTGGCTCAGTCGGTTAAGTGTCAGCCTTTGGCTCAGATCATGATCCCAGGGTCCTGGGATCGAGTCCCACATCAGGCTCCTTGCTCAGCGGGAAGCCTGCTTCTCTGCCTCTGTCGCTCCCCCTGCTTGTGCTCTCTCTCTCACAAATAAATAAATAAAATCTTAAAAAAAAGCAATATTAAATAAAAATATTAAATTGGAACCCTATAATATTCAAATCAGTGAGTAGAAAATAAACTTCAGGAATCAAGTAGTCAAGTCCCTTGCCTATAAATAGGTGCTCGTTTTAATTTCCCGGGATCAAAAGATTTGATTTGCCTTCCACCTTCTCACCCCCCCGTCCCCCATATGATCTTCAGGAAACCCTCAGCAGCTCATGCGGGTATCTTAGTCAGCCTGATGGACAGAAAGTTCTTCTTTCCTTACATCTAATTCTCATTTCTTCTATCTTAATTTAAACATTATGTGGACTTACTTTAGCTGGTAAATAAATAAGATATCTGCCTTAGGCTGCCATACCAAGATATCATGGACGGAATGGCTTAAATAATAGAAATGTATTTTCTTCCCATTCTGGAGTGTGGATGTCAGTATGGTTGGTTTATGGTGAGAAGACAGCCGCCTTCTAACTGGCTCATGTGGCCTCTCCTTGGCTCAGGAGGGAGATGGAGCGCTCTGCCATCCTTCCAGTAAGGGCATGAGTCCCTTGAGACCACGGGCCTGCCCACATGGCCCCAATCAACCATAACCATCTCCAGAAGGCCCCATATCCAAGTCCATCACACTGGGGTTTCAGGCTTTCACATAGGAACTTCGGGGACACAAGCATTCGGTCCTTAACAACATCTTATCGAATACTTTCTTTCCTTTGGGTTTTATAAGTTTGAAATTCTAAGTATTTTATTTTTTTAATTTTTTTTAAACATTTTATTTATTTATTTGAGAGAGAGAGGATGAGAGATAGAGAGCACGAGAGGGAAGAGGGTCCGAGGTAGAAGCAGACTCCCTGCTGAGCAGGGAGCCCGATGCGGGACTCGATCCCGGGACTCCAGGATCATGACCTGAGCCGAAGGCAGTCGCTTAACCAACTGAGCCACCCAGGCGCCCGAAATTCTAAGTATTTTAAAAGATTTACTCTATATTCTTTTAGAAAATCATTAATGCCTACCTCTCAACTCTATGTAGCTCCTCCCCATTTTTTTATTCTTTTTTTATTATGTTACGTTAATCACCATACATTACATCATTAGTTTTTGATGCAGTGTTCCATGATTCATTGTTTGTGCATAACACCCAGTGCTCCATGCAGAACGTGCCCTCTTTAATACCCATCACCAGGCTAACCCATCCCCCCGCCCCCTCCCCTCTAGAACCCTCAGTTTGTTTTTCAGAGTCCATCGTCTCTCATGGTTCGTCTCCCCCCCGACTTACTCCCCTTCAGTCTTCCCCTCCTGCTATCTTCTTCTTCTTTTTTTTTTTAACATATAATGTATTATTTGTTTCAGAGGTACCCCTCCTCATCTTTTAAACATATGATTCTACAGAACTATTTATAATACATGTATATCTAAACGTGTGTGTGTGTGTGTGTGTGTGTGTGTGTGTGTGTAGCGTTTTACCAACATCTGAGAAAAACTGCATAGCTGGTTTTATACGTCACTGACTACATCAAAATAAACCCCAGATGAATGAATGAAATGTAAAAGAGAATGGGATTTTCAAACATTCAAACTTGATAACACTGACAGAGTATATAGAAATATTGCTAAGAGCCTCAGGGAGGTCTTTTTAGGCAAAAATTCCAAAACTCAAGTTACACTGAAAAATGTTATATTTGATGACACAAAAAATTAAAATTTGCTGCATGGAAAAATAAATGACAACAATAAAGTAAAAATCAAAGTAAAGCAAAACGATCAACTGGAAAAATGTTTTTAACACACATGGTAGACTAATGCCTTTAAGACAGATTAGCAAAAACAAAGAACACTCAAGCCAATAGAAAGTCAGTAATAAATGTGAAAAAATATTGTAAAATACATAAAACGAAACTCAACTTCGCTTATTAAAAAATGCAATAATATAGAAAACCCTAATAGATGAAAAGTCATAAGTAAAATGGAAAAAGTTAAAAAAAATACAATAAGAACCAACTGAGACACCATTGTCAATTGTTAGATTAACAAAGAAATGTTTTAAAGTCTCATAAGCATGGACAAAAGTGTGGAGAAATCATTCTGATGTGTTGTGGTAGAAGCATTCTTTAATATCACTTCTTTGGGGAGTAATATGGCAGTAATATCAAAATTTAAGAAGCACATACTCTTTGACTGGGTGCCTCTCTTATAGGAGATTCTCCCTTGGATGACTTTTGTGGCAAAAAGCTCACACACACGGGGACCCAGTGGGGCACTGGTTGGAGTGGCAAAGCCCTAGAGTCAATACCACTTTGTTCTGTGAATCATGCTTATTCAGTAAAATTCCAGGGGACCTTCTAACAAATGGGGGAGGCTCACCTTTCTAAAATTACCTTTCACTGCGTGTCCATGGATTTTCTTTAATTACTCACGATGTATATGCATTACCTCAAAAATAACCACAGCAACAACAGCCTTGGTGGTATTTTGTGGGGAGATGGAGAAGTTTGCATCTAAGAGGTGACTAGTAAGAAACATCTTACTCAGCGTTTCTAATTAAGCACATGTCAGATCTACGAAGGTTATTGTCCTCAGTTAGCCCTTGCTCATTTCCTGCTGTCCACCTGATGATACATAATGCTTGTTGAATGGATTGCAAATATGCACTCGTGATATCCAGGGTCTATTTCGTATCTTTTATTCTGTGTTTTCCATAAACACCTACATTTGCTGCATACTCACTGTATGCCAGGCCTTTGTTAGGCACAGAAGACAGACATTAAAATTTTAAAATGGGAGACCACATAAAAGTACAGTTGGCAGGGCGCCTGGGTGGTTCAGTCGTTAAGTGTCTGCCTTTGGCTCAGGTCATGATCCCAGGGTCCTGGGATCGAATCCCACATCGGGCTCCCTGCTTGGCAGGAGGCCTGCTTCTCCCTCTCCCACTCCCCCTGCTTGTGTTCCCTCTCTCACTGTGTCTCTCTGTGAAATAAATAAATAAAATCTTAAAAAAAAGTACAGTTGGCAGTACTTCCTCCATTTGAATACAACGTTCTCAAATAATTAAACCATAAATGGGACAGCCTTGAAAAAATACTTTTGTACATCTCCATTTCCAAAGTTTGAAATACTTTTAAATAATTAAAAGAGTAGTTTGAGTGATGTAATAACCATATGCTACAATTATTTTAATAATTGAGGTAATATTTTTATAATGTAATAATTTTTAATATGATAATAACTATAATAATTCTAAAGAGCTGGAAGTCATGAAACAACCAGGGTACTGGATTTTGCTTCAGAATCATATTTGCTCTTTTCCTAAAATTTATATGGGCTTTTTTGTTTTACTGCTTTTTCTTTTCTTCTTTTTTTTTTTTTTCTGGAATGTGCCGCTGAGCACAACTAGGTCAAGAGAGTTAAAAAGAAAATCATTTTTAGCCACTTATCTTAGCCAGAAAATCTGTTGAAAGTGAATTCACTGCTGTCAAAAAAAAAAAAAAAAAAAAGCTGTGTAATACCAGTTTTTAAAAGTACATGGTATTTTGGATTCGATTTTCTGGAACAAAATCCAGGTGGGGGAGAAGTCCTCACTGCCTTCTTTTTTACATGATTCTGTTCTGACTCCTGTGCTCTCACATCTTGTCCCCTTATTAATGTAGACCTGTCTATGTGGATTCCGTTCATGTGAATCCTGATCAAAGTCATTCAACAAAAAGCAACTCATTAAAAATAATGTAATCAATACCTATTGTAACCCGCACTGTCACACTGTTGTTTTCACAAAAAGAGTGAAATTTAAAAGACATGGGTTTGAAAAAAAGTGACACAATCCTCAACCTGCAAGATTCCAGACCACATAGTTCTTTGTGGCTGTGCTCCTGGAGATGTGAGCATCCAGATACATTTTTCAATAAAAAATGTAATTAGGAAACATCACAAAATCATGATGTATTTGAGCTGACTGGAAGCAATTCTTTGTTCATTTTCTCTCTTGCACTCTGAGACATTAACCTTCAGAATATTCCCCAGCAGACCAAAGTCATTACTTTCATAGAAAAGGCCAGTTCAGCTAAGCCATGTGGCACTGCCCTATATTTATCACCCAGTAGATGCAGGCTCTGGGCGGGGCTGGGAGGTTAGGGGTGATTTAAACACTCTAGTCTGGTTAAGTGTCGATGGACCTCCCAACACTGTGTGGTTGCCAGGAAGAAGCACCATGGCTCACTTGGCCCTCCCCATGCTGAACAAAGAAAGGCAAGGCTGGGCGTGCCAGCAGAGGAGGAAAGCCTGAGAGACTTCTGGTAGGGCACAAAGGAAAGGCCAGCCTCCCTGAAAAGGAAAGCAAATGGACAGAGAGCTCTTTGGGGGTGGGGAGGCATGGGCAGAAATCAAGATAAAGGAAGAGGGAGGGATTTGGACTCTTAGAAAGGCCAGTGTTACCAACTTCAGATCTTTAAAATATACTTGAAGGCACTAAAGGACTCCAAACAGTCGTAAACAAGTCAATGACAATTACAACAAACTGTTCTTAAGGAATGAAATTGCCTTAGTCATACCTATACCTGCCCTGAGTCTCACTGAAATTTTTCATCATTGCTGTCATCATTAATAGATCCAGCAATGCCGCTGATGATGTTTGTTGTGTATCTAGGATTCCTCCCCTGTTCTGGGAAGTGCATGTCCCATGTACACTACATCCTCCGGCCAACCGACCTCAAGATTGCCTGGGTAATGTTTACAGCCCAAACATCAGACCTCCTACCTTTGATGTAGTGTCTTGCACTAGTTGGTGTGCTCAGGTATGTTTCCAAGGCTGTACCTGGCTGCTGATTCTCCACTGGGTACATACCTCCATCCAATGTTTCCCAGCACCATGTTATCCAGAACGCTTCCACACATGGAGACCAGCAGGAGCCCTATCAGCAGCCCCCTGAAAAGAATCCAGAGAAGTTAATGTTGGGAAGGCCACACCTGACTTTAACTTATGCCCCATAACACTACTCTAAGTCTACCAAGGACCCTTTGGGTTTAATGAAGAATAGGTATTATAGAAAGGAAACTAGAATGTGGGAAGAGAAATGTATAAACTGTGAACTCCAAGTGAGTGTTCCCTTAATTCGATGAAAAGGCCCAAATAGAAGTTAAACTGTGTGCAAGAGAATCTTGTGTCTTGCTTACTGCTGATGTATCTGCCTTCAGCAGAGGAGGTTTCCCATCGGACCTTCACAGAGATATATATCTTCCCTGACTAGGTGGTCCGAGGACAAATGAATCCTTGCAGAAATTTTCCCCATGTAGTGGGTTGGATTGTGTCCCCCAAAAAGATATGTCCAACTCCTAAAGCAGAGGAAGAGATGAGGAAGGACCCTCCCCTAGAGCTTTCAGAGGGAGCACGGTCCTGCTAACACCTTGATTTCAGACTTCTGGCCGTTCACACTATAAGACTAGGTTTCTTTTATCCAAGCCATCGGTTTTGTGGTGGTTTCTTTTTGCAGCTCCAGGAAACGAAAATACCCCCAATCTGTGTTATTTAGCCTGGGCTAGGCTAACACTAAGGAGAGGGTAGAAGCCGGGAGGGACAGGTAGGAGGGTCTGAAGCTTGGGGGGACCAGCTGAGGACAGACCAACGAAGGACAAACCTAGTCTTGTGCCAGGTGTTCCAGGGTTAAGCATGGATCCCAGTCTGTGTAGACATCGGACTGGATCAAATTTGACTGAATCATGATTCAGTGAAATACTTCCCACGAATCTCAAAGACCAACATAAATTCTAAAAGATGGTATGGTCTAGTTACATCTTAGGAAATAAAAACTTTCCCCTCAATGCAGCATGATCTTCACATACTCCTGCCCAGAATGGAAATTTCACTTTACAGTGTTAAGCCAAGTAGTCTTCCTCTAGCCTGCCCTCAACCCATACCATCCTCTGGCCTTGGACTTGCCCTGGTGCGCCATAAAGATAATGACGATGTCAATAATAACGGTATAAATAAAAAGACCTACAGGTTCTAATATAGCACTTAAAGCAGCTTAGATCCTTATAAATGGTCCATTAAAAAAACAAAAACAAAGACCCAGGGCGCCTGGGTGGCTCAGTTGGTTAAGCATCTGCCTTCGCCTCAGGTCATAATCCCAGAGTCCCAGGGTGGAGTTCCACATCGGGCTCCCTGCTCAGCCTGGAGTCCGCTTCTCCCTCTGCCCTTCACTCCACTCATGCTCTCTCTCTCGTTCTCTCTCTTTCAAATAAATAAATAAAATCTTAAAAAAAAACCTTCTGAGGCAGGCAATTATCCCCACTTTATAAAAGGGCTGAAGAAAGAAAGGGACTTGCTCAAAGACACACTTGGCCAGCAGATGGGACGGACTTGGTCTCATTACAGAATCTATACCTGTGTTTGGAGATTGTCATGGCTTGCACTGCGTTCCTCCAAAAGGTGTGCTGAAGCCCTTAAGCCCCGTACCTGTGAATGTGGCTTTATTTGGAAATAGGTTCTTTGCAGGTGTATTCAGTTAAGATGAGGTCACAGAGTGGGGCCTCATCCAATATGATTGGTGTCCTTCTAAGAAGAGGTGACTAGGGCACAGACACCCACGCACGGAGGAGAAGGCCATGTGAGGAGACAGACCCAGAGGGAAGATGGCCACGTGAGACAGAGACTCTGCCACAGACCAGGGGACCCCGCCGGAAGCTGGCAGAAGCAAGAAGGCACCCTCCCCAGGGGCTTCGGATGAAGCACGGCCCTGCCCACACCTTGATTTTGGTCTTCTGGCCTTCAGAACCGAGAGAAAATAAGGCTCTCTTTGTGTGTGTGTGTGTGTGTGTGTGTGTGTGTGTGTTTAAGCCACCCATATTGTGATACTTTGTTACTGTAACCCTAGGAAACTAATACAGAAATCTAGTGAATTTTCAGAAATTACTAATTTTCGGGCGCCTGGGTGGCTCAGTTGGTTAAGCAACTGCCTTCGGCTCAGGTCAAGATCCTGGAGTCCCGGGATCGAGTCCCGCATTGGGCTCCCTGCTCGGCAGGGAGTCTGCTTCTCCCCCTGACCCTCTTCCCTCTCGTGCTCTCTATCTCTCATTCTCTCTCTCGAATAAATAAATAAAATCTTTAAAAAAAAAAAAAAGAAAGAAATTACTAATTTTCTTTTTCTCTTCTATTTGTGTTTAGATGTTTTTAACAGAAAAATAACAGACAACCAAGTCACGGGGCAAGTACCCTGTACTCACCCCCCAGGTCCCAGAAATAAAAAAATTTCCAGAACCCCAGAAGCCTCCTGCATATATAATGTTCTTCTGAATTTTATAGTGAGCATTTTTCTTTTGATGTATATATATATTCTCTTAATACCTCAGTAGGTACTTTATTTCTATAGTTTGATTTTTGCCCATCTTTTATTCTTGTAAAAGGATTCATATAGCATGGATGATTCATGTGCTCATCAGTATAAAGATGAGCAAAGGCTCACCTGGCTTGCTTGGCTCACCGCTGTGCCTTAAGATCATCCCGACCCTCCACGGACAGTCCAATAGACTGAGTTCTCCCACTTTGCCCCTCTTCCAGAGTGCCTCGATTACTCTCTCTCTTCATTTCCATAGACATTTTAGAATCAGCTTGTTAAGTTCCATTTGAAAACAGCTGTTGGGATTTTTATTCTATTTCATTGAATCCATAGATTATGCCGGGGAGAACTGATATTTTTTCAATATCACATATTCTGCTACATAAACATGTTATAACTTTCCATTTCCTTACATCATAATTCCTTCTTAAACATATTCCACAGGTCACCAGATTGAATGACTGGGCATATTTTATCAGAATTATTCTTAAGCATCTGCTATTTGTATGCTATTTTGCATATATATCTTTAATTTCGTGTTCTGTTTGTTTCTCATATATGGAAAGACTTGTTTATTTCTGTTTATTGGCATAGTAGCAAATATGTTACATTTATAAATTCTAATAATTTATCATTGGTTTTGTTATATTTTCAAGATATAAACATTTATATCATCTGCCAGTGTTTGCTTTCATTTCTTTCTGTCCAAGTATTCTACATATTTCTTTTCTTTTCTTTTCTTTTCTCACAGTAGAGGCGAGGACCCCTACTACAAAGTTGACTAGAAATGGTAAAAGTGAGCACACTGGCTTGATCCCAGTGTCAGAAAGGACCATTCCAACATTTTGCCATTGAAGTGGTATTTGCCATTGAAGAAGACTAGTGTTTACTGCAGCAGTTTTTAAAAATACCTTTCTAAGATTAAGGGAATTTCTTTCTCCTACTGGTATGTGACAGTTTTTTAAAAATCATAAACAAATGCTGATTATTAAATGATGAATTTTCTGCATCTATTGAGATGATCATAATATTTTCCTTCTTGATTCTATTCATGCAGTAAATTACAGTATTGATTTTCAAGATAAATGGCTCTGCATTTCGGAAATCTAGAGCCAGCTGACCATGATGTCAAATATTCCTATATATTTAGGATTTTTAAGATCATGTTTTTAAAATGTGATTGCTTTTTCTAAATTTTTTTTTAAATGCGGGGCCTGAACTCACAACCCTCCGATCAAAGACCCGAGATCAAGACCTGAGCTCACACCAAGAGTCAGAAGCTTAACTGACTGAGCCACCCAGGCACCCCTAAAATGATTGTTTTTAATCGTATGTGTACATACAAAACACAAAACTTCGAAAACTATGTATATGCAGTAGATAAATACTTCCTTTTTCAATTTTTGGGAAGAGATTGTGTAAAACTGTTAAATATCGCATAGCGATGCTATTTGGGCTTGGAATGTTCTTAGCTTTGCTAATCTGTTCTCTTATGAATGTGTCTGTTACATCCAAATTTTAAATTCACTAGAGCTGTTTTGTAATATCCTCCTGTGATCTTTTTTAATATGTGTGGATATGTTTCATTTCTGGTGCTGGTCTGAGTAGTCTATGCCTCTTCTTTCTTGTTTGTTTGCTTTTTTTATTAATTTTATTTTCTCTTGTTTTACCATGGATTTATTCATTTTATTAGTCTTTTTAAAGAAGCAACTTTTGTTTTTATTGACCATGTATATTATATATATTTTTCTACTCATTAATTTCTGCCTTTATCTCCACTATTTCTTTACTTCTAATATCTTTTGGTTAATTTTGCAGCTTTTTCTACAGTGCTCTAAGATGGGTGTTTAGATCACTGATGTTCACTCTTTCTTCTTACTTAAGTACACTGAGAAGTCACACGAGCTAAACACTTGAGTGATAGGACCTCAATGACATTCTTGAAAGTATTGTTCTGGCTAAGTTCAAAGGATATGATCATAATGAATATTCTATTTTATAGGTATCCTATGCTTATTTCCAAAAAAGTAAGTAAACACTCAGAAATGCATATAGTGGCAACTTGCCATTGCAATTCTAGAGTTGTTTCGATGATAAATACCAAAGGAAAATAATTGAAAGAGAAGTGATTTTATAGAAAATCAGACCCTCAAACAAAGTGGAAAAGGGAACATAGTATAGCGTGAGTTCACGATGTGTTAGACCAAATGGAAAGATGATAGTTCAACAAATCAAACAACCAAGCCATGGGCATTAATGACAAAGGAAAGCTATGAAATGAAATGAGCATCATTCAAGTTCATGTCCATAAGGCCTCCTAATGAAAATTAAGTCATCCTGGAATCACAGGTCTTTATCTCTTAAAGGAGCAGTGCCTGGATGGTTCCTCCATTCTCTGGCACCCGCCATAAAGCAAAGAAAAGCATACCATGATGTCTTTTACTTTTAAAGAGGAACCTGTTTGTATTGACTTACTTTTATCTGAAAACAAAACAAAACAAAACAAAACAAAATTGCCTATCAAGTTGACCTTGTTTAGAGAGAAGATCAAGTTCATCTTTTTTAACACATGTTAAACAGAAACTTCAAAAAGCTTGAGGCTGCAAATTCAAGTACCCACATTTGCAAAAGGTGAGTAATCTACACTAAATCTGTCAAAGCTTTTTGCTCAACAAAATGTAACTGTTTTATGTAAATGGTAAGTGGTTTCAGTCCACTGTTGAGCAGGTTCTTTGGCAGTAGGAGATATTTCTAATTGCCAACCTCTGAAATAGAAACTGCTATAACAAAGGTGAAAACACCCATGACAAAATCTTAAGCAAAATTTCTGGTGCACTGGCAAGAGGAAATTAGAGACCAAAGTGGTTAAGCTTGAGAAATAAATATCTGGAAACAACAACAACAAAAAAAGAGAATGATGTCTCATAAGCTAATCGCTATCCAGTGCTTCTGGTCCAGGTTTAGAAAGCAATGGTTTTAAAATGTGATAGAAGCTAGGCTAAGGATAAGCCTAGAATGAAGAGCACAGTGACAGGGTGTTCCTGCATACTGCCGCTCTGTTGTTACAGGAACTTAAACTGTCATTGGTCACCTTCCTGACTCAGCGGTTATAGCATGTGTTGTATCTCCATGCATGGTGTGGATCCGCTCGTCTGGCCACGTGTCTGGACGCACCAGTGAACAGAGAAGGCAGACATTTTCAGAAGTGCTCCCATCTTCAAGGAGAACATGTCTTTCTTATCACACAAATTACAATATCCAAAAAATAAAATTAAAAGGAGTGACTCGTTGTGGGCAAGAGCAAAACTGGTGTGTGAAGAATCTCCTGAAGGATTCTTCCTGAGAAGAATCCTCCCTGAGGATTCCCAGGGCTGAGGTTGAGGAAAAGAAAGACCGTGAGAAACACCAGCGTGTGCTGAGGAAAATGAGGAACGTGGGAAAGACCATGATGACTAAGATGGAGAAAGTGGGCAAGACAGTGATGATGTGTGAGAGAGGACTGACTCAGGTCCCTGAACCAAAGTGGACGGTGGTAGCTGAATACTTGTCCAACAGGACAAAACAGGTCCCTCCTGGCTCAGCTTTGCCTGTTCTCTTGAGGAATGCGGTCGTGGTGAGCCCTTGTCTGGGGCCAACCCACCTTCACGGAGTCATCAAGTCGTGCCCATGCCACATGTCTGAGATGTAGCTCTGTAGATAAAGGTTTTGTTCAACTGTTCATAAGTTCTGCCCAGTAAATAGAAAACATGTATGTGTGTGTGTGAAAGTGATTGACCCCCCAAATCATAACATGTCAAATGTAAACAAAGACATATGTATATATTACCCATGAATTCATTTTTAATAAGATATCTCATGTAGGCAAAAGTATGATGCAATAAGCAATTTCAGACCAGGATTGTGAGGATGTAAATTAATACAACTGTTTTGAAAAATATAAGTAGAATTTACCAAGATTCTTAACGTTGATATTCCTCTTCCCTTGTCAGTGCTAGCTCTAGGTATTTATACTGAGGAGATGATTTGTTGGAGTTGCACGTGAATACTTGTGTTCAGAGACGTTCATTGAATTGTTTTAGATATTAGTAAAATGATAGAAACAACCTAAACATTAAAAATAGTTGATGAGTTAGGCCAACTGTATATATGCTGAATCACTTCTGTTGATAACAAACCATTACAAAACTTAGTGGCTTAACATAAAAATCATTTATTTTGCAGGTTGACAGTTTGGGCTTGGCGGTTCTTCTAGATTCTTCTGGATTTGGCTCTCTTCACTATTTTCAATGTCATGTCTGGTGCCTTGGTTGGGAAGACTGGGATGACTGGAGCTCCTCTCCACATGGTCGTCGTCCTCCAGCACGTTAGCTTAGGGCTCAAAGAGAGCAGATGGAAATGCACAAAGATTCTTGAGGCCCAGCCTCAGAACTAAAGAATGGCTTTTTATTGGCCAAAGCATGTCCCGGTCCAGCCCAGATTCAGGGGTAAAATAAGTCATGGATTCCACCTCTTCATGAGAAGTGCCCATTTTGGGATTCGACCACAGGGAGATTCTCCTGAATGACTCCTGGATTCCAATTGCTAACATAATCTGTATCCATGAAAATAGCATCTGGGTGGTCACTCTCTGGAAAAACTTTTGTCAATGCTAAATGAAAAGAGCAGGATGCAAATTTGAATATGCAACATGAGGGCAAAACAAGCTTGTTATAAAAGCAGGAAATAATACAGCTGGAAGTTAATAATAACTGTATTTTGGTGGTGGAACTATGGATGATTCTTCTGTTCCTCTTTACATTTCTGCATTTTGAAAGTCCCAATATAATGTGAACATTTGTACATGTATGTATGTACATGCACACACACACACACACACACGTGTGCAGAAACAGAGAAAGAGACAGAAGATTTTGGATTACACTTTCTCTAGTTGGATATATATTGTGTGGTAGAGTTGGGGTAGGGTGAGAACATTTTTAAAACCTATTATGGCCACCTCGCTATTTACGAAATAGTCATTTGCTCCTCCTGATTGGGAAGGGAAAAACAGTCTACATAACTGCTTTCATATAATGTGTCCCAAAACCTTTTTAAAAGTTACAAGCACCATTAGAAGAGCACATATAATTAAAACATAAAGAAGGAAACAGAGAACAGAAGGGATTTAATGCAAACGGAATTGACGCTTTTCCAAGGATTTAATGTCCTAAATGTAAGTGTGGTTGAATTCTTCCTCCCGGGTAGGCAGAGCAACAAATGAGGGCCCACGGTCCCAACGATGCTGTAATGGGCTGATATAAGAGCAAAGAGTGTGAGTTAATGTCTGGGGAGGTGAAAAACCACAAAGAATACCGCAGAGGGTACTTATTCCAGTTCTAACAGCTCAAACCACAGGCAGATCCTAGTGGTCAAAAAATGGATTGTTTGTAGTAGAGGAGGACTCCAATCACTCTTTTTTTTTCTTTAAATTTTTTTATTGTTATGTTAATCACCATACATTACATCATTAGTTTTTGATGTAGTGTTCCATGATTCATTGTTTGTGCATAACACCCAGTGCTCCACGCAGAACATGCCCTCTTTAATACCCATCACCAGGTTAACTCATCCCCCACCCCCCTCCCCTCTAGAACGCTCAGTTTGTTTTTCAGAACCCTCAGTTTGTTTTTCAGAGCCCATCGTCTCTCATGGTTCGTCTCCCCCTCCGATTTCCCCCCCTTCATTCTTCCCCTCCTGCTATTTTCTTCTTCTTCTTTTTTTTCTTAACATATATTGCATTATTTGTTTCAGAGGTACAGATCTGTGATTCAACAGTCTTGCACAATTCACAGCGCTCACCATAGCACATACCCTCCCCAATGTCTATCACCCAGCCACCCCATCCCTTCCACCCCACCCCCACTCCAACAACCCTCAGTTTGTTTCCTGAGATTAACAATTCCTCATATCAGTGAGGTCATATGATACATGTCTTTCTCTGATTGACTTATTTCACTCAGCATAACACCCTCCAGTTCCATCCACGTCGTTGCAAATGGCAAGATCTCATTCCTTTTGATGGCTGCATAATATTCCATTGTATATATATACTACATCTTCTTTATCCATTCATCTGTCGGTGGACATCTTGGCTCTTTCCACAGTTTGGCTATTGTGGACATTGCTGCTATAAACATCGGGATGCACGTACCCCTTTGGATCCCTACATTTGTATCTTTGGGGTAAATACCCAGTAGTGCAATTGCTGGATCGTATGGTAGCTCTATTTTCAACTTTTTGAGGAGCCTCCATAATGTTTTCCAAAGTGGTTGCACCAGCTTGCATTCCCACCAACAGTGTAGGAGGGTTCCCCTTTCTCCACATCCCCCCCAACATCTGTCATTTCCTGACTTGTTAATTTTAGCCATTCTGACTGGTGTGAGGTGATATCTCATTGGGGTTTTGATTTGGATTTCCCTGATGCTGAGTGATGTTGAGCACTTTTTCATGTGTCTATTGGCCATTTGGATGTCTTCTTTGGAAAAATGTCTCTTCATGTGTTCTGCCCGTTTCTTGATTGGATTATTTGTTCTTTAGGTGTTGAGTTTGATAACTTCTTTATAGATTTTGGATACTAACCCTTTATCTGATAAGTCATTGGCAAATATCTTCTCCCGTTCTGTCAGTTGTCTTTTGGTTTTGCTGGCTGTTTCTTTTGCTGTGCAAAAGCTTTTTATCTTGAAGAAATCCCAATAGTTCATTTTTTGCCCTTGCTTCCCTTGCCTTTGACTCCAATCACTGTTAAATTTTATGATGAAATAGTCCAAATAAAATCTATTATAGAAAGAAAACAAAAGCCAGTAGCCCAGGAAGAATTAATTAGTAATTGATCAAATCATTGATAAATGCAGCAGGCAAACAAGTGTGAAATCTAGGGCTGGATGAAGTGTAGTAAAGTAGCAAACAAAGCTGGGTTCCACATGCACTCGACATACATGGTGCCCACTTCCTAATACAGTGAGAATTTCTTCTCATTTTTTTCCTTGTTAATTCTTGGATAGATTTTTCTTTTCAAATTTTATTTTATTTTCAATTTTCATAAAATATCCATAGCCACCAGCATTTACATAACTAACACTATATGATTATGCTCATACTTCAGCCCATGACTATGACTCCATGCTCCCTGCTTCACGTGCTGTTCCAGGCCTTACAAAGAAGAACGGACATACATTTGGGGTATTGGGAGAACAAGGCAGAGGCAAGCGTGGTTCAGTCAGTGAGGAAGAGTATAGATATTTAGGGATTCTTTAGTCTGAGAAAGAGACTTTAGATTTGACTTCCAACATGATGGAAACTCATTGGAAGGTTGATTTTCTATGGAGTGATGTCATCTGATTTAAAAGACCATTCTGGAAATTTGAATGGGACAAGACTAGAAGTAGAGAAATGAGTCTCAGTGGTGGAAATGAAGGTGATGAAACAGAGTCCTCTTTGAAATAGATCATGAAGATATTACCAACAAACTTGGCTAATGGACTAAATGTGGGTTGTGAAAATTATGAGCCACACAAATTGTGTTTGGCCCAAGCAACTGGTTGGAGCTAGCATTCACTGAGATGAGTGGTAACAGCTTTTTGAGAGGAAATCAAAAGATTTTTATGAAGACATGTTAAATTTAAAATGCCTATTAGACATCCAAGCTGAAATCACAAGTTGCCAGTAGGATTTACAAGCCCAAAATTCAGAGAAGATGGAGGTTGGAAATAAAAGTTGGGGAACCATCCATATATAAATGTGACTGAGTGAGATCACTCAAACAATAGGTACCTAGAAAGTAGTAAATCATGGAAACACAGAGATTAATCTTGTTCGTGGATAGAAGACATTTTTGTGTTGGCAGAAACTATTAGAACTATATTGTAACCATGTAACTTCTCTCAAAACTTATCTATACATTTGATGGCACTTCAGTCAAAATCTCAGCAGATTTTGGAATGCCCATGGAATCTGAGCCTCTAATTCTGAAGTGTGTATGTACTTACGTTATGTGCTTTTGCATTTCGGTAACAGACAATCCAAAATTGTTTAGGGAAAAGGATCATTGCTTGGATCAGGAATCTCAGTGATAAAACTGTGTGAGACTGGTCTATTTCAGTAAGTCAAGGTTTCTTGTGCTTTGAGTTTCTGGGCTGTATTTTCCTCTAGATATTGTCCCTCATCTTCATGTTGGTTCCCTCCCCTCTGTGTAAAACTGATGTTGCTGTCCCAGCTCCACGACAGAACAGAAACCTGGCCCACCTGGGGAAGAAATGCCTCTTACAGAGCAACTTTCCTTCTTTCTCCTCAAGACAAGGTGGCTCTGTCCCTGCAACTTCCAGGTAACCTCTTGCCCAGCCTTGACCGGAACGGGGTCATGTGCCTATGCCAATCTCAGGGCTCAGTGAATGTCTCGAATCTATCCTAGGTCTGGAGCTCTGTCCTGAGGAACATGAGCTGCATGGTGGAGGGGAGGCACCGGAATGAAACGTGGCGTATGCTAGGGGGACTAAAAAAGGCAGTGGATGTTGAATAAGATACAATAATGTATATTACTATGCCAGAGAAAAATGCACACAAGAAGCAAAGAGATGTTTAAAAGAATAGTGAGGGGGTACAACACTACGGTTCTCTGAACCACCGTCTCCGTCTCTAACTGGTGTCGTATTCCTGCCTGGCTCTCCTCTTACAGCCATGTAGTGCCCCTGCTGCGTGCAGGGGGTGGTCCTTCACCCTGGCCCCCGCCCTCTGTCCCTCCCGCCGACTCCTCGTGCCCCCAGGCCACACCCTCCTCCCCATCTCCCTGAGTTGGTCTCGGGCTTCTTTCCCCAGGGCTGGGCCTCGGATGGTGGGAGGGAAGGATTTTCTCCGAGAGGGAGCCTTCAAGCCCCGTGTGTCAGGTCCTGTGAGGGCTGGCTGGAGTGGGGTCCCTCTTCCTGTGCAGCCTGGGCCTCCCCCCATCTGCACCCGAGAGACCGCACGGCCTGTGGTCTGACTCGTGTGCGTGCTTCCCAGAGCCCTCTGGCGTGGCCACCTGCGGTCAGCATGCACTCCTGGCCCTCACGGGAGGGTGGGGGCTTGTCTCCAGCTTCTCTGCTTCCGAGCTGCCATCTCATCCAGTGCCCTGAGTAGGCGGAACGGAACACTGATACTAAAATGTCTTTCAACAAGAAAAAAAAAAAAAAAGGGCGCCTGGGTGGCTCAGTTGGTTAAACCGCTGCCTTCGGCTCAGGTCATGATCCCAGGATCCTGGGATCGAGCCCCACATCGGGCTCCCTGCTCATGCAGGAAGCCTGCTTCTCCCTCTGCCTGCTGCTCCCCCTGCTTGTGCTCTCTCCCTCTCTCTCTCTCTCTCTCGCTATCTCTCTCTGTGTGTCAAATAAATAAATAAAATCTTAAAAAAAAAAGAGCACACAGCTCTTGATCTTGGGGTTGTGAGTTCAAGCCCCACATCGGGGAGAGATTTTACTTAAATTAAAAAAAATTTAAAAGAATAGTGAGGAAGAATTTGCCCTTCTGAATAACAAAGCAACATGTGTAATTATAGCAGTAAAAATGTCTGCTATTGGTTCCAGAATGGACAAATGAACTGATTAAAGATAACAGAGTGAAAATTTACTATATGATGAAGGCAGCACTTAAAACTAGTAGATACTAATGGGTTATTCAATAAATGGTATCATATGATTGACAATGCATTTGGGAAAAAAATAAAGTTAGAGCCCCACTTCATAACAGACAGAAAAATAGACTACAAATAAAGACCTTAAGATAAAATATGTGTGTTAATTCAAAAAGAAATGAGAAAGTTTTTTACAGTCTTCTGGTGAGGGAAAGCATTTCTGAGCAAGTCACAAAGCCCAGTACCCATAAAGGAAAATGCTGACAGATTGTATGAGATGAAAATTGAAAATATTTGTATGACACAAGATGACATTCCAAACCTGAAAGGTAGCTGGGGGTGGGAGGAAAATATTTGCATACTAATGGCATAAGTAGTTATTTAACAAATATCCAAAATACCAAAAGGGGTTGCCTGGATGACTCAGTTCGCTAAGCATCTGGCTCTTGGTTTTGTCTCAGGTCATGATCTCCAGGTTGTGAGATAGAGTCCCGCCTCGGGCTCCACACTGGGTGTGGAGACTTCTTAAGATTGTCTCTCTCCCTCTCCCTCTGCCCCTCCCCCTGCTTGTGTTCTCGGTCTCTGTCTCTCTCTTGAAAGAAAGAGAGAAAGAAAGAAAGGGAGGAAGGCAGAGAAAGAAAGAAAAAAAAAGAAGAAAGAATGAAGAAGGAAAGAAGAAAGAAAGAAGAAAGAAAGAAAGAAAGAAAGAAAGAAAGAAAGAAAGAAAGAAAGAAAGAAAAAAGAAAGAAAAAAAGAAAGAAAGAAGGAAAGAAAGAAAGAAAGAAAGAAAGAAAGAAAGAAAGAAAGAAAGAAAGAAAGAAAGAAAGAAAGAAAGAGAAAAAGGAGCACAGACATACTTCTAAGTCAAAAGCTTTCAAGCTAAGAGAATTTCCTGCTCACAGCTGACCCTTTTTTGGAGGGCTTCAAGAAAAACCTCAGCTGATAGAAGCCCCCCACCCCCAGGAGGCTCCCAAAGACTGACAGACACAGGGTGCACAGGACCACCCCTTTGCCTCAAAGGAGACCTCTCTGTGGTGCCATTCCAAATCCCACCCCTGCCCCATCTGATCCATCCAAGGCTAAACTTTGGGATAATTCATTTCCATCAGTGTTTTCCCTTCCCTGTCCTGCTTCCCTCTCACTCTCTGAAGAGCATGTTCTCATGAATCCATATCCTGATCCAGTGTGCAGACAGCATCCATAGCTGGAGATCTCCCAGCTCCTACTGCTTCATCCTGTGCCCTTCACGTAAAAGTCACTCCAAAGGGAAGTTTCCCTGACCCTCCAGGCTAACACAGTCCCCTCTGTTATATGCCCATAGCATCCAAACCTCTGTGAGAATACTTACATTCAGCTAACTCACAGATTCCATCTTGCCTGTTGGATACTTGTTTCCAAACTGAGGATAAGGACCCATTAGAGGGTCAGAATTCTACTTGGTAAGACACAATCAGCATTTACAGATAGTATAGACTAGGTTAGAATGGACAGAAGAGAAAACTGTCAAAGAGCATCATATAAGAAAATAGTGAAGATTGATTCGTTGAGTGTTTCCGTGTGTGTGTGTTTGTGTGTGCGCGTGTGTGTGTCTATTTGTATTACAACGTACAGAATGTGTATTTTTTCTTAGGGTTCAGAGTCAAAGCGTTGACCAGCCCTTGTGCTAGACTGTAAACTCTATGAGCGCAAAGTACTTAGTACTAAGTACTTACTATACTTAAATGTAATATTTAATACTTACTGTATTAAATATTACAGCAGTAATAATATCAGCAGTATATAAATCAGCAGTTATTACTGGGCTAGATACCATTCTATATGTTTTTTACATATCTCATTTCAAACTTGCAATTACTTTAGGAGATGCCATTGTATGAATTTCACATGTAAGGAAACTGATGCTTCAGTAAATACTTTGTGGCAGGTGGGTCAATATTTTTATTATCCTTCTATCAGTAATAATAATAAAATTACAATTTGAGTGACAGCCAGTACCAATTATTAGTCTTGTTACCAGTTAACTTATTTATTCGACAAGCTTGCATGGTGTGCATACTCTATTCCAGAGTGTACAGTGGGGGAAGAGAGGATAAGATGTAGTTCCTGGCCCTGAAGTACTCAAAGTCTAGAATAAAGTCTCAGAGATTAAGACAAGTTCAAGGCCCATAGAGAAGCCACCTGGTGGCATGTATTTTGAAGAGTTCCTTGGAAGAAAGCAAAGACCTCCTAGACTGAATGCCGTAAAGCCTCCTTTACTTCTCAGTAAATTCTGAACTCTGCGTAAGTACAGATGCAACAGCCCTGTAGGTCTGAAGAGGAAGTAGTCATCTATAGTGGGACAGAACAACAGGTTCTTCTTCGGATTTCTAAAGTTGCCTCCTTCTTTTGCTCATGGATTTTGGCCTTGGATAAACTAACACACCAGGATCACGGTATCTGGCTTGGTGAGTCCACAAGAGCCAGGACTCCACCCAGAAATGCAAGAGATTGATCTCCGCATGGTAAACTGAAACTGATGGGAAACAGGAGACACAAGATAGCTGGATGCACAAACCCCCTCCTTTCTCTTCCTTGCACCTTCCTGAGGAGTCCTATGCACTGAGGGAGCACTCAGGCTGGGTGGCCCATTGTGAACGCTTGTGGCCAGCTATGAAGCGGCACCCAATCAGTAGGCAGTCTGCCAGGCTTCCCCACACCTCCCCTGCTCTGCACCTGCCAATCTTCCTTTCAGGGTCTGTCTTTCTCAAGGAATGCAGTTAATACACCATACATCCCGAACGGACATGATGAGAGCAGCCTCAATCACGGAGAAGAGATTCCGTAGAAACTGGATGTTGAAGGGCAAATTCAGTAGGATTTGCCTTAGCCATATCTGGCTTAATTTTTTTTTTAATCAACTCATGGGCAAGAGGATTTAGATGTTAATATCAATGCAGTATTGCATATTATTTATGGGTTATAGTACAAAATCACAATTATATAGGTATTGATATAATTAGGTAAGTGGGCCCCAATCATTTCAGATTCTGGACACGTGAGTAGAACCTTGGCACGTAAGTAGAATAATCTAAAGACTGCCCAATTAGGGATTTTCCTTGCCTGCATGTGTTACAAATCACAGTAGAAACGTCTAGGAAGGATAAAATCCAGCAGGACAAATCATTCCCTCTCCTAAACTCAGTTAGCGGAGCCTGTTGGCATAGATTGTCATAGTAAATCAACTGGATTTGTGAGACAAAACTGGTAAGCATTCAGGAGTTAGTTGGAAAATGGTTATATGCAGTTTTCATCTTCCCTAGCAAAAAAGAAATGTGAGTCTCTTGTCTGGAGTATAATAGTCTGATTTTACAGTGTTGCAGTAAAAACTCTTTTAGAGAAGAGAAAAGCTGTCAGGTAGGTGAAAGATTATTCTCAAGAGATTACGAACCAGCAGAGAGACAGAGCCTTGGAGGGAACTCATTCTTGTCTTTCAGAAGAAACAAAGACATCAGTAGGCTTGTAGAAGCTGCATTGGTAATGGACCACTCTTTTAAATTAGGTATTGCCTCAATCAAGCTCATTTTTATTAATGGAAGGTACAGAACATTATCCCTGATATTATTGATCTAATTCCTCATATACTTGAAAAAGAAGGTGGAGGTTTTGAAGAGAAACTCTAAAACACTAATGTGTCCTAAAGACTTACAGAGATCCTTGTCATGATTGTGAGACATGTCTCATCAGTTATAATAACTTTAGATATTAGTAACAGACGTGAAAAATATTATTTAGAGCATGCATTCACAATAAGATTGCTATTACCTTAAGGGGAAGAAAAAATGTTCTTTCGGGGGAGAGCAAAAAAAAAATCTTACTCTAATTATGTGTAAAGCACAGATATATGTGGAGGACACTGAAATACATAAAGTGTGCCTGTGGTAGTAAAAGTTCATAAAAGGGGCAATTAGAGAAAATGTATCTAAAGATCTGCATAGGGGGATTAAAGTGAAAATAGGGGCACCTGGGTGGCTCAGTGGGTTAAGTGGCTGACTCTTGATTTTTAGCTTAGGTCATGATCTTGGGGTTCTGGGATTGAGCCCAGCCTCAGGCTCTGTACTCTTGGAGTCTGCTTGGGATTCTCTCTCTCTCTCTCTCTTTCTCTCCCTCTGCCCCTCCTCCTGCTCAAAAACACACACACTCTTTCTCTCAAACAAATAAATCTTTAAAAAATAAATAAAATGAAAATAAAAGGTTCAGAAGAACTGTTTTAGGGCATGAAATGGGTCTATAAGGAAAACAAATTCTATTCAAAATATATGTATTGAAAATATATGTCAAAATATGCTATATTATATATCAAACATTTATTATATATCAAATCATAAATTAAATTAAGTAAATAAATTAAATTAAGTATATTATATACTAAACAATTATAATTATTAAAATATATATATGAAATATTTGTTAATGTCTATTAAAGATACACTGCTGTGTTTGCACTGTGCTAGGCACAGGGAGAAAGAAAACTGGAGCTCTTTTAGGAACAGCATAGAGGTAATAAAATATTGAGACTGATTTTTTTTAAAGATTTTATTTTATTTTTTTGAGAGAGAGAGAGTGAGAGAGGAGCACAAGAGGGGCTAGGGTCAGAGGGAGAAGCAGACTCCCGGTCAAGCAGGGAGCCCGATGCAGGACTCAGTCCCAGGACTCCAGGATCGTGACCTGAGCCAAAGGCAGACGCTTCACCGACTGAGCCACCCAGATGCCCCGAGACTGATGTTTTTAAGCCACGAAAGCAAACAAATCATTTTGCGTGTAAGTGTGCCTGTGGATATGCACGGGTGTCGGTGCTGACACCAGTGTGAGAGAGGCCATGGGCACAGAATGAGCCTCATGCGATGAAGAGAGGCCAGAGATAGAGATGAATACATGCACATGTGAGTGCGACAGTGTGTGTCTGTGAGTGTGTGTGGGCATGAGTATGTGTGTGCATGTGTGTAATGGGGAAGGCGGGAGGAAGGAGAGGAAGGAAAGGAGAGATGACAGACAGACAGACAGAATAAATGCCCATTGAACAAGTTCTTGTCTAGAAAGCTTTCTGGAAAAGGTAAGTCATCCTGAGCCTTGACAGGAGCACAGGGTTCGGAATTCCGTGTGAGGAGAGAATATCCTGTCTGCAGATGAGGGACAAGTGTGTGAACTGGGGCTTGAAGGTCAGAGCCAAGGGCGTGCCTGGTGGCAGCGGCGGGCAGCACACGTCTGACTGGGGCTTGGCTGACAAGGCGGCGCCAAGCTGGGGACAGCCGAGGAGCTTCAGTGCTAGGCGAGCACCAGCCTGGGGAGGGCCCAGACACGATCTGAGGGACCTGGGAGGAGAGGGTACAGGAAAGCGAGCGAGGTGTGGTCAGAGGGACCTGGCAGCCGGGGCGCTCAGAATCCAAACAGAGCAGGGATGGCGTCCCAAGGAACCACTTCAGGAATGACTGAGCAAAGCGCTGGAAGCTGGCGGCCTGACATTTTAGCTTTGATTGGGTGACTGTTAATTCCAAAATAAAATCAAGAACACATGGAGCGTGCTTTTGTATGGCATGTGGAAATATGACAATGAAATCAAGAGCACTCAGAAGGCTGATGAAATCAGGTTTTCCACCAAACCAAGAAACCAACAAGGAAAGAGAAAGGATTTTAACCACTTCTTCATTAAAACCACGATTTCTCTTCTCCACCCATGGCTTCCAGCTCCTTCTGAGGAAAATAGAAACAAAACTAGACATCACCTCTTCTGACTAAAAAAAGACCTTTCATGTAGTTTAAGCCTACGGCGTGCTGATACACACTAAGCCACACACTCAGGACACAGCCACTTACGTCAACTGAAGTCATGCTTTCCACTGAGATGTAGGATAATCACATACATATATTGTATTACAGAGCTATATCTATTGCCTATTTTCCTCTTTCCTCAAAAGGACATCCTAGGTTGGAAGACAATGTCATTCTAGATTTGCTTAGGAGGAGGAAATGTCAGGAAATCTACACCAAATTAACCGAAAGAGAGAAGAAAAGAATCCAGCAATGGAAAGACCATAAATGGTGTCTACAGCACTCCCTGAGTTAATGCACACCCAGAAGTGACTCATTATTCCCCAAGTTTTGTCACGTTTGCTGTCTTCTCAAAGTTGAGGACTGGGAAGATCGGTGACAAGTCCGCTGTGGCTGAGGGAATGAAGAATGCTAGGAGTGCGCAGTTTTGTTTCACGCTCGGCACCTGCAGAGTCACGGAACAAAGCCAATGGAACGGAGGGTGGAAATTAGCATCTTAGGTAAACCACAGAGAGTCAAAAAGTAGACGCGGATTCGGGCAGGATCGGTAGCTAGAGACTGCCTATATGGTGAGACTCGAAAATCAAGTTACAGAGAGCTAGCAAACAGAACAGATTACCTTGATCTCCCTTCCCGTGTGGAAGACGAGGAAATAGCAGAGGGACCTCAGGAGACAGAGGGGGCAGGGCGTAGGCAACCACAAGGTCTAAATAGCCTCTTGGAGACACTGCCTAAGCTCCTTCCCTCTGTCAAAGGGAAGCAGGATCACTCGGGGCTTGTTATGAGGAAAGATGGGACCTCTGGAGAGATTCTCCAGCCTGAGAGCCATAATTTTTTCTATTGCATGATTTTCATGTCAATTAAGATCCTTCCAGAGTAAGAAATGTCCAACCAGACCTTAGCTGGACATCCCAATTCCCCTTTCCTGGCATCCTAACTGCTTTCTGTCTGTGAGAGAAAATGTATCCGATCCCGTTAGGAATTCTCACCTTGCATGAATAAAACAGAAAGTGTATTAAAATTCTTATAAAAAGAAGCTCAGCTCTACCTCTGGCAATAAGAATGATTCATTGACATCATAATCTTCTTAAAAGCTAACCTGGTAGGGTCAGGGAAGAGGGGAGACAGAGAAAGGTTTTATTCCTGGAAAAAAAAAGTCTAAAATAGATAGTTGAAAAAAATTTTAACTGACAAATTTTGAACAAATTGTTTTTATATTTGCCTTAGAGTAGAAACTTCTTTAAAGGCCCAGTGGTGTTGAAGGAGAAGCTGTGTTCGGAAGCATCTTCTCTAAGAGCAATTGAGAGGATACATCCCAGATCCCTTGGAGGAAAGGGAAGGGTGGCGTGCCTCTAACGAGGATGTTCAGCACTCTAGAGAGGGAGGAACAAAGACAAGAGTCCCAAAGCAAGAAGTTCTGAGTCAACAGTGACCCAGTCAAATCAAAGAAATATTCTGAGCTTGTGTGGCCTAATCTGTTTATTGGAATTAGTACATGGTGCTTGTTTTAAAATGTGTCTCTACAAAGTCTTCCGTATTTCTCCCTTTCCAAGCGGGAGTCGGCTTACCCTTCACTGGAGTGCCGGCCGGACTTAGTGAGTTGCTTCCAGCAGATCCCATGTGGCGCCCGTGATGGTGTGTGAGTCCTGAGTCATGAGAGGCAGCTTTCTCTTTGGACTCTCTCCTGAAGGACTTGCTCGGGAAAGCCGGCTGCCATGTTGGGAGGACACTCGAGGGGTGGGCCTTCTCCATGGGGAGATGTAATGCTGCGAAACCGAAGCACCCCCGTTAGCAGCTGTGGGAGGGAACCCTCTAGAAGGGGCCCTCCTGTCTAAGTCGAATCTTCCGATGATTGCAGCCCCAGCCAACATTTTGAGTATACTTTCCTAAGAGTCCTTGAGCCCGAACCTCCCTGGGAAGCCTCTCCCAAATTCCTGGTCCACAGACTCTGTGAGATAATAAATGTGTATTGTTCTAAGTCACTAAGTTTGGGGGTATTTGTTATACAGTCAGAGAGGACTAAGTAACAACACATGCCGCTTCACAGGAAAAGCATGAAGATTCAGTGGGATAGTGTTGGTGTAAGGACTGTAAGGGCTTGCGCAAATCCATACTGTCCACACCATCTGGCCCGCATGCTCCAGCCACCATTGTTTTGAGCACACCTGGCACATAGGCTTATCCCAAGACTATAGCCCAGCAAGGCAAGGGCTGTGTGGTCCCCATTCTTGCCCAGCATTGTTTCTGGCTACTGATGCTGTTTCTGAGACAGAAGAGCTGGTTACCAAGTATCTGCTAACAGAAAGAATCAACACATTTTGAGCTGATTATTCATATTCTCCTAACTCCAGCTGCCTCTGTTGTAAATTAAAGGAGTCAAAAGAAACGATCTGAGATATTTGTCCTGGTCCTGCAATAATTCCGAAATTCAGTAGGCAGAGGTCCACATAATGCTGTTTATTTTAATTTATAAATAAAAGTACTTATTTATGGATGTTTTATCTATTTATTTTATGTCAGGAAAAATAAATAGCTCTTGCTATTGGTTCTATGCCAAGGACCGTATTAAGTGTCATGCAGGTAGCATTTTATTTCATGCTCTCAAGAGCCCTACGAGGTTGGTACTATTATTGTGCTGATTTTAAAAATAAGAAATCTATGGCACAGAGAAGTGATATAACTTTCCTGAGGTTACACGGGTGGTAAACGTGAACCTAAATTTGGACTAGGGAGACTGATCATTATAATCCAAAGATGAGCCTGTTTGAAGCCTTTTGACTTTGTGGAATGGTGAACTGATCTGTCTTCATGCTGGGTGATAAGCCAAGGGCAATTCCTTATGAATATTCATACTCCCAGTACCTACCACACAGCAAATTCTCAAGCAGTGCTCATTCAATTAGTGAGTGGATGGTGAATGAATGAATGAACACACAATGTGGTGTGGAAACACCTTTAACTCACCCTCAATGTGGTTGCAAAAATTATGGAAAAATTCAATATTTGGGATTCTGTGGGCTGTTCACTTATTATTCTTCGGTTACTGGGGCTTCTACTAAGTGTTATAGGAAAAGCCCACCTCTTAGCCCCATCCCTAAACATGAGTGTTACTTTATTAAAATAAGTGAGTAATGTATAGAATTGTCAAATCACTATGTTGGACACCTGAGACTAATATAAAATTGCATGTCAACTATACTTCAATAATGAAAATTAAAACTACATTTAAAAGATTAATGAATTAGGGTGCCTGGGTGGCTCAGTTGGTTAAGTGATTGCCTTCAGCTCAGGTCATGATCCTGGAGTCCCGGGATCGAGTCCCGCATCGGGGTCCCTGCTCGGCAGGGAGTCTGCTTCTCCCTCTGACCCTCCCCCCTCTCATGTGCTCTCTCTCTCTCATTCTTTCTCTCAAATAAATAAATAAAATCTTTAAAAAAGAGAATTAAAAAAAGATTAATGAATTAAAATTCAGAGAAATGTCATAACTAAATTTAAAGTATAAGGGATGGGGTAGGTACCTTTCATAAAGTTGTAGGATATTGGTGATTTGACCCACTTCCTATCAGATCTAGTACAGATTTGCTTTTCTATCTGAGCTTCAGTTTAAGGTCTGGGTATTAAGGGTGCTTTTTCTGTGGTCCAAGGTTCCAAAATAGTCACTCTCTGAAGTGAAAAGACCCCATAAACTTTGCCCTTAGTCAAGGCTATTATCTAGAACATGGAGTTGGGGAAATTAAGAATTGGTGAGAACCTACACTTAAGATTTTGGAAGTTTGGGGGCACATCTGACTCATGATCTGAGCTCAGTTCTTGATCTCAGGGTCATGAGTTTAAGCCCCACATTGGGCTCCACACTGGATGTGGAACTTTCTTAAAAAAAAAAAAAAAAGAATTTGGAAGTTTTAACGTAGCTTTGGTTTGAATATTATAATTCTCTTAGAATTACTAAATCCTATTTTTATGGGGCAGATCTTTAAGTCCTTGGAAGAGATGGCTTCCAAATGACACTATAATAGCAGTTGTACCATTAAGATTTTTTCTCTCTTTCAAAAATGTGAAGTAAGATACACACAAAAGGCTTAGATGAATGATTTTGGAGTGGGAGAGCCATCACAGATGAGAAAAGACTGACAAGCTAGAGCCACACGTTCACTAAGGTTATGAGGGTCAAACATAGGAGCCAGTTGCCAGAAGAGAGTGCAATACTGTAAACAGAAGTAGACACATCATCTTGAAACAGAGAAAAAATGATGCTAATTAACATGAAGCCCTAGTCCACATAGTCAACTGTATTTCCATAATTGTGTTTTGTATGAAATATTCATATTGTAAGTGTTTTACATTGTGGAAATGAAAACATACCACACCCCAGCCCTGACCCTATAAGTCATTTTTGCTCAGAGTTATGTGGATTCTCTGTTTTTCCTTTGGCTTCTCTATACCTGAGTTATTTACTTTGCTTCTTCATTAATTTGGTAGACTTTATCATTTAAGTTTTTGCTCAAGTAGGGCTTGTAGAACTGTATATCCTAAGCTGCTTCATGCTTAAATGACTTTATTTTTCAGGGACGGTGACAATGACAGCAGACACTAATAGTCTTTCATTATGTTGTTTTTGGGTAGTTTGTGCATATCAAACCCTGCCCTGAAGTAGTCAGCCCACCCAATACCTTCAGGTTGGCTTCTTCTTTTTTGTCATTTGTCCTTGAACTTCTCCTCAGAATGGCCTTGATGGAGAAGAGTGCACGTCAATTTGTGTGAACCCAAGTGTGATTTTCCACCCTGCAAGATTCAGTTCTTTACTGATTCAGAGTCTATGGTGATTTTACCCTCAAGGCTATTATACTAGATCACTGCAGTCTGTTTTCCATATCTACTAGCTTCTCTGATTATAATGAAATATTTGTTTTAATTAATCTTTGGTCATCTTTGATCATATCAGATCCTCTTGGTGAATGATGTGGCTTTAGCGTGGTGATTTCCCTTCTCTTCCTCACTGTTCTGTCTTCTTTATTAATTCAAAGAGAATATTTTGTTCTTCAAATGTGTTTCCTTGGGCATGCCATCTTCCTTTCGATCTTGTTCCCTTGTATGTTCATATTGCCCTTGAGCTATTATTTCTTTGCATGCATATCTCATTAAGTTGTCAAGCAGCATGACACCATTGTGACAAATTCTCTGGTGCTTCCTGAATTTTGTTTTCCTTTTAACTTCTTAGTCTGTAATTTACATGGTGTGCTCCTTTCTTGTATGTTCTGTGATGAGGTGTGATTGTAGAATCCCCACAGAATTCAGTCACTAAGCTGCTCAGGAGTGAAAGGCTATGCCAGCACATTCTCCTTGCTCTGCTGTGATATTGCTGATTGACCCACTTCCTATCAGATCTAGGACAGACCTGCTTTTCCAGCTGAGCTTCAGTTTGAGGTTTGGGCATAAGGGGGTGCTATTTGTTTTTCTGTGGGGCCCAAGGGTATGGATGGGAGGAAGAGGATCTGGCTAAGGTTCTGTTCTCTTCTTTGCCCTGTTTCTCTGTGTCTTAAGTGCCCTATACCTACTCGGTGCTGGGAGATGCCCCAAAGCCTCAGACTTCGACCCCAAAGGGTGAATTATGGAGTCCTTACTTCCCTTGCTCACTTATCCTCTCTTGCCCATTTTTCCCCAGCAGCTCTTTCCAGTACCCTTCGGTTAAGAAAGATAAGGTTACCTCTCAGTTTGCATTTCCACATATTTGGAAGACAGAGACCAAAAACCCTTGAGATTTGTGAAATCACCTCTCAAGTTTATGAGGAATGGAGCAGAGTCAAGAGTGAACTGTGCTGTACTTCACTCAGAATACATTTTCTTTCTTCGGTTTCAAGTTTGGGGGTTTTTGGAATTGGGTTGTATCCATCTCTGTGTGTGTTGTTATAGGCACTTTGGGGTTGGGCTTCTGGTTTCTACTAAGTTTTTGCTCTTTGGGTAAAAAGGGAGAGATTCTAGAATGCAATTGCAATTTTCAGTCTTACGGTGCAAGTTTATCTTTACAGCAAACCTCCAGTATCTTTATTAAAAAACAATAACAACAACAACAAAAACAAAAACAAACCTTCCTTTTTATTTTATATCAAGCCTTTTTTTGCAGGCTTAGCTTCTCTTTTTTACCTCATCAAAAGATATTTTGGGGACAATGATTAATAATACAGTTGCCTTGGTTGATTTAAATAAATAGCTCTGTTTTTTTAATTTTTGTGATTGGTATAAGTATAATAAATGCTCATTATTAAGTCTGGAAGGGAGCACAAATGATTGAGATGAAAAAGATTTATTTTATATATGTTTTTAAAGATGTAATTGAGAGGAAATAGAGTCCAACTGCTCCCGCCCTCGCTGTCTTTGGGGCAGTATTGAGACCTGTGAAGATGGAGTGGGCCGGCAAAGGGGTAGAAAGGAACACCTTTCCTCCTTCCCCAGCCCAGCCCTGCCTGGTACTCCTCAGCCCCAGCAAGGCTGGAGAGCCGCAGGAGCCCACATGAATTAGCAGTGCTGCCCTAAGTCTGTGTCTGCTGTCATCTGTATCATAGCTGACCTTCCACATCCAGGTCCATAGATGTCCTCACTGCTCCTCGAAACTGCCACAGCCCCCCAACCCCCAGCCGTGGTGCACCGGCCGTTCCTCAAAGAGCCCCTCCCGCCCCTGGCTGAAGTGATTCCCCTCGATGCACCTGTCCCACCCATGCACTACTCCCTTCGTCTCCCCATCAGCATCCACAGCCATTAGCAACCTTGCAGGTGTATGTGTCACAGGCACTAGAAAGTAAGCTCCACGATGCGGGAGGTCTGGTCTGACCTGTCCAGCACTGCATTTTTACCACGACTCAGGATTTCCTCATCACATGAATCAAATGTACTTCTGAACTGTCAGTCGGGTCTGCAATCCCAGGTTCCTGCTTGGCATTGGAGTTCTCTTCTAGCACCCGAGCTCTGCCCCTGGACTCACATCTGCCTTGGGACCTTTTCAGTCTCCCTGGTCCATGATGTTCCCCTTGGGTCCCTGTCAGCTCTGCACACCTACTCCAGCCAGCAGCCGTTCCCATGAAGGCCATCACCTGAGGACTCCCCAGCCACATGCATCTCGGTGGCTATGCCCCACCCCCTCAGTGATTCTTCAGATCCACCCTGACTTCACTTCATCATGTTGGACTCAGCAAACCTACCAAGATAATGAAGACAAGATGACAAGCAAAGGGAGGTCATAATGGCCCACTGCTTTAACTTTAGCTCACTTCTGAAACTCGTTATTCCTATCCACTCTGGAAGAGCTTGGATAGTCTAAGTCAGAATCCTGGAAGGTGCTCCTGCCACAGGGGAAAATGTGTCAACGTGCAGCTCAGTATTTCTTCATTTCATCCTAAACTCCCCAGTGCTGAAGGAAGGCGAGTCAGCCACTCTCATAGGACATAATTCCATATGTATTTGATGTAAGAAAGATTTAGGAACAAAGTACAAATTCTGCTTTTGTTCTCATCTGCAACAATTCTTTGCAGGAGCATCTGTCCCCATCTGGAAAAGAAACACCACTGGTCGCTTTGTGGTTGTTTGGAGTATTTTTAATGGTTCCTTTTGGGGTCAAGCCCAGGACAGGCCCTTTCCTGCTCCACCCCACCTCCAGAAGGAGTGGGAGAGCTTTGGTCTCTGAGAGTTGTCCTTGTTCCAAGGAGGAGTCTGCATGTCAGACTTGCCAGAGAGTGACCGACCACAGAGATGAGATCTGAGAATCCAGATCTAATTGTACAGCTGGATGGGAATCCCTGCAGGAAAATCCCTCCTTCCTTCCCTCTTCTCTAAATGACAAGCAATTTCCTATGGTAGACTCAGTCCTATCTTGGTAAATCGCTTCCAGACCGGCCTACCTTGACTTCACGGGACTCATATAGGGAGGAAAGAGGATTGCCTCGCTTCTCTGTTGTCTCCAAGAGATCAGATGAAATTATTTTAAGTTCATATGCTTAAACGTGTTCACTTGCCAGCAGGAAATAAGTTTCAGAAGGAAGACTCAGGTGGAAAATATGGGATCAGACACAGCAATAATGGTCAGGCCTGACTGATACAGAGTCCTTGCTCTCTGTGCCTGGACAGCCAGGTCGCCTTTGCTGTTCTATTTATAAAACTCAGTCCTGCAGAAGTCACTTTTAATGCCTGCTATAAATTGGGAATTGGATAGCTTCTAATGCTGTTACCTCTCAGCAATCGAAAAAAACACTTTTCTATAGCTTTTTATACAAGTAAGGATGAGTTCCCAGCTCGACAAGAAGCAGAGCTTTGTATCATGAGGATTTATACGGGCAATTCAGCAAACACACCTCACAGAACCTGCATCATGTGCCTGGTCCAATGCCAGCAGCTGGAAATCAATAGAAAAATTCAGTTTGTCCTTACCCTGAGGTGTGCACCATCTAGCAGGTGAAGGTTGCTCAAGGTGACTGTAAATGATGAAGGACAAGGAGTTTCAAATTGAACTCTATTTTTGTGAAAGGAGAGCTAAATGTTGAACTTCTATTTCGTAATCTCTATCTCTTACTGCTTAGAATATTATTTTAAAGATCCATAACCTGTGAAGATTCTTCATGAGCTATTGAAATTGCCAACTGTCTACTTTAAAATAGAATATTTAGTTACTGAGTCATAAATAAGCAACTTTGTAGCTACTGGTAAACTGAGCAATAAAAAAAAAACTAAATAAATAAAATCTAAATAACTAAAGAAGAAAATAAATAAGCTTGAGCATTTATTTAAAAACATTTTACCAGACAGCAATTTTCATGGTCAGACTTATTTTTAATTGGATGGAAGTCTAGCATTCATTCATTAACAGTAATATTTGTTAGGATTCAATACCATTACCTTCTTTGGATATTACCTTTTAAACATTTATTATGAAATAACTATAGACTCACAGGCAGCTGCACAAACAGTGCATAGATTCTTATGAACCATTTATTTAATGTCTTCCAACAGTGACATTTTACATTAATGTACAACAATATCAAAACCAAGAAACTGACCTTGGTATAATCCTGTTCACTAGACTACAGACTAAAATTTTACGGTTTTAACATACATTTGTGTGCTTGTGCGTGCATGAGTGTGCTAGCGTGCGCAGTACCATCCTGTGTGATTTGATCCCACCTGGGACCCCACCACAGTCAAGATGCAGGACCGTTCTGTCATCATGAAGGCGTTCTATCCCGCTACCCTGTAGAGTTGCACCCCCCGCACACCCCCGTCCCTGTCCCCTGGCAACCACTAGATGTTCTCCTACTTAGATTTAATTTTAACCATCATGTTTGGCCCACCACACTGGCTTGGATCTTGTTGATGAAGAGTTTCATCCAGACTGTGCTTGGCATCCAGACGAATTAAACATTAAGAGAATTTCAAAGTGGGACACAGTGACCTTCTAGCAAACTGAAGAAGGTAATTCATTTACTTTGTTGTTCTTTCCCTTTTTTCTAATAGAATAAATTTTGGCTGCTCCTTTTTGTAAGTTCAGAAAGCAGAAGTGCCCTCAGAGACAATCTAGAGGGAAAAGATCGATCTATCATCTATCTATCCATCCATCATCCATCCATCATCCATCTATCATCTATCTATCTATCTATCTATCTATCATCTATCTATCATCTATCCACTCATCCAAATATCTATCTATCCATCTATCTAAAATAAAAGTACAACTTCATTTAAGTTAAAAACAAATCTACTTCCCAATAATTTAGCAAACAATTTAGCAAAATATCGACTTTAGGGATTGTGAAGAAAAAAATATTGGTTCCAGTAACTTAAGAATTTCCTAACATCCTAATTCTCTAAGATTTTAGCAATAATACTAATTCCTGGCCTGATCTTCAAGTCTTTTTCATTTACATAACCTCATAACATTTTCAATTTACATGAGAAGTTCCCAAGGGAATTTTTGGCATTCATAGACCAAAGAACCAAAATGACATGAAACATCTGGAAATGTGTAACTAAATGAGTGATTTTAAAAATATTTACACTCAACTATTTCACAAGCTTACATTTCCAAGATATAATTATTTTTATTTATATTGCATATGCAACAATAGTATCATAATATGTATATTATATATTATTATTTATATTGATTTATATAACCATATAATATAGTCACATTAATACATAATATGGTTATTATATATTATTGAATATTATTACTGTATATATTTTATTATTTATAATACAAGTATGTAATATAAGTCACTATCATATATGTAGCACAAGTATATATTATATTAATTTTATATTAATGTTTTTATTTTATATATTTATTATATATTATTTTCTTCTTTAGTTATCACACAAGTCATTTGGCAATACATGACTATGAGGGCCTCACTGTATACATTTTGCATTTAACACTTGGAGGGATGTTCAGGCAGTTAGCCTCGCAAGTGACACCAAGATTGTACTTCACAGTGAGACCAGAACTTGCATCTCCCACAGGGTCTGGAGCACCTGAGTATTTAATTTATATGTATTCATTTTTCTTTTTGATTGTAAGCTTGTTTAGGGCAAAGTCCTCTTGTTCTTTGGATCCAAATAACAGTTTCTATAAGATGCATAACATATGGGCAAGTTGGACAAGTAGCTGTTAGAATATTCCTACTGGATTCAAAAATAAAACCCAACCTGAATACTGGGTGTTTTCTTCTGTAAAGGCAGCAGGTTTCCAGTGTTACAGGAACAGCTGAAGAAAAATTTCTTTGGAATTGGTCCCTGTCCTTGGTGCTGAGCACAGCTTACTCTGCTGGTCCAAAGACTAATGCCTAGTAAAAATATTTTTCTTACACACATATTCTAATAGAAACTGTTGGTTTTTGCAACTTTCCTAGACCTGAAACCATGAGATACTTATCTCATTGGTGTCAAACATTTGATTCAGCTTAACTATAGTATAAAGTGTCTTTTCTCCAATATTTTTTTTAGAAAATATTCAAACATAAAGACAACTTAAAAAAATTGTGTAAAAACATCAAAATAGCCACCTCCTAAATTCTAATTTTTTTTTACTATTTTTTACTATGTTTGTCTCGTCACATATGTATCCGTCTACGCATCCTTCTATCCATCTATCAATCAACCCTAAATTTTCTGCACAAGTAAATAGGTTTTGGGGCCTAAACCCTCACATGCATTTCATCAACTAATGTTTCATATTTCTTTATAGTTCTTTTTTATTAGAAGATGTTACTTTAAAAAAAAAAGAAGATCCATTTCCCCACAGTTTGACATTGTGTTATGAATAGTACAAATAAAAACCCATCTAATACCACTGTTGTTGACATAGGCTGCCAGGTGAGATTCTATGGTTATAATTCCAGATAAAATAGTTTGCACATCTCCTGGATGCAGACAGGTACGAATGTTCTTTACCTTCCTGAGAGGGAAGACTGGGACATTCTTTCCAAAGACTCTTCTCCCCAAGTCTACTCAGGACTTGGGGAGGTTATCCTGAATCTGTCAGGAGCCATAACTCCTCTTTCTACCTGAATGTGGAGGGGGCCTGGTGGGCCCCACGGAATTTCCAGGCACTAATGTGCCTTCCCCTCCTGAGAAAAGGACTCTGAACAACAATGTTCTCTGTTCTACATTGAGCTCACGCTTTCTTTATGTGTCACAGATGTGTTTCCTTGTGCATTCCCTCTGGCATGTGGCATCTGAAGTTTCTTATCACTGGTCTGAATTTTTATATGAGCTTTCCTTAAAAGGGGTGTTTTGTTCATTTAAAATTACATAATAGAAATGAAAATGTGTATGATTCCTTGTCATCTATGATAGAAATTGGCCTTCTGATGAAAATTGCTTTGGATGCTCAAGGGAAGCCCTTCTCCCAAAGACGCATGGTTCCTAGATAAGACCTCCAGGCCTTTCCCAACTTCAAATCCACTGAATTATATGACTTTCTCTAAGTTTTTTCTAGGAAGAAATAAAATGCGTAATTTAATAAAATTCTCAGCTAATTCCTTTGTGTATTTCCTTTGAACTACTTGTTTTTGTGGGCCATCTTCAAAAGGGTCTAAAGATTGCCATTGACTTTGCATTAAAAAGATTATTTTAATAGCACCAATAGTGTATAATATACATTAAGGGCTCAAATGTACCAAACACTAAGGGCCTTATGTGTATCAACCTACTCAATCCTTTTAGCGATCCTATGAAGTGAGTACTCTTATCTTCAACACTTTACAGCTGGGGAAACTGAGGCCAGGCTCAGTAGGATAATTACTTACCGAGGGTCACAGAGCCAATGAAAGACCAGCTGTAAACTGTGTTATCTTTTTCTAATTTGCTCTAAACACACTATGCCACCTCTAAAACTAAGTCATAAGGAGACTTTCCCGAGGAAGAGCTTCAAGGATCTTAGTTTGTAGTGTATCATTTCATTATTTTCCAGCATAGTCCACCAATCCTACTTCCAAGTGGCTTTAAGGTAAGGAAGAGTCTGTCTCCATTTTTGATGTGTCACCGCTGACTTCTTCCTAGGCCTTACCCTACTTTCCTCTTTTGCTTACATCTGTACAGACTGATAATAAAGCTGGACTATGCCTTCATCCTTTGGCAGTGGTAGGAGTGTCTCCCGCACATGGGGACTTTCCTCCAGTCCCACCCCCAGCCACTCCAAAGGTCAACCTCTCCTTCCCCTTTGTCCAAGCCAGCCCACACTGCCTGTGTCTGCCCGGATGCTTTCTCCCAAATTCTCTTGACGTGTAGAGTGTCATAATCCTCAACACCCAAATCAAGTTTTGGGTAAAGTGCTCATCTGTGCTCTGTGGAGTGACCACAAAATATTTAAAGAATTTTGATTTGGCCTAACTTTTAGGTCCTTTTTAGTTCCATCATCTTATAATTATGCAAAAAGAATAAACTAAGGCAGATTAAGATCAGAGACTTAAAGTGTTACTATCCCAAGACTGCTCTTTATTACTATTTTCTCTAAAGTGCTTTTCATAATTTTAATTTTTCAAGGCCTAGGTCCCTATACATCCTTCAATCTCTTTATTATGTTTTCACCTTCTGACTGACTTGTGATCCTGGTGTGAAGGCAAGGCTTACATGGGAACCACAGCCCACCTTGCCTTATGCAGCTGTCCTCTGCCACCAGAAGGCCAAAGCTCCCAGGCTGAGGGATGGCAGGGCAACAAAGAAGGAGCAACCTGGGCCCTGCACTGCTTCATGGAACACAGAACCCACCTCCTGAGTTGCCTCTGGATGGTCACTGGTGTCCAACAGGTAGAAACCATCCAACCTGTTCCTCCTTTCGGCTGCTCACCTTGTTAATAGTGTTTATACCCACCTCCTGGCTCAGGACAGAAATTGGAGAACTTGTCTTTAGTTTGTGACCCACATTTGGTGAAATTACATACTAATCCATGTCACCATCATGTCATTATAATACGCCAATGGCCCCCTAACTGGTCTCTGCTTCTCCTTGCCACCCCATCCTCAAATCCATTCTCCACTTAGCAGCCAGAAGAAGCTTTCTAAAAAAAAAAGTAAGTCCAACTACCACTCCCCTGATAAGACCATATGATAATTTAAGTTTTTACTTTACATAAATCCAAATGCCTTCCCCCAGCTTATTTTGATATGGATTTTTTGATACGCCAGAATTGTGTGCAGGGAGGATTAATTACAGCTAATTGGGTTATAAGTCAATATCCAAATGACTAAGGATGATACATTTTAAAGCTCAGTTTTCCTTAATCTTTTAAGTCCCAGTTGTAAACCTGATTAATAATCTAACAAAATAAAAACAATCACCTTCTGATTTTGATCATGATCAATTTCTATGATTATGATCAATGTTAGACTGGCTCAAGTCCACACCAGAATAAACTCCCTTAAATGATTTATCATTTGAGAACATATTTAAGTGAATTTCTTTAAAATTTCTAACTGTGTTTATAAAACTAATGATCTATATTCACCTTGATTACTTCTAATAACTGGGCAAGTTTAAGACCATAGCAAGTAAGCTGTCCAAGAATTAACGCCCATGTGCCTAATATTGCAAACAGCAAACTCTGGCCACCGGCCATGCTGACCCTGCTACTCGTTTTGTAAATAAAATTTCCCTAGAACACTAACACACCCATTTATTTATGCATTATCAATGGCGGCTTTTGAGGTACAGTTAACAGAGCTGAGTAGTCACAACAGAAACCATATGACTCACAAAGCCTCAAATCCCCACTATCTGGTCCTTTACAGAAAAAGTTTCCCGACCCTTGATCTAAGATATATATAGCAAATCTCCAATGGTGCTAAGTAGACTCATACTCTTTACAAACTAAATCAAGTTCTCCTGACGCTTTTCACCTTAAAATGACAAGTTTAACATTTTGACACATTAATCTTTTGCCAATATTTTCTTCTCAAACTTTTCAAACCTACAGGAAACAGAGAGAGTTATACAGCACTCACCACTCTCACCTCCATCTAACCTCTTCTTATGTTTGCTTAACCGTATCTCTAGTCGTCCATCTATTCTCTCATCTGTCCATTGATTCATGTCTCTCTTTTTTCTCTTTGGATGCATTTCCAAGTTACAGATTAGTAAATTTCACCAGTAAAGACTTCAGCACCTATATCCTTAACTAGAGTTTACTATTTCTTATGGTTCTTTTTCCTTTTATTTTTACTTGACTATTAAAATGCACATATATAAAACACCATTTGAAAAGATCTGACAGATGTGCACATATTAATTTGGAAGAGGTTACTTTTTAAATTTTAATTTATCTATAAATTTACATTTAGTAGTATACAGTCTTACAGTCTTTTTAAATACATAAAGCTGTGTAAATGTCATCATTTGCAGAAGTTCTATCAGGAGAAGTTCTATCACCCCAAATTTCCCTTGCGCTGCTCCTTTGAATCAACTCGTCCTGGTCCCTAAACTTTGTCAACCACTGGTCTTCTTTCAGGGGTTCTTTTTACTGTCTGACCTCTGCCTTCACAGACCTTTGTCTCTTTCAGAATGTCACGTGTATGGAAGGAAAGATCCCACTTTTCTCTCCATCTAGAAAGGCAGGTTCTGAGCAACGGTGGGGTGCCCAGTCCAGCATCAGAATTCCCCAGTCCAGATCCCAGCTCTGTTCATCCTGGTTCCTTGGGCAGTTCCTTTTCCTCTCTCTCCATGACTCTGTGTCTTTATCTGCAAAGGGGAGATCATAACAGAACCTGCCACACAGCCTTTTCTCAGATAACAAATTAAAGGTCTGGAAATAGTGGCAGACACCCACTAAGTGTTACAGAAAACTTGGATATCATCATTATCATTGACCCATACTGTCCTGTTTTCTAAAATGCCAAATTCTCCTGAATATTTCCTATATTTTGAATAGCTCATATATATGAATTATTTATAAATTTGGCACACAATATTGATATGGGGTTAATTAATTTCATCATTTTATTTCATACATTTAATTGGAAACCCTTCTGAGATAAGAAAGACACCTACTAAAGAAAGCATTTTCTCATTTTGAGGGATCTGAGACCCCACTAGAATGGTCATATCTGGAGAACCATAGTTACTTATAGGACCCGGGTTTTGAAGCTGCAAAGTGGAACACGGAAAACCATACATCCTGGGTCATACTCTGTACCAATGATGGACACTCTGAGCTCATTTTATAATATTCATGACAACATGACAACATGGCTCCTATAGGGGAATTTGATGGGGTTCAATTTCTCGGGGCTAAAATTACTTCCTGATGTAATTCTTCTGTAACTTCTTTTAATCTTACCATCTAAGCTGGATAGCTGAAATTCGGCAATATCACCACCCTTGATTATAGATGACTTCCTTCAGCGAATCTCCTACCGTCTGGTGGAATCCTGTACATATCTACCACTCTCAGAGTTGTTCTGACAATCTAGTTAGCTTCTGAGGGTTTCCAAGTCCTGAATATTCCAGCCCCTCCCACCTACCTGGCTTCACTACCTTGTTCAAATGACTCTCCTTACTTACCTTCCTGGGCCACTGTCCCTGTAACAGACCAGCCAGTTCTTAACACCAGGCTCCATCTCTTCAGGCCATTGGCTCCACCTGGAATGCTCTCCTAGCTCTGTATTTACAAGAGTGGTTTCTTGTCATCATTCATCCTACCTCTTCAGAGAGGACATGCTGCCTTATGGGTCATTCTTCTTTTTCCTTTGGATTTTATGTGTATTTCCCATCTTTCTCTCTTCTTTGCACTGTATCTGTGAAAGTGAAGTCTGTATCATTCACTGCCTCATCTGTAGAACCTAGAACAATGCATGGAACAGAATAGGTGCACAGGGCATACTCAATGAACAGTGAACAAATGAATGAGTTGATGATCCGCTTTGCTTTTTTTGTTGTTGTTGTTGGAGCAATGGGGCAACATTTACTATTGCTAACATTTCTCAGGAAAACAAAAGAAAGGTTAACCTGAATAATCCCTCTGAGTTTTAGATCTATTTGAACCATGTGTATTTAATGGCTGTACAATTTAGGAAAAGTATTCCCATGGGTAATGTGATTGTCTCCTTGTCGAAACTGTTCTTGCACAGGAAGGATTGTGTCTCTGAGACAGTGGCCTCAGCCCAGGTGGCTGGAGTGATTCTTATCTGATCTGGGCTCCACCTCCTTGTTTGGTTTGCCTAGAAGACATCCTTTGTCTCTGTAGGTAAAAGGCTTTGAAATGGAAATGAAGGAGGACCTGGTTAAACTAACCACAGGACATTCTGTGCAAAGCACTGAAACTTGAATGATTACTGATGCCAATTAAAACACTAAGAGGCTCTGCCAAGAAAAGTGTTAATAAGGCGACCCAGCAGAGATGTATACAGCCACATCTGCAGCTTCAGAGCCTGTTAGCTTTTGTGGGAGAGAGCAATCAAAATTTATAAAATTCAATGAGTAGACTATAAATATAGCTGAAATCTAACAGAAAAGAGTAGAAAAACAAAAAAGAAAAAAGTAGTAGCTGAAATCAATAACATGGATCTTGATTATTGGTTTGGGAAGCAGGCAAATGTGTTTTTAAAGAACTTCAAAGTCACATCTCCCATAAGAGAGTTTCAAATTTTAGGGCTAATGGAATTTGAAATGTCAGTTGTTGTAGTCCTCATTTTTTGTTTCAATCTGGTTATAAGATATCTTCAGGGAAGTAATGACCAGCTGTATCCAGCACTCATGTTGGTGACATAATGTTTTCGTGATTTCAAGTGATATTAATTTAGCGTTATGTGAAGGTAGATTGTCACCAGCTGCCTCCTAAGGATAATGCACAGTGCAGCTGAACCTGTGAGTAAACTGTAGCATCTTTATTTCAAGGGTGCCATGCTGAGGAGGAAAGGATAGGCACCAATCACTATTCGAATTGTGAGAGTAACTACAACCCCCCACTCCAGAAAAATGCTACATTCAAAGACTTGATCCAGCCTTCTACTCCTCAGCATCATGACAGCTCAGCAAAGAATTCAAACCTCCCAAGAGGAGTGAGGGCATCAAAGGCAGGCACACCCCTGGCCATGGTATCACGGGATCACAAAACTAAATCAGAGTATAAAAGAATTTTGTATCATAAACTAAAGGAAAAATCATAATAAAATCACCATTGGCCTTAGGCCTATTAGCAGTAGACCTATTACCAAACTGTTCTTGCTACCAACATCTTCAGAGTGAAATGGAAAATTATAGGCTTGTGTTAAGAATCTCAAAATGCCACACAAGAATTTACTGCAGTGGCAAACTTTCTAAGTCTGCTATTTTATCTATGTTAAATTATCTCTAAATTTAAGCATGAGCCCCAAGCGTATACCCTTGAGCACCTGAATGGAAAGTTGATGATCTGAAGACAAAAATGAACTCTTAGCAAAAGATCTAGGTATCAAGCTGGGTGAGCCTGAACCATCTTAGGTGTGAAGGAATAGATGTCTGTGGCCCAGGAAACCTCCCTTCTATTCATCAACATTTGCAGAAACTAGCCTTAAGCATGTCACTGCGAGAAAGGAAAACAAAGATTTTTTTTGTACCAAGCCATAGGAGGTGGAGCAGGGGATGGAGACTCATGTGTTAATAACAGTAGCAACAGAGTGTTAAGCTGAATTCATTCTCTTGTCTAAATTCATGGCCCTCAGGCCCAACTGTGATTGTGAGATGCAAATAAGGGGAGATCACAATTTTCTTTGAGAATTTAGGGGTCAGAATGCACAAGGCCTGACTCCTCCTCTGTGTCATGAGGACGGACATTTTGTTCCTGGACCTGTTTTGAAAGCATAAGCAGAATTATGGTTGTATTAGTTGCATTATTAACTTAGGCCCACGTTCTGTTTTGTTCCCTACTGAATTATGTTTTATTCACCTCTTAACCGCACGCTCGATCAGTCATTAACTTTGCTTTTTTTACCCCTACTCTCTGTTTACACATTGATTATAGTAACCTAATGGGGAATGAACCATAACATTTGTCTTGAAGTCATCCAACGTACCTCATGGCACCAGACCCTGAACGGCACCTCGTTGTCCAGAGTGCGTACCTCTAGTTGTTTCTAGGCCCTCCCTCCCTGAAGGTTTTAAGAAACCCCTCATCCTCCTCTCATGTATTCACCTCTCTCCCCAAACGCGGATAAGCTATCCCTAGGCTCAACAGGGCAAGGCGGCTTTGGGAATAGTCCCCAGCCTTCTCACCGGGCTGCCCTCTGATAATAAAGCTTTCTTTCCTTCCAAACCAGGGTCTCAGACATTGGCTTGAGACAGAACAGAGACTGGACTCAGGTCTCCTCAACCCTGTTGGCAAAATCCAGCGTTCCCTGACAGCTGAACCCCTAGGCCCCTTGAGTAGCATATCTTGCAACATATTTTGGAACATGGAAGCAGGATGCTTACCAAAGGCAGACTCGACTACAAAGACTGGCCAAGACCGAACCAAACCAATCTGTGCCAAGGTGGACCCCAGCGCTGCCTTTTCACTGACTTTCCCCCTCAGTCTAATGCTAAAAATCATGCCCATGGGTGGACACTGAACATGCTAATGAGACATGTGATGCATGACCAAGCATGCTCCACTGTGCCTGGGCACCCAACTTTCTGTGTCTCTCCCCAGCTCTACATACTTAGACATCACTCTTTTCCCAAACCTCTGCTAAGAGAGCCAGCATGAAGGACCCTTTCCTTTGTTCTGTCTCCCCAGTGCTTGAGCATAAATGCCCAATAAAAGCATTGCCTGGTAATTCCTGCTTGGCCCTAGTCTGTGTCTGTTGCTTGGAGAGCCCAGGACCCAAGCCATACTGCCCTTGGCAAGGCCCTCACCTGCCCAGATTCATCTCATAGCCAGCGAGGATGCGGGATCTTAGCCACTGCGGATGTGGGGACGTGGGGGTGCAGGGATGCGGGGATGCAGGACAGCCTGGGGAAGACAAATGGATGGGCTGCCTCAGGGGTTCCTCTGTAGTGCAATTCTGAGTCCCAAGGAGACACTGAGTTGCTTGGTCCTAAAATGAGTAATTACAATGATTTTCCATAAAGGCCGGAGGAACAGTGTTTCAAAGGCTGGCTTCTCTGAGCTACCACGCCGAAGGGCTTGCCGATGGCCAGGGAGCAAAGCAGGAAGCCATCAGCCCCACCCAGCTCTTGTGGGAGGAAGGTAGGAGTTGAGGGTTTGGAGAGGACGGTGGGTGGGGGGACAGCGGCGTTCTGCCGGAGCTAGCCGTTTTAAGACATTGAATCAGGCTGGTGCCCCATGGTACCCTGCTCAGGAAAATCTAAGACTTGCAGCATCCATCTCCATAGAATTAGATAACAACTGCTGCTCTGTGTTTGCAGGATCATCCAGGAGAGTGGGCATATCACCTGCACTGCACTCAGGCTGCTCGGCTACCTCCCTATGAGTGGTTCCTTTTGGGTCCTATGTCTTTTTTCATGGAAAACAGTTGCTAAATCCTGTCCCAGTGTTGCGTTGTGTTGATAAATGGGTCACATGAAATCTGAAGGACGAAACTTCATAGAGCTGAGCTGAGAGAAAGCAGAGACGATGCGTTAGAGGGCTACTTTCACAAGTACAGTTTGAGACTGAATCCTCTCAGCTAGGTCTTACTGGCAAATACACATCTGAACCTTTGTCCTTGAATCAACAGGTAGATGGATTCTTAGTTGACGGTCTTAGGAAGAAACATTTTCACTCACTTTATTTTGCATAATGAACAGAATTTCTGAGGATCTTAAGTTAGGCTCTTCTCATACTGTCACACACAGATGCCTTGTCCTGTAACCTGTTTTTCCAGCTCCAGGAACTTTGCACCTGCTATTCTTTCTTGCTCAGAGGAATTTGCCCATATCTTTACATCATGACTTTTTCTCAGAATTTAACTCTTATAGCTTAAGCCATCTCCTTTGAGAAACCCTTCTCAGTCTCTCTAAATAGAAGAGCCCTTGCCCACCCACACCATCCAGCCACCTGTTAGATCTTCCTCGGAGCACTTGTTCATTAGTGAGAATATCTACTCTGTTTTCTATCTTCCCAGACAGAAAAGATGCTCCTGGGAAGGCAAGGGTGCCTATCCTGCTCACTGCTGGGTCCTTCATGTGAGCACGGAAGGGGATGTTCAGTGTATTTAGGGAAAAGGGAGGAGATGCTTGCCTGTCCACATCCCCACCCCAGAGAAGCTTCCAAGATAAAGAGATGGAAACACTTTCTTGAGACCCACCCTCTCTCCCAAGCATCCTCACTGCCCCCTCACAGGCATGGCTACATATTCCCCCTTGTTTCTGGGGAAAAGTCTAGTTTCAGGAACACTAATGACACAAGGAGGATTGATTTCATTATGAGCAATGCAAACACAACCAACTTTGAGGTTCTCAGAATAGCTTACAATTGTTTTTTGAAACCCCCTCCTGCCATGGGCCACTTTGCAGAGCACTTTACGCATAGAGGTGCCCTGTAGTTTAACTGAAATGAAGTGACGGAGGGGTCTACAGCGCTAGTCAGATCACCTCTCACTTCGTTCTATCCCTTTAAAATCTTAAATCAAAATGGAGAACCCAAATAACGTTAATCACAAAATAACTGTTCCTGGAGTAATAAAGTTCATAGAGGAACACCCAAAAGTGGTTGTTTGCTGAGGCCAACCTTAATTCCCAGGATGGGCAATTCAGGAAAGGGAACCAACAGAATCATGAAGACTGAGTCTCATTTTGCATCAGTTTTCCAAGAGGTAAATATTAACAACCTTAGCAAAATTAAACAGAGGCAATGTTGTTAAGGGGTTTCTTGATTTCTACTCCCACTGAAGGTGATGGAATTGACCCTAGATTATCTGGCTTAAGGTGCTTCAACCAAAACCCATGTTCCATTGCCATATCACTCAACACTCTCCTTAGTGGTACTTCCATTAGTGTCCTATTCTTGGCAATGTCACAAGAGAGCATTCACTGTAGGTGTTGGCAAACCCGAAACAGCAAGGGGAGAGGATTTCACTTCTCTGCTCTGAGTTGACCTCTTGCTCAGCTGAGCAAATATCACGCTCCCTGTGATTGCTGAGAAAGTGGCTCTTCTGCTACGGTGAAAAACCCATAGACCAGGACTTACCTTCTGCTACTGACTTTTTGTGTTTTGTTTATAAATTATTTATCACTTAAACTTCTTCATACTCACCCCCAAAGAACCATAAGTTATTCCCACTCCTTTTCTTCTTCTTTATTTTCTTTGCTAGTATTTTCTCTTACCGAAATTACCGTTAGCTGTCAAATGGATATGTCGTTTTCAAAAAAGAAAGTAAAAGAAAAAAGCAACATTGGAAGAAGAAAAGCAGTGTCCTTTTGAAAAGAAAGGAATGCCAAGGAAAAGAGAAAAAAAATTAAACCAAACTTGTCAGCACAGTTTATACAAGAGATTACATCATATTTTAATGAAGATCCTTTTCTATAAATGAAATCATTTGGCCAGGACCATTTACCCAAATATGCAGAAAATGTACCCAATGGGACTGCCAACATAATATTGTAATGGGTATTTCTGGGATGTAGTCTAGCATTGTTATAAAAATAGGACAGTGTTTAAAACAAGGCTGTATAATTGTGGGCACAAACAAAAAACACCTCCCAAAACAATATGAGGAGGGATGAAAGACTGGTTTTCCCCACTACTGGGAAGGGGAGGGCACTACCAAAATTCTCCCTATAAAGTGCCCATGGATTTGCAGTCTCTCCAATGTAACAATCGGTGGCTGCTTCAGGAACATGTCAGGAAAGTGGAGGGATATCGCAGGATGGATATTCTGCAGTGTGCAGCCTGTGTAGAAGGGGGGGAGAGCGCTATTTATTTCTGTAACCAGAAATTAGGCAGATGAGAAATTTAGTATTTTGCTGGCTTAGCACAGTTTCTGCTTCTCAGGTGGTGCAACCCGCTTGTTCTTTAAGGCTGGTCAAGCTGCTCTACACAAGATGCCATGGCTGTGAGATTTTGGGGGAGTCTCCTTTAGGGAAGACAGCAGACTTTAAGGCACACTCACACCTTTCAGACTCTTTTGAGAGACCCCCCAAAATTTAAACAATGGATGCATTGACATGTCAGCATTAATCTAAAATTTTAACACAGCTACAAGCAATTTGGAAGAACAAATGGTAAGTGGAAAAAGAACCCAAGAATGACTCTGCAGAGTTACACCAAGAGTGTAAATGAATAGAGACAGAAAAAAGATTGAAGGAGAAGTCACCGGAGATGTGAAACATTAATCACTGCTATCTCTGTGTTACCAAATTATAATCAATTTTTGCGCTACTCTAATCCTAATGGTCTACAATGAGCATTCATTGATTTATCATGAGGAGAAAATAAAAACCAAGCTACTGATGTTAGTGTTTAAACATTACAAGGCTTTTTCCCTATCTTTTCTTGATCAGCCATGGAATCCATTTTAATTTGAGAGTTAGGAGCCAGCCAGGTGAGCTGTGTTTTCATTGATGTTTAAGATGAAAGGTGTGAGGGGTGCCTGGCTGGCTCAGTCAGTACAGCATGTGCGTCTTGATCTTGGGGTCATGGGTTTGAGCCCCATGTTGGGTGAAGAGATTACTTAAAAAAAGAGAGAAGGTGTGAAATCCCTAGGCCAGTTTTACGTGGCACAGTGGTGCCCTCTGGTGATAGCTCTGGTGTTGTTTAGTTAATCTGCAAATTTTTCATTCATTCACTCACTCATTCATTCCACAAAAGCTATTGATCGCTTGCCTATGCCGTGAATTGTGTGTAGTACTGAGCTGCACAAACAGGCCCCCCTTTCCCCACAAAGACAGTGCAAGGGGGGACTCCACACCACTGCAGGGAGTCCTCAGAACACCTGGCAGGACCACCAAATGCATTCGGGGAGAGCGGAACGGGTATGATGTCATTTTTGAGCACAACTGGCTTTCAGTGTGGGAGGAAGGATATACCTAACCTGAAAGAAACTCTACGAAATATACACAAAGGGGGGAAGGAAAAATCTACACAGAAGAATGAGAGAAAATAAATTAATAAAAAGGAAAGGAGTGGACAGTGTAGGGTGAAGTCAGTCAGGGAAAACTTCTTGGAGGTAAGACATTGCTCCCTCCAAGGAAATAAAAGTGACAGTAGACAGTGACTTGGAGGAGTATTATGATGGTGTTTGAGGGTCTTACATCCAGAGATAGACAAGGCTCTGCTCTCTGGAAGATGTATGCTGGATTCCACAGGTATCTTTTGCTCATACCAGTGTGTCTGTAGGAACCCAGTTACCCTTGTCAGAGCCCGGACTAAGTCTGCCTGCCACCCCTGCTGGTTGACAACATCACTATCATCAACCATCATCAACCATCATCAAGCATCATCAACCATCAACCATCATCAACCATCATCAACCATCAGTCATCATCAACCATCATCAATCAATCATCAACCATCAACAACCATCATCAATCATCAACCATCATCAATCATCAACCACCAACTAACAACCAACAACCATCATCAACCATCATCATCAACCAACCATCATCATCAATCAACCATCATCAACCATCAACCATCATCAACCATCAACCATCATCAACCATCAACCATCATCAACCACCCAGATGGTTCAACCACCATCTCCAGGTTGGGTGGCTGGACAGGTCAGGAATGTCTCCTAGGAATTCCCACTCCCCTGGCTTCTCTTGTTCCGTGCCCTGTTGGAATCTCTTTGGCTCCCATCAGATTGGTTATCCAAAACAAATGTCTTGATTCTTTTCTAAACAAGTGCAGGTCTGGGAGCAAGGGCTATCATCTCTATTGCCACCTACACTTGAAACTGAGTGCCACAAAACACACAGGGGGTTGTCATATTTTGAAAGCAAGGCCACACCCAGAAATCCTGCCACTATGAACAATGGATACACTTGACAAAACTCAGACTTGCTGGGCAGCCATAAGCTCATCCAAAAGGAAATCAAACTGGAAAAACTCTAAAGCCATTGAAGAAGAGGGCCATGTCTGACTCTAAGATCAGGGCTGGGGGGGATCTTGGCCTTGCCATCAAGGGGGAGCCCGCAGGTGCCTCATCTCTGAAGTACACAGGACCTACATCTGCCTCCTTCTCCCACGCACAATAGTGGATGCTACCAGAAGGATACCAGACTTGCCTTATTGGAAACATTTATATCTTGGTAATAGATCTCCTGTGAAAAACATGCATTACTTCACTATCATGGCATCTATACTAATGATTGCTGGTAGATTCAACAGGCAATCTGTTCTCATATTGTGACTCAGACGGAAGAAGCTTTTCCCAAAACATGTCAAAATATAATATTTAATATCTGCATCAGGTTTGCCTCAAAAATAATCTTCACCAAAGCATAGACGCTCTACTAGAGGCCAGTGATGAACCCATCTGTCGGAATCTCTGGGCAACGGGGGTTATGTGCCCCTGGACAAGGGAACTGGCCCCTGTGATACTGGCAAGGGGATCCCCAGTCCTAACTGACATGGTGTCAGGGAGTCCTCTGGGAAGGATGAAGCACAAAGCAGGTGAGTCCTGACACAGCAAGGGATCATTATATTGGGTTTTAGGCATAAAACTGCCTCCAAAGAAGGGCCTTGTCAGTTATCTGGAAACTGACTTGCGATCAACGATTTCTGAGGGAGGTGGGAGTGAAGGATCTACTAAGAGAGAAAGCAGGTCTAGTGACCACCGAGCTTCTTGCCTCCCTTAGCAGCTTTTGATTGAATATTGTCTTTCCAGAATTCAATTTCCTAATCGATATACAAAAGAGATGAACTGGATAACGCTGTAGCATTCTCCGACTGTGGGAATCTTCAGGTAAAGGATATATGTGCGTGTGTCCTTCCTAGTATTTCTTATCCAACAGGATTCATTATAACACCATCTGCCTACTGGTAACAGACACTCAGAGCTCGAGGGCAAGAAAGAATTTCATTGTATCGATCTACCTCAATTTTGTTCTGCGCTAACTTCCTTAAACCTCTTTTTTCTTTTTCTGAATAATGTAACTCCTAGCAAATAATATCGATGATGTAGTTTGTTTCTACCCTATAAAATTCTCCATGAATCTTGTAAAGCTTATCTAGAAATTGATTCCGGGCAAAGTTTGTGCAAGGCAAGCAGATGCTGACATTTTCCTCAAATTGAATTTCTTAACCAAAACAAACATTCAGATCACCTGGGAGGAGATCGGAGCATGGGCCACTTACAGACACCTGGCAAAAAAACACTAGGTTGATTGTTTTGTTTTTTGTTTTTTGGGTTTTTTTTACCAACCTTCCCCCCCCCAAATCATAGTGGTACCTCATCAAAACAAATGGCTTCTAATTCGTGCCAAAGCACAAGCATAATATATGTGGTATATAAATTGTAATATTTTACATTTTTCTAGGAAGCTCCTGGTACAAAACAAGGGAAGAATAACGTAACACATTTTAAAACTGTCTTGCAGGTAGATCATTGCTTTTGGCTGATAGATACAGAAATCCCTACTGATAATCCATGACCACACTCTGAAAATCTGCACAATACCTTTAAAATAAATTCCAAATGTAAATCTGTGTTTCCCATTCTTAAGTCACAGAGATTAAATATTACCCCTGGGCATGGTTGCTTTCCTGTCACTTACCTTCTTCTGAAATAGTGTGACTGACCAACTTTTTAAGGTCATTATTGGTAAATCTCATTCATTCAACAATGAGCACCCACTATACGTAGGGCACAGTGTTTTGCCCAGGATACAACATAAAGAAACACTCCTGGCCATCACTCATGCACAGTAGTGGGGGAGAGGCATTTCAATAAACAACACGATTTTAACCCCCGGTAAGGCTAAAGACGAGTGTCGTTATTTCTCATTTGAGGGAATCTTGGAGAGACAGCCTCTGGGAGTGGGGCAGAGTTCAAGGCTTACAAAGGTCTGATTTGGTAAGTCATAAATCACGCAGATGGAACATGAATTGGAGGTGGTGGTCTGGGTGTTGGGAGGAGGGAAAGGCCAGAAGGAGGCTGGAGTGTGGCCAATGTGAAGATGGGCCTGGAAGTGAGGATCTGCATGAAGAGGAGCTGGCCCCCAGCCAGCGTTGGTAGCTGGGTGGTCTTCTGCTGTCCAGCACCTGCCCAGCCTTCTAAGCCAACCCCACAGCACTGCTACACAAAGGCTCTCACACCCCCTAGAATGTAAGTGTATATGTCTGTGTGTGTGCTCGTGTTGGGATGAAACAAGGAAACTGGTGGGAGGCAGTGGAGTCATTTCAACTGGTTTTAGCTAAAAAGCCCAGAACATACCATGGAGCCACAGACCAGGTTTTCATCTGATGAACAAGTGAAGATTTCAGACAGAGTAACTAACTTTCTCTTTCTCCACAACACCCCACACACTAGGGACAGACAACCACTGACTGATGAAGTTTTCTTAACTTCAGATATTTGTACTCAAAACCAATTCAGTTATTTTCAGTTATTTGTGAAAATACTGTCTTGTTTTCCCCAGTATTAACATCATGCTTTTATAAAGCTAAAGTGAACACAACATAATAAAAATGTATCCCAAATTAAAAATAATGTAGAGAAGAGATTGCTATCAGATTAGCACTTTAAAAATATGTATTTTATATTCAAATCAATTCAGAAGGCTAAAAATGATTTAAAATAAAGTGAGTAAAAGACAGAGGGAAGTAAAATGAATTATTTACAACAATTTTAATCTTGATGTTCTTTTTTTTTAAGATTTTACTAATTTATTTGTCAGAGAGAGAGAGCACAAGCAGGGGGAGCAGCAGGGAGAGGGAGGAGCAGACGCCCTGCAGAGCAGGGAGCCCGATGCAGGACTCGATCCCAGGACTCTGGGATCATGACCTGAGCTGAAGGCAGACGCTTAACAGACTGAGCCACCCAGGGGTCCCATAATCTTGATGTTCTTAATCATTCAGTTCCATAAAGTTTTAAAATTAAAGGTTTGATACACATAGTGTAATAAAAATTCACTTAGCCTCCACCCAAATTCTTGTGTTTTAAGCATTTCATGCCTTTATTCATCTGTTTGGGGAATGACTTGAAGAGCCCCACCAAGACGCCCAACCCATAGCAAAGGATTAGAAATTTGAAGGTGGGAAAAAGAAGATTAGAAACTGAGGGAGAAGAGAGCTAAAATGGAATCAAACATGCCTGCTATGTTGGCAGAAAATGCAGACCTCACCTCATAGTGGACAGTGTCCACAGGAAGCTTTGAAATAAACAATATAAACCCTTAAATAAATACCCTAAAGACCTGAAGTCTTAAAAGTCCCAGAAGAAAACATAGGCAATAATCTCCCTGACGTAGTTCCTGGTGATGATTTCTTTTAATCCGACACCGAAAGCAAAAGCAACAAAACCAAAAATGAACAATTGGGACTACACCAAACTAAGAGGTTTCTGCAAAGGAAGCCATCAACAAAATTAAAGGGCAAACTACTGAATAGGAGAAAATACTCACAAATCGTATATCTAATAAGGAGCTAAGATCCAAAATATATAAAGAACTCCTATAATTCAATAGCAAAAATCAAGCAATCTCATCAAAGAATGGGCAGAAGATCTGAACAGACATTTTCTGAAGAAGATGATACAGATGGCCAACAGGTACTTGAAAAGATGCTCTACATCATTAATCAAAACCATGATGAGGTATCCCCTCACACCTATTAATAATGGCTATTACCAAAAAGATAGGAAACAACAGGTGTTGCTGAGGATGTGGAGAAAAAGGAACCCTCCTACATGGTTGGTGGGATTGTAAGCTGTGCAGCCACTGTGGAACAGTGTAGAGGTCCCTCAAAAAATTAAAAATAGAATTATCATATGATCCAGAAATTCTACATCTGGGTATTTACCCAACGAAAACGAAAACACCAACTCGCATATTCACCTGCATGTTCACTGCAGCATTTACTTACAATGGCCAAGATATGGAAACACCTAAGCATCCATTGACAGATGAATGAATAAAGAAGATGTGGTATATAGATGGAGTGGAATATTATTCAGCCATTAAAAAGTGGAAATCTTGCCATTTGTGACAATATGGATGGACCTAGAGGGCATTATGCTGGGCCTTATGAAGTCTTCAGGACAGGCTGGTGGCCTTGGCATGGTGCCATTCATTGGGAGCTATGCTGTGTGTGTAGGTGTGTGTGTGTGTGGTATCTCTGTGGTATGTGTGGGTGAGTGTGTATGTGTGTGAGATGTGTGCATAAACGTGAGTATATGGTGTACATATATGTACGAAATGCATGATATGTGAATGCACGTGTATGTGTGTAGTTGTATGTATGTAGGTGGGTACACATATGTATGTGTATGTGTGCATGCATCAATGCAAATATGTGTGTAAGCATATGTGGATTTATGAGCTTGTATATGTGTGTATGTGATTTTGATTTTGGATTGTATGAATGTGTGTGCACGAGTGTGGGTGCATAGACGCAGATGTGTATATGCACATGTGTGTGTATGTATGACTGTATATCTGAGTGTGAATATGTGGGTGGGTATCTATGGATTGCATATGAGTGTGGATATGTGTGTGTGGGTGTGTGTATATGACATGGTTACATGTATGTGATGGGTGTGCGTGTGTAAGTGAAGCATCCTGGGGCTAGCTTGGAGCATTGCTGCATCCCCATGAAGCCTCTATGGTTAACTTCTTTGGGGACGCAGCTAAGATAAGCAGATGAAGTACTTTGCCCCATTATTGTCCTTATGCAGTTCAAAGACAGAAAAGCAAATACAAAATAGGGTATGTTTACTTAGAAAAGGTTGCTCTGAGGTTCATCCTGGCAACAGTAAGATACCAGCAATGGTTTTCTTAGTAGCAATCTCTGGAACATTCCAGAAGGACCTTGCTAAACCCCTCTATTTTCACCTTAATCTGTTCTCAGATACAGAATCATCTAAAGAGGGTTTTTAGAGACATAGAGTGATCCAAGAGGAAAAAACATGGGGTTGGGGATAGTTTTTGTTTCTGCTTTACATTTATGAATCACGCTCTCTGCTGACTTCTTTATGCCCTCTGAGCTTTACGTTTTTCACAGGCATGGAGGGGATGGAAATGCCCCCCTGCTCCATCCGAATGGGGGTTATAGAAATAGCACGGGATTTACATGGAGAAGAAAACACGGGACAGGTGAAACCTCCCATCCTCCCTCTGTCTCTGAATGCAGTGCTTTCTTGGAGGTTAAGTCCTGACACGTCTGAAATTTTCAGATGAGATGTCTTTAGAATCACTAGAAGAAATCCGCATTAAGGGACCTCTTGCAAAAATGCTGGCTCTCCACTCGACCTTCATTACACGTCTCCATCTCCAATACCACCTTCAGGGATTCTGGTGATCTATCGATAAGGAAGGTTAATGATGGGCAATTTGCAGTGACCACAGGGTATCCTAAAATGCAATTTCTGCGACTTCAGGCTGACCGTGGGAGGCAACACAATTTTGTGCTGATTTGTTCAAGGCATATATTGAGGGATTTGAAACTCCAGCCTGAGTTGTGCTGTGCTAATTGAAGAACACATGTGCCTGCCAGGTTGCATTTAACAGCAGTTCACAACATGAATTTTCAAAGAACTGGGGGTGCAGGACTATTTCAGTCCTAATGATTCAGGAAGTCTCTTTCTTTCTTTCTTTCTTTCTTTCTTTCTTTCTTTCTTTCTTTCTTTCTTTCTTTCTTTCTTTCTTTCTCTTTCTTTCTTTCTTTCTTTCTTTCTTTCTTTCTTTCTTTCTTTCTTTCTTTCTTTCTTTCTTTCTTTCTTTCTCTTTCTTTCTTTCTTTCTTTTTTTCTTTCAGATTTTACCCATTTATCTGACAGAGAGAGATACAGCAAGAGAGGGAACACAAGCAGGGGGGGTGGGAGAGGGAGAGGCAGGCTTCCCGTGGAGCAGGGAGCCCAATGTGGGGCTCAATCCCAGGACCCTGGGACCATGACCCAAGCCAAAGGCAGATGCTTAAGGACTGAACCACCCAGGCACCCCTAGGAAGTCTGTTTCTGCAGGTAGGAAGGGGGGACGCTTCCTGGGTCTGTTTGCCTTTCTCCCAAGAAGCAGGAGAAGGGTTTGATTGTTGACAAGTGAGCTAATTCTCAGTAAGGACTATTTTGGGTAAGGTGAAGGCTTTTGTAGATGCTTCCTTTTTGTTTTTTTTGTTTTTGTTTTTGTTTTGTGTGTGTGTGTGGGGGGGGTGAGAGTTCCACCAAAGAATGCTTGAGGAGTGAGACTGATTCTTAAGCAAATCATGTGACCATTTTTTCATTGGGAATGGTTGCAGGAGAATGCCAGGAAGACACCTCTGGCCAAGAAAGGCCAAAGTGGGAGCAAATTACAGCCGCAGAAGGCAAACTTCAACTTCACTCCCAGCATGATGCAAATTAATGTTGTTCCAAATTAATATATAATGTTCCAAATTAATTTGTTCCAAATTAATATATAATGCAGATATGACAAGGTAACTTCTCTAGCCCTGGGTGCATGACTGTTTTGTTACTCATGTGAAAAAAGAAACAACAAAGCCAAAATGGAGTCACTTGCCCCCAGTGACAGCAAACTAAGACTTAATTACCATCCTTCCCAGGAATCTGACCTCATGTGACGCTGGACCCCATCAGGGGTGGGTGACGTTGGTCTCTCAAAAGCCACCTTCCCACAAAGAGCGCGCCCCAGACGAGCCAGACTCCAGGGGCGACTGGAGGCTGGCCCAGCCCATTAGTCCACCTCTCTGCATCTTGGTGGCTCCGTCTATAAAAAGTAGGGGCACATGCATGTCTTACAGGGATTTGGGGAGGAGCTGATGAACCACCTGGATGTGCAAATGCCTTGCATAACCCATGGCATGAAAAATGTGAGCTGTTTGCCCCCAGCCAGAAAAACAAAATACTAACATAAATCATCACATCTACAGGCTACCTATCTGTGCTATTTTTGTTTTTATGAACTCTGAAAACAAACATTTGTTTTCCTTTGTTCCTGAAGTGAGACCATTACCTATTCTCCCTGTTATACCTATTTCAACCAATATGCCACAGTTACTTGGTTTTACAAAACGTCTTTCTCTGTTGTCCAACCTTTTTCTCTCTGAGCATTCAAGACCATTAAACAAAACAAAATAGGTTTTGATGTGAGCTAATCAAGTTTCTTTACATCCATAGCCCTGCTGTCACGTGGCCTATTCCATTCTAGAAGATGTGCTAGGCTGACGCGGGAGGCTGGGGAACTTCTCCGGCCTGAGACCTCAACCAACAGCGGTGCCAGGTGCCAGGCTCTTGAGTTCCCCGCAAGAAAGAATTCAATGACCAAAGTAGGGCAGAAGCAACGTTACTGCAGAGCGAAAGTGCATGCTGCAAGGGAGGGGGAGTACTGACGCTCTGACTTAGAGGGTACCCATCTGGCAGGGCGGTTGTAGGGCTCTGATTATTCGGGATGGTTATGCTTGGGCAGAATCTGGGGTTCTCGGAATGGGCGGAGATTTCCGGGAATTTTGCATGTCATTTGCATGTCCAGAGCACCTACTATGCGCAGACACAGTCTGATTTTTCTGGCACCTACTCCAAATATACTCTAATTATACGACTGTCCCTCTGGCACCCCCAGCGGAGGGGTCATTCTTGGTCTTTTGCAAGCTAACTGGGTCTTTGTGAGCATGCGTGCCCTGGGCTTGAGCACCAAAAGGACGCTTCTGGCCAGGAGAAACCGCAGGGGTATCACAAGGTTGCTTAATCGCCGCAAACTCTCTGTCATGTGTCAGACTCAGCTCTCCGTTTTATGCTCCGCCTGCAGTTACCCAGCCTTTCCCTATTCTACCTGCCTCAAGTATCAGCTTTCTAACAGTCTGCAATCAAATGTTTTAAAATAAGGACATGGTAAATTGCTGGGTCAGGAAAACCCCGAGTGAGGCTTGCAGCCTTTGTTACATCCTTTCAGCTGACTTTTCTCAGTCCATTGCCAATATGGAAATTCACTTGTTTTCTGGGCTTGCTTTCTTCATATCTCATTAGGATTCTACAGTGTGCAAAATAAAACCACCACGGGACACTCAGATATGTGGCCAGTGGAATACTCCCAAACCCCACATTATTTTGATTCATTTGCTCTCTTTCTATCAAATCACCAAGCTGATATGATAAAATTTATTGTACATGGCAATAGACATGACAGTTAGATGACCAAGTCATCTTATAATCCTTTTGGGACAAAATTTGAAAATCTCTCAATTTTAGCTTTCGGTACACTTTAGACTTCTGCAAGTGTAATTGTAAATTATACTTTTGTTTTGGCCAAACTTTTAAGCTTGACGTGATTGAATCTTCTAGATTTCTCCAATTTTCTCCTCTAAAAACAACACAGCCACCAAGTTCAACTGCTTCACCCAAGAGCAAGTTTATAGTTTCCTGGGACCACCTAGACAAAGTTCTAGTTTACAGCTAACAAAAAGATTCAAAAGTGTCTCGTTGTCTTACTGAGGATTTTATTTTCATTCATATGTTTTTTAAGATTTATTTATTTATTTTAGAGAGAGAGTGGGGGGGATGGGGCAGAGGGAGAGGGAGAAAGAGAATCCTCAAGCAGACACCCTCTGGAGCACAGAGCCCCGCTCCATGTTCAATCTCAGGACCCTGAGATCATGTCTTGAGCCAAAACCAAGAGATTTTCAACTGACTGAGCCACCCAGGCACCCCTTACTGGGGATTTTAATTTAACTTTGTCACTTTATAAAGCTCTCTGACTTCATGTGGTTTTGCAGATAAGTTACAGACATATGACAGACAAAGGGAAGGGATTTGGATAGGGCCCTGCTTCAAATTTGGACTCAAAAACATTCCCTGTGGGTGTCTGCTGGATCACCAAAATGACAGCGCAGCATTAGAAAGGTTTGTGTGATTTTTGCTAGTCTGGATCTTGATGCCCTCGGTGCTCCCAGGATAACAGCAAAAAACTTCAATTCTTCATAAATTGGGCACAGACATCAACATTGAAGTCGAGGGACTGAATTACTCTCAGAGGGTTCCAAAACTGAATTGAAATCTCCCTAGTTCAAAATAAACAAACAGCTTTTTCTCTTTACCCCCTTTACCCTCTAAGTTTCATTCTGTCTCTCTCTTTCCTCACTGTAAAAAAATCTCAGCAGAGGAGGCCCCCTTCCCTGATTCCCACAATTGCTCAACCCTTGAGAATCTGATCTGTGCCCACAGCAGACCACAGACACCACAAGCTTCGAGACTCAGGGGCTGCCTGCTCTGCATGGCACTGCTAGGGGCACTCGGGATAATTAACCTCGGCCACCCACTGAAGCAAGTGCCAGGACCTCTTCACGATTTTGGATCAGAAGAGTGAAGAAATTTCACTACAGACAGATCAAGAGCCTTTTCTCATCTCATATTCAAACATTAACAGACAATGACATTTATGGGGCTTGTTTACTAAATCTCAGAAGACCAGCATTCAGGAACTCCCTGTCAAACCTGGGAGACAAAACATGTCTTAACTCCGCAGAGGAAAATGTGATTTTTTTTTCAGACATTTTTTTAGGACTTTATTTTTTTAGAACGATTTTAGGTTCACAGCAAAATTGAGTGGAAGGTATGAAGAGTTCCCCTATGCCCCTCCCTGCCACATGCACAGCCTCCCCCTTTATCAGCATCCCCCAAAGTCGGACATTTGTTACAACTGATGAACCTACATCAACATGTCATAATCACTCAGAATCCATAGCTCACATTAGGGTTCACTCTGATATTGTACATGCTACGCATTTGGACAAACATACAGTGATATGTATCCATCCTTATAGAACGACACACAGTATTTTCACTGCTCTAAAAACACTTTGTGTCCTGTTGAATCCTCCAGCCCCTCAGGCCCTGGAAACCACTGGTCTTTTTGCTGTCTCCATAGTTTCGCCTTTTCCAGACTATCATATAGTTGGAATTGTACTGTACGTGACCTTTTCAGATTGTGTTCTTTCACTTAGTGATATACATTTAAGGTTCTTCACTGTCTTTTTATGGCTTTGCAGCTCATTTCTTTTTAGCAATGAATAGTATTTCATTGTGTGGATGGACCACATTTTATCCATTCACCTACTAAAGGACATTTTGGTTGCTTCCAAGCTTTCAATTATAAATAAAGATGCAAAGAACATCTGTTCACAGATTTTTGTGTGGACATAATATTTCAGTCCATTTGGGTAAATGTAGGGGAGTGTGATTCCTGGATGATATGGAAAGAGTGTGTTTAGTTTTGTAGGAAACCACCAAACTGTCTCCCAAAGTGGTTGCACCATGTCACAATCCCACCAAGAATGAATGAGCATTCCTGTTGCTCCACATCCTTGTCAGCATTTGGTCTTGTCAGCGTTCTAGATTTTGGCCCTTCTAATAGGTGTGTAGTAGTATCTCATTGTTGCTTTATTTGCGTTTCCTTGATGACATATGATGTGGAATATTTCATATGCTTATTTGCCATCTGTGTATCTTTTTTGGTGAGGTGTCTATTAAGGTCTTTGACCTATTTTTAATCAGAGTGTTTGTTCTCTTCATTGTTGAGCTTTAAGAGCTTTTTATATATTTTGGATAACAGTCCTTTGTCAGATGTGTTCTTGTAGATATTTTCTCCAGATCTTTGCCTTGTCTTCTCCTCATTACTGAAATTATCTTTCTCAGGGCAAAAGTTTTTAATTTTAATGAAGTCCAGCTAATCAATTCTTTCTTTCATGGATCACACTTTCCTGTTGTATCTAAAAGTTATCTCCATGACCAAGGCCCCCTAGATTTTCTTCTGTGTTATATTCTAGTTTTATAGTTTTGCATTTTACATTTAGGTCTCTGATCCATTTTGAGTTAATTATTGTGAACGGTGTAAGGTCTGGGTCTAGATTATTATTATTATTATTTTTTGTGGATGTCCATTTGTTCCAGCATCATTTGTTGGAAAGACTATCCTTGCTCCATTGTATTACCTTTGCGTCTTTGTCAAAGATCAGTTGACCAGATTGCAAGGGTCTGTTTCTGAACTCTCTACTCTGTTCCATAGATCTGTTTGTCTATTTTCATGCCATTGTCTTGATTACTGTAAGTCTCGAAGTCACATAGTATCAGTCCTCTGGCTTTGTTCTTTTTAAGTATTGTGTTGACTGTTATGGATCTTTTGCCTCTGCATATACATTTCAGAATCAGTTTGTCAATATTCACAAGACAACTTGCTGGTATTTTGATTGGAATTGCATCGAATCTATAGATCATGTTGGGAAGAACTGACATTTTGACAATATTAAATATTCTTGCCCACAAACACAGAATATCTCTTTATTTAGTTCTCCTTTGGAGTCTTTCATTAGAGTTTTGTAGTTTTCCTCATATAGATCTTATACATATTTTATTAGATTTATACCTAAATATTTCATTTTAGGGAGTGCAAATGAAAATGGTATATATGTATATATTTTAAGTTCCACTTGCTTGTTGATGGTAAAAAGGAAAGTGGTTAACTTTTGTATACTAACTTTGTATTACTATGCTGCCTATTATCATCCACTGGCTTTCCACTACAGTAACAATAAAATATACAACAAATGCATTTCCCAGGCTTGTAATGCTCTCACCAGTGGTTCTCAAATAGGAAGAGAGCTTGTCTCCAGGGGACATCTGGAGACATTTTTGGTTTTCACAACTGCAAGAGGGTTTGCAGCTGGCAGCCCGTGGGTAGAGACCAGGGATGCTAGTAAATATCCTACAGTGAACAGGACAAGCTTCTTATAATAGCTTATTAGTTCCAGCAGATTTTTATTCATTTGTTTTGTTTTGTTTTGGGTTTCTGTTGGTGACATGTCTTCTTAATCAAAGCAAATTCTTCTTACGATGCGAACGATTAAAATCAAGGTATTGCCTGGGTGGAAAATATTGGAAAAGTGTATTTTGATTTGAGCAGATATGTGTACGAATCAGGTTAAAACAGTACGTGCTGTGGGGACAGATAGCCCCCGCATCTCATGGCTCAGCCCACTAAAAGCTTATTTCATGCCCATATAGCACCTGATATGGGTTGGGGACCTTCCATCCTGGCTCTCCCACAAGCAATTAAGAAGTTTCTGCTGTGAAAATGAGCCTGGCAAATACTACAGATGGGAAAGGTGAGGAAAAAAGGCTCTAATGGTGAATAAGCACAAGGTTGGTAGAAGAGCCAGGCTGTGTAGAGGCAGACTTTTCACTGCCAGCACTATTGGTATTTGGAGCGGGTAATTGTTTGCTGTGGGGCCTGTCCTATGCACTGTAGGATTTTTAGTAGCATACCTGGCTTCTACCACTATAAGGCAGTTGCATTCCCTTTCCCAGCTGTGACAACCCCCAAAGTCCCTAGACATTGTCAAATATTCTTTAGAGACAAACTCTCCCCTGTTTGAGAACCACTGGTGTAGAGCACTAGAAGCCTGGGAAATGCATTTATACTTTATTGTCCCTACAGTGGGAACCAGTGGATGATAACAGTCAGTATGGCGATACTACCCCCCTTTACTTTAACAATATGATTCCAGGCAAGACTGAAACCAGGAAAGCCTTTGAGGAAGAGCCTTCATTCAAGAGATAATTATTGCTTTATCCAGCATGGTAGCAAGGTGGCTAAGTGGTGTTATTGGTTAGATTTGAGATCTATGATGCTGGTAAAGCTACAGAGCTTGTGGGTGAGTTGAATATTGCATGTGAGGAAAAAATAAGAAAGTAATTATAAAGAATCAATAATCATGATAGATACTGGTGGCTTCTGAACACCTATTTTTGGAATTGCACTGAGTTGGCTTTATAAGAAATGTCTAGGGAGCTTGTTAAAATTATAAATTCTTGAGCCTCACACCTGGAAATTCTGATATATTAAACCTGGCAAGTGGCCCAGGAATCTATTTTTAACACACTTTTTCAGTGATTCTGAAAGAACCTTAGTTTTGCAACTCCCAGCATGCATTGGGTGGGTTTACATGGGGCTACAGATGGGTTTACATGGGGCGATAGTCCTGATGGGTCAATGCTGTAAGAGCCCAGAATAATAACTGTCTTTTTCTGAGATGTGGAACTAGGAGGTGGGGTTTTTTGTTTTTTTTTTTTTACTTTGTTTTTGACATATATCTTTATTTCAGGTTAATCTTGAGCACTGGTTAATTCATAACTGGAAAGGAGTATGTCACATAATAATGTGGCAAGAGCTTACAAAGAAACTTATAAAGCCCATATGGTAAATAAAATGCTATTTGGCATGCTTCCAAAGATATGCTCAGTGTAGATTGCACAAAATAGCTGTTTGATGTGGGGGTTTTATATTAAAGAAATTCATGTTTATCAGCATGTTTACTGGAATTTGTATGCTGAGAACTTTAAAAAAATTTTAAAATATATGATAGGAAGATCTTTAACTATAGTTGATTTATTTCTGGTAGAAAGACTTTGGTCCTGAGAAATCTCATCAAAGGGAGATTTATGTAGATATTGAGGCACAGTGTGCAAGCACCAAACTTGGAACAGAGGTCCCTGCTGCATGTTTTACAGAGAGTTGTTGTATTCCTCCGAGTGGGAGAGATTTCCTCTGAGTGGGAGAGATTTCTAAGCTGACCCACATTCTTTTCTTTTCTCTTCTCCTGTCATGATGACAGTGGGAGTGCATGTCAACACAGAGATACCATTAGATCCAAGCAAATGGCCTGAAAACTTGAGGCACAGCAGGGAGGTAAGGGGCTCTGGACAGGCACTGAGACCCAAGGGAATTAAAAAAAAATTATTATGCCATACAACTGAGAGTTGGGTGTCATTTGTCACTGGAGTGTAATCTAGCCTAGCCTGAATGATATGCTCAGTTTTGAACATTAGGGTCTTTGTCATGAACTATTGCAGAATGTATTAGAGGTGCCATGATGATTAAGCGAGTCCCTGGTGTCTCTTTGAGGCAGCTATATTGACATGAATTGTTGCTCAAGAGAAGCCACTGCCAGGGAAATGGTTAATACATGCCATAAAAATTAAAGTAGCAATATCTCATGAAATGCCCTTGATATTGAAAGAACATGAAGCACTGGGCATTATACACTACTGATAAATTATTGAACACTTCATCTGAAACTAGTGATGTACTATATATTGGCTGATTGAATTTAAATTAGAAAATAATAAAAATCAAAATTAAAAAGGAAAGAACATGAAGAAGTTTATAGAACAAACAAACTTGAATTTGAAATATTTGAAGGTGACTTCAGGCTTCCCAAACCCTGTCTACTGAGTTGTAAGTTTTCACAGGCTCCACACTCCAGAATGTACAGTATTTTCTGGAAGAAGGAATACCTTGAGAAAATAATTCATTTCTGATTCTTCAGGGTGGAGCCTAGGAGCCGTGTTATCATTCTGTAGTACCATGTGCTCTTCACTATTCATGTGAAATGTTGAATCCTTGTTCTATTACAAAGATCCAGGGTTGAAAATCTTCAGAATAGCAGGGACTGTCATACTTATAAATCTCCGTAGGAAAAGTTGGAAGTAGAAGTGATCAAGAATTGGTAACAATTCCTGCCATAATTTTTTTCTGCCAGAGTTTTTGCCAACTCTGTTGATATCAAAATGAATTCAGCAAGATTATAATTGTCATGCAATTAATGCCATGGGAAGTTGAGTTTTGAAATGCATCTGAAAACTGACTGAGTGAGAATCATGAGGCTAAATCTCCTTTGAAGGAGCTGGTTCACACTGTGGTGGCAGGCCACCCAGACAGGCACTGTTCCATCCATGAACACTAGCCCCCAAATTACTGGAAAGTTATAAACATGTCCGTGAATATAGATTAAAAAAAAAGGATCCTGTTCATCCAGCCATATGTAGATATGTTGTGGGTGTCACAGTACCAAAGCCCACCAAATACTCGATGCTTTCAGGGGATTATCCTAGCCTTGGTAACAGAGGAATAGCACCCACAGCCTTGTGTCTCTCCTGGGTGTTTTTGCTGGGGGAAGAGTCTTTCCAAAGTTGACTTTGATCGCAGTTACAGTTTGCCATGGATGATGCCCTTCAGACACTCAAAATTGGGACTCTGTATTTGACGGGACTTTTCTGGGTCTCCTGGAGAAGGTGGTAGAGAGTTTTCACTCTAGAGTTCTGGTGTGGCATGAGAATTCCATCTGTGCTCTCACAGAATCACTAGGAGATAAAACTCTCAAAATCCTCCAGTATTTTGCTACACTGGCAGGAGGAAAGGAGATATGAAATATTTCATTTGTCTGCCTGGTCATACCAACCCCTCTGGTGTTACCTCCACTCGAGACGAGGTCTGTTTTTGCACATGCCTCACCTCCCCACTCCACAGGACTGCTGAAAGTGTTTCCCCACAGAGTGTGGGGGACTGTGCAACCCCATTAGTGGTTAGAAAATGCAACCCACAGTGATGAATTCTCCAGCATTAGGTGTTGCTCAAAGTGCCATGGAATCATCACATCGGAATTTATGCTAGCGGAGTATTAAAATATATGGAAGAATTTTAGGCTCTTATTCTTTATACTTCCTTTATTAGAAGACAAGAGGTTCCTTAACAGCCCTTAGATTATTTTTCATAACTTATACCATCTGTAAGTTTGTTTGGGGGACCCTTTTCAAGGGTGACTATTATGATAATATTTTTCCATCCAAGTCATCAAATATAATTGGAGGTTAAGGAAAAGAGGACCAGAAAATCACCTGTAACTCCCCTTCCAGAGATTACCATCGTTAAAGATTTGGGAGGATGTATTTCTAAATTTCTTTTGTGAACATTCATACATTTATATGTTTGACATGGGGATATACCAAATATATTCTTTAATTACTCGCTTTTTTCACTTGTATTATATACTCATTTTTCATATAATTCTTAATAGATATTATTATTTACATAATGTTACCAGGCACATTTTAACACAAAAAAAGTACTGAGTACTAATTAATAGAATGTGAGATTAATAGAAGCAAAGAGCAGAGAGGTGGTTGCCTGGGGCCAAAGGGAGGGGGAAATGGGGAGATATTGGTCAAAGAGTATAAAGTTTCACTTAGGGTAGATAAATAAGTTGTAGAGATCTACTGTTCTGTGTAGTGCATATACCTAACAATACTGTATTTATATTTAAAATTTGCTGAAGGTAGACCTTATGCTAAGTGTTCCTACCACACCCACAAACAAATGATAATAATAATACAGGGGATGGGAAGAAACTTCAGTAGGTGATGGATATATTTATGGTCCTGATGGTGGTGATGGCTTCACAGATGCACACATGCATCCCAAACTCATTGACTTATACACACTAAATATGTACAACTTTCCATTCATCAATCATACCTGTACAAAGGGGTTACATTATTGTGAAAAAAATACAATTTTCAACAGTAAACTAGTAAGCAAACATCATCAACTCAAAGGTAAAGTTTGCAGAATGACCACTGTGGGAGAGTTTCCTGAAAACAAATTGCTCTCTTTTATGATAAGACACAAAATAATTACAAATCTGATGGAAGTCCTTTACTCTTCAACTTCACTGTCAGTTCTTATGGTGGTGTTTTCCAGATGAACTCTTTGTGATAGGCAGAACAATGGCCTCCATCCTTGTTAATGCCCTAATCCCCACCCCGTAAATGTGTTACCTTACCTTTGCAAAGGGATTCTGCAATTGTGATTAAATTAGGGACCTTGAGGGGCGCCTGGGTGGCTCAGTCGTTAAGCCTCTGCCTTTGGCTCAGGTCATGATCCCAGAGTCCTGGGATCGAGCCCTGCATCGGGCTCCTTGCTCAGCGGGAAGCCTGCTTCTCCCTCTCCCACTCCCCCTGCTTGTGTTCCCTCTCTCGCTGTGTCTCTGTCAAATAAATAAATAAAATCTTTAAAAAAAAATTAGGGACCTTGAGCTGAGGGATTCTCCTTGATTATGTGGGTGGAGCCAATGTACTAGCATGGGTTCATAAAGGTGGAGACTTTCTCCCATTGTGGTGACCAAGAAGGATCCAGGAGTTGGTTTTGAGGGTGGAGGAAGGGGCTGAAGAGCCAAGGAAACCAGGTGGCCTCTACAAGCTGGAAAAGGCAAGCAAATAAGTTCTTCCCCAGAGAAAGTATTCAGAAAGGAGCACAGCCTAGTCCACAGTGTGATTCTAGTCCAGTGAGATCCTAGAAACTTCTAACTTAAAGAACTGAAAGATAATAAATTTATATTGTTTAGGCCATTAAGTTTGTGATAATTTGTTACAGCACAGTGGAAAGCTAATCACACTGATCTATAAAACAAAAGCAATTTCCAGCTGACAACATTGTATTATCAAGGCTTTGTGTCAAGAGTTTCTCATTATTTTTCAATATTTCAAAGACATATCTACTAACAAGTGTGTCCTTTATGTTAAAAATTCTTTTTGCTGAATTTTAAAATGTGGGTTTATCACTTTTATTTTTTTTAAGTTTTTATTTAAATTCTAGTTAGTTTACATACAGTGTAATATTAGTTTAGGGGGTACAACATAGTGATTCAATGCTTCCATACAACACCCAGGGCTTCGTCCCCATCACCTATTTCACCCATTTCCCCTCCCCTCTGGTAACCATCAGTGTGTTCTCTGTAGTTAAGAGTCTGTTTCTTGGTTTGTCTCTCTCTTTCTCTCTCTCTCTTTCCCTCTTTGCTCCTTTGTTTTGTTTCTTAAATTCCACATATGAGTGAGATCATATTGTATCTGTCTTTCTCTGACCGACTTATTTCACTTAGCATAATACTCTTTGGCTCCATCCGTGTCATTACAATTGGCAAGATCTCATTCCCTTTTATGGCTGAGTTTATCATTTTTAATTCTACAGCATGAAGCACTTTGGGCCCTCTGCACTCCAAAGTTTAGAAAAACAAGATCTTTACCAATCAAAAAAAAAAAAATGCAGTTGTCTCTCTTCATCTTGACTGTTGGTTCTACAAGCTGCTGAGCTTCTGATTTCCACCATTGCCAGCACTCACCTGAGGTGATGACGCCCCAGAAATAGCCTTGCAGACAGTGGCACAAAAGAGACAGGAGGTAACACATTGTATCTTAGAGACTTAGTCCCCACGGTGTAGGTGGGAACAAGAGCAGAAAGAATCCTGGTGGCAATGGATGCTGCAGTTTATAATGGGTTTCATCTGTTCAGACTCTGGAGTGTAGGAGAGTCAGACACTAATCAGGGAAAAAATAGAACTTATGAAAAAATACTGCAAAAAATAGAACATATAAAAATGAACACTGTGAGAAAGAAATGAAATGGGAGCATCATTATGAAAATTCAGAGAAAGAGCATGTCTCTGAAAAAAATTAGCCACATAAATAGATGATAATTTAGAAATGCAGGGGGGGGTGTACGCACTAAGATCCAAAGTGATCTGTTCTCTATCAAAAGGAGCAGGAAGGCTTTAGGAGCAAACTGGCTGAGATGAAGAGGCAGTCAGAGGAGTGGCAGAAGACAGAGCTGAAGGCAAGCTGGAAGCTCAGTAGCAATGCGGATGGACTGGAGCAGCAATGTCTGCCACAGGGTGTTAATGGGTGCCCTAGGGGGTCAGCCTGGCAAGCCATCCTATATGCGTAGGAACCCAGAAAGAAAATGGATACAATGACGGAGAAAGTGGCAGAGATGGAAGACACGGAAGGCTTATCCAAGCCTTGAATTATAAATTGTTTCCCCAGAAGTAACCCAAACAATTACAACAGAAACAAGGAGCACAGACGTAACTGACAAATGTTGTACTGGGTTGAATAACTATGTTTTCTCAGAGATGAAAAGGACTTAACATCTGATGCAATCCTTCCCTTCATCTCATCAACAATCTATGCTTTGTTATGGGTTAATCTTCCTTATAACCACTATACTGATTATGAACTCTAAAATTTTAAAATGCATAGGAGAAATAACACTCTATACCACTTAAATTTAGGTTTTTTATTGTTATGAGCTTCCAAGTAGCTTTTTTTTAAAGATTTTATTTATTTATTTGAGAGAGAGAGAGAATGAGAGATAGAGAAGAGCAGGGAGCCCGATGTGGGACTCGATCCCGGGACTCCAGGATCATGACCTGAGCTGAAGGCAGTCGCTTAACCAACTGAGCCACCCAGGCGTCCCCAAGTAGCTTTTGATTATTTTTTCTACATGTTTTTTTCAATTTTCTACAGTGAGCCTATATTACTCATAATCAGGAAAGCTGATATGATATTTAAATTAAAATATACCAGGGGTGCCTGGGTGGTTCAGGAGTTTAAGTGTCTACCTTAAGCTCAGGTTATGATCCTGGGGTCCTGGGATTGAGCCAGGGTCCCTGCTCACTGGGGAGTCTGCTTCTACTTCTGCCCCTCCCCTCACTTGTGCTCTCATGCTCTCTCTCTCAAATAAATAAAATCTTTAAAAAAATAAATTAAAATATACTAGTTAGAAAACACCATAAAATTGTGTTTAAAAATAAGTACAGAAAAAGACTGGAATTCTTTGTAATATCTCTCCCTATACATTTCTTCATTTACTAAATTTTCATAAAATTTCTAAAATAAACATGTGTAATTTTTATGAAGTTAAAAAAAAGGAAACCTCATTCCAAAACATATGTGGCATCATGGTATAAAAAAGTGGACCGTATGCCAAGATCAAGCAGAAACTGTCAAAGGCAAGTGGTTCTCCACCACGAGTGACCAATGATGTGTGAGTAAGCAAGGATCACTGTGATGTGGTGGAAAATTCCAAGGTAACAACTTTTTAAATCATGGCCAACTTCTCAAAATGGTATCATGGCTCTTGGGCCCAGCGTAAAATGGCCACCACCATCATCATGTGGCTGCACAGGTATTCAATACATAGGATTTTCGCAAGCTAAAATTTCTCACAGCAGATTAAACAAATACCAGCACCAGCGATTTAAATTGATTCCCATGCAAATTGTCCATCTTAGAGGTATTGGAGCCTGCTAAGGATTCCTGAAGCAGATTGCTTGAGAAGATCCATCTTATTTCACAGGACATTCAACATCAGAGGTTACTTTTACAGGATTATTAATAGGCAACAGCATTTATCAACATGAATATGGATATCTGACAGATAGTGACTGTTTACTATGGGCCTGCAACTATTCTAAGCATTTTAAATGTATGAATTTATTTATAGAAAATATTCGTTAAAAAATTTCATGGTCGATGCTGATGTTATCTCCATTGTACAGATGGAGATGCTGTTGCGGAGAGATGGTTGTGCAACATGCTTATGTTTTCTGCAACTCAGTAGGTGAGGGGGTTCCTATGAACCAATCTGCTCAAGTGTTAAACTGCTTGTATCATCACTTAGGGTTCTTCAGAGAAACAGAACGGGGGATCTGTACCATTACCTCTAGATATCTCTATCTTCTTTCTAACTACCTATCTATCTATTTATCTGTCTATCATCTGTCATCTATCCGTCTATCTGCTGTCCCTCAGTCTGCATTCATTGTTACTCACATGCTCTACTCATCATTCAGCTAGAGTAAATATTTAGAATTTGATAAAATTCTATGCTGCTTGTTCTACCCCTGTTATTTTAATAGAAGATTTTTTTGCAAGACAAAAGGAGCCTGTCACCCAGGCCCTGTGTCCTGAGCCCTCCGGGGTTCTGCAGCATCTCAGTGTTAGCCAGTGCACCAAGTCAATCGGATCCAGGAAAACTCCAGAGTCTCAATGACAATAGACGTGCTATACTTCTGCTCTGGCCATCACGGATGACTTGCCATTTCTATATCCATCCAGATTGCACAGAAATCTTGGCAAAGACTCATTAAGGATGTTAGGTAGAAGGAAATTAGATGTATCTTATAAATGAGCACGGATCAATTTTCTTACATATGGGAGGCTTTGTAGAAGTTCTGTGACCTGGCATCACTGGCATTCACAGCAGTGACAGGGTATCCTACCAAGACCAGCTCATCCTATTATTTCATTTTCAATGATGCTAACACAACACCAGTGTATTTACCTATTTTCCCACATCTTGAGTTTTTTTTTTTTAAATATTTTATTTATTTATTTGAGGGAGGGAGAGAGAGAGAGAGAGAGAGAGAGCGCGCGCGCGAGAGAGAGCGCGGGCGCGCGCCCCTGATTTGGCTGGGGGGTGGGGAGCAGAGGAAGAGGGACAAGCAGACTTAAAACTGAGTGGAGAGCGCCACACGGGGCTCATTCCCAGGACCCTGAGATCAGGACCTGAGCCGAAATCAAGAGCCGGACGCTTAACCAACTAAGCCACCCAGGCGCCCCTACACATCTTGAGTTTTGAATAGGACATAAGCCTTTTTTTCTTATCAGTTCCAAAACCTGGAACTTTTTACGATGCAACTCGGGACTCATTCGCGTTCTAAAGTTTGGGGAAAGTAGTCCCTTTGCCCCCTACGACAAGCCGTGCCAGCGACAGCACCTACTAGGAGAAGCTTTGAGGGTTGAGGAAGACTCCAGTGGTCCTCCAGCTCTTCTCAGGGAGACCATCTGCATTCTCCATCACTGAAACCTAGAATATTGATAAGCGGAGAGATTGCCTTTGGCAATGAGCAAGCTCAGAAATAAAGGCCAGCTTTAAACCTTTCCTCCTTTACTGTTAGAGTTTTTTTTCTGCCTTAAGGCAATTGGGATTCAGCCATCAGTTTGGAATAGCAAGATATGGAAAGTTACTGCCAGTGCTCAAGGGGGGTTTGTACTTCTCTTTAAAACCTCATATTCCCCTGGTTTTAAAAGTAGAATCAAACCTCCTAAACCTAGCCTCATTTTCGATTCCGTCAGGTCTTCTAAATTGCCAGTCCAGTAGGCTGGTTTATGCACTGCAAAGATGGTGCAAGGCATGCTGACTTTTATTTATTTCAGAAATGCTTATTCTAGTTTTGCAAATTCTACTTCGGTTACAGAATATTCCAATTGGATATGAACATTTTTTTGAGGATTAAAATGCCCATTGGGTTATTTCCTGAAGCACCGTTAGTTAAATCTACACCATAATTCCTAAAGAAAGAGCCCAAGGGCACTCCAGGTCAAGTTCTGATAACCCCATTATTAGAGTTAAAATTCAGATCTCCAGAGATAATTATTTGAGCTGTCAGTCCTAGAGAATATATATATGGTCGAAAGACTGTCTGATTGACCCCAGATATCTACATGAACAGTGTGCACTTGGGTATATGCAAACATGAAACCGTTAACAACCCACATTTTCAGGCAGAAAAACAGTTAGAAATAAATCAGTTCCTATTGGAGAGTAACAGAAGCTCGGTGATATTTTTCTGACAATGACGATAGTGGAATGTCCAAAGAAAAAAGGTCAGAAGTCTTTAGAAATGTGCACATTGATTTCTTTTTGAGGCATATTTATATTATAGTCTTGAGGAAAGTGAACATATTGGAACATTCACATTTCTGTGTTTTTTTCTGCCACGTTTCAAGAGGGGAATTTTATTCATTGGAGGAGCACCCTGGAGAGTAATCTGACTCAAAGGGGTGTACCCTTGGTCTGGAGTAGCTTAAGGGCAAATAGAACTATAGACTCCACTTGTGGACTGTAGGCTGGAACAGGCCCCCTGTGTTGTCCGGAAGATGGTTAACCCAAGAACACATCTCTAGACTCTCCTATTTCTAAAAAATAGATGCTCAGCCGCTTGACTTCCAAAGTTGATAAAATCAAAACACTGAACTAGCTCATTTAACTGAGAGAAGCAAGTTGATTCCGCTTACTTCCAGAGTTTAGTTACCAGGTTAACTTTGTTATTTTATGGAATGGTTCCGCAAGTCAACAATCCAAAAGTTAGGCTGTTAAAAACAATACTAAAGTGAGTGCCTAATGGTTATGACTAGTAGTTCAATTGATATAAAGGATCACAAGTTTCCCATGCATTGCATGTCCCTACATATTTATACTTAATTACTTGGTAACTGATTTAAATATCGACAAATATCTATGTCAATATACTCAAAATATAATATATATATATATTTTAAATTACTTGACACAGTATTCTTTATCTTATAAAGTTGGGAGAAATATAACTATGTGTTGGGTGTATCTATATTGTTAGGGATCTCTTCTAGAACAGAGAAATATTGCAGATGGATTAAGGGATTTTCACAGTTAATTATAACATCTATTCCATGCCCCTCCATAAGGCCATCTCTGGTTGATCACATACCTCTTTCTTGTCACCCCTCAAGTGTGGATTTTGAAGACCTAATACTTCCCGTAGCCCCTTGTTCTTCCCGTACCTACCAGGCCCTATTCATTCATTCATTTCACCTATGCATCTAGGAGATCACTGAGTAGCCCCAGGGCCCCTGCAGCACTGTAGATGGAGAATATTGATACAGTTCAGAACAAAACAGTTTCCATCCTTGTGGCACTCCAACCTTTTATGTTTCTCTTCCAGTCCCAGTCCTTCGGCCATCTCAAAGTGTCATAGGTAACAATACCAATGGTAACACCACCTTTTATTTGTTTCCTCTCTAGTTGACTTTGGCAGTCCCAACAATACTTCAACTCTTCTGTCCTTAAAATGTCCTCACATAAATCACTGTTAGAGAACAGTGCTTATTCACATGTAAATATTCTTTTTGAAAAAGCTGATTTCCCCCATTATTGTAGCACTCACCTTTTTCTTATAGACTTGAGAAGAATATCCAAGACGAGGTGACAATTGTGTCACATTTCCAGTGCAGCATGTTTCCTGCCCAAATGCTCCCTTTTCCAAAAGATTGAGTTTCGGTGCAGATTCTGTAATGTCCCCTTGAAGACAGAACAGCCAGGACAATGGGCAATAGAATGGGGAGAAACTGGCATTCAATTCTCCTGAATTTTGTTGTTATTTTTCACTGAAATTTATTTAAATGAAATACTTGGCTTTCCTTCAAAGCATGTATTTCTCCTGTTGACTTTTATTAGAAGTAAAAGGGATCCCAGAGGCCAAAGAGTCAGAGATTTATAATGCCTGCTGGGAGCCTTGTTTGTTTTTCCACATCCTGTTCTGACATTGTCAAATATTAGTCTTGGCAGGATGGCGGGGGCTTGTCAGTAGCAGCTCAACAGCTCGATGGCTGTCCCATCATACATTGTTCAGTGATGGCAGAGTTGCAGAAAGTGCCCTTATCACCCAAGAAGAGCAAATTGATGGAGCTGAGTCCTACAATTGCAGCAGACATGAGTGATGTACCACATTCTGGCTGATCCATGCATGGTGGCAATGGGAAGGCAGTGTGCGAGGGTTCTGTAGAGTTTGCATTACCCACAGCGTCGAGTGTAAGAACGATGTCCTTGGGGCTTTTTTCTCAGCCAATTTATAATACAAAGTTGTTGTATTGGATTTTTTGTTTTTTGCAATAACTCTCCCAACCTTCACATCTTGGTTTTGCTCATCAGAGACCAACTCTCAAAATGACCTGGGCCAAACCCAATCAGGACGTGAAAGCTACAGAGATGAGCCAGTATCCAATGTCTTTCAAAGTTAAATACAATTTAGGATTTCAACCAAAATGCATTTCTCTACTTCTCTATATCAGCTCAAATAGGATAGTTTTGGAAATAGGCAGTATTGTTTTGCTAGAACTAAGTACAGGCATTTAAAAGATGTTTTTAAAAAGCCACAGTGCAATGAAATGGGAACTCAGTGCTGATGGCAATGTAAGTTGATGTAATGATTCTGGAAGATAATTTGGTCTTCTGAGGCAGAAACCTTTAAACATATTCCATACCCTTTGATCCAGAAATGTTATTTTCAAGAAGGCATGATAGCAGCAATTTTTTTTCCTTTCCATATTGTGAGTTTTAAGCATCTCAGGATCTCCCCCCTCTTTCTTAGGGATAAAAATAATGGAATGCCAGTTCATGTCTTTGAAAACCAAAGACTCCCTAACTGTTGCTGAAAGAAATCTCAGGAAAATAAGAGGATAAAAATGTTCCCCTTTCTCTATAGCTAGAGAAAAGCTGGCACTTTTCTCTGAATAAGCTAACACATATTCCGGTTTTTATAAAGTAGGAAAAGTTGGGAATAACTAGAGAATTTTCCATTCTCACTCTCTTGTCCAATGTGAAGCTTCAAATGTATAATCCTATTCCATTTTGTTATGAAAATTGCCCTTGAAATTGTTTTGTGAAACAGAGACATGAAGACTACAAAAAATCCAGTCAAGAAATAAACAGGCATTTCTCCAAAGAAGACATACAAATAGCCAACAGACACATGAAAAAATGATCTACATCATTTAGCATCAGAGAAATACTAATCAAAACCACATTAAGATACCACCTCATACCGGTCAGAATGGCTAAAATTAACAACTCAGGAAACACCACATTTTGGCAAGGATGAAGAGAAAGGGGAACCCTCTTACACTCTTAGTGGGAATGAAAGCTGGTACAGGCACTCTGGAAAACAGTATAGAGTTTCCTCAAAAAGTTAAAAATAGAGCTACCCTATGACCCAGCAATTGCACTACTAGGTATTTACCCAAAGGATACAAACAGTGATTCAAAGGGGCACCTGCACCCCAATGTTTATAACAACAATATTCATAATAGCCAAACTATGGAAAGAGCCCTGATGTTTATTGACAGATGAATGGATAAAGAAGATGCAGTACATACATACAATGGAATATTACTCCGCCATCAAAAAGAATGAACTCTTGCCATTTACAATGACATGGATGGAACCAGAAGGTATTATGCTAAGAGAAATAAGTCAACCAGAGAACGACAAATACCGTATGATTCCACTCATATGTGGAATTTAAGAAACAAACAGATGAACACAGAAGAAAGAAAGGAAAAATAAAATAAGATGAAAATAGGGAGGGAAGAAAAACATTAGAGGTGCTGAACTCTAGGAAACAAACTGAGGGTTGCTGGAGGGGAGGTGGGTGGGGGGACGGGGTAACTGGGTAATGGGCATTAAGGAGGGCACTTGATGTAATGAGCACTGGGTGTTGTATGCAACTGAGGAATCACTAAATTCTACCCTGGAACTAATAATACAGTATATGTAAACTAAATTGAATTTAAATAAAGAATTTAAAAGTAATGAATAAATAAAACTGCCAGTTATCTTAACAGCAAGAAAAACAAAACAACAATAACAAAAAACGTGCTGCATGCTGTGAAACACAAACTATTACCTTGAGGTTACAGCTCTGTTTGTCTTACTTAAATATGTGTCCCTGTAATAAAACATCAATTGGCACATCTGTTTTCTGGAAAGATTGAATAGTTTTGAGTTTTCTTGATAAGCCACAGATGGGCACTTTCCCCTTTTCCACATGGCTGGAAGTAAGATCGGCCCACAACTCTGTTGGATTCTAGAATTACATTGAAAATTTCAGAGACTTTTAAAAATTTGTATTAACTGTATCTTAAGAGAATAATTAGAAAAGTTGATGAAAAGATTTGAGCCCACGACTACTCGTTGAGTGTCATTGATAATAGCTGAGAAAATTAGCCACGTTCTTGATGGTCACAGGAGCACAGTTTGACCATTTGGCAACGTCAGTCACAGCATCCTACAGATTGGACAATTGCAGTACATTTCCCAGACCACTGGAAATGTGTCATGTGTCAAAAAATAAAGCAGGATACTGAACTCTAAGCACAGAGCAGAAAGATGAAAAATGGACATATGCACTGTGGTTGGTATTGCACGGCAGAATTATGGGTCATTAGGTCTTTTTTTTCCTTATATTCTTCTGAATTTCCCACTCCTCCTACAGTGAACGTGATTTTCTTTTATAATTAGAGAAAATTACTAAAGTATCACAAGAAAACCCAACAAAATATTTATAAGCATCCCAATACTTCAGGGTGGTGTGCCAAAGCTCAACTTGACTCTAGCTCTATTTTTGTATTCAAAAAGATGTCAAATGGAAAGTCGATTTAGTTGTATCAAAACTATGATTTCTGTCTTTCCCTGGAATGCTCTGCCTTCCTCTGAAGAGCACTGTTTGTGAAAAACTGGATTTTTTCTCTGTCAGTCGTTTTCTTGTCAATATGCAAGAGGTCTACCCTGCCTAAAAATAAGTGTTATTTTTCAAAATGCCATTCCCTTCTCTTATTGTCAAAATAATCAGAAAAGTGAATATAACTACTGAAGACTGTAAAACTATATAGAATTTATAGACCACATTGTAAGCCTAGAGAATTCTAAAATCAGTGCCAATGTCCTAATTTTTCAGACTTGAGAAATTACAGAAGCCACACTTAATTTATGGAGCCATTTATTAGCTTTCTCCAGAACTCTGTGTAGCACGCTGTCTCTAAAGCAGCTTCTTTAGGGGAGGATGAAGCTGTCCAGATGTGGGGTCAGAGTATTGCACCAGAGATGTATTCACTTGCTTCCATCAACCCGGTGTCCTTCCCCTCATCTTCCATTCTGACGCAGCTGGCACTTCCCTGGAGATCAGGTTCATTTCCCGAAGCGATCATCTCAGTGCTCTTCCCATGGGCTTCAGCACCTGTGATGTCTCGGTTCTCTCTGGGAGGGAGTCATCATGCTGATCGACAGTGTTTTTATTCATAGGTTTTTCTTGTTGGTTGTCTTGGGTGAATGTGTCTGATGCCCCTTCCGAAGACTTGTCATTGAAACAGGGGGCTGATGGTGGAGGGTCCCGGGGGCAGCAGGAATCGAGCAAGAAAAGAGATAGTAAAGGCCCACGTGGGCAGCAAGTCACGAAACATTGAGAAGGCAGTGGAGTGGGGCTCGGATGTGTTCTTAGACTTAGGTTTGGGGGATACTGGAGCTCGGCAAGCAGGCTTTTTCCTGAAATATCAAAAAAAATTTTACCAAACCAAGACTGCCTTTAAAATACAACTCACATTCTCACTGGCGAAGAGCTGTAAAATGCATAGGGCAGTAACGCAGATTTTTAGCAATTTAACATCGCTTGCATGTGGTGACAGAAGCATCGAAGCAGACATATTGTACCAGTAGTTTTATGGATGTATGAATGTTAAATATGAACAAGTGTTGGCTGTGTTAGGAGACCAATTCTATAAGGAAAAAAAAAAAGGTTTGTGGCGAAATTAGTCTTGGCTAAGGGCTAAAGAAGAATCTGTCATTTTAGCTCAGAAACAAAGAGACAATATAAATGCAATTTTTTTTCTATAGTTTTTAAAATTTGGATCCATTTCCTTTATATCCCAATTGGTTAAAAATTAATGAGGAAATTAACAGAATGACTAACAAACTTGTTCTCGGTAGGGTCACATCGGTCTAGACATTGTGGCATCTGTCACTGAATCAGTCACTCCTCGCCAGAGCTTGTGAGGACTTGGCTATGGCCAGGGGGCCCCAGGAAGGGGCCTGAGAAGTACAGGAGGGAGGAAGCAGCTGTTGGTTGTGTACAAATACAAAGGAAAAAAAAATAAGTAGAACAAGAGATAATGCGGTCACGTAGAGCCTGATTGTCAGCAGTCGCGTCGGTCACCTGCTCTCTATGACTTATGTTCAGGGGTGACCCGAGGAGTGGAGAGGAGCACACAGAAAAGGGTCTTCAGGAAACACAGAACTGCGCCATTGCAAGAAGAGTTCTGAGCAGACAACAGAGAGCTGCCCGTGAGGGGTTCACCGGTGCGGGTAAGAGATCACTGTGGTGGCAGCTAGAGATCACTGTGGTGGCCCAGAAAATGTCCCCCCGAATGGCATAAAATTCCTGATCTCTGGACCCTGCAAATGTACTTTACATGGCAATAAAGGAACTTTGCATGCAAATGGGATTAAGAATCTTAGTGTAGAGAGATTATCTGGGGCTATCTACGCAGCTCCTAAATGCAATCCTCTGCCTCCCTATAAGAGGGAGGTGGAGGGAAATTCACACGCATACAGAAGAGGAAGAGGCGATGTGACCACAAGCCACTGGAGCGATGTGGTCACAAACCAGGGGGCACTGGCAGCCACCAGCCACTGGAGAAGCAAGGAACAGATTTTCCTTAGAGCCTGGAGAGAGTACAACCCTGCTGACTCCTTGATTTTGGCCCAGGGATACCAATATTAGACTTCTTCTCCAGAACTGTGAGAATAAATATCTGCTATGTTAAGCCACTGAGTTTGTGGGGATTTGTTACAGAAGCCATAGGAAACTAATACTGTCGTCTTTGCAGCTACATTTCTGAATATTTGGAGTTGGCTACTGAGTATGAGTTTAATAGTCTTCTAACCCTTTTGTTATTATAAACACACAAGTTTCAAAAACTCCTTTTATAAGATCAAGTGGAGTATCTGGACCAGGTGAACAGCAACAACAGTCACCAAGAACTCAGGCGTTGAGCTCGGAGGACTTGATAAGAACAGGGTTCCTTGTCATTGAGGAGAATAAACTCACATGTACACTGTGGTTCATGGGTATTTGCTAAACTCTCGTTTGGTCACAGGCAGAGGGAAGTCACTGAGGGCTGAGGGGTGGGGTGAGATGATTCTTGCGTTGAGGATGGGAAGGATAGCAAAGGGGAAAGAGAAGCGGGTCGCACCCACCCCCTGCTGCAGAAGAGCTCTAATAAAACGCAGAGTAACAAAATGCAAATAATTCTGATGTGCTCAGGAGTTCAACCGAACCTCCAGGCATGTGGGGCTCCTCAACATGAAGCCTGAGCTAATTTAGTTTGAAAGGAGAGAAAAGTTACTGTTTCCCCCCACATTGTGTTCATACCTCATTCTTGTGTGGCCGGTCAGACCAAGCTCTTCTGTCTTAGAAGAAATTGAAATAATCATGTATTAAATGCTAGAGTTGCACAGATTATAATTTTGAAATATTGATGATATAAATGCTTATTTTACCTTACTAATTCTGGAGCATTTATTTTAAAAACTTAAAAATAAAAGACCACTCTGCCCTGAAAAAAAAATGCAGATATGGGCAAATGCCAGCTTTATATCAGGCTCTCCACAGACTATTTCTCCACTGGTAACCAACAATATATTACTATAATCCCACACTGTATGGGGAAACTGAGTCTCAAAGAAGTTAAGTAATGAAACTGAGATCAATACTAGAGTAGAAATACAAGCCTAGGTTGGTCTGCTTCCAAAACCAGCGCTCCCTTTTGGTTTGACCACTCAGCCTTCCCTCCTCCAACTGCCTCCCAGGGCTGCTGTAAGGCACTGACAAGGTGGGGCCAGCTCAGGGCCACCCATGTGAGAGCAATGACACAGGATCTTTACAATAAAATGTTAAAGCCAGGAGCACACACACTCACTGAGAGTCATTTTCTGACATAGTAATTCATTCAAAGTAGAGCAGAGAGCCAGTGACTAATAGGACCTCGTGTGATTGCAGCCCCCTCCCCTGCCAAGTAGTTCTGCTCAGAGAAGTGCCCTCGGAGGTTCTGCCTCACCTCAGTTCTGGAACCTTCCCTCTGGCCAGATTTTTCTCAGACGTTCATCCACAATGCTGCTAAGTGTACTAACATGCCTCCATTGTTTTGAATGTGTTATTTTTTTAATGCTTTACCTCTTTTTACTTCGATTTAAAAACCGTTACATAGAAACACCGCTTCAGAACTCTTCAGAGGGAGGTTCCCCCACTTGCCGGACTGGGCTCCTCACCCATCTCCTCACACACAAGTCCCCCGGGCCCCAGGTTTTTTTGCTGCCTGGAGATTTCCTTAGGTAGTTATCCCTTTTGAACATTTTGGCCATTCCAGATCTCTTTAACCGAACAGAACACGCACTTCTCCTTGTCTTCCTTCTATAAAGAATTCTCTTTCCTCAACACCAGCCATTACCCAGGAGTCCTGGAGAGACCACCCTCTGTCTCTTACTGCGCGGCCAGTTGTCTCTCAAATGCTAACCTTGCCTTTGCCTATGTCCCACCTTGATGATCCCACCACGGTTCAGGACAAATCCATTCTCCATACTGTTGCTATGTCATTTTGGTTGGTCCCATGATGCCCTGTCTAGTCTCACCCCCCCACTTTCCATTTCAGTTCATCTTCTGTAATTTTGGCAAAAGAAAAGCCGTATAAAGTCTTCAAAGAAATTCCAGTGTTCCCAAACAAAAATTGCAGTCAGGATCTTTCTGGATCTTTCCTTGTCCTTGACAGGTATTCTGCTTCAACTACACAAGCCCATCTACGGTTCCTTGAATGAAGCATGCCCTCTCCTGTCTTGGCCCAAGACGTTCCCTTTGCCTGAAATATTCTTCGTCTGCTATTCTGGCCAGTGACTCCCAATTTCTTCCAATTCTCCACTAAAGCAGTCTCTCAGGGAAAGCCCTTTCTGACTCTTTGTCAGAAGAGCCACTCCTTCTCTCGACTCTCAATGAACTGACCCTGACCTTCACTGCAGTATCCACCACCCTGCACTGAGATGACTGATTTTATTTCTCTTTCCACCACTAAGACCTTACCTGGGGGGCTTATCTGTCCCTCCTGACCACCATTCCTGGCCCATAAAGATACTCCAAAAAGTTCTGTGGAATAAACAAATAAATACATGGTTCAAATACATATTGCCTCACAGATAAACCTAACCAGATTATGTCCCACTTGCATTTAAGAAAGATGAGGGAATAAACCGAGTTAAAAATGATAGCATGGTGAAGAGCGCAGTGTGAGAAAGCTAGGGCAGCAAGAACAGGGAACCGTACTGACAAAAAAGAAAAAAAAATTGGATTCATTAAGAAGGGATTCTTAAGAAGTGAAGTTAACTTTGTTCTAAAGGTAGTTCCTCTCTCTGGTCAATGACCAAAACAGCACCCTTGTGTGAAATTAACTAGGTTGGTACCCTAAAATCAGCAGGTGGTCCAGGAAAGAAGCAATTAGGACTCCTGAACAGCAAAGATGACATATCCTTGGCTGCAGGGCTCTCATATGAAAGTCTTTCTGTTTTTCCTCTAATTAAAAAGGACCCAATTTCCCTCTTTAGTATGCCAGATATACAACATCCTTGTAATTGAAAGGAATAAAAATGTACTTTGTCTTCACTACACTGCAGAGCTGATGTAGAGATGCTGACAGCACCTCCTAACAAGTGTGCCCAGAGCACTCTAGAGAGAGGACAGTTGACAATGGTTCAGGAGGCATGGTTCTGAATTCAGACTTCTTTGTACTGCCCTTGCAAGACTCAAAGCTGTCTTCATTTTTAATGAGGGAAGATTTCAAGGGGCAAAACGTTTGGTTTATGTGTTTCAACCCTAGCTCCTTATCTTTAATGGAGCTCTGGTTTGCAGTGTCTCACTCATGCCATCCATTGCGAACTGAGACTTTTCCACACAATGCTTTCATTCCCCTCTAGGAATCAGCTGCCCATCCTCACCTTATTTTCAAAAGTGAGACCCTGGGACAAGCACAGGATAGAGGTTCACACTCCAAGTCTTGCCTGAACACATAGTCAGCCTCTTCTGCCCCCAGTTGTAGGTCCTGGATGAATTTATGTCACCTGCTGGGCAGGCAGCGAAGATTGCCCTTCCTTCTCAGTCAGGAATAGAAGGAAGGAGGCCACTGGGCAGAAAGCCAGACTTTCCAACCTGTCTATGACCCCACTCCAGTGAACATCTTCACAGTATCGATCAATATTCTTTTCTTGATTTTTATTTCCAGTTGGTCCTTTTTGCCTGGGGGTGGAATGGTTGCCCTCATCATTCTGATATTGCTACACAATCTCTAACTCAATTTTTGAAATGTCTCCTCCACTGAGGAGCAGAATCCTTTATTTAAAAGATTGATATTGGCAAGTCGATAAACAGTTCACCCAATTTCTTAAATGGCCTGCAAGAAGAAAACGTTTGCATTTCTGTCAATTTTTTTTTCAGTAGAATGTAAACAATAATTAGAGCAACATAAGATCTCTCTCCTGCAGCAACCGACTCACAGAATGTGTAAGTAATGACAGCAATCCACATATTGAAGCTTTTGCCTGCTTATTGGAAAGAAGAGAAATCAACCCTGTTAAGATGAGAACCCTATGTGCATTCTTTGGCGCAATTTTGACCAATAAATTGCTAAATTATTACAGCTTGTGTTTCTTATGTGAAGTGGTGGTGGTTCTCTGGGGTTCCTTCAATGAGTTTTTTCACATAAGGCACTCATCACCATGCCTAGCACATGGTGCTTGTGAGGGCTGCTGGATTTAGGAAGAATGTAGAGAGACTTATTGGCCAATGGCATGTCCTAAAACACAGGGGGCCAGTAAGACCAGGTAAAAACCAAGTTCAAAGAGAGATTTTCCCTAATACTTTAGAAGGCCAAAAGGTATAATACAACCAATCTTCTCCCAGTTCCATGCCCTTTTGGGATTATGTAACAGTAAGTGCAGTGGCAAGAGTTCCTGACTTCACCCTTGCGTGAGGATACTTCAGGTTCCTACCACCATCTGCAGGACTGAATAGATCAGTAAAGTTAGCTCCCATCTGGGCAACTGTGGAAGGATTATTGACATTCTAAAGTAATTACCTTTGGGGGCATCTGCGTGGCTCAGTTGATTAAGAATCCTACTCTTGATTTTAGATCAGGTCATGACCTCAGGGTCATACGATCGGCACCACAACGGGCTCCATGCTGGGTGTGGAGCCTGCTTAAGATTCTCTCTCTCCTTCCTTCTCCATTTGCCCCTCCCCCTTTCTAAAAACAAACAAACAAATAAATAAATAAATAAAATGAAGTAATTAACCTTGTAACAACAGAGAGCAGAAAGAGCTAATAAAAAAGTCATTTTTAAAAAACCTTCCCAGTCAAAGCTGTTCTACGATGAGGAGCTTAGCAGGAAAGGAGACAGCTAGAAATTTGAAAAATATTCTAAATCAGTTTTAGGATCTTCTCACATTTTAATGTTAGTGTTTTTTTAATGAAAGGAATGTTTTTCAATAATTACTTTGAATATAAACGGACTAAATGCTCCAATCAGGAGACAAAGGATGTCAGAATGGATTAAAAAAAAAAAAAAAAAAACTATATGTTGTTTACAAGAGATTCATTTCAGACCCAAAGTCACCTGAGAATTGAAGGATTGAAAGGGAGGGCATGAGGAAACATTTATTATGCTAATGGCTGTCAAAAGAAAGACAGGGTAGCAATACTTACATTGGACAAACTAGACTTTAAAACAAAGACCATAACAAAAGGCAAAGAAGGACACATGTAATAATAAAGAGGACCCAACAGGAAGATCAAACAATTATAAATATTTATCCTCCCAACATGGGAGCACCCAAATATATAAAACAATTAATAACAAACATAAAGGAACTCATTGATAATAATACAATAATAGTAAGGGACTTTAACACCCTACTTACGTCAATGGACAGATCATCTAAACAGAAAATCAACAAGGAAACAATGGCTTTGAATGACACACCGGACTAGATGTGTGGTCTTAACGTTCCATCCTAAAACAACAGAATACACATTCTTTTCAAGTGCACATGGGACATTCTCCAGAATAGATCACGTAGTAAGTCACAAATCAGGCCTCAGCAAATACAAAAAGATTGAAGTCATATTTTGCACCTTTTCTGACCACAGGAAACTTGAAGTCAACCGCAAGAAAAAATCTGGAAAGGCCATAAATACACAGAGGTTAAACAACATGCTACTAAACAATGAAAGGATCAACCAGGAAATCAAAGAAGATATTTTAAAAATACATGGAAACAAATGAAAATGAGTACAGCACTCAAGAATGCTAGCCATCCTGCAAACGGTCAGCCTCTGAATTCATAGAAATGGCAAGGAAACATTTACTATAAATATAGACTCTCATGGTATTTCAAATTCCACCTTTGTAGCGAGTTGAATGGTGGCCCCACAAAAGATGTGTCCATGTCCCAAACCCCAGAACCTGTGACTGTGACCTTATTTGGGAAAAGAGTCAATGCAGATATAATTAAGTTAAAGAGCTTGAGCTGAGAGTCATCTTAGATTATCTGGGTGGGCTCTAAATACAATGACAAGTGTCCTTATAGGGACACAGAGAAGGCCATGTGAAGACAGATGGATAGATTGGAACGATGCAGCCCAAGCCCAGGTGGAGCCACCTGGAACCACCAGAACATGGGGGAGGCAAGAAGCAATGCCCCCCTAGAACCATCGGAGGGAATTTGGACTTCTGACCTCCAGAAGTGGGAGAGAATAAATTTCTGTTGTTTTAAGCCACCCAGTTTGTGGTCACTTGTTACTACTACCAGGAAATGAGTACAGTCACTATCTGGATCCTTCAACTACCTGGCCCAATGTCTAAGCTGGAAGGCAGCCAGGGCCACACTAGGTGGGATTTCATAGCTGTCAGGTGACTGAGTTGTTGCCAAAGAAAGGAGCGTTCTCAGTTGGAGATGGGTCCCAACGTGGAGACCCATGAGAAGTGAGGTTGGGCTGGGACAGCCGAACATGGTGGCAGTCACTGGTCCAAGAACACAGCCAGGAGAGGAGCAGAGGAGCAGGAATGTGGGAAGGATTCCTCAAGTCAACAAGCAAAAAGATAGAGCTCCTTAAGAGGCAGATAAAGAATCATAAAATAGTGTCGGAGCCCTAAGAAAGAAGTCCGCAACTGCTTTGTAAAAGGACACTCTGGGGAGGATGCTGTTTGGTATGGACTTAGTCAAAAGCTAGGATGTCATGTTTCTCAAGACACCAAGCTTCCAAATATGCCTTAGATTCTGGGTAAAATCAGCCATGACAACTGCCTTGTCCCCAAACTGGCCACATAAGAGCATCCCAGTTTGCTTTACAGAGAGAGGTCACAGGTTACCCTGTTCACTTCTTCTACTCCATAATTTAAAAGCAGAGTTTGTGAGATTTTTAGCAAATGTATTCTACTGAGTTGTATTATTTTCTAAAAGATGACATAAGAGATTCAAACTGGGACATGGCTTTAGATGATAATGGTCTTATTTTTAAGAATCTTTATTTTATTTTATTTTATTTTGGCAGAAGACATGAACAGACATTTTTCCAAAGAAGACATCCAAATGGCCAACAGACACTTGAAAAAGTGCTCCACGTCACTCGGCATCAGGGAAATCCAAATCAAAACCTCAATGAGATACCACCCCACACCAGTCAGAATGGCTAAAATTAACAAGTCAGGGAATGACAGATGTTGGCGCGGATGCGGAGAAAGGGGAACCCTCCTACACTGTTGGTGGGAATGCAAGCTGGTGCAGCCACTCTGGAAAACAGTGTGGAGGTTCCTCAAATAGTTGAAAATAGAGCTACCCTAAGAATCTTTAATAAAGATGTTTGTGTGTTTTGAGTGTCCTTGTTGGTGTACACGGACTATTGTTGGAAGACTTAGAGCAAATCAGTAAAATTCACTAAAATCTCCCCCAAACCAGTGGTGTGTATGGGTTTAAACAGACTGAGCATATACTGGGTGTGCCTTCTTCTGCTACTAACCCATCAGTCAGACCCTGGGGACTGGCACTCGCATCATCCTAAAGCATGGATGAATGGGGCCTCACATGTACCTGTTGTTTACAGAAACAACAGTATTACCACATTTTCTCGACAGAGACAGAGCTTTTCGGAACCAAGTACTTGCCCCAGAGGAGCAAGGCTTGCCATTGTTAGATCCAAAAAGAATTCATCCCAAGAAACAGGGCTGCGGGGGCGCCTGGGTGGCTCAGTCGTTAAGCGTCTGCCTTCCGCTCAGGTCATGATCCCAGAGTCCTGGGATCGAGCCCCGCATCGGGCTCTCTGCTCGATGGAGAGCCTGCTTCTCCCTCTCCCACTCCCCCTGCCTGTGTTCCCTCTCTCGCTGTGTCTCTCTGTCAAGTAAATAAAAATAAAATCTTAAAAAAAAAAAAAGAAAGAAACGGGGCTGCGATCTGGGAATATTTCCATCTCCATCCTGCCTCTCCTGGATCTCACTGATGCTGGCAGGGTGTGTGCCCGAGCTGAGCCGCAGTGAACCAAAGCACTGACCAGGGACTGAAAGACACTCTCCTGAAGTTTGCACAGGTCTTTTCTGGAAATGCTGACTTGCTGTCACCTGAAAAGGCAGACTCTTAATGCCACTTGGGCTTCAAATTCTGTTGAAAATAAACAAAGTGAGAAGATCTTAGGAAAAACTACATATGATTGTATCTGCAAAACTGTCTTCACATAATCATGAGGACTCCCAAGTGTCATAAAAACATACAGACCATAGAAATTGTCACTGCTGAGAAATGCCCCTGCCTCATTCCTCTCTCCCAGCCAACAGCATCTTATAAGATGAGGAAGGAATAAAGCCTGTGGGATTGAGGAAAAACAGTGCTAGGGCAGAAATAATCATGCTATGTGTCTCTGAGCTGTCAATCATGGACAGGCAATCTCTACTACACGAAAAGAAAGAGGGGGAAGGGTACTTGGGTTTGTGCTTTTGTACCTTAGTTGTGGAAGATAAATAGCATCCACAGGCCAGTGGATCCTGCAATCACAAATGTCCTCATGCAAACATCCTGAAAAACTGCAGATAACAAGAAAGTAAGTTACTATCAATAAATCACATTTCGGGGTATGTCCCAGCCTCCATAAAGGTTCAGCCAAATGATCTAGCTTTGCACATCGATAAAACAACCTCATGATTAATGCTCAGAGATGTCACCGAAGGCAAAGGACATAAATTTAGTAAAAACAGAATAATCAGTATAAGGACACAGAAAAATACTTAATATGGTTCCCGAATATTCCCATGCAACACCCAAAGAGAAGGGATTGCACCTGAAAGGACTGTCAGCTGCTTAGAAAACCATATTATCAGATATGACTTTCTGCCCAGTTTTGCCAGTTAACGAAGGATCCTTATTCTCATAGACAAGAAAATGTTATTCCAGACATGGGAAGAATAAGTAGGTGGTAGAGGAAGCATACTTTGGTCCCCATTCAAAGGTTATTTTTAAGTGCCAGCTTGAAAACGCTTCCACTTGCTTAGAGAACATTCGGCTCCTGGAATAAGTAGGTATGCTTTGTGGATTGCAGTAGAAGGAATCTGAAAAGAGGATGTTTATAAAATGCCAGTGCAGGTCCACTAGTATTTCCTTGTTACATTTTGGACCAGGTTTTACCCCCTAGAGAGACTGAGTACCACCCAGGGAGAGTGGGAGGTGTGTGCAGGGGAGCAACGCAAGCATTGGGGTGATTAAAATGTGAAGCTCCACCCACTAAATGGAGCGATAGATACACTATCTGAGGTTTAGCTGGCAGCGCTGCTAATTGGTCATTTCTAACCTCATCTGCGTGTTTAAAAGGTCTGAGATTACAAAACAGGGCAGTGTTGTTCCCGTTGCGAAGAAGCCAAGCAGCATCGCCCCCATTTGCTTGGGAAGTTTCTTTCGCTCCGGGGGTGTCTGTGTTCAAATGAGTCCTGATCCAACTGATGATTCCAGAACTTTTAATTAAGCGAAGTTTCAGGTCCCTACCCCTGAATAATTTAATGAAACTATACCCTTGAGGGCAATGTTTATTTAAATAAACAAGACTGTGAACTCAAATGCCCATTGCCAAATATTATGCAACAGAGCCATTCATAATCAAAAGAATCTCTGCTTCACATAACCTAAATGATCCTTTGGATTTCTATCATGGATGCTTGACACAAAGCAAACGGACCACAAATATTCAAATGTGGTTAACTCATGAAAGAGAAAGTCATATTCTAGGTGGAAAGTAAGAGGTTGTCATAAGGGTTTATGTGATGATTAATACCTGGACAGGGTAAGCGGGAAGTGGACTGATTTGTTCATTTAGCCCATGGATTCTGTCTTTATTATTGGTGCTTTTACCAGCCTTGTACCCTAAAGCTAATGCTCTCCCATTATTTATAAAACTCAGTTAAACTCAAGATCTTCCACTTCTCTGCATGACCTTGTGTAAGTAACTGAATCCCCCCGAATCTTGACTTTCTCAACTATCCAGTGGAATTACCCACCTCCCTCATAGAGTGGGGATGGGAATACAATTAGAGTGCTTGCCAGTGGCATATGGTATATAGTATGATTTTAAAAGCTCATTTAAAATTAAGTGTGTGTGTCAATAAAAATCCTCAGAAGATTTATTTTCATGGCTACATATCCATAATTTCTGTATGTATCAAGGGGACTTAAGGAAGTTGTTTCATAGAACAATTAAGCACAAATCAGGCTAAAAGTTCCCTTGGAAAGAAAAGAAGTCACACAAGATTCTGATTTAAACCAGCATTTAGTGCCACCTCTTATGGGGCTGTTGGTGCATTCAGATGCATGGTTAACATGCTTGTGCCTTATTTCTCCCCCATAATCCAGTTCATGCTGAATGTACCGATTTTCCAGTGTGTCAACACCTGCGCGCTGGATTTCACGTTCCTTACTTTTTCACCCCTCACAAAGATTTTTAGGGTATTATGGATTCAGTATTTTAAAACAGGAAAGCAGATACTCAAACCATTTGAGGGGATCTCCCAGATTGCCTCAGCGGTGAGAAGAAAAGCCAGCGTTCCGACTTCGTGTTGTAATTTGTGGTCCTGTTCAAAGAGCCCACGTTGCTAAAGTCCCTGGCAGAAGTCAGGGGTTGAGGGCACCACAAACAACGCCAGACTGCACACCTGTGTGTCTCTGCTCTTTGACACAGCACTCAGAGTCACGTCTGGAAACCGGGGACTGGCCGCACCTCGCCTACTGACCGCGCATCTAGGGCTGGCTCCTGCAGGTGGGCTGACACTCCAGTGCAGCCCTTCCCCATGGCCGTGCCCGTGCTCCGGCCTCACTTCTCTCTCCCCCTGCCTCCCCACCCTCTCCGGCCATCCATCGGTTCTTCAACCCCAGCTCTTCCCTCTCCTGCCTGGGTCCTTGCAGCCCACCCATTGCTGGATTCTCTCCTATTCGTATTTCAGATCTAAGTTAAAGTTCATGTCCTCAGCAAAGCCTTCTTGACTCATTCTGATGACATCAGAGCCCACCCTCTTATCCTCTCATAACACCTCATACTTTCCCTCCGTTTCATTTGTCCCCATCTTTACTTACATATGTGTAAGTAGATAGATTGACAGATAGATACAGATGGTATAGAGACAGATGATGCTAGACTGAGGATAGGTAGGTAGACAGACAGACAGATGATAGATGATAGATAGATAGATAAAGATAAGATAGGTAATGGGTGGATGGATAGATGGATGGATGGATAGAATGCTAGACAGATAGATCCCGTTGACTATTTTACTCTGAAGAACCCTGACTACTGCAGTCAGCAACATATATTTATTAGCTTCTCTGTATGCTATAATCGCCCAATAAATGAGTCCTCTTAGAAAAATACCCCTAGGGCAGCCTGGGTGGCACAGTCGGTTAAGCATCCGACTCTGGGTTTCTGCTCATGTCATGGTCTCAGGGTTGTGCAGTTGAGTCCCATGCTGGGCTCCAGAGTCTGCTTGATATCCTCTCTCCCTCTTCCTGTGCCTCCCGCTTGTGCACTCTCTCTCTCGCTCTAAAATAAATACAAAACCTTAAAAAAAAAAAAAAAACAGAAACAGAAGAAGACCCCTATGCTCTGAATCTGACCTTCTGCTCCAGTTTTCCTGGGCCCTCTTTTCTTTGTACATCCCTGCATGGAATTCTGTTCCCTCTAAGACTTTGGTTTCACTGTGGACACAGACACAGGGTTATTGGCAGAAAGTGAAAAACTGTGCATCTTATCCATGAAACAGTTTTGGAATGCTACCTCTGTTTATGTAAGAGTTTTAGATTTCCATAGGTATTTCCTTTTCCTAGTAAGTTCCGTAAGACCTACATGTGTCCCCACTCTTGTTCACTCTCCCTTTATTCCTTGGAGATGTGAGGGGAGCAGGTTCAAGTCAGAGCCTGATGAGGACAATGAAAGAGAAACTCTCAGCGTCTCATCCAGACCCACGATAGTGAGATACCAAAGGCACCGGACCCCTCATTTTCTGCTCCTGAACAGGTTTAAACTAAAACTGTCCCCTTCCTACCTTTGGTTCATACAAAACACTGAAAGATATGTTTTAAGAAATGTGTGTGTTTTTCTCTGTCATCCAAACTTTTGCAAGAAGATCAGAAGAATCCTGTGAATTATTTGACTTTTTATCATTTGAACAACTCTTGGTAAAATAAATAGGCACTGGACATGCTCAGTGGGAAACTCACAAGGGGAAATTACTTAGAAATTAGTTTCAAAAAGCAATTTAATTTAATAGTTTAAATAAAAGCCCATAAAACTTGAATTTTTCCAAAGCACTAAAACTGAGAACCAATGAGAGTTAAAAAAAATAAAATAAAATTAGGATGGAGACACTGCCAGGCACAGTGAATGGCTGTTAGGAACTAACAGGTTACGTCATTATAATATTTTCATTTCATCTGTGAGCTCGACAGCAGTGCACTTGGGCATAGGCAGGGAAAACATGGTAAAACATCACCTTTCTTCTCCATGAGGTGATTGCTCATGAGGTGTCTAAATGTCCCTGTCTCTTTTATGCCATTTATATCCTGGATGCCATCACTCTCAGGACACGTCCCCCTTTGCCTCCTTGTTCTACGTCTATCAAAATGAGCCTTTGTCATTTGAAGTCAACCTTCCCACTAAAAAATGGTTAGATCGATCCATGTGGTTCTTCTTTTCACTTTTGATTTACAAACATTCTAGACCATGTTGGCCACAGAAAGGAAACAGACTTTTGAAAAATATGAATTCGCCCAAAACGAACTCATCTGGATGCCTTCCCCAGTTCAGTGGATGGAGACTTTGTCCTGCCTCCAAGGACTCATGGTCCAGCCACTGTCCTCAAGTCACATGATGCTACAGGGCCTGCTAGTTCCCAGCTCCTGGTGGGGTCCCAGTTCAGCTTCTCCCTCCCTGGTCCTCTTCCCGCCCTCCCGCCTGGTGCATGTTCTTGCTCCTTTGGGAGCCTGAGTTCCAGCCTTCACTATCTCTCCTGAGGTTTAGCCTTATTGCCCCCCTTCTCTTCTATTCACCCAGCCATCATCATGGTCCTATGACACTGAAGTCAGGGCATGCTTCTTGTCTGTCAAGATCCTGCTGTGTGGTCCACTCCCCCCAGACAACAGTGATAGCCTTACCCAATTTACATACTCGCTGTACACCCACATGCTTGCCCCCCTCGGTCCCCAGGCACGCCAGGAGTCCTCCTCTCTGGGGACTCTTAAATTTTGCTCTGCCCACAAGGTTCTTCCCCTTCTCACTTGCTCTCTCACCTCCTTCTTTTAGGTGTTGGTTCAGACGCCACCTTCTCTGACCCCTCTCCCTGACGCTTTGAGCCTAGGTCTGCTGGCCTAAGCCCCTTCCCTGTTTGGTTTTTATCCTTGGCAAGAACCTACCCTCGGCAAACTTTAGATCAGACTGGTGCTCCCTGCCTGGTGTCTGTCTCCCTTTCGGCAATGGGGAGACAGACACTAGGGGAAGAAACTTGTTTTCATCCCATCTGCAGCCCCTGGACCTGGAGTGGAGCTCAAACAGAACACAGGGTATACTTTTTTCTTTTTTCAAACAGATGCACGAACAAAAGGAACTCAGTAATACCACCATACGGGAGTAGACCTAAACCCAGCCACTACCTCCTCTCCCCGGAGACCTTACTCAGAAGGCTTATCTCCGCCAAGACCTTCCCATCTTACCTGAGGTACAAGCGAGAAACCACCCTCTCCCTGACACTCTCTACCCCAGCTTCGGTCTTCAAGAAGAGGTAAATTTTAGGAATTAAGAGAATAGTCCAGCTAATATCAAAGGCTTAGAATTATATTTTCTTTTTTTTTTTAAGATTTTATTTGACAGAGAGAGAGACAGTGAGAGCAGGAACACAAGCAGGGGGGGAGTGGGAGAGGGAGAAGCAGACTCCCCATTGACCCGGGAGGCGGATCTGGGGCTCGATCCCAGGACCCTGGGATCATGACCTGAGCCGAAGGCAGATGCTTAACGACTGAGCCACCCAGGCGCCCCAGAATTATGTTTTCTTAATTGACATTTTTATCATTGTGTCTCCCCAAGAAAGCTCTTTTGCCTTAACTTAGTCATTTTAGATTTTTTCCCCTTAAATCAGTGTACGCTTAAGTCTGCGTACAAAAGTGTACACTTAAGTCTGATGTTGACCCAGCCGCGTCGGCGTCATGTGGGGCAGCATCTCCCTAGACCTCTCCCCCTGGCCCTTTGCTGTGTCATCCACATGTCCTTTGTAAAAGTTGGATTTGATTTTTAATCTAATCAGGAAACCTTAAGTCAAGCAGAGAAAGACAATTATCATATGGTTTCACTCATGTGTGGAACATAAGGAACAGCAGGGAGGACCGCAGGGGAAGGGAGGGAAAACTGAACGGGAAGAAATCAGAGAGGGAGACAAACCATTAGAGATTCTGGACTCCAGGAAACAAACTGAAGGCTGCCGAAAAGGAGGGGGGTGGGGAGATGGGGTAACTGGGTGATGGGTATTGAGGACGGTGCATGTTGTGATGAGCACTGGGTGTTATAAACAACTAATGAATCATTGAACACTATGTCAAAAACTAATGGTGTACTATATGCTGGCTAACTGAACATAATAAAAAATAAATAAATAAAGGAAACCTTAGTCTTTTAGGTGGAGACTATGATAGGGTTTATTTGTTTACTTTTTTAAAGATTTTATTTATTGTTTGAGAGAGAGAGAGAACAAGTCGGGGGGCGGGGGGAGAGGCAGAGGCAGAGGGAGAAGCTGACCCTGCTGAGCTCAGAGCCAGAGGTGGGACTCAACCCCAGGACCCTGAGATCATGACCTGGACAGAAGGCAGCCACTGAACCGACTGAGCCACCCAGGCGCCCCTATTTGTTTACTTTTAATGAATGATGTATTTGGATTTATTTCTACCATCTCCTTTTGTGCTTTCAATGTCCCTGATTTTCTGCTTCTTTCCCCCCTCCTCTTTGCATGTTTATTCTCATTTCATTTTTTTCCTATTTGTGTAGAATATGCTTCGTGTTTATCATTTTCATGGTAACATCAATATCTAAAATTAATCTATGCCTTTATCATCCTAGTGGATAATTGACCAACTTTAGAACCTCAAACTTAGGTCATATTCCTTATGACTTATGCGCAGCTATTAACATGCATTTTATAAATATTGCATCTAGGGTCATGTGGGAAGCAACCTCTAATTTTCCTTTTGTGTAATAACCTTGTTGGATTTCACCATCAAGGTTGTGCTAGTTTTACAAATTTAGGTGACAAGTGTTCTGTCTTTCTGTATTTTGTTTCTTCTTAATTATTTGTTATAATTCCCTTGTGAAGTCATGGGAGTCTTTAGTTTTATTTAAGAATAGATTTAGATACAGATTCAAGATAAGGACTGTTCAGATACTTGAATTTTTCTTATACGGTTTTCTAAATTGCATTTTCTTGGAAAGTTATGTTTCATTTAAATTTTCATATGTCTTGGCGTATTCTTATTCTTAATACAATTTTTACAAGTCCAGTATCTACAAGTTATATTCTCTTGTTTTCATTCTTGATATTGAGTATATCATCATGCCTATAGGGTTTTCAATTTTATAAGTGGTTCCAAAGAATCAACTTTTAGGTTTAACTACTAAAAAAATATCTTTGTTTTCTTATATTGTTCTGCTTTAATCTTTATAGTTCCTTTATAGCTTTTCTTTGGGCTTATGTTGCTGTTCTTTTTCTAAATTTTCATTTTGTACTTAGTTCACTAATTTTCAGCCTTGTTTTTTTTTTTCCCTAGGAAAAGCATTTTTAACATGATGAAATTCTTTTTTTTTTTTTAAAGATGTTATTTATTTATTTGACAGAGAGAGACACAGCGAGAGAGGGAACACAAGCAGGGGGAGTGGGAGAGGGAGAAGCAGGCTTCCCGCCGAGCAGGGAGCCCGATACGGGGCTCGATCCCAGGACCCTGGGATTGTGACCTGAGCTGAAGGCAGATGCTTAACGACTGAGTCACCCAGGCGCCCCAACATGATGAATTTCTGAGTCTCCTATGTTTTGAATACAGTATTATTTTCATTCAATTTAAATTATCTCCCAAACATGATGGTTTCTTCTTTATAGTGAGGTTATTTAGAAGTGTGTTTCTTAACTCATATATAAGAAAATTTTCTAATTATACAGTTTTATTGATTTCTTATTTACTTGAATTGTGGTCAAAACTATTTGCTGTGTAATTTTAATCCTTTTGAGACTTGCTTTAGGAATCACATTTGGTTCAGTTTTTGTACATGATCGATGTATGCTTGAAAAATGAAATGTGTCTCTACATTTGGTGGGTGAAATGCTTAGTATTTGGCTGTTAGGCCATGTCCGTTGATTGTTTATCAATGTTTTTACATCTTTAATGATATTTTGGTCTGCTTTTTTGTCAGTTAGTGAAAAAGGGTGGGCTTGACATTTGGGACCACCACCACCTAGAGCATTTCCCATTCTAGAACACAAGGCTAAGAGGTGAAACAACTTCTTAGCCCAGGAGAACAAAAGTTGGAGTTGGTGGGGGGGGGGTCCACCAGAGTGTGGTCTATATAAACCTCTTGTGCCTTTGCTTGGAATATGAGAGCTTGCATGCTAGGAAGCCAGTGTTTAAACAACCTGCAGCCCAACACTGAGTCACCTAGGTGCTCAGAAAACCATTGCTTTCTTACATTGGATGAAGTTGATCCTAGATTGTTGTGCCCCAGGTGCTTAGGAAAAGCTAATACAAATCCCCTCTGGAGGAGGGTGACAAGATCCTAGGCTTCCATCTAGCCCTGTGAAGAATGTTTATAAGTAAAATGCCTGGTACAAAACCAAAGATAACCTGGCACACAAGGAGAAGTGACATGAATGAAAAGAAGAGGTGAAAAGGAGAAGCTATAGGGCAGAGTCTCCATCTGTTGAATTGAGGAAGGCATACAGATGAGTTTAGGGTGAATCTTGTTCCTTCTACATGCATTTTTTGAAAGCATGTTTCCTTTATGTGGCCAACATAACTAGTCTTGGCCAAATAACCCAATACTTTGCTAACTCTCCTTTGCACTCAAGCACATTTTTATAACTTATAATTTATATTTTGTTCTATTAGTTCTTAGTGGGAGAGTTGAACAGAATGCCTAGTCCACAATATGCAAGTGGAAATCCTTCTCTTTTGCTCTTAATACACAAATTTGGGCTTCTGCATGTGTGATGCTCTTGAAATGTGACACAGTTATTAATTGTCAGATCTAGTCCTTCCCAATACACAAGGCTAATCCTAACCTTCAGAGGTATTTATTATTAAGCAGTATGGGAGTGCTTTCCTCTTGTATTTCCCTACACACACACACACACACACACACACACACACAGAAGAATAAAGGTATACAGATTGGTAGGTAACTCTTTCACTTGACAGTCTAAGTGTTTCATTTTCTTTACTTTGTAAATCTTTTGCATGTCAACCTCTATAATCATGCTTCATGCCTTCTGAAAGTTACATATTACTCCAGGTATGTATTTACCAAAATGTATGATTTCATGCCTTTTTTGTTAACGTTTAATTGTCTTTCTGTCTTGCTTTTCTATTTTAAGTAATGTTGCAATTAATTCCATTGAATATAAATACAGAGACACTTGTGCAATTTTATTTTAGGATAAGTTCCTTGAAGTATTGATGCTGAATTAAAGTGTATAGTGATTCAAATTTGTAATTTAAAAATCTGCTGGGATCCTGCCAAATATCATTATTGCATTTGGGAATCTTGGTTTCTCACTTTGCATCAACGTGTTGTGAAATTCCAGTTCTAATTCCAGCTTAATGGCTGCTTAGTTGAAAAAAGAAACCTCATAAGACTATATGATGTCCAATAAAGTAATTTACTAAATTATAGTACTTATTTACCAATTCTATCAACTGATGATGCCGAGTTTTGTTAAAATTCGCCTGTGAAACCAAATTGTTCTGTATTCAACCGAACTGGTCTTTGTTCTATAATGTCAATCCATTGCTCCCAGCATGTAATCAGATTGTGCAGGCTTTTTGATGTTTTAAACAAATAGGTTGAAAGCTCACTGAAAGTCATCATTTGAAAGATTATTAAATAGGGCACAAAATTGTTTCCAATTTCTAACGCATGTGGACATAAATGGTTTCAAAGGTGACATTATGTCCACAACACCACTTCAACGACCAATGCACTGATGGAAACATTGCCAAACACTCACTTCTGATGCTCTTGTTACAGAGCATGTTCCTTTTGAAATGCAATTGCTTTCTCATGCTTCTTTTTTTTTTAAAGACTTTATTTATTTATTTGAGAGAGAAAGAATGAGAGACAGAGAGCACGAGAGGGAAGAGGGTCAAAGGGAGAAGCAGATTCCCTGCTGAGCAGGGAGCCCGATGTGGGACTCGATCCCGGGACTCCAGGATCATGACCTGAGCCGAAGGCAGTCACTTAACCAACTGAGCCATCCAGGTGCCCTCTCATGCTTTTTTAAAGTGTCATCTTTACCTGGAAGGAATGTATCAACTGATCTTCCATTTAGAAACTGCTTACTCCTGGCAGTCATTTCTCAGGGTGTAACTTTGCGGAAGGGGCTGGGACAGGCTTCTCTCACACTCTGCCTTGATCCCGAGACCAGACCTGAAAACATTGGCTCTTCTGAAACATCTGGCTTTCCCCAGGTGTTGGGAAAACCTAGAGAGGAGCCTTTAGCACACAGCTCTCCTTCGGGCCATTGGAACTCAGGGTATAGATAGCAGTAAAATGTGGATGCAAATAAACAGAGAAAGAGAGTTCTGGTTTTTCACACCCTGAGGAGATTAATAAGCCAGGGGCCATATAAAATTGAAACTTTTTAGAAAGAGTTGTCAGAAACTGTTTTCTCCCCCCAAGATAAATGATAACTTCAATGTAGCAGGATGTCAAGACATAGCAATCCCTCTAATGGTTACCAAAATCCCCTCCCTTTAGGCTGACTATCGTGTAGAGCTCGGCTAGCAGCCACATGGCAAGAACAGAATCCCATTAGGGCAAACTTGTTGACAGCTAACAGACACATGGCCTGAGGTTAGATCCAAACGTCTTCGTCAAATGGTTAACCTCACTGCAGAGAACTGTGAAATGTGACCAGGTTTTATTTAATCCTGATGCTCAGATAACCACACGTATCTGAAATTGAAATGCTGTTGGTTGTATGTTTAATTGTCCTGGGACCTCATTAGTATGCATACATATTTACAAAGAATGTAAGTTGCAGGCTCACTCTCTGTTTTTGATGACCTATAATATGGATAAAATGGATTAGAAAAGTTCTAATGTGGGGGAGATAAAAAAGTCCCATGATCTCATAACAGTCAGAAATAATGTGCATTTATTATGTGCAAAGAGGAAAAAATTTCCCTGGAAATCATATTCTGTTATAGTGTAACAGGTAGTTGAAGTCCTGTGAAGTGCTATGAATTAAGCTTGTTCTTTGCAAAATAATGCATGTGTGGTTTAAATATTCTTATATCCTGCATTGATCCAGTAAATGCTCACTTTGCAGCAGACAGGGTGGCAGGTGGTGAACAAAGATGAAAAACAAATACCCCTTCCATTTTCTTTCACGCGTGCGTCTGTTTGTCCTTTCCCACTAGAAAATGAACATCTTGAGGACAGAGACCATGGGTCCACATCTGGCCCGGCCGCCCGCGGGACCACGCCCAGCAGAGCTGAGTCTGCAGTATGCTCGCTGAACTGATTGTCAGTCCATCCAGTCATTCTTCTCCCCTAAATTCCAAGTCCTGGCTCTAAGTGACCACTGGGGTTTCATTTTGGTTAAAGTCAGCAAGTGATTCTCAACAAACCCAACACTTTATTCTTTAACGGGTAAGCCAATCAGCAGCAGACCCCCTCCCGAAGTGTCTGCTTTGTAATCTCTGCGTTCCCAAGAGGTGAATGGCTTGGTATTAAAATACTCACCTATCTTTGCCATGAGTGTCCATGTAGACTAGCAAATCCAGTACTACAAAGACGTTTTTGCTGTAAAGGAGGAAACCCCAGTTCTAGATCATGCAACGTGTATATTTTGAACATCACACTCCTTCCCACTCCCAAGGAATTTACAGGGGAGGAAAGGGCACAAGGGTAGATAAGCAGATTCTCCGGAATAGGGCTGTCAGCCTGATTATGGTGAAGAAAGTGTCCAGAAAGAAGCTGGACCCTACTCCAAGGACCCAGAGGAAGGGTAATCCCTCCTAGCCATGGGGGTCCACTTCCGCTCCTTAGGGATCCAGCCCTGGTCTCTGCTCTGTCAGGCACAGGCTGTGAGGTCAGCCAGGTTTGGACCCTGCTCTGTCACCCTGAGCTTTGTAGGCTCTCTCTATCTCCATTTGCTCACAAGTCAAATGAAAACACCTACCTTGCAGATTTTAATAAAAAATAAGTGTGATCCTTATGAAGACGAGTCCACGTTGCTCCTAACTTGGAGTTCATGCCTGGCTTTCTCTCAGCGGTGAGCAAGACAGGCAGGGTCATGTCCCTCCCCAGGCTGACTTTCCCTAGTGGGTTTGGATAACAAACAAGGAAATGACTGAAGACCAGTTCTGGAATTGGGGAGTGAGATAATAAAATAAGACTAGCAATGAGCAGAGACTGGCTTCAGAGTAGGGGGCTCTGAATGGCAGAAGCATTTGAGTGAGAGAGAGACCCAGTTATTATCAGTGTATCAAACTCTTCCCCTCCTGTATCATAAATGTCACAGATTTTTTCCTGAGGAGGCATGTTCCCAGCTGTGCTTTGTTCCATTTTGCTTCCTTCTTGTTCCTGGTGCTCCTCTAACAAACCAGGGTGGTTCTGGTTTGTTGCTTAGGTGGCTGTTGCTTAGGTGGCTGAGAATCCCACTCTTGTATTTGTGTATTTGTAAGTTAGGATATGAACCTCCAAGCAAAGCCTAATCTTGACTCTGGTGACAAAAAGGACTCTGAACACTGGTCTCACTTATCTAAAAATATGTAGTGGTGTTTAATTCGTTTTAACAAAACTGAGGAAATAGACCTTAAGGATTTTTTTAAATTTAAATTATGAATTGTTAATTATAATTTGTATTTTTGCCTTTTAATTTTAATAGATAATTGGATATTTAGAATAGAATAACCTTTGCAAACTGAAATCGAAATCATTTTACTTTTTCAAAATTTTTGTATTTTTTTTGTGTCCTTTTTAAAGTACATTTTAAATATAATGATATTTTACCGTTTCATCCTTTAACTCATTTCTGTCTACAGAATATCAGTTTTGTTAAAACTATATTAAAAGACAAACAAATCACGTGGAATAAATGTATAGTAATTTACAGGTTATCTGTGTATGCTATTTTATTACGAATGCAATCTGCATGGTCCATGAACAGAATACCCAGATGTGAGTCATGATCATTAACTTTATCCCTTTCATCCCGAATGACTTGCAGTGATTTAAAAACCATATTTTTAATCTGTTCATTGAAATGGTACACTGGTCAGAAAGGATGGCAGAACATACTTCATTTAACTTTTGCTTAGCTTGGTTTCTAACTTGAAGGCATTTACACATATGGAGAGTGGGTTGCCACATGCATCTTGCCAGGAATCCTCCAAATGGGAGTGGCCAAACTGAATACATAGGACGTCAATAATAGTGCCCTAGAAAAATCACTCAGTTGAAGACAAGTGGAAGGTGGGGGTCAAGGGGCACGTGAGCCAATCACTGAAGAAAGAGAGGAAGCCGGGAGTGTGGATTCTGGGTACGGGTGTCCCAGGAATGAGGAATAATGTATTGTAAGGGTGCCAGGCTGGAGTTACCCTGATGTGTTCGCCGAATAAGGCGGGAGAGACGGGGTTTCATGAACACTTTGGCTTTAATCTGTTTTAGAGTGTGGGGTATTTGGAGTAAATCATTGAAAAGATAAGAATAAAAGTTGCTGCCAAAAATGCTTGAAAAAAAATTCTTGTGAATGATCCTAATTTATTCTTTGCTCTGATGCCAAGGAAACTCGGAGCCACACCTGGGAGCCTCTGCTGGTGACTATAGTCCACTTCAGAGACTGTGCTGTGCACTAGCCTTACCACCTTCTTGCTTTACTTTTCTCTCCATATCTTGCAATCCGTCCTTCCTGCTTATCTATTGACTTACAGTATTTTGTTGGGTATAGCACCGCAAGCTGATCAGATGCATTTTTAAGAGGAGAAGCAGAAACAGACTCAGGAGAAGACTAGCATTAGAGGGGGCAATGAACTGGGCAGGAAGATGCATTGCTTTACACGTGTAGAGTCTAGGGTGTTGGGGGAGTGGCAATAAAGAAGGGAAGTTTCTATGGGGAGAGCAGGCCTGAAAGACATGGAGGAGGCCATGTTTGGGGGGGCACCTCCACAAAGAAGTGTTGTTTGATGGTGGAGTGATGGTGGATGAGCCAGCGATGGTGGGCAAAATAATGGCCCCCATAGATGTCCTTATCCAAATCCCTGGAACCCTGAACATGTCACATGACATGGCAAAGGGACTTGATAGATGTGAATAAGGGTAGGGATCTTGAAATGGGTAGACCATCCTGGATCATCTAGAGGGGCCCAATGTAAGCACAGAAAAGCAGAGAATCTTTTTCAGCCTCGATCAGCGAGAGATGTGGTGACATTGATGGTTTTTAACGTAGAGGAAGACAGCCACATGCCAAGGAACACACCAGCCTTAGAAGCTGTAAAAAGGCAAGGAAGTGGATTCACCCCCTAGAGCCTCCAGAAAGAAACACAACCCTGCTGACTCCTTGACTTCAGCTCAGTGAGACGTGTGTTGGAATTCTGAATCCATAACTGTAAAAGAATCAGTTTATGTTGTTTTAAACCACTCAATTTTAGCAAATTGTTATAGCAGCGATAGGATGTTAATATATTAGTCGAGAAAAACCCAGATGAGCCCAGCAAGGATGAACCCAAAGAGCAGATACAGCCCTGGCTTCTTCCTCAGATCAAGGAGCCGAGTCAGGAGGTAAGTAGCAATGTGCGTGTGCATGTGCTTCAAAACTTGGGTGTGCCACACAAGGACCTGCACTGAGCTTCCCAGCATGAAAAGTAAAATGCCTGCCACTTCGCTCCTGCCCTCCAGATTGTGCACAAAAACGCCCCTCATGCCTCACCGCAGCTGGGAATGTACCAGAAGGGAACTCTGGGAACCGTTTCCTGGTCCAGTCAAAGGGATACCTTCGAGTCTGCCACAGTCCACCGCTTGCCAACTTGGCAGTCATACGCATTTCTCTAAGCCAGAATTCATTTTCAAATAAAGATAATAATGAAGTCATGCTTTAGGTTAACTTGATAACAACTATCGCTGGTACAAATAAAACACACTAGCACTTTCCTCAGAAGAGACTATACTCATGTCATCCCCGTGGATTTGTGGCATACCCTGTACAGCAGGAGAGTGAAAATCCAAGAGGGATTGGCTCAGAACGTAGCAGCAAGCGAGATTCAGGGATTCTGAGGCGCCTGCCGGGGGAAAGCAGATCTTGGCGTAAAGTGGCCCTGCACCCTGATCTCCTTACAATTTCAGTCTGTTTCAAAATGAAAGTTCCTTAAAAAATCTGCCCGCCCATTTGCAGTTTTCTTTTCTGAGGCACTTCTTTGACAGACAGGAACTTGCAGAAAAACTCAGGCCCCCTCAGGTAACCCACTTCTCCAGCCTGCCTTGCAAGTGCTGCGTGCAATCAGAAAACCAAAAGCCACAAGCTTAAAACAAGCTCCAGGGCCCGATTTACAACTGGCTTTCTCCTACAAAAACCAGACCAGACCAGTCAGAGCCACCGTGGGCCCCTTTCCCTTCATTTTCATGCTAAAAATCACGCCCAGCAGTGGAGACATAAATATAATGTGTGAAAAAGCATGTTCTGTCAAGTGCCCCTGTGCCCCCAACTTTCTGTATTTCTCCCACCCCCACACGCCTAGATGTCACTCCTTTCCTGCCTCAGCCCCTTCAAAAGCTTTCCCTGGGCTTTGCTGGGGGAACATCCTGGTAACTCTCTTACTGAGGCTGTTTCCCTCGTGCCCAGGGATGAGCTTGCTCTACATGCTCTCTGCACCATCCTTGGCTTCGTGTCTGTCTCTATCCTGGAGAGCCAAAGAACCCCGAAGTCATAACGAAAGCTGCCCAGAGCCTCACTCAAGTGACAGTGAAAGACAGTGGAGAAGGAGGTCCTCCCAACGGGCAGAGCTTTGGGCAACCCATATGGCCATCCATCAGTGTAGAGGGAGAAGCGACCATGGGGTGGAAAAGACATACAAGACTAGTGAGACAGTAACGAGTGGCCTGACCAGCAGTCAAGACCTGGAGAATAGAGGACTGAATGATGGACACAAAGACGTACATGTAGAGGCACATGGAAGGGCATACAGAAGCCAATGGGCTCAGGAAGGTCCAGGATGGCTATTTGGGAAGACCCTGAACTCACCTTCTGCACAGCCATACCACATCGATACTCACATATAGAGTAAATCCCCGTGAAGAACAGATGGCTGAGTAGACACCTCCATGTAAGAAAGGAGAGCAGGACCACACAGGAGATAGAAAGAGAGGAGGAGACATGGTAATGATGGGATCCCACACTTACCTGGGCTGTGAACTGCACTGGGGAGGGAAAGTACTGAGGGAGAGTGAGCAGATTCGTCTACCCCGGGGGGCAGAGAAAAAAATAAAATAAGATGGAATCAGAGAGGGAGACAAACCATAAGAGATTCTCAACTCTAGGAAAGAAACTGAGGGTTGCTGGAGGGGAAACTCCAGGGTATGGGGTAACTGGGTGATAGGCATTAAGGAGGGAATGTGATGCGATGAGCACTGGGTGTTATATACAACTGATGAATTACTGAACTCTACCTCTGAAATAATGATACACTATATCTTAACTACATTGAATTTAAATAAAATAAGATAAAAAAAATTGGATGGGCACAAAGTAAGATAATCGTTATATCACAAAGAGCATCTACCAGAGAAGATGCACAAAGCAACCCAGTAGGCAGAGTGACTCCGCCGGTCAACATCAACCATTGTCATTGGCTTAAGTCACGATAGACTCTTCTAGACTCTGAGCTTCTAGAGGGTAGGGACTCTTATAATTATTGATCTTTGGAACCCAGGAACTATGCCTTGTATCGAGCACACAGTAGGCACTTGTTGTATGTTCATGGAAAGAATGAATGTCTTCATTCATTCAGCATCCTCTTGGGAGCTGCTGTTTTGTTTTCTCATTCTCTTCTGCCCTTTCACTGGAAATACAAGGGACAAAAACAATTAACTTTCACATCCAAGATCAAAGAGATTTGTCTTCAAAAAAGTACGAAAAGACCAACCTGGGTGGTACATTTTTTTAAAGATTTTATTTCTTTATTTGAGAGAGAGAGAGAGAGCAGGAGTGGGAGGGGGCAGAGGGAGAAATAGACTCCCCACTGAGCAGGGAGCCCAGTGCAGGGCTTGATCCCAGGACCCTGACCTCATGACCTGAGCCAAAGGCAGATGCTTCACCAACTGAGCCACCCAGGGGCCCCTGGGTGGTACTTTTTATGGCCCCCACACCTAGGCCTTGAGTCCAGAGAAATGACAAGCACCTGACATGCTTGGTGACAGTAAGAGTTAAATGTCTATTTTTCCACACTCCACAAGCAGTGCTCAGGGACTGTGAAACATGGAAAGTGTGCAATAATAAATTCATATTTATGTTTTAGCAGGAAGAAAACCTCAGTCTTTATTTAGCTAATAATTATATCAACCAAGTTTGGCAGCCTAAGGCTGTTTTTCTTCTCCCCAGACAAGGTCTTTCTTACAGCAATATATAAATAATGACACAGCATTTTTAGACCCAATAAACTCACACATACTGTAAATTTATAGTTGCTTTCCATCTGTGAGGACAGTAGTGCATCTTGATGAAGAAGAAAGAAAATCTGAATTCCTTCAACTCTAAACCTAGTCTTTTATTAAGAAAAAAAAGGTAGATTGGGGTGCTTGACTGGCTCAGTCTGTAGAGCATGCAACTCTTGATCTCAGGGTCATGAATTCAAGGCCCATTTGGGGTGTGGAGATTACTTAAAAATAAAATCTTTTTAAAAAAAAGAATAAAAAGATAAATCTTTTTAGCCTAAATTAGTTTTACCCTGAAAATTGAATGAAAATACATTTGAAACTGAGTTTGCATTTAATTGAAGAGACAAAAATGATCACTTTAATAATAATATAAGACAGGGGTATGAACAATAAAATTGGCTGTTCCTATGCATTTCCATGGTTTGGAAAGCAGGGAACTTCGGGGATCAGGGGTTGGCTAAGAGGTCTCTCAATCAGCACATACAGTGATGTGCACTGTGCTCTTCCTTTTGGGGCCCATGTTAAATTCCCTTATCTAGATCTGGTCCAGCCCTTACCAATTCTCCTCCTCAAGCCTAGCTCTGTGTCCTGAGCAGGCAAGTACTTGTTGCTTTAACCATGAATGATAAATGCCATTTGCAAACATTTCCACTTCCATGTAAGTCTGACAAACTGAATTCACACACTTTTTAAATTCTTCAGAAACAAATTCTAATAAAGCAAAAAAGCCAGAGCTACTGAGAAGAGTAGAGATGCTCATCGCCAGGTTTTCTTTTCTCTAAAGTGCCACAGTAATGGGCCACGTTGCAAATATTGCCATAGGGGCCAGGGTGTCATCCTTCAAACCCTTGCAAGGTGAGAGACAGGGTCTATGGCATGAGAGGACCACCCCAAGTCATAAGGCCAGGGAGTGGGCCAGTAGAAATGGAAGCCCTCCCCAACTAATTCCTGGGACTACACACTCAGCTGCTCCAGGGACACAATTTCCAGGCTCAGCTGGCTGGTTTCTAAGACCTGGAAGAGAAACCAACTCCACCATCTGCCCTGGAGGTGGCCGCCGGCCCAGCAGCCCCAGGCCTCACCACTGTGCACTTCTCTTGGTGGCCAAACTCAGGCCTTCCCGCTGCCCTAAAGACTTCCGTAGAAATGTTCATTTTCTTATTAGGGAAGTTGGGGATCTCATCATATGTGGATTTATCTTTTATCTGTCATCAGTCATGTTGTTTGTTTATGGCCTTTATCTATTTTTCTGTTTTTATTTGGTCTCCTCCTTGTTGGCTCTTCATGTCATTCATGTTAATTCTCTGTGACAGGTCACGAAATCATTCTCCCAGGCTGTTGCTTGCCTTTAACTCTGCCTATGCTGTGTTTTACTCAAAGCTCTCTTTTTTTCAGGTAATGAGGCTCTCAATTTGCTCTAGATTATATGCTTTTGAATTTCATTTTTCAGAGCAAATGTTAAGGCCTTAAATTATTTTATTAAACAAAGCTGGAGGGATGCCTGCATGGCTCAGTCAGTTAAGCATCCAACTCTTGGTTTTGGCTCAGGTCATGATCTTGGGGTCCTGGGATCAAACCCCGCATCAGGCTCACCTCTCACTGTGGAGTCTGCTTGTCTCCCTCTCTCTCTGCTCCAACCCCCACTTGCTCTCTTTCTCTAAGATAAATAAATAAATCTTTAAAAAATAAACAAAGCTGGACTTTAAAAACAATTTATTTTATTTTGGTTTTTAAGATTTATCTATTTATTTCAGAGAGAAAGAGTGCATGGATGGGAGGAGGGGCAGGGGCAGAGGGAGAATCTCAAGCAGACTCTCTGTTGAGTACAGAAACTGACTCGGGGCCCCATCTCATGACCCTGAGATCATGACCTGAGCCGAAACCAAGAGTCAGATGCTTAGCCAGCTGAGCCACCCAGGTGCCCCTGCATTCACCATGATTTTTAGGATTATCACGTAAAACCATTGTTCGTGTAACAGAGGTTAAAAGTAGGCATAGAAACAGTACTTAGCTCACAAGGATGAGACTAGATTCACTAGTGTGGTTTCACCGGGTCTCAAAGAGTAAGCACCTCACACATTAGTTCTAAACACATAATGGGGAAGCAGAGGGGGCAAAAGAGAGAGAAATACAGAGAAGAAGGATAAACAAGGAGGAAGGGCAGGGGGAATGATCATCAGGGAACTTCCTGAACACATTTGGGAGTTACTAGTCTTAAAAACGAGCTAGATACAATAAGATATGCTGGCCTTTATCCTCACAACACCCACATGAGCTAACTAGCACACGTGGCATTTCCATCTTATGGGTGTATATAAATTTTCAAAAAAGCTAACCAACCAATATATCATCATAATAGTATTAAAATGTAGGTCTTTGTTACCTCAGCAGCAGTAGCAGCCTTCTTCCAGCCAGAAAGGAGTTGTTTCCATCTCTTGATGGTAGATTAACTGCCAGCTATTGATCAGGTTCACTGATTAAGTTGTATACCATGCTGCCCTTGGCAACCCGGAAACATCCATCCGTCTACTCAATGGCTATTTAATGAAACGTGTTAAAGGCCAGGTGCTGGGTTGGACACAAGGGATGTGGAGGCAAATGAAGCAGACACAGACTCTGGCCTCATGAATCTCACCACAGGGCAGAAACAAGAGTCACAAACTAAGTAAGGGTTAGGGTGGTGAATGAAGGTTTAATGATGCAACCAGCCCAATCTATGAAAGCAGGAAACACTTTCTGAGGAAGCAATATTTGAACAACCATGTGAAGTAGGAGCTGATTATGTGAATGTTGTGGAGAAGAAAGGATGGGGAAAGAAGAAGAGAGAGATGGTGGACTCTAATATGTGCTCACCTAATTTTGGGGGTGATTATACATCCCCCGTGGTGAGGTTAGGTGTGCTCATGATTCAATTTAGCCAATGGAAAGTGAATAGGAGTGACATGAGTCACTCTGGGGCAGACACTTCAGGAGGCAGTGTGGGGTTTGGCATGCTCTCCTTTCCTTGCTCCTGTGATCATTCAAGCACATGCCAGGATGGAACAGGTCAGTCTGGGTACCTGAGCTGCTGTGATATGGAGTCCCCTCGTTGACTATGATGCACAAAAGACAGGGAATAAGTTGGAAGCAGCAAGAACAAATGTCGGGTTAAGGATGTTGGATAAGCTGTGGTTAGGTCCAAGGCAGAGGCAATGGGGATAGGAATATTGAGAAGAAATAATCAGCAAGGTTTGTAAACTGACCAATAATTTGGAACTAAGGGATTAAGGGTACCTGTGAGGTTTAGGAAGATGATTCCATTTGGTCGTATTCAGATTAAGTTGCTAATGAGGTACCCTGGTAGAGTCATTTCCCCTGTAGCTATGCAGCAGGCTAGAGATCACAGAAAGGGCTTCTCTGGAGACATAACTTCAAGGGTCATCAATGTATAGATGTTAGTTGGAGCCACTGGAGTGGATGAGCTCACTCAGGGAGAGGGTGTAATTGTTAGGAAAGGAGGAGATACTGGCAAAGCAGAATGAGAAGGGAGCAGATGGGAAAGAAGGACATCAACAGGGAATTTCTAAGAGGAAGGAGAGGACAAAAGAATCAAATGCTTGGGAGTGTTCAAGGAAGCTAAGGCCTGAAACTGTCCATCAGAGCTTCTGGGGACTTGGAGGCTGTTGGTGACTTGATAGAGAGAAGTTTTGGTGGAGATATGGTGGGGAAATTCCGAATGTGGTAGATTTAAGAATGCATAGAGGATGAACTGGAAAATTTGCAGGGATAGTTCTACTGAGGACAACCAGAAAATGGGCATAATCTAAAAAGTCTGCTGGAAGATACAAGACAGACCTAATAAGGTAATATACTCAGAAGTTAGATCCAGGAGAAGAAACTTTTGGGTTACAAGTTCACTTAATGGCATCTCCCAAATTCTGGAAAGTGTAGAGAAAAAAAAAAGACCAAAATTATGAGCAGGCTTTCTGACAGCCTCATAGGATTACGGATAAAATGGACCCAGGTCTCACAGAGAGTGGAGAGGGGTCCTGCCAAGCAATCTGAGATTTTAGTTATGATACTTGTGGAAGGAACCTCCAGGTAAAAGTGAGCTTTTAAAAAAAGAAATGAGCTAGCATTAGCAATCCCTTAGCAGAACTTCAAATCATTTCAGACCCTGGGAGTAGATGATAGTGAGCCAGCATCTAGTGCCAATACCTGACAAAAAGCAAAATTTAATTTAAAAATTAAATATTCTCTGGAGGACAGAACCATTATTCTAGGTCTCAAGGGTATGTTAGAATTCTGTATACAATGTCTTGCCCTCAATCTACAATGACCCACACACAATCAGACAAATAACATGAATTAAAAGAAAGAGGACATACAAGCAAACAATAGAAACAGACTTGCATTTGCAAGTATGTAAAACACAAGAACAAGACCTAAAGAAAAGAACTGAAAACTCTAAGAGGGAAAAAAAAATCACAGACACGATAATTGAATTGACTACAGTTAAGAATGTATTAGATGGATCAGCAGCAGATTAGACACAGTTAATGAGAAAATTAAGGAAGTAAAAGATGACACAGAAATAAAATCCAGAATGAAGCACAGAATGCAAAAAGAATTTTCAAAAAGAGAAGAGGGTAAGTGAAAATATCTAACATACATATAAATTGTCCCAGAGAGAGAGAGGAGATTTAACAAAAAGCAGAAAAAATATTTAAGGAGAGAATGACAATTTTCAAAAATTAATGGAAAATGTGGAGATACAAATTGAAATAGACCCTGAACTCCCAAGCCAGGCAAATAAAAAGAAAGCCAAAAATTTCACGGTAAAGTTGAAGAAAATCAAACACAAGAAGGAGATATTGAAATAGTCCAGAGAAAAGAGATCACCTTCAAAGAAGAAGCAATAAGATTCAGAGCTCACTTCCTAACAGAAAAAAATGCAATGATATAACATGAAAAGAAAACAAAAGGCAAACTAGAAGTCTAGGTCCAAAAACGAAATCCCTTCCACTTTGAAGTATACAGTTCAGAACACAACAACAAAATAAAGAAATAAATCATTAATAACAGAGCTGCAAGAGGGGGGATGTTTTGAAATACCTTCAGGTGGAAAAAAAATGAAAAAGTTAAAGATGAAGGAAAGATTAGAAATAGAAATCAAGAAGGAAAATAAACACATGGGGTAAAATTCAAGAAGTATTGAAAAATAAAAAATAATATTAACATCTGGGATTTTAAATATGAGTGAAATTAAGATGCAGAAGGCAATGGAATTAAAGTTATGAGGGAGAAGGCAGACATCAATGATCAAGGTTGAAGGTTGCAATCTCAGAGGAAATAACTAAAAAGCACACTGAAACAATATGTAATTTCTAACTTATAGAGGAGCAAATATAATCCCAGTATCACATGCTTAGTGACAATAACATGTCCCTGATAATCAGAAGCTTTGTACAAAAATGCTAATGATGAGTCTACTTCCAATTATTTTTAATGGGAAAATTATAATGCATTACCCCTTAACCAAAACCCTTAATCAATGCCCTAAAGCATAGCTAAGACATGGTAAAACAGACAAACATGAATCACAGCTATCCTGATCGCTGAACAGTTGTTAGTGGTTGAATTTAGTGACATAACCTCTCTCGTGGCCAGCTATTCAGCAGGCGCATGACCTCTTGGCTGACAAATGCTTTGTTTTTCAAAAAGTACACACACTATTCATAGGTTTTATGAAACAAGTTAATTAAGATATAATTTATATTTTCTTTTGGGTTTTCTAGGTCTATCTGTTACATTTAGGTCTATGACTCATTTCAAGTTACTCTTTACATACGGTATTAAGTAGCTGTCCAACTTCATTTGTTTGCATGTGGATATGCTGTCACTCCAGCACCATTTGTTGAAAAGACTCTTCTTTCCTTGTTAAATATCTTGATACCCTTGTAAAAAATCAGTTGGTCATGAACGTGAAAGTTTGTTTATGGACTCTCAGTTCTATCCCATTGATGTATATGGCAATGTCAATCTTAGGCCAGCGCACACTGGCTTGATTACTGTAGCTTTGCAGTAAGTTCTGAAATTAAAAAAAAAAAAAGTCCGTTTCCAAATCTGTTCTTATTTTTCAAGATTGTTTAAGCTATTATGTTTAGGCTTGAATTTTCATATAATTTTAGGTCAGCCTTCCAATTTTTGCAGAGAAGCAAGCTGGAATTCTGATAGGGATTGTATTGAATCTTTAGATAAATTTGAGGAGTACTATCATCTTGATAATATTAAGTTTTCCAAACCATAAAAATGGATGTCTTTTTATTTATGTAAGACTTCTTGAATTTCTTTAAAGTAATAATTTGTAGTTGCCAGGCTATAAGCTTTGCACTTCCATTGTTAAACTTATTCTTAAATATTTTACTATTATTGATGTAGTTGTCAATGGGATTGTTTCCTCAACTTTATTTTAAAATATTTTTTTTAGGGCACCTGGGTGGCTCAGTTGGTTAAGCGACTGCCTTCGGCTCAGGTCATGATCCTGGAGTCCCGGGATCGAGTCCCACATCGGGCTCCCTGCTCAGCAGGGAGTCTGCTTCTCCCTCTGACCCTCTTCCCTCTCGTGCTATCTCTCATTCTCTCTCTCTAATAAATAAATTTAAAAAATTAAAAAAAATTAAATTAAATTAAAAAAAATAAAATAAAATATTTTTTTTACTAGTGAACAGGAATGCAATTGATTTTTGCATATTCATCTCTCTCTGCCCTACGATCTTGCAGGACTCATTCATTAATCACAATTTATGGATAAAAATCATACACTTCAGAAATTGAAAACAATTCACAGAGTGAGACAAGATATTTACGACATGATAATTGGAAAAGGCTCATATTTAAAATAAGGGACCTCCTACAAATCAATATGAGAAAAGATGTATATCTCAATGGAAAACAAGGAAACGATTTGACCAGACATTTTGTAAAAGAGGATATCAAAATGGTCAATAAACACTTGAAAATGTGTTCAAGGTAATTACAATCAGGAAGATACAAATTAGACCTACATTGAGCTATCACTCTACCTACCAGAAGAGCTGAAATTCAAAATAAAATGTCCAGTTTTAGTGAAGGTTTAGGGCAGCTGAAACTGGAGGAGTGTAAAATGACTCTGGCACTTGGATTTCTCCACAGAAGTTGAAAACATACACACTCTATAACACAGCAATTCTGCTCCTATGACATGTACATACATGCAAACAAGAGACATGAACAAATTGGTCATAGCAAGAGCAGACCTTAGCCTCAAACTGGAAAGAAAACACAAAAGTCCTTCAACAATGTATTGGATAAATTAAATTATGCTATGTTCTTACCATGTTTCCATAAGAAACAAAAAAATTCTATACCTGTGTAGATGAAATTGACAGATACAATGTTGAGCAAAGTGAATCAGACACAGAAGGACATATTTGTGTGATCACATTTATATAAAATCCAAAACCAGATAAAACTAGGCTGTGGTAATTTAGAAGTCAGGACAGTAATTAACTTTGCAGGGAGGCAATACTGGGAAGCAGTCCAAGTGCTTATCTAGGATGCTGACAAAATTCTGTGTCATAGCCTGAGTGGTAATTATACGGATATTTGCTTTGTGATAATCTTTTAAGCTGACCATAACTGTTTTTATGCAATTTCATTCACATATTTACAGAAGTATGAGAGAGTACACCCTTCATTTCTTTATTTCTTCATCCCATTCCTTCATTCAGTAAATACTGAGCACACATTTTATGACAGGTGCTGTGTGATACACTGAAATAGTAAACAAGACAGACTTTGCCTTGCTCTTTCGCAGACCCCAGAAGTCTGTGAAGGATAGAGAAAGACCAAGTGCAGAGCAGGGATGTATTCATTTCAGGTGGAAAACTGGACAACATTTACACACCTTTGGTGAAGAGCCAGTAGCCAGGGATACATACTCACTGCCTCAGATCCAAAGCTTTGAAATTAAAACTCTTTCTATATACACCCAAATTATTGTTTTGAAATGGCCTAACTCTTCCCAGGACAGACTATTTTAATTTGTCATTTCAAAGGAGAAGAAGAAGGGGGTAGAAGAGCACGAGGGAGGGGAACCTCAGACTTGTCACTCTGGAATTTGGCAGTTTGCTACATAACATAACCTACCATGTAAGAGGCCAGAAGCCAAAGTGATTTTATTAGAATCAGGAAAGATTTCCCTGCTTGTGGTCATAAGGCAGTGTTGGTTGAAAGCAAGCACAATATGAGCTTCAGCAGCTTCGTGTTCTTCTCCCTCTTGCATTTTGAGTGCAAGTTGGGAGGAAGTAGGTATATTTGAAAACCCCACCCATCCCATCCTCAGCTTCTCTCTCCATCTCTTATTGCAGGGCTGGCCCAAGACCCAACCCTTCTAGAAACAGATGAAGGTCGCCTTCAATGTCACGTTCCTTAAAGACAAACAAACACAGGAGCAAAAATGTTATGAATGTGGTTTTGGGGCTGGGCACCACATGGAGAGAAAGAGAAAGATGGCACCAGGCATGGGGCCCACTAAGACCCTCTGTCCCCCACACCCTCCGAGTACTGCCAGGTGCCAAGCCATCTTGTAACATCACACCAGCAGTTTCCACCTCAACCAGCTTATTAAAACATTCCTTTCTTCCTCTCCTACTGCTCTCTGAGAAGAGTTCTGGTAAAGCAAGCTGTTAGTGCTGTTATGGGATCTTTCACCACACTGGTGGAAGTTCAGCAGCTTTATATGGTCCCCACAGGCCTGTGCCTTACTAGGCTACCCCTTAACCAGTCTAAGAGCCTGTGTCCACGTCATGATCTCGGGGTCACCGTAAGTCCTCCAGATAACTAAGACCCACTCTGCTCCTGCCCACATTTGATGCTGCACATCTGCGTTTGTGATATTAACTATTAAGAGCCCTTGTGAAAATGCATGTGTATCATTTGGTATGAATCATACATGGAAGCATGGTCAGTCATAAAGAAAATATCCCAGTTAGTGTTTTGATTACTTAGTCCATCAACAAATATTTGAACACCTACCAGCAGCCCAACAGAGCTGAGCCTAAGACAATGTGTTTTGGAAGGGACAAGGGCGAGGAGTTTGGGGACATCTTGTCAGGGGAGCCAGGAGTCCCCCATGAAAAACTAGAAGCAGCGTGAAGACAGAAGGGGACAGCATGGGCTGGAAGGAGGGGTGACTGGCAGGAAAAATTAAAAGCTGAGTGAGTGCTGATGACAATTCTGGAGGGTGGAGTCATTTATTATGGACACTTTTGTAGATCCAAAATAGAGAACCAGGTTTGGTGCATTTGGTTTCTCAGAAAAACGAAGTGTGGTTTAGTGCTCATTCTCTTCCCATGTATTCTTCACTTGTTACAATAAAATTATAGGTTTTTATGTGAAAAGCAATTAACTTGATCTTCATGGCCATGGATTTTTAGATAGCATTTATGAAGACATGGTGTAATTTTTTTAAACAAGAGTTAGAGAGATATGAAGAAAGATTGCTAAGATGCAGCACTTCACAATTAGGTCATGGCTTCTATTTTTTCAAGGAAAAATATCAACCCTCTGCATTGGGTCTTTTCCTCTTAAACAAGGATAGTTTGCAGACTTGTACTTGAAACAGAGTTGGTAGGATCATTTCTGTCTCTCACGATATCGTACCCTGGGAAATTGAGATAGAAACAGATTTCTTACCTGCAATGATTTAAAACAAGTGTAAGTGCGCTTTCCTGCTTTTCATAAAGATGTTTCCGGAAAAAGCAGATCTAAGACGTCCTGTGGCAAATTACGATTCACTCAGCCATGAAGGTTTAAATCCCATTAGAGAAAATAATTCATGTTCCTCTACTTTTTTTCTGGGGAGAGGTATTTAATGTTTATCTTTCCAATCACGTCCTTGAAGAGGTCGCTGCGCAGGGAGGTGATTTCTAGTTATCTTTCCCTGCCACCAGGGGAATTTTCTTATAGCTTCTGAGTTGTGTGAAGACCAGATAACTAATCAGCCCCTCGTGACCTTGAAGAGGCACTGACCATCTGGCCTGCTCACTTTGGAAAGCCACAGGCCAGATGGGATGGTACAGCCAATGGCTGGCTACTCCTTGCACAGAGACCTGCTTTCATCCTGACTGAGAATGAGGTACATTTTTCTGAATTTCAGTTACTTGTGGGTGCTGCCCTTTCTCACCTCGGTGGTGAGATGCCCGTGCTTCTTGCAATGACTGGCAACTAGGCGGTTCCTGTCTATTGCTACCTCTAACTCTAAAATTCCTTGGGAAAAATAGTTTCTCTAGATTGTAGCCATTTTTTGTTTTGTTTTGTTTTGTTTTGTTTTTTACAGGCAGGTCACTGAGCTATTCAGAACTAATCGCACATTTCTCTTTTGTAGATATGACTCTCCTCATGGGGTAGTTACAGTTTTATCCAGATGGTACTAGGGTTTCCCTTTCCCCCACGTAACTCCATTAACCACTGCAGACACTCGTAGTTCCAAACAGATTCCCATGCTTATATTGTATCATCTCTCAAGAGAAAGTGTTGTTAAAAGTAAGATACAAAAAATGTCGATGGTATTTTGATAGGGATTGCATTGAATACATGTAGGTTGCTCTGGGTAGCATACACATTTTAACAATATTTGTTCTTCCACTCCATGAGCATGGAATGTTTTTCCATTTCTTTGTATCTTCCTCAATTTCTTTCGTAAGTGTTCTATAGTTTTCAGAGTACAGATCCTTTGCTTCTTTGGTTAGCTGTATTCCTAGGTATCTTACGATTTTTGGTGCAATTGTAAATGGGATCGATTCCTTAACTTCTCTTTCTTCCATCTCATTGGTAGGGTATAGAAATGCAACTTATTTCTGTGCATTGATTTGTATCCTGCCATGTTATTGAATTCCTGTATGAGTTCTAGCAAATTTGGGGTGGAGTCTTTTGGGTTTTCTTTTTTTTTCTTTTTAAAAAAAATTTTTTATTGTTATGTTAATCACCATACACATTACATCATTAGTTTTTGATGTAGGGTTCCATGATTCATTGTTTGTGCATAACACCCAGTGCTCCACGCCGAACGTGCCCTCTTTAATACCCATCACCAGGCTTACCCATCCCCCATCCTCCTCCCCTCTAGAACCCTCAGTTTGTTTTTCAGAGTCCATCATCTCTCATGGTTCGTCTCCCCCTCCGACTTATTCCCCCTCATTCTTCCCCTCCTGCTATCTTCTTCTTTTTCTTTTTTCTTAACATATGTTGCATTATTTGTTTCAGAAGTACAGATCTGTGATTCAATAGTCTTGCACAATTCACAGCACTCACCATAGCACATACCCTATCCAATGTCTATCACCCAGCCAGCCGATCCCTCCCATCCCCCCCACTCCAGCAACACTCAGTTTGTTTCCTGAGATTAAGAATTCCTCATATCAGTGAGGTCATATGACTTATGTCTTTCTCTGATGGACTTATTTCACACAGCATAACACCTTCCAGTTCCATCCACGTTGTTGCAAATGGCAAGATCCCATTCCTTTTGATGGCAGCATAATATTCCATTGTGTATTTATACCACATCTTCTTTATCCATTCATCTGTCGATGGACATCTTGGCTCTTTCCACAGTTTGGCTACTGTGGACATTGCTGCTATAAACATTGGGGTATGTGTACCGCTTCGGATCCCTACATTTGTATCTTTGGGGTGAATACCCAGTAGTGCAGTTGCTGGATCATATGGTAGCTCTATTTTCAACTGTTTGAGGAACCTCCATACTGTTTTCCAGAGTGGTTGCACCAGCTTGCATTCCCACCAACAGTGTAGGAAGGTTCCCCTTTCTCTGCATCTGCGCCAACATCTGTTGTTTCCTGACTTGTTAATTTTAGCCATTCTGACTGGTGTGAGGTGGTATCTCATTGAGGTTTTGATTTGGATTTCCCTGATGCCGAGCGATGTGGAGCACTTTTTCATGTGTCTGTTGGCCATTAGGATGTCTTCTTTGGAAAAATGTCTGTTCATGTCGTCTGCCCATTTCTTGATTGGATTATTTGTTCTTTGAGTGTTGAGTTTGATAAGTTCTTTATAGAATTTGGATACTAGCCCTTTATCTGATATGTCATTTGCAAATATTTTCTCCCATTCTGTCGGTTGTCTTTTGGTTTTGTGGGCTGTATCTTTTGCTGTGCAAAAGCTTTTTATCTTGATGAAATCCCAATAGTTCATTTTTGCCCTTGCTTCCCTTGCCTTTGGCGATGTTTCTAGGAAGAAGTTGCTGTGGCTGAGGTCGAAGAGGTTGCTGCCTGTGTTCTCCTTTAGGATTTGGATGGACTCCTATCTCACGTTTAGGTCTTTCAACCATTTGGAGTCTATTTTTGTGTGTGGTGTAAGGAAATGGTCCAGTTTCATTCTTCTGCATGTGGCTGTCCAATTTTCCCAACACCATTTGTTGAAGAGACTGTCTTTTTTCCATTGGACATTCTTTTCCTGCTTTGTCGAAGATTACTTGACCATAGAGTTGACGGTCCATTTCTGGGCTCTCGATTCTGTTCCATTGATCTATGTGTCTGTTTTTCTGCCAGTACCATACTGTCTTGATGATGACAGCTTTGTAATAGAGCTGGAAGTCCGGAATTGTGATGCCGCCAGCTTTGCTTTTCTTTTTCAAGATTCCTCTGGCTATTCGGGGTCTCTTCTGGTTCCATACAAATTTTAGGATTATTTGTTCCATTTCTTTGAAAAAAGTGGTTGGTATTTTAATGGGGATTGCATTGAAAGTGTAGATTGCTCTAGGTAGCATTGACACCTTCACAATGTTTGTTCTTCCAATCCATGAGCATGGAAAGTTTTTCCATTTCTTTGTGTGTTCTTCAATTTCTTTCATGAGTATTTTATGGTTTTCTGAGTACAGATCCTTTGCCTCTTTGATTAAATTTATTCCTAGGTATCTTACGGTTTTGGGCGCAATTGTAAACGGGATCGACTCCTTGATTTGTCTCTCTTCTCTCTTGTTGTTTGTGTATAGGGATGCCACTGATTTCTGTGCATTGATTTTATAGCCTGCTACTTTGCTGAATTCCTGTATGAGTTCTAGCAGTTTTGGGGTGGAGTCTTTTGGGTTTTCCACATACAGTATCATATCATCTGCAAAGAGTGAGAGTTTGACTTCCTCTTTGCCAATTTGGATGCCTTTGATTTCTTTTTGTTGTCTGATTGCTGTGGCTAGGACTTCTAATACTATGTTGAATAGCAGTGGTGAGAGTGGACATCCCTGCCGCGTTCCTGACCTTAAGGGGAAAGCTGTCAGCTTTTCCCCATTGAGAATGATATTCCCTGTAGGTTTTTCATAGATGGCTTTTATGATATTGAGGTGTGTACCCTCTATCCCTATACTCTGAATAGTTTTGATCAAGCAAGGATGCTGTACTTTGTCAAATGCTTTTTCTGCATCTATTGAGAGGATCATATGATTCTTGTTCTTTCTTTTGTTAATGTATTGTATCACGTTGATTGATTTACGGATGTTGAACCAACCTTGCAGCCCAGGGAGAAATCCCACTTGGTCATGGTGAATAATCCCTTAAATGTACTGTTGCATCCTATTGGCTAGTATTTTGGTGAGAATTTTTGCATCCATGTTCATCGAGGATATTGGTCTGTAATTCTCCTTTTTGATGGGGTCTTTGTCTGGTTTTGGGATGAAGGTAATGGTGGCCTCATAAAATGAGTTTGGAAGTTTTCTTTCCATTTCTATTTTTTGAAACAGTTTCAGGAGAATAGGTATTAATTCTTCTTTAAATGTCTGGTAGAATTCCCCTGGGAAGCCCTCTGGCCCTGGGCTTTTGTTTGTTGGGAGATTTTTGATGACTGCTTCAATTTTCTTAGTGGTTATATGTCTGTTCAGGTTTTCTATTTCTTCCTGGTTCAATTTTGGTAGTTGATACATCTCTAGGAATGCACCCATTTCTTCCAGGTTATCTAATTTGCAGGCATAGAGTTGCTCATAATATGTTCTTATAATTGTTTGTATTTCTTTGGTGTTGGTTGTGATCTCTCCTCCTTCATTCATGATTTTGTTGATTTGGGTCATTTCTCTTTTTTTTTTTTTGATAAGTCTGGCCAGAGGTTTATCAATCTTGTTAATTCTTTCAAAGAACCAGCTCCTAGTTTTGTTGATTTGTTCTACTGTTCTTTTAGTTTCTAGTTCATTGATTTCTGCTCTGATCTTTATTATTTCTCTTCTCCTGCTGGGTTTAGGCTTTATTTGCTGTTCTTTCCCCAGCTCCTTTAGGTGTAGGGTTAGGTTGTGTATTTGAGACCTTTTTTGTTTCTTGAGAAAGGCTTGTATTGCTATATACTTCCCTCTCAGGACTGCCTTTGCTGTATCCCAAAGACTTTTGAACGGTTGTGTTTTCATTTTCATTGGTTTCCATGAATTTTTTTTAATTCTTCTTTAATTTCCTGGTTGACCCATTCATTCTTTAGTAGGATGCTCTTTAGCCTCCATGTATTTGAGTTCTTTCCGACTTTCCTCTTGTGGTTGAGTTCTAGTTTCAAAGCATTGTGGTCTGAAAATATGAAGGGAATAATCCCAATCTTTTGGTACCGGTTGAGACCTCATTTGTGACCTAGGATGTGATCAATTCTGGAGAATGTTCCATGGGCACTAGAGAAGAATGTGTATTCCGTTGCTCTGGGATGGAATGTTCTGAATATATCTGTGAAGTCCATTTGGTCCAGTGTGTCATTTAAAGTCTTGATTTCCTTGTTGATCTTTTGCTTAGATGATCTGTCCATTTCAGTCAGGGGGGTGTTAAACCCCCCCACTATTATTGTATTGTTGTCAATGTGTTTCTTTGCTTTTGTTATTAATTGCCTTATATAAGTGGCTGCTCCCATGTTAGGGGCATGGATATTTACAATTGTTAGATCTTCTTGTTGGATAGACCCTTTAAGTAGGATATAGTGTCCTTCCTCATCTCTTATTACAGTCTTTGTTTTAAAATCTAATTTGTCTGATATAAGGATTGCCACCCCAGCTTTCTTTTGGTGTCCATTAGCATGGTAGATGGTTTTCCACCCCCTCACTTTCAATCTGGGGGTGTCTTTGGGTCTAAAATGAGTCTCTTGCAGACAGCATATTGATGGGTCTTGTTTTTTAATCCAATCTGATAGCCTGTGTCTTTTGATTGGGGCATTTAGCCCATTTACATTCAGGGTAACTATTGAAAGGTATGAATTTAGTGCCATTGTATTGCCTGTAGGATGACTCTTACTGTATTATGTCTGTGTTCCCTTCTGATCTATGCGCTTTTAGGCTCTCTCTTTGCTTAGAGGACTCCTTTCAATATTTCTTGTAGGGCTGGTTTCATGTTTGCAAATTCCTTTAGTTTTTGTTTGTCCTGGAAGCTTTTTATCTCTCCTTCAATTTTCAGTGAGAGCCTAGCTGGATATAGTTTTCTTGGCTGCATATTTTTCTCATTTAGTGCTCTGAGGTTATCATGCCAGTCCTTTCTGGCCTGCCAGGTCTCTGTGGATAGGTCTGTTGCCAATCTAATGTTTCTACCATTGTAGGTTACATATCTCTTCTCCCGAGCTGCTTTCAGGATTTTCTCTTTGTCTCTGAGACTCATAAGTTTTCCTATTAGATGTCGGGGTGTTGACCTATTTTTATTGATTTTGAGAGGGGTTCTCTGTGCCTCCTGGATTTTGATGCCTGTTTCCTTCCTCACATTAGGGAAGTTCTCTGCTATTATTTGCTCCAATATACCTTATGCCCCCTCTCTCTTTCTTCTTCTTCTGGGATCCCAATTATTCTAATGTTGTTTCGCCTTATCGTTATCGCTTATCTCTCAAATTCTGCCCTCATGATCCTGTAGTTGTTTCTCTCTTTCTCAGCCTCTTTATTTTCCATCATTTGGTCTTCTATATCGCTGATTCTCTCTTCTGCCTCATTTATCCTAGCAGTTAGTGCCCCCATTTTTGATTGCACCTCATTAATAGCCTTTTTGATTTCGACTTGGTTAGATTTTAGTTCTTTCATTTCTCCAGAAAGGGTTTCTCTAATAACTTCCACGCTTTTGTCAAGCCCAGCTAGTATCTTTAAAGTCATGATTCTGAACTCTAGGTCCCACATCGTACTAATGTCCGTATTGAGTAGGTCCCTGGCTGACGGTACTACCTCTTGTTCTTTTTGCTGAGGTGATTTTTTTCGTCTTGTCATTTTGTCCAGAGGAGAATAGATGAAGGAGAGAACGGAATGCTAACAGGTTAACAACGTCTCCAGCAAATAGACTCCATACAAATCAGAAAAGACCTGAAACCAGGGGAACAGAAAGGGAAAGAAAGAAAAAAGAAAGAGAGATAAAAAGAAAAGAAAAGAAAAAGATAAAAACAAAAACAGAACAATACAAAAAAAACCAGAATATGATCAAATATGATCAGGCTAGTGCATAGATCAGTGCCACACACTAGATTTTGGGCATGTTTTGGTCTGTTAGAAAAAAGTGCCTCCTAAAATTTTAAAGGAAGAAAGATTCATATATGTACAAACTAACGGTTGATACAATGAAGGGATGGAAGATGATTGTAAAGATGAAAATTATAAAAGATTTTATAAAAGGAATTGATAAGATAAGAAGTTGTTTGAAAAAAGAAAGAAGATTTAAAAAAAAAGAAAAAAAAGGGAGAGAATGTGATCAGGCAGGAGACTAGAACAACACCATACAGTAGTGATTTAGGGTATATTTTGATCTGTTAGAAGAAACTATCTCAAAATTTTAAAAAGAGAACAACATATATATATATATATATATATGCCAAAAATAAGGGTAACTACTATGAAAGGATAAAATAAGTCTCTAAAAATGAAAAATAAAAAATGTTTTTTTTTAAAAAAGGGATTGATAAGGTGTTGGTTGAAAAAGGGAAAAAGAAAAATTAAAAAAAAGAACAGTTAAAAAAATTAACTTTGAAAAACTAATGAATCATGGTAAAAAAAAAAAAAGCCATGAATTCTATGTGCAGTATTCCCCTAGCGCTGGAGTTCTCCCATTCTCCTTGATCGGTAAACTTGGTCTTGGCTTGCTGGCTGTTCGTGCTGATCTTCTGGGGGAGGGGCCTGTTGCCGTGGTTCCCAAAGGTCTTTGCCGGAGGCGGAATTGCCCCGCCCTTGTCGGTCGGGGCTAAGCAAGCTGCTCAGGTTTGCTCTCGGGAGCTTTTGTTCCCTGCAAGCTCTGGTACAGCTTTGGAGGACCAGGGTGAAAGTGGTGGCCTCCCAATCTCCACCCGGAGGAGCCGAGAACTCGGGGCCCCGCTCCTCAGTGCGCCCCCAGAGAAAAGCAGTCACTCCCGTGTCCCCGGTCTCCGGCCGCACTCCGTGCTCACCCGGCCTGTGACCGAGCGTTTCTATCTCTGGCACCCGACCCCGTGTGGAGTCTCCAAACCCAGCAGATCCCTGCGGTGCGCTCCCGCGCCGCTCCTCCCGGGGGAGGAAGGGGAGTCTCCCCGGATCTGCCGCTTGTTGGGTCCCTGCTGGAGGAGCAGTGGCCCGACTGGGCCGCGGATCACAGTTTATGGCCACCCCGAGCTGAGAGCCCGCGCCTCGGCTCCGTCTCTGCAGCCGGCTTCCCCGCTCCGATCCCTGGGAGCTCTGCCGCACTCAGGCTCCCCCGGTCTCTCTGTGACCCCGAGGGTCCCGAGACCACACTGTCCCGCGAGGGTTCCACCCCCCGCTTAGCCACTGGAGCGACGTCCCTCCGCGGAGCCGACTCCTAAAAGGTCCGATTTTGTGCTCCGCGGCTCTAGCACTTGCCAGAAGCGGCCGACGGAGGCCCCCTCCCCCGCCGTCTATCCTCCCGAATATCGCCTCGGATTCACTTCTCCGCACGCCCTACCTTCCAGTAAGTGGTCGCTTCTCTGTTCAGAGAGTTGTTGCTACTCTCCTGTTCGATCTCCTGTTGAGTTCGTAGGTGTTCAGAATGGTTTGATCCCTATTCAGCTGAATTCCTGAGACCAGATGAAATCCAGGTCTCCTGCTCCTCCGCCATCTTGCTCCGCCCCCCAGTCTTTTGGGTTTTCCACATAAAGTATCATAACATCTGTGAAGAGTGAGAGTTTGACTTCTTTGCCAATTTGAATGTCTTTTATTTCTTTTTGTTTTCTGATTGCTGAGGCTAGAACTAGTGCTATGTTGAACAGCAGTGGTAAGAGTAGGCATCCCTGTCGTGTTCCTGACCTTAAGGGAAAAGCTCTCAGGTTTTCCCATTGAGAATGATATTCGCTGTGGGCTTTTCATATATGGCTTTTATAATATTGAAGTATGTTCCCTCTATCCTTACACTGTGGAGAGTTTTAACCAAGAAACAATGCTGTATTTTGTCAAATGCTTTTCCTGCATCAGTTGAGAGTATCATATGGTTCTTGTCCTTTCTTTTATTAATGTGATGTATCACTTTGATTTGTGAATTTTGAAGCACCCTTACAACCCAGGACTAAATCCCAACTGGTCATGGTGACTAATCTTTTTAATATACTGTTGGATCCAATTCGTTAGTATCTTAGTGAGAATTTTGGCATCCATGTTCATCAGGGATATTGGTCTGTAATTTTACTTTCTGGTGTGTCTTTGTCTGGCTTTGGGATCAAGGTCATGCTGGCCTCATAGAAGAAGTTTGGAAATTTTCCTTCCATTTCTATTTTTTTACAAAGCTGGAACAAGTAATCCTAAAATCCAGGAACCAGAAAAGACCAAAAATAGCCAGAGGAATGTTGAAAAAGAAAACCAAAGCTGGACTTCAAGCTATATTACAAAGCTGTAATCATGAAGACAGTATGGTACTGGCACAAAAACAGACACGTAGATCAATGAAACAGAATAGAGAACACAGAAATGGAACCTCAATTCTGTGGTCAACTAATCGTCAATAAAGCAAGAAAGAATATCCAATGGAAAAAGGGCAATCTCTTCAACAAATGGTATTGGGAAATTTGGACAGCCACATGTAGAAGAAGAAAAAACTAGACCATTTTCTTACACCGTACACAAAGGTAAACTCAAAATGGATGAAATACCTAAATGTGAGAGAGGAATCTATCAAAATCCTAGAGAAAAACAGAGGCAGCAACCTCTTCAACCTCAGCCGCAGCAACTTCTTGCTAAACCTGTCTCCAAAGATAAGGTAAACAAAGCAAAAATGAACTATTGGGACTTCATCAAGATAAAAATCTTCTGCACAGCAAAGGAAACAGTCAAGAAAACTAAAAGGCAACCAATAGAATGGGAGTAGATATTTGCAAATGATGTATCAGATAAAGGGCTAGTATCCAAGATCTAGAAAGAACTTATCAAATTCAACACTTAAAAAACAAATAATCCAGTCAAGAAATGGGCAGAAGACATGAACAGACACATCTTCAAAGAAGACATACAAATGGCCAATAAACACATGAAAAAATGCTCTGCACCACTTGGCATCAGGGAAATACAAATCAAAATCACAGTGAGATACCACCTCACATCAGAATGGCTAAAATGAACAAGTCAGGAAACAACAAATTTTGGCAAGAATGTGGAGAAAGGGGAACCCTCTTACACTATTGGTAGGAATGTAAGCTGGTGCAGCCATTCTGGAAAACGGTAAGAAGATTCCTCAAGATGTTAAAAATAGAGCTACCCTAAGACCCAGCAATTGCACTACTAGGTATTTATCCCAAAGATACAAATGTAGTGATCCAAAGGAGCACCTGCACCCCAGTGTTTGCAGCAACAATGTCCACAATAGCCAAACTGTGGAAAGAGCTAGGATGTCCATCAACAGATGAATGGATAAAGAAGATGTGGTATATGTATACAATGGGTATAAAATATATGTATACTTAGCCATCAAAAAGGATGAAATCTTATCATTTGCATTGACATGGATGGAGCTGGAGGGTATCGTGCTGAGCAAAATAAGTCAATCATAGAAAGACAGTTATCATATGGTTTCACTCATATGTGGAATATAAGAAATAGTGCAGAGGATCATAGGGAAGGGAGGTAAAACTAAATGGGAAGAAATCAGAGAGAGAGACAACCCATGAGAGATGCTCAACTCTAGGAAACAAACTGAGGGTTACTGGAGGGATGAGGGGGCCAGAGTTACTGGGTGATGGGCATTAAGGAGGGCATGTGATGTGATGAGCACTGGGTGTTATACACAACTGATGAATTACTGAGCTCTACATCTTTAACTAATGATATTCTCTATGTTGGCTAATTGAATTTAAATTTTAAAAAAGTAAGATACTAGGCCATGGAGCAGTGCACCTCCCATTTTTCACCCACATCCTCCATCTAACCTGATGTGCGTGCGCACAAAAACCCATGTACACGCACATGCACACAAGCCCACACGCACACATGTGCATGCACATACACACATGCATGCCCACATGCGCATGCACACATGCACACATACTCCCTGTAGAGAAGAGGAAAAAGAAGGAACCAAAGGAGTAAAAGGGAGAGGCAGGGTCCATACCAGACTAGCATTGGGTAAGAATGCTCTCAGAGGCAAGAAACAGAACGCTGGATAACAGTGACCTAAATGAGTCAGAGTATATGTTTCTCCTCTAACAAGGAATCTGGATGTTAATGGCTGGTGTTAGTGTAGGGACTCACCAAAGTCAGGGGCATCCCGCACAGCAGGACAGCTCCACTCCCAGTTGCAGAGAAGCTAGACTCAGGCACAGAAACACAGGTAGCGGACAGCTCCAGCTGTGGCTTCTTTTTCAGAAGCCTCCCTTCTACTTTCTGCTTCATCAGCAAGATCTGGGGTATATGGTTCTCCTAGGCACCAAGGAAAGTAGGCATCTCACCTGCAGTCGGCGCACTGCTGACCGGAGCCAACTGAAGTAACACCGACAAGGAGGAAGAACTAGAGACCACTGGCAGGCAGCCAGCAAGCACTCCCTGGTGACACTCCTGTTGTGCCCCCTCTGTCCCACCCACGTCCCTGGCTCCTATTCACCTACCCCACCCACCTTGACCAATGTGGACTTCCAAATTCCGGGTAAACTATATGGGCTTGTTTATGTTGGCTTCACAACCAAATCATTATGCATAAGAGAAACTCTCATGTGAACTGCTAGAGTACAATTGTTTGTGCATGTTGGACTGTCTGCCTTTTAGTTATTGGACAAGTGTCCAGAGGCAATTTGTTAAGTAATTTGTAAAGTAGCAAATTAATTCCCCTATTATAGATAGTTATCCAGTTGCTTCTGGCAACCTAATACTTCTTACTGGTAAGTCATCACATTTAAACCTAGAATTATTTTAGCATAAGCCATGTTGAGTATATAACCTGCCCGTGATTATTTCTCTAGCTACGCTGACCTGATCAGCACTTGATAGGTTTTGTGAATGCACTGGTTTTTCTCATGATTGTACATTTCCTTCCTTGGTACCAACTTCCATTGTAACAACTAATTTAGCAATAAGGAAAACATAAAACTAAGCACATGAAAAACTGAATCATTAGGGGAAAAGATAGTTACTCAAATGAACCTACTTATTTGATAAATAGAAATATTTTTAATCTTTTGACTCTGGAATTTTTAATGAACAATAATATTTATGAATTCTCTTAGGTTAAAAAAGTATCAATTATTAAAACTGGCTTCTTAAAATAGCAGAACTATACTTAATGACTCTAAATTACAAACCTGTGGATAAGATTGTCTTTATCAGCAAAGGAAAAATCACTGAAACAGAAAAAGGAGTCTTGATCATTTTTAGTTCTAGTCATTTCTTCATGAAATCAGAAAAGCTAAAAAATAAGCAAAATCTCTCTATACAGCTCTTTCCTCCAAAGATGTTTCCCAAAATAAAAGGATAACTCAAGGGTATAAATAGTCAAGTACAGTATGTCAAGTGCATGTGTAACAACTGATGTTTTCCATGACAGCAAATGGTTCTTTTCTTCATCTTTTATGTTTGGCAAGCTTTCATTTTATGTGACGGTTGGGTTGGTGGTCTTCATATTACTGCATAGTTAATCAGGAGTTAAATTAGTGTCAAGAAATCATTATATTTTGCAATTAGCCCAATTGCAAAGCTATCTTGGGTGTACCAGAGTTGAAAATATTCATTTCCTATAAATTTACATGTTTGCTTCACAGCCTTCTTTACCACTTAATACCTGGTATACGTGGTAAATGTGTTCACAAGAGTATTCTCCAAACTGAAATCACCCTATTCAGATAGGCTAAATCTATAATGGCAGTTCCACTCCGTGCTGAAAATCTAATTCATCAAAGCCGGGAGAACATCAAAGCTGGGAGAACATTGTTACAGTAGCAATTGGTACCAAAGAAGGAAATGTACAATCATGAGAAATACCAGGGCATTCACAAAACCAACATCATTATTAAAGGAAAGACCTCTGTGGAGACATCAAGTGGATATGCATATTCATTTGCTTCTGGCAACCTAATACTTCTTACTGGTAAGTCATCACATTTAAACCTAGAATTATTTTAACATAAGCCATGTTGAGTATATAACCTGACCGTGATTATTTCTCTAGCTACACTGACCTGATCAGCACTTGATAGGATAATTTTGTAAGCTAGAAGTCTTCAAGCAGAATAGTAAGATGCCAGTGATGCCTTTTCCACTTCAAACAAAGAGATGCCTCCCCATGGAAGACTGAGTGCATCTCAGATGAAAGAGCCCAAGGAAATGTGATTAATCAAGCATACTTCTAGTCCTGAGTTTGGAAGACTTCCAAAATGGAAGTCTTTGGAAATCACATGCAATCCATACTAGCTCTCCAAGTGAGAGCAGAGCCCAAGCCAATGACAGATAATGAATTTCGTTTGATGGCCCTCTGTGTCCTACATCTTGGAAATTCTAAATGATGAGGCAATGGAAGCCAACAACTGGTAAAGCTCAGTATCTCTTACACTCAATGATCCAAGCCTATTACTGCATTTTTCCCCAGATTTGTCTACCATGTTTAGCCTCTCCCAGACCCTGGGAGCTCAAGTCTGATGGGTGAGTCCGTGGGCTCATCCTCTCCTTCACGCGTGCAACCTGGCCTCCAGACCAAGGTTTTCCTCTTGAGACCTCTGTCTTCTCACAGTGATAATTAATATTGAATACACTGTGCTTTAGTTTTTCTTCATCTCATTTAAGGAGAACTGGATTGTTCTTGTTACACTTCCCAAATTTGAAACATTCTCTATGGTGATTTTAATAAGCTTTTGCCACTTATGTGAAAGCAATAATTTTTTTAATTTCCAAAGGGGAGAGAAAATGGGTGTCATGGTTCTGCAAAATAGGTAAAAGTGAAGTCCTGTTAGACCCTAATTGGTACAAACTAATTAGGAAAATGACCAAGGAGTTTTTCCCATAGCTTTTTAAGTGTTTCAGCAAAATTGACTTAGGAAGTCATATTCAAGAGTATAAAGATGATGACAAAAATCCATGGGGACTGATGACATTTTCAAAGTCATCGTAGAGGTATGGGAAAAAAATCTGGACACCAATTCTTTGCTGCCCCGTGGAATGTAGATCTCTGCCAGCACCTCTGGACCCTTCTTCTCCTCTGCCCTTTGGCCATCCCCCTGCCTCCTTCCTATTATTCAAGGAAGCCAGTGCATTCCCATCTCAGAAGCTTTGTATATGTAGTACCCTCTGCTTGGGAGTCTTCTTTCCAAACTCTTATCCTGTGTCTCACCTTTAATCTCACTTCTGCAGAGTCCTTACACTATCTCTCTATTCAAGCAGCCCTCAACCAGGACCAGTCTTTCTCAATCAGCTCTCCTTGGGTAGTCTTCACGTCTTTGGCCAACAAATGTTAATACATTATACATTTAATTTCAGTTCTATAATTATGATTGTGGGCTGCTTCTCTTCTTGTCCTACAGTCAAAGTTCCATTAAGTGTCCTTTTTCCCTTTCCATGTTTCAGCCCCGAGACAGGGCCCAAACCACGAGAGCACTAATAAATATTTGTCGAATGAAGAAATAAATGAATAACTAAGCGAACTCTATGTTTGCTGACTGCTGATGATTCAGAACCAGTGATTCAAGGGTACTTGTAGGCAAACATAATGACAGATTTGGTAACAGTCACATGATATAATATTTGAAGCAAAATAATTTGAAGGTGGACCCCACCACTGGATGATTTATTTCTTCATGTATACACTACCTGTTTGTCTCTGAACTGCATGCAGTAGCTTCAGTTACTCATTGTCTAAGCTCCCTTCCAGGAGAGTGGCTTGGGCAGTGCCATGGAGAGATTAAGAGGATTTATAACCTGAAATCTGAAGCCCACTTTCCTGGTCAGATATCATGTTGGGCTGTCAAGAACTGTCAGTCACATCTTTTTCTGGCTTTGTATCTATAGAAATTTGTGGGCTGGAATATCTGAGCTTTTCAAGATCCTCACCCAACAGAAGACAGGACCATAAAGACACATTCCATCTGCTGACATCTTCCCCAGGCAGATCAGAGTTGGAGCATGCCTGTCTCCCCTCAGGGACTTGACTTAAGGGTCATCTCCAGCAAGCATTTAACCAAGGGTCTTATCACCAATGCTGATAAGCCTCAGGAGAGAGCATTCCCTGTCATGACTCTGTGCATGGTAAGCATCTCTTCTGCACTTTTAGAGCTAGATTACCTTGTGCACTTCCCGTGTTTGTAGCAACTGCTTGTCCGAAAACATTCTCGTCACGTGGTATTTACATTCAGACCTGATATTACATATTTAGAGTGAAAGTCATAATTACCAATAAAGTCAAAGCATTTAAAAAACTGCAGTTTATATGTGTATCTACATATACGACATAGGTACCTGTGCATGCAAATATGTAAAAACAATATTAGGAAAAATACTTTTTGCACACCAGTGAAAAATTTAGACTCACTTTATATTCAGTAATCTAGCTATTTGCTTCATTTTAGTTTCTAAAACAAAGTTAGAGTCCTCTAGAATTTTAGTGACTAATGCTCAGAGCACAGTCCCTGGGGCTATTTCCCCTAGGTTTGGATCCCAGACCTCTCCCTTCTAGACTATGATCTTGGGCAGGCACTTTTTCAGCCCAAGCCTTGGTTTGTTTTTCTTTAAAATGGGGATAATGATAGCACCTACTTCATAGGCTAGCTTTAAGATTCAAATTAGTTAATATTTGTAAATTCAGTAGTTTATGGCACATAATAAACTTTACAGGTGAACTTGATAAGTAAATAAAATATCATATTTCTCAAACTGGGGACTATTACCCATATGCACATGGCAACATGCCATGGGGTACTCAGCACTACAAGATGCATTCCAGAACCTACCTGTGGTAACTACTGAAGTCAATGATGAGTAATAGAACATTAATTTTAAGTAAAGACAGATGCATTATGGAGTAGACATTTTATGATAAAATATGAGCTTTCAAGACATTTATTGTTTGCAGCTGGCTCCTCAGGCAAGACACTCCATTCTTGTCCACTGTATCTTCCACCCTTTCCCTACTATGGTCCAAATTCTAATCAGACTCTCAGTTTTCTGGGACCGTTCCATACTTTCCTATACCACCTCTGCCAATGATGACCACTCTTCCCATCGTGGCTGCCCATGGAAATCCAGCCCCACTTCCAGAACCACAAAACATTTCTTTTCTGAGAGGACTCTGTTGAATCTGCTACTAAATGTCATTTCCCTGCCATGAATGGCCAGAATACTGTGTGACTATTTCATGACAGCTGTCACATACTGAATAATCGTGTCTTCCATGCATGAGCACTCCCAATCCTCTTGTTAGGCTGTAAGCAACTTGAGTTCAGATATGATCCCCTCTCTTCTGCTCCTTCCCTTCCTCCACAGGGCACCCAGCACAGTGCCTCTCACTTTACTAGGTGTTTATTGAGGTGACTGGACCCCATGCCTCCATCAGGAAAGGCCTGCCACAGGGCAGTTGGAGATCATTCATCTCTTGTCACAATGGCATCAATGAAAAGATAACTACTTCAAATGGGTTATTGACCACAATTCCAGGAAAGTACCAAGAACAAGTGTTCTAATTAATCAACCAGCCACAGACTCCTAACTTTCTGGTGAGTCCAATTTGTTTTTCCCCAGGGAGCCTGTTAACTTGGCTCAGCATTTGCAAAGAGGAGTGGTTCAATAAGGTAAGCAACACTTTTAATGAGCAACCTATTTGCAACAAGGTCTAATTCATACCTCAGCATGAAAAGGAAACCTAAACAGTTTTCCTGGGGTATGAAATGACAGGCAATTTCTTATCTAGTCTGCCCTTGAAGATTCTACTAGCCTCATTTTTGTTTTGCTGACTTTCTTTGGAGATAGTTGGCATCAAGATTTATAGGAAACAAGATGAGAGCATTAACTAATTTTTTTAAAAATATTTCCTGTGTGCCCACTATATACCAAAATGGTCAAGATGGAGTTTACTAACAGTTAACAGTGAAATTCAGACAACTAAAAGGGAAATTAAGTATGGGGTGATATGTTATGAGAGTGGAAGTACAGTTTTCCAGACAAATACAGAGGAACTAGATTCAATAGGATTTGCTTGTAGGGTGTGAGAGAAATCAAGGAAAAAGCCCAGCCTTCTGTCCTGATTACTCAAGGGACACTAGAAGAAAAGCTGGTTTATCCAGGGTAAAGGTGAGGATGATGATGATAACTTTGATGTTAACCAGGTTGAGGATGAAAGGTCATCAGGACATCCGAGCTGAGACGTACAATAAAGGGCCAAATATCAACTCAGGAATTCAGGAGAGAGATCCTGATAAAGGCACACATTTCTTAGATACAAAATAGGTAATGGTGATTAAAACACCAGGAATGATTGAGACTGACAAAAGAAGATGCCTCTAGACAAGCCCAAGAGGTAGAAGGAAAGCCTGTAGTGATGTCATGGAGGTCAAAGGAGATTCAAAGAGAAGGGACTGGTTATACATATCCACACCACTGAGCAGCCAAGAAAGATGAGTACTGTAAGGAAGCATTGGATTTAGTCAAAAGAATCCTCCGGTGACCTGAAAGTGTAATGTAGTGAAGAGATAGGGACAAAAGCCAGTAAGGGGTGGGTGGAGAGTATTGGGAACACACACCAAACAGAGATGGCAAGTGTTCACCGCTCTTCTCAGAAGCTTGATGGTGGAGAGAGAGCGCATGTCATCCCAGAAGGAGACTTTAGGACAAGGAAGGATTTTTAAATGATATTTGGACCTTAAATATATTAACATATTTTGAAAAAAATATCCAGTAGTAAGGAAAAGAGGAAGAGGAAGCCATGCGTAAAGGAAGGGGGAAGGAATTGGTTTTAGAGCATGGACAGATAATATTTAGGACATTGAATCAGTAGAACTTAGTTAACCAAATACAGTGGCCCACAGAGAATTAAAGCACCAAATCGTGAAAGTGGACAAGTTTATTAAACTCAGAGCTCTTATCCTACCAATATTCAGAATTCCAGAGGTCCCATATAGCTCCTGGATCTGCCTCCGATCCTTGGAGACGTCTTGGAGAAAATATGTCATGTCCTCTGCAGCCTTCCTCATCCAAAACAACACAGGTTGGACCAGCCCCTCTACAAAGTGTCTCCCCACGGATGCGGGCTCCTTTGCACATGGAATGTAACCAGAGAAGGCTCTCAGCAAGCCCCTCTGGGCTCCTTTCCTTCCTTACACCCTTTTTGAGCGGATGTGGGGTGCTGGCTGCCGAGCTGGGAATACCCAAAAGCCTAAAAGGGTGGATACTTTTTTTCTGCACTTGCTGCCTCAAGATAAGTTGGGGACTTGTGGCCTTTATAAGGCTCAGAATATTGGGCCCTTCTTTGCTAAAGTTGATCTGCTGGGTGTAGAAGTTACTCCCTCTTCCCATACCCCAAATTTCTTTCTTAACATAAACAATTTCACTCCAATGAGGCAAGAAGAGTCTCCTCTGTTCCTCACATTTATTACTTTTCTACTGAGAGTCCTGGTTGTATTTATTTTTAATACCCAAATCATCCTCCCTGAGACCCCAGTGAACTGATTGCTAGGAATTGTTCCCCTCAATGCCCCCCTTCCATTTCAAAGTGTTCTCCTGTAGAGTCTTCCACAAATGCCCACCAGCCTGTGGTCAGGCTGTTTGCATTTTAGCTTCCTCATTACACCGTCAGGTCACGCCTGCCACCACCACACTTCATGCCATCTTTGCTCAGCTGTGATTACCATTTCACAAGATTGTGTTGATCTTGGGAAAGGGAGGGGTCCAGAATGAAGGACTAAGCTGAGAGTAACTCACATCTGCCACTAGAGGTGGATGCACTGGTATACCTGGACAAACCTGACCTCAGATTCAATCCCAAGCTGTTTCTGAGATTCATTCTCATGGAAAGGGGGAGTTTGCCACATGGTCCTATCACCACTGCCTGGAGTCCTCCAAAGTTCTCCACTCCTTAAAATCCAGGCACAAGATCTCTGACCCTGAAGAATATTTCTGTCTCCTAGTGTAAGCACTGCCTTCTTGAATCCCCATTTCCCATCCCAGGATTAACCTCTATCTCGGCTGACTGGCAGTAAAAACCCAATACTCTCAGAAGATATGTATTCTGCATTTCATGGCCCCCAAAACACCATCCCAACAGTAGCCCAACATTCCTGAGTCTGACTGACCCCTGCCAGTTTTTAATGGTATTTCTATTCTCAGATGCAACTAATTTCTTCCCCTGTTGTTTTAGTCCAGAATGAATGGTTCTCCATCTGGATCATGTGGGATAATCAGCTGTGGATCTTTGAACAGCAAATGCCTCACTCTGGACATATCCACTGCTATGGACTGAATTGTGTCCCCCAATAGCTATACATTGAAGCCCTAACCCTTGAAGTGACTATCTGGAGATAAGGCTTTTAGGAGGTAATTAAAGTATTAAATGAGGTTATATGGGTAGGGCCCTAATCTATATAAGAGGAAGATCTCGCTCTCTGTCTCTGTCTCTCTTCCATGTGGGGACAATGAGAAGGTGGCCATCTCCAACTCACGAAGAGGACCTCTCCAGAACCCAACCATGCTGTCACCCTAGTCTGGGAACCTGTAGCCTCAGAACTCAGAAAATAATTGTCTGCTATTGTCGCCACGACCATGGTATTTTGTCATGGCAGCCTTAGCAGACTAATACCCTCACCTGGCATCTCTAGGGAGCAGCACAAGGATAAACAAAGATGAGTCACCTCTGCAGCCAGACCTATTGACTGCTGGTATAGCCAGCACCCAAGCCTATTTCACCAGTAGCCACGTGCCTCTACAAAGAAGGAAGGTCACTTCTTGCCTGAACTTCTGCTTCATTTTCAGACTTTCCAATAGCTAACTAAAGGCTTATGTACCTTCCTCTTCCAAACTTCAGTCACTAAACTTCAGTTTTCTATCTTATCTACATTGTACTAGTCTCTTCTTATAGTAATGCATAAAGAATTATTGAGTACGGCCATTTTTTTTCCCACATTAAATATCTAGCTCACCTCTCTCCTAGGTTCTTTCTATGACAGGAGTTCTTGACCTCGCTACCTTATGGACCTTCTTTGAGGATATTAGAAAAGCCAGCACTGCTTCTGAAAAATATACATGCATGCATGCCTACAAATCGCATGTGACTTGGGGGCTCAGGAGATCATAGTTCTGCCAAGGCAAAGTTACCAGTCTGAAGATTCATGATCTACAGCCTTGCTATGCAAAGCCTGTTCTTCCATGAACAGCATCACTGAGGGCAGAATCTCAGGCCACAGCCAGGACCCACTCATCAGAATCTGCATCTGAATAAGACTCCACGTGACTGTATTCACACTAAAACTTGGGAGGCACTTACAACAACTTTTGCTATAAACAACTAACTTATACACAGCGTATGAGCATGATGAGTTAATATAATTTTGTCTTGTCTACTAGAGAACCACAATAATTAAACAATTCCCACTCTGAGGGTTTCTCTGGAGGGAACTGAGAAATGAGAACAGACATATTGCCAATCTTCTGCTATGGAGTGATAAAGGTGGGATTCTTCATCCGTGTACCCTTTCCAACCTGGCCTCCTTTGTCCCCTCATTTCCATATTTGGAGGAGATTTACATATGTTATGGATAACTCTACTGAGCATCCTTTCCTGATAAAATAGCCCCAATGCTCAAATAAGAGGGGTGACATTGAGGTTACCAAAATAGCTCCTTTTACTGCTCTTTGAATTTCAAGCACTAAATCAGATGGGGAAAAAATGATCCCTCAAAACATTTCCATATGTTCTGACAATATGATCCCATTGCATCATTTACAAACTTCACATACTAAATTAAAAACTGTATTTACTTTGTATTCTTGGTGTGAAATCACCCCTAGAGCCTGACCTTCTTTGAATGTGGCTACAGCTGACAAATCAATCTCGTTACGGCGAGCGATGAGGGAGATGCTTCTCTGTCCCCTGAGCAATTGAAATGTACAGCTCTCGTATATATTTTAATTAGAGATTTTTTGCTTTTCTGTGCCCTGGGGCTTTTTGTGAAGGTACATTTCCCAAGACTCATGATAAAAATAATGATATTGCATAGTGCAAATTTATGCAACAGAACACAGGTGCTGGACCTCTTCAACATGTCTCTGTCATGGCTGAAGTTATGTGAAAGGTTGTTGTCAAGGCTGAAAGTTAAGGAGCAGAGTGGGTGAAAGAAGGTGAAAAGAATGCAGTGTGCATGTGTAATTCCAGAAATGCTACCCATGACCTCTAACGCCAAGCCATTCTCCTTTCTTCACCCAAAGATGCTCAGAGGCAGCACCCCAAGACAAGAATCTAGTCCACGTAAGGTCAGCTACCAGCTTTTGGTTCCATAGATTTATGTAGGTGGAGTCCATGATTTTATGATGTGAATCCCCCTGGGCAAGAGGCTATTGCAAGTTGAATCCATCTTCCTTCCCTCTGTTCCATCTCTCCTTCTCTGGAAGGACATTCCATGAACACTCTCTTCCCAGGAAACTGCCATCCGTCCATGTTTGAAAACCGAACTTCCTTGCCTACAATTGAAAGAGTCTTCTCCTGCTCATTTTGAGTCTAATCCTCTTTAAAACCACCCCCAAATCCTTCCATGCTTGTGCACACTCATGCACAAACACACACACACTATCAAACACTCAAAAACATACAATGGGGAAATACTTAATGCTTATAATAAGAAGAGATACAGGAGTCAGGATGTGTTTTGATTTAAAATAGTGTTTCTTTTTTTTTTTAAGATTTTTTATTTATTTATTTGAGAGAGAGAGAATGAGAGACAGAGAGCATGAGAGGGAAGAGGGTCAGAGGGAGAAGCAGACTCCCCACTGAGCGGGGAGCCTGATGCCGGACTCGATCCCGGGACTCCAGTATCATGACCTGAGCCGAAGGCAGTCGCTTAACTGACTGAGCCACCCAGGCGCCCTTAAAATAGTGTTTCTATCCTAGAGAGATGTCAAGTCACCCTTTACTTTTAGATTCCTGGTCCAGATCTTCACTTCTGATGGAGCATCGGTCCAAAATTGTGGAATTCCCATACACCCACCCCCTAAAACTGGGTGACTGTGGGCAGTTTTTTAGTATTCAAGTATTATATATTATATATAAAATTTGAGGATAGAGCCCTGCCTTGAAATATCTGTTTAAAAAATGTGACTTTTTCAATGGTATCATTGGGTTGCATTAGTCAGAGTGATTGGTGCTGGACACTAAAGCTAATGTCTTTCAGATCTTAGGGGATGAAGCAATACGCATCTATTTCTCTCCTACATGCACATCCAGTGATGTCTGGGAGGCTCTGTCAGCATTGCACTCATCAGCCCAGGCTGCTTCATCTGGTGACACCCCCATCTTAAACATGACCCTGCCCTGTGTGGCCAGCACCCAAGGAGAGGAGACCACGGAGAGTCATGTGGGTGGCTTCATGACTGGTCAAAGCATTACTACATCACTACCATCCTCATCCCATTCACCAGACTCAGGATTTGGTCCCAACCGAACTACAAGGTAAACTGAGATATACAGTCATCTCTATGGCCAGCAAGAGGGAAATAGAGCAGCCTCTTCCTTCTGGCATGCATTCACCCCCTGGTCTACACAACATTTCAGAAAACTGTCTGTAGATTTCATGAAAGCAAACACACGAATAATGCCCCAACATCTGTGCTATGGCTTCATGGTTTCCTTGTTACCAGGTACAAGATTCTGTTTTGCTAAAACAAAAGTAAAACCTGGTATGAGTGTGTGTGTGTGTGTGTGTGTGTGTGTGTGTGTGTGTGTGTGTTAGAGAATAGTCCTTCTCTGAAGAAGGTGTTATAAAAATATTTTAAAACATATTTTCTTGATAATCCCTAGAAGCCCCGACAGCAAAGTCTGCATTTCATCTATTGTTTGAATCCTAATTTTGACCATCTTCTATTCACCTCCCCCACCCCTACATTCTCTCTGCCCTCCTACCCATGGGCACTAAGCCCTCCCCAGCCAGTGGACCTATGCTATACTAAAATTAAATTTAATGAAAGCCATTTAATGCTGAAAAAATGAATTCATTAAAAAAAACTGAGTACAGAACTGACCTAGAATACATGGGAATTCTGTTTATGATAAAGGAGATGTTTTAAATCAATGTGAAAAAAGGAATTTTTGTTAAGTGGTGTTAGTACAATTAGTTTATCTGTTCAAGTAACAGAAAAGTGTAACCTCCTCTCACTCTACCACAGTAAAATTTCATATAAAAAAGGTAAACATTTAAAAAATTGACATTATAAAAATCCTAGAAGATCACAGATGAATTATTTATAATATCAGAATAATGAAGGTTTTTAAAAGTAGTACACAAAATCCACAGGCCATATTAATAAATTTGACAGAGAAACTTAAAACTTCTGTATTATAAAGTTACAGAAAATTGCTTGTAAATCATTCACTTCCTGTGATTTAATATTTCACAATTTAATAAAAAATTACATGCTATAAATAAACAGAGCTTGTGGGAAAATAGAGGCATTCACTTTTCATTTCAAACTTTTGCTATGTTCTGAAATTTCCGAAAGATAAACTGGGAATATTTTTTAGTACACAGGTTTAATTTTCCTTAAATTACAAAAAATGTATACAAATCAGGCAAAGATAATAAAAGGTCAATAAAAAGATGGCAAAGGGCATTGATGGGCATTTACAGAAAAGTTGACCAATAACCAATAACCATCAAAAAATTCTAAATTCAGAGAAGGGAAAAAGATGGCAGAGGAGTAGGGGACCTTATTCCAATCCATCCCTGGAATCGAGCTGGATATCTACCAATCCACTCTGAACACCCACGAATCAGCCTGAGATGTAAGATGATCTGGATCTCTACAAACAGAATATCACAGGCAGTTAGTTTTGAGGTAGGAAGTGAGGACCCATGATTCCTTGGGCAGATATCAGAGGATAAACAGCAGCAGGAAGGAGCCTGGCCATGGCGATCCTACAGCGCCAGTGAGCAATAGCCTCCCGCGCTGGGGATGGGGCACAGACTCGCAGAATGGTAGCAGCAGGGAAAGGACTTTGGGCAGCCCCCCTGGACACAAACTCAGAGCTGTGGGGCCGTGCCTGGGAACTGGGGGCGGCTGGCAGTTTTAGAAGCACAAAGGGCAGAGACATGCCCCAACCTGGAGGCGAGGACTGGGAGCACTGCAGAGGGGCTCACAACTCAGGACGCTGCAGTTTATAGCAGCACAGACAGAAAGGGAGATAGTGTGGCCTGGGGAGCTCACTGAAGAACAGTTTGCGATCTCTCTGCTCTGAGGCAGGGGGATGGGAATGACCTCTTCTGCTCTGACTCTTGGAAGAGACACAGAAAGCCACCAGGGAAAGACGCCAGAGAACAAAAGCCCCCCAAAACTGGTTTTCACTGAGCCCATCCCCTGCCACAGGGAGCAGGGCAACTCTGCCCAAACAGGGTTGCCTGACTAACAGTGCGGCAGGCCCCTCCCCCAGAAGACAGGCTGGGAAAACAAGAGATAGCAACCCTAAGTTCTCTAGAAAACAGGTGCATCTTGCTTGGGTTGTGGTCAATAATTCAGACTCTATACATTCCCTCAACCACCCTTCAACACAATGACTAGGAGGAGGAACCTCCAGAATAGGAAAGACTCAGAGAGTATGACTTATGCCACAGATTTACAAACAGATTCAGATATAACCAATATGTCCGAGATGGAATTCAGACTAGCAATTGTGAAGACAATAACTAGAATGGAGAAATCAATTAATGGCAACATAGAATTTCTAAGGGCAGAAATGGAAGCTGAATTGGCAGAACTTAAAAATGCTATCAATGAGATCCAATCTAATCTAGATAATCTAACAGCTAGGGTAAGCAAGGCAGATGAACGAATTAGTGATGTGGAAGACCATTTAATATAGAAAAACGGAAAAGAGGAGGCCAGGGAAAAACAACTCAGAATTCATTAAAATAGAATCAGAGCAGTAAGTGACACCATGAAACGTTCCAATGTTAGAATTATTGGAATCCCTGAGGGGGTGGAGAGGAATAGAGGACTAGAAGACATATTTGAGCAAATCATAGCTGAGAACTTCCCTAATCTGGGGAATGAAACAAACATTCGTGTCCTAGAGGCAGAGAGGACCCCTCCCAAGATCAGGGAAAATAGGCCAACACCCCAGCATGTAAAACTCCCAAATCTTAGAACCAAGACAGTTAAGGGGAAGAGATTCCTTATGCACAGAGGGAGGAACATCAGAATAACATCAGACCTATCCACAGAGACCTGGCAAGCCAGAAAGGCCTGGCAAGTCATATTCAGGGTACTAAATGAGAAGAACATGCACCCAAGAATACTTTATCTGGCAAGGCTGTCATTTAGAATGGATGGAGAGATGTAGAGCTTCCAAAACTGGCAGAAACTGAAAGAATACGTGATCACTAAGCCAGCCCTGCAAGAAATATTAAGGGGGCTTCTATAAAAGGAGAAAGACCCCAAGAGAGATATAAAAAAGAAACTTACAGGGACAATCTATAAAAACAAGGTCTTCACAGGCAACATGATGACAATAAATTCATATCTTTCAATAATCACTCTCAACATGAACAGCCTAAATGCTCCCATAAATGGCACAGGGTTGCAGATTGGATAAAAAGACAAGACCCATCCATGTGCTGTCTACAAGAGACTCATTTTGAACCTAAAGATACATCAAGACTGAAAGTGAAAGGATGGAGATCTGTCTTCCATGCCAGCAGACCTCAAAAGAAAGCTGGGGTAGCAATTCTTACATCAGACAAATTAGATTTTAAACTAAAGACTATAGTTAGAGACACAGAAGGACACTATATCATTCTTAAAGGGTCTATCCACCAAGAAGATCTAACAATTGTAAATATCTATGCCCCCAACATTGGAGCAGCCATCTAAATAAGCCAACTGGTAACCAAAATAAAGAGTCATATTGATAACAATACGTTAATTGTAGGAGACCTCAATACTCCACTCTCAGCAATGGACAGATCATCTAAGCAGAAAATCAACAAGGAACCAAGAGTTTTGAATGGCACACTGGACCAGATGGACCTCATAGATATATCCCAACATTCCACCCTAAAACAACAGAACACTCATTCTTCTTGAGCACACATGGAACTTTCTCCAGAATAGACCACATACTGGGTCACATATCAGGTCTCAACAGATACCAAAAGATTGAGATTATTCCCTGCATATTCTCAGACCATAATGCTTTAAAACTGGAACTCAATCACAACAAAAAATTTGGCAGAAATTCAAACCCTTGGAAGCTAAATGCCACTCTGCTCAAGAATGTTTGGGTCAACCAGGAAATCAAAGTGGAACATAAAAAATTCATGGAAACCAATGAGAATGAAAATACATCAGTCCAAAACCTATGGGATACTACAAAGGTGGCCCTAAGGGGGAAAAACATAGCCATCCAAGCCTCACTCAAAAAAATAGAAAAACCCTGAATTCACCAACTAACTCTACATCTTAAAGAACTAGAGTAAAAGCAACAAACGATGCCTAAGCCTCGTATTAGAAGAGAAATAATTAAGATTAGGGCAGAGATCAATGAATTAAAAACCGGGAACACAGTAGATCAGACCAACGAAACTAGAAGCTGGTTCTTTGAAAGAATTAATAAGATCGATAAACCACTGGCCAGACTGATCCAAAGGAAAAGCGAAAGGACTCAAATTAATAAAATTTTGAATGAAGGGAGAGATCACAACTAACACCAATGAGATGGAAACAATTGTTGGAAATTATTATCAACAACTATATGCCAATAAACTGAGCAATCTGGATGAAATGGATGCCTTCCTGGAAAACAATAAACTCCCAAAAATGAAACAGGAAGAAATGGACAACCTGAATAGGCCAATAACCAGTAACGAGATTGAAGCAGTGATCAAAAACCTCCCAAAACACAAGAGTCCAGGGCCTGATGGATTCCCTGGGAAATTCTACCAAACCTTCAAAGAAGAAATAATACCTATTCTGCTGAAGCTGTTTCAAAAAATAGAAACAGAAGGAAAGCTTCCAGACTCATTTTATGAGGCCAGCCTTACCTTAATCCCCAAACCAGGCAAAGACCCCATCAAAAAGGAGAATTTCAGACCGATATCCCTGATGAATATGGATTCCAAAATCCTCAACAAAATCCTAACTAATATGATCCAACGATACATTAAACGATTCATCCACCACGACCAAGTGGGATTTATCCCCAGAATGCAAGGGTGGTTCAATACTCGCAAATCAATCAATGTGATAGAACATATTAATAAGAGGAGAGAGAAGAACCATATGTCCTTTCAGTTGATGCAGAAAAAGCATTTGACAAAATACAACATCCTTTCCTGATTAAAACTCTTCAGAGTGTAGGGATAGAGGGAACATTCCTCACGTTCATAAAATCCATCTATGAAAAACCCACAGCAAATATCATCCACAATGGGGAAAAGCTGAGAGCCTTTCCCTTAAGATCAGGAACAGGTCAAGGATGCCCACTCTCACCACTATTTTTCAACATAGTACTAGAAGTCCTAGCAACAGCAATCAGAAAACAAAAAGAAATAAAAGGTATTCAAATTGGCAAAGAAGAATTCAAACTCTCTTTTCACAGATGACAAGATACTTTATGTGGAAAACCCAAAAGAGTCCACTCCCAAATTACTAGAACTCATACAGCAATTCAGTAATGTGGCAGGATACAAAATCAATGCACAGAAGTCAGTTGCTTTCTTATACACTAACAATGCATCTGTAGAAAGAGAAATTAGAGAAACGATTCCATTTACAATAGCACCAAAAACCGTAGGATACCTCAGAATAAACCTAACCAAAGAGGTAAAGGATCTATACTCTAGGAGCTACAGAACACTCATGAAAGAAATTGAAGAAGACACAAAAATATGGAAAAACATTTCATGCTCATGGATTAGAAGAATAAACATTGTTAAAATGTCTATGTTACCCAGAGCAATCTATACCTTCAATGCCATCCCGATCAAAATTCCAGTGACAGCGCATGCACGGGCACCTCTCTTCGGTGAAGGGTGGGGAACTGGACTGCGGTGGCCAGCTGGGCTGAGAGCGGAGTGGGGTCGGGATGAATGAGGATGTGCTGACCACCCGGAAGATCCTCGTCATCTGTGAGAGTGGTGTGGACAAGTCCAGCCTGCTCTTGAGGCTCAGAGGATACTTTTGATCCAGGACTTGCAGCAACGATAGGTGTTGACTTTAAGGTGAAAACAATTTCAGTGGATGGAAATAAGGCTAAACTTGCAATTTGGGACACTGCTGGTCAAGAGAGGTTCAGAACATTAACTCCCAGCTATTATAGAGGTGCACAGGGTGTGATATTAGTTTATGATGTCACAAGAAGAGATACCTTTGTTAAATTGGATAATTGGTTAAATGAATTGGAAACATACTCCACGAGAAATGACATAGTAAAGATGCTAGTTGTAAATAAAATTGATAAGGAAAATCGTGAAGTCGATAGAAACGAAGGCCTGAAATTTGCACGAAAGCACTCCATGTTATGTACAGAGGCAAGTGCAAAAACCTGTGATGGTGTACAGTGTGCCTTTGAGGAACTTGTTGTAAAGGTCATTCAGATGCCTGGACGGTGGGAAAGTGAGAACCAGAATAAAGGAGTCAAACTGACACACAGGGAAGAAGGCCCTGGAGGAGGAGCCTGTGGTGGTTACTGTTCTATGTTATAAACTCTGGGAAACTCCATCTCTTGCATATTTGATCAGATAGTGACATCTTTCTGTATATAAACTTTAACTGCTATTTTAGGAACCTTGCAGTTTGCACATATTTGTTTTGTGTCGTGGCAGTAAATATTTGCAAGAAATCCCACTCGTTGGCTTTCCCAGGTACAATGTTATGGTAAGCATGCAGTTTGCAGTCTACAGTTTTTTATGTAACATAAAATAGGTGTACTTTTTTAAGTACATTTGATTTTATGATTTACATTTATCATGTGATTTAAAAAATCCACCTATCTAGTCTATGTTGGTACAAGGTCTACTTTTGGTCTCTTCTTTGCTTAAATACTCCTCTATCAATTACTGAATTAATTGGTATGTAGAACTCCCAGAACCACTGGGAGATATTCAGGTATCATCAAACCTGGCAAATTTCCTTTCAGGAATAACACAGAGCATGATTCCACAGCTTTTGTAGGATGTTTGCTGACAGATTCTCTTTTAGTACTAAGCAAAATTCTCTACAGGACGCAGTCCAGGCCAATTTATAATTAAATCTCTGTTCTGATGATGCTTCTAAAGTAGCATTGATGTGTTAAGAAGTTTGGTCTTGCTTTTAAATTTTCTTCAATGAGTAGCTCAGTTGCTTAACTGGAGTTTTCACTCTGTGATATGTACATTGGATTCTAACCCTTTGTGCAGCGTTTTTAGTTATGTGGTGTTTGGCAGAATGACAATAAGGTTTTCCCCCATTTTGGTTTTGGAAGAGTGAGAATAGTGTGTTTATGTAACTCATGTAGTACTTTCCTTACCACTTTAAAAAGCAACACCTTTTTCCATAGTTGGTGGTGGTGTTTGTCCAGGTACCTCAATTGTAGCTTGTGTCATGTTTATGAACATCTGTATCTTATGACTTCCCTAAATGGCTAGTTGATATTCAGAAACCTATATCTGTGTTTTGAGGGTTGGGAAAAATAGAACACTAAGTGACAATATGAAAAAGACAAATTTCTTCCAGATTTTGATGTGTGTGGGAAAATACTGTTGCAATGAAAATCTTGGTAATTTACTGTAACAAGTAGCCAATAGTTTATCAAAACCAACTTGTACAGACTAATAAATCTTTTCCACAGTATTCAGTTTTCTAACCTCTTGCTATTTTACATTGCCTATTTTTTCACTCATATGTTATTTAATTTAACATTGTTATCTGCTATGTTAAGCCCCCAAGTAAGTTATTTGTCCTTTCAAGCAGGTTACCATGATACCCCTCAGTAAGATTTCTGATATTAATTTCTGGGCAGTTTGTTCTTTGTATACAGTTGCAAATGATAGATTTTTTCCTGGGTCACCTTTGCAATAACTTGTGATGGTGGATTTACTTCAGGTTGGGTTCTTTCTGAACTGTACATCTTCACATAAGAAAACCTTACATTCTACTTGGTTCACACTTGTGAGACCACATTACATGTGATTAAAGGTTTTATACATTATATATATATTTACTAAATATAAAACATTTACTCCTTTGCTGTTGGAGAAAGGAAGCTAACACATGTACTTACGATTTGTTTGTGTTACATTAAAGCTGTAGATTTGTATATTTATGTAGTGTCTGTATTGACAAGACATTTATTTCTGTGTATTGCTTTTTGCTCCTTGAGCTATATAAATCTTGTGCATTGGAAAAAAAAATTCCAATGGTATTTTTCAAAGTGCTGGAACAAACAATCCTAAAATTTGTATGGAATCAGAAAAGACCCGAATCGCCAAGGAAATGTTGAAAAAGAAAAACAAAGCTGGGGGCATCACATTGTCCGATTTCAAGCTATATTACAAAGCAGTGATCACCAAGACATAATGGTACTGGCACAAAAACAGACATATAGACCAATGGAACAGAATAGAGAGCCCAGATATGGACCCTCAACTCTATGGTCAAATAATCTTCGACAAAGCAGGAAAAAATAGGCAATGGGAAAAAAGACAGTCTCTTCGATAAATGGTTCTGGGAAAATTAGACAGCCACACGCAGAAGAATAAAACTCAACTATTCTCTACCCCCATACAAAAAGATAAACTCAAAATGGATGAAAGACCTCAATGTGAGACAAGAATCCATCAAAATCCTAGAGGAGAACATGGGCACTAACCTCTTTGACATCGGCTACAGCAAATTCTTTCAAGGTACTTCTCCAAAGGCTAGTGAAACAAAAGCAAAAATGAACTTTTGGGACTTCATCAATATAAAAAACTTCTGCACAGCAAAGGAAACAGTCAACAAAACAAAGAGGCAACCCACAAAAACTAATGATGTATTTTATGGTGATTAGCATAACATAATAATAAAAAAAAAAGAGGCAACCCACAGAATGGGAGAAGGTATTTGCAAATGACACTGCAGATAAAGGGCTGGTATCCAAGATCTATAAAGAACTTATCAAACTCACCACCCAAAAAACAAATAATCAAGTCAAAAAGTGGGCAGAAGACATGAACAGACACTTCTCCGAAGACATGCAAATGGCTAACAGACACATGAAAAAATGTTCATCATCATTAGCCAATCAGGGAAATTCAAATCAAAACCACACTGAGATACCACCCTACACCAGTTAGAATGGCAAAAATGGACAAGGCAAGAAACAACAAATGTTGGAGAGGTTGTGGAGAAAGGGGAACACTTTCACACTGTTGGTGGGAATGCAAGTTGGTACAGCCACTTTGGAAAACAGTGTGGAGATTCCCTCCCTCTGCCCCTCCACCCCTGCTCTCTCTCAAATAAATAAATAAATCTTAAAAAATAAAGAATAAAATGTTTGCAAAAGTATGCATGTGCAAGGAAGCCCCTTATAGCATGGTTTACAATAGCAAAAACCAAATAGAACTGAAGAACCATCAGTAGGAGGCACATAATGTATCATGATCAATGCAGTTGTTAAAATATTCACAGCAGGGAGAATAAAAAGGCATTTCCTGTACTGATGGAAAAAGACTAAAAAATACTTGAAGGGAAAAAAGCAAGTGCAAAAGAGCAAGATCTCTGGGGTTTTTTTGTTGTTGTTGTCATTTTGTTTTGTTTTTAATTTAATTTTATTTTCTTATGTTATGTTAATCACCATACATCATTAGTTTTTGATGTGGTGTTCCATGATTCATTGTTTTCATATAACACCCAGTGCTCCATGCAGAACGTACCCCCCTTAATACCCTTAACTGGGCTCACCCATCCCCCACCCCCTTCCCTCTGAAAACCCTCAGTTTGTTCCTCAGAGTCCATCGTCTCTCGTGGTTCGTCTCTCCCCCCTGACTCCCCCCTTCATGTTTCCCTTCCTTCTCCTAACGTCCTCCCTGCTATTCCTTATGTTCCACAAATAAGTGAAACCATATGATAATTGACTGTCTCTGCTTGACTTATTTCACATAGCACAAAATCTCTGTTTTTATCTTTGTTTCCTGGTGGGGGGAATCTCAAGAAACTGTTAAAAGTTTACATTAAAAAGAACTTGTCAGAAAAGAGAGACACCTGCTTTTCATTTCAAACTTTTTCTAGGTTCTGTAATTTCCAACTTTGTCTAAATATTTCTTATTTATTTAAGTTATATGAAAAACAGTTATAATTGTGGTTGTTGGGATGAGATTTGGAGTTAATATTTTGCTAGGGATAAATCCTCCCCTGGCTGAGGTAGATTAAAAGAACCGTACCAACCCATCCAAATTCTTTCCGATCATATTTTACTGCAAATCCACTAAAATACCATGTACTATACATCACTTAAGCACTGGCACAAGCTCTAATTTATAACAGCACATACCCTCGATGGTGGTTTTCAAGACTGACCACAAATCCCCTGCCCCCAGACATCCATCCCCTTTGCAATGTGACACGGCAACTCCTCCCATTGGGGGGGTGAGCCTGTGTCCCCATCCCCACAGCTGACTGGGCCCAGAACAGTGGGTGGGCAGAACACAACTTGACGCCAGTCCCCAGCCTGCCGTGAGGGTCTTCCCATCAACGGTGGGAGACATAGTCATGCAACCTCTAGCCATACTTCAAATTTGAGTCAGGTCCCTCCTCCCTGAGACAAGCTCCCACAAGCCCACACGTTTACTCTCTGGGCCTGTTTTGGGCTCACTTGTGTTCCCTCAAAATTCCTATGCTGAAGTCCCAACCCCCAGTGCTCAGAGTGTCACTGTATTCGGAGATGCGGTGTTCAGGAGGAGGTAATCAGGGTAAAATGAGGTCACTAGGGCACGCCCTGGTGCAATATGGTGGGTGTCCTTGTAAGAAGAGATCAGGACATAGTCACACATAGATGGGTGTCCACGTGAGGGCCCAGGGAGAAAGCTCTCTACACCCCAAGGAGAGGGGTCTTAGGAGAAACCAATCTTGCCGACACCTTGATCTTGGACTTCTAGCTTCTCCAGAACTGTGAGGAAACAGACTTCTGGTTTTAAGCCCCTCGTCTATAGTATTGGTTACCTTGTGTGCTTTTGACTCAGCCTTTTCCTCACTGTGTTGCAGGCATGCGTGGAATCTCGAATCTCCTCGCTAGACAGGGGGATTCTAGGGGAGACTTTATTCCACCCATTTTTGTTTCTGTAGAGCAGAGCAGACCCATCAGCTGGAAACCTTTAGCCTCTGTGCAGATTCCAGCAATCCCATTCTGTGCTGACGTTCATGCATTCACTGCTGTTCATCACAGTTCTTAGTCCCTCCTGGAGTCTAGTGTCTGGTATTTGGGCACCTACAACTCTTCTCTGTATCCCCCTCTCGTGCCCAGGTCAGTGGTTAATACCTGGTGGGCTCTCAACAATGATCAACAGACTCGACAGGGGAACAGAAGCTTGAGGCACGATGCTCGACAAAGCAAGATGGTGGCAGAGCCAGGGATCTCTCTTTCCCTTACAACCCGGCTAAGGAACGAAGTTTGTACGTCCTAGATTTCATTCAGCTAACTGGGAAATCAGACAGACCCGGGAGGCACCTTGTCTGGTTATATAACAGCCTGGGATGATTCCAGTGTCTCTGCAAATTAGACCTAATGCAGAGCCTAAAACAGGATATGACACTGAGGGGAAGACTCCAGAAAGCCTGGAATTGCTGACTTTGTACACCCCTGGTCCACGTCTGTCAGCTGGTCAAGCACACAAGGGGGCGACGACTATATTCAATGCCACCATCTTGCCTCAGCAACTGGTCAGGGGGATGACCCTCTGTTTGGAAGCAAGAAGAGGGCAAGAGGCCCACAGGCTTTATGAAGTGTATCTTTGGCTCAGAAGTATGTCCTGGGAAGGGCAAAAATATACTTGTTGAAAATATGAAGCCACAGATGGTTACCTATCTGAGTAAAAGTTCTCCAAGATTTAGCCAGGATAGGAACACGAAAGACTGGTGGACATGCGGGTTTTTGGATCTGAAGGAAGTTCTCAAAGAGAATTTTGAAGGCACTGGGCAGCCACAGACCCCCGCAACGTTTTTTTCTGAACTCATGCCTGTTCTCATCCCATGTATGCTTATTATGACTCAGCCTGCATTTCTTTCTTCTTGCTTTTAACATTTCCTTCGCACATCGGCTACTGTTTTTCCTCTCTTCCTTGCAGTAACACCCTGAGTTTCTGCACATATTCATTCCACGCCCACTGTACCTGTCTTCTCTGGGGAGCCACCTGTCACCTCTGAAGTGTTGTTATTGTCATTTTCTGCTTTCATGCAAGCCAGCCAGCATAAGGTGTTTTATAGGGTAGGCAGAGCACTGTTATTCAACAGCGAAGCATCAGGAGAGACAGAAACTAGGCTCTGTACACCAATTTTAGCACAGGAGAAATCGCTTATACCCTTGAAAACGAAGAGTGATGATTTATTGTTTTCTGCTACTCACGAATGCTTTGTAGATCGGGAGCTGGAGGCCGACAGTGGGAAATTAACATAAATCGAGGTTTCTTACATTGTCTATAGTTGGAAAGCAGCACTTTTCGGAGGAGAAAGTCATAAAGCACTATTACCAGATGTTTTCTTGGCAAACTTTAATTATTCTGTCGCTCCCTGTCTTTTTAATGATATCCATTGGAGACAGCTACTAATTTATGCTTCCCTGCTTTTTTTTATCCAGTGGAGGGGCATGCCCCTGGGATTTCGAGTTTTTCGTATGTGTCTGCTATTCCCCAGAGGTCTGAATTGTCAAATGATTACAAAATACCTTCAGCAACTCTAGCAAACAGGCCAAGGGTTTGGAAGTATAAATGGACAAAGACATCCTATGTGGAGAGCAAAAGGTGAAGATCGTGACAATTTAATCTGGCGAGATCACACAACACAATAGAATATGGTGCCATGCACAGACCTAAGGGTTCACATTCTGCAAACACTAAGACAACTTAGCTAAACATAAGAATATTGAGCATACAAAACATGTCTTCTCTCAGAATTTACTTCCCATCTGGAAACACTGTCCTTATTAACCAACCGACCACAAAGATTGCATCTACTGGAAATAACAAGGGAAAAAGAACATTCTTCATAGAAGATTACCAGTAAGAAAACACTGTGCAGAAAAAAAAACAAAAATCCTCTCATTTCAGTCATGGCTTTTCTCCCAATGTAATAGTAAAACTGGGTTGAAAATAGATGTAAGGCTATCAAGAAATTTCCCTAATTGCAGGCAAAGATGCCACAGACGGGTTCCCAAATTTAAAACTCTTTCCTCACATTCTAATCTTTCCTAAACTTTGGCTCTATCCCAGTGTATTCCAAATTCCCGGGTTTCTGCCAGCCCTTTCAAGGATTATTTTTTAAGAGGATTCTGGCCTTTCTGTGCTTAATGATTTAAAGCAGAGCCAAACTACCAGGAAAGTGTCAGGGGATGCTCTTGCTGACGATTCCTTTCAGGATTGCACTGAATGCTTTACTGAGTCTCCAAAGAGGGTAGAAAAATGGTCTGAATGGATTCTTATTAAAATTTTTGAAAAGAAAATTTTGTTTTGTGGATCTGATCTGGAGGATGTAAATGCATGTCTCCACAGAACATGAGGACAATTTATTTTATTAAGTAAATGAAATTTGCCTTCCAAAGTACTGGTGCAATTTTAAGCTATTTAACCAACTTTTCCATTCCTAACAGTATAAGCATCAAGATAATCCTTTTCTACTAGTTCTCAAAATTCAATTTAAGATGATCTGAATTAGTAAGGATTTACTACATCAATTCACTTCTGATCTTAAAAGAGTAAAATGATTTGTTAAAAATAAGATACTTGGAAACCAAATGTGCTTTAGAAAACTGAGCAACCATCATGTGCCTATTCTTTTTGTTTCTAAAGGGATGAGGATTAGCAAGGGTATAAAATTTTAAATCAGAGGCTCACTCGTGACCTCACACAGAAGCAAATATTTTTAAAGGAGGTTATTAAGGCATGAATCACTTTTATGAAGACATATCAGGCTGTCACATGCAGAGGCGATTTGACAGAGTATCTGTGAATTGTCAATCACCTCGTAATGCTGTTTGACCTTCCCTCTCCTTGACTTTCAAAACCATAGTCAGCCCATCAAGAAAGGTTGACATACTTGAACAGATATAATCACAGCCTCGGTCCATTCTAAGTAGAAGACAGACAGTCCTCATGTGATTTAGAAACAGTATCTAGTTTAAGACATCATGAAGTTGAACCAGGACATTACTTTCCATTTGTCTGACCTGAAAAGAATTGTTAAAAGTGTAAATCACCGAATTACCTAGACTATTCCAGGCTCGTCCAAATACCTAATTTATTTTCTCATAGACTACATACTCCATAATTTGCATTTTATACATTAAGTAAAATAATGTGATATGCACTGATACCAGTGTGGGGTGATTTTTTTTTTCTGTTTTTAGTGCACATTGGCTATTAGAATAATCCTAGAAATTCAGTTTTTTAGAATCACTTATAGTAGTGACACTAAGAAACCAATGCACTATCTCCATTTGGAATTTAGAAATCAACTAAAATAATAGGTCAGACTTAACATATTGAGGAAAACAGCCTTCAAATATAATTCAAGTACTAAGTCCATATGCATGTATTTTCTTCTTTTTTTAAATTTAAATTCAATTAGCCAACATACAGTACATCATTAGTTTTTGATGTAGTGTTCAATGATTCATTATCTGCATATAACACCCAGTGCTCATCCACATGTATTTAAAGGAGAATTTGTACCTTTCACTCACAGAGGTGGGAGAGCAACGTTCCAGACAAGAGCTACAAAAAGGCTTGATAAAATTAAAAAATACTTAGCACAAAAATGTTTTCTTTCCTTGGGCGTCTTAAAGGAGAGAACAGTGTGTGCAGGATGATAAGAATCTGATGAAAAAAAAAGCAACTGAAGTCTGAACCAAGGGATTTCCTGCAGGAAGATCCTAGGAGTCAAAAATTCTATGACCATCTGCAAGGTTTTGTTCCAGAGAGACCATCTGGATTCACGGCCAAAGCGTGGAGAGTAGAATCAGCACACCTAGGCTTCAGACTGACATTTAAGTTCCTTGAATGTCAACTTTCCTCAGGGTCTAAAATGGGGAAAATAAAATCTGTTGCTCTTTTACTTTCTAACACATCATTTATAGAAAGACTCTGAACTCTTAAGATCAACTCCTATAGTCTAGAAGTCTAAGAAAGTATCATGATCATACAAAATGTCAACGTGTAGGTTATTCAGTTTTCTCCAAAAGAATTCAAAATAAAAAACAAAATTTGCCTATCGAAGCACTTGAGGAGCCAGATTAAGTTTTCCTGATTCATCCCTGTCTACATCCAAAGTGATGCGAATAAATTCAGGATACTTTAATAAACGATTAATGTAAAAATTATTTCCTTTTCTTCTGCCCAGTACTGACTATGGTGTGCTAAGCAGTAAAACTAACACACAATTCATAGACTTCCAGCTTGACCATTTTGTAATTAGCAGATTATAAGCCCAGAAAATCACTGTCAGGAAAACCAAGTACAGGACAAAGAGGCTAGTTGACCACAAGGAGAGGTTTTTTCTTTCCCTTAGGAAAAAAATTCCTACTTGTAAATTGGCTTTTCAAAAATTACTGGGAAAAAAACAGACTTTTTTTTCCTAAATAGATTTATGACTAAGCTAAATAAAGACTTTTTTGAAAAAAGAAAGATTTTACAAATGTTAAAATTAACCTTTGTGTTTTGAGAGTTCACTGTTTGACCAAAATTATCATGGAACTTTGTCATTTTAAGTGTCCCAGGAAAAACTAAAAATTGTAGATTAGTGGTAGAGCATCTTGTACCTAAGGGTAAACCACATCTACTACCAGAGATAGAACCTAGCCAGGCTACGGGAAAAGAAGTAGAGATTTCTTTCCATTCTCCTTTATCTTCCTTTGGTCTCTCTTTCCTAAGTTTTAACACATTCTCTTGGATATCCAAAGTCCTAAATCTGACTCCCACCCTTTCATCTGATGCCTCTCTATCCAAACTAGAAATGTCCATATAGGATCTGATTCCTTTGGTTCACTAAAAAGAAAAGAAAAGAAGGCAAACCCTTAAATTTCTTGTGATCCAAACTTTCGAACATTTAGTGACAGAAGCAAGTTCCAGTAAACAACCAAACTATTTTCTTTTAAACTGGTTCTATGCAAAGGACTGTACCTTCTCGGTGCTTATGGTTGCTCACCCCAAATACCTTAGGGACCAAACTCATTTTCTTGACTTTTCCTCTTTCACCACACTGAAAAATCCCCAGGCCACCAGCAGTCTCTATGACCTGCTACATCCCCTTCCATCACCTCTCCATCTTTCCGGCTCACTCTAAAATTCAGTGAAGGCTTTAATGTTGGGCTCACACTCTTTTTTTTCCTCCCTAATACAATTCCTTCCTGTGTAACTTCAGTGTCATTGGGAAAGCTCATCTGATATCCCTGTCTCAAAGTTTTTTTCACCTTTCAGTTCTTTTAAGCTTCTTTTCCATTTTACCATAGTGGGGTTGGTTCCCATGGTCACATCCTGATTTCTGGTTATCACTTGGAAATTCTTCACAGCTCAAAATAGGAACTTCGAGATATCACAAACTCAACTCCTTCCTCTTGCCCTCTCTTCCTCCTACCACATTTGTGGGTTGTTTGAGCTTTAGACAGCTAGTCATTTGACTCCTCTTGTCTTTATGTTTTTTAAGTTAACCTGCGACCTAACAGTGTCAGCACCCTGAGCTGATTTAATTCATGTCTTTGTGCCTCATGTGTGCCATGCCATGCCGGACCTGAACTCGTCTTCTATGCATGGAGCTGATCCCTGTTGTAAAAAATTGCTTGGTGTAATCTACTCTCCTGGCCTGGTATAATCTACTCCACCACACATGCTATGTGACAGAACAGTCCTTCTATGTCCTGTAAACAACTGCCTCCCCCATTTCCTTCACTGACTCATAACCCTCATCTTTAATTTTCTCCAAATTAAAGAACTCGTAAATCTATCCACACATCTAATAGCCTACCTGTTTTTCCATCTCTTCTCCTACTTATTCAGCCACTTATTCAAAAATGTTTATTAATGGTCCACAATGTGCTAAATAGTATCTTAGACGATGGGGTTAAAAAAAAACATAACAGGGAGTGTTTATTCTTGGGGACTCATAGTACAGCAGAAAAGACAAACATAAATAATTGCAACTTCATGGTTCACGGGCATTTTATTTTGTTAGTGGAAGAGGGTACAGCAGGTAAAGATGGTTATGTCTCTGTACATTAGAATTATAATTGATTTTTAGCTTATACTTTCCACTAATTTATATTTGTTATAAAATTTGTCATTTGAATATGTATTACTCTTAAAAAAAGAAAGTGGTATGTGTCAATCAGGACTCTCCAAAGGAACCAAACCAATAAGGATAGATACAAATTTTCTAAGGAACTGACTCATGGGATTGTGGAAGCTGGTGTGTCCAAAGTTTGCAGGGCAGGCTGGACACTCAGGCAGGATTTCTGTGTTATCATCTTGAGGCAGAATTTCTTCTCCAGGAAACCTTGGTTCTTGCTCTTAAGACTTTCAAATGACTAGATGAGGTTCACCCACATTATCAAGAACAGTTGCCTTTACTTAAGGTCAACTGACTATAGATGCCAGTAACATCAACAAAACATCTTCACAGAAACATCTACACAAGCATTTGTCCTAACAATTGTGTGTCTAACCTAGCCAAGTTGACACATAAAATAAACTGTCACAGGATATTATGGACTGAATTGTGGCCCTCCAAAATTTATATGTTGAAGCCTTAATCCCCAGTAGGGCTGAATTTAGAGATAGGGCTCAGAAGGAGGTAATAAAGGTTAAATGAGGTCATAAGGCTTGGACATTAATCTGGTGGGACTGGTGTCCTTATAAGAAGAAGAGACACAGAGATCTGAGGACACAGCAAGATCCAGTCCTTTGTCAGCCAGGAAGCTGGCTTTCCCCAGAAACCATCCTTGACACACCTTGTTCTTGTACTTACAACCTCCTGAAATGTGAGAAAATAAATTCCTGTGGTTTAAGCCACCTAATCCGTGGTGTTTTGCTATGTCACCCTAGCAACAATAATACATAAGGTATTTAAAAAAAGAAAAGAGAGAGAGAGAAGGTCACCTATTGAAGACAATGATTGGTACAATACTAATATTCAAACCTGGCTGTATATCAGATTACCCAAGGAACTTTCACAAGCGTAGTTCCCACGCCCAAACCCTGGGGTTCCCACTCAGTACGAGGGGATGAGGAAGGCATGCATCTACATGTCGCAGAGACTCGGCAAAGAGGGTTGTGACATGGAACACTGAAGTAAAGAAGAAATCTTATTATTATTTCTATTTATATAGCATATATTTGTATCTAAAAAAGAAAGGATTTGGGCCTAAATGATATGGAATGTGTGGATTAACATTTGTGCTCGCGTTCAGCCCAATATCAGGTATTCACTATAACAGGCAAGTGGAACGAGGTCCTAACCATAATGGGTTAGCCTCTGATGGGTTAACCCAGGACACGTTTTATATACTCCTTTGCATACCCTCGAAAAATGCTGTCATGGATGCCATATGTGTGGCCAATTTACATACGGCAGTAAATAGATTTATGGGTATAATCAAATCTCAACAAAGTAAATCCTCACAAGATGGACAGCTGGCTTTAAAGGATTCCAGAAAAGAAAGTAGTTATCGAACATAAAGCTCACAGTGCAAGCATAGGTGACCAAGAGGGGAAGGCAGAGTTTCCAGATTCTTCTTTAGTCTTCAAAAGAGGCAAAAGCTAAATGGTCTAATCGGGTTTGACAGGAGTCAGTCCAAAACATTCAAAATTGTCAGAAGACTATTAACAGTGCAGATTTGCATTCACCCACGTTAGCCATCAAACTGTGCATTGAAATATTAGCAAAAGATAGTTTGAAGCGATGGCGATTTATGGAAAATTTAAGTCTGACCCACTTTATCTTTAATGTAAGATTTTTCATATCTCTTTTGGGATACATTTCATGATTCATATACTGCATTAGCACATTAGTGCACAGAGTTTACCATATGGTGCTGAGAACTGGAATGGGCCATAAGATTTGAGAAAGTGACAGTTATTGGGACCCTTGATGATGGCGGTTTCAGTGGGAACGTTGGGTCAAAGTCTTGCCTAAAATACACTCAGATGAGAATAGAGGTGAGAAAGTGAAGACAAAAAAAGGCAAATCTCAGGAAATTCACTCTCAAGGGTCAGGGTGAAATGGAGTAGTAGTTGAAGGGATAATTATGCCGTGGGAATAAGTCTTTTTTTTTTTTAAAGATTTTATTTATTTATTTATTTGAGAGAGAGAGAGAGAGAGCACATGAGACGGGGGAGGGTCAGAGGGAGAAGCAGACTCCCTGCCGAGCAGGGAGCCCGATGTGGGACTCGATCCCGGGACTCCAGGATCACGACCTGAGCCGAAGGCAGTCGCTTAACCGACTGAGCCACCCAGGCGCCTGGGAATAAGTCTTAAAGGGAGAAAGTACAGCATTTTTAAATGCTGATGCAAACGACCCTGTGAAAATTAAAATTTGATTACATAGATGTAAAGGGAGTAATTTCGGGAGCAAAATTCCAGAACAGATGAGAAAGGGGGGAGTCTGGTACACAGGGGGAGAGCTGGCCTTTGCCAGCACAAGGAGAATCCATTCGTTGTCACTGGAGAGACAACAGAGCTCCTGGGTACAGACCGAAGCCGCTGGCAGAACTGGTGGGAAGCGGGTGATCCAGTTCTCCTCTGATTGCTGCTCTATGAAATCACAAGCGTTTGTCAGGGGCGCAGAACCTGTGTGTACCAGTATCTGTAGTTCTTCACCTAGTGACCATAAGAAACTTCAAGGCAAATGACGACCCACATTATGAAACTAGTAAAGTCTATGGTTTACCCTAAATATCTTGAATAGCATCAAACACCATAAGCTATCAATAACAGCTCATCGACTTCCATTTTCTTGTGCTTGTGGAATTAGAGTAAAACCTTCGCTCTCCCTTCTGCGGACCACTCCGTGCTGATGTCCTTCAAACCTGGGCCCGCACCCCCTGCCCACTCTTGTGCCCTCCGCCGCTCTTGCCCCACCCACTCTGGCTTCTCCAATGCCATGTCTCCCCCTCTGGATGTTTTTTGCCATTTTCAGAAAAACCCAGTCTTGCTCAAAGTCCCCATGGGTAGATTCAGCCCCAACTCTGCTGCTGCATGAAATTGTGTTTGGTCCCCCAAACACAATGAGATGCCTGTCCCAACTGATTTCTCTCTGTCTTTGCCCAAATCTTCAGCGTCCACGTCTTATCAGGGCATTTCCCTCCAGGTGCCTACTTGCTCTGGCCAGGAGAGGGTTGGATAAGATTTGAAAAGTGAATGTTCCACCCTGCACAAGGTGAACACGAAGATGCTTCCTGCCTCCTGCCATGAAGTAGCCCTCGGACGGCAGCTCTGCCGTTGACCACTTCCCATCTTGGCTCCCAGGGTCTTGTTGGCATGGGCCAGTAGAAGCAGTTCAAAATGATAAGGGAGCACAGACGGAGGGCTTCTGGAGAGTGCCTTAACCACTCTGAGCCAAGACATGGGGTTCATAGCAAAGTCTTTTGCGGGCTTACAGCCTGCCCATCTGCTCCTTTTTCACTTACCGGACTAAATAAACCCTATTCTCATGCAAGCTCCCCCACATGACTATTCTGTATGCTCCTCACATTCTGAGCAAACATGTGGAATCCTAATGGTTAAAGCACAGAAAGGGCCAGAGGACTCCAGGCTGAACCTTCATTTAGAACAGCTCCCTCTGGCAATGTTAGAGCCGTTCATTGCGGCAGGAACAACAACAAAAAAAAAACAACCACCACCAAGTTATGTAATCTGCCCGCTATCACACCTGATTCTTATTATCACCACCTGAACAACACAACCGGAATGTGAGCTATATTTCAGAAGTCCTTTCTGATTTAGGGAAATTTAGGGGAAGGGAACCTGGCAAACCACATCCCCACAGAAATTCACAAAGAAGAATATGCAGTTGAAAGTTGCATTTGATGGGCTTCCTCTTTGCTGAAAGCAATTCTTCGCTTGGGGGAAGAGATGTGGCACCGGGAAGCATGACGTCACAGTGGAAGGAGTGATGGGGCCTGTCCTCCCTCCGCACTGGGTCTGCTGACTTTCAGACCAACTCCATCAGGTTTAGTTTTGCTTCTCTTTACCTACTCCCTCCCAACTTTGTTTCCAGAGAACTCTATTTAGACAGACCTAAAATCACTGACTTCTCATGCCTTTTTTATTATGTGCCTTAGAGCCAATCGTTTTCAGGTGAGGAAGGAAGTCATAACCAGCTAGAAATACACATAAGTCCTCTTCTGGTTATTAATTTTCTCCTTCACACTTAAGTACTAGCTAGGGAAGAAATGTAACGGAACATCCCTCAGCCTGCAAGCCACAGGAATTGCTGGTGAAAAGTAGCATCAACGTAGAGAACCCTGAAAGGGGGGAAGGGGGCACGAGCTGACTCCCCAGCAGGAAAGGAGCTATGATTTCTGAGGAACTAAATATTGCAATTTTCCGTGAATGAAACAGTTTTTCCATTATTCATGCAAACACTGTTAATGATTTCATTTCACATTCAAGCCAGGGAGGCCTAACGTGGCTAAAAACGGAAGCTAATATCAAATGCCACAGGCATTGGTTTCGTTGATACCTGTAAAGAACGAAGCACTTCAAACAGAATAATAAAAATAGGAAATCAATCATCTTACCACATTTGTTCATCGTAAGTGAGAAAAATCCAGGCAAACCAAATTTTGCAGGCTTCTGTTTCCTGGGTAAAGTAATTCTACTTGATTAATTCTATGAAAATGCCACCTCAGTTTATGGATTTAGGCAAATCTGCAAGATTCACATTAACTCTCTTGATCTTAAACTTCATCTGATCTTGCCAATATTTTACATTTAGTCACATACTGAAGAGATGTATGTTTTAGGGTATGAGTGAAATTTAGAGGCTGGCAGCACTGAGCCTTCACCACTATTCCCATGAACATTTTTCTAACTATGTTTTAGATAACATGAAGAATTTATTGGTTGTTTTATTAGGTGGTATACTTGATTCGTTTGGTGCTACCCAAGCCTGCCAGTAAATGCTCGCCTGTCCAATGTACTTCATTTGCCTGAGGACAAGCACAGATCTATAAATCTTCATTTAGAGTCCCAGGATTCAAAATCTAACCCATGGTCCCTGGGCAAAGAGAAATTCAGAATCAAATGGTGCATGACAATAGGAAGAAGGGCAGAAATGCAAAAGACCAAAGTGATGCAGAGGAATATAAAGGAGTACTTGTTCTGAGCCCGGAGAGGAGGTGAGCACGGTGAGCCGGAAGTGTTGGCAGAACTCCAAGTTGAAGAACAGTTGAGTTGAGCGGTGACAGAGAGGCTCGGAGAGGAGGGGAGGAAGATTTGGAGGATGACTGCCATCAGGTGGGGCAAAGAGATTTAGCAAAGTCAGAAGTGTAGAAAATGCACAGCAACTTCAGACAGTGGTTTACCAGAAGCAAGCTCCATGGAGGACAGCTGTGGAGATGGAGTCTGGTACTAGAAGCCTTGAACACCAGACAAAGGAATTCAACATTTATCTTCTAGATAATAGGGAAACCTTAGAGATTTTAGGGTCAACTGATGACATAATAGAGCATCAATTTAGGAAGGCTAGGCTTGTATCAGGGTACACAAGCCGTAGAGAGCAAGAAACCATAGTTTGGAAGCTGTTGCATGAGGGCAAGTGACAGGTGACAATGCCTGCCGTGAAATGGTGTGGGAAGGAACAAACAGGTAGAGGAAGATCATAAGAATTGAGGACAGCGTACATGGAGTGAGACTGAAAAGGCAAACGCAACAAAGTTCTAACCTGAAGGGGCTTAGAAAATGTTAAGCATACAGATATTAGGGAAACAGAGATGAGAAGCGTCTTGGAAAGAACGTGCATGCCAACTGAATCATGCTGAGGTTGGGAAGAGAGTCGAACTAACTGCAAATGGCTAGGAGGAAAGTCGAGACGTGGACAAGAGCCGGGAATGGGAGTCTGGCTGGAAAGGGGTTTGCGAGCGGCCCGCATGGTGTCGAGCACTCAGGGAGAGACGAGGCAGAGAGAATGAGGGAGCGGAGTGTGCATTGTGGGGCTGTAAGATGACCACAGTTATCAACCGCGGGAAGGCACAAACGGAAAGCTGGATTCTAAAAGCAGCCGAAAAATTCTGAAGGACAAACTTCTGTTCAAATCCCAACGGTTTTGGAGTTTGGGGTGTAAATTTGGAAATTAATCATTTTCATTAATTTTATAAAAGAACGCAAAGAATTAGTGAAAAATATGGGAAAATAGGCTATTTCTAAGAATTTTTACATTATTAATTCAAAAACAATTTAAAACATTTAGAAATCATTGTCATGCTACTATCAGAACTTTGGTCAATCTGGACTCTAGGTCTGGCTCCTTAACCTGCTAGATAAATGTCTGTTGAATTGATGGATGGATGGTAGATGGGTGGATTTTGGATATCAGGGTAGTGTTAGTTCTTGTGGTATACTAGTAACACCAGAATTTGACTGTAAATAATTGCTTATATCCAAAAAAAAAAAATGTATTTTCATTGAAAGAGGAAAACTTGACAAGCCCAAGATAATATGCACCATGGGGATGCTTCCACCTAAACCTCTGGAAACAGGTTCAACCCCATGATAGTGGGGGAGTTGCCATCTAAACCAGGAGGCGGAAAGCTAGGGTCCCGGGTTCATTTCTGTTCTACGAAACAGCTGTGGTACTTACTGCATGTCTTGGGCTATCAGTGGCTTCAGCCATGAGTCATGGTAATTATGCCTTCCTTTGCTAGAGGCAAAATATTCCTTGGAGTCATTTTGTTGCCTCAGGCCTCTGATACAGATGATAAGAAGTGACAGGCCTTCCAGTTCAAACTTGGTGGGAAGAACCCACGCAACAAGCCATGGTTCCTCCTGAGTTCCTGCCGCAGGAGAATAAAAGGATAAAAAACTCACGAAACCACGGAGACAAAGCAAGGAGAAGGGGACACAATGGTGAATGAGAATCAAGTTTTAGGAGCTAGAGAGCAGATACACCCATGAGTGGTAACTCATTTAGCAGAACAGGAAAAGTATAAATTAAGGGCCTATGGTGGGGGATCCCAGGGGGAACACAGTATCATGTCGTGAATCAGGCTGCCATCCTATGGAGGAACGCCCCTATCAGTGTGAGAGAAGCAGAGCCCCCATCTCTCCCCCAGCCAAATGCTGGCGTTTATTTTTTGGAGAGGCTGAGCCACAGAGCTTCTACTCTTAGGGCACCTGGCTCAGCCAAAGACAGGTTGCCTTCCGAAGATGGAGTGAAAAGTCTAGAATAGCGCTCTCCAAATGAACTCTCTGAATGATAAGAATGTTCTATATGTAAGCTGCCCAAAGACTCAGGAGCCAGTCTGGCTCTTGAATGCTTGAAATGTGGCTAGTGCAAGCGAGGAAGTGAGATTTTCATGGTAACTCATTTTAATCCATTTAAATTTAAATAGCTCCATTGTTGTCCAGTGCAGACCAGCAGAGGCCTAGAAACTGCATGTGGTTGTCGCTGTGCTCTGGTCCCCACCCAGAATCTAGGGCAACAGCAGCCAGATTAGGACACAGGCGAGAGAGGATGGCAGATTTCTCCTGGGAAAACTGAGCCGCCAGAGAAGAAAGACCTAGACACAGGCGCATTTGTGGGTTCTCCAAGAGAACAATGTGGTCTCCGTCGGAGCACCTGCAGGCCAGCCCCCTTCAGGGAGGTGCTCACTTGCATGGTACGTTGAATCAGGTTTTTATCAACTCCCTTTCAAATAAAAATTGGCAACCTAGCACTGAGTCGTTTGAAGAAGACATCCAACATGCATCCATGAAAGGTTAGGAAGCTGTGTCGGTTATCAGCGAGCAGCCACCACAAAACCCTGGGGAAATGAAACCCAAGGGAGAGAAAAATTCAATCCAGGAGCAAGAAGGGAAGGAAGGTGGGGAAATCTGATGAAGGTTGAGGTCAACGGTAAGGACAGACAGTGCACGGCAAGAAGCCAACTCCAGGCAGTCAAGGAGACTCTGAGCTGGTAGGTTTCCTTGAAATGTGTGGATATCTCACGGGCCGCTTAGCCTCTCTTAGCCATACAATTGCTCAGGCATAGTGGGAAAGACCAGGAGATTCATGGCAAATTCTTCCCCACCATGGGGCTGAGAAACAGTAACTGACATCTGGATTTTTTTTTTTTTTTTTTTTTTAAGTAAGCTCCATGCCCAGTGTGGAGTCCAGTGCAGGGCTCGAACTCAAGACCCTGAGATCAAGACCTGAGCTGAGGTCAAGAGTTGGACATTTAACTCACTAAGCCACCCAGGAGCCCCTGACATCTGGATTTTACTTAGAATGTAGAATAATTCAGCCTGGGAGCCCAAACCCTGCAGAGCCCCTCGGGGTGGCTTCTCCCCCCACCTCCCCCCACCCCCGGCGTGCAGTGATGGAGGGCAGTTCCTATGGTCTGACAGCCTCCTTGTTCCATGATGGTCCTGAGTGGCTTGGGTTTCACAAGCAGCCTCATGAAGCAGGCACATGACAATGAAAAATTTCCAATTTAGAGCAGCTTCAAATAAAATTTTATTTAGAACAAGGAGATAATGAGCAATTATTTTCATTTCTAGAACATCACAGATGTTGTTCATTAAGGTATGTCAATCCGAAAAATTTCTTTCAGGTACATGAGTTCATTGTCAAGGATTCCCAGGGATTCATTCGAACAAAATTGAAGGGCTTCTTCATAACCCCACAATTCTAAAATCTAAGGAAGCCATTGAAGGGGAAATGCAGAGGCTGGGGTGTCAACCCCACACTGAGACATTTCAGCTGAGTACTGGCTTAATATACACAGCCTTTTCATCTGCATCCCTTATGATCAACAGAGTGTTTCTGTAATTGATTTTTGTTTATGGGTTGCTGTTTGTAAAATGTGAATCAAGTCAAGTAAAATAACCTCTATGTTGTAAGAACCAAAAAGCATGACATAACTTGCATCCTGGAACTTAGGCTTATAGCCAGCATTCCCTACATTATCAGTATAGCTAAACATTTACAGAAGCAGCAGATCTGAGTTCAAATCCCAGCCCTACTATTTGCTTGCTCTGTGACCATGGGAGAACCCCCTAAACCTGTCCATCTAAGCTTTGGTTTCCTCATCTGATACATGTGGTATTGAGCTGTAAAGTGAGAAGTATCATGAGAATGAAAATTCTAGTTATTAAAGAGAAACCAGGGTCCAGAAAAAAATCCGGCGTGTACCCTAGCCATGTCGATCTATGAATATTAATCAATATTTAGTCATCCAAAGAAAAGCCTATCAGAGCCACTTGTTTAATTTCACATATTATATTTAGCACAATGCAGTTCCTATGGTCTCCCAAAGACCTTCATCAATATTTACATTCTGTTCCTCTGTTTATTGAAGTCTCACAGAAAACTGCTGTTGGCATTTTCTATAAAATTAGCAAAAAGTCACTTTCCAAAGCTATTTAAATAAATAGCACAGGGTTCCATGGTGGCTCAGTCAGTTAAGCATCTGACTCTTGATTTCGGCTCATGTCATGGTCTCAGTGTTGTGGGATCGAGTCCCCATCGGGCTCCTCACTGGGCATGGAGTGTGCTTGGGATTTGCTCTCTTCCTCTGCCCCTCCCCACCGAATAAATAAATAAATAAAGAGCACATCCCTCTTTCAACACACACACATGCATGTATACTCACCCACATTCACAATGTATTTCATTACAAGACATCACTTTTGTGACCGATTTTGCCTGCTGGTAGCACGTTCAGGGATTTGTGGAACTAAAAACACTATTTTTCATTTCCCCTGTTGGTAGTCCTGGAAGACCTTGATCATGCACTGCCAAAGTTTGGGAGTGACCACTGCTGCAAAGACTATGTTTGTCACTTAATTCCACACCCTTTCCAATATTCTTGACAGTCATCATGCGAGACCCCACGTGCGGTCAGTGACAGTATGGGGACAAAGACATAAGCTAAAGCAATGCGAGCCGAAGAGCAGGGGTCTGAATTCAGAATCGGGAGCTTAATGACAGAGGTGGCTCCATGTTGGGCGAGGAGTCTGCTGGGGACTTTCTTTCCCTCTCCCTCTGCCCTTCCCCTACTCTCTCTCGCTCTCTCTCTCAAATAAATAAATCAGTCTTAAAAAAAAAAAAAAAAAAAAAGATGGGGCAACACCTGAGCTGCAGGTGCTGGTGGAGCTTAGAAGAGGAGGAAACTCAGAGCTGCTGCACAGCTCACACATGACTTGGCTGGGGTGCAAGTCCGCCTTCTCCACCTTCCCTCTCCCTCGCCTCTCCCCAGGATGGCCCCAAGCTGTCGTTCCAGCTCATTCTATCAGGTCCCTGCTTTGAGTTCAGTGTTTTAGACACTCTAGATGAAGATGAATTTTAAGACCAACACAAAGATCTCTATCAGCTGAGAATACCTGAACAATGTTTTTTTTTTTAACTTTTGGAACATAGGTCACTGCAAGAAATAAAATACAGAAAGATGTGAAAATTAATCTAGTAACAAAATAATTAGGTCTTAATTTACAGCAAGGGTTGAAGCAGCACTCCCTTCGCGTCTGCCCCAAAGCAGCAGAAAGTTCGGGATGGTGTTGGACCCCGTCTGCCTGGCCAACATGCGCAGGGTGTCTGCACCCACAGCAAGGAGCCAGTAGCCTGACAGAGCTGGAAGATAGGTCAGGATATAGATTTTTCAGCATTTTGCCAGCTATGTGGCCCAGGAAATCACCTCTCCACGTAAAGGCCCAGCTTCCTCATCTGTGAAACAGAGGTGACAGCATTTAACATTTACCTTGCAGGGGTGCTGTGAGAGCAGAGGAGGACAAGTGTTGGAGGAGGTCATCGAGAGAACATGGCTGCTGGTCCTGGGCACCTGGCGCTCCTCGCCCCCTCCTCTGCCCTTGGAATGTACATTGTGCCCACTCTTCCCATTCCAGTAGCCATTTCAAGGATGTACCCTTGAGAAGCAAGGGGTCGTTGGGATCATCTGGCCTGAACATGTGGCTGAACTCTGCTAAGGGTCTATACACACTTCCGGGATCCTGGCAGGTGGGTGTGCAGACCTCTTTGTCTTGCTGTTCAAGACAAGCTTCTGTTAAGTTCCCTTGCTTATGAAACCTAACGCCTACCAACCGGAATGGCCCCCCTCTTTCCTCAGTCTCTCCTTGCGAACCGTGTCTAGGGGCTGGTTTGCGAGCCAACGCAAGATGGTACGAGGTGAGAGGAGGGAGGAAGGAGGTAGACGAGACAGGGCAGTTCACCTTTCTTGAAGCATTTTCCCTCCTGGATTCTGTGACCTACTTAGGCTCTATTTTATCACTCATGGTATTATATAACTCATTATATAATAATTATCTCATTTCTTAGTGCTTCCCCATGTTGCTATGAGCTTGTGAGCAGACCGTGAATTATTGACTCATCAGCTTTACTTTTAAATGTGAAGCTATTATAAATAATTAGCATTTCTGAAAAGTCTGTCCCAGATTTATGGTGGCATTAGAGGACACAGGAAGGTTATGAAACATGACACTGGTCACCCTGAGCCACACGGTAAGTGGGAGACAGCATTCATATGAATGAAATGTTTGGCAAATACCACACCATGGTGTGTAATGGACATTTAAGTTGAACGGTATATTAGTCAGGGCTATGTTTATACATATTTATAAATCTTTCTCAACTCATGACAGGGTTATATCCCAATAAACCCATTATAAGTTGGAAATATCATAAGTCAAAAATACACCTATTGTACCAAGCATCCTACCTTAGGCCAGCCTAATTTACATCGGCTCAAAACACTTACCTTTGCCTGCAACTGGGCAGAATCATCCAACACAAAACCTATTTTATATAAAGTGTTGATCATCTGATGCAATTTATCAAATACTGTACCAAGAGTGAAAACCAGATGGTCAGATGGTTGTGTGGGTACAGAATGGTTGTCGGTGTCTCATGATCACGTGGCCGACAGAGCTGGGGCTCCCTACCACTGCCCTGCATCATGAGAGAGGATCGTACCTCATATCACCAGCTCAGGAAAAGATCAAAATTCAAAAATTCAAAAAAACCCAAAAAATTTTGTTTTGTACTGGATGCATATCACCTTTGCACCATCGTAAAGTTGAAAAATCATAATTCAAACCATAGTAAGTTGAGGACTATCTGTATGTGTGTTTATACACACACACATATACTGCGTACATATATTTATACACATACACATCTACATGTATGTATATATATATATACATACACCATATACATACATCTTTGTGTGTATATAAGATAAATTTATTATAGGAACTGGCTCACTCAGCTGTGGTGGCCAAGAAGTCCCCCAATCTTCAGTCTGCAAGCTGGAGAAGCAGGAAAGCCAGTGACGTTACCAATCCAAGTTCAAAGGCCTGAGAACCAGGGGAGTTTAGGGTGTACCTCCCAGTCTGAAACCAAAGGCCTAGGAACTGGACAGCCACTGGGGTCCAAAGGTCCAAGAACTAGGAGCTCTGATGTCTGAGGGCTGGGGGGATATGGACGTCCCAGCTCTATAGCAGAGAGAGAAAGAATTTACCCTTCCTCTGTCATTTTGTTCGTTCAGGCCCTCAAAAGATTGGATGATGCCTGCCCACATAGGTGACAGCAGATTGTCCTTACTCATTGTGCTAAATGCTAATTTCTTCCAGAAACAGCCTCACAGACACAACCAGAAATGACGTTTCACCAGCTCCCTGGGCCTCCTTTAACCACTCAAGGTGACATAAAATTAAGCATCATAGGTGGCAAAGAATATAAATTACTTATCTTAAATTTTTAAATAAGGAGATTTTTCAAGTCATAGCCAGTGTGGTTGGAAGGGGCCATACGTATCACCTAGTGTTACTTGATTTTATCTGCTCACTCTAACAACTTTGAGTGCAACAGGTAGAATTCATGACACATTTCACCAACAGCATTCCTTTGATCTTTTGTCTGAGTAGGTGTTTTTAGTCATACAGTAATTTTCTTACTATTTGATTCTTTCTAGATGCTATCCAAACTAGCCTTGACTAAGCCAACAACTTTGTAGAAATTGCAATTAAATATATGATCTCAGTTTATATTAGTTTTGGTTTAGTGCTCTGGTGAGACCGGGTATAAATCCTAAATCTTTGAAGAGCGGGGAAGAGCGCTCTACTTTCAGCAGTAGGACAAACTCCAGGAGTCTGGGGTTGCTTGCACAGAGAAATATAGACACACATTTGAGACTATCTTCTTCTGACTATTCACTTCTAGTGAATGATTAGCAAAGAGAAGGGGAGCATCCACAGTCTTGCACCTCAGTGTAGACATCCTGAAGTTGGAAACAACCAACCAACATTTACTTGGGGAATACGAATCCACCTAATGTCCAAATAACCAATCCAAAATCTAGACATCTGATTGTTTGGTATCAGTAAACACAATTTTATTAGTTCTTTCTCTTTTTAATGTTTATTTATTTTTGTTTTAGAGAGACAGAGAGAGCAGGGGGAGGAGCAGAGGGAGAGGGGAGAGAGAATCTCAAGCAGATTCTGCGCTGAAAATGGAGCCCGACATGGGGCTCAATCTTACAACCCTGAGAACATGACCTGAACTGAATCCAAGAGTTTGATACCACTGACTGAGACACCCAGATGCCCTTTATTAGTTCTTTAATGGGAATAGCAATATCTGAGCTAATGAAAAAGAAATAAAAATCAAATAATAATTTGATATCTATCTTTCTCTCAACTACGTCATGATCTGAAGAGGACTGAGACCATTGCAAATAAGTTTCAGACCATTTTTCAGTGTGGTGGCTGTATTACTCGCAGATAAGATAACTGGAAAGAGTCACTTGGTTTGTCATCTTATTGGAATATTCCTCACAAGCAGCACTAGGAAGCCTCTTTACTAGAGCAAGGACTGCAGACCCCAGAAAAGCTATGTACGGCAAGGCCCATCTTGGCCAGCTCACCTCACACCCATTGAGCAACTCAAGCCTCACAGAACATGAACAGATATGTAACCATAGGGTTAGGACAACAGTCCATGGGCAAGAAGCCAAGTGAGTCAAAGAAATAGCTCCGCCATTTGTAGTCATATTAGTGCCCCTCTATTTGCTCCATTGGGAATCTTGGTGGATGTTTGACAAGGAAAAGCCTATCTGTTAAACAGCACCTGCGTCGTGTGGCTTTGGCTGCCAGGTCACAGTAAGTGTGGAGACACTCCTTAGAGTGGCAGTGTAGCTTGAGCCTGGCATAGCTGGGAAGACTCACCTGACGTCCTGTGGGGGATTAGTCACCCCATCCGGGTCGAGCTGTCAGCAGGAAAGCAAGACTATTAGGCACAATAGTTTGTTGGCAAGTGTGTTAAACATGAATCAATGAATAAATTAACTCCATAAATCACTTCACTGAGCAGAACTCAGAGCCTGTGCCCAGTGTTTGATAAAACATTAAATGACAAGCACAACAGCACAACCATTTTTTTCTAGAACCCTTCACACATTTAATTAATCTAACTCCTGGCCAGAAGAAAAGATTTACCATCTTTTTAAACTAAGTGGATCCTGGGCTCCCCTCCTTCCATGGACATACCAAAGATACAGCTACACAAAGAGCCGTTTCCTCTGAAAGATATCAAAAACTAGCTGAAGGACCCTTATCCATCAGGCGAATGAGAAACCCACATGGAAACAGGTAGGAAAGGCAGAAACACTCTCCCCGTAAACCTCACCCCTGGCCCAGCGCCACACGATCAGGAAGGAACTCCCAGCTTCTGCCTGAGAAGCAGATGTAATAAAAATGCATTGCTTGTTTTATTTAGCACACCCCAGTTAACTAAAAACACCAGTGTGGAGGCAAGCTCAATCAAGCTCATTAAATTCTGTCTTTCTGAATTTCAATTATAAAGAAAAATTAGTCTATGCTTCTTAACCAACTGAGTAAAATCGTACACAGAGGGTAAGCAACAGCAAAAAAAAAAATAAGGAAAAAAAGGTCATCGCAGTAATGCAGTTTAAAGGCAGACACCAATGCATGTTTCCCAGACCTGTCAGTAGTGTTACTCGATACCAAAGATCTTCCATTGCTGTCCTGGCTCTGAACCATTGTCTGAGCGCATTTATGAGGATAATATCCAAAATGAATAGCTGAGGAGCCTGTGTAAATGAGCACTTTATCTACAGACAAGAGTCGAAGAACCTCAAGAATATCACATTACTTGAGTATTTTTGGACAGGAAGTTAAATGCCAGATCATTCGTACTCAGCATACCTACATTATAAAATGCCTGCTCATCAGAAAGCTGGAAGTAATGTTGGTGAGGTAGGGACAAAGAGAAGGGAATCCAGGATTAAATGGGGTGTCAAATTCTCTTTCTCACACGTAGAAGATGAGAAATTTCGAAGAGAACTGTAATCTAGCAATGAGAGAGATGTCCTTGTTTTCATTAGAAATCTAATTTCCAGGACTATAGTTTCAACATGTGAGGAAGGTATGTGAAATCATAACAAAATTGAAACTTTCTTAAGTTAAAACATGCAGACTGGAAACTCAGCTTTATGTTCATCGGAGCCTTGAGCTTAACAGACAGGCATGTGCACACGCGCACACACACACAATTTTGGCACACTCTGTCAGGACTTTGTCCATGTTTGTGAAGATAAATGACAAGTAATACCACAGACTACTCTGACTTATTTCAAAATACTGTTGACCACACTGACTCTGGACCAAAGAAAATGGAATGCAGCACTGCATAATCCTCAGGAGCGACTGGTCTTGGGAAGAACAGAAACAAACAGAAATGCCATTCTTGGCTTGGACAGCCAGAAAGTTTTGTTTTCTGAATCTTACCAAATTACCGATGCTCTATTTTTCACTGGTAAGTGCCCTGGGGGTTTCAAGTAGACACAGCCTCATGGCCACAGAGGAGAAATATTCTTTTTAATTAGGAAAGACTTTTTCAGCCTAGAGAGGGAGCTTTACCAATAGAATGGGTGGGAGTTCATCTTCTCCAGTCCCTCCCACTGATCTTGCTAACGAACTAAGCCGCGTTAGATAGAGTGAAGACAAAAATCATCCTAAACTAAAAGCTAAAATTTTATCAGTTAAGACAAAATGGAGACCACGACCTACAGAACAGCTCCCAAGGATTTGCTTTATTTCTATTCCTTTAAAAAAAAAAATTAGTAGGAACACTCACATAAGATTTGCCCTCTTAATGAATTTTTAAGTGTACGATACATACTGTTAACTATAGGTACAGTGTCGTACAGCTGATCTCTAGAACTTATTCATCTTGTATAATGGAAAATGTGGGTTTATCATTTTAATTTTAATTTTTTTTAAGTTTTTATTTAAATCTCAGTTAGTTAACATACAGTGTAATATTAGCTTCAGGTGTACAACATAGTGATTCAACCCTTCTATAGGACACCCGGTGCTCATCACAACAGGTGCACTCCATCCCCATGACCTGTTTCCCCCACCCCCCTCCCCTCTGGTGACCATCCACGTGTTCTCTAGAGTTAAGAGTCTCTTTCTTGGTTTGCCTCTCTCTATATCTTTTCCTTTGCTCATTTGTTTTGTTTCCTAAAGTCTACATATGAATGAAATCAGTGACTTTGTTCAATTATCAGTTGTTAATTAGAACCACTGGGCATTGGATGGTGAGCCATGGTTCAATAAAAGAACACAAAGAAATTGGGAAAAAAAGAAACAATTATACATGCAAAAGATGACGTGGAGCAATGCCTATGAAGGATCAGGGGGAGCAGGGTTGAGCACGGAGAGCCTTCAGATCAGGATGCAGGTCTGCTTCTGGTAAAAGGACAGAGAACAAGAAGGCTTGGGCAGCAAAAGTTTCAGAGTGCAGGGAGTGCTGAAAAAGCCTTGCCCACATGATGCACAGTGCCTGGACTAACAGTGCCTCCAAGAGAAATCTGCGCTGGTCAGGAGGGCCAGCTTCTGGTTTGCCCACCATGTTCAGTCATCGGCTAGATGCAGTCCCAGGGGAGTGTGGCTGGCTCGATCCACAGGCTTGGCAGCTGGAGGCTGTCATCAACCAGCCATGCTCTTGGAGCAGGTTCTCTCGAGAGGAGATCTGTGTGGGACCTCACGATGGCCCTTCCCTCTTCTCTCTCCTTAATTCAGAGCCTCTGCTCTGAGAGGCATCTGTTATTTTTGAAGCCAGCATTAATTTCCCTATCTTCTGGTCACAGCACCTAGATTTTCCTTGGGGAAACCACAAGAGAATTTCAGTGGTTCTGGGTGCTGTGTCCATCTCTTCATTCGTCCCTTGTGGTGGGGACAGACCATGTTCTGATTGTGTAGGGTCATATGACTACACGTGCCAGGGGAGGAGTGGGAGCAGAAAGTCAGCTTCACCTTTATTCTCACCAGAGAATAAAGCTGGCAAAGAGAAAAAGTAAAGACAAGGAATGGGGGAAAGAAGAGGAAGATCTTATGATTTCTGTTGAGCCCCTTGGTCCAGTCATGCTTGAAGGCAGGATTTACCCCTGGACTCTTCAGTCAATGAGCTGATGGATTTCTTTTTCTTTTTCTGTTTAAGTTGGATTCTCTGTCACTTGCCACCATGAGTTTTCATTGATATATTTACTTTTCACTAATAGCTTTGGTGGACCATAGCCCATATTCTGATCCCTTTGTAGCAGATTGAGAATATGATTTCAGGCACTCTAGAAAAATTATACTAGAATCAGTTTGTATTGCCTATGAAATTGATGATAAAGGAATTTTACTTAGAGTCATTAATGATGTCATCCATATCAGCTAGGATCCAGTTAATATAACATACCAGTTACCGTAACAGAGAATGTAACACAAAGAATCGTTAACTGGATATAAAGAATTGTTAAGTAGGTAGCTAAATGGGTCAAAACAGAGCACGAGGGTTCCCTGTCGGTAGACACTGACGGAAGCCGCTATCACCACCAGGGCTATGGGTAAAACTGGAATTATTAAAAGTTGGAAGGTTGGAGAGAGGGCCTTGCAGAGCTGAAACTCAGACTTCAGATGAGGGTGTCTCTGAGCCCGGAGGAGGACCCTCATGGCCTGGGATCTTGGCATCTGGGGAGGGGCACCTGCTGGCTGGCGCTGGCGTCCCTGGGAAGGTGCCATAAGATTCATCCAGCCAGTGCTGAGAGAAACCTACAAACTGGACTCCACTCCTTCACAAGAAGGAGCTGCCCCAGCCAGAGTAAAGGTGTCTGGTGGGTTAAAAGCCACAGGAATGAGACAGACAGGAGGTCCATTCTCCCTCCTCCTGTCTCCAGTTTTTCCCTACACCCTACAGGCAAAGCCTAGCAGCGACCCAGCCAGCAAAGGACTAGCACGGTTTCCAGGGACGCAGCACAGAAGGGCGAGCTGGGAACTGAGAACCAACGACTTAACAATCAGCATAGGGTCAGACCCCCCTCCTCCCCGCTGGTGAGGCCAGCAACACCGGCCAGGTATCGGGGCACCTGACAAAAACAGATGGCCCATGTGGAGCCGACCTCCAGAGGAGTAACCGCATGACTGATGGCCCAGGAAATGCCCAGAAAGGCAATTTCAAATGTTGTAGAAAGGTTTTATAAGCCTTGAGAACAAGATCATTTGACATACCAGTTTAGTGATGGAACCCCAAAATTCACGAGCCCTCAAAACCTCAGGACCCTCCTCAGGGCCCCAACTGCAACTTGAACAAGAAGACCCCCATTTTTTAGTTTAACCCAGAATGATTTGCCCCTGGGTTCAAAAATAAATAGGCAGTCACATATTTTAAATATATATATATATATGTATATATATATATATAATAAGTTAATTTTTTAACCTACTGTTAGCACAAGCAGAACTCTGAGTTTTACTGTTTTTCTACTCAGTATCTTTTTTCAAAGGATAACTATATTATATTACATATATGTGATATTATATACATATAAAATAACTATATTATATTTTAAAGCCCTTAAGTGGAAAGGTGTTGTTTTTTGTTCTATTTTATTTTGTTTTTATCTCAAAAGATCCATTTATCATTTCTCTGAGAGGCAGTCCTGATCCAGTGTGGCATACTTCCCACATAGGTCTACACCTGCAGTGTTTAGGTAAGTAGGGAAAAAAAAAAAAAATTCAAACAAATTTTGTGATTGAATTCTTACTTCTCTCTAGTGGATCTCCATGCTGAGGACCTCAGCAGAGCAGGATATTCAGAACATTTCTGTTGCCTCCCTTACCCTGACCATCAGGGCGCAATCCTGCGGCGACACAGTGCTAAGTGTGTGCGCAAGGGCCGGTCCTGGGAGTGAGCCCGTGATTGAGGGAGACCCCATCCAAGTCCATGCATATGGCAACCCACCCCACCCCAGCTGGGCTCCCGGGCCTCAAATGCATTCCCTCAGTGAAGGTGAAAATATTGTTAGACCACCTGGGGCAATAACTTCTTTCTGTCTATATGGCTAATTTTCATATTCAAATGTCTACTGGGACAGTGAGCTCCAAGTTGCCTTCCCTTGCTAACTCAAGGGCCCACTTTTTGCTGAGACTTGAGTGATCACATTATTTGGAGAGTTTTGTCGACTTTCATTTCAAACACAGTAGGTGTCAAAAATTGCTTTCCATGGTAGTTATTTCTGTCTCTAAACACTGCAATTTTGTTACAAAGAACTTACAGGGTTATGAACTTTGTTCTAATCTTCTATGTGCAAAAGAGCTGATAACACACTGTTTATTCCTTATAATGCTAAAACCGCTTGTTCGATGCCATGGGTATTTTTAAATTATTTGTCTCCAAGTGTTTCAGAGTACTTGAAGTTTTCATTCTGATTTTCTCTCAGCTCAAATGTCTGTTTTAAAATTATAAGATTCCTTGGGATTTCCTGGAGATTCAGTCATATTGCTCATAAATATATTCTGGAAAAAGAAATAACTCCTTTGGGTAGTTTTCCCAAATACCACCAATAGCCAGCATCCATTAAGCACATACTCCAGATAGTACACCAAGACATGCTCTGAGGATCCAAGTTGCGGGGCTCAGTTTCCACCTCTGAAAACCATCCAGCTGACAACCAGAGAAGAAAACAGTTCAGTGTTAAAAAGAGCATCACCTTGGGTACAGGACTGTCTGACCTAACCAAAGGATGTCTTCTAGGAAACACATTTTGCAGTCTCATCTGCTCTCTGCCTTTGAAAAATGCAAACCAGACCATTTCTGGAGCTTAAAATTCTTAACTTCCAGCAAGATACATTTTTTTGAGACGATGTTATCTTGTTACTGAAACACAAGAAATGACTTGATTAGAACCTCCCTGAGGGTAGAAATACCAGAGCAGAGGTAGAACGAGAGAGAGAGCGAGAGCTCCCTCTCATGGTGGGGAAGTGCCCATGCAGGAAGAGGACACCTGAGTCCCTTGCCCAGTGAGGTCTAGAACTTGACCGCAAGGTCCTTTTGTTTCTCCCACTCAGAGGAAAATCGTCACTTAGGCTCGTGGGTTCTGTGAATCTTTGTTTCTGTTCATGCAACCTCAAAGGATGAGTGAGAGAGAAGAAAGATGGGCAAATACGTCAAAATGAACCAAAGGTTACCTGCCATTCTTACCTGTCGGTCTTCAGATGTCCTGTCTCTTCAACTTGTCAACTTCCTGGCAACAAGGACATCTATCAGAGATGTACTGTGGCACCGTCTAGGCCATGAATATGTACACATCCCTGAATTCATGATAACAAGTTATCATCCAAAAATGAGCCTTCTCCAAAACTTCAGGGACTGCTCCTCTGAAATCTATCTCTTTGTCTGAAATTTTCTGTGAAGCGAGTTCCCTGCTCACAGGAAACATGCAGCCAGCTTAGTTCCCTTATTTAAAACAGTGGCAGCCAGGCACACTGGGAAAGCAATTTTGTAAATGGATTGGCAATAGACTTATATTTCCCCATAATACATTCATCATAAAACTGGACGAACCAATTTGGGAAATCATAGCTCAGTCCAATAATGCAAGTCACCAGCAGGTTCTGGGAGTGTTCCTTCTTTTCTAACCCACAGAGGAAGAACCTGCACCCCCAGCTTACCCAGGCAGCCAGGACTGGGGAAGCAGAATCCTCTTGGATCTTAGTGCACAAGACAGGCAACCTCATTTAGTCATGTATGGTCCAGCAACTCCTCTGCTAGAAACTCAAACCAAACCAGTCTCTCCTCTACCCTCCTCAAGGGGAGTCTCCAAGACAAGGGAAGCAACATCTACCCTGGCCCAAGAGCCAGAATCAAGTAGCCATTGTCTCTGCTTCTGATGGGAAAATAGAGAGAAAGATACAGCCATAGACTACAGCTGTCTCCTCAACCACCATGGGCAGAAATGCCATGAGAAACATCTGTCAGGATGTTTGGGAAATTCAAATTTCTGGGCTTTTTGGGTCCAGTCTGTGTACATAATGGCCCTTCTCAATCACTGTTGATGCATAGACTCAGTAGTTTCCCTACTGATTTAGTAAGAAATAATTTATTTTTATTTTATTTTATTTTATTTTTTAGGTGTTTTAAAGTCTGTTATTGTCTTTTTTAATTTTATTTTATTATTTTATGTTAGTAATAATTTAAATTAAAATGTAAAGGCACTCACACTTTGCAAAATTGCATTCACATTCATTTCCACATGCACTATTTCATCAGCTTTCAAGGTGCCTCTGTGTGAGAACCATCTCTCTTTTGGCAGAGGAAAATGACCCAAGACAATACTAGAAATCAGAATCATCAGTCAGGTTACTGGCGGGATCCAGGAAAATCAAGGCATAATTAGAATGGAGTGGTTGTTGTGAAAACCGTCTCCATAATTCATCTGGCTGTACCCGGTGCGTGGTGGGACTCAGTGCAGCAGGATGTCCTGAGACCCTAGAGCACAGACCCTACAGCAGCATCATGCAGATGGCATTCTTGCTCTGTTCTCTGAATCTTGCTATCCAGTCGTCTGGGCTGGATTAGAGTAACGGCTCTTTGAAAACATGTCCTTAAAACAAAGATCTTTTGACAAGGGTCATCTTCTTTTTGAACTGCAGCAAGAGCCATGGAATTGATTAGTAGGCATGAAGTAATCTGGGTCACCAAGATGACAAGACATCTAATGTAATACTAAATATTGTCAGGACCTACTGTCAGAGCAGGGCCTGGGCAAGCAGCCTGAACTTAAAAACAAGGCGGAGGCTCAACAAGAGCATCTGAGACCTGGACTGACCGCCCTACTAATGCAGAAAAGACCTAGGGGGTCTCATTCAGCTGGATGGGGCTGGGGGCAGGGGAGATGCTGGGGAAAGGTCCTGTCCAGTCAACTCAGCACAATTTCCACTGCAAATGGCAATAACAGATTAGAGTCCAAGCAAGCTATCAGCAGGGAGGGTCATCGTGATATGGAGAGTGACTGGCAGAACTTGGTGCTGGAGAATGCATTTGGAAAGTACTTAGAGAGACCTGCAGATACCAGCTACAGAGATACCAAGCAGTCTGCGGTGAGTGACTGGTCTCTGGAAGCTGGGGCAGGATTACAGTCTCTAAGGGAGGCTGTCAATAAAAAGGTAAGTCTCCACTGGGAAAGTTGGATGCCTAGTTCTAGGTAAGTTAGATGAAACAGGCAGGGACTCAGGCTCAGCAACTATGGCCGATATCAAACCATGAGAGTGAAGGTTTAGCATCTGGATGTCTGAATTGGGTGCCAAAAAACTCTCTAGATGCAAATGTCTTTGTGGCAAGGACATCTGGCTATCCTCCAAAACTTGTGGTTTCCCTGTCCCATAGTAGATAGGTGTCACTGAGAAATGGTTTCCCAGCAAGGTCCTATATCCACTAGTCCCTTTTGTATCCAGAAGGAGCCATGTGAGCAGCCTTTGCCAATGGAAGTAAGGGATGCCGTGGGTGCCCTTCTGCCCAAGGGAAGAAGCAGCACAGCCTCCACTCTTCCTCCTTTATCCATCAGTTGGTAGTAAAGAACAACAGAATGGTGGACCTTGGAACTCTGAACCAGCATAGAGAGGAAGCTGCCTCAGATTAGGAACAATGCATCAGACCTTGGGAGAGCAAGGAACAAACATTTATTGTGTTAAGCTGTTTAAATGTAAAGGTTTGTTTGTGGCTCATTCAAGGTCACACATCTGGCAAATGGAAGTCCTGAACTTGGATCCCCATGTCTACCTCCTGGTCCAGGGCTCCTTCCACTGTGCTCTGGCTGTCCTGGCACTTGGGCTTCTAATCTGACCACGTCCCATGGTTTGGTCTGACAGCCCACATCCTCCCTCAGTTTTGAAGAAAGCTAAGGGCTTATGGAAAAACCTTTGAACTTCGAGTTGACAAATCTGATTCTGCTGCCTACCCAGACATGTAACCTTGAACCAGGCTTCTACCTCTGTGGCTTAAACTTCTTCCCTCAAGAAATGAGGTAATTTCTTGGTAATTCCTACCAAGCCCAGACAGTCACCCAGATGGGTCATGAAAAATATGACAGCACAAGCATGGAAGTCTGGATAGCTTGACAGCTACCCAGCTCAACAACCCTGCCTCAGGTCCTCTTCTGGCTTGACCTGAGGGCAGCCACTTAAGACCTGAAATTGTGCTAAGGTTGCCCCCTAAGCCCTGACCAAAGTCATAGCTTGCCAGACATGAGACCGGTGTGGAATTGCTTCAGATTCCTCTTTGTGTGACTGTGACCCCTGTTCTAGGATGATACATTTCACCGTCTGTTCAGGTTATCTATTGCTGCATAACAAATAGTTTAAACAACCATTATAACTTGCCCACACTTCTGTGGTTCAGGATTCAGGGAATAGCCTGCTAGGCAGCCCTCATTTGGAGTTTCCCACACGGGTGCAGTAAGATATTGGCTGGGCTGCAATTATCTTATGGCTCTACTGTGCTGTGTCAAGATGCTCACTCTAGGGCCTCCTGACCAGGAACCTCAGTCCCTCTCCGCATGAGCCTCTCGTGGAACTTGGTGGGTTGCCTCTAAGCATGAGGGAGTGTCCCAAGAGAGAGCATTCTAGGGGAATTAGATAACAGCCTCACCATCTCTTATGACTTAGCTTCAGAAATCCCAGTACATCACTTCACTGCCTTCTGTTGGTCAAGCAGATCACAAGTCCAGCTCAGATTCAGGGGAGGAAAAATTCATTCCACTTCTTAAGGGGAAGAATAACAAAGGATCTGTGGCCATGTCTACCCTCCACACCATACTTGCTGGACAGCATCCAAATATGCCCACCTAAGGACACCTTAAGGATAACCATTTTGCATAAATGACGATAAATTCAGGATCCTTCAAAACCTGGGAGACATCAATTTTGTCCATATAAATGAATTCCTACCAAGCCCAGACAGCCCCTGCTGATGCCATCTTCCTGCTGGTAGTTGATTCCTTCTAAGACAGTGCCCCTCCCCTCCAGGAACCCCACTGAGTTCCATAAATACTTGCCATTTCTGACATGAGGCAGATTCATACACTGAGTTTACCTACCAAGGGTGGCTTCTAAGAGGAGCTTCAGAAGACATTGTCTATCCTTCCATGTCATCCCCCAGGATGTCATCATACTTGGTGAAAGGAATGTGAGACATTGAACACCTGTATAAAATATTAGGTACTAAACCAGGTCAAAATTTATCCCAGAAATTTTGATGTCTACATTTTAAAAATTGAACATTGGATGAACCTACCCTTTGTCTAGATATGAGAAAGGGGCCATTGGAAAGACACCATCTAGTGATTAAGATGGAGGTATGAGTGTTAGCTCTACTTTGTACCATCTCAAGAGTGATGGGTGCTCATGATCAGGTGTTGGCAAATACAAGAATGCTTTGACTGGGCAGGTTATTCAGATTCTGCTTATTCTGCCGGCAGACTACAGATATTGATTGCTGGGAATTTTTTAATCCTGACTCCATTCACCTAAGAAAATTGTGATGGGGCTAGTATGTAACTCCTGGGGTTGTTGCAAGAATTAAGAGTTAACATATGTTAAAACACCCAATGCCTAGCACACATGTTGAATGAGTCTGAACAAGCCTGTTCTTTTGGCCATTGACCTCGCTCTACCCCTAGTACCAGTGCCCTAAGTCCAGGTGACTTCTCTCTCAAGCCTTGGCATACAGCCCTCATGACCAGTTTGATCACAGGCTTTCAGACACTGCTCTGGAATATGTCAGCACCCACAAAGTTGCCCCATCCTGTTGCCCACCCTCCCACCCCACCCCCGGGCTGGTTCTTTTGAGTTACTATCGATCATAGTCTCATATCCACAAATTCACATAGTCAAAACCACTCTAATACTTATCTCATATATAATATGAAAACGCCAATGAGCAGTATCACTCACTGTTGAACATTTCCTTTGTGTGTGCCCTATTTTACTTTCTAAATATTTGCACAAAATTTTAATATAATGAGACATGACATACAAGTTCATGATCAATATTGACATTATGCTTAGAAAGCAGTATCTTTACAAAGGTATCTTAGAAATCAATTCTACACAGAAAATGTAGCCATCAGGCATTTCTAGGGCTGGTCTGACTTATTATGGAATGTTCTAGTTTTGCTATTTATATCAACCTCTTAAACACAATCATGTAGGAGTTTGCACTTTACAAGAGACACGGTTCTTTAAAATAGATTATCATCCTCTTAAGCTCCCTCTGAATTTCTCCATATAATTATCATCTGTTTGAGTGAAGACCAGGAATGCATCTGGTCATCTGGTTGTCCCAGTGCTTCTCAAACTTTTCAACCTTTTTACTTTCATGGTGCCCATTGAAAATTATATTTGTCCATCCCATTAGCATAAATACCGGGCCTGCTGAAAGCAGAAGCTGATAGATCTGGGGCTCTAACAGCTCCAAAGGCCAATAAAATGTGGGAGTCATTCCCAGTACAAAGGTTGGGAAGCTCTATTTCAGCAGACTGGCATGGTGACTGTCTGTCAAAAAAAAAAAGAATAAGTACCTGTCCCGCCTGCCTGTGTGCTATGAAGGATGCAGATCCATCGTGAAAATGAGGGTGATTCTTAAGCAGCTCACAATAGCATTGGGGACATTGGAATGATTATAATCAGATGAAATAAATGAATGAATGAAATAGAGTAAAGCAATCACAGGAAAAAATATAGCACAGATCATAGTAAAACCATGCATTTCAGTGCAGGTAACTTATCAGTACTGCTGTCGTGATTCAGAGGTCAGTAGTAGGATGGGTAGAGAAGAGTGCAGTGAGGCGGGACCTGAGCAAGACCTGATGAGTAGAATTTGAATAAACAACGTGGGGACAGTTCCAGGTGAGAACAATAGCATTCATGAAGAATGGCCATGATTTCCTTGTGTGTTGGAGAAGAGCCATCTTGCTAGATATCCAATGAGGTCATGTTTGCAAATTTGTCCTGCACAATATAAAGCATCCATTAATGTTATGTTATTAGGGAACATTTGTATTGTAGTGGATATTGTAGAAATTGAAGTTAACCCAAGAAGCGTTTTCTTCCTGTCTTTCTCACATACTGGATAATTGTGCATGAGTTACTTAGACCACCTTGCTCCCTTGGGCACATCGTGTTCTTCAGGGGATTAAGGTCCCATATGTAATGTACTTTCCATGGTGTCTGGTCTCAGATGCCCATTAATGGTGTTCAGCACGAGTGCCCCATTTGTACCATTGTTGAATATTTTGTCTTCCACTCTATCAGGCAGGTATTCTGAGTTTTCAAGACAGGGTTGAAAAGAAGGAGTCATTTGAAATCCCTGGATTCTGTTTGCTCTCAAATGTGCTAACTGACTTTGTTATCCCTCCCTTTGGGTCAACATGAAGTTAGGGTGAGTCATCTACAACCAGAACTAAACCAGGGTGTAAGTTTGCATACTACAGCTCATCTGCAGACCAGACAACACCCAAAACCACATTTCCAAACTTTCTGGGTGATCAGCTTTACTGGAGTTCTTGCCATACGTTCAGCTTCCCAGTCCTCCTCTGGAAATTCTGATTCAGTGGGTCTGGAATCCTGCATATTACTTCTACGCTAGGGAGGCTTGAGAAAACCAGTGTAAGGCCAGCATTATCCTCACTACCTTGAGGAAACAAAAGTTCTGGATAAATTGGAGCTGTTTTCATACAACAAACCCCTGACACGCTTTCATGGGATTTGTGGACGAATGGAGATGCCCTCTGTAAAAATTTGCTAATCTGGCAGGTAGAATGTAGAGGACTACCTTGACCTAGTAAAAATCTACAGAATGTAAGGTCTACCTTTTGTCACAAAGTGCATCCCTTTCCTGGATAGGATATATACAATTTGTATTTGTCAATTATATCTCAATAAAGATAGGGGGAAACTTTAGAAAAGCTCATATTAAAACTCAAAAAAAAATCTTAATCAAAATGTACTTTAAATATTTTAGAGGAAGCTCATTTAAAATCCAGAAGTAATACTGATTTTTACATCTTATTAAACTGGTTTAATATTATTTTACTTCATATGCTTAGTCTTCTCAAAGCATGATTCACTTGGATGTTTAAATAAATTTTTTATTATTCCCAATCGCAGTATGTATCCTTCCCCATATTTTGTACCAAGAGAAAGCTTATGCCTTCTGATAAATTAGTGGGTTTTCCATTACTGGATAATGAGAACAATTTGACACCTGAGTTTGCCATAATCATAAAACAATCAGCTTCTAAATATAATCAACCTATAGATATAATCCATATATGTTAACAACATTAACTATAAACTTATCCAAACTGTCTGACATCATTTATATCATATGGAAACAGTAGTTGAAATACCTATGGAAAAGTCATGAACTCATTCATACAAAAAGTGACTCTTTACCCCTGAATTTTGTCACATGCATTGACATGATCTAAACAGTTGCTCAATTGTTATACACACTCAAAGGCACCATAGGCATATTGAATTAAGGGGTGGGGGAAATTTTATCTATTTCACAAGAGACTCAACACAAGATTTACAAACAAATCCAGAATCCTGGGACTTTTACAGATGGTTCATCATGGATTACCCTTTAATTTTATGGAGGGCAAAGCTGGAAGTCAGAGATGTTGTGGGATTTGTCTATGGTGTGAGTACAGGGAGGAGCATGGGACCTGTGGCAGGAATCAGGGACAGAGGCAGGGAACCTGGAGAACCTGCTACCTAGAGGAGCCCAAGCCAGTGTCTACTGACTCTGTGCTCCATCCTCAGAGCCTGGCACCCATAGGGTCCCAGAAAATAGTTGTTAAGTTAGATTGAATTCAATCACTCTTATAAAAACCATTAGAAAGACTGACGAAAATACACCACAAGGCATGAAACTCATTCTCGAGGAAAAGGCATTGCTATAAACATTTGAAAAAGAATCCAGAGAGCAAATGGCAAACTGGTTTTTGTTCTGGAAAGGACAGGGAGGGGTAGGTAGCATCGTGTTAACTCAAGCTCTGCAGATGTTGGATAATTTTGGATCTCATTTATTCACAGAGAAAACAAAATGTGGCCTCATTACAGTCAGAAGAGGGTTATTTGAGGCCAGCTGATGTAAACTTAGTAAACACATACACACACAGAGGTGCTCACAGAAATATGGACATCTATGCCAAAATAAAGCCTGAAAACTCTTCCCCTGTCTGTGCCTCAGACGAGAAGTGGGTGATCCCTGAGCACCCCCTTAAGCTACTGCCCAGCATAACACGCACAGACACACACAGGAGTGGTCATTATACAGAGGCAGGACTATGGACTGTCACTGGGAGGCAAGACTGCAGACCGTCACCTGGAATCCCTCCTAGCCAGCATTGTAAACAAAGGCATGACTGTCAGAAACAACAGTATAAGACATATACACAAAGGGCACATTCATTTGTGTCCCCAAGAGGAGGACTGGTACCATGTGCAGTCAAGTCCCTCTGGGGTGCCTATCAGAGTCTGCATGTGTGGATGCAACGACCTTGTCCATGGTCATAGTATCCCAAGAGAACCCCATGCACCCAGTGCACTGACTTCAGGACCCTCCCAAAAAACACCTGTGCCACTCATCTGTGTGGCACACAGGCAGGAGGGACAGGTGTGCATGTGAGTTCTTGCTCCATTCCTCACTAGCTGCGTGACTCAAGTTAATTAATGTTTCCATCTCCTGTTGAGGATAAAGATGCCACCTACCTGGTAGAATTATGGTGAGGAGTAAAGGATCATATACATGCTGGACACACACTATGAATGGTACAGATGGTGGTCACTGGTACCATTACACAAAGTCATGTCCCTTGAGAAACAAACAAGGACAGCAATGGAGGTGGTAGAGAAAGGAAAACACTTGACTACCCCATCCTTCATGCCAGGCACCCTCTTCTGCAAATCCCTGCTTTCCTCATTTATCCCCTCCCTGCCCCCTGCCTTCCCTGAAATCCATGACTTCTCCACCATTACATCCCTAACAGACAGGAGAAACCAATTAAATCCTTGTTGGATAAAGGCCCTCTCTCTGTCCATGCTGACCTTTCTTCCACTTTTGTCAATCTTCTCAAGATAAGTGTTAAAAGAAGGAGGATAAAAAGAGAGATAGTGAGCTGAAGAACTCCAAAACAACAACAACAACAACAACAACAAAAACCCAAATCTTACTCCCAGTCTCCTAGAGATAAAGCCAAGTGTGCTACCATATTTTTCCCAGGCCACATCAATAAGTACGAGTCCAACAGTAAAAGCAGGAAGAACAATGAAATAGGAGACGCTAAACCACTCAGTTCTAAAGAAGTGAAGAATTTTTCAAAATGACTGCCCCAATTGCAGGGCCTGCATGTCAACTGTCACAACTGCGAAGCCAAACCTACATGGTTGATTGTCTTTATTTTCTGCAGAGATCTTTCACTTAGCCTAAGTGTTTAATCTACACACAATGCTATAAGTTAAATAGCTCTATCCATTGTGTAGGCAAAGAAACAGATTCAAATCCGTTGCGACTCACACCATCAAGCATCTGTTAAGTGAAAGGAGACTCAAATCTAGCACTTCCAAATGCAAATCCATGGCTCTCCACAACACCCTGGCTCCATGGGTTCCCCAGCCCCATGGACACCCTGGCCCCATGCACACCTCAGCCCCGTGGACACCCTGGCCCCATGCACACCTCAGCCCCGTGGACACCCTGGCCCCATGCACACCTCAGCCCCGTGGACACCCTGGCCCCATGCACACCTCAGCCCCGTGGACACCCTGGCCCCATGCACACCTCAGCCCCGTGGACACCCTGGCCCCATGCACACCTCAGCCCCGTGGACACCCTGGCCCCATGCACACCTCAGCCCCGTGGACACCCTGGCCCCATGCACACCTCAGCCCCGTGGACACCCTGGCCCCATGCACACCTCAGCCCCGTGGACACCCTGGCCCCATGCACACCTCAGCCCCGTGGACACCCTGGCCCCATGGCCCTAATGTCTATAGGCAGTTCCCATGCCTGTCATAGCACTTCATGCTGCCAGATCCTTGTTGACCATCCATTCCATCCATCCTGCTCTCCAACTGCTGGCTCCCCAGTGTGCCATTGAAGCCAAGAATGGAATGGGCATGTTAATGGACATCATTTGAGGTCAAGTATCAGATCTCAAGGGCCTTATTAGGGGAAGAATTTCAAATTTTGTGAGAAGAGTGACAGGCACGGTCCCCTTTCTATCCTCGTGTGCTTCCTCCTCTTCAGTCATGTCTTTCTCTCCTTATCTCTATAACTAGTTGGTCCCCTTTTCCTCAAGAGCATCTTGCCAGCCAAATAGGTCAGCGTGCAGGGTGAGAGATGCCATGGTGCCTCCCTTTTGGTGCTTCAGACCTGTGTTTGGGACCCTGCATTTGGATAGGCAGCCCCTTCCTAAATTCTTTCACCAAAGGAGCCATAAAAGAGAGTGCAACTGGTATCTTATGAAGGAAGGGAGGGAGGGGGCAGGGAAAGGAAAGGAAGGAGGAAAAGGGAAAGCAGAGGAAAAGAAAAAGAAAAGAGAAGGAAAATATAGAAAAGAAGGAGGGGAAAAGGGAAGGAAGAAAGAAAAAAGAAAACCTTCTAGTGGCCTGGAAAAGGTTTTTGTTTCACTCTTACAAAATTCCCAACACATGGTTAAGAATCTGAAATAAAACAGGCTATCATGAAGCATGACCAGCACCCAAAGGAGAGCTGTCTCAGAGAGGCCCTTGAATGCAAGGGCTGTGTGCCTCTCTCATGTTTCCTGCTTGGTGTTCTGCAGGACCTGCTACGTGATAGATGCACTCGATGTCTGTTAAGTGGTTAAACACCTACACGAAACTATAGTCTTACATAAATTCTTTCAAGAAAAGAGGGAGAAAAATCTCAGAAGTGCTTTAAAAATTTCTTGTAGCTAGTTCATCTTCATCTGCCCTGTCTACAGAAGCCAACAAGCACAGTTGGGACAAATAGGTTAATAAAACCAAACCAGATGGCCAGCCATTAATTTTGTTGCTTCTCTGCAGCCATTACAGATTTATCTTTTAAAGTTCTACACTAATCAGAGTGTAAATTCCCCTGAAGCCATTTGGTGCCTTGGCAAGTAAGCCAGACCATGAATTTCTAAGAATACTGCACCCTCATTAGTCCCTGTAGACTTCCCCTCATGCTGTTATTGACCATGGAAAAATCAGCTGTCTTGAAAACAGCATTCTAAAACATTATACTTTGATGTTATATTCTTTCGCTAATTTTTATTTATCTCACTTGAAATGTGTGCCCATTAGAATAGATCTTCAGTTTACATTTGAACTCTGGGTGAAGGGAAAATTGCGCTTCTGGCCCAGGTGGTGTGGTATATGTCAAATCTTCCTTCACTCCACAAACATCACCACCAAACATACAGGACTAACTGAGAACATGCAACTGAGAGGGTTAGGAGAACATAACTGAGTAGAGAAGTAGGACAAACATCTTTGTCACGAGAAAAGGAAAAGAAACAGAAAGGGGAAATTGAGGCTGACCTGCACCTGCTGTTCTCCACCTCTGAGGGAAGATGGAAGTGTCTGGGAGGGTGCCTCTGTTAGGTAGTTAGGGATCAAAGCCAAGCTCTCAATCTGAACTGAGTTGGACCAGACTCCTCTTTCTACAAGGGAAAGACAACAGGAAGAAATGTAGTGGAAAATGTGAGCTGTTTATCTAGAAAGGCCCAAGGAAGCTGACCCTGGCTTGCAGGTAGGACCTGAATCTCAGCAACCCAAGGCTGTTTTGTAAATGCATCAGGAACACCCAAAACAGCAGGACAACACTTGGTTCTGGACTCTGAGCTCCAGGGAAACAAGGCAGAGGCATGCACAAAATGATTAGCTAGGGCAGGTGGAAAGAGGGGAGACGCATGAAAGGAATGGACAGGTAGGAGAGAGAGTGACTAGATGAGCTTGGAAATCTAAAGTGAGAAACACCAATGCTAAGAATAACACACCACAAATCAACCACTGGGAAATGAAATGACCCCAGATGAAATAAAAATCATTTCAAAATGTGAAACATGATTTTAAAGTAAAGTTATGTTTGATACTCAGAGATTAAAGTAATAAATAACATCTACTAAAAAAAATGAGAGATTCTGAAACAAAATGGAGAGTAATAGCATAAAAAAAAGAGTCAAATAAAATCCCTGGAAATTAAAGCAAAATAGTTTGTGAATTAGAAAACACCAAGTTTAAAAAAAAACAAAAACAAAAAAACACGGGCAAAAAAATTTGAAAAATTAATGAATTAAAGAATATTTTTGAAACGTATCTATTATGCAGAAGACAGAGATAAGACATTTGAAATATGAAAAAGACATGGAGGATCTCTACACACATCATGACATAAAGGTAAAACATAAGTGGTTTTAAGAGGATCTTCAAAGCTGCCAGACTGAAAGTACTGATCACTTATAGAGAAACCAGCAATTAGTTGGAAAGTTAATATTTCATCAATGACCATGAGTGACAACTGATGCCAGAAGACAATAACATCTTCCAAGAACTCAGGGGAAAGCATAATATCAGATGAAAAACGATCATTCTAAATTAACACGAAAGAAAAGACATTTTCAGAGCATAAAAGTAAGAGTTTACCACCACTTGTGGATCATTTCTGGAGAATAGTCCAAAACTATTAAAGTACATTTTTAAAAAGCAGAGAAGTAAACCTGGGGTGAATGTATGGTACTTGAGAAACCATGGTGAGTGTAGAAATTAATGAAATACATTGATTAACCTCATCAACTATGGAGCATTGACAAGATCAGAATGAAAAAATATTGATGCCATTAACAATCAAAATAAGGGGAGAAATAATTAGAAAAGTGATGGAAGGAAAGGTAAAACAAGCCAACATTCTTTTCTTTTTGAGGAGGACAGAACAAATAAGAACAAATTTAGACTTTGTTGGAAATTTGTACATCTGTGTACATATCTTAAAAAGTTAAAGCGGGGGGGGGGGGGGCGGAGCAAGATGGCGGAGGAGCAGGAGACCTGGATTTTGTCTGGTCTCAGGAACTCAGCAGAATAGGGATCAAACCATTCTGAACACCTACGAACTCAACAGGAGACCGAAGAGGAGAGTAGCAACAACTCTCTGAACAGAGAAGCGACCACTTACTGGAAGGTAGGACGTGCGGAGAAGTGAATCCGAGGCGATATTCGGGAGGATAGACGGCGGGGGAGGGGGCCTCCGTCGGCCGCTTCTGGCAAGTGCTAGAGCCGCGGAGCACAAAATCGGACCTTTTAGAAGTCGGCTCCGCGGAGGGACGTCGCTCCAGTGGCTAAGTGGGGGGCGGAACCCTCGTGGGACAGTGTGGTCTCAGGACCCTCGGGGTCACAGAAAGACCGGGGGAGCCTGACTGCAGCAGAGCTCCCAGGGATCGGAGCGGGGAAGCCGGCTGCAGAGACGGAGCCGAGGCGCGGGCTCTCAGCTCGGGGTGGCCATAGACTGTGATCCGCGGCCCAGTCGGGGCCACTGCTCCTCCAGCAGGGACCCAACAAGCGGCAGAGCCGGGGAGACTCCCCTTCCTCCCCCGGGAGGAGCGGCGCGGGAGCGCACCGCAGGGATCTGCTGGGTTTGGAGACTCCACACGGGGTCGGGGGCCAGAGATAGAAACGCTCGGTCACAGGCCGGGTGAGCACAGAGTGCGGCCGGAGACCGGGGACACGGGAGTGACTGCTTTTCTCTGGGGGCGCACTGAGGAGCGGGGCCCCGAGTTCTCGGCTCCTCCGGGTGGAGATTGGGAGGCCACCATCTTTACTCTCATCCTCCGAAGCTGTACCGAGAGCTTGCAGGGAACAAAAGCTCCTGAGAGCAAACCCGAGCAGCTTGCTTAGCCCCAGTGGACAAGGGCGGGGCAATTCCGCCTCCGGCAAAGACATTTGGGAACCACGGCAACAGGCCCCTCCCCCAAAAGATCAGCACGAACAGCCCGCAAGCCAAGACCAAGTTTACCGATCAAGGAGAACGGGAGAACTCCAGCGCTAGGGGAATACTGCACATAAAATCATGGCTTTTTTACCATGATTCATTACTCTTTCAAAGTTAATTTTTTTTTATTTTTAACTGTTTTTTTTAATCTTTCTTTTTCCCTTTTTCAACCAACATCTTGTCAATCCCTTTTTTAAAAAAACTTTTTTTTTCATTTTTAGAGTCATATTCTATCCCTTCATAGTAGTTACCTATATTTTGGCATATATATATATATCTTTAAAATTTTGAGATACAGTTTCTTCTAACGGATCAAAATATACCCTAAAAAACTAGTGTATGGCTTTGTTCTAGTCTCCTGCCTGATCATTCTCTCCCTTTTGTTTTAAATCTTCTTCTTTCTTTTTTCAAACAACTTCTTATCTTATCAATTCCTTTTATAAAATCTTTTATAATTTTCATCTTTACAGTCATCTTCCATCCCTTCATTGTATCAACCCTTATTTTGTACATATATAAATCTTTCTTTCTTTAAAATTTCAGGAGGCACTTTCTTCTAACAGACCAAAATACACCCAAAATCTAGTGTGTGGCACTGATCTATGCACTATCCTCATCATATTTGATCATATTCTGTTTTTTTGTTTTGTTTTGTTCTATTTTTGTTTGTTTTTCTCTTTCTTTTTTTCTTTTTTTTTTTCTCTTTCTTTTTTCTTTCTTTCCCTTTCTTTTCCCCTGGTTTCAGGTCTTTTCTGATTTGTTTAGAGTATATTTTCTGGGGACGTTGTTAACCTGTTAGCATTTTGTTCTCTCATTCATCTATTCTCCTCTGGACAAAATGACAAGACGAAAAAAATCACCTCAACAAAAAGAACAAGAGGTAGTAAGTACAGTCGGCCAGGGACCTACTCAATACGGACATTGGTATGATGTCGGACCTAGAGTTCAGAATCATGATTTTGAAGATACTAGCTGGGCTTGAAAAAAGCATGGAAGTTATTAGAGAAACCCTTCCTGGAGAAATAAAAGAACTAAAATCTAAACAAGTTGAAATCAAAAAGGCTATTAATGAGGTGCAATAACAATGGGGGCACCAACTGCTAGGATAAATGAGGCAGAAGAGAGAATTAGTGATATAGAAGACCAAATGATGGAAAATAAAGAAGCTGAGAAAGAGAGAGATAAACAACTACTGGATCACGAGGGCAGAATTCGAGAGATAAGCGATACGATAAGACGAAACAACATTAGAATAATTGGGATCCCAGAAGAAGAAGAAAGAGAGAGCGGGGCAGAAGGTATATTGGACCAAATTATAGCAGAGAACTTCCCTAATGTGGGGAAGGAAACAGGCATCAAAATCCAGGAGGCACAGAGAACCCCTCTTAAATTTAATAAAAATAGGTCAACACCCCGACATCTAATAGGAAAACTTACGAGTCTCAGAGACAAAGAGAAAATCCTGAAAGCAGCTCGGGAGAAGAGATATGTAACCTACAATGGTAGAAACAATACATTGGCAACAGACCTATCCACAGAGACCTGGCAGGCCAGAAAGGACTGGCATGATATCTTCAGAGCACTAAACGAGAAAAATATGCAGCCAAGAATACTATAACCAGCTAGGCTGTCATTGAAAATAGAAGGAGAGATAAAAAGCTTCCAGGACAAGCAAAAACTAAAGGAATTTGCAAACACGAAACCAGCCCTCCAAGAAATATTGAAAGGGGTCCTCTAAGCAAAGAGAGAGCTTAAAGCGGCATAGATCAGAAAGGAACACAGACAATATACAGTCACAGTCACCTTACAGGCAATACAATGGCACTAAATTCATACCTGTCAGTAGTTACCCTGAATGTAAATGGGCTAAATGTCCCAATCAAAAGACACAGGCTATCAGATTGGATTAAAAAACAAGACCCATCGATATGCTGTCTGCAAGGGACTCATTTTAGACCCAAAGACACCCCCAGATTGAAAGGGGGTGGAAAAACATTTACCATGCTAATGGAGACCAAAAGAAAGCTGGGGTGGCAATCCTTATATCAGACAAATTAGATTTTAAAACAAAGACTGTAATAAGAGATGAGGAAGGACACTATATCCTAATAAAGGCTCTATCCAACAAGAAAATCTAACAATTGTAAATATCTATGCCCCTAACATGGGAGCAGCCACTTATATAAGGCAATTAATAACAAAAGCAAAGAAACACATTGACAACAATACAATAATAGTGGGGGGGTTTAACACCCCCCTGACTGAAATGGACAGATCATCTAAGCAAAAGATCAACAAGGAAATAAAACTTTAAATGACACACTGGATCAAATGAACTTCACAGACATATTCAGAACATTCTATCCCAAAGCAATCGAATACACATTCTTCTCTAGTGCCCATGGAACATTCTCCAGAATAGATCACATTCTAGGTCACAAATCAGGTCTCAACTGGTACCAAAAGATTGGGATTATTCCCTGCATATTTTCAGACCACAATGCTTTGAAACTAGAACTCAACCACAAGAGGAAAGTCGGAAAGAACTCAAATACATGGAGGCTAAAGAGCATCCTACTAAAGAATGAATGGGTCAACCAGGAAATTAAAGAAGAATTTAAAAAATTCATGGAAACCAATGAAAATGAAAACACAACTGTTCAAAATCTTTGAGATACAGCAAAGGCAGTCCTGAGAGGAAAGTATATAGCAATACAAGCCTTTCTCAAGAAACAAGAAAGGTCTCAAATACACAACCTAACCCTACACCTAAAGGAGCTAGAGAAAAAACAGCAAATAAAGCCTAAACCCAGCAGCAGAAGAGAAATAATAAAGATCAAAGCAGAAGTTAATGAAATAGAAACCAAAAGAATAGTAGAATAGATCAACGAAACTAGGAGCTGGTTCTTTGAAAGAATTAACAAGGTTGATAAACCCCTGTCCAGACTTACCAAAAAGAAAAGAGAAATGACCCAAATCAACAAAATTATGAATGAAAGAGGAGAGACCACAACCAACACCAAAGAAATACAAACAATTATAAGAACATATTATGAGCGACTCTATGCCCACAAATTAGATAACCTGGAAGAAATGGGTGCATTCCTAGAGATGTATCAACTACCAAAATTGAACCAGGAAGAAATAGAAAACCTGAACAGACCTATAACCCCTAAGGAAATTGAAGCAGTCATCAAAAATCTCCCAACAAACAAAAGCCCACGGCCAGAGGGCTTCCCAGGGGAATTCTACCAAACATTTAAAGAAGAATTAATACCTATTCTCCTGAAACTGTTCCAAAAAGTAGAAATGAAAGGAAAACTTCCAAACTCATTTTATGAGGCCACCATTACCTTGATCCCCAAACCAGACAAAGACCCCAACAAAAAGGAGAATTACAGACCAATATCCTCGATGAACATGGATGCAAAAATTCTCACCAAAATATTAGCCAATAGGATGCAACAGTACATTAAAAGGATTATTCACCATGACCAAGTGGGATTTCTCCCTGGGCTGCAAGGTTGGTTCAACATCCGCAAATCAATCAATGTGATACAATATATTAAGAAAAGAAAGAACAAGAATCACATAATCCTCTCAATAGATGCAGAAAAAGCATTTGACAAAGTCCAGCCTCCTTTCTTGATCAAAACTCTTCAGAGTATAGGGATACAGGGTACATACCTCAATATCATAAAAGCCATCTATGAAAAACCTACAGCGAATAGCATTCTCAATGGGGAAAAGCTGAGAGCCTTTCCCCTAAGCTCAGGAACGCAGCAGGGATGTCCACTCTCACCAGTGCTATTCAACATAGTATTAGAAGTCCTAGCCACAGCAATCAGACAACAAAAAGAATTCAAAGGCATCCAAATCGGCAAAGAGGAAGTCAAACTCTCACTCTTTGCAGATGATATGATACTGTATGTGGAAAACCCAAAAGACTCCACCCCAAAACTTCTAGAACTCATACAGGAATTCAGTAAAGTGGCAGGATATAAAACAATGCACAGAAATCAGTGGCATTCCTATACACCAACAACAAGACAGAAGAGAGACAAATCAAGGAGTCGATCCCATTTACAATTGCACCCAAAACCATAAGATACCTAGGAATAAATCTAACCAAAGAGGCGAAGGATCTGTACTCAGAAAACTATAAAATGCTCATGAAAAAAATTGAGGAAGACACAAAGAAATGAAAAAACGTTCCATGCTCATGGATTGGAAGAACAAATATTGTGAAGGTATCAATGCTACCTAGAGCAATCTACCCATTCAATGCAGTCCCCTTCAAAAACCATCCACTTTTCTCAAAGAAATGGAACAAATAATCCTAAAATTTGTATGGAACCAGAAGAGACCCCAAATAGGCAGAAGAATCTTGAAAAAGAAAAGCAAAGCTGGTGGCATCACAATTCCGGACTTCCAGCTCTATTACAAAGCTGTCATTATCAAGACAGTATGGTACTGGCACAAAAACAGACACAAAGATCAATGGAACAGAATAGAGAGCCCAGAAATGGACCCTCAATGCTATGGTCAACTAATCTTTGACAAAGCAGGAAAAGAATGTCCAATGGAAAAAAGACAGTCTCGTCAACAAATGGTGTTGGGAAAATTGGACAGCCACATGCAGAAGAATGAAACTGGACCATTTCCTTACACCACACACAAAAATAGACTCCAAATGGTTGAAAGACCTAAACGTGAGACAGGAGTCCATCCAAATCCTAAAGGAGAACACAGGTAGCAACCTTTTCGACCTTAGCCACAGCAACTTCTTCCTAGAAACATCGCCAAAGGCAAGGGAAGCCAGGGCAAAAATGAACTATTGGGATTTCATCAAGATAAAAAGCTTTTGCACAGCAAAAGAAACAGCCCACAAAACCAAACGACAACCGACAGAATGGGAGAAAATATTTGCAAATGACATATCAGATAAAGGGCTAGTATCCAAAATCTATAAAGAACTTATCAAACTCAACACCCAAAGAACAAATAATCCAATCAAGAAATGGGCAGAAGACATGAACAGACATTTTTCCAAAGAAGACATCCAAATGGCCCACAGACACATGAAAAAGTGCTCAACATTGCTCAGCATCAGGGAAATCCAAATCAAAACCTCCATGAGATACCACCTCACACCAGTCAGAATGGCTAAAATTAACAAGTCAGGAAATGACAGATGTTGGCAGGGATGCAGAGAAAGGGGAACCCTCCTACACTGTTGGTGGGAATGCAAGCTGGTGCAACCACTCTGGAAAACAGTATGGAGGTTCCTCAAACAGTTGAAAATAGAGCTACCATATGATCCAGCAATTGCACTACTGGGTATTTACCACAAAGATACAAATGTAGGGATCCGAAGGGGTACGTGCACCCCGATGTTTATAGCAGCAATGTCCACAATAGCCAAACTGTGGAAAGAGCCAAGATGTCCATCTACAGATGAATGGATAAAGAAGATGTGGTATTATATACACAATGGAATAGTATGCAGCCACCAAAAGGAATGAGATCTTGCCACTTGCAACGACGTGGATGGAACTGGAGGGTGTTATGCTGAGTGAAATAAGTCAATCAGAGAAAGACATGTGTCATATGACCTCACTGATATGAGGAATTCTTAATCTCAGGAAACAAACTGAGGGTTGCTGGAGTGCAGGGGGGTGGGAGGGATGGGGCGGCTGGGTGATAGACATTGGGGAGGGTATGTGCTATGGTGAGCACTGTGAATTGTGCAAGACTGTTGAATCACAGATCTGTACCTCCGAAACAAATAATGCAATATATGTTAAAAAAAAAAAAAAGAAGAAGAAGAAGAAGAAGATAGCAGGAGGGGAAGAATGAAGGGGAGTAAATCGGAGGGGGAGATGAACCATGAGAGGCAATGGACTCTGAAAACAAACTGAGGGTTCTAGAGGGGAGGGGGGTGAGGGGATGGGTTAGCCTGGTGATGGGTATTAAAGAGGGCACGTTCTGTGTGGGGCACTGAGTGTTATGCACAAACAATGAATCATGGAACACTACATCAAAAACTAATGCTGTAATGTATGGTGATTAACATAAAAATAAAAAATTTAAAGAAAAAATAAAGTTAAAGCAACCATTGAAGAAATAGAAAAGTAATCTGTAATTCCCAGACCAGAAGCAAAACATGAACCAAAAAAATCCTAGATCCACTCAGCAAAAGACAGAAACAAAGGACAAATATAAAAAGCAACATAAACAAAAAACACAAAAATAAAGGAATCATATTCATAACAGAACGGTCTGAGTGTGGATCCCTCCCAAGCAGAGTCCGCTAGAAATACTGGGACATGGGGAATTGTTTAGGAGCTGTTTGTTCCAGCAAACTTATGTGAGAAAGGGTATGTGAGAAACCTGCTAAACGTGTGCTGGTGAGCTGGTGGGAGTTTTGGGTGCTTGGGGTTCAGTCACAGAGGGGACCATCTCAAAAGGTGAGAACCTAGAGGTAGAATCAACCATTGCGAGGGGGAGGCACTGAGGCACGGCCCCGTTGACCACAGTTGCCTCCCTGTGGCTCAGCTTCCTGTCATTTCAGCACTGAGCCTGTCTCTGGCAGAGCAAGTGTCTGCAGCACCTGAGAAGGACCTCAAGCAAAGATGGAGGACACGGCCATGCGAGCTGAGGATGTCAGTCTGCAGGGACATGCCTCAGCTCGGGAGGACTCGGGAGGGCGGAGGTGATTTGGAAAGTGGCAGCAATAGCATCTGCCACAATATGTAATGGAACTGAAACCATCCACTTGAGAAATGATCAGATTGGCTTGAAAAAATAGCCACATGCTGCTTACAAGACACCCCCAACAAAATTAGACGGTTTCAAACTATGAGGCATGAAGAAATATACTGAAGAAAAAGCTTCACACTTGTGCATAAGAACAGGCACAAAGGTGCTTGCTGGGGCAATGATTGTAATGGCAACAAACCAAACACACTTATGTTCGTCAAAAGGAGGAGAGCTAAGTAGACTGTAGCCACATAAGGAACACTGCACTGCATCTATTCTTCAAGGATAAAAGTCAAATGGGAAATTCCTGTGAAGACACTGTGTCACTCTAATCTAGTTAACAGAAGGACTTAGCAGCACTGTGCATGTTTTTTTTATTATGTTCGGTTAGACACTGTAGAGTACATCTTTCATTTTTGATGTAGTATTCAGTGATTTATTAGTTGCATATAACACCCAGTGCTGATCCCAACATGTGCCCTCCTTAATGCCCACCACCCGGTCGTTTACAACTTTACATGTTTACAGATCATTTGTATTTCAGTAGACTTCACTAATTTAATTGTCTTCTAATATAGCTCAACATTTTTGAACTCTTAATATTGCCAAAAGTTTATGATTGAGTAGAATAATCATGAGCTTTCCCTTTAATTTGTTTCCTATCAAAAGTTTTTCAATAAGGAACAAAGACTTTTAAAAAAAGATATTCCCTCTTCGAAAAGTCGTACGCACAAAGACGTTCACTGGTTTTACTAATAGTTAAAACTTAAATGTTCTGCATAAGAAAACAGTTGCAAGTTTTCAAAGGATGCAGACATTAAAAATAAATGTTATAGGGAAAAACCTTATGAAATAATATGCACACATGATTCTAATGAAGGTGTGAGAGAGAGAGAGGGAGGCACGGAAAGAAACAAAAAAGTAAAGTAGAAAAAAACAAAAGAAAAAAAATCAAGAAACAATGGTGATAACAGAAAATGATGAAGTCAAATAACATAATAATTATTTATGAGAGCAGCAAAGAAATAAAATACTTAATTTTAAATATAACAGAAGATATGCAAGATTTCTATGCTGAAAACCACAAAACACTGAGGAAAAATATGGGGAAAAAAATGAATAAGTAGAGAGGTCCATAGTACTCATTAATTAGAAGATTCAATATTGACAATTTTCCCCAAAGTTGATCTATAGATGCAATGCAATCCCAATCAAAATCCCAGCAGAAATTTTTGTTGAAATTGTTAAGCTGATTGTAAAATTTACATGAAAAGGCAAAGAAAATAGAATAATCAAAACAATTTTTTTAAAAAAAGAAGAACCAAGTTTAAGGACTCAGTAATGACCAGAATTCAAGACTTTTTATAAAGCTCTAATAATTAGAATAATCTGATGTTGATGAAAAGGATAGACACATAGATCGATTGAACAGAATAAGGAGCACACAGACAGACTCACATGTAAATAATCAAATTATTTCCAACAAAACAGCAAAGGTAACTTAATAAGGGAAAGACTAATCTTTTCAACAAGTAGTGTTGGAACCATTGGACATCTGTGTGCAAATAAATAAATAAATAAATAAATAAATAAATAAATAAATAAATAAGCTGCCCGAGACCTTACACCATTTACAAACACTAACTCACAACCTAAGCCTAAAACTATCGTATTTCTACTAGGAAACACAGAAAAATTCCTGTGACCTTGATTTAGACAAAGCTTTCTTTCTTTCTTTTTTTTTTTATTTGACAGAGAGAGAGAGCACCCAAGAACAAGCAGGGGAAGCAGCAGAGGGAGAGGGAGAAGCAGGTTGCACACTCCTTGCTGAGCAGGGAGCCCAACATGGTGCTTTATCCCAGGACCCTGGGATCATGACCTTACAAAGAGCATAATTGATAATGAACTTGTGTTTAAAAGATATAAAGAGCTCTCAAAATTCAATATCAATGAACAACCTTACTAAAAATGGGAGAAGGGGGCACCTGGGTGGCTCAGTTGTTAAGCGTCTGCCTTCAGCTCAGGTCATGATCCCAGGGTCCTGGGATCAAGCCCCACATCAGCCTCCCTGCTCAGCGGGAAGACTCTTTCTCCCTGTCCCACTCCCCTTGCTTGTGTGCCTTCTCTTACTGTCTCTCTCTCTCTCTGTGTCAAATAAATAAATAAATAAATAAATAAATAAATAAATAAATAAATAACATCTTAAAAATAAATAAATAAATAATGAGAATGGGAGAAGGATTTATACAGATACTTGACAAGAAAATATATGGAGGGAAAATAAGCATATGAAAAGATGTTTCATCATCATTTGTCAGTAAGAAAAAGCAAATTAAAGCCAAGTGAGGTAACACTACACGCTTATTAGAAGAGTTAAACCTTAAACAACAACACAAACAAATTGTTAATTGGAAATACTAAGCAAGGATGTAGAGAAACTGGATTGCTCATACATAGCCAGTGGCAATGCAAAAGTTGCAGTCACTTTGGAAAAACCAGGTATGAGTCTGAGCGAAATAAAAACTGAGGTTCACGGCAAATGAATGTTTACAGTGACTTCATTCATAATCACCCAAACTGGAAATGACCCAAATGGCCTTCAGCCAGTGAATAGATAAGCAAACTGGTACAATCACAACACGGATACCTCTCAACAATTATAAACATTAATCACTGATACATGCAAACTTGTAGGTGAATCTCAAATGCATGATGATGCTAAATGAAAGAAGATTCTTGGCAACCACAGTGCACTGTGGTTGGGGATTCTACCCAGGATTGGCCATGTGCTTGCTCATCCCCCTAGTAGCCATGGTGCATATCATAGGTTCACTAATGGGGGCAAGGAAAAAAGGGGTGTCCATTATTCATATCAGTGGAGTTTGATGGAAAGAGATAGGCGTGTCTCTGGAGTTATTCATTACTATTTGTCAAAGGGTTTGGAGAACATCGATTAAGGAAACATTTTATTGATTGATGGAAAATCACTGGGGCCAAGATCAGGGGCCAAAATTCTTCCTCTGAACTTACTCTTTAAATTGGCTTGAACTACATTCATTCCTTAGAAGCTGGAAGGTTGCATATGTCAAATATTACCTATGAAGGGGATACGAGGATGCCTCAAAATGATGTTGGATTCTTGAAAATCTCAGCAAATGTGAAAGGAAGCCCAGAGAAGTGTGTTTGTGAAGATAGGCAGAGTCCGCTTTAAAGATCTCCACACCCTGCCACCCCTATCAGCCTCATCCTTTGGTGATCAGAACTTCCACACACTCATTCAGTACATGTCTTAAAATCCCACAGACACACTAAAGGCCCGAGCACAGAAATAGAATGATCCGTTAAGGTCTAGTTGAATAATCATGGATAAAAAGTAAGGAAAAAAGACCCAACATTTTACACTGAACTTTTTAATGAGGCTAAAATCTCTCAGTCTATGCACAGAAACTGGCAACGCTATATATAATGATGGTTTCTGCCACCAAAAGTCTATTAATGTTAATGAGAAAGCAAAAGCATATCTTTGTAAACTAAGTTTGAAAACGAACCACTTACTAAAATATTCACAAAACAGCATGGTTATATAAAACTGGAGAATATTAAAGAATTTTAAAATCTACATTACAAATGAAAATGGGAAAGGCACTTTATAACCCACACAAGGTATTGAATTTTAGCAAAGTGAGAAAATGAAGCAAGAGAACAGAAATCGTAGTGGTAAATATTCATTACGAGTTGGAAACTTGAGAAATTGTCTATATTGTTACAGTCTAATACACCTCTTTCCTTTTTGTCCTTATTTCCATTTAGATGAACAAAAAGAAACTGTAGAAGACAATCAGTTGGATCACTTAAAATGTTAAATAATGAGATGAGAGTGAAATTCATGGAGGGTTGGCCAGGTTAGAAAACATAGACCAGGGGAATGCTTACATCTGGTCAAGTTCAATAACTCTTACTTATCTTTTCTCATAAGTAAACTTACAAATATTCTTGGTTAGTCCATTGTATAAACCCTGAAATGAGGGGTTCCTGATTCATAATTGCCAAAAATACCAAGAGCTCAAATATCTTCCAACTGTCAAAAGAAGAAGCAAATTGTGGTACATTCATACAATGGGATACTACACAGCAATAAAAATGAACAAACTGATATATGCATCTAAATGGGAATGTAACCTGTCTCATATAACTAATTCCACTGTTCACCCATCTCTGCCAAAACACAGAGTGATGCCTTTTGGTGAATAATCATAAAAATAGTAATGACAAAGGATCATGGCTCATAGTAACCCTGTGCTTGCTGTATGCCTCGTGTTCTTCTAAAGGCTTCACGTATACTCAGTCACTCAACTTTCACAAAGTCTCCATGAAATAGGTCCTGTGATTATCTTGGTTTTTTAATTGAGCAAATTCTAAGAAAAAAATGTCATTAACTTGCCCAAGGCCACACAGCCAATAAGTGGCACAACCAGGATTCAATCCCCTACTGGCATCATCTAAACTCCCCATTCACTAGGACTATCTGCTTTTAAAATGAACTTTTGGGACTTCATCAAGATAAAAGTCTTCTGCACAGCAAGGGAAACAGTCAACAAAACAAAGAGGCAACCCACAGAATGGGAGAAGATATTTGCAAATGACACTATAGACAAGGCGCTGATTTCCAAGATCTATAAAGAACTTCTCAAACTCAACACCCAAAAAAACAAATAATCAAGTCAAAAAGTGGGCAGAAGACATGAACAGACACTTCTCCAAAGAAGACATACAAATGGCTAACAGACACATGAAAAAATGTTCATCATCATTAGCCATCAGGGAAATTCAAATCAAAACCACATTGAGATACCACCCTACACCAGTTAGAATGGCAAAAATTGACAAGGCAAGAAACAACAAATGTTGGAGAGGTTGTGGAGAAAGGAGAACCCTCTTACACTGTTGGTGGGAATGCAAGTTGGTACAGCCACTTCGGAAAACAGTGTGGAGGTTCCTCAAAAAATTAAAAATAGAGCTACCCTATGACCCAGCAATTGCACTACTAGGTATTTACTCCAAAGACACAGATGTAGTGAAAAGAAGGGCCATATGCACCTCAGTGTTCATAGCAGCAATGTCCGCAATAGCCAAACTGTGGAAGGAGCCGAGATGCCCTTCAACAGACGAATGGATAAAGAAAATGTGGTCCATATATACAATGGAATATGACTCAGCCATCAGAAAGGATGAATACCCAACTTTTACATCAACATGGATGGGACTGGAGGAGATTATGCTCAGTGAAATAAGTCAAGCAGAGAAAGTCAATTATCATATGGTCTCACTTATTTGTGGAACATAAGGAACAGCATGGAGGACGTTAGGAGAAGGAAGGGAAACATGAAGGGGGCGGAAATCGGAGGGGGAGACAAACCATGAGAGACTATGGACTCTGAGAAATAAACTGAAGGTTTTAGAGGGGAGGGGGTTGGGGGGATGGGCTAGCCCGTTGCTGAGTATTAAGGAGGGCATGTACTGCATGAAGCACTGGGTGTTATATGAAAACAATGAATCGTGGATGACTACAGCAAAAACTAGTGATATATTGTATGGTGACTAACATAATATAATTAAATTTAATTTAATTTAAAAAAAGAACTATCTGCTTCTTATAAGAGCTTGACTTTTACTGAACTTTCTAAGTTTTCCTTGGTGGCACCAGAATTCCTTGCTAAATGCTAAATCATGTCATAACAGACAGATATAATATCCTCTAAGTGGAATAGGAAAACGTATGCCAATCTGACGTGAGTGCTTCTGGGTTTGCATAAATTACAGTTTATTTATTACATACTGTCATTATGGTTTTAGATTCCTTCAGAAATACTAGCTTGCCTTTACCGCATCACTCACAGTTTCCCATATGAATATTCCATTGTGCCGCAAATCACCCAAATTTATTGGGTGGATGTGATGGAGGTAGAGGTGGAGACTGGCCTCTAACCTTGTTTCTTTCTGTTTCAAGCAGAATCTTCAGTGAAACTGAGAAAAAGGAATGGCACACGTCCCAAACCAGCAGGTGCCGCACATTGTCCCATAGAGCCAGCAGTGAGGCCAAGCAGGGGACCCGTGCCCATGTGCCCACATTCCAGATCCTTGAGCCCAAGAACAGGGGAGGAAGAGCCACCTCCAAACTCTCACAAAGTGCCTTACTGCCCGTTTTATAGTTGTGTCTACTGGTCCCCAGGCACAGAAGGCAGGTAGGTGTAAGAGGAATTGTTTGAGTAAGAGATAATTGCAATACAATTTGAGAATTTTTTTCAAGGTATTGGTTTTTTTTCTTCTTACTGGAACATACTGTTTTTACATTAAACAGTAACGATACAGAAGCAATGGGGGCTGGAGAACTCTGGAAAAGTTTGCAGGCTAGAAAATCAAGAAAGAGGCTGATTTTGGTGTGTCTTTAAGATTACATTCCTAGATTTGTGGAATTAAAGAACGAAAAGAGGCATTTTCATGGAGTCCAACCTTCATTTTGCAGATGAAAAAACTCAGTCCCAGGGGATTCACTGACTTGCAAAATTGTCACACAGAAAGTTATTTCTTGAGCCATTCCCATTTGAATACAACTCAGACACTCCAAAAATACTACCCATGGGTAAATATCTTGCAAATAAATGTATAGGAGGTGAATGAGGAGGAATGTAGTATAAAAATGAGAGCTGTTTCAACTGCAACAAAGAACTGAAGTCTGGAATCTTGGACAAGTCAGAGTACAAAGACTGAATCTGCTTGTTGTCCCAGCCTACCAGGGTACAAGGAGGCAGCACGGGAGAAGAAAAGGGTGTGGGTGCAGTTTAAAGCTAGCTGTGTGCGCTTGGGTAAGTCCCTACCCACCCCTGAAAACCAATGGCTTCTATCAAATGAGCCTACCGGTAAAGTCGGCTTGCTTGCCTGCTTTGCAACATCATTGCATGGATCCAAAGACATAACCTATGAGACTTTTCTTTTTAACATAAAGAGCACTATACAAATGTTAGTTCTTAGCATTGGGATTTTATCCATCAATATGCAGGGAGGACAAATCAGGGAGATGGCATTCCTCCTATTTTAGATTGTGGGGGTTGAACCTAGTGTGACAGTAAGACAGAGAACACAGTTACATATTTGAAGGAAGGAGCTCTTTGTCCACTCTCCTTCTTCTCCTTCTCCTTCCCCTTCTTTTTCTCTTGAAGAGTGGCCCTGAGGAGCAAGAATTGAGTTGATCCTGTGCCCTGATCCTTGTACATTAGCATCAGTGGGGAGAACACTGGCTTACTTTTAGCATAAATTTTCCCCTTTCAACCCTATTCCAATCCCGTTCCCTGACCTTAAATGAATGAAACCATACTTAGTTATTTCCCCATACAAATGTCTAAAGATCATCAAAGTCTACGCCTTCTCATACAAGAAAAGAACCCTGAAATTCACTCATTCCTCTCCAGATGTCCTATCTCAGCTATCCTTGCCCAACACGCTGGTATTATCTAAAGTCTAGCTGCAGAGAACTAAAGGTTGCCAATATTCTCCTTCATCTCTCCAAGGATAGTTATGCTTCTTTTAAATTTATGTTCTTAGTGTTAAATTAGTTTGGCTTTTGCCTATTAGTTGTTGTTCCAATGCTCGTTTGACAGTTGTCTCATAATTTTCCCTGTGAGATCATCTTTATTCCTTGGGACGTTCCACTACTTTAGCTCGTGCTCTTGACTTAGGAGGAAGGCCAAGTGCCTTGGTCTTCTTGGTGAGCGTGAGAAGTAGGAGGAGCACTCCCCAAAACAGAGAATCCCTCATAAATCTGACCCCATTGAGTCATCTTCTAGTCTCATCATTCTCCACCCAAGTACTTTTTTGTCCAAGGGTGGTCACTCTCTGCTGTCATTTTTCAGGATGCCTTGTAGGGCCATGCTGGAATCCAGGATACACATAAAGGCAGCCTGCCACCTCCACTCATTGCTTTTAGTCCCCTACCCCTCCTAGATCATCACCTGAATATTACTCTCTCCCTTGGCTGGCAGTATTGTATTCCAACGCCAACACCGCGAGAGTACACAATCCGTCTTCTGGAAAGTGGATGGAAATTCTTGGGTGAGTAGACAAGGGCTGGTTTGTCAGGGTTTTACCCATCTAGCCGCAGGACACCTACTAAATTGTCAAGTTAAAAGTAAAGGCATCTCCCAGGCTAGACCAAACTTTGCCTGTCTGGATTGCAACTCCAACCTCACGCTCACCTAGACTCATGTGGGAAAGAGAGAAAGGGGTTCATCCCCCATGTGTGGGTTCTCTGGCCATATGTCCTTTCCCCATAACTATGTCTTCCTTGCACAAGAGCACAAATACCTTTCACCTTCCCAGATTTTTCATAGTTATTATTATTACTACAATTATTATTATTGTATGAATACTTAACATGGTATTTACCCTCTTAACAAATTTTTAAGTTCACAATACAGTGCTGTTAACTATAGGTTCAGTGTTGTACACCAGCTCTCTAGAACATATTTATCTTGCAAAATGGAAGCTTTGTTTATTTTTTATTGAAGAACAACTCCCCATTTCCTCTCCCCCTAGTCCCTGACAACCACCATTCTACTCTGTTTCTATAAATTTGACTATTTTAGATACCTCATTTAAGTGGAATGATGCAGTATTTGTCCTGAAACTGACTTATTTCATTTAGCATAATGTCCTCAAGGTTCATCCATCTTGTCACATAAGGCAGAATGTCTTTCTTATAATATTCCAATGTATGTATATATCACATTTTCTTCATCCTTTCATCTAATGGATATTTAGGTTGTTTCCAAATCTTGGCTATTGTATATAATGCTGCAATGAACATAGGAGAACAGATAGCTTTTCAAGATCCTGATTTCAACTTTCAGATATATACCTCGAAGTGGGATTGCTGCATCATATGGTAGTTTTATTTTAAATTTACTTAAGAGCTGCCATACCATTTTTCATAGAGGCTACACCATTTTACAGTTTCAGCAACAGTGCACAAGGGTTCCAATTCTCCACATAGTTACCAACTTTGTTTATAATAACCACCTTAACAGGTGTGAGGTGACATCTGATTGTGGTTTGGATTTGCATATCCCTGATTACTAGTGACACTGAGCATCTTTTATATACCTTTCGGGCATTTATATCAATTTGGAGAAATACATATTCAAGTCCTTTGCCTAATTTTTAATTGAATTTATTTTTTGCTATTGAGTTGTTTAGTTACCTGTATATTTTGGATATTAATCCCTTATCAGATATATAGTTTGCAAATATTTTCACCCATTCTATAGATTGCCTTTTCACTCTGTTGATAGTTTCCTTTGCTGTGCAGAAGCTTCTTAGTTTGATGTAGTCCCATTTGTGTGTATTTGTTTTTGTTGCCTGTGCTTTTTGTGTCATATCCATGAAATCATTGCCAAGACCAATGTCATGAAGCGTTTCCTCTATGTTTTCTTCCAGGAATGTTACAGTTCCGGCTTTTATATTTAAATATTTAATTTTTTTAAATCTTTAATTTTGAGTTAATTTTTATGTATGGTGTACGGTAAGAGTCCAATTTAATTATTTTGCAATCAGATATCCAGTTTTCCCAAGCCCATTTAAAGAAGAGACTGTGTTTCATTTTCTCAACTGTGATTTCTATTCTTTCAAACTATTTGTCTTCTTGTGGCCCCTAAGATGGGTGTCTGAGAGGAAGCCCATAATCTATGCTTAGGTGACCATCTTTTTCCACAGTCAATCTAAAGAATCTACTGGAAAATTCAGCAAATACTGATATTCATGACCAAAACTAAAATAGTGCTGGTGATTTAATAACCATAGATTTAAGCTGAGAACTCCTGAATTTATTTGTTTAAGCATAAATATATCTACCTACTAAATTGCCAATAGTCTGTGTTTGAGCACCAAGTGCAGTGGACACCTGTGCAGGTATCTCAGCATGACTGCCTCGGCATTTGTTCCCAGGACATCTACATGGGCTAAGTTTCATCATGCAGACTGAGAACACAAACATTACAGTCTGCTAGGTTTGAGAAAATGTGCTTTATCCTATTGTTAAAAATGAAATTCGACGGAGGAAATTTTAAAGATCTTGTTGGCTTTATTCAACAATTCATGAATTGTTTCTGTCCAGCAGATAGAAAGGAGCTCCAACGAACAATACAAAATGAAAGACTTTTATAAAAAAAGGAGGCAGAAACAAGAAAGTCACACTAAACCAAAAATGTAGGTTAGTTTTTGCAAGATCACTTTCCTTTAGGGGATAACAGGGTGTATTAGAATTTTACCTAAATAGTGCCGATTAGGTGATTCCTGATTGACTGGTTTAAAATTTCCTTTCTGGGAGAGTAGAAATTCTAATTAAGTTAAGTCTAGTATGATGACATGGGACTTAGCACCAAGTGACTCCATTTGGGGCCTGTTGTCTTGTTTTAAACACTATCAAGTTTCTAAATACATAATTGTCACATTCTATCATCAACAGTTTTATTTCTCTCCTCAAATCTTCTTTAAAATTAAAAGAAAAAAAATTAAAGAATCAAAATCCTGAAACATCAAAGAGCACGCTAAGGGGCATGCTATGCCTGGAGGGTTTCTGCCTTGCATGCCCTCTGGGAATTGTGTCTGATTCCTGGGTGGGTTTTGAGGCTTTCCTTAATCTTTGGCATGCCTTAATCACTTCTTACTCCCCCGTTGTTATAATTATTTGTAGCATAAATATTATAGTAGTAACATTAATGAAGTAACTTCTATAGCTATAAATACAGCAGAGATAAAATTCTCTATCTTTTTTCACTGTTATATCGTAAAATAAAATGTTTTCACATGTATTACTACTTGGACTTCATGATTACCTTTTTCATAATTATTTAATATTCTATCAAGTTAAGGCACTATATTTCATTTTCTACTCCACCATTTTCATATATATTTTGTTTGTACAATTTTAATAGTATTTCAAAGATTACTTCTTAAAAGATATCATTTTTTTCTCTTTGCTTGGCTTAATCCCTGAAGCCGGTTTTAGTTAAACTACCCAGTTTCCTTCCATAGACTTTACCAATTTACTGCCAGTGGCAATGTATGGGGAATAAGGTCACTAGCCTTTTATCAAAGTTAGTCATTACTCATTTATAACTTTTGTCAAATTAATAGGTACAAAATGGACTGGTAACCACTTCCCAGATATGGAAATAATGACTCTAGCCTGAGTCAGAAACAGAAAGGGACACTGACACAGAATTTTCTCTACCGGAGCTTCTATAGATGCTTCTGTAAAAGTTGACCCAATGGGTCATATGACTGCATCTTTTTCCAAAAATATGGATTCAGATGGGATGTCTGATTGCCTTCTTGATCTAAGGCAGAATCTGAAGCAGAGACATTTCAAAAAAAAAAAAAAGTAAAAAATCCTCTGTAACATAACATTCACAAACGCTAGCACTGAATGGATTTCCGGTGTCCTTCCAGAAGACTGACCTCCAAGGAGTTCATTTCTCTTGTTTTGTTTGTTTTGTTTCATTTCTCTTGTTATATTAAAATCAAACTCCCTTAAAAAATCTGTTTGACCTCTCTTGAGTATTGTGTCATTTTACAATTCCAGAAGAGGGGATGCCTTAAAAACAAAATGCATTCAACCGGGAGATGATCATGAAGCTGCCACCTAGAAAGAAAAAGGGACCCATGGAACCTGGAGATGCATTCAACATCCACAAAGCAAACGTGCTATGGAGACGGTGATGGCATTCATTATAAAAATAACGATGACTGCTTTTATTTCAATATTGCATAACTTTTAAGTAGAAATCACCAGAGCGTATGTGAATTTCTCCAAAACTCGACTTATCCCCCAAATATTAGGAATACGAAGATGTAAAAGGTAGCACTTTTGTTTATTGCATTTTTAAAATCGTTAAAATCTAGACATGAGACCCACCAAGTTTTCCTCCTCCCAAAGAGTGAATTTTGTCCCCTTCCCAATCATCACTTCATCTAAACTAAAACCCTACTATGGAATTGATTTCCATATCACCAGTCTGGGCCAGCCTTGGGAAAATGTGTCAAGTGAGGTCTCCAAGCATCCCCACTTGTTTTTCCTTTAACCCCCTCTCCTCCCTTCTCAAACCTAACAACTTTAGCTTTTTCTTATTTTTATACAAATATTCATAACAACTTTGAAGTTTTTAGCTTTACTGAGGTATAATTGATATACCAAAATATTGTACACATTTAATGTATACATCTTGAAAAGTATGAAGAGTGCGTACACTCATGATACGGTCATCACAACCAAGGTACTAAACACATTAGTCATCACTTCCAAGTTTCCTTGTGTTCTTTTCTTTTTTGTAAGAACATTTAACATAAAATCTATCCTCTTACCATGTTTTAAAGTATACAATACTGTTAACTATAGGTGCTATGTGTCCAGAACGTCTCTAGAACTTATATTAAGGCAACACATTGAAAACACATTCCACTTTTGACCCTGCTCCACTGCAGCCAGTGGTCAGCTCCCTTAAGTATTCATTAAACTTATTCACTCAATGAACACACAACTGAGGCACAACTGTGTGGGCACGGAGTAGGAAACCAGTGATCTGAACTCGGCACTCTATGCAATAGTTGCTCAGGCGTGTGAGCTTTTTGAAGATATTTAACTTCTCTGAGCTTCTATAGGGTTAAATATCTATAAAGCATAGGTTTGCCATGTGGAACAAATAAGAAAATATGTAAAAGTAGTTTGTAAATTGAAAAGTTTTGTCATTTTCATTATAATCATTGTCAGTGCACTCTAAGAGTTACATTCCCGGTAGTCTGAGGTTCCTTACTATACTAAAGCATGACTCCAAAGTAAGCTTGTCTGGGCTCAAATCCTGTCCCATTGTTCAGTAGCTCTACCACTTTTGGAAATGAATCAAGCCCTGTGAGCCTCAGTTTCCCCATCTATAAGATAGAGATCGCAACAATCTCTACTTCCTAGGCTATTGCTAAGATGAAATAATTTAAATAAACTGGTAGTGCCTAGTCAATCAGATTATCTGTACACACGAGTTTTCATTATTATTGTTTTTCCTACTACCGAATTTCAGACATTTCTGCAGGAGAGATTTTTGGATCTTGGGCCCTTTCAAAATTTCAAGTCATATCACGTAAAATTTCCTACTCTGCCCCATTAACATGAAATGGCCAGAAAAATACATGTCACAGTTCATCAGGAGTTATTAAGAAAATTGTTCTTTTTAGGTTGGAAGGAAATTGCCATATTAACAATAGTAGCCAAAGAATGCCAGCCCATCCATATAATTCATTGTCTGTCTGAATCAGGATATTTTGAAGAAAGGGGAAGCATATCTGAGAAAAGGGAATGATGATTAATAAATGTGTTGGGACAATAGGGGCAAATGAAGGCTGTCTTGAACAAATCAGGGATATGGCCACTGAACTGTCAGCTTATCCTTCTAGATTCTCTCCCAGGATCTCCCAGGGCAAACCTTCACCTGAAACACAACCAGACCATTCACCAGCTCCTGAACATTGCCCCACTGCCTTTCCTTGGAACGACGTTAGAACCTTCTCCTTGGCTGCAACGTCTCTCTACAAAGTCTATCAGAATCCGACCCGGTGCCTACTGTCCATCTCCACATGACTCTTATGGAGAGAATGCCTCATAACTTCATCCAATTGATCTCCCTGTTGTGACTGTCACTGGTATTCCCCTGCTCGTTCACAGCATTCCCACGTTCTTCCTTGCATATGATTGTCTCTGAGCTTGTCAGCTCCTTCGCATCCATGTGTTTTCAACAGCAGTCTGTGTCTTGTTTGACTATAGCGTTTAGCATCACATGTGGCAGGTGGCAAATGATTGATGAATATTGGGCAAATGAATAAATCAAGTGTGGTTTGCTTGAAACAATAGTGAACATGGAGTTGGCTTTTTCCTGATGCTCTGCCCCCAAACTCTAGAACTCCATTTCAGGCATACCACAAGATTTACCACATTTTTTTATCATGCTCATGTTCTTCACTTTCCAACACAAAATCTCTGAAAACACACAACCTCTCTGAGCTCTAGGCAGTGTGTATTCTTCTGAAAGTAACAGATATTTGGATGGAATAAAGTGTTTTCTGGGAGAGAAATGATCCAGTATGATACACTCTATTTGAACCAGGGATTTTATGCAATTAGCAAATTATTTAATTTCATAAGTTCCAGGAAGAACCAAGGTGCTGGAGAGACTGTGGCAAAGGTGACTATTGCAAAGATTTTATAGGGTAGCATGTGCTTGCTGCTGAGGGGGAAAGGAACAATTCTGACCCTTGTAACTTTGCAGGCAAAATCTGAATATATGAGATCCTGCTCATCTAGTGCTCTCCAAATCCTTAGACATTGACTAGAATGATAGATGGCACCAGCTAAGATGAGCAAATGTGGAAATTTTACGTTGGGTTTTATGCAATTGATCTACCGAAAAGCACCTATCCCATCTCAAGCATCATGCCATTCCCAATACCCATCAAGCTAATGATCTAGTTCTGCAGACAGAAGATGATTCTGGGGTCACACATCACCTTATGGTTTAAAAATTCAATGAGATATTGGGGCGCCTGAGTGGCTCAGTTGGTTGGGCGACTGCCTTTGGCTCCGGTCATGATCCCAGAGTCCCGGGATCGAGTCCCGCATCGGGCTCCCTGCTCCGCGGGAGTCTGCTTCTCCCTCTGACCCTCCCCCCTCTCATGCTCTCTCTCTCACTCTCTCTCATTCTCATTCTCTCAAATAAATAAATAAATCTTTAAAAAAAAAATTCAATGAGATATTTTCTGATCTGAGTTAAAACATACACAAAAGTCAAACACGGCAAAATGGCTGCATCCAAATAGCCAACTAAAAATGTCACATGCTGGGCTCAGAGAGGTTAACCTTCCCCCCAGGAACATGCTCATCTTTATTTCACCATAATCCAAAAGGAAAGTACATGTACTACAGGGTTAAAGCAGTGTATGGAACACTACATGCAGTCTTCCCACAGTCTGCTAAATCATATTACACAGGGATGGGTTTACTGTGGCATTTTAATAATTCTCAAGCAAACTCATGGTGCCTAATCATGCTAATTTGACAATACAAATGCCCACCCATCACTTCTGGGGCAGCAAGGACATTTTCGTTGTTGAAGAGAAGTAGATCTTTGTCATGTTGCCTCTTTTGAGTCTTTAAGTAGGCTTAGTTGTACAAATGTCTGGTGAGGAAGAATTCATTCTCCTAAGGAATGGTTATGGGTAATCCAAACCTTTTCTTAGAAGTTTAGCACTTCACTCTGTGGTAGACAGAGCTATTCATCCAGGAATTGCTGAACTACTTTGCATAAAACCTCTAGAGCTCGTTGGTAAGGAACACACTGAATATCCAATGTCTGCTCCCCCGAACTTGACTTACCAAGCAGAGTGAACAAGACAAGTTCCAAACAAGGGCCAGTAGGAGGAAAGGCAGGAAGCCCTGAGATGAGATAAAACTGCCCTGAGCAAGAGTGAGGTTAGCCTGGAGCCCAGACCCAAGACCCAGGCCTGAGTGTTCCTGATGACTCCTGAACTCAGCCTCATACTGACTTTCAGAAACATCTTGACATTGCTGTGGCATCCCAGAATGGGGATCACAGCAGATTAGGGCTCTTCATCTCAAGCGGGGTCTGTGACCACTGTTCTTGGTAAGTTTGTGCACTTCTCCTGGGGAGAAGGTGCCTAGGCTTCATGAGATTTTCAAATGTGTCATGCTCTAAAAACACTTTAAGAATGACTGCTCTAGGAGTGCCTGGGTGGCTCAGTCAATTAAGCATCTGACTTTTGATCTCAGGATTATGAGTTCAAAACCCGTGTTGTAGCATGGAGCCTACTTAAAAAAAAAAAAAATGAATGGGTGCTCTAAAGGCAGTGTTGATCAAGATAATGTTTTCAAATACCAAACTGATCAGGGTGAGGCACACTAGCAAAGACAGTGAGCAGGATTCTTCACAGAATGAGGTCACGTTCTGAGAGATGAGCTTGGGACAAGGTCTGCAGGGAGGCCGGAACCATGGGAGGACCTTTCCATTTGGCAGCATGGAAACCAGAGGACGCAAACCCAGACTTCCTGATGCTAGCCCACTCTAGTGCACAGAGCTCCTCTGCATTTCAGTCAGTTAGGAAATACTGCAGGTACATTAGCGCAGCCAGAGAAGTGGCTGTGTATTTGCTACAAGTCCCTCTGTGACCCAGATTCCCCAGTTTCAGCCAAGTTCTAATCAATGCCCATGCCTGGTTCCATGAACGGTGTCTTTTCTTCCTTTTTATCCAAACGTTTCTATAAAGCCATTTATTTCAAATGCGTTTCTGCTTTTGAATAACTTTGATTGAAAAACATTTTTCATGGGCTTTCTAAATTGCTGCCTCCTGGCTTGTCATTTTAAAAAGAGGGAAAAATTAAAAGGAAAGAGGAAACTAACAAAACTCACAATTCATTGGGAAGATGGTACAAAATTGCATGTGGTAAGTTTCTCCCAGAGACCAAGGCAGAGGTGCTAAGACATGCAACTCTGTGACAAGGACGAGGCTGCCAGGTGCCCAGGAGCTTCTCAGGGCAGTGGACTTCTCTCTGGTCTTTGGGAGGGAGCAGAGACTGAGTGACAGGGCAGGAGGCACGCATAGGGTGCTACTGCCTTCCCAGGTTTTGTTTGGCAGTTTGGCGAGTTGGAGAAGTACTAAAGAAATATCCCTGGACCTAAGAGAATCAGGCACTCACTTAACTGAACCCTAGAAACCCGAAATTGTTTGTCCAGGGAATCCAATGGGGAATTTGTAAGGTGTCATCTCCTACCCACCCTGTAGCTCTGCAGCCTGAGGGTTTTAGCCAGGAAAGAACAGGTGGGAGGTGGGCAGTGCCTAACATTTGTATCAGATGCAGCATGGCTGTGCTCCTGGGGAAACCAGACAAGGGGACACCAGCCCCGGGCTCAGTGGCAGGCCTTGGCGCTACACCTCCCATGTGTGCATGCAAGGAGGACCCTCTCAAGATACAGTTATGTGGGGGAAACCAGCTGCCTTCACATTCATCTTTGCAGCCTTTCCCAAGCCCTGAAATCCCTTGACAGCAGAGTTGACCAGCCATGACACCATAACATGGGCATTCTCCTACCTGACCTAGCAAGTGGCCCGGTAGCATCTTCCAAAGATGCCCAAGAATGAGATGGCAGCTTGGATGTCCACGTTGCCTGGACCAGGAGAAGAGCCGTGTACTTTCTGATTCCCAGTTACTCAATTTGTTTCACGGGTATTCAAAATTGCCTTAGTTTTGGTATTTTTCAGAGCCAAAGAGGTACAAATACAGTAAAACCTCAACTATATGAAAATCCGGGTCATGGTGAGAGATTGTTCAGGACTTCTCCACACAGTAGAACACATAGGCTTCGGATACAGTAGGAAATGCTCCAATGTGCAAGCTGGTAAATTGGTTCAAGTCAACACTTATTCAAGGGCATGCAGCATGTTTCAGGCTGTGTTACCACTGGATAAAGCCACACATAATACAACCCTCTCTGTATAAGCAGAGACCATCACTGAAATGAATACTTGGAACACAGGCTGAAAATGCTGTAAATTCCTTCAAGAAAGAAAATGGGCTTGGAAGGGAAATGTAACTTGGGGCAGAGGGACGAGTTTTGTTTCTGAGGAGAAGAAATCTAGTTTTGAAGGAACATCTCCTTTACAGATAGGATTCCTAAATCTTTCCGTGAAGGGAAACTTGCTGGGGGATCGGGGCAGGGAGAGATGGACAACTGGGAAAGAGTCTGGAGAATTAAGGATCTCCCAAATGAGCAAAAGTGTGACAAAAATCTGAAATGAAGGTCCCTTCATGTATCTACTGTAGATTCCCCAGCATTCGGGGTGCTTCAATCAAAGAGTGAGAAAGGTGAGCAGCTGGACAAGCAGAGGGCTGATGTGAGGTGGCCCCTCGTCCTGCTCTTTGAGAGCTATGAACTCAGGGAAGCTACCTCCTCTCCAGCCCCCATATCCTCATCTCAAAGCAAGGACACTGATAGGGACCCTCTCATGGGTGCCATGAGGATGGATTGAGACCAGCTTTGGGAAGTGCTCAGCACGTGGAATCCTCAACAGATGTTGGCTATTATTACTCAGGCGTTATTGCAGTTATTGTATCAGAGGAAGGGTACTGGGTGGTTTCCTTATGTTCCTTTACCTTCACGAGTCGGCTAGTCTAGGCATCCCATGCAGCTTTGACGACATGTCCCCAAATAACTGCCAAGCTACGGACACAGTAGGATATCCAAGGAATATGCTCTGACATGGACACATGTGATTCAAGATGAGACTGATCCCAGTGGGTCGCAGTTTGTTCAATCCCCTTGCCCCGGTGTGGGGTCTGCCTGTCACCCAGAGGCAGGAGGCGAGCACGGAGGGCCACGGCCCCAGGCAGTAACAACAGCATCCGCTCCTCCCTGTTATCACAGCTCTGGGCCTTTCACGTTGGCTTCATCTTACTATGAAATGCAGCAGCATAGTGCCCATGGGATAGGCTCCAATGACATTGTCAGCAGCACGCTGCGGCAGGTCCGTCCCCGAGCTGTCCTGCACAGAAGCACCACGGTTGCCTCGCTGTGCTTGTCAGGATAGCTGCTCTCTGCATCACACAAAGGATGGCCCTTCCTGAGATGGAGCGTGACCTCTATGCAAAATCCAGTACAAACAAAAACCGTGCATTATGGTCTCTGCAGCTGGTACACTGAGCATCTATGACTTGCCTCCTGGCTCATTCCAGGAAAGACCTAGTGTGGTCCATGAGTTCTGAAGCCTGGGGCACGTGGCCTGCCTGGGAGTCAGGGCTGCATCACCTTGGATTCGGGCAACAGGATGACAACCCCCTTCTCCCTCAGGGGGCCGCTCAGGGTACAGGGTGTTGTGAGTCTGGCACCCATCATCCTAGTCAAACACCATCCAAGTCAGACACCACCCGAGTCAGAAGGCAAGGTCTAGGCACAGAAATTAAATGAAAACCAAGAAAATACAGCCTCGTATCCGTCAGAAATGAGGCCCCCAGAACTCTCAGTGACCCGTTCCCAGGAGCCTGGGACCCCATCTTGGCCACACCCAACTGGAGACAGAGGAACAGAATGGGGTGAACAGAGGACTGGGTCTGTTACACTTAGAAACCATCACACGACTTAAAATCCAAAAACTGTTCGATTCCTACTGAATTCTGTGTTGGAAGAAACTGAATCAACTCAATCTGTCCCCTTCAGTTATGAAATGTTAGCTTTATATTTCTTTAATGTCCTTTTGTTGGACTATTTTCTTTGACAGCTGGGAAGGTTTCAGGGAAAAGTGAGTATTGTTGCTTGTTCAGTTTTATCTCACTTTCTTCCCAGAAGGCTTTGGGCAAGAGTTAGTTACCCACTGTACCCAAAAATATGAAGTGTTTGGGTTTGTGGGAATAACTAAATGTCAATTATTAACCCCCGTAGTACACGTATCCCCCAGACTAGGCACTGCCCATCACACACATGCACACCCCACACAGAACGATGCCCAAATGTTCAGAGCTGTCAAGCCTACTCACTGCGATTGGACTTCTGTAGTGAAGTGTTTGGTCTTCTGTACCATCTCTGGCCAATTTTGAAGGTCTTTGTTAACAAAGATGTTGTGTTATTACTGCCTGGCTAACAAATTCCACTTTGGTATAATGCACACCATAGCTAGGAGAATCTGGGAACTCTAACAGGATCAATAAAGGCACAGAGTTTCGTATTTGGGTGTTTTGAAAAACTAGGTACGTATCTCTAAATGACTTCATATGAAAAACACAACCTTCGTAAACCCAGACAAGCCGTAGAGGACCTCAGCCTTGGGATATGGAGGAGGGGCGCCCAGGCCATGCTGGTGGGGATGGGGTCAATGGACAATGGAGACAATCACAGAATGACCCCACCCTAGTGGAACTTTCCCTCTAGGGAAACCTGGCAGCGCAGCTCCTTGTCTCTGGTTGGCAGCCCTTCTAGTCCCGCCAACACTGCACAACCTCTGCTCTCTTGCACCATTAGCTGCCACGGTTGGCACAAGGTTGAGGCCCCAGGCAATGGCATCCACGCAGACCCCACAGTCCTCAGCCATCTCCCTGCACTGAGTCCTGATGTGGGGCTAGTTTTCACACCGTCACGGGTGCCGAGTGACAGCACGGGCGAGCCTCTCCAGCAGGCTCCTGCAGCCACTGACAGGGGCACTGTGCACTCTGGGGATGCCATCCCTGGTGTGAGTGGTCATATAACAGAGTGGCACGGCCCACATCCCCCATCACTGCTGAAGAGAGACAAGCAAAGAGAATCTCCCAGGACCAGCTGATTGGCCATACTGCCGGTTGGAACTGTTGTAACATTGTATCAAACACACTGCCCTTTAGGGTGTGAAGATCAGCCTGACACAGTCTGTTCCTTCTAATGCCAGGTCACAACCTGCAGACCCCCTACTATCGCCCTGGACATGTGTTCACCTTTGTCCTTCCCTGTTTCCTCATCACCTGAGTCAGGTGATGGACAGGACAGCTCATGACCACGAATCAGCCAGAGAAGGAGCTGAAGGGCCCAGTATGATGGATCTTTGTTCCCAAGAGGTGGTGTGGTCGAATCTGGGGATCATGATGACAACGGACACCACCCAGGAGCCCCCTATGGATGACAGCTCCCTTCTGTGCCAACCTTCTCCCTTCCCAGCATGGGACTAGCTAGTCCCCACGCCCTTGTGCCTCATTGCTCCCACGTTTCTCCTGATTTTATTGGTATCTTCTCTAGATGCCTGAGCCCAAAACACACTTTTCTATACCCCTGACCCCTCTGCCCATCCTAGTGATATAGGAGAGAAGGCACAGAATAACAACAGAAGCCAAAACAATACAGCGTAATCATTTCAGGCATATCTTCTCTTTAGAGTTTATACATCTGAGTTTTATCTCAAGTTTACCAGTAGCTTCAAATTTGTCTTCCCAGCAATAACAGTTTGTGAATATCAGCTCTGCAGATTCATGGACACGCTTGATAAGTTTCTCCCTGGAGTTATGCCATGGGTAGTTACCTGTGCTGATATGTGAAGCCCAGAAAATCCGTTCTCCGTGGGCAGGAAATGTCTCTCTTAAATTTTCTTTTTTTACAGAATTTACTTTAATAAGATTGAGTAAAACAAATAGCACTAACATTCTAATAATATATTAGTAATAATATGGTAATAGTAATAATATATAATATAAAATTTAATATAATATGTAATAGTATATTAATGATATATAATATATTATATAATATAAAATTTCTAGATGTAGACAGTTTCTGGGAAGAAAAGACTCCTAGCAAGAGATATTAGTATCAAATGAACTTATAGTTGAGCGTCAATTATGTCCAAATACTTATTGAAGCCTTGTTTTTATTTTTAAATGAACTAAATGAATTCAAGGAGTCCGGAGGTTAAATTATTTTTTTAAATAATTTAGATTTTGACTGATTCAGTGTTCATTTCAAATTCTGTAGGCCCGACGAGGGAAATGCACTTTTAATAGGTTTGTTTACTGACGAAATAAAAGGCCGATGGTCTCCTAGAGTTTCTGTTAGAAACTTCACGGAGCTCCCTGAGGAAGGGGGAGGTTATAACCACATTTGGGCGAAAAGTAAACAATCGGCCTTGCAGAGCAAGGTCGCTTCTTTGGACCTCCTCCCTGTCACTCTGAAAGGTGCACGAGGCCCAGGCAGGTGAACCTCATGTGCTCCCCGGGAGGACGCATCTCGGTCGAGGGTCCAGCGCCGCTCGGCTCTTGGGCCCCAGCTGCCAGACCAGCAAGGGAAAGCCGTTTGGTTTTACCTGTTTGGCTGCTGGGGGGAAGAGAAGGCACATGAGAAGAGAAAAGGTTATTGTAAGTCACAAAGCTGACTTGCTCTTCGGAAAAATGAACCCACAGTTTCCCACCAGGACCCTGCATTGCAGACAGGGGAGTCCTTGTCTGGCTCAGAACGCGGCGCAAGGGCTGACGGCCGAGGCAGCCCGTGTCCCGGCGCGGCTCCAGGCAGCTCGGCCGCCCACCTGTCTGGGTCGCTGTCCCGCTCTCCCAGGACAAGGACCTCCTCTTCGGCTTTGCATCGGTTACTCCGGAAAACGCTCGGAGGAGGCCCCGTGCACCCAACCACGGTGAATTTTGTCTCGGACAAAAAGAAGCCCCCGCTAGGGTGATAAAATATTTTCCAAAGCAGAGAGGCGTGATGGTTGCACAGCACTGTGAATGGAATTTAGGCCCCCGAACTGCACGCTTAACAATGGTTATAAGGGCAGATCATATATATATATAATTCCACAATGAAATGATACATATAATATATACTATATAGAATATATGAATTGTATATATTATATAAATAACATTATATATCATAGATATTATTATCCATAATATGTAAATTATATCTAAATATACAATATGCTAAACATAGTATATTATTATGTATCAGGTACAGTTATGGTCTATAATTATAATATTATATGTGATTGTATATATAAACATAGCTGCAATAAAAATGTTCTTAAAAAGGAGGTCACAGCAATAGGATGGCCTATTGAGCAAAACGAGAAATTTGTAAGAGGTGAGAACAAAAACTCTCAGAAACGAGTTGCTCCCTTCTGAGAAAGGTATGCACCCTTTGCCAGAGTAAGCCAGTATCTTGAGTGCACATCAAAAAAAGAATAAATTAGACATCAAATAAACCGCAATAAATAAAGAAGACGGTTTCTTAACCAGTTTTTGTTCCCCCGAGAATCATAAGAGTTGTCAGCATCTGTAACATGACAAATCTTTTTCCCTTTATTAGCATCTCTGCAAACTGCTCCAAACAGATGGCTATAAAGCCAGTTGCATAGAGTATTTTTTTATGGGAAAACAAACAAAAGGAAGAAAATCAACAGCAGTAAGATGTGAGCCTATTAAATTGCACTGAATTTTATTTCCAGTTCAATTGATAATTTATTCTCTAGCCTCAAAATAGCCAGACAGCCCTCAGCATCAGAAAGAAACGTCATGTTGGGGTGGCTTGCTTGCAGCTGAGGCTTACTGCCTTCAGTGCTGAGTCCTCGATTTCAAAAAGTGGTCAAGGCAACACTTGATATTTTATTTCCTGACTTTTTTTTTTTAACCTGCTTACACTAAATGGACCCAGGACATTTCTTCCTAAACGTGCACATCTGATAATCCTCCACAATTTGCTGTCCAGTAGCAGACTCCATTCATTTAGAAGGGAGCAGACAATGCCTATTTCAAGTTATAGCTCAAAATCCGAACGCGATAATGTGTTTCTCGCTGGAAGGTTATAAAGCAGAGATGCATTTTAAACAAGTGGATTCCTCAGACAACCTTGTCTCTAAGCGTGTAGACAGATTCTGGAACTGGTTTAAATTTAGCTTCAGTGGCTTATATTCAGGGGAGCTGACTAGGAGTCAGGTTCTCACCGGTTTTTCATACCAGTCCCATTGGGCAAGTGACATTATAATCCCCACTTCACCCATAACAGTGATGGGGCACACTTAAGTCCTTTGCTCAAGATCACCAGGCCAGTTAGTGGGAGGAGGGAGAAGGCTAACTTTGAAGGGCTGCCCTACCACCTGCTGGTGCTGCCTGGCTTCGTGGACTGTTACTGGCAGATAGATTATGAGTGCCTGCTAGTTCTTGAAACTTCTATGATTTACTTTGGGTTTTTCAAATCCACTAAGGCTTTACCTCCTAAAGGTATTTATTTTTTTAAATATGACATTCTATATTATAACATTATAATGATATTATAATATAATGTTATATTACACATTAGAGATTATATTATGTTATTTATTTTATATAATATATAAATATATTATTTTTATTTTCAGTGGTTTCAACATGATCAAAGAAAGTCCCATTATGTGTTCTATTTCAAAAGGGCCTGCTGGGCTTTTTCATTTGTTTATTCTGTTTTGCTTTGGTCATACACAATTTGATTATTAACCCCATACGTCTTTCAAAGTGTGGATGCATGACTTTGCTTAGATCTTTATTTTATTTTAGATCATTCTCTGTATTTGAAGGGAAAGCACTTAACTGTCCAGGGCGTACATGAAAATAGTTTCATCATCATCCTTTGGGTGTCTTACCTGGAATTGCCATTTTGCCCACCCCCTTCCTCATATTAGCAAGCATATCTAGTGGACTGATGCTCCATGGGAGGAAGGATGTATCCATTTAATTTATATGACAATAAAACACCAGTACTTACACTTCTGAAATCCAAGTCCTTGGATGCCCTTCAAATGACAGCTCAGAACATCTCCCCTCGGAGCTTCTAAATTAGCCACTGCCCAACTCCTGACAAAGCCTCACTGTGTCTGCCACTTGCTCAGGTGAGAAAGACATAGGGGTACACAGGGACATGCTGGCCTTTCATCACACGAGGTTCTGGAAGCTCTGGCTTTGAACTGACCTGGAAGGCTGAGAAGCAACACAGCTGGATGACATTAGCTCACCTCCCCAGAGATAAGCCTCCCAGACTGCAGACTACAGTTCAGTAATATACTCTCTGACTTTATTCATTACAAAACAAACAGGGTCTCTCCTGGGCCAGACTCCCTCTCCCCCTGTCTGCCTACCTAAAACGAGCGAGGAGAGATCGGCCAGTGTGAGCTTCCAGGGCATCAGCCAGAAAAGGCCCTCATGGATGGTGCAGACCTGTCCTAATCAGGATTCCGGCAGATTCTCTCCTGCTCTGCCTGTCGTCCAGGGGGGCCTTTTTCTCCCAACTGGAAGCCAGGAACCCAAGATTCAGGCATGGGCTCTTGCCGGGAGGCTCTGTCACAGCCTCCTCCATGCATGGTTCTGGGCTGTGGTGCCCACATGGCCTCAGTGGAAGATGCTCTCCTCTGGGCCAAACCTGCTCTCAGGAATTCCTGGTAATAATCCGGGCTGATGCCTCAAGGAAGAAAAGGGTCTCTTTGCCAAGCTCTGTGCTGGGTGCTCGTGCTTCCCTTGGAGTCCTTGTGGAGAAGCATGGATTGTCTAGACGAGATTAGGTGCATCCATCCATGGCACCTCTATGGGGCACCTGTCTGCACCAATCTGAACATGACCTAACAGTTAGAAATCCATAAAACAGCACCGCCCCGGGCTTTGTTTTTGCTACCAAGAAATTCTCCAAATCTAATGTTCAATAGGAATGCTATGATCCTTTATTTGAAGGATATGAAATTGTATCCTCATTTCAACCCTCCTGCAGTATGATCTTGAACTTTTGTCTTCATCTGAGTGACTCAGCTTCATTTATTTGTTCTTAAAAAAAAAAAAAGATTTATTTATTTATTTGAGGTGGGTGGGGTGAGGAGCAGAGGGAGAGGGAGCGAGAAACCCAAGCAGACTCCACACTGAGTGCAAAGCCCGATGCTTTGCATCAATCCCACAACCCTGAGGTCAGACCTGAGCCAAAACCAAGAGTCAGATGCTTCAACAATGGTATCACGCAGGCACCCCTCATGTATCTTTTCTTATAAACAGAAGCAAATCTTTTGGGAAAGAAACCAAAGGAAAAAGATTTAAGTAAATATCAACTCACTTTTCCAAGATTTAAAAGGAAATGACCATCTTGCAGCGTGTGTCGGGCATGAATGAGTTAATGAATGAACTGCAGCAGCCCGTCAGAGCTATACTTTCTCAACCTGAGAGGGATGTGGATGTTTCCTCTGGTTCCAGAAAAGAGCCGCATTCCCACGTGGGTGTGTCCTATGGGCGGGGTTTCTCGGGTTGATTTCATAGGATATGACTCTTCAAAGCTCATTATTCATTCATTCGTTCATTTCTTCATTTAATAACCTTACATAATCCATAGTCTAAACATGAAAAATAAGTGTGCTCCCAGAAATTGGAACGGAGTCCTTGGAAAGCAGAAAGAATTGGCTTAGAAATGGCTTTTGATTCTAGAATGGACGTTGGTGAGGAACAACACGGAGGGACGAGGTGGCATATGCAGAAGGGAGAGGGACGGCAAGGCGTCGGACGTGTGTGGGCTGAAACCAGGGAGTGGGGACACGTGACCTCTGCAGCACCTGGCCTGGGGCACAGAAGGCCCCTGTCCCTGGTTTAAGGTTCTGCTGTCATCATCTTGGCAAGTGGTCCTGCACCCTCATTTTGCACTGAGCCCCGCAAATTGTGTAGCCCCACAGAGCGACAGCTGAACGCTGGAGGGAAGCACCATGGCCCGCCTTTCACACTGAGGGCTTTGGGAGCAGAGTCAGTGCACCTGCCCAAAGCCCCCCCTTGCCCCCCACTTTGACCGCGACTCCCGCCAGCCTCCTGCCCTCCACACCCAGGTGAGAGGCTGCTGAATGAATGTCTAGACCCACGCATTCACCCTCCGCTCTGGGGGCCCCTGGGTCTCCGGTCCACCCTCCCAGCTTCTACACACAGGCTAGTGTAGAGAGGGAAATGCAGAGAGATGGACGCCGGGGTCTCAGGAAAGTCACTATCCGCATCTCAAACAGTGCCCTGCCGTCCGCCTGTCCTGAGCTTCTCCCTCTCCACTACTGCTTTGCCCCCAGCCCTGCACTTCACATCCACCTGCAGCCCCCAGCCCCACACTGGGACGATTTCCCTTCTGCCTACATTCAGAAATCTCCTTCCATTTCCTTCCTTGTGCCCCCACCAGTCATTGTCTCCTTTTGGGGAGAACCACAGGGGTGTGGGGACAACCCCAGTGCACTCATTAATGACATCATCACTGGACAGCAGACCTGGGTCCCACCTCTTGCTCTCTTCAGTGCGTGAACTTGTCCCTCTTCTGGGATCTTTTGCATAAATTAATAAACAAGCTTTGCTTCCCCTAATAGGAAGAGATCAGTGTGTCCGTGCATACACAATCCTCTCCCCTGACAACTTCTTCAGGCTCCTCTCCTTCCTTGTGCTGGTGGACCTTCACTATCCCAAACGCATGCCATTGTCTGCAGGTGGCGTTCTCTTCCCCTGTGACTTTATTGGGCTATTGTCAGTCACAGCTCACGAGTCATGGAGTCCAGCTCACAGGTCTGCAGCCAGGAGTCAAGCATGGTTCTACCTGACTCCAGATCAAGAGAGGAGACACCCAACTAAGGAAGGGGTCACCAAACAGGCTCCCTGCCTACTTCCTTTTTTGCCTGCTGAAGTTTTGGTGTGATCTATTGCATTGCTGTTCAGCAAATATTCATTCTCCTGTCCCCTCTCCATGTGGGGCATGGACACATGAGTTGTTTTGGGGGATGGAAGGTGAGCAGGCATGATGGAAGTGAGAGCTGTGTAGGACACCACATGACTTTATGCTCAGCCCTTGCGCTCCTGTCCTCCACAGTGAGAAAAACATGTCCCAGGGGGCCACCGCTCCAGAACGAGAAAACACCAGGGCAGAAATGGACCCAGCAGCGTGGAGCCAAGTGCCTTCAAGCCCCGCAAATAGCAGCCAACTCACGCTTCCTTCGGCAAGAAAAGGATTTTCCTCCTGGGAACCATCGATACTTGGATTTCTCAGATCTACAACATTATCACAGCAAAGTCTGACTAATCCCCTCTCCCATGTGCTGGTGTGACCAGTAAAGAGTAAAATATAGCCACAAGGCTTACAGGATAAGAGAAACAGAAAACGCTAAGACCTTAGAAAGTTCACAAAGTCAGCTTTTAGTGAGAGCTGTGTTTATAGACAAAAACTTCCACATGCTTTCCTAAAAACACACCCCTAACTGGCTGCTCCACAAACCCCCTCCTGAAGACTGTCGGGAATGCCGTGTTTCCTCCTGTCCTTGTGTTTACACAGAGGGAGCTCCGTGGGAGTACCAGTTCTGCCCCCACACCCGCAAGTCCTGCCCCCCCAGACCCACCGTCCTCATTCCACCCCAGGGAAGGTGAACTGGTTTCTGTTATTGGTAAACTTGAGAGGAGAAACCAGGTGCCCTAAAAAGGCCCTTTCTTTTCTCCTTTGTTTACTTTCTGCCTGCCTGCACAAAGTATGTAATCTAGTCTGTTCTCTACCCTGCTGTAAGGGGTCTCCACCAGGGAGGAAAACTTAGTGACCAGGTGAGTGGAGAAGTAGAATTAAGGGGTGTTACATTCAATAAAAACTATATTCTATTTAAAAAATGCTATAGGTTACCAAAAAGTAAAAAAAAAAAAAAAATACATACATACAATTACTCAGTACATTACTGAGCAACATCAAGAAAAAAAAAAAAAAAACAACCACTTCAAAGATTCAGAAACAGCTTTTCATTATTCCATCTCATTGAAACTTGATCTGATTTAGTCCGTTTTGAAAAAAGGGACACATTGTAAATTTACACCAGTTACAATGATATAATGTAGCCAAACCCTTTAAAATATTCCAACTTCAAAAAAGTATAATTCATAAAAAATTCAAAAAAGATTATTGGTAATGAAGTTTGGTCCCCAGTGGTTGGGCACCAATATTATTTCCCAATGGGCTCCCCATGCAGGGAGGAAAGACAGGGATGTTAATTACTGGTCCTCTAAGATTTTCAGCCTAAAATAATTTGCTGTGACACAATTTAGAACAATATAAAAATTATGTCTGGCAAGGAGGAGAGCCCATGAAGGGGTAAGCAGGAGATGTCCTGTACTCACGCACCCCCACCTTGGGCCGGCATGAAGCGCACGGCTCAAAGACCCTTAGGTAAACTAGATTTCCACGGTAGGATCCGAAACAGGCTAAGCTATAGAAAACTACCTTAAGTCAATCAAACGTGTGGCCATTCACCCTTCTGTGTTGGAGTACTGATCAATCTTAGCATAAGTAACAGCTGGGACCTTCAAGAGACCTGTCAATGGTTCTCAACAGCTAATGGGACTGAACTCCTGCTGGAGATGGAAAAAAAAAGTGTGTGCTATTCAGACATACGTGGTGAATTCAAAACACAGCCTCTTGCTGGGAGGACTAATAACAGTAATAAGCCACGGAAGTTTCTGAAAAAGGCCCATGAAAACAGTCGACAATTGAAGGGGAAAGGAGCTTAATTAATGAATTGCTAGTTATTACTACCAATTTTCTAGGTTTTCACCAAGGTTTTCATCTCTAGCTACACCTTGCAGCTTCCACATAATGAAGTCTTTAGGAGGTAGAGACTCCATACAGTGAGAATGTTTTCTAAGAAGGTTCTTCTGGAACATCTCAGGCTGACTCTGTGCAGAGGGGACTTTCTTTATCAGAGCCAACCTTCTTAACTTCTAGGAAACCGCATATCCAGAGACTTCTAAAAAATCTTTATAAAGTAATGAAAAATTGGTTTCCCACTTATATGTATCATAGATAAATACTACATAAATACCATAGATAGCCATCAATCTATTTAAAAAAACCAGTTAGGCACATCAAATTGCTATAATTCTAGTCAACAGTGAAACTTCACACTGTAGTGATTTCCATACTTCTATCGAAGCAAATGTGTCTTAGTTGTTGGAAATACCTGTTAAATAGTTCAAAGACCTCCTTACTGTCTTCTCTGATCTTAGGAGTCTGTGGATCACTGATTTAAAAAGCCCTCCTACGAATACCCTAAGTAGAGTCAGAATGGCAAACAAGTCTCCTACTATAATTAAATACTGCCAGAATCGGGGGTGGGGGGGGTTGTGGGAGAAACAAATTCTTATCCATGCACCTGTTTGGAGAAGGATTCTTAATTCACCTGGTGGTCACCTTGGAAAGTTACAAGGTGGCTGACAAAGGAATGAACAATGGAGAGATGGGGGTTAATGAAGCAACAGTGGGGACATTGCTCTCAGAGCTGACTTGTGCGAGATTCCACAGTGAAATTTGCTGGATGTACAGAGGGATCCTGGGGACCAGAGAAAAGGGTGTTAAAAGCAAAACCAGTGCTTTAAGCCTTCCTTGGGCTGCTATAAATCCAGGCATTTAGATGGGCTCCATCTCTGATGATTCCTTACTAAGTCCATTGATGAGAAGTATTCCAACAGGTTTCCAGGGCATGTCATAACCAAGTGGTATTGTGCAAATGATGAACAACTTTTTATCTCTTTGGAAGTAAAAGAAGTAAGACTAGAATATATTTTCTATGTTCATATTATACAAATGAAAACATAAATAATGGAAGAGAGCGTGGAAGAAAAAGGAGACAGGAAGGAAGAGTTTTACATATCTGTAGATAGAGATCAGATTCTGCTGTTGGGAGTAGAAATCAGGAGACCTAAAATGTTTATACCGTCTGATCCGGTAATATCATTTCTAGGAATTTCTCCTAAGGAAATAGTCATAAATATTAAACTTTGAAATAACCTAAATATCCAATATTAAGGGGATAGTTAGTACATGTTTACTTTGCAGTTGCCAGCAATTATTATTATAAAGAACTTATAATATGGAGGCTTTTTATGAAATTCAAAAGGACTCACAGCTGTGAGCATATTACATTTTTTAAAGATTTTATTTATTTATTTGTCAGAGAGAGAGAGAGAGCACAAGCAGGGAGAGTGACAGGTAGAGGGAGAAGCAGTCTCCCCGCTGAGCAGGGAGCCCAGTGTGGGACTCGATCCCAGGACCCTGGGATCACTGCCCTGAGCCAAGGGCAGACAGTTAACTGACTGAGCCCCCCAGGTGTCCCAGAGCATATTACATTTTTAACTGTGAAAATGGACAGTAAAAAAAAAAAAAAAAAAAAAAACCTCAGAGGAAATATATTAATAGTAATGAAATCATGAGTGATTTTTATTTTTCTTTGTGTAAATTTCCGGTTTTCTAAATTTTCTTCAAAGAGGAGACACTACTTTCATTATTTATATGTGGGAGAATTCTAAGGTGTTCCCCCTCAAGCTTCCCCCTCATCCAGAGGACAGTGAGCTGTGGTGTCTGCGACTGCAGTGGTTACATGGCAAAAGGGATTTTGCAGATGTAATTAAGGTCCCTAATCAGTTGAGTTTGAGTGAGTCAGAAGGGAGGTTATCCAGGCAAATTCAATCTAATAGGTAAGCCCCGAACAGCCCAGAGTTTTCTCTGGCTGGTGGCAGAAGGGAAGGTCAGAGACCATCAAAGCATGAAAGGGCACCACTCATGGCTGCCTCCGGGGGGGGGGGATGGAGGGGCTGTATTAACTACGTCTATTTTCAGTGTGTTGATGCCTTGCTGACCCTGGAGGGACCACCCTCCTAGAATTAGATCATTCCTAAAGATGGTAAACAACTCATCTGAAGATCCCATTCTAAATGCAAGCCAACTGATCCAGAGCCCACAGCCCAACCTATCCCATGAGATTCTCACACTCTGGGCCATGACCCACTGGCCCTAACCACCCCAGGGCCAGACACCAGATAGCTACTGGCAGCCCCAATGGCCCAGAGTCCTGAAATGATGTAAGCTAACCAATCCTGAGCACACTCACCCCTCCTTCCCTTGGAAACCACAATAAAGGCTCTGCCCCCACATTTCCCCTCCTTCCCTCTGCCTCCTGGCCGACCCTGCAGCTTCCCCGTGTGGCCTGCCTGTGCACCCTCGCCTCAAGGGAACCTATGAGAAACAAGCTGTCTTTGCAATAGAAATTATCTTCTGATCTGATGGTCTAATGGAACCTCAGATTTTATATTAATATGCTGTATTTTAAAACAGGGCCCATGTGCCAGAACCAGAATGCAGCTGATTGGACCCCAGGATCAGACAACTCTGCCAATGCCCAGCAAGGGAACAGGGGCTTCAGTCCTACAACCACAGGGAATTGAACTCGACCAACACCCAAAGGAGCCTGGAAAGGCCTTCTTCCCTGCCAGGCCACTGCTCAGAATCTTGTTGGGCAGCTCCTTGATTTCAGCCTGCTAGTCACTGAGCAGAGAACCCAGCCCAACCTGCCTAGATTACTCAGCTAGAAAACAGTGAGGTAATAAAGGGGTACTGTTTTTTAATTTATTTATTTCGAGTCATCTCTACACCCAGCGAGGGGCTTGAACTCACGACCAGGAGATCAAGTGTCACATGCTCTTCCAACTGAGCCAGCCAGGTGCCCCCAGGGCATTGTTTTAAGGCCCAAAGTTTGTGGTAATTTATTACACAACACACGAAGTTAATACAATATGTATAAAGATTAAGACTCTATATGTGCATATTCATATATTATTTGTAGACTGCTTTAAATGCATATAAAATTTGCATTTCCTCAAATCCAGACAAATCTTATCTTGTTTACATTTTCAGGACACAAGGGGCATGTTAATTCTGGCTTTTAACAGAATTCAAAACTACAAAAAGCAGTCGCCAAAGCCCTGAGCAGAGGCCAGCCCTGTCCCGTTGGTGCATCTCCACCTGGTGTATGAAAGCCGTGGGGTACCAGGCCAGGACGTGCATCCAGGGTTCTTTACAGAGGTGTGAATGGCTCACCTTTTCCACACGAAGATGCCTAAGCCAGCTGGAAACGCCCCATCCCCGATCTGGCCCACGGTGACACCTCACCGCGGAGGCTCACACACCAAGTGCGGCGGCCACCCCTGCCATCCAGCAGCACGGGTCCAGGGGGACACCTGCAGGGACGCTGACCATGTGGCGAGCATCCCCTGGCTCCTTCGGGGACACGGTCCCATCGCTGGAGCATCGAGAACAACGCCTTCCTGAAAATTCACCCATGTTGACAAGTAGTTATTTCCAATCTTAGTCAGAAGGTCATGCTATGGATATAAATTTTTAAAAAAGCAAATTCTAAGATTGAATGAATGGGCACCACACAACCTTCGAGTCCATGGTACTGAGCCAGGAGCTGGGATGGGCTGGAGTCAGTTAGGTTGGGTGTGGCCCCATCTCCCTTCACACTACACTGATCCTCAGACCTCCTCCGTGTCCGTAGGTGCTCTGTTCAGAACGATCTGCAAGTCCAGCCACCCCGGGGAAGGCAGGCCCCAGATGTGAGGCTCCAGGGTCTGGGTCTCAGCCGCCAGGTAACCTTGGCAGGGAGCACACACCCCAGCTGCCGCCCCAGTCCACACTGGAGCCTTCTGCTCCTCCACATGTGGCCTTCAGATATTTGCCACAGAAACCTCACTGTCCGTGCCCCAGGAGGGCTGATGATTAATGGATGGAATTCTTTGAGACACTCAAGAGAAAATCCTTTCCTTTTTGAGCCTTCCCATTTGCTTCCTGATTCATGCAGCTGCTGTTGTTCTAATTCGCCTCCCCCATACTAATTTTCATGACTTAACCTCAATGGGCCCGAGACCCTATAGAACAACCACTAAGAAGCTCTCTGCAAGTCCCGCTTCTGTCTGCACCCTGGCCGTCTGTCCCCGTGGGTACTCCCCGTACTGCCTGGCCCCTCTGCTACAGAAGGATCGGAGTCTTCCATTACGTGCACTCACTGCCAAGAGCCTGAGTGGCCAACTGTGCTGGGGAACCTGGGCTAAGGTGGTCTCAGACCTGCTGGAGCAAAGGTAAGCTGTGATTCGATCTTGTGGTTTGTGGAGACACACGATCTTACATGTCTCCTCCATAATATTTGTCCAGCTTTCTTCTGAATCTCTGGGGTGGGGACGAGGTAAGGGTTATCTGAGTAGAAGACCTAAACACAAAGAACAGGAACTAGGCAAAGTGTGAATCTATAATGGGTCCACCGACCTCTGAACATCACTGTGAGATCAGTCTCACTCTTCGTGTCAACCCGTGGTGGCCCATGGTCTCTGTCTACGGCTTGTCATGTGGAACCAGCCTTCCAGGCAACACACTCTAATGACAAGGATAATCCCATACTCCCAAAATCTGAGTAAAGAAGAATACATCTTTAACAAAAAAACAATGTACGCTGGAAAAAATGCAAACCAACCCCAAGAATTCATTTGGGGTTTAACATTTCTATCTGGTAGGAGCTC